>NC_052628.1:18575637-19850137 GCF_016161935.1 Mauremys reevesii | reverse complement strand
TGATTTATGTCCATTTATCCTTTTCCGTAGAGACTGTCCAGTTTGGCCGATGTACATAGCAGAGGGGCATTGCTGGCATATGATGGCGTATATTACATTGGTGGACGTGCAGGTGAATGAGCCGGTGATGGTATGGCTGATCTGGTTAGGTCCTGTGATGGTGTCGCTGGTGTAGATATGTGGGCAGAGTTGGCATCGAGGTTTGTTGCATGGATTGGTTCCTGAGCTAGAGTTACCATGGTGCGGTGTGCAGTTACTGGTGAGAATATGCTTCAGGTTGGCAGGTTGTCTGTGGGCGAGGACTGGCCAGCCACCCAAGGCCTGTGAAAGTGTGGGATCATTGTCCAGGATGGGTTGTAGATCCCTGATGATGCGTTGGAGGGGTTTTAGCTGGGGACTGTATGTGATGGCCAGTGGAGTCCTGTTGGTTTCTTTCTTGGGTTTGTCCTGCAGTAGGAGGCTTCTGGGTACACATCTGGCTCTGTTGATCTGTTTCCTTATTTCCTCGTGCGGGTATTGTAGTTTTGAGAATGCTTGATGGAGATTTTGTAGGTGTTGGTCTCTGTCTGAGGGGTTAGAGCAGATATGGTTGTACCTCAGTGCTTGGCTGTAGACAATGGATTGTGTGGTGTGCCCGGGATGGAAGCTGGAGGCATGAAGGTAGGCATAGGGGTCGGTAGGTTTTCGGTATAAGGTAGTGTTAATGTGACCATCACTTATTTCCACCGTGGTGTCTAGGAAGTGGACCTCCCATGTAGATTGGTCCAGGCTGAGGTTGATGGTGGGGTGGAAGCTGTTGAAATCGTGGTGGAATTTTTCCAGAGTCTCCTTCCCATGGGTCCAGATGATGAAGATGTCATCAACGTAGCGTAGGTAGAGAAGGGGCGTGAGTGGACAAGAGCTGAGGAAGCGTTGTTCCAGGTCAGCCATAAAAATGTTGGCATATTATGGGGCCATGCGGGTGCCCATAGCGGTGCCACTGATCTGGAGATATATATTGTCATCAAATTTGAAATAGTTGTGTGTGAGGATAAAGGCACAGAGCTCAGCAACCAGTTGTGCTGTGGCATCATCAGGGATACTGTTCCTGACAGCTTGTATTCCATCAGTGTGTGGGATGTTTGTGTAGAGAGCCTCTACATCCATGGTGGCTAGGATGGTGTTTTCTGGAAAGTCAATGCCCCTCTGCTATGTACATCGGCCAAACTGGACAGTCTCTACGGAAAAGGATAAATGGACATAAATCAGATATTAGGAATGGCAATATACAAAAACCTGTAGGAGAATACTTCAACCTCCCTGGCCACACAATAGCAGATCTTAAGGTGGCCATCCTGCAGCAAAAAAACTTCAGGACCAGACTTCAGAGAGAAACTGCTGAGCTTCAGTTCATCTGCAAATTTGACACCATTAGCTCAGGATTAAACAAAGACTGTGAATGGCTTGCCAACTACAAAACCAGTTTCTCCTCTGTTGGTTTTCACATCTCAGCTGCTAGAAGAGGGCCTCATCCTCCCTGATTGAACTGACCTCTTTATCTCTAGCCTGCTTCTTGCTTGCTCATATATACCTGCCCCTGGAAATTTCCACTACATGCATCCGACGAAGTGGGTATTCACCCACGAAAGCTCATGCTCCCAAATGTCTGTTAGTCTATAAGGTGCCACAAGACTCTTTGCTGCTTTTAATCTCTGTGTGTGCCCACATGGTAGTGGATTTTTCCACGTTTGCTTATTACTCAGACGAGCTCAACTTGAGGCCTTAAATGTGCACAAGGAATAATTTTGCACACAAGCCTTTGTATTTATAAAAGAAATCCCAAACAGAATGCTCATCTTAAAGTGCCCCCAGAAAAGTTAAGGAACAGAATTTACTTCATTTGATTACCAAATTTTGTTTTGATTAACAGAATTTTTAATCTCTCATGCTGCACGCTCAAGCACACACACAGAGTTTAAAGCAATGGTAAAGGGAAAAGGATATATTGGTCTTTTCTATATCACACTGGCCTCACCGACATTGGCACTGCGCAATAATTCATGATATTTGGCATTGTTTCTTTCAGCTCTGTTGATCAGATGACAAAACAAACAAACAAACACAGACCTTGTTTCAATCAGATTCATTTAACCATTTTTGTAAAATTACCTATTATCAAGAGAGGTTGGTTTGAAGCAAACATTTCAGTCTCCTTGAGTCAAGATATATCTGTACTGTTTGCTCCTGTGACACAAATACCATTAAGCCCATGTCTCCAATAATTAAATGCCTGCTGCATGACACCTAATATCATATTTGTTGTCAGGTATAGCACAGGATACAACGGTGATATATGATAGCACAGATTCTGTGTGAGAGGCACCACACTGCAACAAAGAAATTTACCTTTGTCATATTATTCTAGTTGTATATTTTACTTTTATTTTGTTAACCATTAAAACATGCATATCATGCAATATACCAAAGCCAACAATGGCTGGATTATTAAGGTACAGCTTTGCAGTAAAGCTGTACAGTGCAGTTAAAATCAAATACGATTAATTGAAGACATGGTCAGCTTCCCTACTTCTCCCTTAACAGATTTAATACATTTACTAAACCCTCCCCCTAATTCTATTGTGCTGTAGAATGCAAAAATCCATTACTGTAATCACTTTAAAGTGCCACCGTACCAAGAGTTTTTACAGTAGCTTCAATAGGAATTTAAATAAAACAGAAGAAGCTTACTGTGCTTTAAATAATTCTATTTCATTCTGCTCTTCTGGGATTACCATATTTTCTGGAAAACAAAGACCCCACTCCTGCCATTGTTCTACATGCAGAACTCTTATGGAAGGCAGTGGGAGTTTGAATCATTTGCAATTTTGGACCCATAGGATGAAATCCACTCCCCATTTAAGTCAATGGTAAAATTCCCATTGACTTCAGTGGGGCCAGGATTTCACCCATACGGCATAAAAATAATAAATATAGACCTGATCCTTACTGTCTTGCCCCTTTTGCAAACTGTGCAAAGTGGATGCAAAAGGTTGCCAAATCAGAATTCTCCAAGCAGTTACACTGGTGGTAGCATTTTACATTGCTGTAAATGTCTGCACCCAACACGATTTTTTGATGGAAAACGCAGTTTGTGGAAAAGTTTGATTTTGTGGAAATATCAGAATTTCGTATGGGACAGAAATTCCAATTTTCACTCAGTTCTCATAATTAAGCCATCTGGGCCTGAGTCTCATTGACACTGGTCAATTGTTGTCTGAATCTGAGTCATTTACACTAAAGGGTATGTAAACAAAGGCTCCTTTTCACTGCCCTGGGGTCACCCACTTTAAGGCTCATTTACACTGCCAGAGCAATGCAAAGAGGCCTTAGTGTAAATGAGACTCAGACCCTGTATATTTATTTTCTCGTCAGTGTCACCTCCTCTCTATCCTCATCTTCTCTCTTCTATTCTCTCATCTTCCCTCCTTAATCTAACCTTCTTTCTTATTCTTGACTCTTCTGCTCTTAGTTTTCTCACCCGCCTCCCTGCTCTTTTCCTCTGGCCTTCATACTGATTCTTTAAAACTCTATTCTCTCCTAAGTTCACCTGCTCTCAATTTAACTTCCACTCTCCAGGATGTCCGAGTTGCGGGTGGCTCAGAATTGATCTTACATTTCATCCATTTCCTTCTCTAAAGCATGAACTTAGAGGAAAGCATTTTATTTAGATACCCAGGACTTCTGCTCCAACCTTCTGCTTTCATTTTCTACCTTGCTCAACTGTCTGCCGCAGGCCCACATTTGCACATGGTTATTGTTGCTTCACTACAAGAGCAAAAGAGGTATCTTGAAAATAACTTTGTATACCTTAGCCTGTGCAGATGTCCCAAAAGGTTTCTCCACCATGAGTACTGTAGTTGCCAGGTTCACCTTCACTGTTGAAATCCTTTCCTCCTTGTTGCCACTGCTTCTAACCGATCTTAATGACTGGTGGGTGGGAAGAGCCCCTTCTTGATGTACTAACCCACTGTCAGTCAAATGTCATTTGCATTGATTAGGTCAATTTCTCCTACAAATATGTTTTTGACCCATGAACACAAGAACATGGACACTACATACTGAAGTGCTTGTTACCTATCGCAGTTACACGTGAGTGACTTCAGCACCAGCTCTCTGCTTCAGATTAAGGATGTGGTCACTTTGGGCTAGTCTACACTTACCAGCCGGGTCGACGCGGTGAGTTCGACTTCTCGGAGTTCGAACTATCGCGTCTAATCTGGACGCGATAGTTCGAACTCCGGAAGCGCCGCGGTCGACTCCGGTACTCCACCACTGCAAATGGCGGTGGCGGAGTCGACCTTGGAGCCGCGGACTTCGATTCCGCGGCGTCTGGACGGGTGAGTAGTTCGAACTAGGGTACTTCGAATTCAGCTACGCTATTCACGTAGCTGAACTTGCGTACCCTAGTTCAACCCCCGCCCTTAGTGTAGACCTGCCCTTTGTCATTTCCCTTCTCATATGGATAGCGAATGGATAAAAATATTTTTCTCCAGCAGTGAGATGAGTAGGCAACGGTTCCTAACCATCAGAGGAGTGAACTTCTGGAACAGCCCTCCAAGGGGAGTCAGGGGGACAAAAATATCACTTGTTTCGAGACTGAGCTTAGTAAATTTATGGAGGGGATGGTATGATGAGATTGCCTACAATGACTTATGGCCCATCTGTAACTACTATTAGCAAATATCTCCAATGGCCAGAGATGGGACACTAAATGGGGTGGGCTTTGAGTTACTACAGAGAATTCTCTCCCAGATTTCTGCCTAGTGGGCCTTGCCCACATGCTTTGGGTCTGATTGCCATATTTGGGGTTGGGAAGGGATTTTCCCCACGTCAGACTGGCAAAGATCTTTGGGGTTTTTGTCTGTCTCTGCAGCATGGGACACAGATCACTAGCTGGTTTGAACTAGAGTAAATGATGGATTCTCTGTAACTTGAAGTATTTAATTTAAGATTTTGAGGACTTCAGTAACTCAACCAGAATTTATGGGCCTTGTATAGAAGTGGGTGAGTGAGGTTTTGTGGGCTGCAATGTGCAGGATGTCGGACTAGATGATCATGATGGTCCCTTCTGGCCTTAAAGTCTATGAGTAGAATGACTTGGCTTGTGCCAGGCCAGCATCAACATATCTTATCACCTTGGATGCGTCCTCAAAGAGCTGTAAGTCTCTCCCCATCAGAGTCCCCATTATAGATACCACCAGACTTATGTCCATCTTGGACCATATGTAAAACATTTGTATTGCTACATGCTGCTGTTCTAGCATGTGCAGAATGGGATTCCACTGCATTTTGCTTCTCTATTTCATGCGGATGATATAATATTATTTCTATTCCCGTAGTGGTAGAGGTGAATAACTAAATAATAATAATAAATAATAATAATAATTATTATTATTATAATTGAAAAGGCCAATGCTCTGGACTAGGATGTAGGCAAACAAGGATCAGTACATGGGTCATCTTCAGATTTCCTTGGGCAAGTCACTTAATTGCTCTGTGGTTCAGATCCCCATCTGTAATAATACTCTCTTCCTCTGACCCTTTGTCTATCTTGCCTATTTAAATTGTGTAGGGACTGTCTTTTACTATGTATATGCACAGCTCCTAGAACAATGGGGCCCTGATCTTGGTGAGAGCTTTTACACACTACCATAATACAAATAATAATTCCATTACCTACCATTGCATAGTATACTAATGAGCTTTTATGTTTGACCTGAAAAGCTATAGCGACAAATGCCTCGTGTATTATAACTGAAAAATGAAAATGAATAACCACAAACGCTGTTACTTACCCCGCTGCCAGCCTGGAGTAGCTCCAATGGCATTACTGTGCTACTCCACAGTAACTGAGACCAGCATTCCTGATGGTTTATACAGAAGGAAGGAAAAGACAAAAAAGAAATCTTTGCTCTATTTAATGTTAGGAGTTTTCAGCTCACATGAGGGGGCGCTTTTCAATAGAGAAACTGCTTTTTTGTCTTGCAAAAAAATTTAAGTTGTGTGTTTGTTAGTCTGGAAGGGTGAGCTCAAGGTCAAAGTGTAAACTCTGCTTGCTGCACCATGATTTTGTGAGAGGAATCAATACTTCCATGACCATCAGCATTCACACACTCCTAACAGAAAAAGCACTCACACGAGAGTCAGAGAGAAATACTGAAAGAAATGTGCTAAGAGTGGTGAAAAGGCATTCTCTGCTTTTCAGTGGGTTCCTTTCCTCACCTGCTTTCAAAATTAGAAAGAAAATGATTGATTTTTTGCTTTTTTCGGGGTGAGGGGAAATCACAGAAGGAAGACAAGTGTAAAGAATTAGGTGGCTGGGAACAACTAAAGCTCAGACTCTGGGGAGGGGAGAAGGCAAATACGGGGGGGGGTAGGGAAATGAATAGTCTACCTATTCATCTACCAGTCCATATTCCTATATGAAGGCCCATCACGAGAGCACCCAAGCACCATGGTTAGTGTAGACTATGTTAACCTAGGCCACTATGCATCTTTAATCCACTCCAACAGGTATTCATAAATGCTCCATAATTTAAAAAAATCACCAGAATTCTCATGGGATTAGGTAAAATGCCAAAAACATCACGTCAGGACATTTTTTGCCCCACAGAACAGTGTGAATTTGATTCTCAAACCTAGAGCTATTTCCAAAAGCTCTTATATCTGAGACAATCTCAGACAAAGTAGAAAAGACAGATCTGGATGGGCTAACATTTTGTAAGGACTATCCCTCTTTTTACAATGGACAGCAATAATCAGAAAAATGTGCTTCAATTTGATGCTGAAGAACATACAAGAATGCTACAAGAAATGTTATGCAAGGCCTATGCCACCATCATATCATATCATATCCCATATCATATCAATCACAGCAGAACCAGGCATGAGTCTGTAGACAATCCATCTAATTTCTTTATCTCCTGTCTTCTTTTAGTCTTAAGCTCATATAAAAGGGAAGATGTGTAAACACAACAGTCATCAGTAAGAAGTTAACATTTGCCATCAGTTACTGCACAATTGTATCTGGGGTAACATGGTTATTTTATATTTTTGGTATAGTGCCATTACGGCAGCATCTCCCATGGTACTATGTAATAACCGTTGGCAAGTCCTGGTCTTTTTTTAATGGCAATCATTCTAACCTCTTGTTTAGAGCTTCTTTCTATAAAGGTAGCTGTGAGTAAATCTTGGTTGTGATTAGAAGACCGCTACAACTTCTAGGCTCCATAGAAAACACCAGAAAGCATCACATGTCCCTTTTCAGAATCCAAATTCCATCCCCTTCGACACAAACGAGATAGACTCAGAAATTAATTGACCAGTGTAAGGGATTAAAAAATAAGGGCAAAGAACTTCTCCTGGAACTTGCCATTCATAACACACCTCCTTTCCTGTTTGGTTATGAGGGTGAGCTGGCTGCCATCGCCAATTCACTTCCCTTTGGGTCCAATCCTTCAACTCAAGATCCAAGGATATAGTCCTAGCACATGCAATAGTCCTGTTAGAGCCACTAGGACTCATGGCTGTAATGTGAGGACATAAACAAAAAGAGCTATGCATTAAGCAGCAAACAGAAAACTCCCTGATCAAGAAGTTCCACTGTTGATTAAGCTCCCTTTGCAATACATTCTGGTCCTGTCTGGTAACTATGGAGGACCAGGAACTCTATAACCACGCTATGATGCCTCTCCCTAATTTCCGTGAAAGTCACTCATTGTCATTCCTATCTGGACTGTGTTCCACACACATCTGGTGCCCCTCATTTTTATTGCTGAAAATTATTTACATCAGACATAAAGGAGCATGACATTGAGGTTATCGAACGAGTTATTGACACTGAAGGAATAAATCCCAGAGTGTGTTAAGTTTCCTACATGAATCATGTTTTTGTCTCTTTCATTTTGGATCTTTGATACACATTTCAGCTCACCTTTGGACTCTGGCGGGCTGACAGGTGTGATGGGAGTACTGTGTGAGTAATGCTAGACAGGGTGGGGACCCTTTGATTTGAAGAGCAATAAGAGGGCTGTGAAGTTCAAGATCATCCTGTGTGTGTGAAAGGAAACACTTTATTCTCTTTCGTCATTAATCTTGCCTGTTTTGTCACTCTAGGGATCTTGTTTAGACTTGTTACCTGCAGCTTAAATTACTAATTTGGTAGCTGTGTGTCATGGATGCTGGATCTTTGAATTTATGGAAAATATAGAACATTCCAGCTGTAGAATGGATGGATCTGAAGTTTCCTTACATTGACCCCCCCTACCCTCCATCCAAAAGGCTGCCCTCTCAAGGCCACACTCGTAATTCATTTCTACCCTTTCATGCCTTGATTTCAGTTCCTCCAGCTCCTGCTGACAGGACCTGAAACAAGAGACAACCTTCCCTTTGCAGAGCGGTTATAAATTCACAGCTTAGCAGATTTCAAGCTGATTGCCTTCTCTCATGTTGTCCCTCTGTGAATGAGGCTTTTCACAGATGACAGATAGCATTGCTCCTCCAAGACATAAATTCTCAGCTAACTCCAAGCACCACCAAAAACTATTTAACAATTTTGTTTCCCAACCAGCCAAAAGTTCAACTCCTTTGGATAACATTGTCCATCTGATGATAATTTTTAATCAATTAGAATTGTTGCTGGGCCTGAAGCCTTCCAATATTATGCTTTGTTATAAAGTCTCTCTTTGCTTTGAGCTTGGTACTAACCTCAGCTTCTGATTAAACACGACTGCCAAGGGTTACTTTTCTTTTCATCTGGCCTGACCTAAATTAAGCAAAATGAGGTGATAGATTTCCTTTATTCCCTGTAATCATAAATGTATTTTTCCCTTGTATGTCAGATTTTTCAGGAGGGCTTTTCATCGTTCTTCCTGCTTTCAGTTTCAGGGTTGTCTGAAGTATAATTTATTCATATTTCTGACCTTTGGGGAAGACAATATCTTCAGGGTCAGGAAGTGTTATTGGATGTCAGGTCTGACTCTCACAGATCTGGATTCCTTTACAATGCCACATTTAATCAGGGCTATGTAATTGTCGTTGAAACACCTATTGCTGCAATTAATCCTGGAGAGGCCACCTGTCCAACTAATAACTATTCAATATTTGTCCATCTTTTAAGTCCTCATAATGGAAAGGCAACTTCACCATTGTTTAATTTCTCTGGACTAGCTGCAGGGACATTATATGACAGGCTGTAACCTGCACTCCCCCTGTGCTGGCCCAGCTCACCTATGATTCACCAATGGTGATATCTCCCAAGCTGAAAACTCCATGTAGGGGATGCACAGGGAATGCTGTCAATGCAAATGCCCCTGGCTGTCACAGCAGCTGCAGAGCAGCATACAAAATGTTCTCTACGTAGTCTCTGGGTCCTGGGGAGGATTCCATCTTACCAGTCCTGATGTAGGTTCCCCACCCAAGGCCCATTGTCTCAGGCTTAGCATAGAGGGGCTACCATAACCCTACTGTAGTTATGGAGAATTGGTGCTGGAGTGAACTTCTAGTTGTTTCTCTATTAGCTACTGTCTTTCTCTTCCATACTGCCACCAATTTCCTTGGTCTCTCAACCTTTGATGACCCATCAGCAGGACCTGCAGGGAGATGAAAACAGCCCCTGCTCACGCACACAGCATCAGGGATGTTCAGAGGAAGCACACACAAAAGTTCTTTCCTCAATCCCTCCCCTCCCCCACAGCATAATTACCTATAATGAGAAATTGAAATGCTGAGATTTCCTATTGGCTGCCCCTGGATTATTGTCTGGCCCACCTCTACAGTTACACTGTTTTCCCACCTGTAAAATGGGGATAATAATACTGGCCTCCTTTGGGAAGTGTTTTGAAATCTGCTAATGAAAAGTGCTATATCAGAGCTAAATATTTTATTTATTATTTATTAATTATTACTATCATCATCATCATCATCTCTGATTGCTCTCTCCCATTCAGAAAATAAATTTTAATTTGCTCCATGTTCAATCAGGAAAATAATTGATCCTTGACTGATTGATGTCAGTTTCACTATTCTCCTGGGAATGTTCTGGAGCTCAAATTCTGTATCACAAGCACCATCTGAAAATAAAGCTCAACTAGAACCCAGTTACCTCATTGCATTGCTCTGGGCACACCTTATCAAAGTTTCCCGTTTGACTGTTGTAACGTTCTGCACGTCTCCTTGGGCAAATGAGTAAGGATAGCAGCAGGCAATCCTGGCACCTCAAACTGGGCTTCAGATGAATCTTCCTTCTTCCTAGTATATATCTTTATTTTATGGAGGGAATCTGGGTACCCTTTTGCCCCTTTCCACCACTTCAGTTTGAGCCCCAATCCTCACCATCTCTTCTATTTTTAATTACATTCAGAAATACCTTGGCTTGGTGGAAGCCAGGCACTAATGACCATCAACTCTGCTCCTCCGAGTGCTAGCTTCTTTGTAGCCTAAGCAGGCTCATAAGCTCTATTGTGCTTCACATTATAATTTACTGTTAAAATTCATACTTTTATTTATTATTGGAGAGTGCTTCCCCCCTATAGGTTTCCAGGGTCATTTTCGTCTGAAGGCTTTTTTTTTCCCGTCAGGGTCTTCGTATGTCATTGGCCTCATTTTTTTTTCTTTA
Source organism: Mauremys reevesii (assembly GCF_016161935.1). Lineage (NCBI taxonomy): Eukaryota > Metazoa > Chordata > Testudines > Geoemydidae > Mauremys > Mauremys reevesii. Next base: position 19,839,483 of record NC_052628.1, on the reverse strand, counting down.
TTTCCTCTATTGATGTACGTATTTTTCCCCCGAGGTTTCAAAATCAGCTGTTAGCTGAGAAATCACCATGATATGCACAAAGATTTTATTCATCTGGTGAATGTACAATATTCACAGGCAGATAAGCTCTATACATATAGGTACAATGGCCTTAACCTTAAACGTATGAATTGATAAATTAACTTTATCCACCATAAAGCTGATGGCTACATTGGGGTAGTCAACAGGCGGATCACTGGCCAAATCCGGACTGCCAGATGCTTTTGAATGGACCCTAAAACCTTTTTATTTACTTATTATCATTATTATTATTTATTATTTTCTCTGGGGTCTGGACCTGAACTATACTTGACCAAGAAATTTGGGCCTTGACAAAAAATAATTGACTACCCCCAGGCTAGATTGTATCAGTCCTTACTCCACTGCTTAGCCTTGTTCTGATTGTGACTGCCTAGGGTAAGGGGAATGCTATGATTTGAACCTGGGGCTCTGCAATCCCTAGCCTAATCACCCAACTATTGAGACAGTGTCTCTCTGGTCCCCACCCCTGGTCCCCATACTCTCCCACCCTCCACAAGAAATGGGGTAGGGTGAGGGCAGAGGGCTGTAGCAAGAGGGAGCAATCCTGGCTTTGCCTCTCTTCTCAGCAGTCAGAGTAGCCGGCCAGGGCCAAAAGGGGGAGTAGGCTGCTCCATGCAAATGGGTGAGGTAACTCCCCATGAAGAGAAAAGGGAGAACAGGGGAGGACTTGTGGTTCTGAGTCCTCATTCATTCCCAGCCATGCTCCTGAGCTTGCAAAGTTACAAACTTGCTCAGGAGAAGAAGCCATGGGCCCAGGCCTGCAAGGTCCTGATTTCTGTGTCCTCACTGGGAGTTGGAAGTGATCACCACCTAGGAAGATCACAGCCTTGGACACACGCAGTGAGAATCTTACCTCTGCCCCCTTCAGCATTCATGACAAGGACAGGGTTTAAGGTACTAAAAGGCAAAGCTCTAACTACTTTAAGTATTAAATTACCTTTATTTTGTTCTTATTTTAGCAAGACGTATAAAGTCTGATAAGACCAGAGTGTAAAAGCGTTGTAATTGTTTTATAGTAGAAAAGTAAACTGATTTCACTTTGTCTTTGCAAATCAAGCCATTTTCATTAAATAAAGAAACAAAGAAATACAGCAGCAATCCGTTAGATACAGGGCTTCTGTGGACAGAAATTTATACTTCTTCAGTGTATTTCAGTGGTTATTGGAGAGTCCCACTGAATTATTCAACTCCATGTGCTCTTCTCTGTACGCAGAAATAGCTTTGCTCAATAGGTTTAGTTTTAGTAAGTGAACTTTTAGGACCAGCTCCTTACATATGGTCCGGATCTGCTCAATATAGGACTTGAAGGAGGTGCAAAAGTGGCTGCACACTATTTTTGCTTCTCCTGGATCCCAGAGGCTGCTGGGGGCTGGTGGAACAAAAACACATTTCAAAACCTTGAAAGTTGCCACAAAATGGAATTGCTGTCCTCCAATACATCATCCATTCTATGCGACTTGTTGCATTTCACAGAATCATATAGAAGATTAGGGTTGGAAGAGACCTCAGGAGGTCATCTAGTCCAATCCCCTGTTCAAACCAGGACCAATCCCCAACTAAATCATCCCAGGCAGGGCTCTGTCAAGCTGAGCCTTAAAAACCTCTATGGATGGAGATCCACCCCCTCCCTAGGTAACCCATTCCAGTGCTTCACCATTTCATCAGGCAGCCCTGGGAGCAGGTCAAGAGAAGGCCGAAAGACCCACAATTACACACATCTGGTACCCTAAAACACCACAGAAAAGTGGGACAGACATCATTTCAGTACCACGTTCTAATCTCACGTTGGGAGGGAATGCTCTTATTTCCCCAACCACCACCACCACACTTCACTGGATTAAACCCCAATGACTCAGGTCTCATGCAGGCAAAGTGAATTTCACCATGGCACTATCACAATATAAATTATATGATAAAACAATAACAATAATCATAGGAAAATCTTCCAGCAATAACATTCTTGTTGGCTTTAAATCAAAATACAGGCAAAGTTTACGACAACATGTCTGAAATGAAATTAAAGGCCATGGCCCCCAGCTGATGTAAATCAGCACAAACTGCTCTCACCCACTTTGTTTAATCCCAGTGTACTACATTTTGATCCAGTTTCCAAATAAATACAAAACTGTACACATGAGAGCTTGACATAGGACTGATTCTCTTTTCACAATGGTGTAAATCAGGAATAACTCCATTGAAGTCAATGGAGTTACACAGGATAAAACTGGTGTAAATGAGAAGTGAATCAGTCTCTTAGTTCTTCTTAATTTGGCCAGTGATTCAGCATGCTCATCTCTCAAGGCTCTTGTAGCAAATAAAGTTTGAAAAGCGAGAGAAACATTTTTAAAAAATATTATCCATTTTTTTTTACAGGGAGATGGTTATTAACCTATTTGAGAATAAGTTCACATTCGTGTTGAAGCACAGAGACACGGTTTGATGTTCATTACTCTGTTCCCAGATGAACAGTAAGTCTTTGGAACAGTACTTACAGCCTGTAATAATATTACTGCTCGGTCTGCTACATGGTCCCTCAGTCATTTTTTCAATTAAAAAAGGACCAATGCTCTATTAACCTTTTGCCTGCTACTCCATTCTTCATACAGCTGTTGTACTGAGATTGCAAGCCATGTATTAAAAAAGGCATATATTACTGTAAACCATCTCCAACTTTTCTGTCATTAGAAAGATGAAGTATCATTTTTTCATTTAAAAATATGAGACAGCTTATCAAATTCACAACCTCTGAACCCACAGTGAAATCTCTTTGTTACAACTGAAGTGCATTGTAACTCTTATAAACTCAGCTCTTAAAATGCTTTGGAAACTATGACGGGTTTCTTCATGCTTGTGTGAAATTGCAAAGAGCAGGCTTTGGTGTTGGCGTTTGGGGCTGTGGGTTATTGATATTTTTGACAGCCTTTCCGATGTGGAATGACATATTCTGCTTACAAAATACTTTGGCAGGAAATGGTGACAACTCAAAGTAAATAAAAATAAATAAATAAATGCATCTATTTTGATCAAAGAAAAACTGGCCCTACACATGTTACTAATTGAGCACGCTCCTGCATGCGTCTTCCCAGGGCCAGCTCCCTGGGAAGCGAAGGAAACAGGTGCTTGGGGCGGCCAACGGAAAGGGGCAGCACGTCTGGGTCTTTGGCAGAGGATCCCTCAGTCCCTCTCTTCCTCTTTGAGCTGCTGCCGAAGTGCTGCCGATCGGCTTCATCTTTTTTTTTTCCCGCTTCACTGCTTGTGGGGGGCAGAAAAGCTGGAACTGGCCCTGCCTCTTCCTGTGCACTCATTAGCATTTTAAGGGTTAGCTGAGTATGCTATGGCTGAAGAAGATACACCAGGCTTATTTAAATCCACACTTCCACAGAATTCCACATCACATTCATGAATTTGCCAGACAACTCCCAATACAGGTTGGATTAGCTGGCTAATGGCAGGGGGGCGGGGGAAGAGAGGGGTACTATAGCTTTGGTGGTAAAGCACTGGACTGGAACTCTAGAAATCAGGGGTCAGGTGCTGGCCCTGCCACAGACCTCTTTTGTGACCTTGGGCAAATCACTTCATCTCTCTGTCCCTTGGTTCCCTAGCTGTAAAATAGGAGTTATAATATTTCCTTTCTCTCACTCATTGTCATTCTTGTCTATTTAGCTTATCGTCTCTTTAAGACAGGCACTGTCTCTTGCTATGTGTTCGTAGAGCACCTATGGGGTTGGGGCATCACAGTGATACTGTAATACAAATAATAATAAAAGTGAGATGGCCCGTAACCAAACAGGCACGTAGCTATGCTGCAGAAGCAGCATCAAAATGCACTCTCATTCTGCCTGAGGTCAGCCCTAACCACAGCTCCTTTATACATTTTGTTCATGCAAAGAATAGGAATGATTTGTTCATGCACCGGAGTCACTGGCTGGTCTGGGTAGCAACCTACAGCATGTAGTGCACACACCATACCTAGGGAACACACCTACTTCCTGTGTGACCTCTTGATACCACTTGTGGGGGAAGGGACAATCTCTCAGCCTTGCTGAATGAGGCAGAAACAGGGTAGCCATCTTCTGCCATACTCACCCATTGCTGACGGCGTATGTGCGAGAGAGAAAGAGAGGCCAGTCAGATATTTGTCTAACTGAGCTGGAGGGAGCTGTGGACTGGGAAGCTTTGGGAAGGAAGTATGTGGAGGGGTGGGAGAGTCGACAGATGGGCAGGACAATGTTTGGGAGAGGGGATGGCCAGAATAATCGCATGAAATTGTATATTTTGTATAAAAAAACCCTAAAGCTGCATGAATTTTGAAATATGATGCCTAATTAGCATGGAGCCAGATGCAATCCTAACTCCCACGAAGCACTTATACCCTACCCAGCCACAGACCTTGCTGGGCCTCTCCTGAGCAAACACACATGTAAATTGTGCTGAATTTTGTGACTTGAAGATGGGGTGCAGGGGACTATGAGACCAAACCACCAAACCTCTCTTCACTTGTGAGCCTAGGCACTGAAAGGCTGGAAAATTAATACCCCTGTCACTGAACTCACCCATTTTTTAGTTCATACCTGGACAGACATTTTTAGCTTTGCAGTAATTAGACCTTGGGGTTTCCCCCCCTTTTCTTTTCAGATGGCTTTAAACAATGGCAAATGTTCTTGGACAATAGAAAGGCAGGCCCTCATCATAATATAAATGCCAGTTAACTTTTATGTTCTCAAGAGATATTGTTAGATACTTACTGTGGCTCATGACATCCTAGTGGTAACATTATTTCAAATTAGATTGGATGTCAAGAAACCTGAAAACTGGCTGAAGGACTGTAACAAGTGGATAGGTGGCAACTAGTAACGTGTCAAGTTTGGGGAACTGTCTAGTAGGCTATCCTGGGGATCTGGACTAAAATTGGTGATCTGGAAGAGGATGAAACAGCAATGTGGATCGACTGGATGTTCTAACAAGTCTTTTCCATTTCTAACTTTTATGATTCAAGGTTTATTGGGCATGAACCCATCCTTATGGCTTTGCTTTTAGGGGAGACCCAAAGCTGGAAACAAGCCATTTCTCTAGTTCTGGTTAGAATGTGGCTCAAATCTTGTCTGCATGTTGTGAGATTTCTGCCATTTGGTTCTAAAATGTTAGTAACATCGAATACAGACCCAAGCCTGAACCACAACCCTGGTTTGGCTTTGCAATCAAATCCTCAAATCATTGCCAAAGCCTGCATCTGGATCTGAATTCTGCTTCCTCAGGCAATCTCTGCTAATATAGACATGAGTGTTACTGAAAGCAATTAAGCATGTTTATTTTTCAAAGATAAATGTTATGATTGATATAAATAAATGGGATGCATTTTTAGGGGCTGTCATCTGTAGCTATAAAATCCTTGAAATCCTACCACCAGATAATGCTCAGACCTGCAGACAAAGGGTGTGCTATCATAGTCCTTAATCGTGATAACTACATCAGCGAAGCCAACAGACTTCTCTTTGAGTTCTTAATAGTAGGTGGTGTCAGAGAAAATGCCACACATAGGAATGCAAAGATATCATCAAACTCTCCCCCAAAAAACTCCAGGAATAACTCTACAACCATATCCCCCACAAACCCACCCCAGGAATCTTCTACCTATTTTCCAAGATACACAAACAAGGGAACCCAGGCAGACCCATTGTATCTGGCCACAGCACGCTTACTGGAGGACTCATAGAAACCATCCTTAAACCACTCACCATACAAAGGGCCAGCTTCCTCCATGACTCTAACGACTTCCTCCAAAAACACCACAATATTAGCAGCTTCTCCCAGAACATGATCCTTGATGCTATGGACGTCACCTCCCTAAATACCAATATCCCTCACTATGATGGCATCGCTGCTTGCCTCAAATACATAAAAGACAATGTACAATGCTTTGAAATCTAACCCAAACACATCATCAAATTCATACATTTCATCCTCACCCATAATAACCTTACATTTAACCATAAATACTTTGTGGAAACAGTCATGGGTACTAGGATGGCTCCTCAACCTGTCATGACTCACCATTAGTAGGCCATCTAGGGTTCCTCAAGACTGTTTGTTTGTCTCTCTGCTCCTTCTGGTGGCCCCGAACGTGCACCACAATCCACTCGTATCTGGATACCTGTGAGACATGCTCGCACCAAGATGCCATGCTTGAAACCCCTTGGCACTCTACTGCCTTCTGAGACCCCATCTGGACCCTGGGCAGCCATTACCCTAAACTTCATAGTCGAGCTCCCAGTGTCTAATGAGCACACTATAGTCCTCACCATGGTCGATCAACTGATAAAAATGGCCAACTTTGTCCCCATTGTGCACCTGTCCTCTGCAGAAGAGACGGCCCAGCTCCCGGTGACTCATGCCATACATCTCCATGGTCTCCCGGGTTGAGTCACAACTGATTGGCGTCCACAGTTCGTGTCGTGGTTTTGGCGTGAAATGATGGACTTTCTACGAGCTTGTATTGTCCAGCAGGGTCCTGGGCAGTACAAGACTCGCATTTCTGGGGACAATTCTGGGACTGGGAATTTGCTGGTGTCACTCTGCAGTTTAATTCCAGGGTGGCAGGCTGGATGGCTGAAGCCCTCTTGCAGTATAGCTGGGGTTTTGCATTTGCAGATGTTTGTCAGCACATTGGCTAGTGCACTTGGAGACAGGTTCAAGGCTTCTTGAAAATGCTTTGAGACTGTGCCCCCCACCACCCTATGTCAGCAATGTTAATTTGGATTCCATATAAATGTAAAAGTTGCTTCAATTGGGGCAAGTGCTTGACTTAATTTTTAAAAAAGGCCTATTTTGATGCCCCACAAAGTCCTGACAAACTGCAATGATACCAAATCAAATGCCCTCAAACTTCAGGTAAATTCAGATCTAGACCTGCTTCCAGATCCAAACTTTTCAGCTCTGGCCTACCACTAGCTTCTGGTGAGCAACTGTTCTCCTTACTTCAACCTTTTGAAAATGTACTACATTGAATGAAAGAGAATTTATGAGTGCAGTGGCATGAACGGGATAACTTTGTGATCATTGCTATTATTTGCAGCCTTGCAAGCTGAAGTCAGGATAAAAAGTGTATTCCAGCCTCATAATTCAGTGCATCAGATGAGTACCTTTATGGAATAGGAAGGATATTTTACTCCTTATTTGGCAATTCACAAATCAGCTAGAGGCAATATGTGTTTTTTAATTTTGTTTTGAGGTTGGTTTGTTGTTTTTACTGCCTTTAGTGAAGTGTCAGCCACAAGCTATTGCTACAAAGGTCTGTAAGACAATGCTTATTTCTTGTATAACAATCACAAATATGATCACTACTGATATTTCACCTGTCTAAACCTTTTAATACATATGCATATGCAAACAGGAATCTTCTACTTCAAATGTATAGATAAACATTTATACATAGTGGCACAAAAAAAGACTATTTGTTTGGTTGTACTTCCTATGGACCCAAATCCAGCAAAGGACTCCTCCCATGCTGGATCCCATTGATTACCATAGAAGTCCTGTTTGTACCATAGAAGTCCTGCTAGATGTAGCTGGAATTTGAATGATGCTTCATATTTGCTCATTTCAATTATGAAACACTAAAGGAATTAGAAGTTAATTGTTAAAGTCATTTATTGGTTTTTGCAGCAAAAGTGTGCCTGGTTCATAGCACACCCAGCTTGCTGGGCTGGAATTGTGCTTAGTGTTGATAAACATCTCACATCAAGGCACTGTCACGGAGGCAGCATTTGGTTACCTTACATTTTCTATGGTCGAGTGTATCAATGAGTTGTTAAGCTATGTTTTTTCTCCAGTGTAACAAGGAATGCAACATCAGAATTTCTGCTCTGTGTTTTATCCCTTTGCTGATGCTGTTAGATGCAAGTTTTCATTCTGTATCTTATTGCCACTCCTTCTCTTTGCTGTGCTGGCCTCATTCACGCTGATCTGCACAGTGAACCAGTAAATACGTTTTTAAAATAATCCCAGTTTTACCCTAGGATCATTTCAACTTTAACAAAACACATTTAGTTTTTACATATATTTTTTTAAATGCCGTTATGAAAATCAGAAGGCATCAATTGGCATAGCTCCACTGACTTCAGCGCAGATTTGTACCAGCTACGGAGTCTGGCCCAGTGACTGTATTTTATTATCAATACATGTTCATGAGGCTATTTGCTCTACATCACCTAGTGCAGCTATTTATCTCACAATGCAGGAGCCAGCGCAATACCAAACAAGGAGAAGAAAAGCACTCCCTTCTGTAAAAACAAATCTCAAACATCTTCCACGATTAGACCTGCCTTTTTATTTATTCATTGTTTGGGGGAAGGGAATGCCTCAGGCATGGAAATGTGGACTTTCTTTTTCTACACTCTACCATGATCAAGACATATGCCACTGAGACCTTCACCTCCCTGAGGCAGCAGCTTAATAACACTGGGCTGAAGCCACAGAGTTTTCAATCTTCCCCTACCTCCTGGGCCACTTCTTTTGTCTCCTTATAACCCCTCCCCCTCCCTCGTATTCCAAACAGTCGTGCAGGCAACACAGATGCTGCTCTAGCTCTGTGCCAGGCAAGAGGAAATTAAATTCCTCAGTGTTTCCAATCCTGCTATGTGATGCATGTGGGCTCCGCATGGCCACAGGGCCTGCCCACAAGTGTCAGATGGCAGGACTGGGGCCCAAGTCTGCAGAGCTGTACTTAACCAGTTAAGGCCTGATCCCGATCCCAGGTGGTACAGCTACATTCGGACCATGTGCAAGTATCTCTCAGCTCCCAAAGGTGGAAGCTGCAGTGTGGACATAGCATGAGGATTTCCACTACCCCATCAGCTGACTGTGCTCAGAGTTTAAAAATAAAAGCAAAAAGCTGACTGACAGCAGGGTTAGCGGCCCAATGAGCTGTCATGAAAGGACCCAGTTAGACAGCAGCTCTGAGATGTCTGCTCTTCTAGCTTGGATGAGTGAGGGGACGAAGCCTGTCTCAAAGCCTGTCAAATTCTTGGGGCCCAATTCTGATGTCAGGTGCGATGAGCCAGCTCCCCAGCTGGGTGCCAATCAGCACAGCTCCATTGAAGGCAATGAAGCCACAGTGATTGACACCAGCTGGGGATCTGGTCCACTGAGGTAGATCAAGAGTAATTTCAACTCAAGGTCAGGTGCCTGGTGGTAATAATGCCTCTGCCTGCTCTGCAGAGATCCTTCCAAATGTTCCTATTGAAGAGTGACTCTGTATTTACACAAGTATAACTGAGAGCAGATTCCAGCTCTGAGAAACCTCATCCCACATCCAAGCCAGAAGAGCAGAGGCCTCCTAGCCACCGTAACTGGGTTCTGCCATGACAGCGCACAGAGCTGCCACCCATGCTGTCATTTGATGAGAGTCAGAACAACCACCAGGTGAAGCCACACGTGCTGACTTTTATCACTCTCCTTGGGAATGAGGTGGGATCTGTCAAAAGAAATGGAAAAAATAAACTACGAAGGTTCATGAAAAATAGGTATTGGTCACTCTGCATCTGTATGGGGTGGACTGGGAATGCTTCCAAAGAGTTAAACTCCATCCCCAAAGCAAACAAAGGGGTGGATTCTGTTCACCTTATTCACAAGAGTGCAACCACTGAAGTTACTGGGATTGTTCATGTAAGTAAAGGGAGCAGGATTTGGCCCCATACCTTTCAGCTTATTCACCTACTTTACTCTTGCTAAGCCACCTGGAATACCAGGACAAACTTTTCAAAAGTGGCTAATGTTTTGGGGGACTGGGTCTGATTTTCAGGGGCGCTGAGCTGGTTTCAGTTGGATCAGCTCTTCTGAACATCAGGCCCAAGCTATGTTGTGTTGGAAACCCAAAGTCAGGGGCCACTTTTGAAATTCTGCCCTTAATTTCCAACCACTGACATTTAGAAAAACCAGCTCCACAATCATTTCTGTAGTCAGTAAACTTTCCAGATATTCCCCTGCCCCCCTGCCCGCCCATTTCACTTTCCCCTCACTCCCCATGTATGAAATAAGGAAAAGAGGAAGTGACTCAATATTTACATGCAGCACTTCATCTACCATTGAAAAGCATCCACCTCTGGGGTAGAGGATGGAAACAAGGGTTGGATAATCAGTACACAACATGCTACACAACAGATGGGAAAGGGAAATATTGGCTAAAGACATCAGGGCAAACCCCTATTTAAACAGGAAGTGCCACAAGAGCTTTAATGCCCACACAGATGACAGGTCCTCAAGTTTAAGATCTTTTCCAACAGACCAACAAAAAGTAAAACTGCAAAGGAAACAATCTGTGTCCCTCGGAAAGACAAGGTGAGCCGACCCTGTTGGGATTTGAACGTATGGTTCCATATTCGTCTATATTTTGGAGACAGGTCTAGTAGGGGGTGTGATGGGCAGGTGTTGAACCTCCCTCCTGTGCTTTTCCCAGATTAAAACTCACAACAGCAGAGTTCTATGGGACAGCATTTGGTGAGAGTCAGACCAGAACAACCACTAGGTAAAACACAAAAGGCTATTTCAACTAAACATTGAGTCATCAACAGGCCTATTTCCTGGCTTCTCCTGCAATCTAAGTCAGCCATCACTGACCCTGGGAATCTGAGGGCTGAGTTTTATAGATAAATATTGCAAGGAACAAACAACATATATAGAGAGAGCAGAATAAATAAAAAGATTCAGCACCGTCAGTCCTTGGTCAATGCCTGCTAGACTCCCTAAGAACAGACTAAAACCAAAGCTATTCTAGCTGAGGTTCCGGATTTGGTTTCTGTACTATGCAGCGGCCACCTGGTGGTGAGTTTTTTCCCCCTTCAGATCCCTCTACAGACAAAGGAGATAAAGCCAGTCTGTTCTTTGAAACCTTGCACTGGATACAGGGACCCCAAACAGCAGATTACTTTACTGGTGCTGAAGGCTGGTTCTAGTCCTGCATTGACTGAGCACAGAGCCGCTGGAAAGTCAAGTGGTTAGTTATTACCCTGTGATCACAGGACACCTTCTGAATAAAAACCAGAACGACTCAATCTCATGTTATTTATGACAGAGGCTCTGTATCAAGAGCAACCTCACTCATTGCAAAGTTGCTTTGTAGCCAGTACTGGAGCCATTTCAATTAGCTAGGTAACAGAGAAGCAGGGGACATCTAGACAATTTGGCAATTAGCCTGACCAAGGCAGGTCAAAATAATTTTTAACCCACAGGAAATTGGCAAGACAACCTGAGGAGAAACCCCAAAGGATTCATTCTCGGATCCCCTCAGGTAAGCAGCAAAATCTATTGTGTATTGGTTAAATTAAATTATGCAAACCACCAAAAAGAGTTTTAAAGTGGCTAAGATATGTTTCCCCTCTTTTATTAAAAATGGTAAAGCAGGGAGCAGTTGTTAACAAAGGAAGGATGTCATTTAGCTTATGATGATCAACGAAATCCTCATGCTTCACCAAGATACACATTTAAGTGCAGATCCCTGATCCTGATCTGGTTTTCACCATTTCCTCTGTCTTCTGTGGAGTTACACCACCATAAGCCAGATCAGAATCAGCCACAGAGAAGGGAAAATTCTGAAACACAACAAAGACGCTTATCTCGCAGGAGGCAGCACTGAATCTCTCCCACCATTTCCCCTGCTGTTCTATCAGGAGTATGTTTTTAAAATTTTGTCTCCCACTCTTTTCACTGCCTGTCAGTGCAGTATAACCCTAATAAACCAGCAAGCCAATTGCTGCGTACACTCACCCTAGTTGTACTGTAATAAATGTTATGTGATCGACTTGAGACTCACTGCATGTTCAGTACTGACCTTGATTATTGGTGGGTGACCAAGACTCAGAGACTGTCCCTGCAAACTTCCTTCAAGCTTCGTTTCTTCATAGGTACTTGCTTCCTGGTTACTGGGAGAGCTCTGACCATAAGGATCTACAAGCTTTTCATAGCAAAGCATGGAATCTTAAACACAAGCTGGTTTATCGTGACTTGCAACTTTATTCAGGTTGCATGCCATTTATTCACACTCTTCCTGACAGATAGGTAATGACTGAAACCCCAGTGTATGTCAGAGGCAGTATGCAGTTACTGCCAGATGATTGTATTGACTGTATTTTTCATTTCAAGTGTTTCTGACTTTTAAAAAATTCATATGAAAGGAAAAAATATCTAAGAAATTCAGAGGCAAGATTTAAATCTCATCTGTAGCTCACTCTGCTGTGTTTAGGAATTACAGCCTACACACGTGGTTTTAAAAAAAACAACACCCTGCTTTCTCTGTTCTAATGTAAAAAATCAGTTTATATGTTACAAAATGAGTAGTATTACATGGGTCTACTACAGGCTGCTAAATCATGCTGGTTGCAGGAGGTTTCTGGAGCCACAGTAACTAAGACACAGATCTCCTTTTTATAATCCAGATGCTGATGTGTCAGATCCCACTGTGTTATTGTGCTGACTCCATCAGGATTGCGTGATAGACCTTATGCGCATGCCAGTTGTGCTGGAATGCAGGGACTGCAGTATACTGGCTTTGTGTGCATGTACACAATGTTGCCCCCTAGTGGCTGGTTCATAGAGAGACGAAGGGATCTGCAGCTACTACCAGGAAAGGACTAGAGTTTTGACTGTCTCTAGAGCCCTCAGCATAGGGGTCGCATAGCTGCACCACGCTAAGAGGTGACTGTGACTCACCTTGGCTTCACTGGGAAAGCAATTGACTAGTGGCCCACAGCAATGCCAGATAATTCCCTGCCCCTTCCACTGGCAAAGCTGTGCTGGCTGGCACACTGGGGGACCGAGCCAAGACTCTGCCCTTTGCCCGACCATTGCCCACCTACCTGTGCAGGGGTCAAGGATAGCACCTCCGGGAACAGCTTGGCTGTCCACTCACAGTCTAGTGATGCGGGAAGCTGGCATGGAGCACAAGAGGATCCTGACGTGCAGCTGCATAGCTCTCCTTAGGTCATGCGGCACAGAGACTTGTGCTTTGGGAGCAAAAGGACATGGGCTCTATTCCCAGCTCCCCCTGTGTGCGATTTATATAGTACTTGTTCTCTGTACAGATGGATTTGCTCATGATCAAAGGAGAGAGACTGTGTCTGCTGATAGGAGTTGCCCACACAGTCACAGCTTCACAATCGGAGTGGCACAGACTCTTCCTCCCCGTCATCACAGGCCTAGCTGGGATGTCCGTGTCAGTGTCCTCGCTCTTCTCACCCAGCCCACATCAAAACATGACTAAAAACTAATAGGAATTAACATGAGTGCTGCACATTAAACAGGAACCAGCAGGCACTTTCCTCAGGAGAGAGGCAGAGGTGCCGAGGGCTCTAGCCGGGGGAGATAGAAACCTCTAACCACAGCAGTTCTAGGATCTGTCTAGTACCAGGTGAAAATGGAGAGATTTACCCCACTAATGATGAGAAGCATTACAGGAGGGCACAGAGATAGGACTTTGAGAATTCAGACCTTGATAAAATAGCAGCTGATAAAGGAAAGATTTAGATATCTTTCACCCATTGATTCTGGGGGGCCTGTTCTGTCTGATTTAGGATTTTATGCCCATTGCCATGGCATCTGAGTACCATGCACTTCAGTCTGAGCTACACCAGGGATAAACCCAGGCCCATATGTATCTAGATTAGAAATGGTTTGGGAAGAGAAGTTTAACCAGACTGGACAGGAATCAGAATAGGGCAGTGATTCTCACACTCTGGTCTGCAGACCACTAGCTGCCCACGCAACTCTTCAGCATGGTCTCCAGAACAAAAAATATGTTGAGAACTAAACAGTGGGATGTTGAGAAGGGAGGTGGCTAAGGGAGGATCCTTCACTATCTTGTGAAAGGGTCCAGAGAATGAAAAGGCTGGCGAGCCTGGGTATACAGGGGGATACAGATGTGGGACTTGTTCCCCACTTTCAGTAGTAAAGCCACTAATGACTTCAGTGGAAATGGGATCAGGTCCTGAGAGAATTATATTGTTTACATGCATATGAACCTTTCTAAAATGAGCTCTCTGCTCTGCATTGGCCAACATGAGTTAGCCATGGATTTGGAAAATATCACACAAAAGTGAAGGGAAATGAAAACCACAAAATTCAGAACTGGATCCAGATCTGGATTTCAAAATGGTCAATGTTTGGGGCTGTTCACAATGGGGTTTTTGGCTTGACCCATTATAAAGCTAAAGTAAAACACTGGGAATAGGGAGGGCACCGGAGCAGCTGGGAATGCTCGGCAGACCTAGATTTGGGACTTGGATCTACCTCATACTTAGAACTTCTATAATGCTTTGCGGTTTCAAAGCATTATAGTAATTATTCTAATTTATCCATATAAAGTGAAGGAGCAACCACATTTTGAAGGATGGGGCTTTATTTTCCTCTCCTGGTGATCAGCTAGACCACTCAAGCTTCACTCCCATTGTTTCTGGTGTCACCAGAACACTTCACTGAGATTATAGCCCTGAAATGTGCAGCCCCTTTTATTTCATGTTAATATACCATTCTCATCTCCTTAGAATGAATATCCATTTGAGACAAAAAACCAAAATGATATATATTGACAGTGACTTCTTACTAAAGTACTATCCAAAATAAGCATGTACTAGAGGGACCTGGATGCTTCAGTTCGATTTCCAGGATCCACAAATAATGGTTTATCATACATTGTTTGCTAGAAATTACCCAAAGCTCAGCTCTTCTGAGATCATTCTGCCATATAGAAAAGACACCCTGTTGCAATCAATAGGTTTCCCATGGTCTCTGCCTGTCGACTGGCTATTATTTTGCTGGTTTTATTTTGCTTACAGTCCCAGCTGCATCAATACATGCATTCAAACTGCTCCTGGGTCTAATTGTAGTAACAGTAATCAGATTTTTTTTTTAGAGGTCTAACACTCTCCCTGGCAAGGTTACAATCCCTTGATCCAGAGAGAGAGAGAGAGGGAGAGAGAGAGAGATATTCACTGTGAGTGTTATTGTGATCCACTTCAATTTCATGGCTTTAAGCAAACATAAGCCCCGTTACATTATTCTCTTAATGCAACTCCCCCATATACAGTGTTCACACTCCCACTCGAGTTACTTTGCATTATTCCTAAATATAATTACAGATGCATAAAAATGAGCAGGCTGAGCATGAATTGATAGGATTATGTAATTATTGTGGCATTATGCTAATACACTTAGTAGTGGTTAAGGTATAACATGAGCGAAAGGCAGTCAGAGAGATGGAGAGAGGAAAAGAGCAGATAGTGGGAGTTCATACGTATGGCTTTTTCCTAGGCATGTCTGAAATGGTTCAGAACCAAGCTAGACTTCAACCTGAATCTTGAACCCCACAGTTTCTGGGGGATACTTCAGTATGAATATTAATATTGGAATGTCAGCATCCTAACACAGCACTAAGGTGGGTTAAATGACGTTACCTGTGATTCAGTACCTAATGCAGAGATATTGTCTTTCAGTTGAGTCTCCTTTTCTGTAAAGAAATGCAGATCAGTGACTCCTATAAGCAGCATGAGTGATACAATGTTCATGAACAGTGCAAGGTGTAAGTATTGGACTGATCCAAGCCCATCAAAATCAATGGGAATCCTTCAATGGGCTTCGGATCAGGCCCATATTTAGGAACAAAAGAAGAAGCATAAGAAACGTTAGAGACAACAAGAAGGGGCTCTTCAAATATGTCAGACAAAAAAAAAGATCAAGGATGGTGTGGGTTCATTGTGCAATGAAGGTGAGCTGGTAACAGAAGATGATGTAGGCATATAGAGCATACTTATTAAGTTTGCAGAAGGCACAAAGCTAGGGGGTTGCCAATACTTTGGATGATGGAGCTAAAATTCAGAGTGATCTTGATAAATTGGACAACTGAGCGATAGACAACAGAATGAAATTCAACAAAGACAAATGGAAGGTGCTATACTTAAGGAAGAAAAACCAAATGCACAAAATACAGAATGGGGGAAAACTGGCTTGGCAGCAGCACTGCTGAGAAGGATCTGAGAGTTGTGGTGGATCGCAACCTCAACATGAGTCAGCTGTTGTAGGAGCAGCAGGGATCTGTATGCTCTGTATAACCTGTATGTTCAAAAGGTCTGTTATACCTCCCCCCACAACCCTTTGTCTCCTCTCCCTCTTTGAATATCTGTGAAGTGGCTTTCTCCCTCTCTCTTCCCCTTCCTCCTGGAATGTTTGTGGAATGAATGGGCTGCTTGAACAGCCGGAAAATTAGAAGAGCTCCCAGGTAGACAAGGTGTCTGGGACTCTAATTAGGCAGCGCTCACACACCCAATGCATGGACACTGCATGGACCCTATCCGAGGTGGAGTGTCACCAACCAGACGCGGCCAAGTCATCTCTGGTCACAGGCCATGAGGAACAGGTCCTTAAAAGGGGAAGTGGTGGCCCAGCCTGTGCCACTTCCTAGAGCTCCCATTGGCTGGGAATGGCAAACCACGGCCACTGGGAACTGCGAGCGGCCGTACCTGCAGACAAAATGTCTCGCGGCCCACCAGAGGCTTACCCTGAACAAGCCGCAAACCAAGTTTGGGAACCCTGGACTAGATGACCCTTTCAGGCCCTTCTAACAGTATGATTCTAAGCATCTTACTGGGCTCTCAGAGGGTAAAATGTAAGGTTTTAAAGTCACACTTACCATGTATAAGCATGAGATAAACCTCACATGAACAAACAATTGTATGGAGATATTAGAACCTGACAGTATAGAAGTGACCAACTTTTCTCAGTGTTTTTGCTGGAATCTTCTCTAGTAAGAAGCTGCTTGACAGTTATACAATTTGTCCCCCCCATTGGGTTAAATGGTTGTCAAACAAGTGCCGGGATCTATCATGGCTTGATGATGGACTTCCCTGAATTTATAACAAAAATGGAACAAAGGCTGGGTCATTTCCTGCTCTGCCACATCTTTCTTTGTAACGTTGGGCAAGTCCCTTAACCTCTCCATGTCTAAGTTTTGTCATCTGTAAAATGAGGATAATATCACCTACCCAGTACTCTACAATAGGCAGGTGCTCAATTCTGTGGCAAGGTCCCTGGATTCTGTGGCACTCTCCTGGATGGTCCATGGCAACTTTAGAGAAATTTTTAAAAAATAGAAAGCTTACTTTAAATTAAATAAAAAATGGTAATGCAGTCTGCATAGCAGCCCTCCTATTTATTCTGATATTCAACTCCAACACTTTTAGTTTTTGATATGAGGTAGCATTTTGATGGGAAAAGGCATAACTGCACCACAGAGGTTATCAGAGGGGAAGGAGATGGAGCAGGTATATTAACCAGCTATTTACACTAAAACAAACAGAAGCGAAATAGTTAACAATATCAACACTTAAATTGCCACTATTTGATGGAAGCATCACAGATATCCCCATCCAGTGTGCTGCAATCCTGAGCCAGAGGGGTCACCTCTAGAATGAGTAAGCAGTTCACTCTCCATGGGCCATTCACTTTTTGACCACTCTCTCAAGACTACCAGCAAGAGTGCCAGACAGCACCAGTGATGATAGTGGCTTTTGGGCTCTGGACACCTTACTAGGCAATGGATGGAGACCATGATGTCCTGTCACACAGGCTACCAAGCAGCCTTATGATGTTTCCCATTTCTGATCAGTTTGAAGTAGTGCTGGTTAGGGTTTATTTTGCTTTGTCTTGTGATTGGCTTCCTGGCTATTAATAGTGTGATGTTGCACTCCATATGTTTTATGGAAATATGCTTATAAGTGTGAATATAATGTAACTGGAATATGCTTTATGAAAAAGGTCTCTTGTAAGGTATCATTACAAAGCTTATAATCTACCGAGTGTGGTCATCCTATTTGTATGTATGTATCATTCCTGTATCTGAAGCTAGAAATATGAAGTATAACTCTGAAGTCCTATTGTAATTATGCAAAGTGTTGGCCATTAATGGTGGTTTGGAAACTTGATGGCTCCCATTAACTAGAACAATTGATTGTAAATGGCTCTGTTTAATTGCAAACCTCCCTGGGTACCTGCAGGTCAGCCCTGGAAGAATGAAGAAGGAAGTCTTACAGTGACATGTAATCAGGTCACCTGAACTGGAATCCATCTTAAACCTGGTGCTTTTCCATTTAGAAGGAGGGGTGGGGACCCAGACAGACAAAAAATTCTCGCCTTGTGCCAAAGCTATAAAAGGGTGGAAGAGAACAAAGGGGGGGTCCAAGTAATGAGAAACCCCCTGCTTTTCACCCAAGATACCTGCTGGAACTAGCAAGGACTGTTCCAAGGGAAAGGATTGGACCCAGACTAGGAAGGAGTCTAGTCTGTGAAAGAAGATTATTGGAACATCTCTGAGGGTGAGATTTACCTATAAACAGTTTTTTAATGTATTAGGCTTAGACTTGTGTGTTTTGTTTTATTTTGCTCGGTGACTTACTTTGTTTTGTCTGTTATTACTTGAAACCACTTAAATCCTACTTTTTATTCTTACTAAAATCACTTTTGTTTATTATTGAACCCAGAGGAAGTGATTAAAACCTGGGGGAGCAAACGGCTGTGCATATCTCTATCAGTGTTATAGAGGTCAGACAATTTATAAGTTTACCCTTTATTGGCTTTATACAGAGTAAAACAGATTCATTTGGGGTTTGGATCCCATTGGAAACTGGGTGTCTGGGTGTTGGAGATAGGTGACCTGCTGAGTTTTTGGTTAAAGTCTGCAGCTTTGGGGGCATGGACCAGATCTGGGTCTGTGTTGCAGGAGGCTAGCATGTCTGGCTCAACAAGACAGGGTTCTGGAGTTCCAAGCTGCCAGGGAAAACGGGCTCAAAGGTAATTCCAGAACATCAGGTGACAGTCCAAAGGGGGTCTCTGTGACCGAACCCATCACAAATAGGTCATTACACCAGCCAGTTTCTAGCAATGGCAGTGCTGTTAGGATGTCCATCGTGGTTAACTTTGCATAATTACTCCCACCCTAATTACTTGCATAAATACAGCCAACACGAAGGAACACAGAGACAGGAGGTAAAGAACCTGAACTTGCTCTCACTTTCACTGCTAGAAATCATGCCATTGAAACCAATGGAGTTAGACCAATGTAAAACTTGTGTAAGTTTGAAAATCAGATCAACAGCATCTGAAGAGAGAGTCGAAGATAATATGACTGCCTCTGGAAATGGGTTATCATCTTCATGATGAGGAGCAGTGACTTGCCCCTGTATAGGAGGAAGACTGGATAAAACATTTCCTTGGTGCTTTTTGGTCCTTGCTGAGAGGTAGATGACTCACTGCTTATGTGGGGCTGGATTCTGCTTTCTGTTATGGGTATTAATCCAAATAACTCCACTGAAGTCAATGGGTCTACTCTGGATTTCCACCAGCATACCAGAAAGTGGAACCTGGCTTTTAAGTTCTGGCTTGGAGTGAAAGCAGTTGTGGGTAGCAGTTACAAGCTACCAGTGTAACAGGTACAATGTCTCCTAATAAGGGTATCTCAGTCATATCAGAAATATTTAATGGAGTTTAGCACTTCGTTTTTACCTTCAGGCTTTGCTATCTCCTCCCCACCCTTCCCCTTATTTTTCTTTTCCTTCATGTTCCTCTTACTGTCAACTGGAGATGGCAGGTGAGAAGTTGACTTCCATGGATTGGGCTGGTAGGGCAGAAAGCTGCTATACATTGTGGCTTTCCTTAGAGGTGGTACACCACTATCCAGAAGTAAGTTAAATAGTAGTAACACTTTTACCTGCAGGTTTGTTCACCTCTCGCTCTCTCTCAGCTGGCTCACAACACAGATCAATGTGCCCTAAGGAAATTTTATTTGCTTTGCCTCCTGCATAGGGAGGCACTAGTCTGTAGCCATCATCCCCAGCAATAAATTAAATTCAGGCACCTGCAAGGGCTGAAAACAAGCCTGAGTGGAGCAGCTCACAGTGTGAGATCTAGAGGGTTTTCTTTTAACTTTGTCCAGGTTACAGAGGATTGCATCATGGTGTGTGGTTTTACATCACAGCACGCTGGAAATCAGTGTGACACGAGGCAACACAATTGAAGGGAGCACAGGCACGTGCAAAACCTTTAATAAAAGAAAGGCGATTTTCTGGAGCTGGCATCTGCTCAGTCCCTTTGGTTACTTCCACTTGCCTACCCTTAAAAATGAAGTTCTGTTTTCCCGAACACACTGATGCTTCTTGTGTCAGGAATTATTTTTATACCATGTGGCCATGGCCTTTTGTTTAACACTTTTGGGGCCAGACCTTTGGGGCTGGGTTGTGGTTTTCCAATCCAATGCTGCCATGCAGACCCAGAAGCATAGGATCATGTCCCTTGCTTCAAGTAGCAGATTACTACCCAGCTCAACATGGGGGAGGGAGGAAGGCCAAGGCTCCACCCTCTGCCCACCTCTCCCCACCCGCCTGCAGAGGGAAGGGAGTAGTGGGTATGCAGTACATGTTTACCAGGGCCGGTGCAAGGATGTTTCGCGCCCTAGGCGAAACTTCCACCTTGCACCCTCTCCCCCGCCACGCCCCCACCCTGAGGCGCCCCCCACCAGCAGCAGCTCCCCCTCTCCTCCCTGAGGCACCCCCCTTGCGGCAGCTCCCCACCCCCCACCCTCTGCCCTGAGGCACCCTCTGCCCCAGCTCACCCCTGCTCCGTGCATGAGCACCCCGAGCACGCCGTGGCGCCTTCACTTTTCCCGCCTGATTGGCGCCACAAGCCTGGGAGAAGTTAAGCGGCCACGGTGTGCTAGGGGAGGAGGTTGGGCAGGGGTGAGCTGGGGCGGGGGAGTTCCCCTGCATGCCACTCCCCTGCTTTACTTGCTGCAGGCAGCCCTCCTCGCGGTCCCCTGCCCCAGCTCCCTCTGCCTAAATGCCGGCGGCGACTTGGGCAGCTGAAGATCCGGCCTCCACGGTCGCTGTTGAAGAAAATGGCGCCCCCCAAATCCTAGTGCCCTAGGCGACTGCCTAGGTCGCCTAAATGGTTGCATTGGCCCTGATGTTTACACTTGTGTGCCTGGACACAATGTCTGGGAAAGCCATGCAGGGACACTGGGGGTCTCTTACTCCCCCACACATCCCTTCTCAGCCATGCAGCCCCAGCCAAAATCTGGACCTTTCTGATGTCAGTTGCCTTATTTTTGGATTATGTCCCATTTCCTTCAGAATCCTTCCTGCTTCAAAGAGAGAGTTTGGATGAATAGGACCCTCCATATTAGCTATAAACCCTTTTAATTAGGCTGATCCCTAAATTACTTCTCTAATGAGATTAGCCCACCTTTCACAGTGTGTCTTTGTACCTTTTATCTTCAAGACAAGCTGTGGCTCCAGTTGCTATATACTACATCATCCCAAAGGGTAATTAGCATGCTGACTGCTGACCAGGACTCATATGTAAGTATCCAGAAGGAGCAAACCAATGCTTCATATAAGTATTATCACCTCTCATTATTGAAATTGCATTCCAGATGCCAGCATCCTATTTCCTTCTTAAGTCAAACTGCATGAAGGCTTTACAGGTTCTCCTGTAATAACTTGTCTAACTTTCTTTCCAGCCATTGTTCTCTAGCCCCGTCGCTTTTAGCTGATATTCTTTCTTTCAGCTCCTTGCTCCTAGATTTATTATTCCACAGTGATTGTGTTGAATTGCATTTGAAATCAATTAGCACAGGTACTCAAAGATGAATGTTCATGCTCTGAACAAAGTGATGAAAACATACCATTTAAATAGAAATCAATTTCCGTTTCATGTATTTCTTCCTAGCTTTTGCCCCCAAATTAATAGTTTTTAGATTTTTCTATGTAAAGAGGGGACTTGTCTCTCATAAAGCACTTCCTTCTCCTCCTGCCTACTTGGACTTATAAGGCATAATCCACTGGGAGTGATATTACTGGATTTTCACTGTAACATTTTCACTGTCACAAATAGAAAACTAGAACATTTTTGTTTGACTAAGGAAGAATAGCTAGCTCAGGAGTGGGTAGAATTTGCCCTCCTCCCCTCATATTTTAGTGACACCATTGTCCGTATCTCCACAGGAAACGATTTAATTCTAACAATAATAAACATAAGGACTGCAGTAAATGAACCCCATGTGGCTACAGTAGCTGGCATTGCTCAGTAGGCTTCATCTTTTCCATAAACTTGAACACACCAATTATGCTCACAATGCAAAGTGAGCCAAAATGAAAGAACAAGAGAAGGATTCAACAATTTTGCCATTGGGCCCCAGGACAATCCAAACATTTCCAAACACTGGAGGCAAAGGAGTTGTGGAATCACACTCAGAATGCCATCACAAGGTCATTGCAAAAGTCTAGAAAGGCTTTTAAAGGTCAGTGTGAAAGACACAGGGCCAGATTCTGAACAACAGAGTAATCTGATTCTAAACAGCATCACCCTGACTAGATTCTAGTCCATGGTTTAGAAAAATGCACCATATCCCTATAAACATTCTGCTAGCAGAATGGATAGATAATTAGCATACAGGTGCCTCTCTATATGTGAAGACTGGCAAGAAAATTATCTAGCCTGGCTCATAGCCTATTGCTGATGAAGTAGGAGCATCTACTTAAATTAAAGGCCTTGATTCGATTTACAGATAAAGAACCTTCTTTACTTGCCTTACCCAGGCAAGCAGTCCCATTGGCTGCAGTGGAACTAGTCACCTCAATAAAGCAGGCAGGACTGGAGCAGGCATGAATAACGCAAGCACAGAAGTAAAGTGAGCAGATCCAAAACCTCAGCCGGGGATCCGCATAGCATAGGGCATTGTGGCCACACTCCCTTTCTTACAGTCCCACCACATATACTGGCAGCAAGTAGGGGGTGTGGTGTAGGGGGGCTCTACACTGGCTCTGTGCCACCAGAGAAGCCCCCCAGGGCTAGATTTGCTGGCTTTAGGGCTATCCTGTATTGGCAGTGCTCCACATGTAACCACAGCACTCCCAAGGATCTGGCCCTTCATCCCCAATTCCTTCATCATATAACTGTCTTAAATATAACTGTCTTTTTAAATTGCTTGTCAACTTGAAGACCTACATTTTCATAATCGTTTCATTTATCATCTTCTTTTGCCAAAGAAATCTAATCCCTGAATTTAAGCACGCATCTGTCCTCTTCATGTGCTCCAGAGATGTCACATAATTGTCTAGTCTCCCTGTTATGTCTTGATTCTCTGGTTCTACTTTTCCACCACTATTATTATTGAGCTCCTCCAGTCAGTTTTCTTCGCCATCCATTTCAGAGCAGGAGTCTTGTGTTACAGTGCTTAGAGCAAAAGACTAGGAACCAGAAAAATTATTGATTCTAATCCTGACTAGGCCCAAGACTCAATCTGTGGTTCTGAACAAGCCACCAACTTGACTTCCTTGATGTTGGTCAAACCTAGATGAAGCCAGCGTAAAAGTAGGACATCACTAAAACCAAGATGTTGCATTTGTGGTGCGCTTGCACGGACAAGTGACAAAGGCAGAAAGCTTTTGTTGAAGAGTATTTCTGGGACTTACTGCAGCTCTCTCTGTTTAGTCTTTTCACGATTTTTATGGACTTCTAAATAAATTGTTAATTAAATAACTGTAGAGACCAGCCAACATTGCAAGGTCCAGATCCAGCTCAGAATGTCCCTGAAGTCTGGTGGTGTTTGGACTCAGATTTTTAGTTCTGGCTCCCCCCATCACTAATAGTTTATTCCTAACACAGTTCCCATTTAAAGATAATGGGCCAGATCATGGCTGCTTCTATGGTCTCTTTGCATTGCTCCATCAGTGCCAGGCAGCCATTAAATTGGTCTGACCAGCCAAACTTCCGCCAACATGGGAGCTCATGGGTGGTGTAGAACTAGGTCACCGAGTCCTATGCAACCCCTGCTTGCAGCCAGCAGCATATGGAGCATGGAGATGGCACGGCTGAGGGTCTGGAGTGCTTCTGCATCTCAGTGATCCCTGGATGTCATAACAAACCCTTTCGGGGCCACTACCAGCACAACAGTTCTGTGGCTTCTCTCAGTGGCTGCTTTTGCCTGCTCTCAGGTCATGCACCAGGCATAAATTGGCCAGCCCCCAGCACTGTGGCCATGATGTAAGGCTACCCACCAAGAGTCAAGCGTCCATGAGCATGGAGCCACAAGCAGGAAAATGGGCATCAAGCCACTAGTGTTTTAAAAACTAGGGTTGAGTAAGCAGGTAAAAGTTCAAAGGTTCACACAAGAACTGAATTAAGGAAGGCTTGTTTAGTGATCGTTTCACATTTTGAGCCACAGCCTGGGTTGATTAATCCTGAAACAAACTGGCTGGAGAGTATGTGTACCGCTACCCCCTACTAGATTGGATTGGGACCACAGAATCATAGCTCTCCTGCGGGTCACTGGCCCTATACCATTAGCAGCCATCAGAGACCCTGTGTTAGCTCCAGTATTAGGTGCCTGTGTCTTTGCAGCAAGAAGTGTGCTAGTCCTACTTTGCTGCAAACTTCTTAAAGGCTGTGGTGTGCGGCACAGTGATGATGACTGTAAAGTCCTAACTGACCACAGGCTTGTTATGACCTAAACCAGCTTGCTTATCCCTACCAGGACCTGGCTATCTACATACAGTAAGAGGTAGCCCAGGTTCTGAAGAGCGTACACTCTAAATAGACAAGAGACACAAACAGACTATTAGCATCTCCAATTTACTGACAAGATACAGAGAGATTATTAAGTGATTTGCCTAAGGTCTCACGGGAAGTCTGTAGCAGAGCTGGAGCCTGGACTTTGACCACCTGACTCCCAGACCAGTGTTCTAATCACAACACCATGCATCCTCTCTAGTCAAAACATCCAGGCAATGCCATAGGCTCCAGTTAGATGTTGATCATAAATACTGCTCAGTGTACTACCGTCACATCTCTAGATTTACATCCGCAGTAAGCTCTGTTATAAAAAAACCCTTTTCTCGTTGTCAACCCATTTACACTGCATATAAATTTCATTGGCATGACTGTAGATTTTAAGGTAACTGCTTTCTGCATACTGTACTCTCCACTTAGGCCAAAAGAAGTAGTAGTTCTAAGAACTATCTCCATCCCATTCCCTACTACTTCATGCTTTTTAACTGATAGCTTTCATGAGAAATGTCAAAAATCATTTCAGTTCTGCTGATAAAACTATCATTAGAGGCATCCGCTAGCTATAATATTTGGGCCATTTCAGAAGCTACCAGACAAAATAACCTGAGCCTGTCTGTTACTGCAGCATAAGGGAACTTCTCTGAAGTCCCTGCAAGAATGTACATTTTTTAAAATAACGATTCTTCTATTGTTATCTGAGCCAGTGTCAAAGCCAAAGGTTAGGTTAAATCCTACATGATCAATGCTTTAGTTTTTTCACTAACCTCAGTCTCTATATAAAGCTTTTCTGATTTGTCTAACTGTCCTACTCTGGGAAACCACTTAGAGGATATTAGAGTGGTTTCCTATGATCAATTTTCCACCATGTCCATCTTTCATCTCCACTCTTACTGTCTCTACTATGATGCTCATCTACATATCAAACACCTTATTCTGAATATCCATCCATCCCATACTTCAAAACTCCTCTCACAATTAGCCAGGAGGAAGCTTTCCCTAGAAAGTGTGCAGTGTGGGAGGGTGCAGGAGTGATAGAGAAGAGGAAGCAGGAGACAGTTAGGAGAGATGGCTGGCAAAGGAATCAATTTTACATTTCATTAACAGTAAAATAAAATAAAATAAAATATTCCAGTTCTTATATCCATGAATCTGGCCTTCCAAATGTGAATCAAAGCAGTACTGCTGTATTCCTTAATCTGCAGACAGACAGTCCAGTGCCTCCAGTGTGTTTCACAACAGTAGCATCAGAGTGAAATTAATAAGACACTAGAGATTTTTCACTGCTTCTATTCAGAATCTTTTTGGCACTAGTAAAACTGAGAACAATTATGTCAGTTTCACTCTGCTGCTGCTTGGAAAAGCAATGAGCAGCTGCAAAGGGAGGCACTGAAGTTTTCCACTGTTTCATGTACCATGTGCTGGGTGATAACTTCAGAAGATTCCATGTGTCTAAAACTAAACTGGCTTTTTATTAAGAGAACTATTTACAGAGATGCTAGCATCTCTCTCTTAGCTTTTCCTAAGGTGCCTATTGTTAAATTGAGACTGGAAGTCTTTCTGACACTTCTCTGGTTCAACCACAAATTACTGAGCTTGATATTGTGTTTGCTTACATAGTAGAAAAGAATAATTTTCTCCGCTACAGGAGTTACTGGGTGAAATTCTTTGGCTTGTGTTTGGCAGGAGGCCAGACATAATGGTCCCTTCTGGTATTCAAATCTATGGTGCAGATCATCAGCTGGTGCAAATCAGCATAGATCTATTAATTTGTGTTAGCTGTGGCTGAGTTTTTCAGATGTCTAAGGGATTTAGGTGCCCAACTCCCATTCAATTTAAATAGTCGGGCATCTAACACCATCAGTCTCCATTAAAAATCCGAGTCTAAGTTGATTTACACCAGCTGAGCCCCACAAATCTACAGCTGTGGTGTCTAAGGGTAAGCAAGGAGTAATGAAGAGTCTAACCAGACACCCAGGCTTATGCACCGCCTTGACAGTCAGAGGACAAGTTCCTTCAGCAGAGAGTGAGATCATGTCTCCTGGCATTTCCTCAAAGTTTTCTCTCTCTTTCCTACCAGCATTACTTCTCTCCTACTTTGGAGCAAGAGAGAGGACCAATCTGAGGTCTGCAGGACTATGTAGGTAGGAGATCTCAAAGTAGCAGAAGCATGAATCCTTCATGAACTTGTGGGACTTTTCCAAGAGGAATGAGCAAAACCAGCTAATGTAACTCTATTCACATCTGCCAGGTCTTGTAAGTGCACAAGTAACACTTCATGGTTAACTGTATCCAAGGCTGTTGGTAGACCCAGGGGCGGCTCTAGGAATTTGGCCGCCCCAAGCACGGCGGCACGCCGCAGGGGGCGCGCTGCCGGTCGCCGGTCCCGTGGCTCCGGGGGACCTCTTGCAGATGTGCCTGCGGAGGGTACGCTGGTCCCGCGGCTCCGGTGGAGCATCCGCAGGCATGACTGCGGAAGGTCCGCTGGAGCCGCCTGCCTCCCTCCTGGCAAAATGCTGCCCCAAGTGCGCGCTTGGGTCTGGAGCCGGCCCTGGGTAGACCTAACAGCACAAGCATGGATTTGTGTCCTCTGTCCAGAACTGTTAAAGAGATTATCCACCAATGCTGCCAGCACTGTTTGCATGCATGCCATACTTTGGTTTGAAGCTTAACTCAGAAAGGCCTTGGTTATAGGATGAGACTGGGTGTTGTTGGAGTTGACTTGCTACCAGCGTCTCACTGACTTTGCCCAAACAGGGGAGGATAGAGACAGAGGGATAAATGGCAAGATCGTTTACCCTGAGTGTTCATTTTTTTTAAATGAAAACAGGTCTATGGCATAATATGAATACCCTCGTTGATATGATTTCAGTTAAGAATGGGTCAAAGTGTTATCCATGGACTTTTATCAATCACAGAATGGGAGGGGTCCATTTCAAGTGTCCGCCGGACACTTCAAGTGTTCAGACTCCCTAAGTACTTTCCAGGATGTCTAGTCGCATGATGTCCAAACTCTGTCAAGGAAGATGTCATGTTTGCAATTGTCTGCTATGATTCGTTTTCTTTGGACCTGGAGAAGTCGTCATGAATTCTGGTGATCTTTCCTACTAAGTATGAGATCCTCTCTTCTGAAACAGGCTGAAGACATTAGCCCAGCTAACCAGAAACATTCTGCTGATGGAGATTTTTCTGACATTATAGCATCCCATAAGTGTATGTACTCTGTTTTATTTACTATTCTACAATTATTCTGAATCCAGTCTGAGCAGATCAGGACTGGAAGTCAGAGCCATCTGTGACAAAGTGGGAATGTTCTTGCAGAGCCCTAGAGGGAAGGGGTGTGCAAGGGTCCGCACAGAGAATGGCCGACACCCTGTCTCCTGGCAACTGATGGCCTGGGCCCCTCCTCTGCAAGGTGCCAACTAAAGGTGTTGGAGAAGAAAGATCAGGTGACCCTCTGGCCTGGGAAAAGACAAAGGGGCTGGAACTGGCTGGGAAAACAGAGGGGAGGCCAGGCAGACCTCCTGGCCTTCCCTGGCCCCCCAAGATGGACCTGACTGAGGAGGTCCTGTTGTCTGTACCTGCAAGACCTGTCTTGGACTGTGTTCCTGTCATCTAAATAAACCTTATGTTTTACTGGCTGGCTGAGAGTCCTGGTAAATCGCAGGAAGCCGGGGGTGCAGGGCCTTGTCTCCCCCAACTCCATGACACCATCTGACAGTGGTTCGCTGACTACATTCCATTTATCATCTGCCATGTCAGTTGGAAGCATGTGATACCATTGTCTGTGTGGTGCATCTATAAATGTATAGAATCTAGGGCCAGAAGGGACCATCATTGTGATCATCTCCAGGGGTTCTCAACCTTTTTCTTTCTGAGGCCCTCACAACATGCTATAAAAACTCCACAGCCCACCTGTGCCACAACTGTTCTTCTGCATATAAAAGCCAGGGCTGGTGTTACAGGTTAGCAAGCAGGGCAATTGCCCAGGGCCCCACACCACAGGGGACCCGTGAAGCTAAGTTGCTCAGGCTTTGGCTTCAGCCCTGGGTGGCAAGTTTCAGGGTCGGGGGCTTTGGCTTTCTGTCCTAGCCCCAGTGAGTCTAATACCAGTCCTGCTTGGCGGCCCCCCTAAACTTGCTCACGGCCCCCCAAAGGGCCCTGGGGATCCCTGGTTGAGAACCACTGATCTAGCTGGACCCACTGTCTAACACAAGCCATAGAACTTCCCCAAAATAATTCCTAGAGCAGATCTTTTATAAAAATCACACAATCTTGATTTAAAAATGGTCAGTGATGGTGACTCTACCACGACCCCTGGTAAATTGTTCCAATGGTTAATTACTCTCACCGTTAAAAATGCATGCTTTATTTTCAGTCTGAATTTGTTTAACTTCAAGCGCCAGCCATTGCATCATGGTATATCTTTCTCTGCTAGACTGAAGAGCACATAATTAAATACTTGTTCTCTATGTAGGTACTTATAGATTGTAATCAAATCACCCCCTTAACCTCCTGTTTTTTACGCTAAACACACTGAGCAACTTGAGTCTATTACTATGAGGCATGTTTTCTAATCCTTTAATCATTCTGATGGCTCTTCTCTGAATCCTCTCCAATTTATCAGCATCCTTCTTGAATTGTGGTCATCAGAACTGGACACAATATTCCAGCAGTGGTTGCACTGTGCCAAATACAGAGGTAAAATAACCTCTCTATTCCTTCTCTACTCCAGAGAGTCCTGTGTCTATGCATTCCAGGATCACATTAGGTCTTTTGGTCACAGCATCACAATGGGAGCTCATGTTCAGCTGATTATCCATCATGACCTCCACATCTTTTTCAGAGTCACTGCTTCCCAGGATAGAGTTCCCCATCCTGCAAGAATGGCCTGCATTCTTTGCTCCCAGATGGATAGATTTACATTTAGCTGTATTAAAATGCACGTTGTTTGCTTGTGCCTTGTTACCAAGTGATCTATAGACTTCCATTTTCAAGTCTTGTCATTGTGAGCTTTTCAGGAGTGCTACATCCACATTAAAGATGTTTCAGTGAAAGCCCGCATTTAAATACATCTTGTTGGTTTTTTTTTTTACTATCACTACTCTTTTGCTAGGAGAAAATAGATTGGCAGTTTAGTCGCCTTGCAGCACACACTGCATGGATTGGTAATAAAAATTGTTCACCAGTTCTCTTTTTGTTTCTTTTCTTCGAGTATTGATCATCTCTCCCATTTTTCCCATTCTCTTCTTTATTCCTGACACTGTTTATTTTGGTTTATGTTGCTTGCCAGCAGCTTCTTCTAAAGGTCCCTTTATTTGTCTTCCAACCCTATACAACTGCTCTGTTTGTGTACCGTACAGCCCATAGTTCCAGTCACTTTGGTTTATTCCCAAAACTGTACCAATTATCCACCAACAATGCAATTTTATGTTGACTGACCTAGTCACAATGCTGTTGGATATC
This sequence comes from Mauremys reevesii, assembly GCF_016161935.1. Taxonomy (NCBI): domain Eukaryota; kingdom Metazoa; phylum Chordata; order Testudines; family Geoemydidae; genus Mauremys; species Mauremys reevesii. The sequence goes on along the minus strand of NC_052628.1, from coordinate 19,809,339 downwards.
TCAAGTTCCTACTTAATGTATATCAGCAAAGTAGAAAACTCTCTTTTATATCACATTTCTGCATTCACAGTTAATGTTTGAGCCACATACTTTAGGCTTAGATTGCTATTTAGTTCTTTTAAACCTTTCCTTGTTTGTCAATCCCTTCAATTCTTTACTATTGTTATTGCTCAGATCTGGATTCCTTCTTTTGTTTTTATAGCTGTTTAATTTCTAAAATATAAGCAATTTTATGTCTGGTCACTATTCAAGCACCAAAAATACCATGATAACGCTTACAAAAATGACTGTTTTACTTTTTGGTTAGAGGATTTTAATAGAAAAAGAATAGTTTTTGAAATGTTGTGGCTGGATATTACCAAGTTAAACTTGTTTTATCATCCAGGATATATTATTTCTGGGGATTTTCTTACAAAACTTAAAAACAATATGCTCTACAGCAGGGGCGGGCAAACTTTTTGGCCTGAGGGCCCCATTGGGTTTCTGAAATTGTATGGAGGGCCAAATGGGGAGGCCGTGCCTCCCCAAACAGTCAGGTGTGGTCCAGCCCCCGTGCCCTATCCAACCCAGGGGCGGCTCCAGGCCCCAGCACGCCAAGCATGTGCCTGGGGCGGCAAGCCACGGGGGGCGCTCTGCCAGTTGCCGCGAGAGCGGCAGGCAGGGTGCCTTCGGCGGCCTGCCTGCGGAGGGTCCGCTGGTCCCGCGGCTTCGGCGGACCTCCCACAGGCGTGCCGCCAAATCCGCGGGACCGGGGACCTCCCGCAGGCAAGCCGCCGAAGGCAGCCTGCCTGCCGTGCTTGGGGCGGCAAAATACCTAGAGCCGCCCCGATCCAATCCCTCCTGCTTCTCGCCCCCCTGGGACTCCTGTCCCATTCAACCCCTCCTTCTCCCTGTCCCTTGATCACCTCTGGAATCCCTACCCCTGACTGCCCCCCGCTGCCCCATCCAGCCCCCACTCTCCTTCCTGACTGCCACCCTGTCCCCATTCAACCCCCGTTCCCTGCCCTCTGACTGCCCTGACCCCTATCCACACCCCCGGCCCTGACCACCACCCTGAACTCCCCTGCCCTCTATCCACCCCGTCCCCTCCCTCCCCCTTACCGCGCTGCCTGGAGCACCGGTGGCTGGTGGCACTACAGCCACGCCACTTAGAGCACCAGGACAGGCAGCCGCGCTGCTCGGCTGGAGCCAGCCATGCCACCATGCAGCACAGAGCACCGGGTCAGGCCGCGGCTCTGCAGCTGAGTGACCTGGCAAGAGCTCGCAGCCCCACCGCCCAGAGCATTGCACCGGAGATGGGGCGAGCTGAGTCTGCGAGGCAGGGGGAACAGCAGGGGAGGGGCTGGGGGCTAGCCTCTCAGGGCAGGAGCTCAGGGGCCGGGCAGGAGGGTCCCATGGGCCGGATGTGGTCCACTGGCCGTAGTTTGCTATATTAACAAACCAAAGCTAGTCTATTATACTAAATATTTAAAAAGTGTCAAATGTAATATATTTTTGCAGGCATGTGCCCTTTGTCTGAATAATGAATAAATGGTAACCAAATATCTAAATATCTATTTGTCCTCTGCCTATTTTTGCTGAGTAATGAAGTCACTTTTCCATAACAATAACCGCTCATATTTTTTGGATCCACTAATTTTTCCTTCTGCTTTCTGTTGACATCTTCCAGATATTGATGTGCTCAGAACTGAATGCAGTATTCAAGTTACAGTCTCACAAATGCTGCATGGGTAAGGGCTGCCACCTTCCTGGTCTAATATGTGACAGCATATAAATTACTACAGATCTTTCACTGACATACAGTGTGTCAAGCTGATACTCAGTTTGTGGTCTACCACCATCCTTAGGTTTCCTTCAGCTACGCTGCTATCTCTTTTCCAACTGCATATGATTTATGTTCTTGGGAACTGACACCAATTGTACATTTCTAATCCTCTCTTGTATAATTTCTCTTTGCTGCATTTCCTTAATTACCCTCTTTCTGACCTTCTCTTTTCTCCCTCCACCCTACTCTTGCACTTCGGTGACCTCCACTGACTCATTCTCTCAATTTACGGCCAAGTATATTTCTCCCATCCCAGGTTCTAATTCAACAAAGCATTAAGCCCATGCTTAAGCCCCATTGAGTCAGTGAGTCTTAAGTACATGTTTAAGTACCTTGTTGAGTCAAGGCTAAGTCTCTCTACTCCACTCTCCATTTTCCAAACAATGGCTAAGCAAAAAGAATCCACCATATGCAGGAAACAATATGAGCACCATATGAGCAAACAAATGCAGCACATGTGAGGCTTGAAAACACGGGGCTGTTCTCACATAGACATGACCTTATTCCCATCCTTCTTGTTCTCCCGCCAAAACAAAAACCTAACAAACCAAGAACAGACTGAGAGAAACCTACAGAAAAGGGAGAAAAAGAGCATTCACTATAGAGATTGCAGCAGTCTCATTTAGTCTTGAATGGCTGTGTGACCTTTCTCTCTTCTTTCCTTCAGTGATTCCACTTTCAAGGGAATACACTCCTCACTTCTGGAGAGACACACTGCAAGTGAAATCAGTGAGGCAAATGTATTCCAAGTCCGGTCACTGAAGCAAGCACACTCTGAGAGCGGACGTAGTGGCGGACACAAACAGAGCATGTGGCTGAAATTCAAAGCAGCAAGAAGCTAAAAACAGAGACAGCCAGTCTAATGTTTCATAGTGGGTGTCTAAAAATAAAATGAAAGCCCAAGTTTTAAAAAATCTGCTCATACAAGTTGAGTTTTGGATACCACAGATTTGCTAAATCTATTAGTTGCTTTAGACTGATTCAGCAGTCCATCTCTATTCAGGAAAGCACTGAAGCATTCGCTTCATTTCAAGCATATGCTTAAATCCTATTGAATTCAATTGGGCTTAAGCATGTGCTTAAAGTTATACATCCTGTCTGATTTGGGCTCATCTTCCCTGAAACCCAAAACTCAGGTATTTAGTAGAGTTCAACCCATGCTTTGTCCACTAGGTTTTTTAGCCCAAATGAGCTTTTCTAAGTAAAGCTGTCAGAACAAAGGTAAATTGCCAATATGAACTGGCATAAATTCCACCCTAGTTAGACTTTAAAAAATGATCAGGCTTTTCTGGAGCTTATAAGGAAAGACTACAACAGCTAACTATATATAGATTGGCTGAGCAAGGATTAGGGAGTGGAGAAGCAAGATAATGGTCTGTAAATATTTCAGGAGTGTAAACATCAAGTCACTGCCAAAGCTTAAATGTGGGATGCAACGTACGAAGGAAACCCAGAATGAAGGACATCCAAATATCTTCAGTCCAGGAAAGTTAAAATACTGTGGGGTCCATTCCCTTAGGTGAATGACTCTCTAACCTCAATGTTGGGATTCTTTATGTCTGATGTCAGTAATTTTCAACAACAAAAGTGATGGGGACTTAAAGTTTGTTTGGTAACTTGGATTAAATGTCAGAGGGGTAGCCGTGTTAGTCTGGATCTGTAAAAGCAACAAAGAATCCTGTGGCACCTTATAGACTAACAGACGTTCTGCAGCATGAGCTTTCGTGGGTGAATACCCACTTCTTCAGATGCAAGCATCCAAACTACAACTCCTACGAGGCACTGTGGTAGCATTTCCAAATCAAAGCTTCTAGGTTTTGGACAAAAACATTTCAGTTTTCAGATCAAGTTTTAATGAAAAGTGAAAATTTTCAGTAGAAATCAGTCACTTTTCACTGAAAATATAAAACCCAAATTTCCACTCAAAAATAGTTTCAACAGAAAATTTTCAAGCATCTGAAGAAGTGGGTATTCACCCACGAAAGCTCATGCTGCAGAACGTCTGTTAGTCTATAAGGTGCCACAGGATTCTCTGTTGCTTTTTTTGGATTAAATGGAGGATCATTCCCCTAATGAGGGACACTTGAGAGGCAGACTCTTGAATCCACATTTAGACTTTTAAATATTCGTTTTAGGTGCTTAAATCAGCATGTAAGTGTCTGAAATGTGTGTTTATTAAAAAGGTTTGGTCAACCAAATAGGGAGTAGAATCATCATCTACGTCATCTACATTGTTCACGGTGGATAGCTGAAGTGAACAACCCAAAGCATGAAAGTTGTGCATCCAAACTATTTAGCAAATAGTAGAGCTGGTCCAAAAATAAAGGTTTTTTGTTCCCCAGAAAATTTCAATTTTTTGGTATAAAATAGAAAACTGCCAAAACCAAAACCTGAAAAGTTTGACTTGGAAATGTTTCTACAGTGCCTCATGGGAATTGTGGGGGGCATGGACCAGCATTCACATCATGCTCCCTGTCAGTAACTGGCCCAGATGGGGGAAGCTAATGATCCAACCAGCGGACCAAAGTCGGTGATGAATCCTGGTCATGTGCCACCTGAGGAATGTTGCACATATACTAAGAGGAAGATGGGAATTTGTAGGTCAGGTGCCTCTAGGGTGACCAGACGTCCCGATAAAATCGGAACTGTCCTGATTTTGAGGAGTTTGTCCCGTATCCCGACCAGAGTACGGTCAGGACGCCATTTGTCCCGATATTTTGTTTCCTGGTCTTCGGCGGCAATTCTGCGGAGAGTCCTTCAGTCGGGGATGGTCTTCGGCGGTATTTCAGCAGCAGGTGCTTCTGTCTTTGGTGGCAAGGTTTATTACCCACTGCTGAAATACCGCTGAAGACCGTCCACAACTGAAGGGCTCTCCGCCGAATTGCCACCAAACTCCCGGACGGGTGAGTGTTAAAAAAAGCCCTCCCCCTGTGGTGGTCCCGATATTTTCACCTTAACATCTGGTCACCCTAGGTGCCTCATGCTCCCATTCTCCTCTGTGGGCTAGGTTAATGACCAGACAACATCTCACAAGATCTACCACAGCATTCCCACTTGCTGAGTCACTGCAATTCATCATGGGTGTCCCATGGCTGCAGTGTATCATGGGTCATGTAGTCAGTCTGGGAAGTCCAGTCCTTAGAGGAGAACTGGAACAAAAGGCATCCAAACTACAACTCCTACGAGGCACTGTGGTAGCATTTCCAAATCAAAGCTTCTAGGTTTTGGACAAAAACATTTCAGTTTTCAGATCAAGTTTTAATGAAAAGTGAAAATTTTCAGTAGAAATCAGTCACTTTTCACTGAAAATATAAAACCCAAATTTCCACTCAAAAATAGTTTCAACAGAAAATTTTCAACCAGTCCCTAGTAAATAGTCATAAAAAACTGACCTGATCTACTCCCACTGAAATTTTTCCAATGAATCCAGTCACATAAATCAAGATTGGTTCACAAAGAGCAAAAAGGGCAAAATTCACAATAAATATTTTTTCCTCAATGATTAATTCAACTAGCTGTAGTGTATATCATTTTAGGGCTTCTGCTGCACAGCAGGTTCAGATGGAAGATATATCGTTGAGCAATCATCATAAGTCTAGTTTGGATTGTATAGAACTATCCCACATAGTCCAGAGAAAAGGAGTGAAATAAAAAAGAAAGAATGAGAAACAGAAAAAAGGAATGAAATAAGGAAAAAAAAATTCAGAGAAACATCAAGATAGTGTCTTCCATTGAGATTAGATTGCCTTCAAATGGAATTGGCTACAAATAGACCAGGAGAGAACCTCAATACACTGTAATAAATTTGTGAGAAGATGGATGACTATAATGCCTGTTATTGTGGAGAGAAAGGACTTGCTAATGATCAGCTGAAATTGTTGCCGTGAATGCAGTACTATTGGTTGGTGATGTCACTTCAATGAAAAGCAAAATGTTTTGTCTGGAAGAGAAATTAGAGGAAGAACAATAATGTTCACTGCATTTGGGTTTGGTTTTACTTATCTATATTATGCCGCTAATAAAAGAGAACACATTTTATTTTATTTTAATTTGTGTTATAAATAGCATTATTAGTTAGGAGTTCTGAAATATTTGAAAATGTATGTTCACCCTCCCTAAAAAATGTTTCAAACTTGGGTGCCTAAAGTTAGGGCTAGTCAAAAATTTTCTGCCAAAACTCTCAGTGGAAAATTGAATTTTTGACAAAAAAATTCACAGAAAGTGTTCACTTTCCACAGAAAATTTCAAGTTTACACTGAAAAAATGATAATCCAAAAGAGTTATGGCTGAAAACTTTTTGATTTTGGGATTTTTGATGATAAATCAAAATCTTTAGCAGAAACAAAAACAATTTTTTGAGCAGTTCTAATCTACATCCATATTCAGGCGCCTAAATAAATGCCCTATTTTCATTTACTTCAATAGGAGCTGTGGGTACTCAGGCCACATATTTAGTTGCCTTCATCCGTATTTAGGTACCCAAATTTAGGCAGCCATATTTGAAAGTATTGGCCACATTCAGTGGATTGACATTTTAACCATTTGGCAATAATATTTTGATACAATCATTCCCTGTAAAACACAAACTGTTCCTAGTGTTTGATGTCAATATTTTAGATGTATTTTTTTTTAGAAGTTATTTTATAATCTATTTGTTTTCATTGTAAATAGCTTCGTTCAGTGATATTTCTGGGTTGCACAAGAGGAGCCAGTCTTGATCATTACAAATTACTTGTTTCTTAAATGAGTCAAACAAATATCCACCACATACTTTCTCCAAAAATTTGGGGAGCCTTTACTAGGGCTGGTTTGAAATGCTAGAATGTTGTTATTCTGCAAAAAATGACTTGTCCTATGCAGTCAGTCATAAACCAAGCTGTTTCTGGATGCAGCCTTCTCACAGCATTCCCTGGAGCGAGTCTCTGTACTGAAGTGAGGCCTGACCTACTAAGTAGTTTTTTCAGGAAGATACAATATTCCCTATTTAACTAACACACTAGCTTTCAGCTGAATAATCTATACACACATGTGCTTGCTTTTAAGGTGCAACAGCACCTCTCCTCGGCCCTCTCCCTTCTCCCAGCTCTTATAAACATTTTGCAGCAATGACCCAACACATTGCAGTATCACAGTTGCAAGCTATAAGGACAGTACAATCTAGCGTGTACAGCACTGGACTAGAACTCAGGTGACCTTGGCTCTATTGCTGGCTCTAGTATTGAGCAGCTGCATGATCTTAGGCAAGTCACTTTACTTAGCTTCTTTTCCCCTCACACCCTTTGTCTCGTGTGTTTAGATTCTAAGCTCTTTGGGGCAGTGACTGTATCTTACAATGTGTCCATAGAAGGTGGCAGCAGAACTTATTTGCATGAGCTCATCATCTCCTCAGCAGCTTTCCCGAGCAGAGCAGATTTCTGTTTTCTTGAGGAAAGGCTTCCTCCGCAGATGGACCTATTTGCTGCAGAGCCAAGATATTTCAGGGCTTACGCAGACATTTGCTGTTTCATGTGGTAGAATGCAGACTGCATTTCTGTTCGGATTGCTAGTGTATTTTCTTATGTTTATCTGGAAAATAAATTTAAAATATACACTATTATTATTCTGATGAGATTGAATTGACTCTGTTTTAGCATAAGCTTTAAGATACCTGGCTTTCACTGATAAATCACAGGCTGTATTTCAGGTGTCACTCAAAAGCACCCTGAATATGTCCTGATCTTGGATGGCAAACTAAAAATGTTGACTTGCCACCCTAACTTCTGATGAACAACACCTCAGACAAAAAGAAGCCGTTTCTGTTTCTTTTTAACACTAATTTTACTGCTTGTGAAAAATACCTGAGTGGCAACACTGGAAACTAAAGTAATCCACAGGGCGGGTACAGCACACGAAGGACTGCAAGTTTCACCAAACTCCCTCCCCTACCCTTCACTGACATACAACACTGGAAAAAACCATGAGCCCATCAAGTCTTGTTTCTAGCAGTGGCATGTAACTGATACTTCAGATGAAGGTGCAGTCCCTTCTGCTACCTGACGCCCTCATTTCAATAATACACCCACCCAAATTATGCAGTGACTTTACAAAGAAAGAACAATTCCCAACCCCCGGTCAACCACGTGGTAATCAGTGTGAACCTGAAAGCACAAGATCTGATATTGTACTTCTACAATGATATGGTGGCACCCCCTCTAGGAGGAAAGAGTAGTTTAAATCTCCATGCCCATCAAAAGCTTAGACTTTCTACTCATTCTGCCAACAAACATTTCAACTGGTACCAGGTCTGAGGGTGTTTTTTGTTCTATACAGCGGTTGAGAGATTTTTTCCTTCCATAAGGAGCATTATGCTCACTGTTGGTTAGTCCAAATTTTGGAAGTGACTGAAATACCTTCAAATAGGACTCTAAGGCATCCCACATCTGTATGTATACTCAACTCACATTACTGCTAATGGGTTGAACATGTGAGTAGACAAGAGACTAGATCCCAACCATAAAGTTGAATAAAATGCAGAACTCTTATGTGCTTGAAAAAACAGATGTATGCACCTCCTTGGAGAGGGGTCGGGGGGAAGAGATTGAGAGAGGAGAGAGATAGAGAGAAAGAGAGTATGATTGAGTGAATGGGGTGACTAAATGTTTAACATTCATGTGATGAGTTGCAAATTAGGTAAATCGCAGGATTATTCAATGACCTTTCAGAATATGGCTCATATCCAGCCATTATCAAAAAGAAGAAAAAATGGATGGATTAAATGATGTAGAAGGTTCTAACTGTAATGTGATTTGTGGTCTAAGCACATTCCCCAGCAAAAAATGAAAATAAAAAAAGGTTAAACTCAATTCTAAACTGCTTTCCTCATTCAGTCGTATTCCTTTGTCTAAGGTATAATAGTGACTAAGGCCATATTGAACCATAAGGGAGACATTTTTCCAAGGCACAATGGGGAATTCTTGATTTTTCAAAGGGATCTCTGGGATCTCTTCTTAAATGCATGAGACGTGGTTTTAAGGTACAGTGATTTTGGGGAAGGCCATTTTGGAGCATTGCCAAGGGAGCAAGAACAAGGGGACACTAGAAGTAGCTATTTTTCTTGGACATACCGGTATTTATCATCTGCCACTGTGCTGACGGGCCTAAACAAGGAGCTGCAGGGGGCATACCAGGCATGCCAGCCAACAAAGGCGGGAGTGAAGACATAGGTCTGAGGATTGGGGGAATAAAGAGAATGAGGCAGAGGGAGGAGCTCCAGAGACAGTGAAGACAAGCTGTTGCAGCATGGGAGTGATGCAACCATTTGCTCCGTGAGCTGTTCCTGACTCAGCACTGAACTGGCACATTGAGGTTAAAAAATAATCTGGGGTTCACACAATTTTTTAGCCTGTTGCACTTAGTGAGGGTTTGTAGAGAACAATGCAAAGGCCTTTTCAAATCTGGGAGCCCAGAGTAAGGCATACAAATCCATATGGATAAGTGGCCTCGATTTTCAGAGGTGTTGAGGGCCCAAGTCACATAAATATTTCAAGTGTATTGAACAAAATTGCAGACAGAGGCCAATGGGAGATCAGGTGCTTGGCCCCCTTTGGAAAACAGGCCACTTTTATTTGGATGCCTACAGTGGACTTGGGACACCCACATTTGAAATTTTTTTACTTGAATATCGATATCCCAAACACTTTCCAGTCATTTCACCCACTGCTAATGCCATGCGTGGGTAGGAGGGTACTAACTGGCCAGAACATCCTAATCAAAAGACCCTACGCATAATCAACAGCATAAAATTCACTACCTTGCAAGAATGAAAAGCTAAGTCTGGCCTGCTGGGAATTAAACCTGTGGTTGCACAGGACACATAACTGCTTTGCTGAACTGGGGCTTTAAGCATGTGCTTAAATTCAAGCATTTGCTTAATTCTGTCCTTATTCAGCGAAGCACTTAAGCATGAGTTTAAAGTTAAAGTGTTGTGCTGAATCAGGTCCTACAGCAAGAAGGCCTGGGTAGTCTATTCTCCTCACAGTGTGTGTGTAATGCATGTGCATAAACATTAACAGTATATTTTTAGATGCCCATCTTGAGAAAAGAATAAGCCAGATGAATACATTCAGCTTCCATTCCATTAGCTCAGAGAAGCAATAAAACCCACACGGGAGTTAAATATTACCAACAGCATGAAAGAAAAAAAGTCCTATCAGAGGTTTTGAACCACTGTGTCTCCATCTTTTTTCCCTCTCTACTGCTGTTCGGTGTGCAAGCATGAGACAACCCACCGCAAGCATGAAATTAGAAATGTTGAGGGCTATTAAACTCTGTGGATTTTCACAGGGGTTCAACACAAAGTTCTCCAGCACAGGGTGTTTCTGTAATTGTAATACACTTTGAAAATTAACAGTGTTCAGTGGCCCACAAACTCACACTGCTTTCTCCATAGTGTCCTGGTGTTGTATTAGGCTGTGATATAGAACAGGTGAGGATTCTTGCTGGCTTCGGATTGCCTGAATATTTTCAGTTCCCTTAATGCTGACTGGGCTGCTTTGTTTATCGAGATGAGTTTCTTTCCTTCTGTGTTTATACAATGAAATATCTTTACAGTAAAGGATCAAAAATGGCTTTATAAGGTTGAGGAAGAATGGTCTTGTGTTTAAGGCACTGACTGGCTTGGGGGACTTGCTGGCTTTAATCTGCAGCTCTCCCACAGACTACCTGTAGCCAATTCCTCTCTCTCTGTGTTCCCCCTATAAAATGGGGAATGATGATACATCTGTCTGTCTTGTTCATTTAGATTTTAAGTTTTTCAGGGCACGACCTGACTTTTACGCTGTGTTTGTACAGTGCCCGGCAAAACAGGGTCCTGATATTGGCTAAAACCTTCAGGCATGACCGTAGTGCGCACACACAAAAAGGAATAATAGTAATAATAAAGCCAGCCCTGCAACTGGGAGTCTCCCCTATGGTGTGTTGATGGTTTCCTAAAAGGACATGGGCACAGGCTACGAGAACAAGAAGACAGGATTGGACGAGACCATGATAAAGTTTCTGTAACCATAAAAAGTCTGATCTTGTTATTGAAGTCAATGGGCATCAATGAGTAGGATGAGGTCCAGAATATTTTATCTCTAGGTGTTTATCCTGGGTAAGAGCAAATTAGCTCTGGTAAAATGCAAACCAATGTGTTCGTTTGCACAAAATCTGGACTGGATCTTTTTTTGAGGTTCTAAAATGCTGTGATAATTTTGTCCCCTGTTATTTTTCATTGTCACTCACCTCTTGGTTCCAACCAGGACTGGAAGCGTCAGCCAGCAGAGCCAATCCCCAGGCAACCGACGAGTGCAGCTGGCTTGTAATAGGCTGCCTGATTGGTTGGAAAAGTCAGCAGACCAGCTCTTAAACTCAGCAGCAGTAGCAGTTCAATGGCTGCTCAAAGCATTCACCCAAGCTGGGATAGCTCCTCCTTGGTCCCAGCCTCACCTCACTCCAGGGAACCCAGCACTGACTGTTGGCTCCAATTCCTGACCTCTGACTTTGGCACAGACCCCTGGCTCAGGCACCTGGCCTCTGACTCCAGCTCTGAGCCTAGGCTCTGATTCCTGGCTTCCAACTCCTGCTCCAACCATGAGGCACAACTGCTGATGTCCCAGTCATATGACAGCAAGCACAAATGCCAGATTACCATGAGAGACGCTGATCTCCTGGTGCTATCCAGGGGGGAGAGATAGCTCAGTGGTTTGAGCATTGGCCTGCTAAACCCAGCGTTGTGAGCTCAAACCTTGAGGGGGCCACTTAGGGATCTGGGACAAAAATCAGTACTTGGTCCTACTAGTGAAGGCAGGGGGCTGGACTTAATGACCTTCTGAGGTCCCTTCCAGTTCTAGGAGATAGGTATAGCTCCAATTATTATTATTATTCTTTTTTTATCCTCCCAGAAAAACTGACAGCAGAGATTGCTGAAGTCTCCTGAGAGCCTGTTCTTGCAATATTTGCAGCCCAGGTTTGGAAAGACAACAAATTGGATAACCCGTGTGAGGCTGAGAGAAGCAACTGAAGCTTTGGCTGCCTTTCTGATCTCAGCTGTCTGAGACCCATCACTGATGTGTTGCATGGCCTTTTTCACTAGCAGCTTTGGAGACATTTAAGCAAACACAGATTCATATCTGAAGGACAGCAAGGGCTTAGGAGATTGCTGGATAAGGGGCTGGAGGGTGCAGAGCAAAGGTAGCAAAAAACACTGATGCTAAATAAAAGTGCTGAATCATGTGGAAATATAAAAAGCAAAGGTAAAAATCTTTAAATGAGAAAAAAGTCTCTCCTCTCCCCCATCTTTCAAAGGAAGGTCTGAAAACACTCCAGCAACGTGGGCTGGTTAGCATAGGACTGCAGGAAGGAATCATCAGAGATCCATAAAGGTTAAGGTCAGATGGGACCAGTGATGGCTTGAGGCTTCTGAACCAATTCAGATTATTTTACTGCATTGGATCCACTTTTGGCCCTATTGCATCAGATAGAAAATCCTGTAAGGATGCAAATGGCGGAGGAAAGGGGTTGATGAAGATTTATTGTCATGGTCTCTCCATCTCCAAGCAGCTCTCGTGTTGTGGGAAGCATCACGGAACCAGCTGATGACAGCTCTGCAGCCCAGCCAAATTTTCTGCTGAGTTACTTGGAAGGAGGAGGTGGAAGCCAGATCTGTGACCTTCAGTAGACTTCCACAGCACAGGAAACCATGGGATCTTTTCTGCTGAATAAGGCTCTTAATTACAGCTGCTAGACTTCAGAAAGGTCAGTGCTCTGTTCAGTAGTAGCAAACAGCTTGTCTTTCAGCTCCTGTCATAAAGTTTCCTTCAAGCTGTTACTTAAACTAATGTTAATAAATACACAACTATGTTGGATTTCATATTGGTGGCAATTCATTAATTATTTGAATATCCACTACCCTAGACATAATAACGGGATGATATTTTCACGCTAGCGTATTATTGAAAAGTACAGCCCCATATTTTTCAAACAATCAGTTCCTCAGACTAATTTTATGTGGCCCAAAATGAAGATTCTGACTACCGGATAAAACCAGAGAAACGTTAATAGATCTCCTCTAAATTACTAATAATACCTTCATTGAGAACTAACTGCAGCCATGTTACTACAAGGGCAGGGAAAAATCACAATGGTTAACTTTAAGAAATGCCTGGAACATCTTCTTCATAATTAATAAATGAAAAATGTTACTGCAGCCAATCAATAAAATTGTTAGCGAGAATTGATCGGACGGGGAACTCTTTTTGTGGGTACAATTTTTCACCTATTCAGAACAAAAGACTCCCTGGGGTGCTATCAAACTGATAGACACTTAAGAGTCTGACCCAAAAGGGGAAAGGGAAAAAAAAAGAGAGAGACAATTAATTAAAACCGTGGAGAGTGACGTCTGCTTTGAGTTTTGCAGAAAAGAAGCAGACTCAGGTGTGGAGATTGTTAATAAGCTGCTCTTGCTGGTCAGTGTGAAATGACAACAGATAGCAAGCATTGGGAGGTACTGGACCACTACTTCCCTTTCTGTTTTGTCCTGTGCTTTCACTAGACAAAGGGGGTGTGGAAAAGGAAGCATATCTAACCCTGGTGTAACTCCACTGAATTCACTGATGATTTCAGTGCTCTACCTCAGGGATCAGTTTGGCTCACTGTGGCCTCTGGTATTGCTATGAGAAAGAAATGGCTACATTTGATTTACTGTGATCTGGCACCAGGTTGCTTACACTGATGGTTAAGAGCTAGTTTATTCTATCATATTGGAAGCATGGACATGATACTGCAAGCTGAGCTGCAAAAGCAGACACCTGCACAAAAGTGGAACCCCCCTGACTTCACCGGGGCTTAGCACAAACGGAAGCCCATGGACTGCTGTGTGGCTGCAAAGGACCATCTACCTGGATCAGCTAGCAGGACTGAGATCTGCCACCATTATTATGTATATTACAGCAACACCGAGAGGCTCCTTTAGAGATCCAAACCCGATTGTGCTAGGCCCTGTACATAGTAAGAGACAGGCCCTGCCCAAAGAGCTTACAATCAAAATAGGCAAAGCAGACCAAGGACAGAAGAACAGAAGTGGTAACATCAACTACAACTGAACTTTACCCACTATCCACCGTGCGGGGGCGCATCGACGATTTTCTCGGATCGATATCATCGTCTCGCATCTAGACGCAATATACGATCTCCGATCATGTTGACTCCGTAACTCCACTAACTGAAGCGGAACGAGCGCGGAGTCGACCGGGGAGCCGTTGCGTTGCTCCCATGAGCATGAGTAGTGATAAATTATCAGATATCAGATGACTTGACTTCAGCTCCACGTTTCACGCTGAAGTTGTATCTTATATATCGATTTTCCCCCATAGTGTAGACCTGCCCTTTAACTATCACCGTGCTGTTGCCAAATTCCTCAACATGAATATATTTGGCATGTAGACAAAGCCTTACAAATGTTTTGCATATAACTTGCAAAAAAGGATCATGGGGTTGTATTGTTAAAATGTACCTGCTTTTAAATAAGCACAGATATCTGAGGCAGGACTAATGCCTTTTACCTCATTTCGAACCCACTTGAATATTGTGGGTTCAAAAGTTCATCATGCTCTCACTCCTGTGCTACCGAGTGTGTGTTCTGCTTAGATATGGGCGTGAAAGAAAGGAGCACAGAGAGGAGAGCCATTGAAATGGGAAGAGTGAATGGGGGGGGAGAGGGGAAGGACTGGTGGAAATTTGGGGGGTTGTAAAAACTTTAAAAAAACCAACAGTTTTAATTTTGTTTGAAACTTTTCACATTTACTTCATTTTTTAAACAAAACCATTATAAAACATTTTTTAAACACGTGAAAATTTTATTCTCATTTTGAAAGATTTCATTTTGAATTTTTGTGTGGGTTTTCCCCTCTCTCATTTTTTTAAACCTTTCCTCCCTTTTTGGTGGAGGAGAAGGGTAAAACAAGAAAGAAAAAGCTGGAAAATCCTCCTCCCCCCCCAGCCCACACTCTCTTTCCACTATTTCAAAGACAAAAAATGAAAAATATTGACAATGGGGCAATTTTTCTAGGGAAAAAAAATGCATCAAACCCCTAGTTTTTGGGTTGAAAAAGCTTTTAAGTCAAAATTTTGAGCTGCTCTAATTAGTTCATGGCAAGCAGGGCATGAGTCTCCCCTGCATTAGTCTGCTGCTCACGAAGTGTCTGTGTGGACCGGCAGTCATGCGCTAACAGTTCCCTAGTGCGCTTTGCCCCACTCCACCTTCAGAGTGGCATAGATTAAAAAACACGAGGGAACTCTTAGTGTGCATTAGCAGGGTCCCCATGGCCACAGTCCAGGGCAGGCTAGTGGGGGGTAGATTTACACCCCAGCTTGCTGTGACCTAATTTCTCATGTAGACAAGCCCTGAGTGTGGCTTCCCGGGGTGTGGGCCAGACAAGGGGAGCAGTGCGGTGCAGGGTGTGCTGTTCTTTGTATTAAAGCATGAGAGTTTGTATTTAACGGATGTTATTTTTATTCCAACAGAACAGAAACCGGAGCTGCCATGGTTGGATCTGCCCTTTGCAGTCCAGGCCCCCTGCCTTCCAAAATGGAGGCCTCTGAGCCTTGCACAGTGACAGCTAATCCACACACCAGGCAGAGGAAAGAAGCAGTGGGGAGTGGGTGTGACAGTTTTCATTAGAGATACATAACTGCTTAAATATTACCCATGTGTACATTTCACAATCGTTATAATGACTAGGGGGCTCTGGGCTCTTGGTAGAGCCCTCACATGCCAGCCTTTGGTGAATTATTGGGCATATATTTCACCCAAAAAATCAGTGGGGAAAGAGGCCTCTTGGATCTGCTCTGACTCCATCCCAGTTTCAAATGAGTTGCCTGTGGATAAAGTGCAGCAGCTCCTTAAACCCACCCAGCTCCAGAGAACCTACCTACTAGAACCCAAGTGGCTCCCCAGCTCCTTGCAATGCTGGCCCTCCCCCAGCCTCCATAACACCAACCCTGGGCAGGGGGTTCTTTCACTGGCCTCTAAGGGATTGAGTTGTATTAAGAAAAAAGGAAACCTGAGATTAACGTAGGGTGGGCTAGGGCATGTACCTGTGAACCCTGAAGGTCCTGGGGGCATCCAAAGGCTTCACACAGCTGGGGGGGTTGGATGACCAGAAGCTCCAACCCTGAAAAGTACAGAAGCGAAGATGTTGTGGAGATTCTAAGTATCACAGGAGCGAAGCTTCTGCACTCAGGATAGGGCAGGAGAGTAGAGAAGGATGGTGGGGGAATAGCAGCTGGAAAGGAAAGTGAATAGGAAAAGGCAGGTTGTGCAGTGTTACCCTGCAGCTGGTTGATGGATGTCCCTAGAGCAGGCATCCTCTGGGGGCAGCAATGCACGACTCTACCTTTCCTGTTCCCCCAACCCAACCTGCCCAAGTTCTAGCTTGCCCTCTCCAGCTCTCAAATGCTCCGTTACCCTACTATTCACCCTCCCTCCTCCACAGCTCCACGGAGGTGCTCTTTCATATACACATAGCTCCAGGAGAAATAACCAATTTCTGTTTGACTGGAATTTAGACATTTGGGGTTTACCTGCACTTGAACAAGATCTGGCAATTGGGATTATGGATAAAAGCTCAAGGGTTTTTCAGAGCCACTGGATATCACAATAAGCAGGGAATAGAAAGCGGGCAGTGCATCCTCCATACACATACTGACCCTTCAGAGGAAAAACATTCTGAATCAGACTTAACGCTATCTACAACTTCTTAGTCATGTTGGGTATCTACTGGATGGGATTTGGGGTGGGCTAACCTGGTGTAAATTCATCAGCTGGAATCATAGAATATCAGGGTTAGAAGGGACCTCAGGAGGTCATCTAGTCCAACCCCCTGCTCAAAGCAGGGCCAATCCCCAGACAGATTTTTGCCCCAAATCCCTAAATGGCCCCCTCAAGGATTGAACTCACAACCCTGGGTTTAGCAGGCCAATGCTTAAAGTTAGGAGCTGTTTCCTGATTCGAGAGGTGAGCGTATAAGGGTCCAAGCACAAACCTAGATGAGTTCCATGGGAATTATTGCACTTCATTGTACTTTCTCCTGGCAAGGGCTGAAGGAAGGTGCGGTTCTGTGTTTCACATTGCGGCAGTACTGTATGGCTGGGGATTTAGTATTACATCGTGGTCCATGGAAGGCAGGGTAAGGTTTAGCATCTTGAGAGGTGGTATGCAAAAAAAATCCTAGTGAGTTCAGCCTGGGATGTGTCTTTTAGGGACTTACATTGCTGATTAACTGTTAAATCAACAGATTATTTGTGTGCACCGGAAACCAGTGTGTGGATGTAAGTTGTTTGGGTAAGGTGTATGCATGCAACAGAAACTCCCCTGATGGCATTGTAGGGAGAAGAGGAGGCATTTACTCTGCTGCTGGAATAGACAAGCTACCTACACCCTTCTCCCTGTACTCTGTAAGTGGTGATACAATCTTTCAGTCTAAAGGATAAGGGGCTAGATTCTCTGCTGGTGTAAACTGGAGTCAATAGAACTACACCAGTTTACAACAGATGAGAATTTGGCCTTAGATCATCTAAAGAATGTGAACCCTTCCCTTTTCACCCTCCCACCCCCACCCTACAACAGCTTCTTTAGTGTCAGTTCAGTTTTTTCATCAGGATGTGCTTGAGGGAATATCGCATTTCACCAGATCAGCTGCAAACGGGTGGGGGACACGATCAGACTCCCAATTTCATTTCTTTGTCACAGAAGATGAACAAATCTCTCTCTCTCTCACTCACTTTCTCTCTCAACATCATTGCTTCTTATCTTCAAAATACCAATAGTGACATACTAGTGTAATTAAGGTAGGGTTAGTGGCCAGCAAAAATAGAGATTTTTTAAAACGTTATACCCTTTCCTACAACATTAACTTTATATCATGCTTTTATGCATGTACAGTTAATTAAACTGGGGCCATGTAAGTAATTCCAGACAGACTCTGCAGTGCCTGATGAAGAAAGTCTTATGTGAGTCACATTGTCATGGGAGTCACAGAAATGGTGCTGTTAAGCCATGATTGCGGCAGTTTCAGCATGTTTACTGTCAGTGCTGGGGTCAGCTTGGAGCACATTTTGGTAGGTTGTGGGCAGGTCCAATTGCTGGGAGGACTGGAAGGGTCCCATCAGGCTAAGCAGCTCGGTGGCGTATGGTCAGAGACAAGGAGGGGATCTCACTCAGTTTGCTGGGAGATCTGGGTTAGGGTTCTTGCCAATGGGTTGGGAGCAAGTAAAGCATCTTGGAGTGGGAGTTTGGTTGGGTGATCTGAGGGAGGAGGGATGCTGCAGGCAGCTTTAGCAGATGGGTGAGGAGCCTGGTTTGGCTGTTTTCAGGTGATTGTTGGCAGGAGTTGCAGGTAGGTTCAGCAGGCAGGTAAGGTTACTAGAGCAAGGTAAAGCAGTCTGTTTGGGGTCGTTAGCATGGAAGGACAGCAGATGGATTCAGAAGTCAAAGTATTTGTTGTCAGGGGTGTTTATTGTAGGTCCACACAACAGTGTGTGGTTGTCTGTGTGCATGTGTGTGTGCATCCATGCAAAGATTTCTGCTCCCTACTGCTTTGCATACATCTCTCCAGATTTGGGGGAGAGGGGCGGCGCTGGGGGAGCTATGAGAGGAGTCATGTCTACATGTCTTTCAGTGCTCTCCAGTTTTCTGGCATGTGGGTTTCAGGGGTGTTTCCTTGGCCATTACCCTGCTTTGAGTAAATGTTCACACTGTAACGAATCCATGGCCAGAGAGAACAGACATGTGCTTACCAGTGAAGCTGGTACGTGCAGCAATGGGGACAGAATGCAGAGCTAATGGAGAATTCCTGGTAGCGGTCGGATTGCTAGGAGTTATATTGATGTGTACGCTGCAGATCACAGATGGTGATATCATCTGTCATGCTTAGCAGCTAGAGGGCACTAGTACAAACACACCCGGAATACTAGCATTACAAAGAACCTCCTCACTTTTATCAAACTGTTGAGGCAAAGCCCCAAGTACAAGAAAGTTGGGTCCGCATTTCATGATTGGTCTCCTGGGTGAGGCTTTCCTACTGTGCCCCCTTTTCAGGCCCAGGAGAGTCCAAGTACATGGCCCTGGCTCGGGTCCACTGTGGTGTAAATTATGCCATTTCTGAGTGGGGGGTCTCACACAGTGAGCACTCAGGATGCACTTTGGGGGCAGAGGAGTGCTGGTGTTGTCCTAGAGTGTTTCACTCTCTTGAGGAGCATCTCCCTTCATACATTTCTGTTCCTATCTCACTCTTGTGGATGGGTGCCGCTTGGGCACAGCTATTGGGGAAGACGTGGCAAGCAATTCCAATTGGCAATTTGGTCTCTTGGGAGACAGCTTCTGGCGGCACTGGGCACTACTTCCATCCTGCCTCAGGGTGAGGTTTGGAGTGACAGGACCTCAGTTGCTCAATTTCCTCTTACTAAAATAAAAATCAACACGTCTCTAAAATCAGACTGGAGATAGCACTGGGATTCTTATCAATATCCCCAAAAGCTGGGAGGATAGCCCTGGCTGTTCAGTAGCAAAGCTGGTTTCCTGACACTGTCTTGTATGGACACCTTGCAGAAGTGGGCAGTTTCCCAGGGACAGTGGGCAGCGCTACAGTAGCAGCTGTAGCAGAGGTGGTGCTCTTCTGCTTAATGAACAGGAGCATCCTGAAGATTCTCAGCGAGTGGGGCTCATAGCAATGGCTCCAATCAAAATTTTTTCCTTCCCCACCCCCTTCTTTCCCATGACGTCTGACATTTCTGAGACTGAACTTTGTTACAGACAACTACTGAATGTCAGTGGACTGGGGAAATGAGAGCTGGACTAAGCTATGGTACACCAAAAGATAGCATGAAAAATGTGAAGCACGAAGTATGGGTAAGAGATCTCTGAAAAACTTGGCAGTTCCTCACAACAGAGTTTCATGCAAACACTTTCTTTGCCATCAGTCCACACAGATTCACATGCCAAAAGTTCCAGGGTTTCACTAATTCAGGTAAAACAAAAACTACAAAAAATAGCTGGCCTTCTGACACCATTGCCTATCATGCTGACAATACTGCCTCATTGGTTCCTTGACCTCCCCCTTATAGGGTGACCAGATGTCCTGATTTTATAGGCACAGTCCTGATTTTGTGGGCTTTTTCTTATATAGGCACCTATTACCCCCCAGTCCCTGTCCAGATTTGTTACACTTGCTGTCTGGTCACCCTATCCCCCTATGTCTGCCTGCATCCACCTGTCTCTTGTCTTACTCTTAGATTCTAGGCTCTTCGGTGAAGGGACTGTCCTTCTGCCCTGTGTTTGTACAGAGACAAGCACAGTGGAGTCTGGGTCCATAACTAGGGCTTCTGGGTGCTACCACAGTACACGCAGTGAACAGTAATAATGTGATTTTGATGCAAAACCAATAATCATTCTAAACTTACAAATCTTCTGATGAACCTGGTCTGAGTTTTCAACTTGTAACAAGACCCAGATCTATGGTCAATAAACCATTCAAGGAATTGCTGAAAGTTACATTGTCTGGCACTGCAAAGACAGATATAAAAACGTGATCAGTTCAAAGCATTAATCACCATTTGTAAAGTACTGGACCTGATTCACGGTGCATTATTCCAATTTTATACTGGTCTACACTGGAGCTACACTGTCATAAAACAGGAGCCATGCAGTGGTGAACCAGGTCCAGTGCATTTTAAAATTAAGCCAAATCTACTGTCAGTAAACTACTAACCATGGGCTTTCATGGGTGACTTTCACCAGGATATCTAAGCACTCAGATGGAAAGGAGGTGCTGGCATTTGTATACATAGTTACACGCTACAAAGTGCAGAATGGTGATTACATATATCCAATTACAACATGCAAGGTTTGAAACCCTAGAGGTTCTGATCACTGATAAGAGACCTTCAGTTCTCAAGTGAGGAATTTCAGGTGTTAGCTGAGACCTACCAAACTGAGCACATTCTCACTTCAACATACTGCCACAGAGCAACAGGATGGTTGAGAAATCATTGGGGTATACTTGAAACAGCTCTCATATCTGTTGATACCGAAGAGCAAGGTGAAAAAACGATTGCTCCAGGAAGAGATAAGGGAATGGCAGAATCTGTAGCAGAGGCAGCAGAGTCATTGCAGGCACCAGCCCCCCGAAGTTACAAACCTCAAAATCATTCTACACACCATTATGCCAAGGTGGCCAAGTCCGTGCTGCACCTGGTTAAAGCCACAATGTAAACCAGCCAAGAGTGAGTCATGGCCTGGGAAACCCAGAAAGATTCATGCATACAGGATGGAAAGGCAGCCCAAGGTTAATTAAGTGATTCTGAGAAGTATTTCACAGTCTACTTACTAGGTACTGTTATTTCAAAATGAAGAGAGGAATTAAAGCCGCTAAAACAGTGTATGTAAGGGCAATGTCTCACACTAGTCTGTCAGTGGCTATGCTAGTGTCTGTACTGAGCATGTCCAGTGGGAGCTAGAGGTCTGCAGAAGTCTGAGTGGAGGCAGACTGAGCTGAATGCTCATGGCAGCTAATAAATATGCTGGGTCTGATTCAATCTCACCCCCACCCCATCTGACTGCTCTGGCAATACAAAGCAGCCATAAAATTGTCCTAGCTGCTTGCCCTTTGTGCAGGGGAATCCTCGTGTGACAGGCAGGCATGGCTGGTTCTACTCCACCTACTCCTGTCCCCATCCCTCACAAGCACACAGGGTGTTCCAAGGTGGGTTGGGAGTGCGCTTCCCGGATCCTGGAGGCCCATAAAGCCAATGTAACATAGAACATCCCTGAGATCCCAGAAGCCCTCAGGATCAGGGGAGTGCAGAAGTGGCAGAAATCTCACATGGCCCCTGCCCAAGATGCACGGCTCAAAGCTCTGGTGGTCCTGAGAATCTAGCTCTCTTTCCTCCCCCCCACCACTTTCCCCAGTAAACCTGAGTTTGATCATAACAACAACTGTGCCATACAATAATTTTGACTGCTCTTCCCCTAGTGACTATAAATGAAAATACAAAAGGGTTTGCTTGTTCTACTGTATGTGACAGGAGAGCATGGAGGGAAAAATCCATTTTCTTATATGAACTGGGCTGTGCACATTTAATCCTGGGAAGGGGACTCAGTGACTGATGGTGAACAGCTCCCCTTTACATTCAATGCATGGATTGCAGACTGCAACAGCTACAGAATACAAATGATGAAGACCTATCCCTGAATTTTTTGAAGGCTGTCACAAGCTATAAAAGTCCTTTTAGAAATGACAGCATTAACCCTTCTGTGCCTTTGCACAGGGCTTACCTGATCAATTACAGACCAATGTTAAATTTGCTTGTGAAATAACACACAAGGTATTTTCCCATAGCAGAATAATTTGCATTAGAGAGGCATGTCTGTGCTGCTACTGTAAAGGCTGGATAAGCTTTTCCATAACAAACCAGTCATTACGGCTGGGAAATAAGTCCTGTTTTAGGAAGTTTATAGGGTAATAAATGACCATAAAAGTGCACTTGAAACACATACTTGCCATGCAAGTATTTGCTTTGGGACACATTTTTTAAACCAATTTTATTTTATTTTTTAAAGTGGTTTGATTGTTGTACTGTGCTTGGATTATGTTGTTAAAGTGTGTTTGGATTATGTTGGGCTGCAAGTCCATTCTGAGTATCATGTTTCAGGGCCCATTTCTTCTCTAGTTTTAGTCAAAGACAAAATTTGCATTGATTTCAATAGGAGCAAGATTAAACCCTCCCTTTGTAAAATCTTTCTTCTATACTGTGCATGTTATTCCAAACTCAGGTCCTGACCCAGCAAACACTTAACTATGTGAGTAACTTTATGCAAGTGAGTAGTCACATAAACTTCAGTGGTACTGCTCACATGTATAAGTTAAGCATGTGCCTAAATTTCTGCTTGACCGGGGCTTTAATCATCCTTTGTACTAGGGCAATTAATTTTGCACATGGTCTAAATCAAAAAATAAATATTGAATTTCTATTGTTTTAATATATTTAAAGGTTAAAAATAATTAAAATAAATTCACTGTTTTAAGCATTGTGATAACTAGAAGGTTTTGAAGTGCATTATATGGCTCAGCTGTGGGTTTACTATTTTGCTATTATTATTTTCCAGGGGAAATTAAGTGGTGGAGAGACTTAACTTTCAGGAGTGATGGCTACTATGCACATACAGTGTAATCTTACTGTCTGTGTTACAATGGCTGGAATTTTCGGAAGGACTCAGCACCACAACTGAGGCCAGATATTTTTTTAAAAGAATTCAAACTTGCATTTAGGCACCCAATAAGTGGCTGGATTTTCAAAAGAGCACACTAGGTGCGGAGTTCTTTGAAATTCTGGCCTTAATTGTTGCAATGGGAGTTGCTAGGAGCTGAGCATTTTTTTAAATCTGGCACCAGTGCTGAACACTTAAAAAACCAGCCCCATGCTCTTTGGGATTCTGGATTATATATGCCTTCCTGGGTAGAGCTCCATCCCCACAAGGGCTGAGAATACACAGTTTCACACGGTAAAGACCCGCTCTGGAAAAGATTTAAGTACACGCTTAACTTGCTGCATGTGAGGAGTAGTCTTTGTGGAATCGAGGCCTAAATATCCTTACCCTTCCTAATACATGTTCATGACAGTGTCTGCTTCAGAGCAGTTCTGCTCTCCAACCCAAGAGACCCAAGGGGAGTCTCAAAGCGTCTCTGAAAATGGTCTGTTTGCTCCAACCTCTCATAATCTCTTCATCAAGCTTCACTCCAGGCTTTCCCCTTCTACCTTGATCCCCTTCCTCTTTTCCTCTGCCCTGTCTCCCTCACTCTTTTCCCTTCCCTTGTCTTTCTATTTAGCTAATCCCCTGCTAATGACCTCCCCACCTCCAATAAAAATAATGTAACTAAGATGACGTTTGCTGCCATCACATTGGTTGCTCTGTCTATATGTTCTCCTCATGTCCTCTATTCTTCATCTGTCTTGTCTATTTGGAGAGGAGGCTCTTTGGGACAGGCTCTGCTGCTACTCTGTGTTTGTACATTGCTGAGCACAATGGGATCCTGATTTTGGCTGGTCTCTGGGCTCTCCCCTAATAAACAAACATTTATTTCTGTCTTTCTTTTCTTAAGTGAAAACACCACCGTTTTCACTACAGTACTGTTTGCACCCATGACACATTTCCTTACATGGCTACTGGAAGTTCTGGAATTAAACATCACAATGTTTCAATAATATTAAAATACCGGTGCCACACAATTAAAACAGAAAATCAGAAAATGTGAAATAAAGATTCACACCCACTTTCAACAGGCTTGATAGTTGTGTTAATAACAGCATGAGTCAAAGCAGCAGGTGAGCTGAAGTCAGTGTATTTACTCTGGATTTGCCATGGTGGAAATGAGAGCACAATGTGCCAGGATGATTGTAAAATGTGCTGCCTTTTTTTTAAATGGTCCTACATTTACAGTAAAAACCAGTGCAGCATGTTCCTTTCTCAAGAAGTTAGGAGGCTTAGGAACACTCCCACCTGCAGCTTCAACGAACAACATTCACCCTCAATCTGCAAACATGAAAGGCACAGAAGTAACTGAGAAGACCTCAGGTCAACCTACGGGAATCAATGAACAATTAATTACTATCATCAAGTGGTACTCTACTCAGGGAAGACAGCACACTTATATTTATCAATTACTAATTAGTAGCTCTTGCCTGGCTGACAGTTGTCTGTCAGCCAAGAGAAAAGCCTCAGTGTGTGGCTTTCAAAGAGGTCAGTTGCTTTGTGGTAATTAGGGATGGGCCAGCTTGTCTGCAAAAAGATATGAAGCCTGATCTACAGCTCGGGTTTTTTAAAGGCTATGATCTTTAAAGGAGCCTTCGGGTGCCCAAACCCCCTTGCAGGTTAATTGGTGTTGGATGCCTAACTCCCTTAAGATCCTGAAAATTCCAGCCCCAAATCAGTTTTACGGATTTGCCTTGGTTTAGAATGGAGATTGTTGCTCTTTGGTGCCCTGCACAGGGAGTCTACTAATGGTGGTAGCGGTGGTGCGCATATTAGAACCCTTCCTGCTGACACAATAGCAACAGGCCCAACAGTGTTCTTGGGTATATCCCACTCTTGTTTTGTTTTGTAGAACAAACCAAACCTGACCAATGAGGTTTTGCAAAATCAAATCCCAATTCAATATATTATTATTTATTACATATCTAGTGTCATTCACAGTCACGGCACTTCATGCTACAGAATAAGAGAGAAAGCCTGTCGTGAAGAACTTATCTATGTTCAGACAAGAACAAGAGACGGGAAGGATATGGGACAAGATAACTTTACAATGCAGTTACTTAGGAAGTTTAAAACAAATGCCTGAGGGTAACAAAATAATTTTTTCATGTCTTATTTTTATTGTTTAGATTTAAGAAGCTCTAGTTTGAGGCAGATTTTGAGAGGGGATTTAAAATAAAAGATGGGAAAGGGAGGAGGACCAGCCCTGGAAGTGTTCATCCCAATGCAACAAACTCCCAGAGTTCAGCCTGAACGGGACTCCGATCAGGAACACACATGGTAATAGTTCTAGAACACCAAATCCACACCCAGCTTTGCCAGGATTGCCGAGTCTCATAATTTCATTACATCTCATGATATTTGATGTTTTTCTTAATGCCCCAACTCCTGGAGTCATGTGTTTATGTGCGAATCTCAGCTTTCATGTAAAAGCATAAGTAAGTTTCTAGTCCTCACGGTTATGGTGAAAAGCTTGAAAAAGTGAATGCTAAAGGCTCATAAATGATGAGGCAAATAAAAAAAACCTCCCAGATTTATTATTTTGTAAATCACGATTTTAAGAAAATCTCATGATGTTTTAATTCTTGGGGTTCACAACATTTCTGACACTGACTAGAGATCATCCCAAGAAGCAAAGTCCAGAATAAGCTCTGGATTTTGAATATCTCCCAAATATACACCAGTGAAACTATATAGCTGTCAATGGAACTACTCATTTAGGTCTTAAATCCGCAAAGCATTTAAACACTTGCTTAATTTTAATCAAGCGTTTGAATCTATCCATAATCAGTAAAGTACTAAAAAAGATAATTAAGCCCCACTAACTTTGGGGTGTTAAACCTGGTATATGTGAAATCAGCATTAGTCTCAATATTTCAAAGTACTCTTGAATGTATCCTCTGACTTGACCATCTGTTTAAGAAGCTCAAAAAAAGTAGCAAAACCTAAATTAATGGTTTGTTTTAAACACATGTTGATAACATTTTTTATAATGTGTAGGGAGGTGCTGCCTCCCTTCTAAAGGGCTGCATTCAAATCATTAGATCTATCATTTACAGTTGTTTTTCCTGGACAACATTCCAAGGTATTTGGCATTAATAAATTCTTATTCACTTCTCATTTTTAAGAATAAAGTTTGTGCTTCTATAATGGACTATGCTGCTGTTCTAATAAAATGTCATTTTTTCTTATTTTTTGTGTGTGAAGTACAATATCTTTTGAGTTTTATTTAATTTTTCCTGGTAGAATTATGAATAAGTTACCATTTAAACATCTTTTTTTCAGAGTTTGAACATTAGTGAATCGATTTACCTCAGTCATAAGGAAATAACATTTTCAATTTGACTTTGCTAAAACTTATGGCTTCATGTCAAGTAGATTATTGATGGTGGTATCCATTTTATCTCCCACAGGTAAGTGATCCAAAAGCACACTGTTGATCCAGACCCATGTCAAAATGTTATCACTGCAACAGCATTATCACTCTCAAGAACAATGGGGAAACATTCCCCTGACTGCCAGGCCCTCCAAAGGAGGTATCGTAAGTTATCGTTTGTAATTAACTTGATCAAGCAAAACTCCCATAAATCAATCATGCCTTGGCTAATAAATAAATCTTTGGGCAATTACTATCTGGTAAATATATAGACAAGGGTCAGTACCCCAAATTTACAACTTTTCTTGCGCTGAATTGTAAGATCAAAGAAGAATAATGTAAAAAGCGAATGAGTGACATTATTTTAAATTTCAGTGAAAATAAAATTTTCAGAAGACTGCCTCATTAGTTCTGCATTCCTATTGACATTTCTTCCACTATATTAGGAGTTTCTTTAATGATTTTATATTCCCTCTGGCTTCCTTTTCATTTTTCTTTGTAACTGGTACCTTAGGATCTGTTCTCACGGTGTCACCCTTTAGAAGCCATGAGACTCTGATGACTAAAAGCTTCTCCATCCAGCAGAGTACTCTCAATTAATCTAACCAGTGCCATGCACTTGCTTAATGGCACGCAGTTGCTTAGTCATTTCCTCCTTTTTGTTTTCTCTTGGTCCCGTGGAGAATAATTGCACTGATATGTGGCCCCCCCTTGGCATTGTACAGATCTTTGCTAATTCCAGAGCTGCAGTTCTTAATCTAAGTCCTAATTCCAGGAATCTAACCATTCACTTTAATGGGCTACTGTCATTAGAGACTTTCCAAACACTCACATTTTTATTTTATCAGGCGCTGAGACACAGAACAGCAGGGTATACCTCCAGAGGAGGGTAATGCCCGGCTTTCAAATGCTGAAAGCAGCCACTCAGTTGCCTCATTATCCTACCATCTAATAACGTGTGTCTTGGGATATCTGATCAGGCCCAGAAAACATTCTGAGAATACATTATTTTGGAAATAAAGGGAAAGATTCTATGTAGGGGTTTCTCTTCTTCCTACCACCCACCACAGGAAAACTGTCTGAGGGGAGATTACTGGTTCCCAATTGTTTTAAAACCAAAGGTAATTTCTTCCTTGATACACTACATTATAACTAGTGATGGGCAACCCTCCAAAAGCTCAGAGCTTGGATAAGCATCCAAAAGCTAAGCTTCTCCACATCCAAAGTGCATGGCTGTTCTGCGAACATCGCAGGCCACCCACGGTCCCATTTCTATTACAAAAGAGATCAGTGTCTGGCCTTATGTAAACAGTGTGAAGACAGAGCTCCAGAATAAGGGGGCCCACATTTGTTGTTGCCGTGCACTGTAATTTGTTTCCTTTGTTCAGATGTCTGCATGGGCTCTTAACACTTTCCACTCAGGACAATCCTCTCCCTGGAGGCTAATACCCCTCCCAATGGATTTATTTTCAGCCCAGAACACTCTGGGCTCTTTCTCAGCCCTTGAGCAGGGGCCCTTCTTGTGCTGTGGAATCCCATGTAAATGGGAGTCCCTGGGGCTGCTTCTCAGAGAGAAAGCCCTGTCAGCAGCCCTCTGAAACCATGCTAATGGGGAACTAGGGGAAAGGAGCAGAGTGGGCCTGCACAAAGCAGCCGTGAAGATCTTGGCCTTCAGCTGATCCCTGAAAGCCATGCCTGGGGCAGAACTTCATGCTTATTCCAGGGTGAGGAAAGGGAAAATCTCACCCTGTCCTGGATAGTGGAATGTGCAGGAATCTCTGCAAGGGGAGTTTTCCCTCTCTCCTGTTCTCTTCCCACAGCAGGGGAGTCAGTCTGGGCCTCCCCCAAGAACAGTGATATATATATATATTCTGCATACCTGCCATTTGAATCCCATTCCCTGTGTCTTGAAGGCTGACTGAGCATACTACACTGAGCAAATGTCCTGGAAGATGCAAACCACCTTCCCCACTGCTAGAATGTGACACCTAATAAAACCCAGCTGAGGTTCCTGAGGTTTTCTTATTTTAAAGCAGGAATGAAATGGTAAGTGCTCTGAGGCTTCATTAATATGTTTTTTAACTTTATCTGACTGATTCCCATGACTGCATTTTCTTTGTAAATAAAGCCCCGTGGGATGGCAAACATATCCTTGGACTTTACCTTTTAACCTCCTAGTAACCTTTGTCTTTGCGCTCCTAGCAACTTTCAGGATCTAAAAGCATTAAGAGAAGGCGAAGTAATGATTAATGGTGCTGGTCGTCATCATTGTGAACTGGTCACAAAGCAGACTTAACTCCAGCATACCTGAGTAGCAGGGGACCCCTGGCATGGGGAAATTCCCCAGGTAGCACAGCAGGTGTTTCCCAGGGAAAAGGGAATGTGGGTGGAGAACCCTTCTCTGAAGAAGAGCCTCTGGAGGTTATGGGAAGACAGGAGTAATTTAGAGCCACTCCAAGGTTTAGCATTGATATGGACATAAAGCCACCTTTCACCCCTCCCTCACCAAACCGCAGCAAGTACAGAGGATAAGGGTAAAAGAAAGATATCATTCTGTGTAATATGGGCAAACAGTCTAACCACGGCTCTGCCTCCCTCCCAGGAGTGTGCTTTTTTAAAAACGGATCAAGATAATGGGCCAACTCAGGGTACTAAGGACTATCAATGCCAATGATTCCCTATGAGCCCTTGCTTGGCCAAGTGATTTAAACCCCTAGTAGCTGAGTTTACCCATCAGCAAAATGGGTTTGTACCTCACAAATGGATTCATCCATTAAGGCAGGCAAAGTACTTTGAGAGCCACTAATAAAAGGTGCTATATAGGTGCAAACTATTGTAATGAACAACGAGAGAGAGAGCGAGAGAGAGAGAGAGCATATACCATTGCCATCCACGGCTGGAATCAGAATTGCTTAACTGTGTGCCTACACTACCAATGGTCATTCTTCTTTAGATCAAGCACAAGGGCTGCACCTTTCAGTGGGGAGATCTCAGTTCTATCCCTGCTACTGCTGCCTTGAAACTCCAGGTGGCCAGTAGCACAGTGACACCCAGAAAGGCCCAAGTGGCTGTGGATCTGTTCAAATACCATTGCTCTTCAAAATAAAAGAATAAAACTTTGAGGTTGGAGTGTTACAAGCAACACAGTTCAGGGTTCAGGCTTAACATAGATCTGAAGTTCTCCTGATTGAGCTATCTACAACCTCATCGGTAGAAGAGCAAAAAAAGCTGAACAATCCCGTCAGCATCAGTGATCTCTTTTTTCAAACAAAGCAGTCATCGCTCATAGATATATTTCATTACAGCTGAAGGTACAGTGCCAGCTGATGACCTTTGTCACACCCCAGTGCTTTCTGGGATGTAAATTAAGGGCTTCTTCCCCCAGCTAGACAGATACTATGCACTGTACTTGTATAGCCGGAAGTAGATATTTATTATAAGCCCAGTGCCACTCTCAGCAGGGTGGATGAAGATAATAGTGTCATTATATGCTCAGAAAATGCTTTGTAAAATGTGGTCAAGTATGCAGAAGACGCTGAATCAGATAACGTGCCTGAAAGGACGGTATAGCTGTAAACAAGGTTTAGAAAATAGCACCCACTACTTCTCCACAGGAGTATTGATTTTTGGTGTTGGAAAGGATCAAATTCAAATCTCTGGCACAAAGAGCGGCTGCATCTCCTCCACTGTAGGTCTTTTAACAAAGAACAAAGTCATGAAATGTTAGGGAGACAGAAAGGAAGATGAAGGCAGAGACCGGTCAGACCCCTTCAGACATTGCCCATGGGAGTGGCCAGCTGCTGCAGTCTAGAAAGTATCACCTGGTTTTTGTTCATAGTTAAGGAGCCTGAGAGCAGACACTGCTCTGCAAAAAAATACCAGAGCTTCCTATGGGTCCCAGGCAACAGCCCCTATTCACATTGAAGAGTCTCAGGGAGGCAGTGTGGCCTAGTGACTAGACCATTGAGCTGGGATTCAGGAGATGTGAATTCTATTCCTAGCTCTGCTGCTGGGTGACCTTGCATAACTTTCCCCCCAATCCATAAAACAAGGATAGCAATACTAATCTCCTTTATAAAGCACTGTAAGATCTACAGTTGAAAAGCCCTATATAAGGGCTAGGTATTATTACTACTCACTGGATTTGAGACCTCACCTATAAGTAAGGGCAGCTGCGTCGGCCACTGTTATAGAATTGGTAACTATAGCCCTTTATTAACTGTACCTGATAAACAAGTTTTTTTTAATGCACCTGGCAAATACGTTTCCCCCACCCCACCCTATCTTCAAAGTGCATGTGGGAGCTGGGACCTGTCCACAACCTCTGTGGAGCCACTGGCCACAGCCACTCAACACGTTGGGAATGAAGCACTCTTGGATGAAACCAATGAAGCACTAGTTTATCTTTCTCCTCCTTTCTATTTCCCCCTACTCACAGTGGCCCCAATGCTGCTCCCACAGAAGACCTGGGAGCAGGTTGAGGATCTGGTACTTCTCTCCTAACGATCTCCCATTCTACTTGTTTTGGGGATCAGTCCTGCCTGCTTCCACTGAAGTTTCCATATTTCATTCAAATGAAGCAGGGTTGTTGGGTACGCGATACCTAGGGTGACCATATTTCCCTATGCTGAATGCGGGACACCTGGTAAAATTACTCGTATTTAAGCGAATTCAATGACAATCAGTCAGAACTATGCAGTACAAATGTTCAAATTAATATCAAGTTGACTGAGCCTCTGTTAAAAAGAAATACTGTGTAATACTTTATTATCTTTAAGGCTTTGGAGTTCACCTGGGGAGGGGTGACACACACACACTCCCATACACCTCTCTCACACAGGGTGACCGATTGACCAACCCAAGCCTCTCTGCCTGGCACTCTCTGCCCTCCATGCCTGGCTGGGCCCCCAGGACAGACCCGCCTCTCCTGGTACCTGGCATCGCATCTTCCCAAGGCAATACATGGGTGGAGGGATATGCAGGGGTGGCTCTAGGTATTTTGCCGCCCCAAGCACAGCAGGCAGGCTGCCTTCGGCGGCTTGCCTGCGGGAGGTTCCCGGTCCCGCGGATTCGGCGGCACGCCTGTGGGAGGTCCGCCGAAGCCGCGGGACCAGCAGACCCTCCGCAGGCATGCCGCCAAAGGCAACCTGCCTGCCGCCCTCGTGGCAACCGGCAGAGTGCCCCCCGTGGCTTGCTGCCCCAGGCATGCGCTTGGCATGCTGGTGCCTGGAGCTGCCCCATGGGATATGCAGGGTCACATGACCCCCCTCCCCAGATTTCTGCCAGGGTTCACACCAGAATGTGGCCAGCAGCAGCAGCCTTTTGGCACTGTGCAAGAGAGAAGGGACAGGAGCTGCTTCCAGCTGCAGGGGAGGAGGCGCAAGGGAAGGGATGACCAGGCCGGTGTCTTTGCAGAACTCATCCCTTCCTGCTCACACCGTGTCAAAAGGCAGCTAACACCTCCAGGCTGCTTCTGGCCACCAACATAACCTAGCCGCCTCCTGTCCTGTCCCCGCCCCGGCTACAGCGCAGGCAGGAAGGGGTTAAGCCCTAAGGATGCATTGTGCACCAGGGCCCAGGGAACCTGACTGCAGGATCTTCCACAAACCTGGCCAGAGAGGTGGCTCAGCAGAGGAGAGTGCCTAAGGGAACAGAGCAGCCCCATGCTCCCTTTGGGGAGGACTCAGGGCAGGGGGTCACGGGAGGGGGCGAGAGAAGAGGGTGCTCTGGAGCCTGCAGGTTTGGGGTGGGTACAGGCTGGAAATCCCTTCTCCTTCTCCCCACCCACATTACCCGGCGGGCCTGCACTGTGCACCTTCGCCCAGCCACCAGCTTTGCATACCCACCCCCACCATCAGTCACTGGACCCCCTCCCCCATTCACTGCTGGTGGGCTAGTGAGCAGGGATCTGGCCAGCAGCAGGACTCACTAGTACTGATTGGGGTGGGGGAGCAGAAAATATGGGACAATTAGCCTATTTTAAAGAAAAATTCAGGACACCTGCAGGAGGGCTTAAATATGGGACTGTCCCTTTAAAAATGGGATGTCTGGTCACCCTAGCAATACCCAAATCAACTTTGCAGTGTAATGGAAACCAGGGCCCACATCCCATGCTGGAGCAATCCTCAGCTCACCTGGAGGCGGGGGCATACATGGCTTTACACTACCTCCCCCTGCCCATCCTGGAGGCCAACTTCTCCCCCCCGCCAAAGCATGTCAGAGTGCCTTCAGAGGAATGCTCAACAGCAGGGATTAAAGTAGATTGTGGCAGGAGGAGGAGCTCTTGCAATGCTAGCCTAGGGAGAGGGGAACATTGCTTACCTAAGGCAGGATGGGGCTGTGACATTCTACACCTTGGGGGAGCGTCCTGTAACCCCCATAGTGCTCATTTCTGTACAACTCTGATCTTACATATAAAGCATGCCTTGTAAGGTATCAGGGGAAAGGTCATGATCTGCTGAAAGTTATTTCTCTGTCCATATATGTACATCATTAATGCATATGAAGTTACGAGACTTGTGTTGTATGGTGCTCACTGAGACATGCTGTACATTGGGGAATCAGCCAGATATTAGCTCCCCAGAGGCAACAGCAAGGAAAGTAACCAACACACAGGTGGGATGTCAAACAGCCCATCAACAACCATTGTCCAGCAAGGGAGCTACAACGCAATGACTCACCTGCATGAGGCCACATGAGGGCAATTGCTCAACCTTGCCTGGAGACTCAGCAATGCCCCCAGACATGCCTGGACTAGCGCTCCCCAAGAACATGGGATTGAGGTTATAAAACAGATGCAGTGGCCACATGTGGGACCCTTCTCCTGCCCCCACCTACGCAGCAAGCAACTAAGACACTGAGAAGAAGACAAGACTCCAACAGAGGAGATTAGCCCAGGTTTAAGGAACAAACCCGTATATTAAGGACTGCAATATCCAGTGGAGTGAGAAAAACTGCTTAATCTAGATGTTGCCTAGTCTAATGGGGTTGAGAGTTTAGACTGTGCTTATATTTTATTTTATTTTGGTAACTAACTCTGACTTCTTGCCTATCACTTAATATCACTTAAAATCTATCTTTTAGAGTCAATACATTTGTTTAACTGTTT
Organism: Mauremys reevesii; assembly: GCF_016161935.1. NCBI lineage: Eukaryota > Metazoa > Chordata > Testudines > Geoemydidae > Mauremys > Mauremys reevesii. Next base: position 19,775,708 of record NC_052628.1, on the reverse strand, counting down.
ATCTTTACCAGTGAGTTTGTATGAAGTGTGTGACAAATCTTGCAAAGGCTGGTGTATATCCACTTTCCATTGCTGAAGTGGTGAACCAATTAATAAATTTTCACTGCCCACCTTGAGCAGTACAAGACGGTGTATTCCTGAGGTACAAGGCTGGGACCTGGGGGGATTTGGCTCTGGTGCCTTTCTTTGTGTGATTCGTGAGTGGCTCTGGGAGCATTCGTACAATCTAACTGGATGTGTGGGACTCCACATGTGGCTGTGCTGAGTGAGCACAGCACCTGGAGGGGTTTGCTGCTGGTCACTAGCAAGGAAATGTGACAGACAGCCCAGGCTGGAGAGAGTTAAGGGGGCACAGCAGTTCCACAGTCCCAGGCTGCACCCCAGGGATCCCATCACAGGGGCCACCCCCTCTCACTCTAGCCAAGGAGTTGGAGCTGTGCTCCCCCACCGCTTCCCATGCTCTACCCCCTGGTTACTATGGTGATCCTTTCAGAGTTGCAATCCTGGATTTGACTGTGTGGCTGTTTGTTTAGGTTGCACTCTTATTATGAACATGCTCTAGGCAGCGACATGGACGATATGCCCTGCAAGGCAGTAAGAACCCTCCCTCGTGCAAACCTGGCCCTTCCATTGTGCACATAGGGTGCTGCCTGCCTATTTACTCCCCCAAGTGCTGTGTGGCTGCACATGCTGCCGATCAACCTCAGCCCCATCTTTTTTTTAAGGTTGCAGTTTTATTTTCTTGCACACACAAGAAAACCACCATATAGGAATAGACCATTTATCGCAGCAACGGCCACTGCATTAAGTACTAGCATCCTCACTGACATGCAAAAGAAGAGAGGTAACCAATTACTCAGCTCCTACTTAGCATTTTGAGGTGAGGTCCCCACCACGCCAAGCAGTCAGTTATCCAGCCCTGCTGAGATGCTACGGCTATTGTCAGAATCTCTAGTATCCTCTATTGTTTCACAGTTGTGGAAATATATAAGAAAACTTTCACTCTCCCAAAAGTTGCTGCCGTATTGCTAGAAAACTACATCCAGTCCATGCGTACCATCCCCTGACAGATGCACCCTCTTCCCTCACGTCCACTGGGGTGGTGTAGTCACAGCTCCACCAGCCATATCCTTGGGCTGCCTCCACGCTTACCCCTCTGTGCTTCTGCAACTGCAGCTCCGGGGAGGACTGCTTTGCTGCAGGCAGGGGTGCTGATTCCACCCGGTAGCCTCCTAGAATGCCATTCCCACCTACCCCATGCACCAGCTCCCACATGCATGGAGGCAGGGAGAGTGACAGACAGAGGGAATGACTTGCCCCCATAACAGCAAAATCTTTGACACTCAAGAATACCCTTACAGTGAGCATGCCCTGAATAAAATGGTTTCATCTACAGTCACAATATCCTGCTTTAATTAGTCCACATAATCCAGTATGTGAGTGGAGAGAGGGTGAGGGGTGGAGAGTGAAACACAAAAAATGGAGCTACATTGCATTAAAGACCTCAGTGATCAGATAAAAGGCCACGTTAAAGAAGATAACACAGGTGACGGTTAAGGCTTAGACAGCTAACAAAGTGGTGATAATTCTATGGCACGAATGGTTTTAATATGTCCATTTCCAGCCATGGATGTCATGCCGGGAAAACCCAACTTCCGGCATGAAGGGGCTGGAATCTGATAAATAAATATGCAATTGTGCGCATGCACACTCCATCTCCAGTACACCTAGGCAGTGGCAATAATCATTAAGTATTCAGCAATGAGATAAAATCTCAAGTAGCAGGGCTGCTACTTACTCCTTCACATTGTTCTTGTGACAAGTCTGAGATTAACCTATATTTCCATTGCACTTCCAAGTCCTCTGTTTCTTATTCACCCTTTACCTGTTCTCCAGAGGCAACAGCACCACAAAATAGCTGCTTTCAACTACCTGAAAGAGGATTCCAAAGACTGTTCTCAGTGGTACCAGATGACAGAACAAGGAGTAATCAAGTTGCAGTCGGGGAGGTTTAGGTTGGATAATAGGAAAAACTTTTTCACTAGGAGGGTGGTGAAGCACTGGAATGGGTTACCCAGGGAGGTGGTGGAATCTCCTTCCTTAGAGGTTTTTAAGGTCAGGCTTGACAAAGCCCTGGCTGGGATGATTTAGTTGGGAATTGGTCCTGCTTTGAGCAGGGGGTTGGACTAGATGTCCTCCTGAGGTCCCTTCCTTGATATTCTATGATTCTATGAAAAAGTAAACCAAAGTTTGTAGCACATGGGAAGACTTTGCACACGTTTCTTTGGGGCTGTTGAAGGTCACTATCAGAGTTGTCTTGTTGAGCAATCCATATATTTCTGGAATACTGCCAAAAACATATTCAGTGACACATCTGGTAGTGTGGTGTGCTGTATTAATGGTTTGTTTTTGCACAGGAAGTATAAACTATGGGGCAAATTCTGCCCTTGGATACACTCCGCCAACCCTTATTCTAGACTTGAGCTCTAAGGGCCTAATCCTGAGAGTTGCTCAGCCTTTGTTGTCAGTGGAAGTTACTTCTGCTGAGCACCAGCCAGGATCAGGCCCCAAGACTCAAGAAAGAGTTAATAGACACAGGCAAACAATGTTTCCCTCTGCAACTGACCTAGCTGTGCGCACACAGCACAACGGAGTTGAAAGCCACTCTGGTCTCTTGTGCTGTGTGTGTGCACTGTCATCTCAGCTGCAAAGCAAAACTTACCAGCGAGTTTGGTCTCCATTCGCTGCACAGACAGCACAATCGCTGCCACTGCACAGACAGCAGAATAACTGTGGCTGGCTGGCTGGAGACACTGATGTGTATTATGCAGAATCTAATTGTCCTGGCCTTTTCTGGTTATAAAAAGTGCCTTCCCATTTGGAACTAATATACTCCTGCTGTACTTGCTCTGTGGCAAGGAAGGGTGAAGTAATGCAGCACTCTACAGAAGTAGGAGAGACTTCCCCTATTCATTTCAACAGCACATGAACATCAGAGTCTGGTTTTGCCCTTTGTAATCTTTACAGTTTTCATGACGTTTGGAAGGTGGGCCTATGCCACAATTTTTGACCCAAACCTGGATCTGCAGTTTCCCAGGCTGCAAGGGTGTTTGGCTGTATACCAGGCCAGATCCAGAGCCCAGCAAAGACATTTGGATCCTGACCTGAATTTCTTCACAATTTTCAGGGGTTAATATCTCAGGTTTTGGGTCAGGTCTTTATCTAAAGAGTGAGGCCAAGAGAATATGAAAGCAGCAAGAAAAGAAAAGCGAAACAAAACAAAAAGAAAGACCAGTCCTGTCCACACTCTACAGATAAAACCCATGCAGTTCAGTGGGGGAAATCTTGTAGATTTCAACAATGTTCCTTAAGGATCTTGGACATGGAAACACCTATGTCTGGTGAACTGATTCAGTCTTTATTTTTACTAAAAATAAATAATCCCTGAGCATTTGTCAATTCTTACATCCATTTTTTTCTGAAGATTAGGCATGGTCCATTTAAGCAAAAAACCAGAGGATCCCAACCTCATCCCTCCACCATCTTCCTTGTCCTCCTCCATCCCTTTATGTGTGTGTTAATGAGCTTTGAAGTCAACCCTGTGTACTGCCACTCATTTCTATCACAGAGTCTCCCCTCCAATAGTAGATGAATCATCCCATCTCCCCTCCAGTCTCTCATGTGCTAATAGAGCGGGCTGGGACCGTGTAAATCTTCCAGTGAGGTTCAATGAATATGCCCTTCTCAAATTTAGAAAGCATTTTTCATCTCTTACCTCAAAGTACAGCTCCAGTCATGCATGGCAACACAGTTTTACTTGAAGCATTGACAGGGTTAATACTTAAAAACACTCAGGGTCCGATTAAAAAAAGTAGAAACTGGCACATAACCACATGCCTGCTTTGCGCACACTTACCACAATTGCTTATACAAGTTAGGTTGTTGCCCAGGGCAGATGACCAGTGACACACACAACTGGCCATTTCTATGATCAGTCATGATAACTATGTGCCTAAATTAGCCTCACAGATGCAAACATATGCTTTCAATGTTTTAAAAATTAGTCCCTTAGTAACACAGGGTTACCAAGTGGATGGTTATATATCATCAGTTACACATGACTGTATGTTAGAATGCCTGGTGTACGTGATACTCTTCCTGTAGTATTTTATATATATAACTTTTTAAGCAATACCACATTGGCGCTATTAGTTTCTGTACTGAATAAAGTTCCACGTAAGCAGACAGATATCTGTAGCCGTGGTTACAGTAAAGCAAATGAAGATCAGCCTGCAGGTCCTGGAGCACTTATTTCATAATGTCAGTTGTGGAAATTCACCATCCAAGTTATTGTCCCACAGGAATGCCTTGAAAATGTTTCCTAGACACAGTCTAACGGGAAGCAATATTCTCAGCAGCAGAAAATAAAATGCAAAAGTGGCACACACAAAGACTAATGTTTAAAGTAAAAAATTCTACCCAAACAGCATGTTGCAGATCCAAATCCTGTCCATCAACAATTCATTATTTATTCATATTCACATTGTACATACTGTTGATTTTTAAGAGAGAGACAATCAATAACCTGTGCATTGCTACCTCTCATAAGCACAAAAAAGGCAAATTGCTACCAACACCTGGGATTAAAGCTAAGAAGAAATGAGCCCAGAATGCCAAAATCTTGTAGCAAATGATATCTAAAAATTTTTTAAAAAAGAATTGTTCCACAAAAGAAAGATTGTTAACTAGCCCTATGTCTTCTAATCATAAATAAAATACAAATAATAAAGGATAATTGTTATTATTATTATTATAGCACTGCAGTTACATCCAGCATTTATTTAGCACCTTTCATTCTATATACTTTCCAAACTTAATGATACAGAGATCACTTGTCCTATCAGTGAAGCACTCCTTCATCTGGGGAAGAACACATCAACTGTTTACCAGCCTGTGCTAACAGTACACAAAAATTGAGGACAGGAAGTGAAGACAAATACCACATCCAGTTAAACATCCGGCGGAAATGTAGGTAGACAGAATGCAATTACCTAAAATGTAATTTAGCCAAGTTATAGTGTTGAATATCCTTATTCTAGCAGAAAGTGCCCTGTGATCTTGACTGACCATAATTTTTCTGAATTAAGTCTCCTGGCTCCTTACTGTGGTATTGGCACATCACAGAAGCAGGTAACTTCCTCCCACTGCCCAGTAAGTGCCACCTATCAAATTACCAACACCACTGCAAGTAACATTTATGTGATCCTTTAATCACCTAGAAAGTGCGTTTTCCAAGAACTGACCCATCCTGACTGTTCTTTGACTGCATCTCAGCAGAAGACATGGTTGTAGGTACCAGCGCTATCTGATGCAGTACAGAAAACTTAAGGTCCCTCATTCTGTAGATGGGGAAACCTCGGGTATATTGCAGGTGTGACACACTTGAGTCCAAGAGATGGGATGAAAGCCATCTGGGATGGGCTTCCCAAAAGTGCTCAGCATTGGCCTAACTCTGCTTCTATGGAAGTAAGTGATGGCCAGCTTCTCAGCTGGTTGAAATCAGAGTAGCTCCATTGACCAGCTGACAGGTGCTGGGAGTTTTACCGTACACTTCAGTGGAAGCAGAGTTCAGTCAATATGGAGTGCTTTAGAAAATCCTTCTGTATCAGTATCTCCTTCCCAATGGCTTTTGGAGGAATGGGGATCAGCAGCAGACCAGCCCCTCATATTCCTCCCTGAAGAATGATCATCATATTTACAACTCTTTAGAAGGGAGAGTGTAGATGGCTACAAAAGGAAAATGATCACACAGAGATTTGTTTGTTTAGCTTATCGATCGACTTTTATCATGCATCCGACGAAGTGGGTATTCACCCATGAAAGCTCATGCTCCAATACATCTGTTAGTCTATAAGGTGCCACAGGACTCTTCGCTGCTTTTAATGATCACACAGTGGCTCAAGTCATACAGCTAGGATAAATGCCTTTATTTAAAAAAAATACAACAGTATTCTGCTCTAATGGTCCAAAACAACTGTGAGCTGAGAGGTCAATTCAGAATAATCTTGTATTTGTTCTAACAGAGATAAGCAGTTCAAATGACAACACGCAGGTAACATCCACTTGCAGGTTATTTAAACTACCAAGCAAAGGAGAGCTCTTCTGGCTCCACACTGCGTAACTGCCCCCTGGATCCCAGTGGCTCTCAGGTCTTCCTCTCCATACAAGAAATAAAATGTATTGAGCTTTTTCTAAGCAGCAGCAAGAGGGGCACATTTAATAATGGATGCAGCATATTTATGATTTGGTGGCATTGTGCTCATCCATTCACATCAATTGGGACCCCGTGCGTTGTAAAAATAAAATGGAAGTAGGACGCAGTGTAAATGTGAGCAAGGAAATATTATTAGATCATTTAAAACTAAATATTATGTTGTTGTCTTCTCCTTGACAGATATAGCTGCTGGAGGAGGGGGAGGAGGGCAGGGTACGTCCCTGCTGGCTCACCTGCCTCTGCAGCACACTAGTAAGAACGGTAGCTGTGAATATGCTGAAAGAGCAAGACTCAGCCAAAGAATGGAGGCCCCTGTCTTGCACAAAAAGACACAGAGATGATGCTTTTTTGTGGTTATGCACAGAAGGGATTTGGCATCTTTTGAGGGGGAAAAATAAATGTCTTTTCCCACTCAATTAAATGTAACTGAAGGCACTGGAAAAGAAAATGGGCTTCCATTTATGGATTCAGGATGGCAGGAAGGCAACCATTTGATAACAAAATCGTGACAGGAGCCCATTTGAGCAGAGAGAGATTTGTTTGTTTAGCTTATTGATCGACTTTTATCATGCAAGTAATTAACGCACATTATTCAAACTGCGCATTTTTCTAAAATGAACCTTTTTAATGATACTTCCAAACAAAGTACGTCGGGTACATTTAACATCTGACAGCACAAATACAACCTCAGGAGGAAAACAAAAAAGATGAGGAAAACGCATGCAAATCTTAAACATAATGAGCAACAGCATGGCGCAAAAGAATGCTGAGCAGAGAGATTGACAGCAACTGGGATTTTCAAAGGGGCTTAAGGGAGGTAGGCACCCAACTTCCATTCACCTTCTACTCCCTTAGGACAAATCCCAGCCTTGGGATGAATCTCAGCCAAAAATCTTAGTCCTAGGGAGGGATGATCCACCTATTTAAATAAGTCACTGATATGTGCTTCAAGGCTTGGCATGGATGCAACTTTGTACAGAGCAATGTACATTTCCATACTAGAGATGATTAATAACAGCAACATAAGGAAGGTACAGGGGTAAGTTCATTCTAAGCAAGAGAAAGGATTATCCAGTGGTTAGGGTACTAGCCTGGGACTTGGGATAGCCAGTTTCAAATCCCTTCTCTACCAGAGACTTCCTGTGTGAGCTTGGTCAAGTCACTTAGCCTCTGAGTTGCACTATCCCATCTGTAAAATGAGGATAACAGTATCTCCCTTCTACAGAGGAGTGTTGTGATGAAAGTGTTGTAAGTACCAAGTATAGATAGTCTGATTGTCCACTGCCTTGCGCCCCTGAGGACAGCGAGGAGAGAATGCTACCGGTCTGAGTTGACCATATTTTGCACTCGCAGGTGTAAATGGCTCCACTAAAGGCAGTATTGGATCAGAGCCATAATGCTACAGCTTGAAGACTCCTCAAATACTCTGTAAGTAAACTCTGACTGTGCTTATTTAATCAAAAGTCCATTTAATACTTTATCCCTGTAGCAAACCAGAATAGATATTACAATGGTCCAGGTGTGTGTGTGCGTGTCTGTCTGTCTGACGGCTCTCTACTGGGAGGAACGTCAGACCTATTCAAGTCTCTGACTATGTTGCCCTCTGTTACCCAGGATATGAGCTCTAATATTACTACAGCTAACAGAGATTCTCCTTTAGCTCAGCAGTGGGTTGTGTTTTCAGAGTGGAAAACACTGAATTTTAGCCCCAACTCAGGCCAGAATAAGGACACCCCTTGGACTGCATCATCCGGAGCACCAAGCCCCCTCCTCTCCATCATATGGGCTTGTGATAAATAAAGGGAGGGGTAGCTGCCTTTGATGGACACCCAGCCAGCCAGTTAGCTATAAAATCCCTTTTGGTAGCTGTTCTCTATTTGCTTTACCTGTAAAAGGTTCAAAAGTCCCCCAGGTAAAGAAAAAAAGTGGGCACCTAACCAAATGAGCCAATGGAGAGGTTAGAACTTTTTAAAATGGGGGGAAGTTTTCCCTTTGTCTCTCTGTTGTTCTCTGTGGGCTGCAGGGACACGGAGCAGCAATGCTATAAGCAGGAATGCTGTATAAGGCTTGAACCAGGTATGAAAATTCATCAGCTCATACCTAGAATTACTTATTTGAACCCTGCCCCTCCCATGTAAGTAAATTAGGAATGTTTAGCTAGATGCGATCAGGTTTATTTCTTTATTTTGGCTTGTGCATTTGCTGTTTGATTAGTTGGTGGCAACAGCTAATTTCCTTTGTTTTCTTTCTCAGCTCTCTCCCGGAGGCGGGGGGAGTGAAAGGGCTTGAGGGTAACCCCACAGGGAGGAATTCCCAAGTTCTCCTTCCTGGGTCCAAGGGTGTTGTTTGTTTGTTTTTGTATTTGGGTAATGGCAGCATTTACCAAGCTAAGGTCAGAGAAAAGCTGGAACCTTGAGAGTCTAATACAAGCCTGGAGTGGCCAGTATTAATTTTTAGAATCCTTGCAGGCCTCCACCTTCTGCACTTGAAGTGACAGAGTGGGGACCCAGCCTTGACAGGGCTGGAGCAGAAAAATGGACTCCCTGGGTGGAGCTTGCCCAGGCAAATGGACATCCATCCCCTGGCAGAAGCTGGGAGCCAAGGCAGCAGGGGCAGGGCAGGAGTGACGCCATTTAGACACGATGACTCCATGAATTATGATTGGGAAGTCCTGTATGCAGTGGTGAGCTGGAGCCGGTTCGCATCGGTTCACAAGCACTGCTTGTTAAATTTAGAAGCTGGTGTAGAACCAGTTATTAAAGGGGCCGGCACGTGGGCAAACTCTGGTCCACGGGCCACATCCAGCCCGCGGGACCGTCCTGTCTGACCCGCCTGAGCTCCCAGCTGGGGAGGCTCCCCCGGCCCCTCCCCCTGTTCCCCCCCTCGCAGAGCCCCAGCGTGCTGTGCCGCCGGCACCAGCGCTCTGGGCAGCTCTGCAGCTCCTGCTGCTTTGAGCAGCATGGTAAGGGGGCCGGGCAGGACCGGGGCTGGGAGAAGAGGTTGGATAAGGGGCAGGGAGTGGTTGGAGGGGCGGAGGTTCTGGGGAGGTCAGGGACGGGAACGGGGGTTGGGTAGGGATGGGAGTTCTAGGGGTCTTTCAGGGTGGTGGTGGATGGGGTCGGGGCAGTCAGGGGACAGGGAATGGGGCGAGTTGGGTAGGGGGTGGGCTCTGGAGGCTATTTAAAAGGCTGGGGCGGTAGAAGCAGGGGATCCCCGGGCCCTTTAAATAGCTCCCGGAGCCCCGGGCTGTTGCTGCTACCCCGGTGGGGGGGCACTTACCTTACAGGGTGGGCTGGGGCTGGCTCTGACTCCCTCAGCCACGCCCCTTTCACCCTAGGCCCCACCCCTTCTGGGGGCCAGAACTGGCCCCAGCGTACTGGTAAGTCACTGGACTTACTTTCACCCCTGGTCTTGGGAGAGGGTGGTCAGGCGACAAGGAGCGAGGGGTGTTGATGGGTTGCGGGTTCTGAGGGGGGCAGGATGTGGGTTGGGTTGGGTTGGGGGGAGACAGGCAAGTGGGGCTTGTACTCACCGCGCGGTTCCCTACTGGGTCTTCGGCAGCACTTCAGCAGCAGGGGGTGTCTTTACTCGCTCTGGGTGAAGGACCCACTGCCAAAATGCCGCCGAAAACCCGGAGCGAGTGAAGACACCCCCCGCTGCCGAAGTGCCGCCGAGGACCCGGTAGGGAACCGGTTATGAGGATTTTGGGAGCTCATCACTGCCTGTATGGCCAGCGAATCATTACAACACAGAGACTAATTTACAGAGTTCTCACTGTATCGATGTAGTCAGAGTAATTAGGAAGCTTTCAGCAGGGAGTACTGCAATAACAACATGCAGGTGAATAGGAAAGCTGTGGGCCATCTTAACTTTCACTTCTATGGCAACAAAGGAACCTTTATGCTTTGCAAGGAACAGTCATCCTTCCAAGATGTGAAAGCAGGAGTCAAACCAACAGGATACCAGCTTTGAAAGAGACTGCAGGGTGAAACCCTATTGTTAAAATGGAAAACCAGGATATGTACTCTGGTGGGAGTGGGCTGTGAGGTAGGAGGGTTCACTGTTCACAAATGTTGACCTTTTAATGCAAAACATGGGAAGTCTGTTGTTGCAGGCTCACCAACCGGTGTTTTTTTCAGATATAACCTTTCTTCCTCTTGCCAGCTAATTAGACCTAAGCCATCAAAATGGCAACACTTTTTACACCGGTGCATAGTACATACAGGAATCATTGGGGTGGAATCTGGTGTCTGTATAACATCACACACAACGTAGGCAGTGAAAATACCATCTTCAGTTGAAACCGCAGGGGGAATTTAGGTATTTAGAATGCCTGACCTCTCTTGCAGATATTGTTACAGTACAGTAGCTAAGCACAAAGAAAGGAGTTAAAAACAGGGCAGCGGCCTTAAGTGAATCTTCCTGCTGTGGTGGTTTTACATTAGCCCCCTTGCTGTCATTTTAACACTCCTTTCCTATTTGTTATTTCTCTTTTTTTCCCTTTTCCTTTTTTAAGTTTCACAGACATACAAAGATTAGGTTTCATTCTGATCATTGCATTACCTCATACCTGTATCATATTCCATATAATCTATTGCTGCTGGATTAATGTAATCCTTCCTATGACATCCCAGATCATATCTCATTACTCTGACTGGGTGGCAGACTTCATCCTGTTTGCTGAATATGAACTGTATTTGATTGAATCTAAAAGGTATAATATGCAGTATGGCCTATTGTTCATGAGGAATTTTACGAAAGTGTTTGGCTCGATCATGCCTAGGTGATAGCTCAAAGCTAAGCCTAAATTTGCATGCATCATACTAACCTGCTATTTCTTACTGTCATTTTGGATAAGAAACACAATGGGAGAAAACAAAGTGTGCTGACAATCACCTGGAGAAGAAAGAGTGATCGTCTAACTTTATAAACCAAATCCCAGCAAGAAGATTGCCTTAAATTCCACACAATATAGCAATATTGGTGAAGAGCAGTTTTAAGCCTTTTAAAAATTTATCTCTGGACTGATTATTATGCAGACCAATTTTTCATTCATCTTGAATCTACAGCAGCATTTTAATGTAAGAAGCTCCCTACTCTGTTTCTCTTTCCCTGAAGAAAAATAGCTTAATTTCTTCAGCTTGATAGATTTTCCTGATCCTTCAAACAGTAGAAAAAGACTCTTGAAAATCGGTCGTTGAACTATCCACAGGCATTTTATAATGGCCGTAAATAGGTCTATACTGAATAGCTCTCCAGGCATCAGCTTGAATGGTGTCCTTGACACTGTTATTATTATCCTACTGCAAAAAAATAAAATAAAAAAGGATCCAAGCTGCAAACAGGTTAGAACTAAATTCCCCCCAGCATATATATAACGCCTGAGAGCAATGCAAATGATCCATTTTCCAATTCACAGCATTGTCATAAATTTCATGGAGTTTCATGCATAAATAAAGATCAATGTACATGAGAAATTTTGCACATATTTGAGTAAATTAATTGTAGGGAAGAGTAGTTGGGGTTCATTTTTTCCCCTCACTTTTGTCCCTTTGTCCTTGTCTAAATTCCCCTTCTAGTTTCCATTGGAAAAAATGTATTCTTCATTCTTGCCCTGTTAAAGTATTGCATCGTGTTGCTGTTTGCTGCTAAACAGCTGCTGTATTTCAGCTCAGAGGTGGCTGCACTTCAGTGGTGGACTAAGTAATTACTATTTTACAGAATTATGTTAGACTTTTCCTGTTGTTATGCATACTTCCACCTTTTCATGTTCTCTGTATGTATAAATATCTCCTGTCTGTGTGTTCCATTCTATGCATCCGAAGAAGTGAGCTGTAGCTCACGAAAGCTCATGCTAAAATAAATTTGTTAGTCTTTAAGGTGCCACAAGTACTCCTGTTCTTTTTGCGGTTACAGACTAACACGGCTGCTACTCTGAAACTTCAAAGTTAAAGGTTGTAAGATGTCTTCAGTTCTAAACTAGTCTCTTGCATAACTTTAAGACATATTGTACAATGTTTTCAGCTCTTGGATACTAATTTTTCTTTGTCTCCTGCACCACATCTCTATGCCTCTTGACTGTCGCCCGTATAGTAGCTTGAATAGTGAAACGCTGTCAAACCTTGCAGTACTTCCCTACTGGTAAAGAGTAGTACCAGGATTAGTAGGTCCCAATATCAAAGGTCCTGGATAATGAATTTCTTGGGCATTCTCTTTAGCATCTGATTGAATTCTTCCACTAGGCCATCCATCTGTGGATGGTACACAGATTCATGATGCTTTGACTTTCAGTAGGTCACGGACCTCTCTCATGAGTTGGGATGTGAAATTTGTTCCCTGGTCCATCAGGATCTGTTTGAGAATCCCTGCCTATATGATGACCTTCAGCAGCTCATCAGCGATAGCCTTCGCATTTGTTGACTGGAGTGGTATAGCTTCCACGATAACAAGTATATGCTGGTGTCCAGAGGTGCTCTTCTCTAAAAAGTCTAAAAGGTCAATTCCTGTTAATTCAAAGATGATCTCTACCAAGGGAAGCGGTGCTAATGGAGTCCATAGGATTCTTTTGGGGGGCACTAATTGGCATTCAAGACATAATGCACAGATATTCTTAACTTATTTATGGATGCCTGGTCAAAAGTATTGGGCCAGGATCTTAGACTGTGTCTTATCATTTCCAAGGTGTCCTGCACTTGGGACTGTGCATGCTAGATGCATGTGTTTGCTATAATACACCTGGGAAACTAGTAATTTCACCCACATCTCCTGCGTCTGTTTGTCCTGGTCTACGCGCTATAACAAGTCCATCTTATGGACAAAATGAAGGTATTTCTCCCTCTCTGTTCTCCTTCCTTTATAGCTGAGCCTGCTTTTGTTGTTGGTCAGACCTGTGAATGCATGATTCCATGATTGGCCGTTGTGGCTGAGCTGGGGTGTGGTAAGCCTGACTGCGTGTTAGACTTTGCCTGTGGTCTGTAAGCCTCATTACAGGCAGACTACCTTCTGTTTTCAACATACAAATATATAACCGTCTATTTAGGTGCTTCACAGCAGGCATCCATATCTCTCACCTATTGATCAGGGCCTACTAAGAAGCTCCTTCCCTGGGGGCTTCATCTTGCCAGGATGGGGTAGTTTGTGAGTTCCAGTGACCCTGAGAGCTGTGCCGGCAGGAATTTAACTCCTGGTAGGGGTACTCCAGCCAGAAATGTCGAAGGGTAGGGACTAGACAAAAACCAGTCCATTGTTGGGGTAAGACTAGACTCCTTAGCCCCTCTAGGAGAAGGCTCTACATTCAAACCAGGCCTGTCCGACCCACTAGTCACTCATGGACTTTGCTGGAGCAGCCACTTTCTGCTGCACTCTGTATTTACATTAGTGAATAAACTTCAGCACTGCTGCAAAGTCCAGGCACTGGGCTGTGGTCACCTTGGCTTTCAATGGGTTCTGCATGCGGTTGTCTTGATTGTCTCTCCTGCATCTCACAAAGTGCTGCATCTTTGTCAGCACCCTCATTGCAACCTTCTGAAATCAGTGGACAAATAGGCCAACAAGGAGAAGAGAGTGTGACTAATCACGCACAACCTAGTACCACTTAAAACAACACTTTGTGCAGGTCTACGGTTCTTATTCCTCATGACGGGAGAGTCCATCATCACCATGAAGAAGCCATATTCTTTGAGGCAATATAAACTATTGCTAGATTGTTGTTATCCTCTGTTTGAGCCAGAGGCATGATGCAAAGAAAGTGGGAAGTGCAGGCAAAGAAAATGGCTTGGTTTAAAAAGATATACACCCATGAAAATGAGAGCTTAGAATAGAAATGCCATTAAATCCTTAACTACAGCAGCCCAGCCACAAGCCTGCAGCATAATATAATTCATTCCTTGACATGATCTCCAATCCTCTTTCTCTTGCTTCTAAATAATAACAATACTTAATTCTTCATTAACCTATTTCACAGGGGAGAAGGACTAAATTGGGGTTTGTCTACACTACCACTTAAGTTGATGTAACTTACGTCACTCAGGGGTGTGAAAAAGGCACAGCCCTGACCGATGTAAGTTACTTTGACTTAAAGCAGTGTCCAAACTGCGCTATGTTGGCAGGAAACACTCTCCCACTGACATAGTTTCAGCCTCTCGTTGAGGTGGAGTAATTATACTGACGGGAGAGCGCTCTCCCATCAGCATAGTGCGTCTTCACCGGATGCGCTACAATGGCACAGCTGCGCCGATGTAGCACGGTAGTGTAGATTGGCCCTAAGCATTAACCCTGTTTTACAGATGGAGGAACAGCAAGAAAATAGTTCTCCAAGACCACACTTAGTATGACTAGAACAGAGGAATTCCTGTATTCTGCTCTGCCAATTCACACACAAACACGCACACATTTAAAATCCAGTTTTTGGAAAACATACACAAACATACACACGCCTACCTTGTTTTAATCATGGAAGAGATTTCTAATTGTATAGGCTTTTGCCCAAGCCTCATTCAGCACCTTCCAAAGGGAGGCCCCTAGAAAAACCTTCTAGAGCTAGGCATCATGGCACAACAAAATGAATCTGAGCGGTCCCCAAAAATTTTTACTCTCACACTTCTGCTTTTGACTTTGGGCCTGATTCAAAGATCTATTAAGTCTTTCTATTCACTTCAGTAGTTTTTGGATCAGTCCCTTACAGATCAACATGTAAATCAAACCAAGAGCTTCCTTTGCTTCTTCATGGAAGTAACACAAAGACAAATTTTGCTGGATTCATTCTGTGTGTTGAATTTCTCCTCTCCCAATCACTCTTTAGCATTGGCTGTATTGTCTTCTATGCAACTCACTCAAAGACCAAGCCCGGCATTTGCATCTCTGTGCTCAGTAGTTATTCTCCCCAGGCAGAATATTGTATTACTTTTAAACTGCAGAAAATATTTCCCCCGCCCCATAGTAAATAGGCACATGTACAGACACACCTGTCCCGTTTTGAGCAGAAGTGACCTTACTGCAGAGATGAGGCTGTGAAAGCCAGCATTCATGGCAGAATTCTGGAGCCTCTGTGTCTTCATATTTTCTAGGTGAACCATTTAGAAACAAAACAAAAAAGCAAACACAAATCAATTCAATTGTCCTAGTATATGACAGGTTGACTTGCGACCTGTCTCATCTGGTACATGACAATGTTGTTTGCATCCTATTAAAGCGGGTGACTGGTGCACTATTTATACAGAGCAGAGGTTCCTTTTGATGACAGCTTTTGAATCATAGCTCTTTCTTCATCATACAATTCACTACAAAACACCTCCACCAATTGACATTGTAACAGGAGTGTCACTATACAAAGCAGTTTATCCTTCAACACCAACAATGCCATTGTAATTTTTTTCTATACCCTTTTACACTTGCTAGTCTGCTCAGCTTCTTGTAAAAGCAACATTTCACAGTTATAGACAATTCATTATTTTCTGTCACAAGCTGTATATTTCTGGTTCCCTTTCTTAGCAATGGCAACTATAACAAGCACCTTTGCAAAAGTTTTTATGAGCTCTTCATAGGATTTTGTGTTTAATCTAACATCACTGTGAATATGTTATAATTCCACTATATAAATCCATGATATGCCCACACCTTGCATACTGCATGCAGTTCTGATGGCCCATTCTCCAAAATGATATATTAGAACTGGGAAAAGTACAGACAGAGAAAGGAAGGCAACAAAAATGATTAGAGGTATAGAACATCTTCCATCTGAGGAGCGATTAAAAAGAGTGGGACTGTTCATCTTAGAAAAGAGATGACTAAGGGGGTTATGACAGAAGTCTATAAAATCATGAATGGCGTGGAGAAAGTAAAGAGGAATAAGGAAGCTATATTTACCCTTTTAAGTAACAGAAGAACCCAGCATCACCTGATGAAATCAATAGGTTTAAAACAAACATAAGGAAGTACTTCTTCACACAAGTGGAACTTGTTGCCAGGGGATGTCATGAAGGCCAAAAGTGTAACTGGGTTCAAAAAAGAATTAGATAACTTCCTGGAGGATACGTCCATCAATGGCTATTAGCCAAGGTGGTCAGGGATGCAACCCCATGCTCTGGGTGTCCCTAAAATCCCAATTGCCAGAAGGTGGGACTGGACAACAGGGGCTGGATCACTCGATGACTGCCCTGTTCTGTTCATTCCCTATGAAGCATCTGACACTGGCCACTATTGGAAGGCAGGACACTGAACTTAATAGCCCAGTGACGGTGCTCTACTGGGCCACACTGGCCGTTCCCAGTCTTGGACACTGATGATAGGAGGTGAGACTGCTATGGAGATAACACACCCAGCCTCTCGACAAAGGGGGAAAGACCAATGTCACTTAATAATGCCCCCTTTTGGGTGACAGGAGAAAGGTCTTATGAGAGTCTTGTCTTCCTCTCCTTGATGAAGAACAATGGCTGTGACATGGGCCTTTAAAGTGTGGGGTCTTATGAAAAGAACATGCAAGCAGATTCTCGGAGTTCTGACTGGGGGTTCTGTATGGCTGAGCTCTAAGACTCCAACCTTACAGGTTACTATGTTTGGGCAGACCCACTGCAAGGAGCCCCATTAAAGTCTGACACTCCTCATAGGTGCAAGGACCCACCTGCATGGAGCAGCTTGCAGAGTCAGGGCCAAATGACATTTGTCTAGAGAGAAAACTCCTTAAAAGCCTTATATCCCTACTCATAGAGAAAACATGAGCAAGTAATATATAACTACTGTATGTAACTGGCTCTATGAACACTGACTCTACCTGTACCATGGACAGAGCATGTGCACCTTGATGCATTCCCTTGTTTTAATCTATTTTTATTTATTGTGGTTTGTTTTGTTATTTTTAAATTTCAAACTGTTTTTTCCCTTAAGTCCATTAGTTGGGCATGAGCTGTTCTGAAAAGGGCTGGTATTTTCTTTGCCTTCTGGCTGTAATTTTCTCATCCAGTCACAGTCCACAACCCTATGGTTCACCAGCGTGTTTAACAAAGCAAAGTGAATAATTCATAGTTGCCAATTTATCTGATGAATTTGGAGTTCTCCTCTGTTGACAGAGCATCCGTGAACTCACCATGATTTTTGCCATTGGAAATTATTCAGCTCCAGTTTTTGCACGTCATATGGTGTTTGAAATTTGAGCTGTGTTGCTGAAATAAGCATCAAAATCAACGGGAGCAAAACATGTGAACCAGATTCTGACACCTCACTCAGATATTCCCACTGCTTCATAATCTGCTCCTAAGTGAGGACTTCTGGATTTAGTTCAGACTGACTTGCTATCCTTTGCAGGAGGATGCGTCTCTTTAAAAATCACAATCAGCATATCTCCATACTTTTACCATAATATCTTAAAACTCATTAGGGGACAGGTGATTTTCCTACTAGACTAACATTATTCAGTGAGGCTTAGATTGTGCCATTAGTCTCAGCCCCGTGTAATGACCCTCTGAGTGAGTAGGATTCTCTAAGCCACTGTTCCTTCCCTGCTTCACACTGCTCCAGAAGGAGCACTGCCCATTACCAGTAGCAAACTACCCCACCACATACACACAAAGGCCCAGCTGTGTTGGCTTGTACATATGAGGGTGGGGAGAAGGACCAGAGTGAGAGCTTTGCCCAGTCATTCCCACTCACTTCCCTGTTACCTGCTTGGATGAGGAATCTCACTTACCTGCAGGGTCGACGGGCGGCGTTCGACTTCTCGGAGTTCGAACTATCGTGTCTAATCTAGACGCGATAGTTCGAACTCCGGACGCGCTCCCGTCGACTCCGGAACTCCACCGGAGTGAGTGGCGGTGGCGGAGTCGACGGGGGAGCCGCGGACTTCGTTCCCGCGGTGTCTGGACGGGTGAGTAGCCCAAACTAA
Organism: Mauremys reevesii; assembly: GCF_016161935.1. NCBI lineage: Eukaryota > Metazoa > Chordata > Testudines > Geoemydidae > Mauremys > Mauremys reevesii. The sequence continues at coordinate 19,757,559 of NC_052628.1, read as the reverse complement.
GGTACTTCAACTTCAGCTACGCTATTCACGTAGCTGACGTCGCGTACCTTAGTTCAACCACCCCCCTTAGTGTAGACCAAGGACTAAGGAGAGGTGGCCCCATGGAGCCTGCTTTCACCATCCCCATACTTGGGCTCATGATCTAGACTGATTCCTCCATATGTCCCTATGCGGCTGCATGCAGCGAGGCTGTATTTTGGCTCTGTTCATCTGCTGATACACAAATCTCAACTTTGTAGACTGAGACTGTTTCTAATTAAGGCTGAGCAGGTGTGCCAATCTGTGAACCCATCCCCACTTAAAGCCAAAACACACTTTGTTTCCATCTGACAAACCAGAACCCAGAGAGTACACACTGCTCATTTAATGTCTAGTACTTGCTCCCACATTAATTGTTCAAAAAACGAAGAATTGAGTTATATTAACTGGGGCATTAAAGAATGATATTAAAGTTGTAATAGATCACAGATCAAGATTCCATCATGTAGAACAACTCAAGCATAAAATGAAAGGAATATAGACAACAGCGGGTTCTCCTACAGAAATTTTCTACCCTCCATTATTTTAACGTATGTATTGACTAATACAGGCTAGGTGCAAGGTATGCAAAAGAAGATTTGAACACACATGGTAAAAGCTACCCAAACAACAGCTTTCTAATGGTCGCTGCTGTGCCGTCCACATGCCTCAACAGAGCAAAAATTAATCTCAAAAGAACCAAATTAAAAGTTTGGCCTGCTGGCTCTTACTCACCCGAGTAGACATGACAGAAAAAATAAATTATTATTATTAAATTAAATTAAATAAATTATTAAATTAAAATTAAATATTTTCAAAACAATCAACCAACCAAATACTAAACCGAAATCAAGCCTTACTCCACACCTGGGCTCAGGAGGCACACCCAGGGGAGTGAATTTCAAAAGTGTCTGTTTTTGGAGGAACTCAATAGAGGAATCCCTGCTGCCAGCATTAGAAAATTTCACCCCATGAACAAATCTAAATAGAATTTCAGCCAATGCAACCTTCCCCCCCCATCCCCGCCAAGGCAATAGCCAGTCTTTCAGATTATGAGGTCTCACATTGGTGAGGGCTTTGAAAGATCCTTGCTTAGATTGCATGCTCTTTGGGGGGAGAGACTGTCTTTTCAATAGTGTGTGTGTGTTCAGTATTAAGCAAACAGGGCCCTGATTCTTGATGGGACCTCTATGTGCTACCATCATACAAATAAATGATGATAATTGCCGGCCCCTTGACTCGCACTCACAAGTGAGTGGGAAACCAGGGCAGAGCTCTGAGCAATGATGTCTGAGGAGTGAATGAGGGAGTTTCAAGCTCTTCACCTTCAGCTTCTTTAGCATCCTTTGTCACATGGCTGGAGATGTGCCAGAATGCTCAGTGTACTGTGCACACAAGCTGCCTCTTTGTTTGAACTTGAGAATACATTTTGAAGGCTGAGAAAAATGGGTAGTTCAACAGCAGACGCTCTAACTGAGCCTCTCTTTCGCTGAAGTAAGCGGGGCTGCACCAGTGTAATGCAGAGATGAATCTGGCCCATTAGCTGTAAAACATTGGATTAGCTGATCCCAGACTCAGGGGAGATCTCGGTAATAGTTTAAAAAATGCTTTTCTTATCTTTGGGATTTATTTCCTCATGCCCTTCCCTCCCCCTCAGCTTGCTGAGTCATCGCTCTGCATTGTTACTTGCCACATGTGGGATTTTCATGTGCCGTATATCAGTGTATAGTTACATGCTACATCATAATGAAACAAATACATACAAACAACCCTTAGCAGTGCTTTCCAGCTCCAAAGGTCTCTACAAACATTAACCAATTAATCACTGATTGGTTAATTCATTGCTTTGGGGGGGAACAGGGTCTTCTTAATATAGTCCTTTAAAAATAAACAGGTTAATTTAAACATCATTACTCACAAATGGTTTGGGGTTGGAGTTTCTTCAAACCCTGCTGGTTACATCTGAGCTGCATTGGCCATAAAGGAGGCACGTTTCCAGATGTTAGCAATCCTGGGAAAGGAATGTGCATCTCCACTCTTGGGTTGAGTTATCCAGCCAAACCCCCTTCTTCTTCTGCTTTATAAACACTTTGTCTTTATCCTGCTCTTTATCTGTGCTCACTTGCCTCTATCTTTTTACTGTTTGACTCCTTAGCCTCAATATTTTTTTCTTTTGCCTTTTACTCTCAGCAGGATATCTGCATCTCATATTTCGTCTCTCACTGAAGTCTGACATCTCTTCAGTGCTTAATAACACAAGAGAATTCGCTGGACTCCAGTTTCCATCCTCTTGTCCTCCAACATAGTATGTCTGTAAACAGAGAAGTTGAAGGGCAGCCCAGCCTAGTGATCTCCAGTACAGACTGTTTTAAATTATAGATGTATTGTGTCCCTGAACCAGACTGACCCTTCTGAGGTTAAACCAACACTAAGTACAGATTTTCTATGTGCAGCTCAAGATTAAAATAATAACTAACTAACAACAGAGTACCTCGATTGTGGGAAAGAACAGGAAATTGTCAGAAATGGTGCCTATGTTGGGCTAGATTCTGTGATGCATTTCCTAAGAGGTGCAGCCCCCGGAGGTAGATTGTAAGCTCCTTGGTGCACGGGCCATTTCTTTGTTCTGTGCCTAGCATAGTGGGGTCCAGGCCCATGACTGGGATTTGCAGGCACTATGGTAATACAAACAAATCATAATAGGGGCAAACTAGTCCTGGGGTTAAGTGAGCAGTACCTTCCTTTCTGAACAGCCATTGATTGTAGTGGGACTGCTCAGAGAGTAAGGTATTGTGCAACATGAGTATGGGTGGCAAAATTGGGTCAGATATTCTTTTTCTCTCATACACACATGAACTATTTCCACAAGTGGCTTGCACAACCAAGGTATTAGTGATGGGTTGTGTAAGCCTGCATGGCCGTCCGTCCTGGTCTGTCTCTGAGGGAGACCACACCTCCTCGCTGTTGGGCCCTTAGCACTGCAATTAATTAGTGGGGAATTAGAAGTCTATAGAGCTGAGTCTGCTTGATCCAGGCTGGGCAACAGAGAGTCTATGAATCCCAGCTCTTAGTCAGGGTGCAGCAGCGAGCAGTTATGGGCCCTGGCCTGCAATCAGGACAGAGTAACACTGTCTATAAGCCCAGGCCTCGGTCAGGGCGGGGCAGCAAGCAGTTAGTGGCTCAGGCTGGGCTGAGCACCCAGCAGTCTAGGGCTCAGGCAGAGATGACCACTTGATGTTCTTGGGTTGACATCAGAGTCCACTAGCCTAGGTGGACTGCCTGCCATGGTGAACGAGCCCCACCTGCCCAGAGCAATCTGGTTATAAAGTGCCAGATACTCGCTGTTCACACTCCCATTTTCAACTAAGAACAACTCTGCCATAAGAAGGCAAGTGGTAGTTTAGCTGTCAGAGGCTATCCATTATGCTGATCACATGAGGCATTTCTTGGCAATGAGAGCTCATCCCCAGAGCCACCTAAACTATGACAGTTGTTTAGGAGGCACTGTCTTTCTCCAGCTGCACATAAAATTAGAGGCGGGGTTGAGGAGATCTTTACAAGTCAAAATAGCAAGCTCTTTAGCAAGCTTTTTAATCCGGGGAGGCTGACATCCCAGGAGTGGAGTGGCAGGGGGTAGAGGGACCTGGGCCCACCCTACTCCACAGGTCCCAGCCCCAGGCCCTAACAGTGGTGGAATGGTCCACCACTGGGTCAGCAGGGATCCACTTGCTGACCTAGTATTAGGCTAAGGCCCAACCAACCTGTTGTCTAGTTTGCTCTGGACTACTTCCTACCTCCCCGGGGTTTTGTACCTCTGTACAGTAGCGATCCTCCGTCTCCTCGGGATCGATGGTCACCGGTTGCCCCAGCCACTCATCGGTGTCTCGATTGGCTGGCAGCCCTAGGATCACTGGCCAGTCCTCTGGCAGTAGCACCAGCAGCTCCTCGGCATCTCGGTCCAGTGGCAGCTCTGGAAGCTCTGGCCAGTCCTCAGGTGGAAGCCCCAGAAGCTCTTCCTCGACATCCTGCTCCAGCAGTGGGGGAGAAGCATCTGTCTCCCTCAGTAGCTCCAGCCCACCTGAGCTGCAGGGCCCGGCTTTTGTACTTCTGCTTCCTGTCCCAACCCTCAGCTTCCAGCATGGTGGGTGTGGCTTTCCTAGCTCTGCAGCCCAAGGATTGGGTTGTGGTCCCTTCTGGTCTGTCTCTGTCTCTGAGGGAGGCCACGCATCCTTGCTACTGGTCTGAATGAAAACCTCTGGATCCACAAACACTATGAACTTTGCAGAAGTTTGGAATCACATCTGTGTCTCTCAGGCACCGACTTTCCAAACTGCTGGGGCGGGGGAGTGCTCGACCCCCGGCTCTGATCCATGAGGCATTTTCCAAATACTCAGGAAGGCACAGCCACTGTCCCAAAGAGAACACAATCTGTTGTACACAGACAAAGGCTATGTCTAGTCTGTGCGTCTCAGGGTCAAAATAATAATAAATCATTTGAATTGTGGAGAAAGGGTGGAGAAAGGGAATTTAGCTTTTAATGTTAAACACAGTAACAAACATACCTAATAAACTGTGTGCCTACCACTGCCCTGATCACTCATCCTGTACGTGACATCCCTTTCCATGAGCCTTCGGCTACATCTACACTATGAGCTTGGGGTGTGATTCCCCTGCTCATGTGAACATACTGGTGCTAGCTCTCATTGAACAAGCAGGAGCATAAACAGCAGTGTAGCTGTCGTAACATGGATAGCAGCAGCAGAAGCATGGATGAACCAGGCAGAATACCTATCCAATGGTTTCAGGTGAGTTTGTACTCTGCCTGGTTCATCAGTGCCTCTGCTGCCACCACCCACGCTACTTGACCTACAGTGCTATCTAAAAACCCCAGAACACTACATTCCCTTTTCCCAACCTCCCTCACAGTTCAAGCGATTTATTATTATTTTGATACCAGGCTGCACAAAATAGGGTTTTAATTAGCAAACAGATAACATCAAACTAACGGTTCCATTGGGCCTGGGTTGAGTACTTTTTGGGTACTCCATCAGAAATGTGGGTAGAGTTGCCCCTCAGACAGAATCCTGGAGGAATTCAGAGACTGCAAAGAGCTAACAGGGTAGAGGGAGAAGAAACATTAAGCTATGAGGGCCAATAGCATTTTTTTTCTGCCCCTTGGGTATTTTAGCTAGAAAAGGATGAACCTATGCTGAACAGTTCTGGATTATATACATACATGCACACAGCTGATTGCAACTATAGCAGCTGTGTTTTACTTTGTCAGTTCCAGTTTCCACATTATCAACATTTAGCTTCATTTTGCTTCACATGCAAGATGTTACTTTTAATGTTCTCTTTTTCTCTCTCTCAAACAGATGTTAAAATGTTAAGAGACGTCCCTCTGAAACTGCGACAGTAATTGCAGTGTATTCCATTAGTCATACAGATGAGTCAAACCCACCGCAGTAGTAATTTGTGCTTTGTGCAATTTGTTTTCCCCCCATACAGTACTCTTTTAATGTAGCATCCCTGGTATAGAGCATCAAAGAGAAAGAGCCTGACACAAACTGAAAAGGAAAGATCTTAAGGAGAGATGTAGAGCGAGGAATGACTCAGTTGAAGCTAAAGATGGTTTGGCTGTCCCTGGGGATCTTCTATTCGTGTTAGTCTTAATATTTGGGTTTATTTGTATGTGTGTTTATGTTTTTATGGGCTTTTTAATGCTGCAGGGATCTGGTTTCCTCATGGAATTTCAATTCCTGGTTCACAGAATTACAATGAGGATCTCAGACTTCATGGGATTTTGGCCCCATAAATGGTTTGCTAAATAAATAATAATAATAATAATAATAATATATGGAGCTATACCTATCTCAGAGAACTGGAAGGGACCCCGAAAAGTCATTGAGTCCAGCCCCCTGACTTCACTAGCAGGACCAAGTGCATTAAAAAGTCAGTGAAAAGCGTGAACACAAATACAAATAGAAGGATAGCTGACTTTATTTGGGTTCGCCTAAGTACCGCTATTTTTGGTGTTGTTTGAATGCATAGCTACAGTGAATAGAGCTGGTCAGGAATTTTTTGCCAAAATGCTTTTCTTGTCTGAAAATCCAGATTCACTGAAACCAAAACTTTTCTCAGAAACATATCAGTTTTGACAAAAATTTTGTCGGGAAGCTCGCTCAGGTCTAAGATGGAATTTCTGGTCAAAACCAGAGAGAGATCCATTCCACAGTAGTCAATAGCTCAGTGGTTAGGGCCCTCAGATCCCAGGTGAGGGCCCTAATCATGGGCTGTTGGCTATTCTGGAATGGTGCTATTCTGGAGTGGTGCTCTCACACTCGCTTGCCTTCATTTTTCATGAAAATTTTGAGAGGTCTTGGTTGCATTCCAATGCAGAATGGGAAACATTTTTGAAATTCAAAAACCATTTCCCATCCAACTCTGATAGTGAGATCAGAACCTGGGAGGGGAAAAAGGTCCACTCAAGCAGGGCCGGTGCAACCATTTAAGCGACCTAGGTGATCACCTAGGGCGCTGGGATTTGGGGGGCGCCATTTTCTTCGGCAGCGACCGCGGCGGCTGGATCTTTGGATGCCCCAGTTGCCGCTGGCATTTAGGCGGAGGGAGCTGGGGCAGGGGAGCGCGGGGAGGGCCGCCTGCAGCAAGTAAGGGGGTGGGGCGGCACGCAGAGGGACTCCCCGCCCCAGCTCACCCCTGCCCTGCCTCCTCCCTGAGCATGCCATGGCTGCTTCACTTCTGCCGCCTCCCAGGCTTGTGGCATCTAAGCTGATTGGCGGCACAAGCCTGGGAGGTGGGAGAAGTGAAGCAGCCACGGCGTGCTTGGCGAGGAGGCGGGGCAGGGCTGAGCTGCTACACTTCTCCCGCCTGCCAGGCTTGTGGCGCCTAAGCAGAGCAGGGGTGAGCTGGGGCGGGGGGGGGTTCTCAGGGCGGAGGGGGGGAGCTGTTGTGGGGGGGCACCTCAGGGTGGAGGCGTGGGGGGGGGGGCTCCAGGTGGAAGTTTCGCCTAGGGTGCGAAACATCCTTGCACCGGCCCTGAACTCAACACTAATTCCTTGTATCTCCCTCAAAACATGGTAGGATCCTCTATGGAGAAAGGAGGAAAAGCAGGTCAAAGCATTCCAGGGAGTTGGAGCAGCACAATGAAATAGCAAACCCCCAACTGCAAAGAATTGAAGAGAAAGTTTAGACAGGAGGCAGAGAGTGAAAGAGCAGGAGGATATGAACTCATGACAGCAGACTGAGTCTCTAAGATATTACCTTGTCACTTAATAGGAAATGGTCCTGGATCCAACTCCATCCAGTACCAAAGCTCTCTAGCAGTCTGGGACAGTGTCTCTTGAGCTCCTTTAGATACCTGTGAGAAAATAACATAAATGAAGGGGCTCTGAAGTCACCCTCTACTTACAGGTTATGTGAGGAGGCCTCCTTTGCCTCAGTCCTTCCAGTGCTCCATCCTCTGCTGAATGCATATGGCAAGAGTGGGGAACCAAGCAACTCAAAAGAGGACTTGATGACGTATGGGCAATAGGTGACTGAGAAATGGGGCCTTTTCTTTTTGTGCAGTTCTCCCTTCATTGTTGAGATACTCCCCATGAGTTAAGAGAGGACAAGGGAGAAGGCAAAGCAGGAACATGTATGTGAGAAGTACTTTGTTCCCTGCAGCATACACAAATAATTACTAGACTTCCCCAGAAGTGGAGAGGAGATGAGGAAAGGGATGTTTTTCAGCACAATTCCCTCCCTTCTATTACAAACAAAACAGCTAGAATCAGAGAGAAAGTCTGTAGCACCTCTTTGATCACTGGATTAGGTCTGATGTATGGATCTCTTAAGAACTGCAACATGTACTCTGGGTAAAGAATCTCACAATGACTATTGATTTGACAGCTCTGACAGTGGGTTCTGCCTCAGTGTGGCTAAGGAGATATTGCAATTATCACTTCAAGGAAAAAGAGCAGAACTTCTAACAGAACTGTGACAGGTAAACAGAATTTGAAGAAGGGGGTGAGGATGTTACAGCAGCAGGAATTGTGAGGTTCAGCTATGATTACTACAGGGAAACACAGGAAGCTTTGGGATGTGAATTCAGACACTTTTCACAGGGTAAGAGGACTTGAGTCTGGCCAGCGCTTGGGTGACAGACTGCCAAGGAAAATCCAAGGCTGCTGTTCTAGTGATTCATCAGGTCACTCCTTGGTTCAGTACTTAGTCAGAGCAAAGCCCCTGTTGCTGGAATAACTAAGCTTCTGGAAGTGCCATCTTTTAGACTAGACAACAAATAAAGGGCATTGACTTTTGTGTGTTCCTGTGCTAGAAGAAACCACATGCTTCCAGTATAGTTTTGAGGTTAGAGAAAACAAGAATAAGAGAAAAAGCCCATGAGAGAAAGAGAGAGAATACAGTGTGTTTTTCTCCTGTGTTACAGGTTGCAGCCACTCTGAGAACAAAATGGCTGCTGGACTCTGCACACAGGGAGAGTTCTCAGAAAGTTCAAAGCGTGTGCAGTACACACACAAAAAGACATTGCAATTTTATAGCTACATACACCATGCTGGTTACTTATGCCTATCTAAAGATCCTATGCAACTTTTTGCACAAGTAGGAGTGATAGCCCTAATGTCCAGGCTAAAATCCAGTTTGGGTAATCACATTCCATCTGCAGGTGTGGTAATCTCCTTCATGTCTTCTAAACCTGTTGCAGGACATCACTGCATGTTTTTAAATACTTGGGCCCAGATTTTTAGAGGTATTTCGATGCTCCTGTGCTCAGAGTTGCAATGCCTAAATACCTGTAGAAGTCTGGGCCTCTATTATCCCCTTTCCACTAATGAGGTTGCTGATGTTATTCCTGTGTGTATATAGAGATAACTCTTGCAGACTTTATGCATTACTCAATAAGGACTGCAGTTTTGACTGAATAAGGACTGCCTTGTCATGCCATGAACATGCTGGGAGTTGAAGGCACCCACTGTATCCAAGGGGATGCTCCGTACCTGAGACGGTAGCGTCCATAGCTTCCAACGTGCCCTGGGATATTTCATGACGACAAGCGTTACACACTGTCAATGTAAAAATGTTCAGCCCCCGGCACTCCAGTCATCCTGCACTCTCAGGGCCGTTTTTACCGCCACTACAGAAAAGTACTCAATCTAACAGATTCCTCTTTAGCGGCTTTGAGTGCAGAACCTTCCTTTGCATCCCTTGTATCCGATGTCGACGCTACACAGCTCGATGAGCTTTCAACTTTGCCTGTCAGCTTAACAAAACACATGAGTGCAAACATCCTGGCAGCAGCGGTGCACTCCTGAGCCCTCTAGAGGAATTGTCTTCAAAGGGGTTCTCACCCCAAAAGCTCTGAACTTCCTGAACAAAGACTCCTTCATGACACCCTCTCTTTCGCTTTTCAGAGGAGCTGCAAGTTCCACACCTACAACTTACCGGGGAGCTGGGGTTAATGGATAATTAAAAATGATTCACAGTCAGATTTTTTTCCCCTGTATTTACAGCTCAAGAGTAAAATGTTCAGGAGGAAAAATCCCCAGATGTTTTGGACATGCAGGGAAAATGAACCCTACGTTTATTTTTAATGTATTCTCCTAACAAAAAAACACCTCAAATTCTGCGAGTGAAATTGTAGCCCCATTAAAGTCAATGGCTAACATCTCACTCAGTGCAAAGAGCCCAGGATTTTGCCCTAAGTATCTCAGCCTGCCCCCTTCTTGAACAGCACTGTCAATAACCCAGAAACAGTTTATTTTCCACAGGGAATTTGTGCTCATCAGAGTCATCAGTCACAGAATTTACAGAAAGCAAAAGAAGCCGTTGTGCCCTAAAGGCTGTGGGGGGCTTTGATTTTAAAGCTAAGACTGGGGCGAGCACAGCGGTAGCGGCTGCATGCCATCACTGCCCTCAAAGTTACACTTCAGGGGGATTTTGTCCTGTCTGTTGCATAACTAAAGAGCACCGTAAAACATGATCATTTCCAGAAAACCAAAAGGTTCCTTTCATTAAAGCGGGTGAATCAGCTCATCTGCCTCAGGATTCAAGTAAGATGCAGGATCCGAAAGTCTCTGCTGTGTACCAGGGAACAGCCCTATGTTTTGCAGAGCTTTCTGGAAAGGGACTCACTGGTGCACCCCTTTACCCCGCCCCCACCTTCACCCCGAACACTCATGATAGTTCCTCCTCCCCTTAATTCACCTACTGTTCATTTGCACCACCTCCCACAGCCAAGCTGAGCAAATCCTTTCATCCTCCAGCCTCTTATTATCTATTCTCAGCCCCATTTTCTCTCCTTTTAAAATACATGTATTAATGGAGCATTTTTTAAAATCCCTCTTTTCCCTGGATTGCTCTATGCAAACCTTCATGCACATGATCACTCCCATTCCCATCAGATGAGGCAATCCCATAAGGAATCATTTGGGATTACTGAGTTTTTGGGATTACTCACCGGAGTAACCATTGCCGGATCAGGCCCCTAACTGGATGAATTTTGCAGTGCAAAATGTCAGGCATTAGAATCTAGGCCTGCACGAAGATCAGTGTCCTCCAAACCACCCTTCTTAATGAGACCTGAAAGGATTCATTTTCACATCCCGTGTTATTTTACCAATTGGTTCCCATCACTTGGCCAACAGGAGGGAAACAGGTCCAAACATCTGCCATCTTGGCTCCTTTCCAGGACTCCAGGTGGCTGCTCTTTTTACAGCTGCCAGTAATCCAAGCCTGGTCAAGAAGAGCTTCAACGGCTCCCTGACGTTCTCACCTTCCAGACCCCAGGGCAATGCTGGCCACTCCCATGGGTGACTTTCCATTGGCTGCACTTCGCAGCATCCTGCTACCCCCTTCATTGTGTTATGAAGTCAATCTGCATGGACCATGTCAGGGGCAAATACAGTGGAGATGTGGAAGGGAGTTATCTACCCCCATCCAGCACCAGCGTAGTTCAACCAGTGCAAACGCCCTGCGTGGGCCCTCTGATTTCGGGTTCGGAGTGGTTTATTTCGGTTTAGCTTAAACCTGTTCTTAATTTACTTACACGGAACCAAAAAAAAGAGGTTTAAACCAAAATAACAGTTTAAAATTGCCCCTTTATTTAAACCAGTGCAAGGCTGGTGTGTACACCTTGATTATAGGTCGATGAGGGCATCTCAGTGTGAGGGAGCCTGACTGGTGTAATTGGTCATGCTGAGGTGCTGGAAGGAGGTGAGAGTTAAAGCTGGGGGTGGATGGGGAGATGCTACTTTAATATGTACCTGCTTGTACCCTCCTGCCAGCTGCCTGGCCTGCTACATCCCTCTCCTGTGTCCCATTGGCATGTTACTCCAGCTTAGACTCCATTACACCCACATGCTGACATGTAACTTACACCACCTGGCTCCTCACCTCTGAATTTGGCCCTGAGGAGCGAGTTCGGCTCTCAGTTATATAGCTGCAGCCCCTAATGAAGCAGCATTTGGCCCTTAGAGTGTAATAATCCCTAGTTCTCACCATAGATCTCAAAGTGCCCTACAAGCCATTTTGGACCTAGATAAACCCAGGACAAGGAGCAGAAGAATTAAGAACAGGACACTGGGCTGTTAGTTGTCAGTTCCAATCTCTCAGACTGAACATTGTTAATCAAGATACTGGACCACAGGAAAAAGCTGTCTCATACTTGGCAGAATAGTCCGTCTTCATCCCCCTCTGTTCTGTGTCTAGCGGGGTCATAATAATTTGACCCAGAATGGACTGTGATTTTATCATTAATTACTATTATTAACATTTCCAGAGCTGAGAGTACTCAGATTCTGCACCCACAGAAATTCAGATGCTGAGTTTCTAATCTAGGAATATCCTCAGCATTCTAATGCAGTAATCATGGAATCATGTGGAACAACAGCCCGGCTAGGAAAACATGGTTGCCAGTTTCAGCTGCAGTTTGCGGATGCTCCGACCCTCCCCCTCCAAACAGGGCAAAACATTTTTCAGAGACCGTTATCCACAGCCAGTGTTTTAACACTGTTAGAGAATACACGCATGAGCCTGACTGACTGTACCTATGAATGCATTTCCCAGCTTTACTAATTAGAATAATTATCTTATATTTAAACAGCACCTTTCATTCCCAAGGATCTTAAAGCAGCAGGGAAACTGTGTATGTAAAGGAATCACTCCATTTACCAATGAGGTACAGCTGATAGTGTGGTGGGAAAGTAATACCTTTACTTTTAGTAAACAATAAACATGGGCAAAACAAACATGTAGGACAGGAAGTGAAAAACATGGTGTGCAATAGAAAATATAAGTGTAATTAATAGTAAGCAGCCAGATATTAATCACCGAAACTGGAAATTACTCAGGGGAACACTGGAGTGAATACCCCTACTTTTGCCAAAAGTACCATGGGAAGTCTTTGATAACAAGAGAGGCAGTGTTTGTACAGCCCCCGGCACAGTGGGGCCCATAGGTGCTTCAGGAATTCAAATCTTAAGAATGAGAGGCAGGATCAGGACCTCCATTTGCATGGCTTCCAGCAGAACAGCACTCCCTTATACCATACAGAGCCCTTAGTTAGAAATATCTCAGAGGAAACAGTGCTTCCAACTGAATCACAAATACCAGAGATTTTTCCTTGATGGTCTCCCATCCAAGTTCTAATCAGATCAACTATTGCTTCAGCTTGTAAGATCCGGCTACCTTCCAGCCACATAGCTGTATGGCTGCCACTCCCGAAAAAGCTGCTGGGGCATTTTGATGCTTGTTTTGCTGGGGTTTTTTTCCCTTGCTTCTTGTTGTGGTTTGAATTGGTTTTGGTTTTGAGGGTTTTCCTAGTTATTGGTTTTACACGTTACAGAGTGCAAAACTTTCAGTTTGGGTCAATCATTACCTGGGCTAGAAAATGTAACATCCAGAAATCTAAACCTAGATTAGCAGGCAATATTTTTTTAACCTTGTCACCTTGCGTCAAAGGATAATGTGTTTCCCTTCACAAGTGCAGCCTCTTCTACTGCTGTAGGCTGGGACGGAAACTGCTAGGATATAAAATCTTCTATTGCTAGAAGCCGGGAGTGATTTGTAAAAGATTGGTTGAGGATCAGGGATATTTCTCAACATGTGAGGTTGATTTCTTAACAGATCCAAAGCCTGGCACTCAGGGTACAGGAAATAATGAATTGTGCTGAGTGCCCCACATTTTAAAATGCTGGTAAATTGTCTCTCTCTCACACACGCAAGCACACACCTCCTCCTTCTTACTATTGGAACATAAGAATGAACAAAGATAAGGCACAAAATTAATCCCACCAATCATATCTGATATGTTTAAAATCTATTCTCCCACAAAGAAATGTGAGAAGGTTGAGAAATGAATGAGAGGCTATAAATAAAAGATTTTCTCCAGCAGATTAATATTTAAAATGTGTTTGATATTCTTCCTAATTAGTTGAGGTGGGCAAATATTGCAGAAGCATTTCAACAAAGAGTTGCTCAAATTTTTAAAAACTACACACTTTGGCTGCATTTGCACCCCATTTGTATTTGCCTTCTGTGAGTTTGCAGAAAGTGGCTTTTGGGCTTGCACAAAAATGGTCACACTTAACAGTAGAGCAAAATGTGATGACAAAGTCATTCTGATATTGACATTAGGCTAGAATGCTAAAACACACTGATTAAGATGATGACATGATAGGGACTCATCAACACAGCTTCGCCAAGGAAAAATCATGCATCTTCAAGCTATTACATCTCTTTAAGAGAGATCAGCAAGAGTATGAATAAGTGAGAGCCAGAAGATGTAACCTATATATCTCAAAGCTCTTGGTAGAATCCCAGAACCAGCGTTCCCTATAAGTGTACTCTACTGTATGTGCAGTAAGATACATAACTAGAACTCTTCCTGTTCATAGAACACTCAGATTTTTGTTATGCACCTATCCACCAGTATATTCAGTTTTACAAAAGGGACTTGAATTGTATTCAGAGACTCATCTCAGAATGATCACAAATGTTGCCAAGTGTCATCTAGTGGTTACAGCACAGCAAGAGTGGGCAGACGCAATGCATGGGGGTCCACGTGGGGTCACGTGCCCCCCAGATTTTTTGACTGCACCCCCCCAACTCAGATAGGCTGGAGGCCCACTGAGGTGAGTCAGGGGTAGAGGTGGTGCTCCCTCCCCAAACCCCGCCACGTGGGGCCAGCCCAAGCTGCCAGACATCGCTGTTCACCCCCTCAAATTTTCCTCCACACCCCTCTCGGGGGATAGAGCCCACAGCTTGAAAATCTCTGTGGGGCGGTCACGTGCCTCCCAAAACCTTTAAATTGGGCCCCCACACTATGAACAGTTACATGTCACCTGTAACCATGGGGGCTAGAAACCTACCTTAAAAGCAATTTTAAATATGTTGAGAGTCTATTGTAATTACATGACAGATTTCTAAGTCTTACATTCACTTTTAAAAAGAGTTGATTTAGGATAAAAGAATTGAACCAACCTATGAGCCGAGTGGTCTTTACTCCTATCATAACCCCTAGCACAAAATACCTGACAACTCACACACATCTAAACTTCAGTATCACAATAGTTAAAGAGAGCTAAATCTTACATTGTGTTGGAGAAACACAACAGGGAGAGCAGTTATCGGTGGATAATTCCAACCGCACATACAGTCAAGTGTGACTAATCTCTAAAGATGTGATTATCTCCTGGGCCGCTCACCCCAGAGGATCTTGTTTCTGCTATGGAAAATTTATGTTGTGGAGAGGAAAAAAGGTACATTTGGGGTGAGGGGCTGGGTAGGGGAGGAGAACAAGTTCAAATACACCTCTACCTCGATAAATGCAACCTGATATAACATGAATTTGGATATAACGCGGTAAAGCAGCACTCTGGGGGGGCGGGGCTGCACACTCCGGTGGAACAAAGAAAGTTCGATATAATGCGGTTTCACCTATAACACGGTAAGATTTTTTGGCTCCCGAGGACAGCGTTATATCGAGGTACAGGTGTACTTGAAAAACACCCCTAGGTTCCTCTCTCCTTCAGTGGTGGCTTCTTGCCCATGACCTTTGCTAATTTAGCATATTTCCAACAATAACTTCTCCTAACTCCTATAACTGGGGTTTCTTTAATTCTGCCTCCAAAGGCTGCAAAACCTACAAAAGAAAAGGAGCCCACTTCAAGATACTCATGTATGTTACTGTAACTGCCGGACATAGGCTAAAAACATGTACCATTTGCTGCATCTGAATCCTGGGTTCTCTTAAATTTCCATTTTAAAAACCCAGGTCAAACCATACGCCCCACTGAACATTTGCTCTCACCCCCATCCCCTGTCAAAAGTGACTCTGGCCTTGCCACTATTGTTTTTATATTTTAATTATTTTTGTTTCTCACCCTCGGTATAGACTATCCCAAATTGCCCTTCTGCCTCAAATTGTACGGGGTAGCTGCAACAAGCTACCCTGGTGATATTTAATTATCATGCCATGGTCAAGTATATTTGCCTAGCGGGCTCTTCTCTGCAACAAAGTAATAATGTAGCTGAAAAAATTGCCGCATGCAGGTTTCAAATTCAGGAGCCAAAGAGCGTAATTTCCTGTGTGACTCAGCTGTGATCGCATGACAAAAAGGTAGTAGTAGATCCCCTCATTACAGCAGCGTTAACTCTACTCTGAAAGGAGGTGGACAAGTGCCTGTGGTTGAAAAGCTTGTCCCATTTAGCATGCAATGTTTTTAACCCTTTCAGCACTTCAGAGGAAAAAAGAAACCCATTCTGACATTCAGGTAGATGCATGCGACAGGCCACAATGTATCATCTGTTCCTGTCAACATGCTTCCACTGCTATGGATGTCTCGCCAGCCTAGCTCCCTCCTGAAACCTGATCCTCTTTCTTCTGTTCCATGCATTGTACTACAATGAAATGTGGGCTTCTAGACTTCTGCTGCCAGCATCGGCGTTGGCTGCCATTCGATAGACATCTGTACACAACCTCTGCCACAGAAAACATTAAAAACCTGCCAAAGCAGCATTACTATCCATTAAAAAAATTAGACGTGCCAAATAGTTCTGCCACAGATAAGGGCTATACCACAATGTTCCAGATTCACCCCTGGAACAACTCCATTATATTCAGCAGTCACACCCGGAGATGAATTTGACCAAAGAAGACCATTTTTTCCTTTCAGATACACTGTTAGAACTCCACTGACAAAGTACTGAGTGAGAGGCCCGTCACAAGGGGACAGTACTTGATGATACAGGATTCCATTGCTGGAGTGGAGAAACCTCTAGTAAGGACATCTAAAAGTACAGCGGGGGTCCTCCTTCTGGTGAGGACGCAGGCATCTAGTTAAGCATGCTCCCTCTAGAGAGCATTACAAATAACAGATTGTTTTCAGAGAGATTGCGCTGCAACTCTCGTAATTATTTACAGCCGGATCCACTTCCTGTTGAAGTCAATGGGAGTCTTTCCATTAACTTCAGTGAGTATTCCACCAGCCACTGGATTAAATATACTTACACAGTCCATACCAAAGTGGGTGTTATTTTGATGGGCTTTGGATCTGGCCCTTAGTTACCAAAGTGACTCTGGTTTGGATATAGACGAGGGATATATGTATTTGGTCTAATTGTCTTGGCATTGCTCAGCAATACACTTTAGGACTAACGCCTTAAGACATGGAAAGGCAGCTTGCATTCTCCTTTTAGTGACCAATGAGATTTGAAGTTCTCCTGTCTTGGATCTATTGGCTTTCACCCTGCTGTGCCACATATTCCCTAACACTGTGTCATCTACTGGGGCCACAGTTCAGAAGACTATTGAAGCACATGCTTAAATCACACTGAATTAGTGAAAGTTAAGGATGTGTTTAAGTGCTGCCCTGAATGGGGATGCATTCCTGAATCAGGGTCTAGATTCTCAGATATTGCTCTGCAATTTATTTTTTCTGGCAGCATAGAACTACTGCATGTTTTTTCGATCTCTACTCTTCTAAGTACTGCTGGATACATTTCTCTCTAATCTTTTCCAGTGATTCTTGTTCCTCTTTAAAAGCCTCTCTTTTATCTTCTCCCTGTCTCCCTCTCCCCCTCCTCCACTTTTGGAAAAGGAGAACAGGATAAATTCCTTTAATCTGACAAAGATATCTGGCAGAACGGCTTTTCACACAGAAAATTAATGGTAAATGGTCGTATTAATGTGAAATGTTTTAATATTGAGAGTGTGAAATAGCTTCTCTAGCGGTGGATGGTTTGCAGTGAAATACAACAGTTTAAGTGTTTGATTTTTCATTTTATATGTGAGGTTTATTTGCCCATGCAAGTCAAATAAATATAATTAGCAAAATGAACTCTTTCAGAGTAGATTTCTGTTCTGAAATATACTAGCAGTGTTCTACATGAAGTAAAATATTTTAACATCCACTAGTGTTTATTTGTGAAGGAATACACTGCAAAGGAAGGAAGGAAGGAAGGAAAGAAGGAAGGGAATGTGGCATATATAGAGAGCAATAATTTAAAGGCTTCATGTTTAGGGACCAATTAATTATCAAAACCTCCAGATTTGGGAAGGAAGATATTTAATCTCCTCTAATCCCTTGTGACTCAGACCTTTGACCTCAAAGTCATGACCTTTGGCTTCACACCTTGCCTCCCTTAGGACATGACTAAATATAAGACCATTGTTTTGTAAACAATACTTTCATAAATCTTTTCAAGTGTTATACAGAAATATAGGATAGCTTTGTTGTCAGTCTTCTCACAAGGTTGCTTCTTTCTAAAATAGACAGTTGAAGGAAGTGGATTTTACCATTCTGGTGCACAAAACCCACAAACACACTGTAAATACTACCATGGTAACTGAAAAAGAATGGCCTAAAAATGTGCATTACACAGACAAGAACCTATCCAAACATGGACCATTCCTGTATTTTTTAATTCAGTCTTTAAAGTTGATTCTAAATCTAACTCAGCAACAGTAGAATTTGGAAGGTGATTACATGATGCTGCATATACCTTGCTTGCTGCATGCTACCAACTAAATTATTGACATCTATTTTAATTATTAGTATTATTTCTCATCTACATAATTCAAAGTTGACACTACCTTGTGCAAAATGGAAACTGGTTACAGTTCAGCGGGAGTTGCTGAATATTCCATAGCCAGCCCTCTGCCTGCTTTCTGCATATTGTACCAAATAGCTGATGTCATTTCTTCATATGAAAAGAGTCTTTGATAGATGATCATACATAGTGGAAGCTCTCAAAAAAAATACAGCATGAATCTTCAGAAGGCATTTGTAACTTCATTTTATCATTTCTAAACTAACAAAAGGTAGCTTGATGTGTTTCATTTCCCACATATGACTTTCTTTGGACATTTTTGACACTGGAACAGTTATTTCCAGCCACTGAAAAGCAGATTTCATCTCAGAGGCTATGAAAGAAACTTGATCACATCTAACTCTTGCCACTGAATGTGTGCAAGGTGTATGAAAGGCAGGTGCCATAAACTGGACGATTTTTCCATCCAAACAGAATAATTACTAGTCGTTGTGAATCAGATAAATAAGATACCCAATATGTGGTTTATGATTCCCATTTATGCTCCCTCCAAATATCTTAGATCATCAGTAAGACAGCAGACCACGAGGGAGCTGATATTAGCCTTACCTGCAGGCTTATATTTGAAGATGAATTACTGCATGTAGTCAAAGTATCTCTTCAGCGGGAAATACAATACCAAGCTACAAGTAACAAAAATGAGAATATTGAACGAGGGTTTAATTTAATTTATCCATGGATATTGCTATGTGCTTATATTAACCATGGGATGGAATACTTTGTCAGGGTAAGATTGTGCTGGCATTAATAATTAATGTTTAGTTCATGAAAAATCCACTTCCCCACCGCTATGGGTCTACACTGCTATATGAGCAGGGGATATTTTCAGTAAACCGAAAAGGAAAGAAAATTGACATTGAAATAAGTAATCATAGTGGTGATGTCTGAAGCTCTCTTCTGCTGCCAATTTTCCATAGTAAACATCCCCCTGAGAACACATATGCCTGACCCTAAACTTCCCCCATTTTTCAAGTCACTGCACTTGATGGGAACTCATCTTGCTGCTCTCTCATTGATTACATACCCTGTAGATCTTTAGTTGTGGAACTGTTGCCAATTTAGGGTTGGTTGAATTCATCTCACTTATGGAGCTTTCCACATTTTTTTTTCTTGCTGCCAATCAAGAACTCAGACTGTGTAGCAAGACTTATGATTTTATATGTGATTCTTTAGTCTCACCAAGCATACAAATATACTGTGTTTTCTTTAGACCAAGTTGGGGCTATGGAATTGTAATTTAGCTACCTAAGCTTAAATGTAAGTTTTTTAAGGTCATCCCCCCCACTTTCAATTTTTTCATGCTAGTAAAAATCAATAGATTTGTGTTCCCATCTATAAGCCAATGGAATTTACGTAGAAACTCAAGAAATCAGGGTTCTGGAGTAACCAAGTCCAACCAAACCCACAATGTTTTAGTTTTGTGTTCTATTGATCTGAATAATCTTTACAGATTATTATCATCAAATAATCTTTACAGATTATTATTTACATGTATGAAAGCAGCCCTAGTCATCTTTGGTGAGAATACAGCAAAAACAGTCCTGATAAATAAATGCTAGCAAATGCAATGCTAACATATGAAGATCAGAAAGATGCTTTTCTTGATTTCTTAAAATGAGGGACTTGAACTAAAGAATACCTTGCATTTCATTCATTGATATAATTAAACACACACATGCAATTTGCTACAGCTTAAAGCCAAATACCTGGTTTCAGAAAGATTTCATATCCAAATGAATTGCTGAGTGTGTTCTTCAGCGTAACAAATAGAAAAATATTAAATGGTCAAATAATGGAAAAACATGAAGTTCAACTGTACACTTTCTGATGCTGTGCCCACTCTCAGGGTGCCAATATCTTCTGCATATAAATGTGCAAATTTGTACCTGGTGGACAGGATCTCTCTGACAGCTTGGGCTCATTGCATTTTTAGCTATAATTAGTACCTGTATGAATTACTGCATGTTTTTTACTTTATCCATGGATATTGCCATGACCTTATGTTAACCATGGGATGGAATACTTTGTGTGACTAAGACTGTGTTGGCATTAAGTTTTGTGCCTGTTTTAAGTTTTGTCAAGAAAGTAATTTTCTTTTATTCTCAATGAAAAAAACAGAAAAGAAGAAGGAAACATAAAACTGAGATTTTCTTTTCTTTTCAAAACCACAGGCTGAACCTTATTGTCACTCCCAAGCCAAGTTTAACTTCCAAAGAAATCTTTTCAAGATGTACAAAGCATCAGAGCACAGTTTAGCTATAAGCACAACCATCTGCCATACTAGTCCTCAACCCGTAATCCCTTGGTCTGGCAAAGCCTTTTACAGTGGATCATGCTGTGCCCAGTGAAGAACGTGCATTAGGTAATGAAATACCAAGAGTTTAGTGTCAAAGAAGAGCACAACAACTTAACAACTTCCATGTATGGTATCTATCCAAATGATGATTACAACATTCTGATAAGATATGAGTGATATCTCTACAAGGTGCCTACACATGGTTATAGGGTATTCAGTGAATACAAGAAGCATGTGTGAGTGTAAACATTCTGAATGTCACATCAGGTGGCCACCTAGGAACTTGATGGTTATTACCATGCTGCATGTAATAGCTCAGAACTTCACAACAATATTGGGGTTAGAATTTAGATTTCCGTGATGCAAAGGTATGTTTGAGCTGAAGGAGAATCTCCTTGAGCTGCTAGCAGTACAGAGCCTTCTAACAGGCTGACAGTGCTTGCCTACCCTGTTTGTTGGTTTTGAACCTGGATAGTTCTACTGAATCACTGAGGCAGGTGGCTCGTTATCTCTCCTAGATATGGGGGAGGTGGGACTGGCTCTCTAAAGAACTGATTTAGGGTGTGGGTAGAGCAGCCCTGAGAGGGGAACCCCAGAAGCAGACAAGCCTGGAGAACTGAACTTAATGTTATATTGTGATTACTTTCTCTGTTAATGAAGCCAGACCCCAGAAAAGGGGAGGAGTTTGGAATCTACAAATTGTGTTGATTTGCCTGAGAGCAGATAGGGAACAGTACCTGCCCAGAGGCCTGCGAGACACAGTTGAACTATTCTGATTTCATGTAATGAACACGTCATTTTTTAATACTCACAGAATGACAGCAGCATGTCAATAGAAATATTCACAATAGTTTTATGCTGAGATCCATTGGATTCCATGAGATCTGAACTATAGAATTCTAAAATGTGTATTATTTATGCTTTTAAGATGTGAGGGTGTCCCTCACATCCAATTTCGCTTCTCCTTCTGTGATGCTACCATGAAAAATGGAAAGTCTTCACAGCTACTGACTTTCACAGAACTATTCAGATTTACCCCAGCTGAGGATCTGGCCCCTTGTCATTAGCTTCCATTGAGAGGGTTTCAAAAAAAGGGCATAGTGTGGCCAAAATTGAGCAAATGATAAAATAAAAATACTGTTTGAAACTACATCATACTGTCTGGTGCTTCCTGGCAGAAAAAGATTCAGAGAGCGCATTGAGAAAACTCCGGTGTTTTCCTCCTCAAACATTGACAAATATATCCTCCAAAAAGAAGAACATCGAAAATAATCAGAAGAGCAAATATGTTTTGAGAATTACCTCTGAAAGTTTCAGTTTCCATAACGTTTCTGAACTTTCTCGTTGGAGGCTGCTATTTCCCAGCTAAGAAGCAGAAAGTAAAACGAATCAGGACAAAACAGAGTATTGAAGTAAATAGGGAAACCCAGAACTGAGACCCCTATGTTAGGAAATGTTTTTTAAAAAAAGAGGTTATATAGTTGTGTTTTAACTTATATTTTATTTAGGATGTCTAAGTATTTCAGATGAGATCAATCCCTCTTTCTCCGGGTTCTATACTACTGCCCATCACCATAGTGTCAAATGACTTTCCATGTAACATCGATAGCAATAGCCAGGCCCTTAGTGGACTTCATGGAGACTCTGATGCTTCTCCGGTTTCAGGGTCTAAACTTTACTAGATAAACCCATTCCTGAGAAATGGAAAACCTCCAACTTCTGTACTAATTCTCTGTTTCTTCAACTCAGTACCCTCAGAATGAACCATTTCCCCTAAAAGGTGGATGTCACCTAGTGCTGAGGTCAGGCTGCAAGGCTGGAAAACGGATATTTGGAAGGAGTGATCTAATCTGAGAGTCCTGAGTTGCAGAAGCAGGGCCAGGGACCAGGGCACGGAAGCTCAACATTCCTCAGATGTTATCTGCAGCTGAAATTGCTGGGTGTCATCTGCAATAATATAGAAATTCAAGTTACAAAAAAAAAAATCACAGTCACCTAAAATATTTGTGACAATTGCTATTGTCTCTCTTACCAAATGCTATTGTTCAATCCACAGTGCTTTCCTCATTGATTTCAATACAAAGCAAGTGTCTTCTAGTTCTTACTTCTCTTACTCAATTTATTTAGCAGGAAAAATGGCAAACTCTATTAATAGGTGATCTTTACCTTTTGGCTCATGATAAAGACTTTTTTTTAAAAAAAATACAAGTCTAGTTAATTGTCAGATTTTGAGAATAAGCTTATTAGATGAAAACTCTGATGACCTTAGCCAAAATAACTGGACTCCTCAATCTCAGCACCTTCATAACCTGTAAGTGGTCATCTGGGAGCATGTGTTTTTGTTTTTCACAACTGTAAGCTAAAGCAGAGATCCAAATGCAAAGTGTAGCACTCAGGAACTACATGTGAATTTGTGACAGCCCATGAAGGGTTTTGGCTCCAGAAAGTACTGAATGAACTGCAAGGAGTCATAAATATAGTGTTTTCACCAGCAATGGATATAGCTTTGCTTCAATGATGTTCATGTTATGAAGCAGGTCAATTTTCAACAGGAGTAATTACATTCACTTTACCAAAAAAAATCCCCTTGCAGTTTCTATGGAAGACATTATTATTACTATTCACTGAATTTCTGAAATATTGTACAGAAGAGATCTGCTGCTATGCTCCATCCCACCAGCTGATTTCAGCGGTTAATGGAATACACTGAGGCTCTCGTCTTTTAAGCACAAATGTGTCAGATAAAGGTGTTCCCAGTTACTACGAAGAGGCCAAACCCAAAACCAAACAGTACAGGAGGACAGCAAGTGCTGTGAGCTCCCACTCACAGGATTTCGTCAAAATTTTCCAGTGGAAGAGGTGGAATTTGCCCTTATCTTCTATGAAACTGGCCACAGATTGGCTCCATAAACTCACATCTGTGTGGGCATCCTGTGTCTCCACACTGCCTCCAAGCCCCAAGGGCAGCACGGCTCCCGCAGAAGTGAGGGTTGTAGCTGGAGAACAGTGCTCTTGCAGGTGGCTAGGGAATCCTGAGGAAGGCTAAAGCAGCAAAGAGTCCTGTGGCACCTTATAGACTAACAGACGTATAGGAGCTTTCGTGGATGAATACCCACTTCGTCGGATGCATGACGAAGGAAGGAGGAAGGCTAACTATTGCAATCCAGACTATGGGAAGGGAGTGGGGATTCTGTGCTGTTGGTTTAGCATAGCTGGCAGCCAGAGCATTCTCCCACTGCTCGTTTGGGGAGAGCTGGCTAATTTTGTCCCCCAAAGTGGATTCTTCATAGAAAGTCACACTGCATCCATGGGAACTCTGGATCTAAGCACAATAGTCTCTCCTGCCTGGGCTAAAAGACGATTAGCTAAAACTGCAGGCGGCTCTGTACCTCTGTATGTGGCCCAGTCACCCCCAGAGAGACAGAAACTCCACACTGAGTGCATGTGGGTTACAAAACCAGTTCATATGAAGTGCTTTCATCCCCTCCCTGACCCTCCTGAGCCCGTTGTGTGGGAGAGGCCACTAGATATCTCCATTAAACCCATGAGCAATAGAGAAGTCTGTTACTCCTAGGAGAATGTTGGTCCCTGGCCCCAAAGAGACCTCTAAGGGATAGGGTGGGAGGAGTAGAAGGTAATATGTCTAGGGGTCTAAGCTGGGCTAAGAGTTTCTGGAGGTTTGGATTTATGTATAACCTGAATCTCTAAGTCTGACAAAGTGGGTATTCACCCACGAAAGCTTATGCTCCAATATGTCTGTTAGGTGCCACAGGACTCTGTTGCTTTTTACTGAATCTCTAAGTGAATCTGAATTGGTGCCAGGCCAAACATTTGTAAGCTACATTAACTGGAACCTTCGGAGTTCGTCCTTCCCCAGTCCTGACCCAACCCATCTCTCAGGTGTGAGAAACCCTCACTCTTTCCTGTGAATGGTCTGGCTTCCAAAGGGCTAACACTCAGATTTTTAAAGATACTTGAACATTGCTGCACTCAGCATTGCAACATCTAATTGATTTAGGAGCCTAATCTCATTTCCAAAAGGGATTTAGGCACTTAGGAGCCAAAATCCCATTTGAAAATGAGATCTAGGCACCTAAATCAGTTAGGCATTACAACACTGAGCATAGCAATGCCTAAATATCTTTACAAATCTGGGCCTAAATCTAGCCTTAGTTACGCTACCTGAAAACTGATACAGAAGGAGGTTGGCCCTGGATGATTTGCAGAGCTGGATACAGGCTTGTGAAGATCGAAATTTGTTAGTCCTCATGGACCTGAGGGAGCTGTCAAAAACGTTCAGTGTAATGATTTCTCTCTTGCCAGAGCAAGAGAGGGCATGGGAGACTTAAGCATTACTTGTTAAACACAGTTTTAAAAATATCACTTCTCTGCTTGCATGCCTCAAACAAAAGCAAAAAATAAATCCCCACCTTAAACAACGTGGCACTCTGCTGAGGAACATCTCCACTTGATGCTGCAGGATCGGAGCATCTCACAGTATGTAACGTATTTACCTTCACAACACCCCGGTGAGGTAAGGAGAAGGTATTTCCCCCATTATACAGAGAGGGGAACTGAAGGACAGTGACTAAGTGACTTGTCCAAGGTCACACAGGAAATTTGTGCTGGAGAAGGGACTTAACCCCAGGTTTCTCAAGTCCCTGGCCAACCCCCAACCACTGGGCTATCTTCCTCTACTTTTAATATATAGTGTCTCTCTACCAAGGCACAAATAATTGTTCCTATTTCTTTGCACGCACAAAGAACTTACCACCCCTAGATCTCAAAGTACTTTTTAAGGTAAGTATCATAGTCTCCATTTCACAGATGGGGTGACAGAGGTATGGAGATGTGAGTTAAGTGGCTTGCGTAAAGCCATCCAGCAAGGTCAGAATCAGCAATGGAATCCACTTCTGCAGACCAGTCATATGTCCTAATCACTGGGCAGGGCTTCCTCTCCAACTGCGAAACATAGCTCCAGAAGGAAAAATAACAATACATGAATCTTCACATGATGCCGGATGGTGTGAGCTCCCTTGCTGGAAATCACTCTGCCAATCCTGACGACTTCACACCCAAGGAACAAGGCTCTCTGACGGCTGCCCTGTCGTGTGGACTTCAGGGACTTCTGAGGAAGAGGGCAGTAAGGGGAAGTGGTAATATTCTGTTTTCTTTTCTCTTTCTCATTCATTACTGGGCTTCTAAATAGAGTTTTGGTTTTGGAAGCAGTTTACTAGTTTGCTGCCGACTTTGACTTGTTCTTTGTCAGTCTGGCTTTTAAGCTGAGTTCTGGTCTACTGTGTTTTTAAAATAACTTTATTTGATTAAGTAATGCCTTACCAGGAACAGCTTTGCTGGCTTTTTGTCATTATACATACACAGCTTGATGGTTTTGCACTTGCTGACCCTTCTTACCATCATTATTTAATTATAAATGTGTGGGTTAGATTCTGACCATTTTTCTCCCACTTGCCCACACACTGCCTTCCTCCTCCCTTTCTCAAGAAGAGTGGGGCGGAGAATGTCCCTTAAGAAATAAGAGCATATTTGGCAGCAACAGTGGCAATAATGATGTACACTCTGGTGTACATGGACTGGGGCAGGATGTTTCCATCTCTGCCCCCAGCTAGATCTTACCCTCCTGTCTTCTCCCCCATCCTCATTCATGCACTAATTCACCCACACTGAATTCTGCCACCCCAAAGTGCTGAGCTTCCTTCCTCTCACCCAAACCCACTCCACCAGCCTCAGAACCATAGTCCTCTTTAGCTCAAACTCACCCCATTCAAGCTCAGGAATCCATGGGCTATAAACTTCACTTTCTATTGCTCAGATCTCTGCCCTCTTCTGAAACTTCTCTCCTTCCTACCTGACCCTTCCCACCTCCACCTCACCCCTTCCTCCCAAAGCCAGAAAATGCTTCCCCAGCTGCATACCCACCTAAGACCCAAACTCAGAAATTCCCTCTAGCTCAGAACCCCCACAACAATCCCAGCAGAACCACACACCCTTCTCTCACATCCATTGCCCGGCTAGCTAGAGGCCTGGAGAAGGAGGGAAGGGGCAGAAAAGAGAGATCCCATGGCTGCAAACAGCAGATACCCAGCCTCTGAGGACTAATATGAGCTCCAAAAGTTTTGCTGGATCTGGGCCTCATTTTACTCTCTTATCTTCAATGGACTTTGGGATCAGTCTTAGTTCACATCTGCAAATGACAACTGCTAACAAGTTCACATTTCCAAGCCGCTAAGTCATAATGCAAGTGCACTTTCTTCTCACTGATAAAGGCTGCTAAATCTTTAGTGTTGCTCTCTTTGCTTACAAAGACCTGCTAAAGCGTACAGTATTTAGACCTTGTAAGATGCACAATATGTTGCTTATTTTGGATAAGATACTGCACTGGACAATCCACTACATGCCTAGTTATATTGTTCTATTATTAATCACCTGGGCTGTTAAAAATTGCATTTTTCTTCTGGAAGCTTCAGCTTCCAGCCATTGGCTACTGTTATGCCTTTACTGCTAAATAAAAGAGCCCTCTATTATCAGAATTTTCTCCCCATGTTGGTACTTATAGAACATGATCAAGTGAACTCTTAACTTGCTCTTGGATAAACTAAATAGACCGAGGTTCTTTAATTGGTTTTCCAGACCTGAGCCTTGTATCTCTTTTCTGAACCCTTTCCAGTATATCAACTGACAGGAGACAGGCTTAACAGAAGTGAAACGAGCATCTTTTCATTGTCTAAGAAATTAAAAAATAAAGTTACCTCATAAAAAGAGAAAAGTAAGTTGCCATTTTAGTTACCTATAGTCATCTGCTAAAGAAAGTTAAGGAATGTTTCTCCTTTTATATCTACTTCTTTTAACCTGACAGTATCCCTTACAGCAGAAAAAATAGACCACAAGAAAATAAATATTCACAATAAAGAAATAGGTCACGTAAGGACAAATCCTTGCCACCACTTCTATGAGTTATTGGTATGAATTAGCAACATTCCAGGGCACTTTCCTGCCACACATAGTTATTGTATTAGTTTGATCAAATTTGTACAAAACTTTGACCATGCAATGTGCATATCATTGCCATGTATTAAGTTATTAAATATTCATTCACTCTACAACTTGTCTATCTAAGCTGCTAAGGATGGACATCAATGGAGATGGTGGGTTTTGTGACGTCAACATCTGTCTACTAGGAACTGGACTTAAATCAGATGCTCATTTCACACAAGGTGGTAATGACAGTTGACAACTTGTTATATGGGTTGGATTTGGGAAAAATTGTATCCCAGTGCAAGACCCTTGTCCACCATCCAGTTGCTACTATTAACACAGAGGGTTCATGAATGCTTACAGGCTTTTTTCCATTCCTATACATAGAGATACAGGAATCTAGCTGAGTGTTCAAGTTTCTGAAATGGAACGGAAGGATATTTATACAGGAAAGGGTTATTTCAGTTGCTCTCTCATTCGGCTAGAAGCTGGTTTAATGTCCCAAAGGGATGGCTTCCTTTTACTGAACAAGTATCACAGCTGACTGTTTCCCTTGCAAGGCTTTTACAGAGCCTCCCAGTATTGGAATTTTTAAATGTCAACAGGCAAAAATCTTGAGCGTATGTAGAAAAACAATACACATGATAAAACAATGCTGGCATTTTGGAAAACATGTTTTCTTCGAAAGATTCCAGGTTCCATTGTACCCAAGCTGCATGGCAGGTTTCTGCGAGTTGTTGCAATCTGAATTAAGAGCATGGAATCTAGGTCATTTCTGCTGTTACCAGCTTGTTAAGGAAATATGAGGAGAGAGAGAAATGCCCATGGAGTTTTATTTTCCAAATATTAGATAAAATGTTTAGGATTTTTAGGACTATATACATGGTGCTACACATTCTATTTAAGATGCCCTGACAATTGCTGCCACACATGATTCCATCTTGTATATTTCCATAAGGAAATAGACTCCTCTAAGTAAGTATATGGCTTCAATTGCTGTGTCCTATCTTCTCCTATGATGAACTACTAGAGCCCAGCCCAAGTGGTTTACAGCTGGCAGCTGCCACTGAGAATGTATTTGAGCATTCACTCAAAAGGCATTTATTGTTAAAATACAGAACACACCGGCACACCTGTTATAGCCTGATTCTGGCTTAGCGGGGTTGCTATTTCTACTCTTCCATGGGTAAAGCAGGTGTAAATGATGGAGGGTAGGTCTGCACATACGGCAGCATGTAGACTACAGACATTGCACGCCCAGCTAGCATGGGTATGAAGAGTAGTGTAGATAGTGAGGCACTGCTTATGCCAGAACACTTGGGTGTATACCCTACATGGCTTTCTACATGCCCAGGCAGTGCCTCCTACATCTACACAGCTATTTCTAGCCTTGTAGTGTCCTCATGCCTCCCCATTGCCAGAGTCTTTCCTTGCTGCATGTAACTACAAACCCGTGTGAACACAGCCTACCTTTCACCGTAGTGTGTAGCTACACATATTCTACACATGCCACCACGGATGTGGTTGGTGTTGTACTGACTAGAAATATTCTGCAGTGTTGCACACTATAAACCATGGACTGAGACTAGTGAAACAGTGCCATGGTTTTTACTGGTGCAGGGTGCATGTTAGCCAGTCCTAAAGCTTCTCAAATCTTTTGATGTGAGATTCTAGTTTGATCCCATTACAGACATGGGCTGGAGCCATGAAATTCAGATCCACACTTCCTCTCTTTACATGTAAGGGGATTCTCTGATACAAGTGTGTGTATTAATTTAGACCTATCTCCTTTCACTAAATCCCTCTGAATTGATCACATCTTTGAAATATCCAGATGAACTCCTTTTAGATTCACATTCTGAGAAGACAATAAGTATGTACCTGATAATATGCTTGCGGGGAGGGGGCGATCCAAGCCTAAAATTCCAGGGAGTGATGATAGTTTCCTTTACTTCAGGGCAGATGCAGATTTTAATCAATTAAATCAATGGCTAATGTTTGCTGGCTGTAAAAATGGTTAAAAGGTTGCTGGTGAGTGGCCATAAGATGGATGGCCAGTGGCACAGGACTTCAGAAAGGTCAAAGGTGACTATCACCTTGAAATCTAATCTACAGCTGGTTCTCTCTACACTGGACACTGGCTGTGGTCATAAAAGCAGCTTATGTCAACCTGATGGCATAACCTTAGGGAATCCTGATGAGCTCTTTCCTGGTAATGCAATGACTTTCTAAATGGTCACATACACAGATTCATAATTATATTAGACTTACACATTCATTAAGCCTTTCCATGACTTGGGACCCTTCATAGCTAAGACACCAGAACATAATCAGAATCAGAGCAATGCATATTCTCTCTCCGGGTTAGCCTCCTTTTCTTTTCTGTTGATTGTCTTCCTGCTATCTTTCCTCTCCTACACTACCCACGTTGCTGACTCACAGCTGCCTTCCCAAGCTCCTGATCATCTCCTACCAGATCCAGTTTGTGGTAGCCCATTGTGCTCAATTCATGACCTTCTCCCTCAGAGCCATCAGTGTAAGGACTGTCTGGGATGGTGCTTCTGTTCCAAAAATCTAGAGGTTTTGATCCAGGCTAGAGATGCTGGGTACTCTCTGTCTATTCCTAATGTCATGGATGAAGTGGGCAGTCATACATTCTCTACCCCATCCCCTGAGAAGCGACTAAACAGGTCTTTCTCTTTCTTTCTCCAGAAGTGATGCATGAGAGAGGGCCCAGGATACTAATGCTCCTGGGTCTTTTGGCAGAGCAGAGAGAGCACTGGCCAGGTACAGCTGACAGGAGGCATAGGAGTGCACTCTGCAGTTGTCCCCCAGGCAACTATGTCCCTGAAGACTACAGGAAATATATTCTGAGGGTTTAGAACCACTGCCCAGTGAACACATGAGAACATGGTTCTGATGGCACATCACGTATCCTGCTGGGATTTGGTTTCAGCCCCAAAGCATCCAGCATTCATATCTGAGAACCATGCACACTCCTGTCACAATAAATCTTGTTCTCAGCTCTCCTCTTACGTTCGTGACATTGTTTTCTAGTGCTTTCTACACCATTCCTCCTCTTCCCACCGTGCCCCTCATTCATCCTGCTCCCGACCCACCTTGATTCCTCCCCCTGCCCCAGCTTCTCATCCCGATCTGATTGCCAGGGAGATGGGTTTATGCAGCTCCTGCTACTAAATTAATCACCTACAGCCAAGTTGCATTGGGTTAATGTCTCCTTTAAGTCTCCTTTATACTGGTCTGATATATTGGACCAGTATAAATGAGTCTGCATCTCTGTCCTTTCACTGTCTCCAAAACATTACCTGTGCACACCTACTACCTTGACCCCACCGCTGCTAAAATCCTCATCCATGCTGTCAACACATCCAACCTTTACTATTGCAGCTCGCTCCCCCAAGGCTTCCCCAGCTCTTCAGATCTGCACATGCTGAATCAATGAAATCAGAGATGGCAAAGACATACTAGCTCATTTGCTTTATCTCCTGTCCGTTGCAGCTCCTGATCTCACACCGCCCAAAGACACACAGGAACAGATCTAACTTAACCATCCCTCTTTGACCTCAAACCAGTAGCAGCTTGAGCACAGCAGAGCTCTGCTTTGCCTCTCAGCATGGCCCCCTCTCCCACTTGGGAGGAGCTAGTGCAGGTGACAGCCCCGTCACTTCTGTCGGTGGAGAGTTCCCTTGCACAGGGAGTGTTCTCTGCTGGCCAGTTCTGGCCATTTTACCTCCACGCTGAATCACTAGAGAGGTTCAGTGTGGCCGTGGCAGCCTGGAGAATCCGTCCCTTTATCTTTCTACAGTACCACTTCCTTACATATGCATAGGCATTTATTTACTGTTATATTTCATTCTCTCTCTAGAAGCATGAGGGAGGGAGAGAGAGATTTCAATAAACCATATGAGGTTCAGGTGACCAATGTGGACTTCAGTAGTAAACCCCTTTCACCCCTGACAGTAATAGGGAAAATGGGAGCTTCCTCTCCCCAGCATGGACTCTTGCTTGCATTAGTCTACAGCCAATATTCTGAGAATCAAAAATCTTCACGCTGTCTGCAGTTGAAGTGGGCAAGTTCAGGCTTTCAACGTATTTGCAGGGTGAGCAAAACTAGTGTGAAGTAACAAGCCATAGTTTCACCATAATTTATGGCCTTTGTCTCTTTTTAAAAATTGACTCCCTTTGGGATGAGTTTTTCCTCCCGGTAAGCCTCCATTGACCTCAGAGGCTATTCAGAAGTAGCTAGGTGACCTACATTATTATATATGTTTTCATTTCATTGCCTTTCACCCCTTTTTTTATTACACTCTCTCTACATTTGCTTTTCATTTGTCTCACTCGCTGTTCCATTAGTTTTCCACCAACTACTTCTCCCTCTCCTCTCTGCTCCTTTTCAACACACATTTCTCCTAAGCAAATGCACAACAGCATGGGGGTCTTGGTCCATGACCGGGCTCATGGGTGCTCTGCACTACAAATAATGGTAATACACAACCACTGAGAACTAGCTCCCTTTTAATTCCATGTTGGTTAACGTCATCTTTGCATGAGGAACACAAGAAGTGTAAAATCTCAAAGCCAGTTTCTCTACGAAAGTTTATTCCTATTCTCACTGTGTGTGACTCATTTGCCTCTAATAAACGCAGTTGCTCTGGGTGTGCAGTTTTCACTAATCATCATATTTGCATTTTAATGACAATCACTGGCACATCAAGGAAATAAGTTACATCTCAGAGTTGCTAGGGACCCAGGTGTTCCCATCCCACCCACTAAGAATATATATTTTACATCTAAAAACCATACTCCTAGTAGAAGCCTGTTGTGATTTCTTTATCCAAATTATTGAAAATCCATATAAATGTTGTCCTGCAAGCATGCTTTGATAACCTTGTTATTGTGATCTCCTTAAAACAGCAAAGGCTGCTGAAGGCTCTTTCTCTGCTAAAATGATGCTGTAATAATTATGTCAATTGCTACAATTGGGATTTTAATCCTCTTTCTTGCTAAATTCCAGTTTGAGTGATGATACTCCACCTACCTTAATTTCCCCTTGTAGTTCTAGTTGAAAGAGGGTTTTTTCCCTTTCAAACCAGTGCATAGTGGTGCTGCAAAGTGTTATGCAGCTGGTTCACCCCACAGCTCACTGCATTTCAGTGGTGGGTAAATTCATTCCTGCAGCTTGTACCATTAGAAAATCAGCCTTCAAAGTGCTTAGAGATCCTTCTGGATGAAAAGGGTTATTAAAAATGTAGCGCCATCATCATTATCACTTACCCTTCAAGTGAGGAAGATGGAAAGCAGCCTCTTCTAAGGCTATCCACATTGATAGATGATCTGCAGGGTATAAGGTAGCCCACCCAACAATGAAGTTGTCTTCTCCTTCAAAGGTCACCTTAGTGACATGCATTCTCTTTCTTACCCTACACAGCAGGATGTCTCAAGGTGACTCGAATTCAAGTCTAACTAGCAATGCTGATGTGTCAATGGGCTGACTAGTTAGATGTATTTATGAACTGAGATTACCATGAAATTGGACCTAATGGCTGACTATTAATTTAAATCCTCATTGGGATCATGTGGGTTGCCAGAGAACACTTTATCTTTTAATGAAAACTAAATGAAAAAATATATCACTCATACTATTATCCAGGCTCAATATATCAATGGTGTCAACTCCTTTGCTTTCAGTGGAATGACACCAGAGCTGGATTTCGTCCTATATGTTTAAATGATTTTAAAAGTGCTACTATTAAATAGGAAATATAATATTTCAGCATGCACAGGATAAGAGCAGTCAGGCAGAAGGAGAACTGCAGTATGGTATCCTTTGATCCTTGTTAACCATCATATTAATATCAGGCTTGAGTAGCACAAGTTGGACAAAATAAATGTCTTTCTTTAGGGACCAGTATAAATTAAAAGTGACATTAATTTTATTGATTTGGGAGTCAGTGCTTTAGATCCATAACATAGATATGGAGGGAAAGATTATCCAAGAGGTGATGTGGAGTCACAATAGGATGCACTCCTCAAGCCTGCTGAACAAGAATGAAGAGGGAGACTTGAGCCATTCTGTGTCCCTTTGAGGCTTTAATAGCTGAATGATGCATTCAATGGCTCCATGTCTAGTTGGCAGCCAATAGAGTGTCAAGCGGAGTATCCCAAGGGTCGTTCCGGGGGCCGGTTTTGTTCAATATCTTCTGAAGGATAGATTGCACTCTCAGCAAGTTTGCAGATGGCACTAAACTGGGAGGAGTGGGAGATACACGGGAGGGTAGGAATAGGATACAGAGGGACCTAGACAAATTAGACGATTGGGCCAAAAGAAATCTGATGAGGTTCAACAAGGACAAGTGCAGAGTCCTGCACTTAGGGTGGAAGAATCCCATGCACTGCTACAGACTAGGGACCGAGTGGCTAGGCAGCAGTTCTGCAGAAAAGGACCTAGGGGTCACAGTGGACGAGAAGCTGGATATGAGTCAACAGTGTGCCCTTGTTGCCAAGTGTCAGGAGGTAGTCGTGTTAGTCTGTATCCACAAAAACAACAAGGAGTAAAGCGCTTTACACCAATATTCCACATGGGGATGGACTACAAGCTGTCAGGAACAGTATCCCTGATGAGGCCACAGCATGCCTGGTGGCTGAGCTTTGTGACTTTGTCCTCACCCACAATCATTTCAGATTTGGGGACAACTTATACCTTCAAGTCAGTGGTACTGCTATGGGCACCTGCATGGCCCCACAGTATGCCAACATTTTTATGGATGACTTCCTCGCCTCTCGTCCCCTAGCGCCCCTCCTCTACTTGCGCTACATTGATGATATCTTCATCATATGGACCCATGGAAAGGAGGCCCTTGAAGAATTCCAACTGGATTTCAACAATTTCCACCCCACCATCAACCTCAGCCTGGACCAGTCCACACAAGAGATCCACTTCCTGGACACTACAGTGCAAATAAGTGATGGTCACATAAACACCACCCTATACCGGAAACCCACCAGCCGCTATACTTACCTACATGCCTCCAGCTTCAATCCAGGACACATCACACGATCCATTGTCTCCAGCCAAGCCTTAAGATACAACTAAATTTGCTCCAATCCCTCAGACAGAGACAAACACCTACAAGATCTTTATCAAGCATTCTTAAAACTACAATACCCACCTGGAGAAGTGAGAAAACAGATTGACAGAGCGAGACAGGTACCCAGAGATCACCTACTACAGGACAGGCCCAACAAGGAAAATAACAGAACACCACTGGCCATCATGTACAGTCCCCAGCTAAAACCTCTCCAGCGCATTATCAATGATCTACAACCTATCCTGGAAAATGATCCCTCACTCTCACAGACCTTGGGAGGTAGGCCAGTCCTCGCTTACAGACAACCCCTCAACCTGAAGCAAATACTCACCAGCATCTACAGACCACAGCACAGAAAAACCAACCCAGGAACCAATCCCTGTAGCAAACCTCATTGCCTACTCTGTCCCCATATCTACTCTAGTGACACCATCAGAGGACCCAACCACATCAGCCACACCATCAAGGGTTCACTCACCTGCATGTCTACTAATGTTATATATGCCATCATGTGACAGCAATGCCCCTCTGCCATGTACATTGGCCAAACCGGACAGTCCCTATGTAAAGGAATAAATGGACACAAATCGGACATCAGGAATGGTAACATACAAAAGCCAGTAGGTGAACACTTCAATCTCCCTGGACATTCTATAACAGATTTAAAAGTAACTATTCTTGAACAAAAAAACTTCAGATACAGACTTCAAAGAGAAACAGCAGAACTAAAATTCATTTGCAAATTTAACACCATTAATTTGGGCTTGAATAGGGACTGGGAGTGGCTGGATCATTACAAAAGCAGCTTTGCCTCTCCTGGAATTGACACTTCCTCATCTATTATTGGGAGTGGACCACATCCACCCTGATTGAATTGGCCCTGTCAACACTGGTTCTCCACTTGTGAGGTAACTCCCTTCTCTTCATGTGTCATTATATCATGCCTGTATCTGTAATTTTCACTCCATGCATCTGAAGAAGTGGGTTTTTTACTATGAAAGCTTATGCCCAAATAAATCTGTTAGTCTTTAAGGTGCCACTGGACTCCTTGTTGTTCTTGTTGCCAAGAAGGCTAACGGCTTTTTGGGCTGTATAAGTAGGAGCATTGCCAGCAGATCGAGGGACGTGATCATTCCCCTCTATTCGGCATTGGTGAGGCCTCATCTGGAGTACTGTGTCCAGTTTTGGGCCCCACACTACGAGAAGGATGTGAAAAAATTGGAAAGAGTCCAGCAGACGGCAACAACAATGATTAGGGGGCTGAAGCCCGTGACTTATGAGGAGAGGCTGAGGGAACTGGGCTTATTTAGTCTGCAGAGGGGAAGAATGAGGGGGGATTTGATAGCAGCCTTCAACTATCTGGAGGGGGGTTCCAAAGAGAATGGAACTAGGCTGTTCTCAGTGGTAGCAGATGACAGAACAAGGAGCAATGGTCTCAAGTTGCAGGGGGGGAGGTCTAGGTTGGATATTAGGAAACACTATTTCACTAGGAAGGTGGTGAAATACTGGAATGGATTACCTATCGAGGTGGTGAAATCTCCATCCTTAGAGGTTTTTAAGGCCCGGCTTGACAAAGCCCTGGCTGGGATGATTTAGTTGAGGTTGGTCCTGGTTTGAGCAGGGGGTTGGACTAGATGACCTCCTGAGGTCTCTTAGAATCATAGAAGATTAGGGTTGTAAGAGAGAGACCAAAAGGAATGGTTTCTAATTTACCATGAAGGCCCCCTGGCAACAGAACCAATGAAGATCTGCTGTGCAAAGGGGCTGGGAACCATGGATGTGTGAACCGTGGGTGGGAAGCCCCATCTGTGGAGGCTTCCTGTTTGGCAGCATGAAGGGATGCTTTTAGCTCTCAGAGGAGCAGAGGCCAAGTCGGAGGATCCACCCTCCTCAGGCCTCTTCTGCAAATGGTGTGAGGTAGGAAAATGGCAGCTACTCCAGCTATTAGGCTGTAGCAAAAAGCTTCTGTGGGGACAGGATTCTGCCATCCCCCTTCTCTGTGCGGAGACTGGTGTGCAAAACTGGGCAGCTGGATTTTTGCTTATGGGCTAAGTGACACTTATGTGCCAGCCCTCTGTTCTGAGTTATCTCTGGCCTTGACAAATGCACCCTTGCCCCACTGATATCCATTTAGAATACTGCTGCTAAGATCATTTTCTTCAACTGTCTCTTTGGCCATGTCACCGCTCTCTTTTCATCCCTTCATTGACTCCCCCTCTTCTTTTTCTTTTCAAGCATAAGCTACTTGTCTTCATTTTCAGCACCTACCCATACTCCATCTAGCATCTCTTACTCACTTTTAAAAAGTTGACTCCTGCCTCCAATTGGCCCAGGATGTCAGCCTCCATCACTTGTTATATGGCCAAATAAGCACCTTCATGTTTTCTCCCCTGCTGCCCTTCACACTTGGAAGAATCTCCCTGTTATGGGATGTAAAGACCCCATGCTGGCCTGGCAACCAAAAAGTTGATGCAGAAGCCACCAGCCTTACAACAGCTGGGAGAATAAAAACACTGAGAAGCAGGGAGGTGGAATGGCTGTCAGAGGAACAAGCAGGCTAGAGAAAGAAAGTCCTGCCAGCAAGCTGGTGAGGAGCCACCCAGAGACAATGCCCCAGAGAAGGGATGACCAGAACTACAGGCTGGAGAAGCCTACAGAATCAGTTATCCCACTTTCATTAAACTCTCTGGTACTCAAGCCCTATATTTCTCTGAACACTGTTTGCTTTCTCTGGACAATTTCTGTTTTGGGTGGGTTCTTCTTGAGATGAGGTGATCAAAACCAAATGCAGTATTTGAATTGAGGAAGTACCATTTTGTTAAGATACAGACCTAGACAGATTAAATAAAGATCTAATTTAACACATTCACCTTGCATGTGAGTCCCGGAACAGTGTTTAAATAAGATCAGTCCTGGCAAGCTGTGCACTGCAGTATGTTGGCTTTAACTGAGTCCCTTTACAAGATGACAATGACGTAGGTAGGATTGCTCTTGGTGACAGGGCAACTCTTCTGGGTTAGCTCAAGATCTCATGGCTACCCATGACGACAGGGAACCAGGGCTTTCTGGATCCATTCATAGCTGGCCACACTCAAGGTCTCATGTTTGGACTGCGTCTAGAGGTCTGCAACGTTGTCATGGACCAACCACTGCTATTTTCATTTTGGTGTCAGTATGTAACCTTTCCTGCCAGGATCTGTTTTAATAATCTGTCCTTAGAAGCCGACATGCTTTAAAAGTGTCAACAGCATAAATCTAGCACTAATCCAACTAATGGAATCTTTGAATCTTATGCCATTCAGGAGATGAAGAGAAGGCTCTTGCCTCCCGCAACCAGGATCAGCTCTAGGAACCAGCAAACCAAGCACTTTTTTTTTTTTTTTTTTTTTTTTGCGCTTCGGCAGTTGCGCTCTCAGAGGTTTTTTGTTTTGGCTTGGGGCATCAAAAAACCTAGAGCCGGCCCTGCCCCCAACAGTGTCCATAAAGCCCTGAACGGTGAAAATGTTGCAGTGGGTGAATGGCCTGGTTAATTCTACTTGGCTGTCACTGTTTTGTTATGTCACTGAATTTCTTTTATTATAAGGAATTTTCATGCTACGGATAAAATCACTCAGGTCTGGACTGAGCTATTTGCTTCTGTCAGAATGGCAGAGCAGTATCTAATGGGACAAATGCCACTCCTCAAGACAAGCCACACCATAACCTCACCCACAATCAAAAAAGAGTCTGCTCTCTAATTGTTGAGATGGTAGAATCTCACAGTCCTTCTAGGCTCTTCAGTGCTACTAGTCACCCAGCTAGCAACAGCTACTCAAAATATCTTCCTCTTACTGCCTCTTATTGATGCATACCTGGTTACAGAGATCGATTTTTTTTTTTTAAACTCCAGCCTTGTGTTTTGCAGTGTATCGTGCCTGGAAATGATTGCCGCTGTCTCACTTCATTGTTCCTGCCTGTTAAACAATGAGGTTAATGTAAGCACCTCACGCTGGTGCTCTTCGTACTACATTAGCTCCCCGCAACTTGCACATTAAATTCAAAATCTTTTGGTCTTGATTTTCAAGGCTCTGAATGGCTGGCCCCGGCTACCATGGGTGTGCCCCTTGGCTCACAATCAGGGACTACTGAAGCACAACTGTGCAGTCATAAACAACAACAGAACCTGTCAACGACAAAAGTGAGACTCAGAAGAGCCAGGGACAGCTTTTCAGTGGCTGGCCTGTAGCTATGGAACTCCTGTCCACAAGGGGTTAGAATAACCATTAATCTTACAACCTACAGCAGTGGTTCTCAACCTTTCCAGACTACTGTACCCCCTGTAGGAGTCTGATGTGTCTTGCGTACCCCCGATTTCACCTCACTTAAAAACTACTTGCTTACAAAATCAGATGTAAAAATACAAAAGTGTCACAGCACACTATTACTGAAAGATTATTGACTTTCTCATTTTACCATATAATTATAAATCAACTGGAATATAAATATTGTACTTACATTTCAGTGTACAGTATATAGAGCAGTACAAACAAGTCATTGTATGAAATTTTGGTTTGTACGGACTTCACTAGTGCTTTTTATGTAGCCTGTTGTAAAACTAGGCAAATATCGAGATGAGTTGATGTACCCCCCTGGAAGACCTCTGTGTACCTCCAAGGGTACCCGTATTCCTGGTTGAGAACCACTGACCTACAGGATGGTCCTATCTCTTTGCAATGCCTTTCCCACAGTACAGCCACCTCACAATAGAATAATGAGGTCAACAAAGGATAGTGAGAAATGGGTTAGGGTTAGGGTTTTTGCTATGCAGGAATTTACCTGCATAGCAAAGAGGAGAAAGAACCAATCACTTGTGTTTAGGCTTTTCCTAGATTTTATATCATTTTGTAAGATGCTTAAGATTTCATAGCATGAGTGCACAGACAGATAAGGTGGCAGTTTAAGGTATATGGGCCCAGGGCTTCTTTCACTTATCCCAGCATAAATCAGGAATAACTTCACTGATGACAACAGAGCTAATAACAGTGTAAAACTGGTGGAAGAAAAATCAAAGCTTATTGGGTTTTTATTTTAAGGCGGACAATGTCCCTTTCAGACCATTTTCCACTGTGCAAAATGAGTTCAAATTAAAAAGTTTTGCAAATGGAACAAATATCTCCTCATAGATGCCACTCAGCCTTCATTTAAAAAATAAAATCAACAAAAAAGCAATGTTGCTCCACAGGAAGGTTTCACCTTTTAATTTTTCATACAAGATAAATTTTTAATTTCCAGACATCAGAAATCAGGGGAATTTCCCCATGAGGCTTGCAGTTCAAAGAACACTCTTTGGGCGACTGTTGCCATAAAGTGTTAATTCATTATACTGCAGACTCAAACGCTACAATACATATTTTTACTGCTGCTTTTCTTCAGACAAATTTATTATTGTTATTTTTTTAAGTCTTGGCTCTTTGCTAAAAGCTGGGCACTGCCAGAACAGTTTACTTGAATGCACAGGAAAATCCTCCTTGCAAGCAGTTACTTTATATAGTTTGGTCTGCTGAGCACAGATTTCACTGTGGCCCCACCAATTTCTCCTAATGCTGCCCAATTTTGTCTTATTTTAGTTTAACTCACCATTATTAAAAATATTACATTTTGAAGTTGGGCAATATAAATAGGACAAGCTTGTGTACTCTTTGGAGCTACTTGCTAATGTCAGAAATTCAAACATAGGAATGACTTGCATGGCTGAAAGATTTCATTTGCAAAGTAAGATCAACTTAAATTTTTTATATAGTTGATGTGCAGGCCCCAGCTGTGCCTGCTGTTCACATTGGCTGCTGACTGCTTTGCAAACCTTTGAACTGAAACTCTGCTGAAATTAATTGCTATAACTTCGAAGGTACACTTTTGAAATTTGTCATTTGTTCTCATTGTTGCTATATATTTCTTCCCACACTGTTCTCCTGCTCTCGGTGTATATATACATTTGCTAAGCTCCAGTGTGCTGTTCCTGTGTTCCAAAGGGAGCAGGCTGAAATGACAGTCATGTTTTCTATTCCAACGTAGGAAGGGAAGAGGGAAGACGGTAGTGTCACAAAGTTGTATTGTTTGTGGTTTCCTAGGCAAGATGGGCTTGATTTGAGTGGGTAGGAGGGTGCAGAAGATGGAGCGTGTGCACGACTCTTCATAAATTCTATCCTCTAAACAGGAAGGAAATATGTGCGATAGACTTTGATAATTGTAAGAATCATAGATGCTCTTCAGTGAAACCAAGACCTTGTTCACAACTGAAAACGTTTGAAACTAGCCTTGCAGCATTGTGAGGAGTAACAGTTTTTTTATTTCTGGAAAGCACTTGAAATCTAACCTGAGGTCA
This sequence comes from Mauremys reevesii, assembly GCF_016161935.1. Classification (NCBI taxonomy): domain Eukaryota; kingdom Metazoa; phylum Chordata; order Testudines; family Geoemydidae; genus Mauremys; species Mauremys reevesii. The sequence goes on along the minus strand of NC_052628.1, from coordinate 19,716,650 downwards.
CAAGTGAAATTAATTAGATGTTCACAAGCTCATCATCTATCACATTGTGGTCTAAATCAGAGAATTGCCTCACACAGATACACTACAAGACATCAACAAGAAAACAATCTAAACTTGGAGGAGCCAGCATAGCTGGGTTGGTAGCTACATAAGGGACAGAAGGTCAAGTTGCCAGTAGGATTCGGGCTTATAGCAATACTCTTGCTGCAATGCAGTACTTGGGGAATGCTACGCTGTCAAAGGTGCTGTCCATCAGATGATGTATTCAACTTGGGGCTCTTCTGTTGGTCTCTGTTGATAATTAAAGCTCCTACAGCATTTACCACAGAGGACAGGGAATAACTTTGGTTCTTCTCCAATGTTCCCCGTTAACAAAACAGGTTCTAAATGTGTGAGATGTTAAGCATACAAAGGTTCCTCCATTTACTTGCAGACATTAGCCTACTTGTAAAGGGTTTATTTTATTTTTATTAAAACAGGCACTATATAAGACCAAACCCTATACATTTCTAAAATGTTCTTTTTCAGGCTTTGGATTTATCCTCTAAGCCTGCACTGCATTTTTCTGTATTATCTGGTTAACATGCCTTGTAAAGTCATTTCAAAAGGCTTTTGTGAAGTATATAGTAGAACTATAGTGATATTTGCTTGACCGTTTTGATTGTGCCCTAATGGCTATATTCTTATCTTAAGGTTTTGGGAATTAAGCCACCATCCAAATGAGAACATAGCTCTTTAATGTTTTAACTAAAACAGAGCAAGATGTGTTTAAATGCATCTGAGCCAGCTGCGAGGGATGTCCATTGTCTTCAAGAAATCTACACAATGTAAAACTGTAGCATCATGCTATTTGGCAAAATCTTTGATCGATACATTTGATGCAATTTAGCTTGTGCCAACCTCCGTAGTTTGCATTTTGAAGCAGCCGTGTTTTCAGGTGTGATTGACAGACTTTGAAGAGGACATTTAACACCAATTATGAGGGAAATCCTGCCCCTACTGAAGTCAATGGGAGTTTTATCACCGACAAACCTTCAGTGGGCCAGGATTTTCACCGTATGGATTTATAAGATTTAGAAGCAAGAATTCCATATACTACACTTGAAATGAGGCTCTTTTTACCTACACAGGGATGCCACAGAAGCACCAGCACAGTGGCATACAAAAGCAGGCAAGGCATGCCTTCCTTTCTGTTTGATGTAACTAAGTGCAACAAGCCTGAAAAGTTTAGTGTAATTTTTTATATAATTTTTTTGGCTGGACCATCTGTGATGCTGTTAGTATTACGTACCATTAGGACATAGCCAATAGGTAATTTGCACCAATTCACACTGAGTATCATGTGGGAGATAACGTGCTTATGTAATTAACAAAGCACAAATATACCATCCCTTATCTCAATCTCTCTCTCATTTGGCTTTTTTCCCCCCTCTCAGCCTTCATTCATGCTCTTGTAGTCTGAATGCCACAGAAATCCCTCCCTTGATCTTCTCTGCCACTTCAGCTGCCTCTGCCCTTTTACCTCCAAGGTTCTAGACTGTGTCCCTCATACCACTGCCCTGAAGGTCCCCCCCGCTCATCCCCAAAACCTTCTAATCCACTTTCTGTCATTCAGTGTAGCTGCCCTGTTAATGTGTATCCGCAAAAAGAACAGGAGTACTTGTGTACTAGCCTCTTCCGGACCAACTTCCAGCACGACACCCTCCTCCATCTGAGCCTTGTGACAGTCATTTACTCCCTCCTGAACTTGCTCTGCCCTTGGAAGTCATACCCCTGTTTCCTCCCCTCTATACTTTTGTTTCCTTTACATGTTCACAAGCCAATTCTTTCTATCCCCCTACCATAAAAATCCTTATCTATGGCTTGCCTCACTTCAACTTATCTCTTCACTATATGTTCCATTCTATGCATCCGATGAAGTGGGCTGTAGCCCACGAAAGCTTATGCTCAAATAAATTTGTTTTAATCTCTAAGGTGCCACAAGTACTCCTGTTCTTTTTGCGGATACAAATTAACACGGCTGCTACTCTGAAACCTGTCACTTCAACTTGCATTCAGATGACGGTCTATCATACATTCCCTCCTCTCTCCCGGCTGTACAAAACACTGCTGTGCTCTAGACAACATTTCATGACAGTACTATTAGGCTTTGTATTAAATGCCCCCATGCACAAATTTGATCATTTACATTATTCTGACCTGCAATTTTTTTCATGTAAAACTAGTCTTCATATGGTATCTCACCTCTGAGTTAAAGGTGTGGATTTATGTCCAATCCTAGGACTTGAATTTATATTCCTAATCAGTACCAACACTGCAATACATGTATAAGCCTTTGGATCCTTCTATATTCTACCCTTTTCTGGTGGTTGTCCATGCTAAGGATTCTATAATACTTTACAAAGGTGTACGGGAAATTCCATTCCATCTCTCAATACCATTGATTATAAAGGTAAGAGCAATCACTAAAGACAAAATGGTTGCTCCATTTGCCTAATTGGTCTCCGCACCACCAGCAATTAGTTGATTTGTAAAGCAGCTTTGGTGTAAAAAATGTACTATAGAAATTTAAAAAATTCTATATGGTGCACACCATATATAAAACCAGATATTAAATTACCCAAGGAAGAAAATATTACATTGCTGCATAAATGACAAATATTGATCATTTCGCATCAAAATGAAATCATGCCAAATCATAAATAATAAAAGTGCTTGACTATAGATATATAGCAGGCAGTAAGCAGATTTACCACATAATTAAAGTGCTTAAGGCAAAATACAGACTTCTGGTATTTTCTAATTTCTAGTAAATCAGGGTGAGCTGGTAAATTCTGAGATCACTTACTTTAAAAGTATATTTACAAGCTAAATCTAACTGTAGTCTTTATTCTGTAAAGTAAACAGCAAGGAAACAGTGTGCATCTAATTTTTGAAATTCTTCTGGCTTTTCTTTTTGACCTTTGGTATTTGTATGTATCGACGCTTTCTCTAAACCATTGTACAAAAACACCTTGAAGTGTCAAGCTTTAAAAATGAGTCTTCGTTTCTCTTTCTCCTGTGCAGCTTGGATTATCTTGGCCTTGTCAAAATACATTCTCTAGTTAGAGGTTGAAAATATTTCCCTCCTGGCTCCTAAGTATTGATTTTTCAACACTCAACTCTGTCTGTCAGCTGAAGAGGTGAAAGGTGAAAGTTCATCCAGCACTGCCTGGCTTTACCTTCCTATTAATGTCATGCCCTTTCCACATTTGATCAGTTTATGTGATCACCAACACAACTGTTATTGAGCATGTTTTACCTATGAGAAAATATTTAAGTCATGAATGATTTTAACACACACACCTTGAAAATTGAGTACTCAAATATGTTGCAACCAACTCCTTTTGTGTTTATCTATTTTTTTGAAGTCTTGTTATGTAAATGATTGACTCAATTCAAACTGTACTATCTTATCTGAACACTAAGAGAAAGATTACATTTACTGCTTATGCTGTAAACCTTTTTAAGCAATAATGATCAATTTTGTTATTCTTGCTCAAATGCAATCATGTTTTTTTACTACGGGAGATGCAAATTCAAATCCAAACAAAGTATTATTACACTAAACAAATTTAATAATCTCAGCTCAGCTCCCAATGGACAGTAGGCCATGTCAGAAAATCTCGATGCATAATTTGGTTCAATTACTCTCCCTCTTAAGAGAGATCTAGGACTGGAATAACAAGAAGAGAGCGTAGCTTTACACATATTACAGACGGTGTTGTTGAGGTTCTGGAAGATCATCATTCTCTTTAACTGGTTGACTCACACTGTTCTCATAGACAGAAGAGATAATGGCTTTCCCTCAGCACTTTCCGACTTCCTTTTTTGTTAAGGAGGCCTTGAGTTTCTTGAACATGAATCTTCATCCAACTTTGTGAAATGTAACATTATTCAAATAAATGTAAGAATTTATTTCTGTGCATAAGAAAAATAAAAATGAATGTCAAGTAAGTCATGGAACTAAGGATGCATGACATCACAGTTAGGATGATAATATAGGAACAATATCCTTCAATACTATTCAGTTTTTATTTCACAAACATATGTACATAGCATTAGTACATACGGTAGCATTTAAGTGGAATCATCAAGAAATTTCTTGAGAGGCAAACATTTTCATCATTTACCATACACAGTGACTTCAATCATTACAACATTTTCATACAGTTATCTCATCATGTCATCTTTAGCTTGTAAACCGCCAATAAAGCCACATATGTCTCCACATTTACAAGGACAAGTCCAAATACAGTACTAACAAATCAATAAAATACTAAAAGCTTACACTGGAATGACAACACAAATTTTACTGCAGTGCTGAGAAATCTAATCTGTGATGAAATTTGGGAGTAGGGTTGACAAAGTCACTGAAATGGAGATTTGTGTTTAACTAATGTGCAAATATTAGTTAAGCAGTGAGATAATCTATTTCCACCCCCTAAGCATTACTGTGTTTTCTAGCCAACTAACACTAACTCCACATTAGAGTGTAATCCTGACTGTTGCGCTAGATGTATTGTATAAAACATTTGCAGAAGTTGTCATAATCTTCTGAAAATTTTGCTAATTTAGCTTTTGCTACATTTAACTATTGTTCAGTACTGGAAGTAGATTGCCCCCTTTCTTTTACAATTTTTTGTAATCCATTAAATTTATAGTTTAAAGCAAACTTTTTATTATACATGTAATGCAAGATATTTTACTGCATACTAAAGAAAATCTTCTTTAGCATACCCATTGCTAATGTGTTTCCATTTAGCTTTTACATATATGTACTTGAAAAATATTATAACATAAGTAAATATGACTTTGGAATGCCTATGGAAGAATGAATAAAATGTACCTTTTAATTTTCCTCATATGCCTGTACTTAAATGTAGCACTATAGCATTTGATTCTACAGACAAATCGTGTATATGCTGTGTATTTCTTTGCTTCTTGTCATGGAGGCCTACATATATCTCTCTTTATAAATACAATGTACATGCATGTTGTATAAGTTTACTTTACAGAAAAGCATCAAAAATTCTACTACAGAATTTTACCACCACTATATACTACAGCCTTGCCATAGTTGGAAAGAATAAAATTTACAGCAATATGAGATAAACATTCCTAATGGTCTTAATTTCTTACTTTGTTCGTAAAAATTATAATAAACAACAGATATGTTGATACTGGACTGTAGATCCTACTTTCATGTATAGTGTACTATACAGACTGCCGCTAGAAAAAAATGCATTTGAAATTTTGAAGCCATTATTTTCTTTGTTCATTTATTCCCATTCTGTTGGATTTTCTGGCAAGTCCCACCTTTAACTTTATGTGTCATCATTTAATGTGAGCCTTCTCTCTTTTGTGAGCTTTCCAGACAAAAATGGCAAAGAAACTAAAAGCTGTACAAACACTTATATTAATACATTTAAATAAAATAGTATTTTTTGGATTTTTTTTTTACTTTACACATAAACCAGCATATTTTTCACATTATTAGATATTTCACAAAATTAGATATGTAAGAAAGAGGGAAAATGTGAACAATGACAACATTACAGAAGAATTATCTTACTGGGAAAAATGTTTAAATATATTGGACTCAAATAACAACTAACTCACCTTTTACATATTTGCCATAATTTTTCAGTTGCTCAATATCAACAATATCTGTGTTTCCATCAAGCATATTTGCATTTTTACTCCTCAATCCTTCAATGAAGCCAAACTGTGAGTTTGCAACACTGCAATAATTTATACAGCAACAGGATGTGATGGCATAAATGCAGGATTCTCATTTCCCTGCAAGTTCCAGCACCAGTGGGAAAGAGAAAGCTCTTTTTAAAATATAAATAGCTGCAGTAGAAGCAAAGGGAATACAGAAAAAAAACACACCTTTGTGCATAAGTATTCTTTTTTTCAAGTTTCCTTTCCCCCTCTTTAAGAGATTCTTGGTATTTACATGTTGACTGCTCAATTCTTTCTTCCAGGTCACAAAAACAATGACCTAGTATGCCATAACTTCCAATTCAATCAAGAATTTAAACTTTATCTGAGGAAATATGCTTCTTCAAAATGAGAACAAAGGCTACTCTTGTCCTGAAAACCTACTTCCTCATATACTTTCTCAGGAATCCCATGGCAGTTATCCCCAAGAAGCTAACTGCTAAAGCCTATGACACCTCACCCAATGATCACCCTATAGTAACTAGAAGAAAGTAAATGTAAACATAGAACCTTTTTGGTAAACAATAAGATTCTTTAAGAACTTCAAAAGGAAAATAATATTTATAATTAGGACTGCTCTGCATTACTTCAGTCTAAAATGCAAAAGTGACTTGATTCAGCCCAACTTCAGAGATTGGGGTATGATTCCTGAAAATGCTGATCTAGTCAAGGAGCGCAACCTCAGTGTTACTGATTGTTTTCAGCTTCTGTTGCACCAAGCAACAAGAGCATTCCCAATAGCCATCTTCGTCCCTCCTATTAACAGCAAGGAAAAACTACATGATGATAGAATAACCACACTTGGTTGAGCTGGTGGGCATACCTCTGAATCAATAGCTGGCACAAGCAAGATTCTGCTCTAGGGAACCATGCAGAAATGTTGCAGTCTGGCTGGTCCCACTGGATGATTTATATAGGCACTGGTGTGGGTAATCCAGTGTTACAAAAGAACAGAGAAAGAATTACAGGGAATTTTACAACAAAAAAATGTATTTCTAGCAATAGAGAGCCTGACTCTAGACCATAAATCGATGTTCTTTGCCATCATGAGCCATGAGAATAACATTGCGATTGGAAGTCCAGATCAGCCGTGCCAATTTGAGTGCATTGTGTGAACCTGGTGAGGCAGGCTGGACAGGAGGCACCTGGTATGTTTTAATACAGCGGAGCTGAGGTGCAGAATTCAGCATTCCAATACTTCCCAAAAGAGAGGTGTTCATCTGCAGTAATAGAAAAAGAGAGAGTCAACACTGAAACCAAAGGGTTTCTTGTGAAGAATAATTTAATGTGAAACAAAGCCTTTTTTCTTTTTTTACAGAAAACTTTTAATAAGACCTGCCAGTACCAGCAACATGGCTGCCCTCTCTAATGACCTTCAATTAAAATTTGATTTAGTTAACCAAAAAACACTGTTTCTTAAACTAAAGAGATGCTGAGAATCTAAGCAGTATGTTTGCAAATGCTTGCAAATGCTTAATTAACTCTATACACAACTCTGCAAAATGAAACTAGTTGTGCTAAATTTAGTAGTGCATATTTTACTGCTTTCCTTTTTCCTACAGATCTGTAGACTTTACATTATCTTAAACGACATTTTTACAGCCATATTTTAAAAAGTTCTCCTCCCTTTTTTCCCTGCAAGACATGATGAAAATGATTTTTTTTTAAATTGGACTAAATGGAGAAATAAAATACAGCCAAGTTTCTGTTTTTTTGTAAGTTACAATCTTTTGCAAGGCATGGAAACTCAGCGAAGTTTAGAAACAGAATTAGTGGTAAGAAATTAGTTCCAGTCTCACCATTGGCCTTTTTAAAATTTCCATTTTCCTTTCATTCTATCTACTTCAAATTAAATAGTGAGATCTGAACCAACGTATTAGCTTAAATCTATAATGAAGTCTATCACTTAACATATTAAATAAAAAGTATCACCTACAACTTCTTTATATTCATTTAACACAATATAATTTCATAACTGCAGTAAGCAATCAAAAATTATAAATTATAACTTATATTTCTGCTGGAATATATATTTAAACATGTTAAAAATCACAAAAATTAGAGATGGAAAAGACCTTTTGGATGCTGGAGTATATCTGCATGACAGAACAAGAGTGGTCCCAATGCCATAACAGAACTCATGGAAGACAGGTGAATTTCCAGAGGACTGGAGAAGGGCAAACATAATACACCATCTTTAAAAAGGGGAACAAAGAGGGCCCAAGGAATTACAGACCAGTAAACCTAACTTAGTTACTTGGAAAAATACTGGAACAATTTGTAAACATCTGTAGGATAATATGGTTATAGGAAATAGTCAACATGGATTTGTCAAGAACAAATCATGCTGAACCAACCTAATTTTCTTTGATGGTGTTACTGGACTAGTGGATGGAGGGAAGTAGTAGATGTGATATATTTTGACTTTCGAAAGGCTTTTGACAGAGTCCCACATGACATTCTCATAAGCAAACTAGGGAAGTGTGGTCTAGATGAAATTACTAATAAGGTGGGTGCACAGGTGGTTGAAAGACTGTACTCAAAGAGTAGTTATCAATGGTTTCCTGTCAAACAGGGAGAGCGTATCTCTAATGGGGTCCCACAGGGGTCAGTCCCGGGTCCAGTACTAGTCAATATTTTCATTAATGATTTGGATAATGGAGTGGAGAATCACAGAATATCAGGCTTGGAAGGGACCTCAGGGGGTCATCTAGTCCAACCCCCTGCTCAAAGCAGGACCAGTCCCCAGACAGATTTTTGTCTCAAATCCCTAAATGGCCCCTCAGGGATTGCACTCACAACCCTGGGTTTAGCAGGCCAGTGCTCAAACCACTGAGCTATCTCTCCCCTTTCCCCTCCCGCCATGTGCTTATACAATTTGTGGATGACCCCAAGCCGGGAGGGATCACAAGCACTTGGAGGCCAGGATTAGAATTCAAAACAACCTTGACAAATTAGAGAACGAGAGAGTTGTCTGAAATCAACAAGATGACATTCAGTAAAGATAAGTGCAAATACTTCACTTAGGAAGGAAAAATCAAATGCACAACTACAAAATGGGGACTAGCTGGCTAGGTGGTAGTACTGTTGAAAAGGATCTGGGAATTATAGTGGATCAAAATCTGAACATGAGTCAATAATGTGATGCAGTTGCAAAAAAGTCAAATATCATTCTGGGGTGTATTATCAGGAGTGTCATATGTAAGACATGGGATGTAACTGTCCTGTTCTATTTGACACCGGTGAGGCCCGGACTGGAGTACTGTGTCCAATTCTGCCACCACACTTTAGGAAAGAGATGAATAAATTGTAGAAGAGCAACAAAAATGACAAAAGGTTTAGAAAACCTGATGTATGAGAAAAGTTTTTTTTTTAAAAAACCCTGGGTTTGTTAGGCTTGAGAAAAGAAGAATATGGAGGGAGAAGGATCTGATAGTCTTCAGATATGTTAAAAGCTATTATAAAGAGGTCGGTAATCAACTGTTCCCCATGTCCACTCAAGGTAGGACAAGAAGTAATGGGCTTAATCTGCAACAAGGGAGATATTAGGAAAAACTTTCTAACTCAAAGTAGTTGAGAGCTCTGGAACAGGCTTCCAGGGAGGGTGTGGAATCCCCACAATTAGAGGTTTTTAAGAACCGATTGGACACACACTTGTTCGGGATGGTCTAGGTTTACTTGGTCCTGCCTCTGTGCAGGAGGGCTGGACTTGATGACCTCTCAAGATGTCTTCCAGCCCTACATTTCTATGATTCTGTGATAATCTTTCAAAAAACAACAACAAAAGCTTCACCCTCTTTCTGGTATTTATATCAACAAAATATTAAGAGACGAAACCTTTAAAGATATCTGTTGATCTATATTCTTTGAAAAAATGGCTAATATTTTTGAATGATATTTTGTTATATGTTTTAAAAACAAGAAAAACTCCCTCAAAAACGTCCATTCTCTTAAATGCTCCAATACTCTTGAAAGCCTCCCCATATAAAAATGCATTAGGATGCTAGGATTTCTATACAATAGGTAGATGATGGTCCAGCTGTATACCTAGGATGGGGCACATGAAACTGGGCAAATCTTAGGACATTTAAGATGTGTTATTGCTGACACCATGTTCTGAATTCTGATCAGTACAAAATATAAGCCATTACTTTTTCTAGTCCTTCTCAGCAGCAGAATGGTGTCAGAGAGTGTAAATCATGGCATCTCTAGCAGGGAGCATGCAAGCACCACTGACATTTTCACAATTTAAATCATCTTGAGTAATAACCCTTTTAAGATGACTAATGTTACTGATTTCCCTGCATTAATAATAGTGCCGAATAGAACACAGAGGGGAAAAAAATCACTAGTGCACGAGGTCACATTTTAAAACTAAATGCATAGGTACATTTAACTCTTTATGTAAAAGCCAGCTTAACATAGATGGATTTACACACAGTAAAATCTGGCAATTCACATTTTTAAACCTGTGCCTGAGTTTGAAGTTTTTTTTAAGTGAGGTCCCTTTTCGGTGATTCTATGTAAAAGATCAAAATCAATAAGCCTGATTGTTTTCCCAGGTAGTTAAACTAAGTATATGTACTGATGGTTGAACATTTTTACTGTTTTTATTCACTATTTCAGAAAGCACAATATGTGATGGATAATAATTCAGTACATTTTGTGGCATATACTGTATTACTGAATGACATACAGAAAATTGTGGAAAATTAAAAAAAACATTAACTAATGTCTGCAGGCATACTGGGTCCAATCTTGTAGTCTTACTGCTGGCAAAACTCCCACTGTCTTCGATGGGTATTTTGCCTGCATGAACTGATAACTATTATTTAAGTTTATAATTTAAAAACACTTTTACATCCTTTGGCCATTTGAGTTGGTTTTCCTAATTTAAATGCATATGTTTTAAAACTCTTAATGACATGTAAGGTACAGGTGAATGTTAATTTCTTAAAAATATGAATGGAAACTAAATGTAAAGCAATTAATACCCCAATACATTAATGCCAATTTCTTTTTCTTTTTGAATTACATATGAATTGATTGCACAAGAAAGCTAGGGACAGGTTATGCATAAATGAGGGTAGCGCTGTACACATTTCCCCATCCAGCTTTGCCAACAAACCTTTATCTTGACTTGTTATTTCCTTCCTTTTGTCTCTTGGGTTCTGCCAGTCATGCTAAACTGAGTGCTGATGTTTTGCTATGATCAAAGGGGAACTAAACTGCAACTTTATAAGGGGAACTAAACTGCAATCCTTTATATTGGTGATCTGAAATGGAATTTGAACTCTTAGCTCCAGAGGAAAAAAGGGATCTAGCAACCCAAATCTACCCCATCACCTAGCCCAACTGCAAAGTCTTTTAAGGAAAAAAAAAGTCTAAAGAGATAAGGCTCAACTTTGCATAGGGATCTGTTCTTGTGCCCTTTGCAGGATAAAAAAAAAACATAAGAAAGAAAAAGATTGTTCAAACTATTAATTTAAACTCAAAAGGGTAGGGATGTTGTCATCCTGCTTTTTATAAAGTGCACAGTTCACTTTTGGCCCTAAATAATATAAATATATTAACAATAATAAGAATTTTGATTAAAATACTGAGATCAAATTCTAAAGCCTTAGCATAAACATTAATTTAAAGGAAATAAAAACAAACAAACAAAAAACCCGAAACACCTGCTTATAGGGCCTACTCACTAAGTGCAGGCTCTTATTTGGTCAACCATCAATGTACCCTTACATCTACAAGACATCAATACAAGCTATGAAAGTATGGGTATTTTATTAAGAATATAGTATTAGTCCATGAAGTTCCAAACTTAAGAATGTTCTCGAGTTACCTAGAGGTGACACATTTTTAGTGTGCACATGAACAAAAAACACAGTACAAACTCCTCGCTTAACGTTGTAGTTATATTCCTGAAAAATGCTACTTTAAGTGAAACAATGTTAGGTGAATCCAATTTCCCCATAAGAATTAATGTAAATAGGGCGGTTAAGTTCCAGGGAAATTTTTTTTTGCCAGACAAACGACTACACACACACACACACACACACACACACACAGTACAAGTTTTAAACAAACAATTTAATACTGTACACAGCAATGATGATTGTGAAGCTTGTTGAGGTGGTGGAGTCAGAGGGTGGGATATTTCCCAGGGAATGCCTTACTGTTAAATGATGAACTAGCACTCAGCTGAGCCCTCAAGGGTTAACACATTGTTGTTAATGTAGCCTCACACTCTACAAGGCAGCACGGATGGAGGGAGGGGAGACAGCATGGCAGAGAGAGACAGAGACACACACCCTGTGTGTGAGACAGAGATATGTGCATTGCCCCTTTAAGTACGCTGACCGCACTCTAAGTACATTGCCTTTTTAAGTAGATCCGCAAGTTGAGACAGCAGCTGCTGCCAGCAAGCTCCCTCCATCCTGAGCTCTGTTGTGTTGTTCCTCCCCCGCACTGCTCTGTGGAGATGGGGTAAAGGACCGGGGGGTGGCAGAAGCAGGAGGAGGGGGACACCCTGACATTAGCAACCCTCCTTCCCGCCTTGCACGGTAAGTAGGTGGTTCCTGGGAGCAGCTCCAAGGCAGAGGGCAGGAGCAGCACATGGCAGTGGGGGGAGGGACAGCTGAACTGCCTGGCAATTGATAGCCTGCTGGGCGGCTGCTGCACAGAGAACTTAGGGGAGCTGATAGGGGGCTTCCGGTCGACCCTGGTTCCAAGCCCCCACCAGCTAGCTCCAACGGGCTGCTCTTTCTGCAAGCAGTGGACAAAGCAGGCGGCTGCCAAACAATGTTATAAGGGAGCATTGCGCAACTTTAAACAAGCCTGTTCTCTAATTGATCAGCGATGTAACGATGAAACAACGTTAATGGGGACAACTTAAGTGAGGAGTTACTGTAATACTCACCTTACGTTTAAAAATAGTAATACAAAGGTATATATTATTATGTATGTAGGAGGATTGGTAATCACAGACATCATCAGAGATATAAAATGCAAACAGAGGACGGTGGTCTAATGGATAGGGTGTTAGCTTCCTGGAACTCAAGGATCCAGGTTCAATTCAATGCCATGCCACAACCTTCCTTATTAAAGTTGTGTGGTCTCTGTGTACCTCAGTTCTTCATTTGTAAATGGGAATAATAGTACTTCCCTCTTTCACAGATGTGTTGTGAGGATATTATATATATAAAAAATTGTGAGATGCTCATATAATACTACAGTAATGGGCAATCTACCAGCACCTAAGATAGACAGAGGTCCATACTGCAAGGAGCTTATCTGTTAACACACACATTTTTATTCAACATATATATTTATACAAGTTATAATCTACTTATACAGACAACAGGAGTGAAGAAATTTGTCAAAATGTTACCCTAAGTAACTAAGGAGCCTAAGTCTAATGTTTAAGTGATTTAGGCACTCAGGGGGGCCTAAATACTATTGATTTTCAATGGTACTTAAACTCCTACGGGCCTATGTCACTTTTGAAAATTTTACCCTTTATCAGCATGCCTGTGTGAGAGCATCACAGACAGCATGTGAAAAAGAACTAGTGGGGCACTAAAATAAGGGGAAGCAAGAGAAGAATCAGTGGGGAGATATAGCTCTGTATACAGATTGTCCAAAATGACAGCACCGATGTTGTGGTTTCAGCTTTAAGTTTTGGAATTTCCTGAGTTTTGGAATGCTTGTTATTTCAGCTATAACGATACATTTTTTTCCTTTGTCAGAGGTTACACTAGTACGGAATAACATTTTTAACGAAGATCCAAAAAGTTGACTACAAATGCCAAAACTCAACCCCATTTACAATACTAGCATCGCATATATCTCTTCGCCTTTTGTGTGTATTCTTACCTGCCAAAAGGAGATGTGACTGTCTGTGTTGGAATAAGTGGCAAGGTACCGTCCATCAGGAGCAAAAGCCACAGCCGTTATTGGCCCTTTATGGCCATGGATAGTCTAACAAAGAGGAAAAAATGTAGTTTAGAAGATTAATTACTCAGCACCATTGCGGTGCCACACAGACACAAACTGAACACAAAGAGAACAGCGTGTGTATCTGTAGAAATGACTTATAAATATAGGTCATAATTGTCAGTCAAAACAAAGTATAGTGAAGAGATCATAGTTTGGCAAACTGGAAACCAAATATAATTTCATTCTTTCATAAATGAGAGTGAATTTAGTGATAGGGGAAGGTAGCGCTGTGACAGCCTGGGAGGCAGAAGGCCTCTCTCTGTGTGTTCTCAGCACAGGTACAGCGTGTACAGCAGCAGCTGAAGCTTCCCCATGCTACTCCATTGTTGTACATCAGTCCTAAACTAGATACAACAGTAATAAAGTCTCCATGCCATCCCTGCTTTCTCTGCTGAGACTGTTAACAATGATGCCAATTGTGGTGGTTTTGCATACAAGTACGAGACCATTGTCCATTTTCAGCGATTCTGAAGAAATGTTCTGATAGAATAGTAGAAAAAGGTTCAGACTTTCAAAATTACGACCTTAACTAGAAGAAAAGGGAATTATTCTTCTCTTGGTTATTTGTACTAATAGTGCTAAACTCTTGGTTTAAAATGTCAGGCATGAAATTCAGAAGCTGACTGTTCAGAAACCTTTGGTGGAACAATTTAAAGCATTTACTTGCCAACCTTCATCTGCTGGGAAGGTGATTATCATAGAATCTCAGGGTTGGAAGGGGCCTCAGGAGGTTATACCTATACCTGTTATGTTTTGTGGTCAAAATGGAACTGGCAGTTAGGGAATGACATCCCATCTATAGCTTTACAGTCACATGATCAGCGATTCTTTCTTGTTACCCAGCTTCCAAATCTTATGCCTTATGTTTGAAACCTCAGAGAATTTTTCACCCGTGTCTTGTAAATCTTTGGAGACTGCTAAATTCCAATGAATCTGCAGATATTATTTTTGCATAGGCCCCCAACATTTTCTCCACCCCTGCATAAATATGTGCTATCAAGGATACAGCAGCCTCTTGTGGCAGCTGGTCCAGAGAAATAATGTGGATCCTCATAGCTATTCAGTGAAGATCTCTCCTGACTATTGCCAGGGGTTCCAGTTGCTGCGTTATGTCAAATTAGGAACTAGATGATAGCAAATTAGGGACCACCACTTCCAGTATTACAATCACAGACTCCATCCTGCTTGATTATTATATGTGGACATTAGGTTCAGGGCTGTGACCTTTGGAGAGGCCCATAGCATACTGAATACATTTCCTGTTGTCCTAACAATGATTATTTACAGGTTGACTCACATTCTGCCAGCTAGTATACACCTTCAAAGGCGGTGTGCGAGAGGGAAGTCTCTCTCATTGGGTTTCATTTCTGTTAGCCACAGAAAAAAGAACCACCATGTGCAGTTTTCTCTCATTTGAAGAAATGGCAAATGGGACATTGGGGAGAGAAGATGCAATCAAGAATTTTTCTCAAATAGGGTGAGGGTTGTTAAATGATTCTCATGTAATCCGAATAGGAGCACCCTGCTCGTCTTTCATGATTAGAAGTTAACCTCTTTCTCCCTGATCCTTAATGCCAGGTACTCTTTAAAAACCAAACCAAACCATGCCTTTGACCATGATTGGTGCTTATATTTTTTCTTCCTATCTTGGGCTGCCAGTGGTAGTTATCACTGCTCTTCAGGGGACCACAGAACTTCAGGAGTGGAGAGGCCCATAGCAAGATGTTGGGAGGTTATTTGCATGAGATCTCCTCTTGGTGCACAGTTTCTTTGACCTCTGTGTAGCAGAACTGACCTTTTCTCCACCTGCTGTGAAGTCAGTATCCATGAATGGCTTTCGACTATTTATATGGCTCAAAAAGCTTCATGGATAAGATAAGATAGAAAAGGACCCTATGTTTATCTACCATAATTAAACAAATGTAAATCAGAGGACGCAGAAGGAAAAAATTAATTTAAAATAAAATGAAATAATTAAATTACTGGACCAGAGAGTCTCTGCACAACATTAACATGACACATTTTTACAGTGGGAGTTTATCATCCCAGGGTAGCAGTAACTCAAGGAAAGAACATATGACATGATATATTTAAATTTGAAATGTCACCATAAAATTCATTATAACCATTACAATGACAGCAATCAATATTTTTGAAGCTTACAGACAGTAAGCACACTCCATTCTCTGTTACGTGAAACAAGAAAGGTGCTATTTGGAGGAACATGTGATAACATTACAATAACAAATGAGAAAAATGCTCAAGACTAAATTTTCAAGCAAGCCCCAGAAACTACACCTGCGAAGTTTGACAGCGTGCCACCTTGTACACAGAAAAACCTCCACTTGCTCTCAGAATGGGTATTCCTGCTATTACAATACATGTTTTGCTTTGGCACCTACGTGCTTGCTTGAATACGTTTTTAGAAATCACTCTCTCTCAGCAGGTCTCCTGACATCAGCAAATGAAAACATATTTGCTGGTCACTGCAAAGGAAAATCTTCATTCTCACAAGTATACAAAATAGGTTGATTTCAGAGCCATCAAATCACAGAATCACAGAAATGTAGGGCTGGAAGGATCCTCAAGAGGTCATCTGATCCAGCCTCCTATGCTGAGGTAGGACCAAGTATACCTAGACCATTCTTGGCAGGTGTTACAAATCATCCACATTCTCTACAGGCAAGTCTTGTCCTCTAACTACTTTCCCACACCATGAGCCTTGAGCCTCTGCAGGGGGGAGAATGGTGCCCGGGGCCAGTGCAGTTTAGTAAAGTCTGAAATGCTCGAAACCTACCCCTCCACTTTATTCACGTACCAAGAGGAGAGGAGAATAATCAGGAAAACAGAGACAGAATCGGGAACGGGAGGAGTGTGTGTGCGCGTGTGTGGAACACATTCTCAATTTGTAACCAACTGAAATTTTCTTAACGCAACTGTTTTGGGGGGCCAGAATTTAGAACTTTAGGGACCACAGGGTGGACAGCGCTGCATTAGACCTGATCTGAGCCTGTTTTCCTTGCATGTTTAAAACTCCCAGTGACATCACTGAGCATTTTGGATGCTCAAGGGGTGCAGGATCAAGGACAGGACAAAAGGTTCTATAAGAATGAAAAGAACTATATAAGAGCTATGTATTAATTATTAATTATATATTATTATTATTATTAATTTATAAGCATGGCATCTCCACATGCTAAATCTCCTAAACTTTGGCCAGAAAAAGCCTCCCCCGCCCTCTGTCTCTCAAATTCAGCAAAGCAATACCAGAGTCCCAACAAGGAATCTATTTTTGTGTAAATTTGTACTTAGGCCATTTTCCTATCTAATTGTCCCAAAGACCACGAGAGATCATTTGAAGCCTCTAGAATCTGTTATGTACATTCTTATTTACAAAAATGTTGAAACCCATCAAATATCCAGACAGAGCACCAAAACCATTCAAGTCAATGTAAACTTAGGCGTGTGATTTTAGTCAACATTTCTGTTTTAAATATTTTGACAATTTCTTTTCAATGTGCTAATAACCTCTCAGCCTATAAAATTGAATTAAATAATTTTACAAACAAATCTCTTGCCAACTTGCAGATTTTAAATCAAATCAAAGCCATTTGTCAGGTATCTTAACAAAATATGGCTTTAATTGAATTGCTTTTTAAAGAAGAATACTTAGGTTAAAAAAATCAGTTTTAAATTGCATGTCTAAAATATTTACTTAGGAGTTTATTGTTAAGTGGGAGTAATAATTCTTTTATGGGCAAACTAACCTGTCAAACTAAGTTGTTTTTATTATGTAAATTCTTGCATGGCCTGAACTTTGTTCTACTTGACTACCTTACAATAACAGAACTTGATATTTTTAACATCTTTTCTATTTTTGGTGAATTTAGTGCTCATACTGAAAAATCTACAAATAATGGAAAATGCATAATTAAGTCTTAAAATACATAGGATTTTATTTTAGAATTTCAAGTTTCTAATATTTAAAAAGGTATTTAGGTTTAAAAAGTAAAAAGACTTATGACTGCCAAAAACTACAGTACACATCTCCCAGCAAAGCACATACTTGGCATGTTTTAGCGTCACTTGCCCTTCTGAAAACGGGAAAGCTCTTGGGATGCACAGGCTTGCAGCACTGTTCCTTTCCTACTGATTGACATCATCATTTATGTCCAAACTTGATTAAATTAGCAGCATGCAATTAAAATCTTTTGGACAACTGCCATAAAAATGTTAATTAAAAGTTCCAACCTTTTGTAGCAGATGAAATGTAAAGGAATTATTTAAAAGACATAATACTCAACCACTAGTGGCACGTAACATTTTCTCACATATACTTTAAACCAGCGGTTCTCAAACTTTAGCAAGGTGAGAACCCCCATTTTGATTTATAATTTTTTGCAGACCCCCAAGCTCCTCCGTCAGCCCCAGGCACCACCCCCACTCCACTCCTTCCCCCAACGCCCCACCCATCCGCTCCCCCGTCCACTGAGCGTGTCCCATCCCCACTCCTCCACCACCCTCCCAGTACCTCCTGGACGCCAGGGAACAGCTGCTCAGCAGCATGCAGGAGGCACTGGGAAGGTGGGAGGGAGGAGGAGGAGTTGAGGGAGGGAAGGGGAGGAGTTGATGAGCAGGGCCGGTGGACCCCCCTGGAGTGCCCTCGGGTCCACGGACCCCAGTTTGAGAAACATTGCTTTAAACTATAACCTGTAAACTGCGCAGCAATAGATATACAATTCACAAACAGTTGTAATGAAATATATTTTATGTAAACCCATACAACCAAAGATCTTTCTAAGGCCTAGTCTGGATTCCTAACTTGGGTGAAACTCCAATTGACTTCAACATTACAATCACATCCATCATCTTCTACCTAAAGCAAAAACCTATACGCAATTTTTATGTGCACAAGACCCAGAGTCAGGAGCCTTGGATTCTACTCCTGTTCCTGCCACTGACTTGCTGTGTGACCTTTAGAAAATCACAACTCTCTGTATCTCAGATTCCCCAGCTGTAAATTTGGGGTCATGATGCTTATTCATCTTCGTAAAGCACTTTGAAATCTATGTATAAGCATTATTTTAAATTTCAAACAGGAGCACTATCTTTCACTTGCATGAAAAGCTAAATACTTTTTGTGTAGCTTTACTTGGGCCAAATTCACAGCTGATGTATTACTTAATATTTACATTAGGCAGTGTCTGGAGTTCTAAGCAAAACTGGGGCTCCCTTGTGCTCGATGTCGCACCCTACCTGAAGATCTCACAATCTGAGAAGGCAAGTGACATCAAAAATACTTGGCAAAAACAGATCCAGTTTTTAAATATATCTATAAACAACTGTCATTTTTTGTGATAATTATGAATATTTAAATCATTATGAATTGACTGATTTCTTATAGGCATCACTGCTAAATTATTCTTAAGGAGAGATCTGTAGTACAGAATGATAGCATTATGGATCAGTTAGGAGAGAACATTCCACACTCAAGAACAGGATGGAAGAAGTCATGAAAATATTTGCATGAGAAGCTGACAAAGGGTCAGACAAAACTGGCATTGTTGGTAAAGTGTAGGAGATGATACTGGTACAATAAGAGATAAGAGTAGTCAAATAAAGAGGGGCAGAATTGTGAAGGGTCTTGAAAGGTAGGACAAGAAGTTTGAACTTGGTTCGGTGAAACAAGGGCAGCCAGTGAGATAAAAAGTTAATTCAGTAGAACCTCAAAGATACAAACACACCAGAGTTATGGACTGACCGGTCAACTGGACACCATGTGAAGTAACCAATCAGGCAGCAGCGGATACCAAAAAAACAAAAAAACAAAAAAACACAGCAAACACTGTACTGTACTGTGCCTGTATTGCATCTTAAAGGCAGGCACATCTGGGCTGCCTGTCCCCAACCCATCCGCACGGCACCCACTTACATCTAGGAGTGAAGACGCTGGGACTGCCAGCCCAGGGCAGCTGGCAGAGCAGGAGCAGCACTGGGTCTGCGCTGCTTTCACCCCTGCCTCTCTCCCCTCCCACTGTTTTCACCTACCTCCCCCGGCTGGGAGCGGGACAAGCTTGCAGTCTGACCCAGGGAAAGAAGCTGCCTGCCAGGAAGCTGCTGGCACTGAGGAGGGAGCTGCTGGAATCTGGCTTGGAACTGGAGCCCAAACTGCACTTTGTTCACAGTTACGAACATTTCAGAGTTACGGACAACCTCCATTCCTGAGGTGTCTGGAACTCTGAGGTTCTACTGTATGATCAAAGCAACCTGTAAGGAAGATGATCTTAGCAGTTGCTTTTGTATGGGCAGAATGAAGTGGTGGTTCAGGGATCCTGGAGAAGAGGTAACAATACGTAAGGTGAGAGATTCTGGATTAAAGTTCGCCCATCTAGACAGATATTTTAGAAATATTACGGAAGTGGGAAGGTTTAGATACCACCGGAGTATACAGGGCAAGAAAGGATGGTATTGACGATGGCTCCCAAGTTGCAGCCCCAAGAAACATCTTCAAGTTTGGATGCCTAAACTGATGCAACTAAACCAATATTCAAAAGTGCTGTGCCTGAGTACCTACAGAACTTAATGACTTCAGTGGGAGCTGTAGATGATCAGTGCTTCTGAAAACCAGGCCACTAAAGGCCTGACGCTGCACCATGTAAGTAAATGGGAGTTTGCCACTGACGTCAATAAACTCAGGCTCAAGCCATTAGGTGGTTAAAAACAGATTTATTTCCTGAGTTTAGGAAAACCTGTTTGAAAAACTTGGCATAAGTGCCTATACAACTAATTTTGAAAATATCTTTTTCCTATTATTGTGCAATAAAAATACTAGAATTAGAAATGCACAACCATTTAAACTATTTTCTGAAAAATATGCACAGTATAATTATTGTTTCTGCACCGAGAGCCTCTGTGCTGTATCAGGCTAAAACTTGGCATTAAATGGCAACATTATAATCTCCCTAATGAGAACTGGGTTTGTACCATTATAACTTGAATTACAATAGGAAGATGCACCCTATAATTGATGGTGGGAAAGTACAGTAGCTTACGTGACAATAGAAAGTAAGATATACTGCACTTACAAGAGGTCGTGTATTAAGAATCTATTGTAATATTTTCTTACTGTACATCATGTACAAGATGTGTCGACTTAAGCAAACCCTTGTGCCTTTAATGTAATCTCTATTGCTTAATGATAAGGAAAACTAAAAGGCCAATTAATTATATGATTCAATATTTAGACCATCAAACTCTTTAGCACTTAACAAGCAATTAATATGTGTCAATGAAAAATGTTTTGGTAATACAAAGGTGAAAATCAATAGCACTAGCGTACTTGTTGCACTCTTTACCACTGACAATTTATCCAAATAACTACAGTCCTTAAGGGAGCCACATCACTCTGATGTTTTAATTTATGTACTTTCCTAGCTGACGTTAATCCTTTAAAACACAGATTTACCTTTTCCATGGGTTATTCAATGTGCATTTGGCAATGCTCACCCTTTTATTTACTTGTCAGGTAAATAAGCATATCACAAAATCTATGTAGCTCAATCAGAAGCATTTTATTTGAACCAATGTTCTTGCTTTTTAGGCTTGGCTGGCCAGCCGAGGCAATTTTATTGCTGTGCTAAAGGCTACCTGGAAGGATGTGCGCCTCTGCTGCTTCCATAAGGAAGTGCATGATAAAATGTTTGTTTAGTTTTTTTACCTTTTGGATTACATTCAAAATGGCTAGGTTTTCTGCTTGGAATTAGTTACTGAATTTATGGAAAAATCGAATATATGTGCATATAACAGTGGCACTGGTTTAGGGATACGGTTTATTTTGAACAAGAAATACGGTGGGACAAAGTGCAGCTGTTTGTAGCATCCCTCTGCCCAACCGATTGATTTTTTTTTCTTCCCCTAAATGGGGGATGCTCTTGGGAGACTATTTGACTTCTGCACCTGCCTGTGTTGCTGTACTGAAGCACATCATATATGGAAACTAGGAACAATCTATTTCAAGGTCTAATATTTCCCAAACTCTACACTGAAGTAAGTCGTCCTGTCAAAGGTAAATATCTGTGCTAAGTGTTGAATTCCACTGCAGCAATATTCCAAAGTATTTTATTTTAATCAGCAGTTAAAAAAAGTATTTTAAATACAGAACTGGATATTAATGTAACTACTGCACCGCTGCAGAAACATACATTTATTACCACCACCACCACCACCACCACCATTATGGATATCTACTCCCAAAACTCTGTAGGTATATGAACAGAAAGGAAATGAAGATATTGCGTTATCAAAGAAAGCAACATACCCAAATGTATCACACAGAAGTATTATAATCCCAGCACATACATAATAAAAGTCTGGAAACCTAGCCTTGAACTGTGCCATCTATGTGCTTTGACCAAATATTAAGCAGGAAGAGATTAGACAGCCTCCTGTCCCCCGAGAACATGCTGTCTACTGCTTGTAGCTTGGAAAGTTAGGCAGTTCCAGGGCTCCACTTTCACCAAAGGAGATAGAGCAAATCAATCCTGGTTATTTGCACATTAAAAATTAGAAGTCTTTGAAGCTCTCTCATTAACAACCAGCCAGTGACACTGATTTTGGGGGCAAATCCTCTTGAGCAGTGTAGCGGGGTAGTCATCCCGCTTAGGTCCAGAGGGGTTAAAAACAGCCCTGGGAGGGGGCTGTGGCTGGAGAAAGCAGCTTTTAGGTTGGGCTGATTGGGGGAAGTGGCTGCAGCTGGGGCCACACCCCAAACAGACTCAGCTGGCCCTATAAAGGCAGAGAAGCCAGGGGCAGACAGACAGTCTTTCTCTGTTTGTAGAGGGAGAAGGGCCTGGCTGTAGGGAGCTAGAGGCAGGGTACCTGTGTGGAGCAGGGCTGGGGAAAGGCAGAAGAGCCGGGGAGCTCCAGCCTGGAAAGCCCCAGGCTGCGGCCTAGCATTGGGCTAACAGGTACTGGGGTTGCAGAGGGCAGCCCAGGGGTAGGCAAAGGCAGCAGGTCCAAACCCAACCTTGCCAGTGATGAGTAGGCTGATACTGCAGTCTGCCCCAGGGCGTGGGGGGCTAGATGATGACTGGCAGTAGCCTTATACTGAGGCAAGGTGGGGATAGTGGGTGGGGGTTCCCATGGGAGGGGGAGACCCTGAGAGAAAGGGGTTAAATGCCAGGGGCAGCACCCCAACTAACAGGGCACTGGGGCCCAGGGAGGGATACGGGGGCCAAACAGTAGTGGATCACCGGCCTGCAGAGGGCGCTCTGGGCTGGAAATCGAGCTAATTCCCTGAGAGGCCAGCAGGAGGCGCCGCGGCGGTGAGTCCAGGCGCTTACAAGCAGTCATGTTGATGTGCTCTGCAACAGCAGCAATATACATCTGTTTTTCAATGGTACACTAAATAAAACACATTACAATAACAATGCAGTCTAAGTCACAATTGCATGGTTCACTATACCAAAGCCCATGTCTGGAAGAGTGAGACACAATCTCTTGACACGTTGGTGATGATAAAGGACACCTGACCTCCATGAAAACCTCAGCTTGCATAAAAACTTGGTTCACTTTGCAGTAAAAAAAATACCCCCAAATCTACAGCATACCTAATCAATAAAGAAGGCTGCATCAAACAAGCAAGATCCTCTAGATCAGTGGTTATCAACCTTTGCTATATCATGACCCCATATTACAAAAAAAAGTTTGGGGACTTCCCTCTCCCATCTAGCCATAAAGAAAGAAAGGGTGGTGGAGATCCGCCTATACTTGTCTGTAAATCCCTCCAGAGGTCTTCCCATTCTGGTGCAGAGCCAATGCATGAGATACTTCCATACCACACAAGCCATACCAAATAATCTTATCTGACACTTCAACCAGCAGTCTCCATTATGTCCCAGCTGAATTGTAATGTGAATGCAAAGCACTGAGAACAGAAACCAAACCCATAAAGAGTTTTGAAAGTCAAAGCCAATCCTTGGAATTGCACTAAAAATGCATTGGAAAACCAGAAAACCTATGGAGCACAAATACAATATGCTCTTTGTGTGAAGCACTGTTAAATAAGCAGATGGATGCATTTTGTAGTAGCTGAAGTTTCTCAGTTATGAGGTGTAGCCTTATACAGACTGCACTGCATTACTGCAATTTGAAGGTGACGAAAGCATGGGCAATGATGGTGATGTCTGTATAAGATAGGAAAGGTCACAACTTGTAGCCCCAATTAACAAGGAAAACAAAAGTTTTGGCTAAAACTGCTATCTGGCCATTCTGAAACAATCCAGGAGCCAACAAGATTCCTAGATGACTAAAACAAAGGTGTATAGGTAAGTGTCAACAGCATACTACAGCCTAAATAAATGATTTCACTATCCCCTCAGAAGCCTCACCCGCACATTGCTATTTACATAGATCATCAGAAGTGGATCAAATAATGCCCTTTATTGTTAACTGGTGATATTTATTCGAATCAGTATGACAAACAGATCCCATAATTTAAGATTATTGTCAATGTCATTTAAATTGGTATGGTGTAAAAGAAAAGACAGTCACCCAAGATACATTAACTCCTATTTTAGATCACTGTCTTGTAGTCATCAACTAGAGCTGCTATGGCCAAGCAGCAGTGAAAATTGCTAGGCCCACTGCATATTTTTCTTCTCTTGGTGGATCATCTGTAGAAGTAGCACACATCTGTGTAATAGCACTCTTGTAGTGGTCTCTAGCACGCTGAACCTGTTTTATTACCCAACTCCTTGTATTTCTACAGATTTCTGCCCAATTTTCTATCATTTCAGAATACATAATTTAATTCACTGGTAACTTACACCCTTATATTTACTTATGATTTATACCTACAATTGACTGGCATATCTGGATCTACAAAACATGGTTTAGGAAGTAATCAATACTCCATTATGGAATTGACCTCTGATTTCAAATAGTAGCTTGCTGTAGCTGTGTCTGATTAAGATTAGCCCATAGTTTAAAGATTCCTGTGATCCAGAAGATCTTTATAGATCACTAGTATAGTGTTATAGCACACCCCCACACTAACTTTGCACAGCTTTCTAAATGCAACACTACTAACTTGTGGTGTTATTGTCAACAAATATTTTTACATGTAAAATACTAAAAAAACAAACACAAAAACAAAAAACACAAGCCCATAAGTATGGTGGATTTTGAGTAATGCAAAACTTAAGAATTCTGTGTTCCAGCTTCTCCCCCGCCCCCATGCAACTGAAAAGCAATTTACAACTAAGGGCCCTATCTTCTGCTATATCTAGAGCCTTCAGCCCTGATTTACAAACTCATTCTCTGCCTTCAAATCCTTCCTCAAAATTCACTTATTTTGGGTATTCCACTAACACCACAGGTGTCAGTCACCATTGCCATTTCTGCACATGATCATGACTGTATTGTAAGAAAAACAAAAAAACCCAAAAGAATGCAACAAAATAACTTGAATGTTCAATACATTAAGTTCCCATAGAAGAAACTTGAAAGGTTCTCTTTTCCCCTTGTCCCACCTATAATTCTGTCACTCCACAATCATCCTCTAACCCTTGATTCCCATCTTCTCTGTACTGTATTTCTTAAAAAGGGGATTTTGGGGTTTAGGTTTTTAAAATATCTAATCTGTAAAACATTCTCCATCCATGTGCCATTACAGTATATAAACAATAATAATAGTCTGATATAATTAAGTTTGACGCCTTTGTTTTAAGAATGCTCACTTTCTACAGATATTCTATTTCTCTCTTCTTTGCTTATCTCTAGTAAATTCTGCCTTTCTGGTTCTCTCACTTGCCTTTCAAAACACATACCAAAGTGTCAAATTTTCTTACAGCGTGTTATGTGTTTAGATACACATTTTATAGTGTGAAACAATCAAAAGTACATATTAAAATTAAACAGTTTTATGTATAAAGACAGATGTTAAAATAATTTCACATTTTGTTGCTGCTCCTAAAAAATAATTTTTTTTCTCAAAAATGTCTAAATGTGAATTTCAAAAATAATTCAAAATCCTTATTCAACAAACATTTATGTTCAGCTATTTTAACATATTTTCACTAAAAAAAGTCAAAATCTAAAGACATTCTTAGTAATTAAACTGGTATGTTCATTCAAATAATGCTGGCACTTGCAATAAAAATTGAGTACTATACCAGCAAAAAAGAAAAAAACATATTTGCCTTTTATTTTTTAATTCATATTCTGCCTGTCCTTCAAACAGCTTTTCAGTAATAATATCAAGATAAAGTCAAAGCACATGTACTAAAGAATTTAACTTAATAAAACATAACAACTTTTAGTCTTCTGGTAATATAATTTTGTATCAACCATTCAGCATCAACAATTACTTAGTATTAAAATGCGAATTGTATGATTTGACAGCCAGCATTCAATGAGAGCACAAAGTGACCTTGAACAGCAGTGTATAAAAATACATTTATCACTGAAATGGCATGCTGGCTGTCAGTCAATATATGCCTCTCATTTGTTAGGAGGTTCTCCTGCTGTGATTCCCTCATTACAATTTGCTTTTACTTCCTGGGCAAATGACAACCAGAAAATGAGGCAGCTTCTATCTTGACCAAACTTAATCCAGAAAAAAATAGATGACAGCTGCAGCCAACCAAGTGTTACAGGATGTTTTACACAATGTTTCTAAATTGTACTGCTATATATCCTTAATGCTACAAACTATTAAATAGGATAGCCAAGGAATCAGCCTCATTGTCTCTAAAACCATCACATTTTATTAAGTTATGCATGGTGATCTGCAAAAATCAATCCCGCTTATTTTTCAAACAAACCAGATGTTTACAAACATTTGATTTACATTCTGCTTTAAGAAACATACCGTTTCCCCCCCCAGTTTAAGATACTTCAGATGACACCATCAAAATTCATATAGCAATTAACTTCCCCTATACATATGGAATGGTTATGCCCAGATGACAATATTAATCTTTTCATGCATGCAGTTACTAGTTTATCTAGATGTTTTTAATACCGTACCAATCATCATATAATCTGAGCACTAGTATGTAATGGATTCTTGCTACTGAAGTTTAATCTTCCCACTGCAATTATTGTTTTAAAGGAATTCCAAACAGCTGATTGGTTAAATGTTACGCTATAGTTATTATTTTAAATTATTTTCTTAAAGGTGCAGTATATGCCATACATATATGGTCCAGAAGAGGAAATAAAGCATTTATATGATTTTAATTTTTTTTAAAATATTCTTCTTTTGTAATATGCAAAGTAAAATATAATGAACGTACATACATAGTGTAATAAAGTAACAAAAGGGGTATATAAATATGCATATAAACAATGACGATTAATTCAGAAAGTGCATAAAATCCACATCACAGGGCAAATTATAACTCCTGAATTTACATGTGCTAACTGCTATAATTCATTGCAAAGTACTGGTTCTTGAACCACAAATCCCATAAGATCAATGTTCGATAGGTGGGATGATGATTGGGTTGATATCCTAGCTCTAGAGAGCACTTTACACAAAGAAAAAACTTTGAACATTTTCCAAAAACATAATGTGGAACAGAATCACCATTTATTAGTAAGACTTTATCTAACCAACTTTCAACATGCAAATCATATTCTTAATGGGAATAGCTGCATAAGTGCTAGAAATAAATAAAATTAGGAAGCGTTAAATAATATTAATTCACTCAAATAATGTCATTCCAGATTCATTAAGAGATTACATTACAAAGGAGCATAGAACACAAATAAAAGGCAACAGTATGCTATCAAACTAGAGTACCAACAGCTTTTTTGGAAATAGATCTAATTTGATTCTAATTTGAATGGCAATATACCTACCGTAGTTAATTAAATAATTTACAGGAAGTTTGGAGTAAAAATTCTCCCAACACTATTCTATTTCTCTTTGTTTAAAATATCTTTGGTAAAGTTCAATGCACATTTTTTCCTGGGGAGGCTACTGAATTTTACTATTATTTTGGTACAAATTTAGGGTAGCACTGCATCGGCATTGTGGTGACATAGTATCACATTAGTGATTTCCTAATGTCAGAGGATAACCACTTTCAGTAACAAAAAAACAAAGAAGAGGTACATGTACCCTAATAGTATACACATTTTGACAATAACAGCACCACAAGCAAACTCCTCCCCTCCAAAGAAAAAAAATCAAACAAAAACAGCAAAAGAAACTCATAACTCACTCATATTAAAAAATTATAATCCTTTGATCTAATCTGATTGGAACAATGGATTGTGACTAAAAGATTCAATAAAATCCTTAAAATAAAAATGGAGAACATGGGAAGAAAACTTTTGTTATTAAACTGACTTCTGATGGAGACAACATGGAAGAATTATATAATTTATTCAAGAACTCTGTATAAATTTTCCAGTTTTCAAGATATGAACTTTTTAAAATGAAGAGCAGTGATATAAAGAAACAATTCTATGCTTAAGTAACATTATATAGCTTACGATGTCAAAGACAGACATCATAGAATTACTGTAGAATCTCTTTAATTGGGACACTCTTGCAGCGAGTTTAGCATCCTAAAGGAGCAGCTGTGCTGATTAAGAGAAAAAGCTATTACAAAATAAAGTCTGATTAGATTTAATATGAAAAATTACTGTACTGAAAAACACACGCTATAAATATAGTCTCATTGTGTATAAATACACACACTTACCCCTTTTTCCTCTTTTTAAAATAAAAATGATTTTAAAATAATTATAAACATTTAAAATAATTTCCTGCATTTCACCTGCCTTACTTCTTTTAGTCTCTGGTTAACCTCTGTAACCAAAGACTGGCATTTATAATTTCACACCTATTTAACAACAGGACTACTCACTGAGGTAAAAGAAGAAGAATTTGGCCCTAAACATTAAAGAACATTTAGTCCTTTGGCACTGACCAAATGTTCTTCTAAAGCCAAATTTTTGCTAACGCTTTCCTATTTAAGCAGCAGTCATTGCAATGTGCAATCAGTTCTGAAGGGTAAATTGGGTTCCCAAGAAATGTTCCAATGAATTGACTATTTCTTTTAATCAAAGTGTATTTGCTTATGACACCATTTGGACTCAGGGAGCAGTCTGACTGGCTAAAGTTTGTTCTTAAGATCCCACTGTGAGGTCAAGGTAACTAGTCACTTGAATGAGGAAGGCAGAAATTGACCCTAAATATTATTTTATTGTTGTTGAAATGAAATTTCCCCCCCCCAACTTTAATAATAAAACCCTTTGAAGAAAAAATGTAGGGTACATAACTAAAATAGCATCATCTATGTACTTTGAACACTGGAGGGTATTTAACCTTTGACTTCATGAACACCAGTGCATAGGGAACATGCACAAATCAACAGCTCACAGAAGTACAAGCTTTGAACAAAAGCTTTCACTAATGCACACAAAGTAGGAAAAAGCCATCAAATCACCCTTCCCTACCAGCATATCGGGGTTTTGGGGCTTAATTATCCTCTCAGAGGCTTGTTGTGCCCTAAGCATTCTGCCCATGGCCCTGGAAAAAACGTGCGATGCCACAGTTTGTGGAATTATGCGTTCTGATTCACACTTTGCTCCCTGCTCCCCCTCTAACAACCTTTGTCTTGATTCCCAGGCCTTTACCAAGCTTGTACTTAAATTCTAATCCTTTACCATTCTTCTTTCCTTGACCATTCTCTTCCAAGAGGTTACAAAATTGGACATTAGGGGGCTGAAACTTTCAAAATCACTAGAGAGATTTGGAAGCCCATTTCTCATTAGCTTTAAACAGCCTTGGAAATCTCAACCTAGGAGCTCAATCCCGCAAAGAGTAATTCACGCTTTTGTATACTCATTTATAATCTCGCTGGTGTTTTATGTGGAAAATTGTAAACCAGGTTTTTAGTCCTTTTTGAGTTGATTTATAAATTCTAAGCTTTAAGTCCAACACAGACATGTGTAGCTGAATGAAAACAGCAATAGTAGGAGGCTATGTGGGGGGAATAAGCATAGGTAAATATCTAATTCTTTGCAGGATTCAGGCCTGGAATTGCTGCTAGAATGCTTGATTAGGAGCAATACCTGCAAAAATTCTCAGAAGCTGACAGGGTGTTCAGGATCTAATGGAAGAAGTGCTACCCAGAATCTACTGACCCCTACTGGGACAGTATGCCACCATGTTGTCGCAGGAGGTGGTATTAAATCATGGCATTGGAACTGTAGCATACTTATAATGACCCCTCCCCCCCTTTTTTTAATCCCACTATTCCTTTTCAGGTGACATATTCCTTTATTTCTCTTTTGTCTGAGGTCTGTCTCCAGCATTTGTCACTACTGAACAATGGCAGCAAGAATAAATGAAGCAGGCAAGTGTATGCCCACTTGCTATAATGTAGTGCTTCTGTGGTTAAAGGGGTATGCATGTGAACATATTTACAGCAGTACAGTGCTCAGCCATGTTAGAAATATGAAATGCTCTACACAGATATATCTAAAAAGGCCAACTCCTTCTGGCAACTCTTTCCTAACCTTAAATATACTATTTAAATGTGAAAGCAAATTAGATGCAGATTTTATTTTTGCATTTTTTAAAAAGTATTTGGTTGCTCCTACTTTTCAAAATCAATGAAAACTCTCTACCACTTTGATGTGACCACACATCACAACTGCAGCTTGTTTATAGAGATAGATCCACTAACAGCGGTGTCATAAGGAGCACACACGTTCTTGAATTCATGGTCAATACCATACAAGCTGCTCTTACATTGCACAGTTCACATACATTAACATGTCCCAAGGCATTTTACAATCTATAAAAAAATAACCCAAAATGCAAAACCTCAAATAAACTAGATAAGCCCTGGGGGGTTGGGAAGTGTATGTGTGGGAAAGGATTTTGAGACTAGCCTTAAAAATGCATCTAAGCATTCCGAAACTTATTCCCCCCTAGCAAAACCAGTACTAATTATTCACACAACTGTTGTGCAATACATAAGGAAATCTAATTAATAATGATAAATAATAATATTTGGCACATTATAGACTCATAGACTTTAAGGTCAGAAGGGACCACTATGATCATCTAGTCTGACCTCCTGCACAATGAAGGCCACAGAATCTCACCCACCCACTCCTGTAACAAACCCCTAACCTTTGTCTGAGTTATTGAAGTCCATTATATATAAGGCTTTACATTTTCAGAGCAATAAACAAATATTAACTGATCAATAATTATTCAATAGTTAAAAAATAAGTAGCAAGAAACAATAGGTAAACACCTTTTTCTGATTTTAAGCCCTTTTATTAAAAATGCTCTGGATACAGATTTTCTTTGCTCATTGTTAATTACTATTTCAATTACCTTTGAATTGTACTTTGATATCCAGACTAAAAGGTTTAGTTTCATTGTAGCTTCTCTAAGTACTTCTATATCCTCTGCTGACATGTCAATTTCTAACTTCTCACAGCAGTATGCTCAGTGAATCACAAACAGATGTCCCAATGCCACCTGGGGAATGCACAGGGGGAATTTTTCCTTTTCCATAGCAGTGGAAGCATACCAGTGTCATAAAAGGCTATACTTCATCAAGATTCTAGCTTGATGAGTTCTTTCCAATCTGTTAAACATAATTATTAACAAGATATTCCAGAGGCAAGGAAATAACTATGCACATTAGAGCAAGGAAAAATGGTCCTAGGGTAATGATTCTTCTTCATACTTGCCCTTGCCTCATGAGCCATCTAGTGTGGCTAGAATTGTGGAAGATGCTGCTATCAGAAAAAAAATATTGGTAAGAAATTCCTTGTTTTGCAGGAAAGAAGCATCACTTCTTGGGGAAGGAGGAATTCACCTTAGGAAGAAAGGATTCTGGGTATCCAGAGCACCACACTGTCCTCATGGAGGCTCTTGTGCAGATAAGGCTGCCAGCTCCAACATTTGCCTGACAGATGTGGCAACTACTAAGAAACAAGTCTACTGGATAAATAAAAAGCTGACACTGAAGTCAAAGGCTTGAAGGGATGGCTTGTCAAAGCCCTCAAAACTAGTGGAAGGTCCCATTTTGTAAGGAGTGGCCTGACCAATGGTCTGGCTAGTTGGATGGCTTGAAGGAATCTGGCTACCCATGTGACAAATGCTGGAGACAGACCTCAGACAAAAGAGAAATAAAGGAGTATGTCACCGGGGGAGCCTGAGGATCCTGTGAATAGCATGGTACTAAGAGCTGACACCTGATACACGATACTGGGCTGAAGGGTTCCAACTGTGCCTTCTTGGAGAAAAACCGGAATAGCTGGAATTCCAGGATCTCTAGGATTTGCATTATGCTCTAGCCATCAGTTGTAGAATCTGGAGCAGACAGAGGAGTATGCTTTTATTGTCAATACCCTCCTAGATGAAAGCAATGTCTTGAGTCTGGAGGACAGACTGATTCTAGCATTTCAGTCTCAATAGGCTGTTAGTTGAAGCTGTTTTGTGTCTAGATGTAGAAGGGCACCTTGCAAGAGGATATCCAATCTCTACGGAAGCTGGACTGGGGGTTCCGGTTTCAGCACTATCAGGTCTAAGAATTAAGGTCTCTATGGCCAACGGAGCGTTATAAGAATTACTGTTGCCTCATCTCATCTCATCTCCAATAGAAGAAAGGATGGAAATGTATACAGTAGGTCCTGAGGTGAAGTGTATGATAAGGCATCTGTCCCCAGGGCTCTGGAGTCTGAAGTATTTTGGCCTTTTTGTAGTTGTATGATTTGCAAATGGGTCAACTGAAGGGAGCCCAAACATCTGAACAATCAGATCGAAAACCTCTTGATTCAGGCACCACTCAGAGTTGTTGATCCTGCACGTGATGAGCCAATCTGGCTTGGTTCAGATCACCTTTAATGTGGATCACTCTCATTATTTCCAGTGCTTCAGACTCCTTGTTCCCCCTGGCTGTTTAAATAGGTGACTGCAGTCATATTGTCTGACTGAACAAGGATGTGGTTCCCCGTTATGGTTGGCTGGAACCTTTGCAGAGTTAACTTGACCACTCTCAGTGTAGGTTTACACTTACCTTCCGGGTCGACGCGGTGAGTTCGACTTCTCGGAGTTCGAACTATCGCGTCTGATCTAGACGCGATAGTTCGAACTCCGGAAGCGCTGCGGTCGACTCCGGTACTCCACCACTGCAAACGGCGGTGGCGGAGTCAACGGGGGAGCCGCGGAGTTCGACCCCGCCGTGTCTGGACGGGTGAGTAGGTCGAACTAGGGTACTTCGAATTCAGCTACGCTATTCATGTAGCTGAATTTGCGTACCCTAGTTCGACCCCCCTTCTTAGTGTAGACCAGGCCTCAGTCCTAGGAGTTTTATGCTGTGAGCCTTTTCCTTCTGGCTCCAGAGAGCCTAGGTGGTTTGGGTCTCCAGGTGAGCCTTCCCAGCCCTCCAGACTCACGTTGGTTGTGAGGACTGAAAGATTTGGAAGGTGGGTGACTGGATGAAGAACGCATTGGGTGGACCCCACAGCTTGATGGAGTATCCTAGCTTATATTGCCCTTACCCATTTTCTGTGGTCAGTGAAAACCATTCCTCTGCATTTTGGTGGGGTTGAGGTCCCTCTAGATTTCCCCCCTCAGACTAGGATTCCACTGTTTTCCCTTGGAGAATCTGTTGTCTCTTCACTGGTACCTCTGTGAAGACAAGAAATAAAAGAAGCGTCTGTCTGAAAGCTGGTCTGTACTCTCTCCTGGGGGCCCTTAATGGGGCAGGGAGAGACTCTGAATTTTGCTGCATTGTCAGCCGCCATTTTCTCCAGCTCTTCTCTAAAAAGGGAGCCTGTAAACTTGGCCAAGCACACGGCCTGATTAGAGTGAGAGTCCATCTTCCAGGGATGGAGCCATGGATGGCACCTGTCAACTGAGCTGGAAGCCATGGCTTGAAAATGTCATTGCATCTCATTGAGGTGTCAGCTGCAAACACCATTGCTATGGAGACTTTCTTTTAAGATAGAACCAGAGTCAGGGTGAGCTCTGTCCTTAAGAGCTCCGAGATCTTCCAGTCCACAGAGGGATGCTCTTGCAAAGCAGGTAGCTGACAGGGACATTCAGACGGTGCTAGAGGCTTCAAAGCCCTTTTTGAGAGTGGCCTTTATATTTCTATCTGTGGGGCTCTTAGGGTAGAGCTCCTTCTCTGAGGAAATAACTATATCCCTGGGCAATGGATGCTACAGTGGCATCAACTTTCAGTAATTGAGCCCTTTGGTTCCTGAATATGATAGACCCTGAGGTCACTCTTGTTAATATGCTTGCCCTTCTCAGGCTTGTTCCATTCATCCCTAATCACTTCCTCAAAGGAGAAGCGAAGGGGTATTGCAGCTTCAGGGGAGGATTTTGAGGAGAGAAATTTACTCTGAGGCTTACTCTCAGAAGCCTGTTCAGGTTGGATGAATCGTGGAAACAACGCTGTTGCACATAGCTTTAAATTTTTTCAAGGTGAAAAAAACCAAACAACCTTTGCTCCATTTTTCCAGCATTCTGTTTGGATTCAGAGACAGACAGGTCACCTTCCTCAGTGGAGGAGGGGAAGGATGAAGAGGAGTCAGAGGACTCATACCTCCTGGATTTTCTGGTGCTTTTTCTTTTCCTTTTTTGTTTTTTTAAAACCTTTTTTGCATGCTTTGGAAACACAGAAGCTCTGCTGCAGCTTTGAGGAGGCCTTTTGCGGCTTGGTGCCCTCTCGAGAGGTCTGTCTCACAATCCTCTCCACTGGGTTCCCCCCAGGAAGGAAAAACTCATTCTCAGAAACCTCTTGGTGGGCTTGAAGGGAAGGGGAGATGATTAGAAGCCCTGCTTCTTTCCCCATTGTGCTCAGGACCCACCTTAAGATTTGTGGGGTGGGGCGGATTTGTGGTCCCATAAGCATCTTTGTTCTGCCGGGATCCTCTGAGACTTACCACCTGAGTTGAGTGGTCAGGCTCTGCCTCACTTTTAGAGCCTCTCCTTGTTCGGCACTAGGGCTCCTGGCCCACTTTTCCCCTGTTGGAGTCTTGGCTGCCTTGGTGGGAAGGGGACCCCACCTGCCTTGTCTGCCTTGTAGCCCCAGGACCTAATAGAGTTAGTGTCAGAAGGCTGGGTGCAGGCTGGGCACAACTCACCACCTGTCAAACCTGGGAAGGCTACCTCACAACCAGAGCAAAGTAAGGGAGGGACCAACAGAAACCACTACTGTCTGCTGCCACAGAGGCAGAGAATCTGGCAGCAAGAGGGAGCAGAGGGGGCGTGGCCGGGACAGGCAAAGCCAAAATGCTGATCTGCCTCCATGAAGCTGCAGAGAAAAAAGAAATCAGGCCAGATGTCCAGCACTGTGGGAGATGCTGGGCTGCAGAAAAGCACAGTAGTCACCTGAATTCACGACACCCTTTTCCCTAACAGAGACCAAAAACCTGCAAGCAAAAATGCATTCACAAAGGCCACACCTAAATTAGGGGAAAAGGTAATGTTTTTAAAAATGTATTAGTGACATGATTTTACTCAGGTCTTTGCACCTAAAATAAATGGAGCAAGTCATGTTTAAATGTGCATTGGCTAGTGATAGTTAGCCCTTGAGGAGGGAAACAAAGTTAGACTATGACCAGCTAATGCTTTTTTAAACCTGATTTGCTTTGTCTACACTAACTGCAAAGTCCTGTTTAAAACGGAGTCTGTTAAAATGTGAAACAAAACTACTAGGGCTGTCGATAAATCACAGTTAACTCACGAGATTAACTCAAAAAATTAATCGCGATTTAAAAAATTAATTGCAATTAATCGCAGTTTTAATCGCACTGTTAAACAATAGAATACCAACTGAAATTTATTAAATTTTTTGGATGTTTTTCTACATTTTCAAATATATTGATTTCACCTCATTAAAGTAGTGTAGTGCAATATTTTTATCGAGAAAGTTCAACTAACAAATGTAGATTTATTTTTTGTTACATAACTGCACTCAAAATCAAAACTATGTAAACCTTTGGAGGCTACCAGTCCACTCAGTCCTACTTCTTGTTCAGCTAAGACAAACAAGTTTGTTTACATTTACAGGAGATAATGCTGTCCGCTTCTTATTTACAATGTCACCTGAAAGTGAGAACAGACATTTGCATGGCACTTTTGTAGTTGGAATTGCAAGGTATTTATGTGCCAGATATGCTAAAGGACATGCTTCCATGCTGATGGCACTCATTAATAAAATAGTGCGTTAACTAAATTTGTGACTGAACTTGTTGGGGGAGAATTGTATGTCTCCTGCTCTATTTTACCCACATTCTACCATACATTTCATGTTATAGCAGTCTTGGATGATGACCCAGCACATGTTGTTTGTTTTTAAGAACACTTTCACTGCAGATTTCACAAAACCCAAGAGGGTACCAATGAGATTTCCAAAAGATAGCTACAGCACTTGACCCAAGGTTTAAGAATCTGAAGTCCCTTCCAAAATCTGAGAGGAAGGAGATGTGGAGCATGCTTTCAGAAGTCTTAAAAGAGCAACACTCCAATGTGGAAACAACAGAACCCAACCCCCCCCCAAAAAGAAAATCAACCATCTGCTGGTGGTATCTGACTCACATGATGAAAATGAACATGCTTCGGTATGCACTGCTTAGGATCATTATCGAGCAGAACCCATCAGCATAGATGCATGTCCTCTGGAATGGTGGTTGAAGCATGAAGGGACATATGAATCTTCAGCGCATATGGCATGTAAATATCTTGCGACGCTGGCTACAACAGTGCCATGCGAATGCCTGTTCTCACTGTCAGGTGACATTGTAAACAAGAAGTGGGCAGCTTTATCTCCTGCAAATGTAAACAAACTTGTTTGTCTGAATGATTGGCTGAACAGAAGTAGGACTGAGTGGACTTGTATGCTCTAAAGTTTTACATTGTTTTATTTTTGAACGCAGTTTTTTTTTTTTGCACATAATCCTACGTTTGTAAGTTCAACTTTAATGATAGATTGCACTACAGTACTGCATTAGGTGAACTGAAAAATACTATTTCTTCTATTTTTATAGTGCAAATATTTGTTGTAAAAATAAATATAAAGTGAGCACTGTACACTTTGTATTGTGTGCTATAATTGAAATCAATATATTTGAAAATGTAGAAAACAGCCAAAATATTTAAATAAATAGTATTCTCTTATTAAGAAGCAAAGAATCCTGTGGCACCTTATAGACTAACAGACGTTTTGCAGCATGAGCTTTCGTGGGTGAATACCCACTTCTTCGGATGCAAGAAGACTGAGGGAAAAGTGGGCAGTCAATGCTGACATCTTTTGTGGGACACAGTGAGGGACTTGGTAAGAAACAAGAACAGGTAAATAGGGAGGGGAAGGTTGCGAAAGGCTTTAAAAGCAAGAACAAGACTGAAGATGTGGTGGAAAAGAGGGATCAAGTGGAAGAATTCAAAGAGTGAAGTGACACAGGGAGGACAATAGGCAATGGAGACAATATTACAAATGGCATTTTAAATTGATGCAATGGCAGGGAGAGGCAATGTGGGTGTCAGGGAGGCCAGAGAGGAGGTGGTTGCAATATTCCAGAAAGAAGATATGGGGGGCCTGGATGAGTTTTAGCTGTACACACAGACAGAAAAAAGCCATATCCCAGAGATGTTATGGAGATAGAAGCAGAAAGATTTGGATACGTCCTGGATGTGTGAGGCAAGAAAGAGGGAGGAGTCAGTGACATTTAGGTTGATGGCCTGGGTGACAGGAAGAAGACAGAGAAAGTGGGAAGTGAGGAGACTTTCAGAGAAGAGGCTGGGAGTTTAGTTTTAGCCATGTTAAATTTAAATGGTTGCTAAGAAATCCAGGTGATGTTGGAGAGATGCAGGATTGGTGGGAGGGAGACAGATCAGGGATAAAAAGGTAGATGTGAGAGTCATCAGCATAAGATGGCAAATGAAGTCATGTGAACAAATAAAATCATCTAAAGAAAGGGTGCAGCTGGAGGAGTCAGCCAAGAATGGAGTCCTATGGGACCTGCACAGAAAGTTGGGAAAAGGAGCAAGAGGACTGCCAACTTTCTGAAAACCTTCTGTTTTGGAACAGGGCCACTCAGTGTACTAGGATAAAAGTTTACAAAATATAAAGGCTTTCATCCTTTCCACTAAAAATACCCTCAAAACCCACAGTGTTCCAAAAACAGAGCAAATTAAGCTAAATAATTTAAAATTGTGAGGCTGGCACGTTATAATTTTATTATATTACAGTATGGTTAATAGGTTAACAATTAAAAAAAGTCCCATGCAGGCCCATGAAGACTGGATTTATAAACATATCTAATTTTAAGCTTGTGAAAGCTCGCTGCTGCTCCAACCCTATTTTGAAAATAAAATATAATCAAAGTGCTATTTTAAGAGTAACAATTCTACAAATATTCTCCACAAAAGCTTGCTTTAAAAATATATTTGTATATTTTTTCAAACTTTTTCTTTAGCTTCTTTGAAGTTAAACTTATAGAAAATTACAGCTCTTGTACACATAAGGGACTGACAAGAATTATCTGTCTGATCCCAGTTAAATCTGTGTATAGTAATCTGTAGATTATGCTGGAAGCTATCTGATCTCTTTACTGGAAAATACCTTTCCTGAGAAACTGCTTCCTATAAACGCAGATGAACAAGAAAAAATGCCCCTCTCCCTCCAGATACCTTCTTTTGACAGCTCTAACAAAAGTGCTTTAGCAACACTTAAAATGGGAGCATTTCAAAAAGAAAAAGCTGGAAAGACCTATCCTGGAAAAGAGCAGGTAAATTAGATGTATTCTTACATGTTTTGTGGTGCAAATTCAGCTTTCTAATCAAATCTCACTACAAAATCTCTATCCCCCAGCTTTCTGACTCCCTTTTCTCCTGCTGCTTCTATAGCCACTACATCTAACTCAATGCTATAATAAAATGGTAAGGTCCCAGTGGTGCATGATGTGACCTCAGAGGCTGGTCAGCAAGTCTAATATTTTTCCAGGCAACCTGACCCTTAGTATACTGAGTTTTACTTTTCCACAAATGAAAAATCTTTTAGCAAAATTGAATGTAGTGTTAATCTTCCCACCTAGATAGCCAACAGTTAAAGCATACAAATTAAACTTGTGTGGAAGCGTGGATGAATGTATTTTCCTTTTTTAAATTTTATTTTTACGAACTTGGATTGTTTCAGAGTGTTTCTGATCACTCAGTCAATTACTCTCAATGGCCATTCCTGCTCACTTCCCCCTTTTCCTCACAGAGAGATGTCACCACACCCTCACTGGCTGTGAAAGCAGAATACGCAGCCTCCTTTAAAGCAAAGCCACCAAAAACCAGCTGGTAAAAAACATGCTTCTAGAAAGGTCCAGCACCAATCCATTAGAGAACCACCACTGCTGATCTCCATCATCCAAAACAAGTGCTATAATATTGTGCCTGAAGACTAATCTTTTTCAGCACTGTTTATGGTAGCACAATTCACTGCTGAAGTACCCCCAGCCAAGTGGGTATTAGTAATCCATTGTTTTCCAAAGGCGTTTGGGGAGGGCTGAGAAAGTGGGGATGATTTGTTCTGCACTGTTTTCCTTGCTGACTTGTTTGACATGGCTGGGATTTGCTGCTGATGAGCTAGGCATGTCATATGTTTAAATAAAAATGAGCAAACCTCCCTTAGTTATAGCATCAAAAATGTTTAGAAAGATTAGTTCAGGTGTAATGCTACTGCATCCTATTGGGGAAAAAGTGTCTGTGGGGGTGCTAGGTGGTGCAGAGCCTTGTTTCCCCACACAGCACACCTAGCATCAGAGGAGCAATCTCACCTAGGAAAAGCTAAGGAACGGGACCCTGGAATGAAAATGCATAAGCTATTTTGTGGGGGACATGAAAAGAATAAAAAGTTGTGGGAGGAAGTGCCTATGTCCCCTTAACACCCATTTCCACGCCCCTCTTCCCTTCAGTAACTACATTTATACCTAGTGTTTGAGTTGCTCCTTGAGGGCTTGGCCGCTGCTTATGTGAGCTAAATTACAGACTCCAGGTGGTCCCAGAGGGGATACACACTGGCATACTGTAAAGTGAAAGTGTGATGCACCAAGAATTCTCCCGCATCTACCCTGTGCTCAGACAATAGCATAACGGAATCCATTGCATGGCTTACAGCTTTCACTCCCTCCCCAGCCTGTCTCAGGGAGAACAGGCAAGGCTTTTGGCCTATACATTAAAGAGCTAGGCTCAGTGATTATCAAGGTGTGATTGTGTGTTTCTGCTAACAAGTTTTCCTGGCTCATCTGAACTTGTCATTATAACAGTGTCTGTAAACATATTGATAGCTACAGGTTGCAGTGTATTCATCTCTCTTTCTTTCTGTCTATAAAACATTGCATTTGTTAATAGTGATTTTTCACTCCATTTAACGATCATACTTCATAGTTTAAAAAGCCATTCAATTTGAGCACGTTATTCATGCCAAATTTAATATCTTTTTATCCATTTTTGATCTTCTACAAGAATAATTTTTAAGAACTGAAGCTATTGTCTAGGCATTGAAATTAGCACACACACTGTTCAATGAGTTCCTTGACCACTGAAGCACTGAGTTTATTTCTATAGTGAGCAAGAAAATTACTCAGACACACACTGAATTTATCACAGCATATGCTCAACACTATTTTTACTTTGAAATATGCAGAACCAAACTCAGACTTCTTTTAGTCTCCTGTTTTTGTATGGCACAGTAAGATTTTTATGTATGAAGACTCATCTGCAGAATCTGCTAATTCACAAAAAAAGGGGAACTGCAGCTATTTCCATGAAACCAGCCCACCCTACTCTCCTAGCCATATATAATTCACTAGGATGCTCTTCCATACTGGCGAGGAGCAACTGGTAGGTTAAAGAAGTGATTACAGAGGACTGATTGGCTTAACAGAGATAGGTAAGAAACTAAGAATGAGCTGTTATTCAGTGAGATGAATTATTCGTTTCCATTATGAGCTCTTTTTAGATTTAGATACCACAGTTTTAAGGTTGCTTTATACAGACCAGGTCTCATTTTGACTTCAATTTTAATTGGCTAAACTGATGAATCAATATGAAGAGCTATTCTAAATAAAAAGGAAGAAAATTAAGCTGTTAGATTTAATCAGAGAAATATAACAACATTTTAGAATAAATATTTTTCATATTTAGGCCTAGTTATGCTCATATGAATATACAGTATTCAGTTCCTCCTACATCACCCGCAATCAACTCTTCACAGGAAGTGAACAGCGTGTATGTTACAAAGCAAAGCCAGGTAATCTTTTAATAACCTGTCACCAAACGGTTCAATTATATTCAGACTTTGTGGCAAGAAAAATTTCTTTGCCTTCAGTGTAAATTTAGTAATTCCCCGTTCAAACCAATTTTCAAGTCAAAGTTACAGGGAGACTTAAAAACAGTGTTTTATAATAGAAGCTTGTTGCAGTCTTAAATATTGAGAAATCTCCAAAATAACAGGCAGCAAATTTCAAGTGCTCAAGAAGGGAACTCCTTTAAGACACAGAAGCTGTTTACAAGTATTTTAATCTATGATCCAAATTTTTATCTTGGTTGCTTTTTATAGTTCGTGTTCTAAAAGTAACCTCCATAGATCTGTGAATTATTTCAAACTGAAAAAAACCCTTTGTATTTAAAAAAAGTCAAGATTGTGATACCAAATCAGTAAAAGGAACTGTAGAATTTTGCTGTGAAGTATTAAGTATCTTCGAATTTTCAGTAGCACAACAGGGCAATAGGGTTTACCAACATATGAAAACGGCATAACAGGGCAATTCGTCCTCCAGGTGGATGAACAATGACACAACCACTGCCTTTATGATTACTTTTGTGGCTACTGAATGATAATTATTTGGTATATTTCACCATTCCTCTGGAAAAAAAATTATAAGAGCTATTTCCACTGAAGCCAATGGAAGCCATATGTATGTAATCAATGGCAGAATATGCCCAAATTATTTTTTGTGCCACCACCTTAGCAGTATTTTAGTTTTTCTTTTAGTGATATAAAAAAAATTACGGTGAAGTAATATAGTAGTTGTGGCACAATGGAAGACTAGGAGACGTAAGAGGACACAGAGCCCTTCACTTGAGACCAATAGTCTGAATTTAGTCTAGGTTTGTCATGACCAAATACACTCCAGGGAATTATGCGAGGAAAAAAATCAAAATGATGCAAAATTAAATATTTTTAAAAGCAAATTTAATGAAAAATAACACTATTTGAACCTTCTTTAGAAATATATACAGATATTTTGTATTTATATGAAGCAGACACAGCACATTTTATCACAGAATCTACTGTAGTGCTTTATCATTCCTTGAACAACAACAAAAAGTGACCCAGAAGGTGTGATTTTTAAAACTAAATAATGTTAAATAAGGACTTGTTAAACTGAGATTAGTTTTTATAATTTTCAGCAAAACGCCCCCTTTTTTGAAGCAAATTAGATGCTCACATCTTTTCAAAGTCTAAGTGCAAAACAAAAAGCAATTAAATAAAAGAATGCTTTGAGTCCTTGCAGTATCTCAAGTACTGTGCAAAGTAAAAAAAATATTGTGCAGTTAATACTGCGTTCTTCTCATACTGCTTATCAAAATACTAGCACAGTAGGTAAATAAAATAAAATAAAAAATAAAGCATCAATAAGACTAAACCAATGGATATTTTGTTAACACAGTCTTTTTAAATTCCAAGATTGAAATAAAAAGGAACACGAGCTCTTTCAGTTGTCTTCTGAAGGAGAGCGCCTCAGACCAGGGAGGACAAGATTATAGAGTGAGTTGCTACGATCAGCATCAGTTATGTTTGTTACAGCATTTAAGTACCGGGTATCTGAAAGCTAATATTTTCAAATTCGGAAGACAGTCAGCTGTTGATGACCAAAACATGGTGATGTAATTTTCCCCTGATCGCAGAGCTCTCTTGATCACATCAGGTGTCATCTCCCCGGTACACAAAGCAAACTCCTCTGCTGAAATGTCACTGAAGCCAGAAATTGAAGCGTAATCCTCCTTGACATGAGACATTACAGGAACTCTTCTGTGGTTGAAAATCCTCATGCATTTCAGGAACTTAATTGTGGGCTGCCCACTCTCAATATCACTAATGTACTTCTTCAGCTTTTCAGCTGAATTGTCAACAGACGACTGGAACAGGTGCACCAACTTGCTACTTTGATCAGTTATTACCTTGTTGACATCTTCAGCGCTGAGAAACCTTTGAGTGGTTTCCTCCGAAAACGGAATATGTGTCTCAAGGAAAAACAGCAGTTCTTCCATTTTCTCAAAAGCAAAGACAATGCATGGTCTCTGGCTTTCAAATGTAGCCATTACGTCAATGATTGGCTTGCACGTTTCATTGATAAAATGCAACTTGATCTTCACCATTAAACACTGGGTTTCATCTGATAGCACTTTTTCCAAGTTTCCACGAATGTGGTGCTGAGTTGTCACACACCCACACCCATTTCTTCTTCAACAAAGCTGCAATAATATTGAAAGTGCTTTTCATGACACTGAACAGTAGTAAACCACCTGTAATTTTCACTCCATGCATCTGAAGTGGGTTTTTTACCCACGAAAGCTTATGCCCAAATAAATCTGTTAGTCTTTAAGCTGCCACCAGACTCATTGTTTTTCTGTTCCACCTAGTTGCTACTGGGTTGGGTGCCACTGTTGACTGGAAACTGTTTGCTGAAGGTAATTTAAGTATTTCATTTTCCTGCCCCCCTGCCATATAGAACATTTGTGAGAAAGCTTTTACCAGTGCATCAACATCCTTGAATGGCTTATGAAAACCTTCCCCCACCAGACTGATTGTGTGAGCAAGGCATGTTACGTGGATGCCATTGGAATAAGGCCCAGAC
This sequence comes from Mauremys reevesii, assembly GCF_016161935.1. Taxonomy (NCBI): domain Eukaryota; kingdom Metazoa; phylum Chordata; order Testudines; family Geoemydidae; genus Mauremys; species Mauremys reevesii. The sequence continues at coordinate 19,672,979 of NC_052628.1, read as the reverse complement.
AGTAGAGTTTTGTAAGCTTTTTTCATGTGTACAGCATTATCTGTGTCAAAGACAACCACATTGTTGTAAGCAATTTCGTAACTTCGCACAGTCTGAATGACTGCTTGAGATATGGTGCTGTGATTTGTTTTCTGCATGAAGTGCATGCCAGCAAAATAGGAAGACACCTTTCCAGAACCACCTTTCAACAATAGTGCGAGTAAAATGTTAAGTACATAGTGGCCCTCATTGTCAGGTCATTTAATCTAATATAACTAACATGTAGTTATCCTTCACTTTGTCCTTAAGTTTATTTCTCTCAGTGTTGTAGACATCTATAAGATAGGCATCTTGAAGCTGGTAACCTCCTGGAATTGCACCACCATTCTTGATTCAAGTGTTTAGAAACAGATGTACGAATGAACGGTCCATTTTAGATAGCAGTATGTTTGCAGCGGCACAAGTTAAGACGCAGTTGCAGACAACATCCAGGCGCTCACATTGTGCTATTGTGCTTGTGTTGAAACATGCTGACAGTGTATGCTGCATTTTTTGTGATCCTACCTACAATTAAGCTTTTCTCTTTAAATACTTCTGTGATTTGGGGAGGTGGTTTGAAATTGCTGATTTCCTCTGATTGTCCAAAACAATATTGCACATTTTGCAAGAGTTTTCTGCCATCTTCAAATACCTGTCCAGGAAAATCTTTTACTCTCCTTTTCTGGTATATTTGCAATGTGCAATCTTTGTTGTGGCATTTTCTGGCAAAATTGATCAATGCTCCCTTGACCCTCAGTGTAAGCCAACATTTTTTACAGTCTTTCTCTATTAATTAAGGGATATTGTGCTATATTATGGGACAATGCATGGTCATACGTTTTATGTGTAAAAGTATGTGGGCGCATAATTCCCTGGGGTATAACCAAATATCATTCCCCTAAATTCATATCCCAACATCTTTTCTAACCAAACTGAAAGTTCTGTCGACACTTTAATGGTGCTTAGAACTTCTGAACATCTCTCCTGGTGTTTATTATCATAGACCTCTTCATGTAGCTCCCACAGCTTCAATGTTTTTACATTTAATAAGTAAAAGTTTTCCTACCCAACCTTGGCAGTGCATGAATACTTATTGAGAAAGAATGTACAAAACAAAGCAGAAGTTTTGAGACCAAATTACTTGAGATATTCTTTTGGAAAAACATTAGATTTCTCAAAAAACACCCGTCAATTCACTTTAAACTTTCCTTAACAAAAATTCTCTGAGAATTTTAAGGGCAAAGGGAGCTTATTCCAGAATAAGATGCAAGTGGAAGGGAGAGAGAGAGGGGTCTGCAAAAAGGCAGAAGAGGCCTCCCACCCAGGCCTCCAGCCTTCTGGTGCCCACGTGGTTATGGATGAAACAATAAGAGACCAGGCAATTCTAACCATCTTGCTCAGCCAGGCTCTTGTGATCACTCTTTAAAATCCAGTTCCTCAGCAGCTGCCCAATCAAACCAGGTACCCATTTAAGGAAAAGACAACAATTCAGTGGCTTGAGACACTGACTGCATTTGGTGATCTCAGAGTGGTTTCTAGTGGCTAAATATTGGTATTATACTCAAACACTTTTCTCTTTGGCAGTTTAACCAGAAAACTCAAGACATGTGTTGAACCTATTGTATGTATATACAGAGAATGCCAAACTGACAAAAGTAAAGGACTATATAAAGTTGAACTAACATGAAGTCAAAGTCTGTAATTTACTTGAACAGAGAGGGAAAAAAAGATCTAAGCACATGACTGCCCTGCATCTTTAAGCGTGTGTGTGTGTGTGTGTGTGTGTGGTTGGCTGGCTGGCCAAATGAAGGGAACAATGCTTTGTGGTTGGAGGGAGCGGGGGGGAGATGATGAAAACTGTTGCAAAAAGGGGACAGCGTGGTCACTGACTCATCCCCTAGGAATGCAGGGTTTAAAAAGGGCAGTCTTGGGCTGCAGATTCTCTTTTACAGGGAGCAGTCTGAAGCGGGAGCAGTCTGAAGTGGGACCCACTCTCCCTCCCCTTTATGTGGTAAAGTACCAGATTTGGTCAAGACCTGCTGTGGGCATTATGCTAGCCGCCCCTTTTTGTTAGGGGGGCTGGGAAGGAATTTTCCCCTTACCACCATATTGGTTTAGGTGCATTGAGGACTTTTTCGCCTTCCCCACAGCAGGTTCAGGAAGGGCTCTGTTCATGCATGGCATGAAGGGCAGGAGGCCATATGTCACAACTCATTATTTAAGTGTAGGGTGGATGTTCGCTGCAGGTACTCCATAGGAAAAGTATACAGTGACCAGATAAATGGCTTGTAAAAGGACTTAAAAAGAGGTGTTTGTTAAAGGAATGAACAGGTGGTGGTTGGGGACTCCTATGATTGGTACGGCAGGGAGCCAACCCCCCATTCTCATAGCCCATCTTAACCCTCCTACGAGGGGAGTGGATAGTAAGGTCCCAGCAATGGATTTGCTGGAGGGACCTGAATGAAAAAAGAGGGGAAGCTGGTGGAAGCCCCCTGGGTATGGTAAGGTCCTGGCAATAAATTTGTTGGAGGGACCTGAAAGGAAAAAGAAGGGGAGCTGGTAAAAGCCCCACGGGTAATTATGGAATAAACACAGGGTTACCTGCACTGTACACTTTTATCTGTCGGGTAGTCCCAGACCTCTAATAATAAAGTTGTGGCCTGATTAAACGCATGTTAAATGTCTCCTGTCCTTCTTTTAGCATAGCCAGACAATGAGTCAGCATTAACTCTGAATTGGGTTGTATCATAATCCCAACTCTGTACATAGTTCTGGGAGAATTCAGTTTCCTTAAAAAAAAAATCATTCATATTCTGTTATACATTATTTAACTGTATGAAATATCTCCAATTTCTACATTCCAAGTTTTCAAAAAATGATATAATTTAACAATAACTGGGTATGTTTTAGATCAGTCCCAGGCTATATAATAGATGTGTGTTTAAGGCACACACTAAACGCATTAGAAATACTTAAGAAAGAGCCTAATGAACAATAAATGCATTAACCATTTATCAGGCTTTAAAATTTCAGTCCTTTGAACAGTGTTTATTTCAAATTTTGAAAGCAATAAAGATCACATACGTTGTGGGCTAATTAATTGCAATACCTCTATTCCCCTCATAACACTAATTTATTGATAATTACAGAAAAATATCTCAGAAAAGATTTACTTTTACACTTGCTTTGGAGAGAACTGATGATCAAAGTTGAAAACAAGGAGTTAGGAACAACATTATTTCCAATATGAAAACTTCTGGTTTTTTTGTTTTTTTTTTAAATAAAGTGCGCCTATAAAGGAAAGAAAAGCCACATTTTCTATTGCAGATTACTGCCTGAAGCAGTTGCTAACTTTAGTTTTCATTTTCATTGTGAATTTAAAATCCCCCCTTTGTTCAGTTGCATCCAACTCGCTAAAACAGCTTCTACTTGTCATAAAATACTACTTTTTTTGCTCATTTATATCTTTCAATAACAAAATGAATTAAGAAATTAATACATAAATGTTCTCCTGAGCTGAAACTTAGCACAAAGTCCAGAGTATATCAAACTGTCATTTTATAAAATCAATGAAAAATGATATTTGGAATGGAAATTGCAATTCAACCACAACTACAGCAGCATGAAAACACTGCAATAATATCAATGAGCTGCAATGTGGTATGTTTATCATTAGATAATCACACCCCTAGAGGATTAGAGGCACTCAGCTGAACCTTGTGCCTCATAACACACTTGGGGTGTCATTATCTCATGATAACCCTACTCCCTGTCAAGTCTTATTGCTTAATTAGGGGGTTACGAAGGTGATAACAAGACTTAAAGAAATTGGATGAACAGCACATAAGATGAATGATACCTTAATCAACTTAAATCTAGCTGCTGAAAGACACACGGTCAACAAATGCATATAATCAGTTACAGTGAGCATGCACTACATTTTAGAGGAATGGGGTAAAAGCTGAGAGAGAGATCTGAGAAATCTAGACACATTTAATGTCTGACTTTCATTTGCCAGATTTCATAATATTTTATGATTGGTAATTCAAATGGGGCTTTTAGACTAAATCACAGCATATGTAAAATGTTAAAAAATTGAAAGTCAATATGAAATTTAGCTTTGACCTTAAGGTACCAGGTTCACAGGAGAATGAACCATCATAATCCCAACACAGAATTTAAATATATAGTATGCAAGTTATCTGATCAATAGCACCCAAGATTTTAACAAACTTCTCTTTGCCCTTAAAGGTAGTAACAGTGTGCTGCTTTATTTCATTTTCAATTATGGCTTAGAAATGGGAAAATGTTTTTAAAAAGAGTTCTTTAAAAATAAAAACCTCTAAGCTCTATAAAAGCTATCACGGAATGTTTGACTATAGTTCTTTTGTTCTGTTTTGTAAACAGCTACCATATTTGCAGATGGAACACAGTCACAGATCTGGTACACTCAGAACTGCTTTCCAATTCACTGTGAAACATCAATTATCTTTATCAAACAACAGTATCTCATCTCAGTCCATTATCAAGATGGAGTCTTATTTTAGCTGGACTGCAGCTCTATCTGTATATCAAGGCTGGCCGCAGTGGCAGAGAGTGAGTGAAAGGCTGTGAAATAATCAATAATAATCATCAAATTGTGGTCGACAGGTTGTGAGGATGGAAGTTTTTGATAAAACCTCAACCTTTTTTGTGCAGATGATAAGGCTTAACCTTTGCAATACCTGATAACTCAGTCAGAGGAAGCCCTGCATACACTTAAGAGGTTTCACAGTTCCAAAACAACAACAACAAAACCTACTGAAATACTCCGGTTTAAGTGGGATACCAATTTCATATCATCAAACACCATCTTTTCTTCACTGAACAACTGGGAGGACAAAGAACTGCACTGAACATATTTTACGGTACATTGTAAACATACTACTGTACTCCAAGAGTTCAAAGCCTCACATTGGGGAAGGCTACATCTACACTATCAACTAGGGGTGTGAGTCCCCTGCTCAGATAAAACATACTTGTGCTTGCACTAGTAGAGTAACTGGGATAGCACAGGTATTGGCAGTGGAGGCACAGCTTGGCCACGTTGAGTATGTACACAGGCTTTCAGGCAAGTTTGTATTCGGCTAAGCCGGGGTCGGCAACCTATGGCATGCATGCCAAAGATGGCACGCGAGCCAATTTTTAATGGCACGCTGCTGCCTGCTGGGACTCCAGCGTGCCATTAAAAATCCTGCTCAGCCCACCCCACTCTCCTGTGCCCTCTGCTTCCCCTGCGGGGGCTGGGAGCAGAAGCATAGGCGTGCGCACGGGGTGGGCAAATGGCCCCACTCTCCTAGCGCGGCAAGCCACGGAGTCCGCACTCCCAGGCCGGAGCACCCGGCTGAGAGCAGCAAGCTGCCAGCCCCTCCCCTGGAGCCCTGCCGCCGCACACACAGAACTCTGGGGGTCAGGGCTGCGTGCTCCCGCGGGGCAGTGTTTGGCTCCGTGGGGAGGCTGACACGCTCCCCGCTCATTCAGAGCCCTGCCGCCACACGCGCAGCGCTCTGAGGGGCGGGGCTGCACGCTCCCATGGGGCAGCGTATCTAGCTCTGCTTGGAGCCTCATGGTAAGGGGTCCGGGGCTGGGGCGGTTGGATAAGGGGTGGGGACAGTGAGGGGATAGAGAGCAGGGTGGGTTGGATAGTGGGTGGGATCCCGGGCGGGGTGGTTAGGGGTAGGGGGGTCTCTGGAGGGGGCAGTCAGGGAGCAGGGGGGGTTGGATGGGGCATGGGAGTCCCGGGGTCTGTCAGCGGGTGAGTGGTGGATAGGGGTCAGGGCAGTCAGGGGACAGAGAGCAAGGAGGGTCCTGAGGAGGCAGTTAAGGTGGGGGGGATCTCTGGAGGGGGTGGTCAGGGGACGGTCAGGGGACACGGAGCTGTGGGGGTTGGATGAGTCGGGAGTTCTGGGGTCCTGTCAGGAGGCAGGGGGGTGGAGAGGGGTTGGGGCAGGCAGGGAGCAGGGGGGGTTGTGTGGGTCGGGGGTTCTGGGGGTCCTGTCAGGGGGCAGGGAGCAGTTGGATAGGCATGGGAGTTCCAGGGGTCTGTTTGGGGGCAGGAGTGTGGATAAGGGTCGGGGCAGTCAGGGGACAGGTAGGGGGTAGGATCCTAGGGGGAAGTCAGGGGACAAGGAGCAGGGAGGCTTAGATAGGGGGTGGGGTCCTGGGGGGCAGATAGTGGGTGGGGTCCCAGGATGGGGTATTCAGGGGCCAAGGAGCGGGGGGGTTGAGGGTTCCGAGGGGTGCAGTCACCCAGATCTCTGCCCTGAGCTCTGACCCCCCACACACACCCAGCCCTCTGCCCTGAGCCCTGCACCCCCACATCCCCCCCAGGTACCTGCCCTGAGCCCTGTACCTCCCTCATACATACCCAGCCCTCTGCTTGACTCCTTCACCCCCCCTCACGACCCCAGCCCTGACTCTGGCACCCTCACACATACCCAGCCCCCCCTCTGCCCTGACACCTGCACTCCCCTCACATGCCCTCAGCCCTGACTCTTGCAGCCCCCCCACATTCCCAGCCCCCCTACCCAATGCACCCCCCACATCCCCACCCCACTCTGAGCGCCAAACAGGAGCTCCTGCACCCCCCCCACACATTCCCACCTGCACCCCTCACACCAAATGGGAGCTGCCCAGGTAAGTGCCCCACACCCAAACCTCCTGCCCCAACTCTGAGCCCCCTCCCTCATTCTAGCTCCTGGCCAGACTCTTCACCTCCAGTCCTGTGCTTGGTGCACTCCCACCCTCATCTCAGTCCAGAGAGAGGAACAGAATGGGCCAGAACCAGGGAGAAGGTAGGTACCCACTGTATGTAGCGCGAGAATGTGTACACAAGCCAAGAAATCACACTCCTAGCACAGACAGCCTAAAGGTCAACTCAGAAGGGAAACTGCATGTATAACAATGAGTGGAACTTGGGAAATAATGCAAAATATTTTCAGCAAATATTAATTTAAATATTTAGATGAATTCATTTCAGCCATGTTTTTGCCCCTTTTAAGTTTGCTTTCACTGGAAAAAGTGTTTGGGGAAAGTGACTATCAAAGTCACATGCACAAATACTAGCAAAATCTGAATTCTCACGTGCAATTATCTGAACTAGAAGTGCTTGTGTGCGCTCATGTAGTTAGGATATGGAAACAAAACAGGTGATTTATTGGGGCAATCTCAACGAAGAGAACTCACGTTTTAAATATTTACAATCAATACATTCAAAAAGACATGAGAAAAATAATTGCAACTTATGAGTCCCTTATTAAGCATTTCCTACATAAATAAGATAGAAAGCCATTGTAAATCATCACAAAATCCTAGAAGAGTTGTTAATAACTATCTTACTAATACCATAAAAAATTAATGACAAACACTATTCAACTACTGTTTTCATGGAATTTTATTAAGAACAAATTTAATCACAAAATTCCTAGAATTAAAAAAAATGTGCTTATGAATTTAAGATCTTTCCTTGTTGATTTATGTAGGAGTGACACACATATATGACTAAAAAGAAGCTTTTCAAAGTTAATGTGAATAGCAGACTTGATTTTGCCCACCTGGATGTCTCAATCCTGCAGTATGTTGGGGCTAATTAAAAATGCAGCCCTAACACATGAGAATTCTGCCCCAGAAAGATTCCCTCTCATAAAAGGAATCCTCTGGTGGCTGAGAGATATGGGGATGGCCAAAATGTGGCTCATGAGCTGCATGTGGCTCTTTTACAGTTGAAGTGTGGCTCCAATCACACATGCCCATGCCCCCCCATTCTCCATCTACCAGACTCAGGGAGCTCGGGGGCTTCTGCCAGAGATGACTGGTGTCTGCTGAGACTGGGGGAGGGAGCAAAATTTAAAGGTTCGCCCCGCCCCACACACAATAGCTTGAATCACACACTCCCTCTTTCCCTCAGTGGCCCCTCCCTTCAGCTCCCAGGCATTAGCTCCACATGGAGAGGCAAGGGAAGACAGGTGGGAGCTGCAGGGAGTAGCCGCTGCTTTATCTCCTTGGGGAGAAGCAACAGCAAAAGCAGTGGTTCTCCTTGCAGCTCCCAGCTGTTTGCCGCTGCTCTACCCAAGGCACAGCTCCCAGCTTGTCGACCCAGCAGCTGCCATGCAGGGAGGGCGACTCGCAGCACAATGTAACCGAGCGGGGCAGCAAACTCTGGCAAAAATCTGGGTGGCCCCAGACCCACATCATCTCTGGCTTCTGCCCAGCAGGGAGGAGGGTCTTGGGGCTTCAGCCCTGCAGGGCAGGAGGTGCCTGATGGAGCTTCAGCCCCACAGGGCTCAGCTGCAGCCCCAAGCCCAGGCAAGCATACTCCAGCTCTTGAACTTCTGAAGATTGTTGTATGCACCTAGGAGTGTCTGTAAGTTTAGCCACCCCGAGCTATGACAACAGCTCCTACATCACTACTTTCCAAATCTTCTGGCATTGGGCCATGGTCAGGACATCCCTATACTGCTGGAATGACTCCTGGGAACTGCTGGTAAACGGCACAGATTAGGTAAACCTTTAGGTTACCCTAATATGTTCTGGGGGAACAATCACCCAAATTGCCCTAGCATCAGGGGAGCGTAAAGATGGCCTAAAGCCACCTTTGTTTCCTGTCCTCCCTTCAGCTGCACCAAGCACTCTTTACCTGCAGCTCAGGATTGGGTTCTTTGGCATGTTAGCAGATCTTACTCAATGTACTCAATGCTCAGGATCTGGGCCACAGGGGGTCATGTGTGTGTGTGTGTTCAGTTGTTTTCAATTTGCAGATTCTCAATCCTCATCTCTAAAGTTCTGAATAATTTGGGCTCAGAATATGCAAACAGATTACTTGATAATCTGGGATTTAAAACTGTAATTAACTCCACTCTTTTGGCACAATAGAAGAGTTACTGCAAGGGTGAAGACTGTGAAGGAGACGGAACTTTTTCAGGGGCTGGCTCTGAACTGTTGAATGTACTCTAGAAATAAGAACAACCTCAAATGTCAACCCTTACCACTCCAAATGCAAAAAGCCACAATTTAAAAAAATGCATAATGCTTCGCAATGACAACAAAATCCAAGAATTTTAAAAGAGCTGGCCAAGGAGCTCTGTAAATTGTTAATGTGGATTTTTAATAAGTCTTGGAAAATTGGGGAAATTTAAGAGGACTAGAACAAATGGGTGGTTGGGCCAGTATTTAAAAAGATAAACAGGGTGACCTGAATAATTATAGGCTTGACATAAAGCTCAGGCAACATAATGGATGATACAGAACTTGATTAATAAAGAATTAATTAATGCCAGTCAACAAGGATATATGGAAAATAGATCTTGTCAAACAAATATGAATTCATTTTTTGATGCGATTACAAGTTTGGTTGATAAAAATAATAGCTGTGGTGTAAAGCATTTGACTTGGTTCCACATGACATTTTGATTAAGAAACTGGAAAAATACAAAATTAACATGGCAGACATTAAAACCACTGAAAATTGGATAACTGATATATCTCAAGACAACTAAAAACAGGGAATCACCGAGTGGATATGTTTCTAGTGGGATATGTAGGGATTAGTGCTTGGCTCTATTCTAATATTTTTATCAAAGACCTAGACGAAAATATAAAATCATTACTGATCAAGTTTGCAGACAACACAAAGATTGGGGAGTGGTATACAGTGAGAACAGGTCACTGCTATAGAGCACTCTGGATTGTTTGATAAGCAGAATGCAAGCAAAAAATATGCGTTTCAATATAGCCAAATGCAAGGTTATATATCTAGGAACAAAGAAGGTAGCCATACTTACAGGATGAAGCACTTTATCCTGGGAAATAGTGACTCTGGAAGAGACTTGGGGGGTCATGTTGAATAATCAGCAGAACATGAGCTCCCAGTGTGACACTGTGGGTAAAAGGGCTACTGACATTTTTGGATGCATAAACAGAGCAATATCAAGTGGGAGTAGAAATGTTTATATTTCCTCTGGATTTAGCAGTGACTGATACTAGACTACTATGTCCAATTCTGGTGTCCACACTTCAAGAAGGATGTTGATAAATTGGACAGGGTTCAGAGAAGTGTGTCGAGAATGATAAAGGATTGAAAAACATGCTTTGTAGGGAAAGCCTCCAGGAGCTAATCTGTTTAGTTTATCAAAGAGAAGGTTAAGGGATGATTTGATCACAGTCTGTAAGTACTTACATAAGAACAGAAATTTGATTCTAGAAGATTCTTCAATCTAGCAGTCAAAGGTACAATAGCTGGAAGTTGAAGCTAGACAAACTCAGACTAGAAGTAAGACACACATTTTTAACTGTGAAGGTAATTAATCATTGGAACAATTTACTAAAGGCATTCTCCATCACTGAACATTTTAAAATGAAGATTGGATGTTTTTCTAAACGATATGTTTTAGTTCAACACAGCTATTGGACTTTACACAGGAATTAATTCAAGAAAGTCTTACAGTCTGTGTTATGCAGGAGGTCAGACTAAATGCTCATAATGGTCCCATTGGCCTTGAAATCTATGAAAATAATCCATACACCATTTTCCCCCTTGGGAGAGGCACCATACGTAACCAATGCCAGTTAAATTACTTAATGCACCTCTGGATGGTGCACAGATCTCATGTTAACACACAGTGCAAGAGCACAAATAGAATAGAAAACCTAATCTTACAAGGTACTATGGTCCTTCCTGGAAGCTAGTGCTCTACAGAAGGGTTGCTAATCACCTGGGGAAACTGGGCAGGCCCTTACTAACTAAAAGAGAAGTCCATCTTTTAAAATTTCATAATGACTGTTTGAGCATAATATTTCTTTTAAAATAATTTTTTGTTATTTTTTTCTGATTCACACAAAACACTCTTTTTGTACCAAAGCAAAAATTAAGTCAAGACAATAGCAAAACTTGAATAAATGCAATCATTTTTCAAAATGTCTTTCAAAAAGGTATCTATTAATTTATTCCAGTTTAAACAGTGCTAGGTTCAGAATGTGTAGCCTTAAACACTGTACAAATTCCAAACGTAACAGAATTGACTACAGGTAAACAATAAATAATCCCTTTTATGGAAAAATATACTATTGTATTCTACAGAAATGGCCCAACGTACAGCTTATGATAGTGTTAATACACTGGTGGACTATTATAAATTACTACAAAATCAAGTTACAGAAAATGTACTGGTAATTTTTTTTAAAAGCTGACAGCTAATTAAGTGAAAGGCAAAGTGTATGTATGAGATTTCTATCTATCCTAGTTATTTTAGTATCCATCGCTCAAGTTTCTACGATTTTGAAAATTGTCTCAGATTAACATCTTCACCAGGTCTCTTTATCTTTTACTCTTCTGAAGTGCCCTTCATTAGGGAAATGTTTCAAAAGTAGTTCTGGTACAACCACATGTACAATTTCATTCTCTTTTTCAAAAATACAGTGTAAGACTTGTAAGCCCCTTTTTCCTTTCAACAAAATAAAATTTTATAGTGTGGTGTTGAACCTTGGTATATAGGATCTGCTAAAACAGAGCACAAGACACAATCTTAAAATTGCTACAACATTTTACTCCACATACAATAAATGTTCTCCAGAAATGTAGCAGTTGTTCTAAGGCTAGATCAGTTGGCTTCCAGAGCTGAGTAGCAATAAGATAGTATGTTTTATTATGAGTGTCATGGAGACGGTGTGAAAAATCAAGAGCCACAGGCAGTAAGCGGCAGTGGGTCAATAATGTTCACAGAGACATTGTGTAGATAATCAACAACAAGGCCCTAGGTTCTCTATGCACTGCAAACAGCTGAAGGGCAAATCAATACAGCCATGGGAAGGACACTACCCTGTTCAACTTCCCACAATACACTATTACCACTGCAGGAAAGCATCCTAAAAAGGGAAATAATTCAAAATTTATATGCAGCTGACATTAAGCAAAAGGACTGTAAAAATAATACTTAGTTAAAATAAAGAATCTATACTTTTTGTCTAAAATATGCTTAAAAATCTATGTAGCTAAAGAGAAACACGATTAAACAGATCCTCTCTACACTAAATTATAAACAATGACTAGAAGAGAGAAAGTGATGTTTATTTGGAATACTTATGATGTAATACAATAGGGATGCTGACTGCTTTCTAAAAGCAATAAGTGTTTTATAGCTAGACACTTGAAATGCATAACAGTTCTAAATTCTAGGTATATGGCTGAAATGCATCAGGTTTTATAAATTTAGGGTCTAACATTTAATATTTTAAATGTTGTAACCAAATGTTTTAAAAAGTAATGCACAGGAAAAAAATTATTAAATTAATACATTTATGTATGATACAAAATAACTAATTATTAGAAAGAAAAAGGATAATATCGTAATGCAGATTATTGGTACTATGAGTCAATATTTTACAGGTAGTTTTTATAAATGACACCTAGTTAAATGTGTGACACTAATATTGCAAAATTTTAAGTAAAAAACCCATCACAACTAAATGTTGATTTATTATTTCTTAAGGAAAAGGTGATTCTCCACATCCATCATCGTATTAATCATTAGATGTAATTTCTCTGCGTACAACCATCTTTCCCAAAACCTGAATAAAAATATGCTGGAAGGAAAAATGAATACATACAAAATAATTGTTTCTGACTTCAAAGTTGAAGTGCCTCCCTGTTTCCTTCAACCAGACAATAAAATCCTGACCATTAACAATACCCTATTTCACAGAAATCTAATAACTGCATCTAGCAGAATATATACAACGGACAGCACCTCGTTCTGTTGCCGAGCACGATTACCAACTATATTATGAAGTGTATGAAAAAATACCACACTCTTTTGTGCTAAATCTTAAATGCAATTTAAGTAAATTAAAAAGAAACAATATACATATGTTACTACAAACAGGACTTTAGAAGGTGCTTGCTTTAGTATAACTGCATATGAAGGGATGACCGCATTTACAGGTTTTTTTTTAATTGACGATAAATATTTTAAAGTGCAGAGTAAAGTGCTACCATTTTCTTTATGCCTCATTCATTACCAACACCACAAAGATAAAAAAAGAAAATGCATGCAAAGATTTTTTGAGGATTTCTGATATATTTCTCTCTTATAAAGATCCAGAATTCCTAAATCAATTCTGCTCTGACATACTGTATCCTAGCATGCTGCTGCTGCGAGAGAAAAAGAGGAACTGTAATAGCTAATGTCTCCACTCTAAGGTTCTTTTAATTAACTACAGGAAACCAACAGCAAATACACCAAATGAAACTTGTACTGGGAGCTCTGCTATAACAGAGTCTTCAACTTTGAACAGTATTCTTTGGAACACAGCTTGTTACAGCATCATTAAAGGCTTTTTTCCATGTTTGTAAATTATACTGCTTAATAAAATCATACAGATGGAATTGCTCCCACTGCTAATATAGGAGGAGTGGACCTATTGTAAGTGGAATTCCCTGTGACAATCTGGAAAGGGAGGAGTGATCTCTGCAGCAGTATCCCCTCCAGCTCTCCTGGGACCCCATGGACACTATGGTGAGTCTTCCTCCACACGACTTTAAGGGCAGGAATGGATGAATCAAGAGATCAGCATCTACTGTTCAATCATCAGGTATCTATGTGGAAATCTGGGAGTGAGAAGCAACATTAACTCATACAGAGTCCCCTCCACAGCCATGCCTACACAAGACAGTGATGGAATGGCTCCTTCAGTAGCCAGACTGCTAAGGCAACAGAAGCCAGTGAAAAAACCTCAAGAAGGGGCATACGCAAGATGTCTACTGTCTCAGCAGATCAAGGATTACCCTCTTTAACTGGTCCTGGGGGACGAGAGAATCTTTCCTTTTATCCTCTCCACAGCTACCTTATCCCCCACTACAGAGGATGTTCTGAGCCTCACAGAGTTTTCTGGCCTCTCTCTGCCAATGTCTCCATAGAAGAGGGTGGTCCCCGCTTAGAATTTGTAGATGTATATTAAATATCTATTGTGCAAGCAACTCCCAGCGGCCATCACAGTTTAACTGAGCTTTGTTTTAGTCACTTGATCTCAAAAATGGTAATTTTCTCCCCAAACTATTCTTTGAGTTTGGACCTACAAGGTTTACCAAAGCCAGATTTAGATTTGTATCCAGTCAGAAAGGGAATTTATTCTGTGAAAAAAGTGGAAATCTGATGTAGAATAGATTGATGTTTGCAATACCAGCAAAAATGTGAATTTTTCAATGGCTTCATGGGTAATGAGAATATTTTTACATAACTGCAATAGGCATTCACAGCAAACACCATAACACTGCCTTCGGCAGTTTTAAAGCGTGTGCTATGATATGTAAATATTTATATTATGGACCTATTATTCACATTTGTATCTTATTCCTTTGGAACTGATATACTATACTGAATATTAACCAAAGTATGGATTTATACAAAGTTGACAAGATTTTCAAAGGCACAGATGGCAGTTAGATGCCTAACTACCACTGAGTTTCCTTACTGCCATTTGAGACTTCGAAAATCCACCCCAGTGCTGTTAGCTGAAATATACTATGGTCTGCTAGAAAATGTAGCATATAATCGGAACTGTACTCCAAATGATATTAGTACAGAAACACATCTGTGTATTTTAGTCAACACAAATATGGTCTGTTTATGAACACATTCTGGATTGTAATAAAGAGGACGTTTTCCAAACAATTCTGAAATACACTAAAATGTCTTCTTTGCTGTAGATGCAAATTCTGTGGTCACATATATGCCAATCCAGACAGTCTGCTTATCCATCTCTCACAACAGGAGGTTGAGATTTTCCATGGGAACCTTAAGAACAGGTGGAACGGCATGTCATCTGTTTGTGTGTTTTCCTCAAGAACAGCAGCTAGCAAGCTACTCAACATGCTAAGTTATTAAATAATGATTAGAAAAACATCGTTTGTTAAAGCAGCAAAGAATCCTGTGGCACCTTATAGACTAACAGATGTTTTGCAGCATGAGCTTTCGTGGGTGAATACCCACTTTGTCGGAGTGGGATGCATCCAACGAAGTGGGTATTCACCCACGAAAGTTCATGCTGCAAAACGACTGTTAGTCTATAAGGTGCCACAGGATTCTTTGCTGCTTTTACAGATCCAGACTAACACGGCTACCCCTCTGATACTTGATTGTTTGTTAAACTCAACAATCTAGATCTCTTTCTTGAAACTCAGAACTATGTATAGAAAGGGCCTGTATTAGCATATATATAAAAATCAAATGAATTGACATTTACAGTAAGAACATAGCTTCCTTTCTGTGCAGTTTCACATATGGCAATCCAGGAAGCTCTATAAAAATAACAACACTAACATTTTCAAACTGAGTGCATATAGTTATGTGGCCTAATTACTAGGTACTGAGCACCTAGAGCTCTTTTTAAATTCAATGGGAAAACTATGTTACTTATTTAAATGTGTAGACATGGATTTAAGTGCCAGATTTTGAGGACCCAAGAGTGAAAAACTGTCGTTTGTACCCAGATAGCCAAAGAGAGGTGTGAGTACTGCTAAAGTACTACTGCTAGCTCTAACTTCAGCTCTTTGTGAAACTTAACAAAAGAGAAGTTGGGTGAGGTACTATATTTTGTTGGACCAACTTCTGTTGGTGAGAGAGACAAGCTTTTAAGCCACACATAGCTCTCTCTCTTACCAACAGAAGTTTGTCCAATAAAATATAGTACCTCGCCCAACTTGTCTCTAATATCCTGGGACTGACATGGCTACAAATACATTGTATGCAAAAGAGAAGTGTCTTTTTAGAGCAACACATCTACATTTCACAAACACTGAAGTTCAGAAAATGTACTAAACTTTCTACATATCTCATCAATACTGGCCTCTTGATGTTTTGTCAATGGTATTGTAGCTGCTCTTTAATGGCCTGTTCTGAAGTCCACTGAAGTTGCCTTAGCTATTTACATGGACTTCTTTCTTTTGCTTTCTATACTTATATTACAAAAGCAGATACAACCATCTGATCACTTTTAAATGATACATGGTTAATACATTTTTTTCAATACAATAACAGCTGGCCCTTGTCTAAACCATGTTAATACCAAATTTCTGATGACTGTTCATAGAATGTAATAAGCAGCGTCTGCATTAAGATCTAACGCTGCGAAGAGTTCTGGAAAAGCACCTGAAATGTTTCTATCCACTTAAGTAGTCAGCTCTCACTGCAACTATTGCAGTAACCAGACAAGTTGCCCGGGCCAGAAGTACTTTTAAGTCTTCTGCTCTCAAAACTGTTTCTGAAGTTTTAAAACTCTTCCTTAAAAAATATGTTTTGGTCTGCTGGATTCTGGAAGCATCCTTCAAGTAAGTGTTCAAACAACTTCTGTGTGTACTTTATAATTCCATAAAGAGACAGGCAGAAGAGCCCTTATAAATATGTAACCCTTAAATCTTTAAATTGGAATAATATAAGTTTGTCATCAGATTACTCCCTATTTTCATCGCTGGGAAGACTATTCTGTTCATCCTCAATCTGTAAATCAGGCACCATTTTAATATCTATCTCAGGATCAAAATACCTTTGGGGTCACCAAAATATGTTAAATAAGCAAAGTGAAAGAGGAAATTGGAGGGGACTGTTTTTTACGGTCTTTCTCAATATTTCCCATCCTTCCTGTCTGATGGTAGACATTTTCCTCTTTTAAAAAATGTTACAGGATTCAGCTGTAGAGCCAGTCAAAGCCTATAAATATCTCCTCTGCTCTTCAGTAAGCTAACCTCTCTCCTGTTGCCCCACTTCTTTTCCCCTCTTCTTCCGCATCACAGAAGGCTCTTTCTAGCTGTAGTAAAATGATCTATATTAAGAAATGGAGGGTTTTGTTTCCATGAATGTTGAGCACCTTCCCATAGGCAACATGGGGTTAGGAGCACCTCAAATGATCAGATTCTGAACATGAAGCCTAAAGTCAACTGATGGCTTTTGTTTTCCCCTCTAATCAAATTTTTCTGATATTATGAAATGATATTAAAAAAAAAAATCAAAACTGCAAATGGTAATATTTAATTACTCTGGATACCCTTCCCAGCCAACCAAAATTATCTGCCCCGTCACATGATTTATTTAGAGTCTGAAGGACAGTAAGGAAACAGGTGGTCTTAATATTCTACTAAAATGCCCAATTAACTACAGTATTCTTCAAACCATTTATTGAAACAAATCGGGATTAGGTTCCAGTAATCTAATACAATTAAAATGTCAACTAAAAATAAAAACAGGGTGTTTATAGATAAATGACTTGCAAACATTAGCCAGAGACAATCTCTTTCAACAAAGCCAATGGTTATTATATAGAATGCATTCTAAAAGAATGGAGGGGGGGAGGGAAGGCGGTATATCAGTAAGATAAGATACTTTAGCATGTCTGCCAAACCAAGGGCAAACCAATCCAGAGGGAAGATTTTAACTGCAGATGCAACCACACGCATACATGTAGCTGTAAGCACTTAACTAGCCTGTCTATCAACACCTCTGATGCTTTTTAACTATTTTAGACCAGTAGATAATTTAAGACATTTTATGGCACATTTTGGAAATCCTATTGTGGGGACATATTTCCCAAAATTAGAGTTACTTCAGAAATAAAAATACCCATATGTTTATCCAAGAGTCATTTTAGTAAATGAATATAAAGTTGAAAATTTAAAAATTCAAAGTGAAGGACAAATGTAGTAGCTAAATTAAAGAATTGGGTACATTGTCATTCTCCTTAAATGAGAATATACAGGCACAATGGAGCTATAGTGAAGTGGATGGTTAAATACTTAAAAATTAGCATAAAAAGTATATTTGGTTATCTCACAGGCAAGAGAGACCCAGAAGCTGGTTTTTCACTCCCAGCTTCCAGCGAAACCAAGTACATAGCAAAGATGTCATGACGAGTTTCTGAATGGACAGAAATGCTCAATACAAAGCCATACTATGACCTTGATCGCTGAATGGATGGAGTGGAAAGTGGTGCAATGTTCACAGCACGCTTGGCAAAGAGGGTCAAGAAAACATATTTTGAGAGAAAAGGAAGGAACTGACTGTGCCTTTGCAGTGAGAAGGTAGGCCGTAGCCAGGGTCTGAAAACTGCAGAATGGGATAGCTTCTATAGGCAAGAAATAACATTATCCAGATCAAACAGCCTCCCATGGTTTGATACGTCAAGGCTGATGTGATAACAGGGTTGAAAATAACTCACAGTTTGTAGTGATGGAACACAATCAATGATTAAAATCCAGGCTAGCCTTCCATAAAGGCCAGGAGATTTACATAATCAGAGCTAGTGATTTCTTTAGCTTTCAGGTGATATTACAAACAAATCACTTTAAAAATGTCAACTGTCAGTCTGATTGTATGTTCCTAAAGCTTTGCAAGTCTTATGGAACTGATTCAATCTTTAAGCCAAACAGGATATGTAAAGGAGCTGATGGCTGAGGGGATCAGAAATAGGAAGTGGAGGCTTTCACCTCTAGGTTGTCAGCTGATAAAGTCTGTTGCCCTCATATGGCTGTTTGTAAAAGAAATTTGGTGATCTCAGACTCAAACCAATTCCCAATGGATAGATGTTCACGTAATAAATACTACCACAAATGACAGCCTTGCTAGTAATCTCAGCTGAGGAGTCAAGGATCAGATGCTGGGAATGGACACTGAACTACCCTTACTCCTAGAGGTAGTCCTTCCAGGTAAGAAGTGAGGAAGCATGAGGAAATGTACCACTGTCTTTGCTGTTTTCCTGTTCTATAAATAAACAGAGGATTTCAGTCTCCATGGCTGTCTATCTGGAAACTACACGCAACATTATATGTATACACAAAATTAGAAAGAGCAAATAAAAACCACAAAACAAAAAGTAGTTAAAATTAGGGCTGTCAAATGATTAAAAAATTAATCATAATTAATTGCGAGATTTAAAAAATAGTTGTGATTAATTGCAGTTTTAATTGCACTGTGAAACAATAACAGAATACCATTCTTGGTGTTTGGGGGGAAGTGTGCGTGTGTGTGCACGCGCGTGTGTGTTGGGGGAGCGCTGTCTCTTTGAGCACCGCACTCAGGAGCCTGAATGCTTTTTCAGCCAGCAGCAGCTGCTGTTGGCAGCATTCACTCCTGAGCCAGCAGCAGACAGGCTCCCCCTGTTCCCCAGTGCCAGCTCAACAGCGACCAGGTACATGGGCAAGGGGAGGGGAAACATCTTGACATCAACCCCCTATCCCCGTTCTTCACAGCAGACGGGAGGCAGGCTCCCAGTCGGGAGCAGCTTGGCCAGAGGGTGGCTCCATGGGTAAGGGAGAGAGGGGGCGGGAGCAGCAGTGGAGCAGAGCAGTGGGAGGAGGGGCACCCGTGCCGCAGAAACATGCAGCAGTGCCTCCCCTGAGCATGGCAGCCTGGTGTGTGATTAACGCTCGTCAAAAAATAATGCGTTAATTTGTTTTGAGTTAATTGAGTGAATTAACTGTGATTGACAGCCCTAATTATTATTTTTGATTATCAATATTTGCACTATAAAAAAGATTTTAAAAAAATCTACAAGTCGAAGCATGAAGGGGCATATGAATGTTTAGCACATCTGGCACATAAATACTTTGCAACGCCAGCTACATCAGTGCCATGCAAATGCTGTTCTCACTTTCAGGTGACATTGTAAATAAGAATTGGGCATCATTATCTCCTGTAAATGTAAACAAACTTGTTTGTCTGAGCGATTTTCTGAACAAGAAATAGGACTGAGTGGACTTGTAGGCGCTAAAGTTTTACATTGTTTTGTTTTTGATAGCAGTTATGTAAAAAAAAAATCTACATTTGTAAGCTGTACTTTCATGATAGAGATTGCACCACAGTACTTGTATGAGGTGAACTGAAAAGTACTATTTCTTTTACCTTTTGTATAGTGAAAATATTTGTAATAAAAATAATAGTGTAAAGTGAGCACTGTTCACTTTGTATCCTATGTTGTAATTGAATTCAATATGTCTGAAAATGTAGAAAAGCATCCAAAATATTTATAATAAATTTAAATTGATATTATATTATTGTTTAACAGTAGGATTAAAACTGTGATTAATCATGACTAATTTTTTTAATCTAGTTAATTTATTTTGCGTTAATCGCTTGTGTTAACCACGATTAGCTGACAGCCCTAGTTTAAATAATTAGTTTACATTTAATCTAAAAGCTTTTGGAATTCTACCAGGACTTTAACATATTACCAATAATAAGAGAGAATATGAACAATTCTATTTTATGAAAAATTATCAACTACAAAATAATATTCAACTAAGTCCTAATCATTCCAATATAAAGACTGAAAAATTTACCCTGAACCATAACCTGACTGTGCAACCTATTGTTTTGGGTTGACATTATCATGCTCATCTAACTACACATTTTGTTTGTTTATATTAACCAGAAAAGTTAATATAATTGAAATACAGGTATATTTTATAAAGGGGAATGGTAGAAAAAAATAAATACATTTTCTTCATACTGAAAAATCAGACAAATATAAAATCAGAATTCAAATACAAGAGATTTATTTCAGAGGAGTTTGCCACAAGTAACACCTTATTTGGGGTTTCTGTTATTAACCCATCTATGGCAGCCATTCAGTCACAGTGAATGAAGACAGTAGGCCTCTATATACTTTGAGTCCTTCATTAAACTATTGATCCCCTTAGCATTCTCCATAATGTTCCAGTAGCTCAGCATGTCAACTGGCGCAGAGTTAGTCTCTCTTTCCTTTCAATAACTTCCACACACACTGTGGGGAGAAAGTCACAATGATTTATTTACCTGACATTTTCCAGTCCGGATGTCGTACAGGGCCACTGAACCATGGCGCGCTCCAACTGCTATTCTGTGACTCCGCTCATAATAGCTGACCATGTAGAACCTGCATTGAACATTATAACAAGGAACAGGTGAGATCTGATCTGCTGTCATGATGTGAAAGTTAACTGGTCATTAATATTAGTGCTTGAAGAGATTTTATTAGGCTATCGTTTGGTTACTAGTCTCCAACATACTTTTCATTTAGCAAAAAACCCCCAACTGACTCCTAATAAAATAATGCAGCACTCTAGGAAGACATTTTATATCTCAGGACTTATGACACTTGTTTTTCAAGTTAGGTAACAGCATGCACAGGCGTTATAAGATATTTGAATAAATGAGAATTTTGTTATAATAAAATAACAAAGACTGACAACTCTTAGATACAGAATGGTTAAATAAGAACCTTTCTGCACTGAACAGTACCAAAATATTTCTGCTTGGACATCAGAAAGGAAAGACAGGATGTAAAGGGAGGGAAGGGGGGGATGTTGCTGCCCATTAAATGAAACTGGGTGCAGCTCTCCTGTTTCAGTCCACAAGTTCCAAGATGGGCCAGTTAAGAGGCAGGGTGGCACCTAGGGGGCTGTAGGAGACCAAGTAAAATCCAGTGTGTCAGGAGACAGAGCAGAAGATGCGAGTTGCCAAAGAGAGGTTCCTGGGAGAGTGTTGAAGTTAGATGTGCAGCATGGGGTTTTCTTGTTGGTCTCCTCTCCCCTGCCCCAAGAGCTGGAGAGGGTTGATGGCAGGAGAGCCAGAGCCAAGGGTCAGAGTGGTCTGAAGGAGGGGGGAACAGCAGAGGGGTTTACTCACTGGTGTATCTTTGCTGCAGAGCTGAGGCCTAAGAGAGGGTCTGAGTTGAGAGGCCATGGGAGTTCCCACTGGGAAGAGTGGGGTTGACCCCAGAAGGAAGGTCTAGAGTGGCTGTTCTGGTAGATGGATGAAGGAGGATTTGCAATGAGTCTGGGTGTGGCAGAAGATATTGGAACCAAGTATGTGTTATCTAAATGGCCAAGAGGATGTGTGATTCTAAGGACTCTGGGAGTACTGCACTGGGGTAATATTGACTATGCTCTGGGACTTTTGTACTATGTTTGGTTAATAAGTTATATTGATGGACTTGAGAACATGCTTCCATAGAGTTTCTGGGAACTCAAAACGGAAACTGAGGCAAAGGATCACCAAGAGGTGCCTGTGAGGGCCACTCGGTTACACACGATTATTAAAAAAGATAAGGAAAAAGCTGCCAAACTAATGACAGTATCTTTACATAAGAAGCTATGAATCACAATAGGTATAAAGGGCAATAATATTCTTCCAGCTGAGAAAGAATTGAGAACTATGATGTATTTCTTAATGTCACATGATACTTTATGCAGTGCATGAGCACAGCATTACTTTAAAACAAAGTCACTTTCAAAGTCCAGACAATTATTACACCTCTAACATGACACACAATGTCAATCTCCTTATTCCAAAGTCAAATTCTTTGGAACTTCAGAATACCTTTTTGATAAAACACAAATCAGACCTTTAAAAAGTAAAAGCGCCCATTATTATATTCTCGATAGTTAAATCTCATTCTAGCAGGTTCTATGTGAGATTGCTAGTCATCCTGTAAAAATATGGCTCTGTCCATATATATGGCTTAAAATACGACCACTAACAAAATCTTACTCTGATATATCACCTTTCTTCTTGAAGGAACTAGAGTGCTGCATCAACTATACAAATACAACAATCATGCACTCATTTCTACGATGCAAAATGGTAGTCCGGAAGAAAAACAGCACATAACAGGCTGTAAAAAAGTGGATTCATAGAAGATTAGGGTTGGAAGGGACCTCAGAAGGTCATCTAGTCCAACCCCCTGCTCAAAGCAGGACCAATCCCCAGACAGATTTTTACCCCAGTTTCCTAAATGGCCCCCTTAAGGATTGAACTCACAACCCTGGATTTAGCAGGCCAATGCTCAAACCACTGAGCTATCTGAGGTGCCACTGGGGTAAAGGGCTTGAAGGGAATGAAGAGTCTGGATTATACTTTTGGGTCTCTGTTTTGAAGGAGTAAGTGCATAAATTTAGGGCCGGACTCACAAGATTGGCCCAAGCATCTGCTGCGACTCAGGAAAGAGAAGGACACAGTCTGGCCTTGTCTGCCTGCACCAGCCACACAGTTGTCCATCCTTGTGTCGTCAGTCCAGAAAACCTCACATAAAGCCAGTATAAATTTAAAAGCATGCAGTTGCATACGTATTAACTAATTTACTTGATAAATAAAACATATCCTGGCATCCCAGGTCCCTGTACTCCCAAATGCAAACCACAAGGCTCCAACTGCCTACAGATACAGCCATCATCTAATTTCCCCAGAGACCCAGTGCCCCAAAAGCAAATGCCTTCACTAGGTCATTCCCTGTGGCAGGAACTGTGACCCACAGGGAAGGTTCTTCATACCTATTTCCACCAGTGGTATCACTGACATCTGCCACAGCCCTCTCCTATTACCCACTTTGAAACTAATTTTGGGACACTATGCTGAGGTCAATAACTTAGAATAAAATTCGGAGGCCCTATCTTCCCACAACTTCTGCCCACCACTGCTCCTCCATCCATGCGTTATTGCTATTAAAAGGACCTGCACAGTCAAGGACATAGCGCATTAGAGCATAAAAAGCTGCTAAGACTTAACTTATGTCCTGTTCTCTGTCAGAACACTCCATCCCCAAGATCCATCAGCAGGTGGGTGGGAAGATCTCTGACTGCTTGACTGCACTGGGAAGTGGGAATGTTTCCAACCTCAATACCAAGCCTCTTATTCTCCTTCCCTGGTACCAGCCTGATCAATTTCTTTGATTTCTGGGCTTTCAGATCCATCAGTTAAGACCAGCACTGAAATTATTCTGTCTTATCACTCCTCATTAAGGGTAAAAAAAGGTGTTGGAAACACAGGCCCAGCCACATGTAAAGACTGCATTCCAGGAGCCATGCAGAGGGAAGAATGCGTATTTTGGGTGAGAACTGATAATGCTATGGGCAAACAGATGTCCTCAAGGTCTAAAGAATATGAACTTGATATAAGGTATGTAAGGTTGAATGATATTCAGTGAATATGGCTGGGGACCACTTAGCTAAATTCATACCCACATTTTACACCAGCTGTGTCAGACTTAATAAAGTATTTGTCACAGGAATTTTGTAAAACTGTTTCATACAATCAGTAAACTCAAGACTTTATATTTATTCTCGCAGAAAAATATGTACTAAAACCAACCAAACAAACAAGTGGTATCTGAACATTTGTATGTGTGTGTGTGTGTGTGGGGGGGGGGGTATCCCTCATTAGTTCTGCTGCTCCACTGCCTGGGTAAAATCCACATGTTAGAAGCAGATTTTTTTAAGAAATGAGAACATCACAAACTGCTGGACCAAAGCAGACAGAAGTCATTTCCTTACTGGATTTTAAGTGCCCATTTAGACAGACAGCTGAGTCAGCTTTTTTCTTGAAAAGACGAATCAGTCTGCATAACAAATTTTTTTTTTAAATACAAAAACTTCCTTGGAAAATAGATTTTTGTTTTCACCTTTAAATAATAATAAATAATAATAATAAAGCCCCCCAAACCAATTCTAGTCCATTTGCATTCAGTTCTTGACTATTTTAGTCTTCTTTACTTTTCATTTGTTTTTTAATACCATATTATCCTTCTCAAATTTTTTCTTAATAGTATCATGGTTTAATCTGTTGGCCGTAATATCTATTTAACATGCCTCCACCCCCTTTTAGAGAGTTTGCAAGTGATGAATATTTCTTTCCATAACAATATATTCACAGTTAAATATTTTCAATCCTATGACTCACGCTTTCTAAGCTTCCAAACAGCGGAATTCAGCTACAGATAATGATTTCCAAGCAGCCAATGTACATCTAAATTTAGATTCGACAGCAATTCCACTCCGGCAAATCCAGCTGATGTATCCATACACACACTTGGCAGCTTAGTGGAATCTATGCTCTTAGTACTGGGCTATTATTGTACATGAAAAAGCTGTGGTGGGCAAAAGGACAACTTCCATCTCAGCATCCACTTTATTTTATTACCTGAGGAGTTTGGGTCAAACTGAATAAATAATGCTGTTATAGTAGCAGTGGCAGACATGCCCCAAATTAGAGGTGGGGCTGCAGGTAGCAATCTGCACACACACTTTCCCCCCCCCTCCTCCTCTCCAACTCTCTCTCTGTTCCAGAATGAAAAATTCAGACGTTAATGGGCAATGTGGTCCCTTTACTGTTCTCTGTTAGGCCCAACCTCTCTCCATCCAGCCTACTTTTCAATTCCAATCCCTATCCATGCACATCGTCAGTTCACCTACAACCTAATTCACCATCTGACTCCATTTAACCCTGCCAACCCAAACTCTTCCCCTCCCAGCTCAGAACACCCTGAAGCCACCTCAGCTCCCTCCAATCCAACCAGAGTATTGCCAAACTGAAGCATGCAAAAATCATGAGTCAAGGCCATGACTCCCCCTCCCCAACTCATGAGATTGGTTTAAAAAACATGAGATTTTAAAAATAATAAAGCTGGGATTGTACAGCCTCCACAACAACGAAGCTCAGAAACTTGCTTTTAAATTTGTTTCAAAATGAAATCTTAGATTTTTACATAAGTCAAGTAATTCCTGAAGCTGGGGTTTTATGAAAATCACCAGATATCATGGGACTTGCTATAAAATCATGGGAGTTTGTGACACTGCAACCCCACCTGCCCCAAAACACCCCTTCATTGTACCCTATCCTCCAGGCTAATAACCCTTCTTCTTTCTATCTACTTACTTTCTCCATGGCACAGAACCCTTTCTCACCAAACACTTCCAGGATCACAATACAGACCAGCCTACCCCTCAGATTTACAACCTGCCAGGGCTTAGAAAACGTCCTCAGGCTCTGAACACTTCCTCCTCCTAACCTAACACCCCATCTCCGTGGAGTGGAAAAGAAGGAGCAGAAGCGGCAAAGGAACATGTGCAGAGTCTGCCTCTGTTGGCCTACTCCTGTAGAAGCTTGTATTCCCTGCTCTGTGCCACCTTCCTCTGCTGCCTGCAGTCTGTGTGCCACTGACACAGAATTCCCCCCTTGGGAGCCAGGGGTTGCACTAAAACTGGGGTTCAGCCCTACCAAGAGTGCCCCAGGGACAGCAGGTGGTACTGCACCCTGCACTACATCAGTCATATTACACAGCTGTAATGTTACTGGTGGAGTTTAGCCCTAATATGCCATAATGACCAGCGGCTCCATAGACTGGAAGAGTGTGGTGTATGTTTCTTGTAATGTGCAGTAATTTTCACAATGTACTTGCCAGGGGCCATATTAAACCCTGGCATAAATAGGCTTCAGAGATACTGTACCCATTTACAACAGGACTGAATATGGGCTGTAGTTTTATAGCAGTGGAATAAACACCATATTTTCTCTAAACAATAAGCACTTCCTGGCAAGTGAAAAAATCCTAAATATTTTGCTTCCTTATTTCTCAGAAAATGTTTATTATATATCCACTTACGTGTCAGATGGTTTCAATTGCTGTAAAAAGATGTTATGTACTAGTGTACATTACTGTAAACCACCATCCAATTACTGGTGTGGTCAGTATGTTATTTACTAAATATGTTGTGGCATCTAAACCAAATATTATAGTGAGTGCAGGCTGAATATTGAAAATATGTGATAAACTTTATTAGATTGTAACAATTTAGACTAAGAATTAGGGCCCATTTTTTATCTTCGTGTATTTGTCATTACATTCCATATCTATCTATAGCTCTGTGCAAGTAATAACAGGAAAATACTGTCCAAGTATCTGACAATTATTTATCATTTTTAATGTGGTAGTGTTCTAAGGTCCCTATGGTCCTAGGTACTACACAGTCACTCAGGCAAACGTGGTACCTCACTCTGAAAGCTAATTTAAGGCAAGATACAATGAGTGAGTTACAAATAAAAAACAAATATTAATTGTGTAGGTAATACATTTCCCTTTATTATCATACATTCACTGGATATCTTGGAGATCTTAATTTAGAATTTTAATGTCTTGCAATTAGCTGCAAGGGGTCTGGCTTTACTTCAGATATTCTTCAGTCATATTTTAAAGTTTTGTTCCTTCCCTTCTACAAAATCAGGCCTCCACTGAAATCCGATGACTAAGAATTAACATGAGTGACAGCACCTTTACCTACTAAGTTGTAATTCCTTGGATTTCTACAAGAAACTCAGAAACTATCTGTTTTTAAAATTTTGTTTCAAGTCCTTGTTTTGTTTAGTCTTTGAAATAAAGTTCTAGCTCTAATAAATTTGCTTCCTGTGACAGTCTTCCACTGTAAAAAGCAAAATAAGGAACATTTGTTGTTTCAAATTCAGACTAACTTCCTGTTTTCAAATACACAGCAACATTTGAACATCAGTTAATTCCATCCTAAGGTCTCGATTCAGCAAGGTACCTAAACACATGCCCAGTCCCACTGACCTCAATAGGACTATTCACATGCATCAGGCTGCTGAATCAGGGCTACATGATTCTTAGGAAATCTTCTCAACCATACAAAATGTTTCTGACTTCAACTTTATCTTGAGCATTTTCAAAATTTCAGACATACTTTACTGTCAACCCACTGCACTTCTGTATTTTATTTTATTTGGACTTTTATGATTTCTGTCTGGCATTTTATTGAGCATTGGTAAAAATCAGTCTATATAAAACATGACAGAAGCAAGGGGAAAACTAGATATCAACCCTAATCAAATATTGTAAAATATGTTGTTTAGCCAGATTGGGTGGATTCAGGATCACAGTCATTAATAAGATGACTACTAAATCTGTATGCCACTAAGACAGAAGGAAAACTAAAGGAAAGTTAATAATCCAATATTTGAACAAGCATACTATTTTTTAAAGCCATGGGTTTTACAAAACTACTCAAACTAGGACTTTGCTTGAAAACAGCAAACAGAGATTGGTTGTTATAGCCATGATATGGTATTTAAAGACTACTGTATGAGAAGGGAAAGCCAAAAATGCCTGATAATATTGTTTGTCTGCTGAAGTAACAGACTCAGTCACAACAGGTGTGCACAGTTAATACAGTATCGGAGGGAGATCATTAGGAGATTAAAAGAATTAGTAATAGGATTAAGCCAAAGTGCTACCACTTGGAATCTCTCCAGAGATTCAATGATTTGCTAAAATCATATGAAATTTTCCATTGGTCTGAAAGATGACTTCGGTAGAGTGCTGTATCATTTTTACAATAGCCATAACTATGTACAGTAGGAGATATTGCTAGCAATTTAGCCAAATGTAAAGACAATGTGCCACTATAAAAATGAAAAAAGGATGGGGAGATTTCTTGCATTAATTCCCACTTGCCCTTGCATTTACATTTCAAGCTAAAGTTTTTAAAATATCTGAAGGAAGGAAGATTATCTTTATTCATGACATACCTGTCAAGGGTATAATAGTTCCTTTCTTGCAACTGTTCTTTTTTATAGCCTGTTACATTAAAATACAACCCCCTGACATATTAAATATTGTAATTTACATGGTTAATATGTTATAATATGAATATTTATAATAGCCTAAGAATATTATAAATACATATTATAAATCACATTTTATTATCTGTGAGTATTAAACTTTAAGAACAAAAGAGGAGATTTTAAAAAACACAAATGACAGGCATTTATCTTGAACTGAATGTCAGTGGGAGTTAGAAGCCTACCTACACTTTGTGCCTTTCAAAACTCCCCAAATGCCAAACCGCCACCAATACGAACATGAACAGAAAAAGAAAACCACCATGTTCCTGACTAGCTAAAATAATATGATAATTCTAAAAAAACAAAAGGAACAGAAAAACAATCTCTGATGTCAGTAAAATATTAACACTCTCTCAGCAGTTTATACACAACAGACCACGAGACAGCTTTAAAACCAGCAACAGGGTTCTAATGACATTTGAGAGTTTAATTTCAATTGAATCCTATACTCCTAGTGCAGGGGTCAGCAACCTCTGGCACGTGACTTTCCAGGGTAAGCACCCTGTCAGGACAGACCAGTTTGTTTACCTGCCGCCTCTGCAAGTTCGGCCAATTGCGGCTCCCACTGTCCGTGGTTTGCCTCTCTGGGCCAATGGGGGCTGCGGGAAGCCACGGCCAGCACATCCCCCAGTCCGCGCCACTTCCTGCAACCCCCATTAGCCCAGAGCAGGTTCGACTGATCGCGGCTCCCCTGGCCTAATGTTAGAGACAGTCTTAAAAATATTTTTAAAAAACCAATCAGATGGGAACATTTGTGTTCCACTACTTGACACATGAATTAGCAACAAGAGAAGTGCAGATCTGTCACACAGTAAGTATCCTCTGAAGTCAATTTTTGTTCTGTGTTTCCAAATTCTGTTCTTCTTCCAAAGATGCCAGTGGGGGAGCAGTAAAACCTTTGCAAATGTATCAGAGAGCTATCAAGGAGCTTGACTGCATCTTTAGAGTTGTTAAAAACAACTGAGGAGAAGGATGAAACTGGCACTTTACAGCACAATTTACTGGCACCTGGGGGGAACTGGTCAGATGGGGAGACACAGTAGAAGATAGGTATTTAAGAGCCAGGTGATCAAAGTCTCCTTCTCCAGGAATAACACAATCATGAGGATGGTAGCGATTTGGCAGGTCAAAAGAGAGGTACAGATCCTGGTCACCTGACAGAAGAGTGTAAAGTAGCTACATGGCAGGAAGAGATCCCTTTCCATCCACTCATCTGTCCTCAAAGGTATGAAGAGTGAGTGGTAATTGCCACAAACTCAGGATTTATTAAACCCAGTTGTTTTTCAGTGACTGTTTCTTATTATCTCAGTTATTTTGCTTGTTCCAACTGGACAGCTGTATTATGCCCCGAGAGATTAGGATGGAAGTTCTTGAAAATGCATATTCTGTAGAACATTACTCTGCTCTATGCTCTCTTCAGCTTGGTCTACAGATACCATATGTATTTATAAAACTGATGCACTTCCATGTTGAGTTCTTTGTAATTACACTTTATTTTCCAGTTATTAGCTTTATCAAAGCAGCTAGTTCTTACCAAGAAAAGAATGGACACTTGCTTTCAAAATCATGTAATTGGTGAGGATGGCTTTATAGTCCAACAGCACTCAAAGAGTAAGGCTCAAACAGCCACATAAAGGAGGAGTACACCTGTGATATGGCCAAATTCTGTTACGAGAGTACACTTTGCTACAGACATCGCAATGTTGCTGAACATGATTATATCAAGAAAAGGAAGTAGGCAAGCAGGTGTTTAGATGAATGCTGGTTCCTCAGTACCCTTGGAAGACTTATTCTGTCATAGGTCAAAGACCTCAATTGTGACAGTGCTGCCTGCAGTTTGGCCTCAGCATTCCTACAGACCGTGACTAAATCTCCTCAGGTTGGCCCAATATAGACCACTGTGTTATTTTTAACTGCTTATTTTGAAATAGTTGCAGCCTTCATTTTACACCAAAAATAGCTCTCGCTCGTCCTGGTGTGCCTGAGGCAACATGCTTTATTTTTAATTGTATAAGCACCTATCAAGTTTGTGCAGAAGCACTATTACATTAAAATATGTCCTTTGTTTTTAAATGTAGGTATACAATTATCCACCAATACTTTGAGGAAAAAGTATTGCAGATATTTTCCCCCTTCT
Source organism: Mauremys reevesii (assembly GCF_016161935.1). Lineage (NCBI taxonomy): Eukaryota > Metazoa > Chordata > Testudines > Geoemydidae > Mauremys > Mauremys reevesii. Next base: position 19,642,358 of record NC_052628.1, on the reverse strand, counting down.
GGAAAGGATAAATAGATGTGTTGATAAATCACCTCTTTTATGGAGTATTGTACAGTGTTAGACTGGAAAGGAAGCGTGTAAAACTCTCCTTTGTCATGATGCCCACAAAAATCTTGACAACAGTTATGCTGCTGGTGCTCTGAGAATACTGCCTATCATGCTGACCAATATTTCCCCACTGCTTCCTTGCCCAACCCTGTTGGTCTGTCTGTATCCATCTGTTGTCTCCTGTCTTACACTTAGACTGAAAACGCTTTGGGGCTGGAACTGTTTTTGTTCTGTGTTTGTACAGCACCTAGCACAACGAGATCCTGGGTCTATGACTGGGTTCTTAGATGTTATGATAATACAAACAACAGATTAAACCACAGGACTTGGATTAAACCTCAGAAGATCTGTGTTGTATTCCCATCATTGCCAGAATTCCTTTCACAAATCACTTCACTTTGTCTCAGTTTACCCATGTGTACAATGAGGATAACAACTAATTAGCTGAAGTTTATAAAGCACTTTAAAATCCAGGGTTGCAAGATGCTATAGAAGTACAGAGTTATTATTACCAAACAAAAGAAACGAACTGTGGTGGTTACAACTATAATGAAAGAAAAGAACCTGACCATTTTCTATTGTTTATGACAGAGAAAACAACACAACATTGGAGTTCTAGGGCAAAGTTTTAAGAGATACTGCCAACATAAAAATGAACAGTATTTTACCATGTGGACTTTTATACAGAAGCATTTTCAATAACTGCTATTTTCTGACCTACCTCCTCTTTTTCAGATGTAATAGGGATTAGAAAAACTGTACACTACAGTAGAACCTCAGAGTTACAAACACCTCGGGAATGGAGGTTGTTCATAACTCTGAAAAAAACCTTACGGTTGTTCTTTAAAAAGTTTACAACTGAACATTGATTTAATGCCGCTCTCAAACTTTACTATGCAGAAGAAAAATGCTGCTCTTTTTTTTTTTTTAGTAGTTTATGTTTAACACACTACTGTACTGTATTTGCCTTTTTTGTTTCTGCTGCTGCCTGATTGTGTACTTCCAGTTCCAAATGATTTGTGCGGTTAACTGGTCAGTTCACAACACTGGTGTTCATAACTTTGAGGTTCTACTGTACTTAAAATACTCTAAATCTGAAGTTTTAAAGTGTAAACATTATGGCTATAAGTGAGCTATAGCAAGAGAATATATTCATCACAAATCATTTCCTTCAGTGCTTTTACCTGCAGATGGCTGGAAAGCATTCCTGAAGTCCCTTTTTTTTGACTAAGGATCCTTCAAGGCAGTACATGAGGATGTCCATAACCTTGGAAACAAAAGTTAAATTGTTTAACAATGTTTGATTTTATTGTTCATAACAACATTTAAATTCTGAACAGTTATAGAGTTTTCTAGCTCTTGTGTTTAATTATATTTTTGGTACCTAAGTATAACGTGTTATCTACATAAACAAATCTGACTGCATTGCAACATATTGGAATTTGCAATGGCAATGGTACTTTGAATTGCTGCAAATACTCATTCACAGTAACAGTACACATTTTACAAAGCTACAAACTACAGGTAAGTGTCTGCTATCGAAGGCCTAAGAAGGAACACCACATTTTGTGCTAGCTATATTAAGAGGGAATGTGAACAGGAACACCAAAGTTAAGGAAATCACATTGTATGGTGGATTCTTTAACAATGTCCTTCAGCCTTAATGAATATGCATCCAAAAGACAAAAAACTTTCAACATCCCTCTTCAGTCCATTCAAAATGCTGCTGTAACAACCTTGTCCAAATTGCCAACAAATTCTTTTACTAGCTTGTCCTTACCCATTAAGTCCTACCCAATTCTCTGGTCTGGTCTCTTCAACCCTTGGCACCTTCACTTTGCCCAAACTTTGCCCAGGATTAACTATTCCATTTTATCCATCTCCATACATCCTTTTATGTAGCCCTCATGTCAGAAACACTCTCTGCAACCCAGTCTTCAATGCACCCACTTAACCCTTTTCAAGGGCCTCCTGAAAATACGTTACTTCTCAGCCCAAGTCCTCCCCTTAAAAAAGAATTTACCTAAAAACAGATAAAGGGAAATATTAGAACAAGGTGTGCTAAACATCACTGCTCACTGATCTTGCTTTTGTTGCACCATACGCAGTCATTTGTATGTTTGTTTTCTGCTACGTTTTTAAGCCCTTTGAGACAGGGACAGAGTCTTATGGCCTCAGATGTGTTATTTTAAAAAATAACGTATGTTCCATGGTGCTGTAAAAGTAGATGGCACTTTACAATTTACAACTGAGTTTATGTGCAATGTATTATTCATTGATTTATTCAAAACTATGATATACAGATATTACAGCATATTCTTACCTCTACAAGAAGATCCACAACATCTGTGGGCATTTTATCTATTAGTATTTCGATGACTCTTAGGATCTCTCCTTTAGCCCGAGCAAGAGCTGTGGTGTGAATATTCTGTTGAGACTGAGTGTTTGCTGCCAGCGCAGTGTGTCTATGCACCTACAAAAAGAATAGGATTATATATTTAACTACTGTTGTCCACATATATTTCAACTATACTTAGCATGAGCTTTCCATGTTGGTTTCTTAATACCAGATCAGGTTCCAACATGTCTACGGTCTCTAGCAGCGGTGAGAGGAGTCCAAGTGTTTATATGGGCTACTGCAGTTCTAAATTGTCACATCTCTTCTTCAATGGGTACATAAAGCCAATTAAGGAGGTTAAGTAAAGAGGCAGGGATGGTGATTATTTCTGTTTGCTAATCACACCTAATTCTGGGCCTGCACCTTTGACTTGGCTGGCACAGTGGAATAATTAGCCCACTGTCTAAGATTGAGCATGGATGAAGACGGAGGTACTGTCACTAGTCTGAGGGAAGAAACCAGGAGAATTACAAATTACATATTAATTATGCAAAATTACATTTTTCCACGTCATTCACTAGGAATGAAGACATCTGATGACCAATCAAAAAATATTATTTGTGAAATATACAGAAAAGAAACAGTTTTTGTTTGAGATTTAAGGACAAATGTTCAACATTTGGACTAAAATATTACATTAAGAACATTTGTATTTTGCAGAACTCATTTGAACCATAGAATCATAGAACTGCAAGAGACCTCGAGAGGTCATCTTCTCCAGTCCCCTGCACTCATGGCAGGACTAAGTATTATCTAGACCATCCCTGACAGGTGTTTGTCTAACCTGCTCTTAAAAATCTCCAATGATGGAGATTCCACATTTATGCCAATGTTTAACCACCCTGACAGTGGGAAACTTTTTGTCCTATCTTCAGAGGTTAAGAAAAACACATTTTCCCCTTCCTCCTTGTAACAACCTTTTACATACTTGAAAACTGTTGTTATGTCCCCTCTCAGTCTTCTCTTTTCCAGACTAAACAAACCCAATTTTTTCAATCTTCCCTCATAGGTCATGTTTTCTAGACCTTTAATCATTTTTGTCGCTCTTCTCTGGACTCTCTCCAATTTGTCCACATCTTTCCTGAAATGTGGTGCCCAGAACTGGACACAATACTCCAGTTGAGGCCTAATCAGAGCGGAGTTGAGCGGAAGAATTACTTCTTGTGTCTTGCTTATAACACTCCTGCTAATACATCCCAGAATGATTTTGCAACAGCATTACACTGTTGACTCAGATTTAGCTTGTGACCCACTATGACCCCCCCGATCCCTTTCCGCAATACTCCTTCCTAGACAGGTGTGATGAAGTGGAAATATTCTGGCTGTGTTATGTGAATGCTGAGTGGGAAGTATTGACCTGGGGATGTTTCAGGGGAGTTGGGACTGCCTGCCTTGGGGAAGGGAGCATACCTGAGCATGTAACCAGAGAACCCAGGACGGGGGTTGAAGGCCAGGTGACACCTCTGCCCTGGACACTGAACAAAGGACACAAAGGCTGGGGGAGGAGCCAAGGGGAGGCTGAGTGAGAGGCTGGGGGGAGTTTTCAGTTTGAAGTTGGCTGGGAAATGGAGAGGGGCACTCCGACGGGGTTTGGGCTTCCCAACGGGGCTGTGACCTCCCTGGGGGCCCCAGATGGACCTAACTAAAGGGGTCCTGTTGTCTGTACCGGCAAGACCTGTTTTGGACTGTGTTCCTGTCATCTAAATAAACCTCTGTTTTACTGGCTGGCTAAGAGTAGCATCTGACTGAGAAATGGGGGTGCAGGGGATGACTGGCTTTGAGGGGGAGCAGTTGCAGAGCATCGCCCAGGAACTCCGTGACAACAGGCATTTCCCATTTTGTATGTGTGCAACTGATTGTTCCTTCCTAAATGGTGTACTTTGCATTTGTCCTTATTGAATTTCATCCTATTTACTTCAGACCATTTCTCCAGTTTGTCCAGCTCATTTTGAATGTTAATCCTATCCTCCAAAGCACTTGCAACCCTTCCCAGCTTGGTATTATCTACAAACATTATAAGTGTACTCTCTATTCCATTATCTAAATCATTGATGAAGATACTGAACCGAATTGGACCCAAAACTGATCCCTGTGGGACCTCACTTGCTATGCCCTTCTAGCTTGACCGTGGCCTTTGTATGAAGCCTTTGAATGTGTTTTAATTATTATTCTGCATACACTCCTTAAAATGTTTGTCCACTTTCTTTACTGATCCTCACTTTCACAAAAAGGGAGGGTCAGGGTGAATAAATGGCCCATCTTGGACTTAAAAATGATATATAACACCAAATGTTATTTTGGACATTTGAAGGCCCTTCACTGTGTACCTCCTTGCCAGTCTTCTTTTGCCAACCCGATGTTTAGGTACAATCACACATAATCAGCATGGTGCAGGACCTGCAGAGGCTGCAGCTGCTTCTAAAATCAGATGCACTAAGGAGATGGGAGGATGACTGGGGTAGAAAGGGGATCCTAGCTTCTATGCTATGCCCGAAGAACCTAGGACTAGATTGGAGAGGCCCCAGAAGAAACACCCAGCACCAAAGATGGGTGGGATGATGAAAGACACCTTCCCAAGAGCACCTTCCTATTTCCCCCCAAAGGAACAAGTGTTAGACTCCCTTCCCCAACAGAAAAATGAGAAAAGGAAAAATCCCTGAACCTGAGTAGCTTGGGCAACAGAAGGAGAAAAATGAGAGCAGAATTTGCTCCTTAAAACACCAAATTATTTCATCCAATAATGTATGTCTGCTGGACCAAATCCCGAAAGCAATGCTCAGTATCCATTCAGTCCTGAATTATGCAGTATTTGCATTGCCTAGGTAAAGGCTAAGAAAAAAACCTAGTAAGTCCTTTGGGATTTTGCCCACCGCTCTATATATGAATTGAAAGGTTACACACCCAGTACATCAGGACACAATTTCAACTCATCAAGTGTCCTGGTGTATCAGTTATCAAGATATCGCTGCATAATGTGTGTGTTGCATACCACCAAATATTTAAAAATGATAACCCATTTTGTTTCCCCAAAAAAGCTAAATTGTGGGGCGGTGGTAAAGGAGATTTGACTATTTTTTATTTCTGTCTGCTAATACTGGAGCTGAAAAGCATTAATATAAAAACCAACCAAAAAGTTTGTTGCACGCTGAGATCATTATTCTTTTGAAAGTGCAGTTCAGTGAACATTGAAGTTTTTCTCACCTCCTTGGCGATAGTTGTTATGAAGGCGGGTGGTCTGGCAGTGGCAATGAGTGAGAGAGCATGTCGTGCAGAGCGGGCGGAGTCAGCTGCTGGACTCAGAGGCAGCCCCATTGTGATGCTAAACAGGGATCAGACAAAGAGGGGAAAAAAGAAAAGAGGCATTAGAAATATAGAGTGAAAAGATTAGACACAGCTTATAATGTCAGTTCAAGGTCAACGGGAGCACTCAAACAGTTAGAATATAATGGACTTCCAACAATGAGCAGTGATTAGGAGTCAGGGTGTTCTGGCATCAAATACAAAATCGAATAATTAACCATGAAGATTGAAAACAGTATGTGCATCTGTCCAAAGTGGTAAAAAGGCCTTGTTAACAAATTATCTAGCTGTAGTACTGAATACGTATCACAAAACCTGGGACAAGGCAAATAAAGAATGTCATATGAAGTATTTTTATATTTTATTGTTTAGCAAAAGTTTAGAAGTAGCTTGAAAATACAGCTTTTGTAGTATTACTATTCAGTTTGGCTAAGCACTTTTAACTAGTTGGGAGAAGGGGAAGAAAGAGCTTCTAGAGGCATTGAAAATACTGAATTCATTCAATTTGGTTTCCTGTGTTGAATGAATCACTTTGTTTTAAAATACTGCAAGTGCTATTAAGACAAAGACAGACTCACCTATCAGCAATCCCTATTTATGAACATCACAGGCGTGGCAGAAGTTCAACACACATTAAGGCAAGATTGCTTTTTCAGAGCATATGCAAATGAGCAGCACTGACTGGCTGGTGACTGATTTTTAGAACAACTTCTCCGCCTTAAAAAATTTACATCTTAGCTGTTGTTCCTAATTTGCATTATACATATATACGAATGCCAAGTGTTAATAAAACTACGATTTTTCATTAAAGTAAGTGTCATTTAAGTGCACATTGAGAACAAGAGATGATTTCTGTTACATAAGAAGAGGTGAATTCTACAGCTTTCTCCTCTAGCAATGTGATTTCGGATGCGTTAGCACTTTAAGAGATGCATAGGAGATAAAAATATATTAATTTAAATCTGTCCAGGCCCAATTAAGTAATTTTATCAAGCTTCATCTGTAATTTAAATTATACACGATTTGATTCTAAATACTTAGTGCTGAGGACAACCTCAATATGTTAAGTCATGGCTCATTAAAATATTCAATTAACTTATTATAAAGCAATACAAAATTATCACAGTGTCTCTTTGGAAATACAACCAGAGGCCCAAGCCTGCAGCCTGTACTCATGTGAGCAGTCACACTGCTTTCAATCAGATTACTCACATGAGTAAGGGCTCCAATTGAGTTATGATTGCAATCATTTTACACAACTAATGTCATTATAACTGATTAACAAAAAAACCTTCTTTCTAAATCCTTAACATAACATACATGCATTTAGAGACTCTGGGTCGGATTGTAACTGTGCCAGAACTCCATCAGTGCAGCTGATTGGTGAGGTGGTAAAGGTAGCTGACATCCACCATTGCGCTTTTCTGATCTCTGGGGTTGCTGGGGGCCGGTTCAGCCTTTAGAGCAGCCTCAAGTAAGTTAGAGCAGCCTCAAGACTACTCTAAACTATATACAGCCGCAATTGTCTTCTGTGGAGCTGTTTCATAGCAGAGAATCTCTCAGTACAGTCACAGCCCGGCCATGTCCCTTTCATCCCCTACATCCTGCTGGAGTGGCACAAAGCTCCCTTATTAGCGGGCAGGATATGGCTCATTATTGCTGTTCGCTCTGACTGCAAATGAGAGAATGCCGAAGATCATCCCAAACAATTCCATTAACTCTCACATCATTTAGATTTTATTCATGTCACATCTTACCAAAGACACACATTTAGAAATGTTAAGAATTTTAAGACTTGTTTTAAAAAAAACGGTAATATATAACATGTTATCTGATTGTACATAATATGCAAATCCTAGGTAGAGTCCAACTCCACAAGCCTCAAAATGACAGGAAAGAAGGCATCAAAACCTTTGCTCAAGCTCCAAAAAATATGCAACTTAGTCTATCAACTTGTTTGGCCCCATCCCAATAATGTCTGAGTAGGGATGTTAATGTCTGATATCTTCTGATATACCAGGCTAAAAGAAGGAATGATTTCTAATTCTTCAAAGCGGTATTTATAGCACAGTTAAAAATGTTTCTGGACCAGATAACATGTTTCTCAATTCTGGTCTTTAAATAAGTATAACTGGGAAGGGGGCTTGGAGTAAATGTACATTTTGAGAGACAGGGAGGAAGGGATGAAGTATACCTCTCAACAGCCTAACAAGAGAATGTGTGAACAAAAGTGGAAAAAAGGATACAAACAACGTGAAATGTTATTTTCTCAATGAAGAGAAGATCTCTCTTTTTGAACTATGCTTAGGTCAAATATTTCCAAGAAAAGTAAGATTTAAAAAAAAATCTATCCTGTTTAATTCTCTCTTCTGCTCATGTTTTATACGGAATATAAGCTATGAACTGTGGTATAAAAGCAGTTGGCATGAGTTTGGGATGGCCAATTACTTATAAGTGACAAAGCCACAAATACACGAGTGCCATTTAAACCTTTATTCCACAACACTAAGTATATGCCCTAACTTTAGGAATATTTTAGTGGGTTTAAAAAAATTATTGGAACTATTTTTTCATCTGTAAAAGTACGTGCTTTAGTTACTGAGCGTTCTCTCTCATGTTTTGTGCAGGAAGTGAGTGCCAAGACTGGTGTCAAAATTGTTTCATATTCTTAGTTATTTCCATTTGTTTTTCATTTTCCAGAAAAAATGTTCAGTGGTACAAAGCTCCTCTTGAACTGCACTTAACAACTTTGATGGTAACAATGAAGTTTTTTTATTTTAGATTTTTGTGTATGGTAAATCTATGATATAACAGGATTGCACACTTGTAACTTACATATGAAAAAGTATGAAAGACCAGCCAAGCATCGATTAAAGCTTTCTCTGACAAGTGAGCTATTTGAGCCACTGTCAAACTATGTAGCAGCAATACATGGATAAATGATAAGCATTAGATTCAACAAAAATACATACGATCTTGCTCATCATTTTTATTCACCTCATCTTCTCTTATTTCATCAACATACACAATAAAATAATGACTATAACAATTAACGTACTTCTCAAAATAGCACTATATCGATGTCCCTGTTACCTTTTATTTGTGATAGCTCTTTGAATAAAACTAAAAATCATTTTGGCATTTTTGCAGACTACTGAGTGATGAAAGCATATTAAAAACTAGATTAACAATCTAATCCTAATGTTGTTATCTAGTAACCCTGGTCTGGTCCCTATGTGTATTCATTGAAAACTTCAGAAGCATAGTTCAGCAAGGATTCACATGTTTCTGTCAGGAATATTTTTCCCTCTCAGTGTTTGGTAAGGCATGCATTTTCCTGAAAAGCAACAGGTTTCTTGTTAATTCATTTACAACACTCAGCTGTGGTAGTATGTGGCCAGAGATTAACCCCCTCCCGCAGCTGGTCTGTATGTCTTCTTTCAGAGCTAAAGCTGTGCGTGATGGAACAGGCATATTGCACCAAGACCACAGAAAAAAAACAAAGGCAGATTCAAACCTAGCATTCGCAAGGAAGCACCTTGTCTCTTATATCCAGATTTATTCTTTTATAGGGGAATTTCATTCTTTCCACATCCTTAAGATTAGTACATGTGTACTGTCCCAGCCAGATACGCATTTCGATCACACCTTAAACAGTCATTTGTGTAAACCATAGTGCAGACAAGCTATTGATGGAGTTTTACAAAACTGATACTGACCCATCCTACCACAACACATGCCTATCTATTGCCGGTGGCACTAAGGGAGCTCAAACTACTCTATTTTTACCCTCCCCCCCCTCAGTAAATTTGATTCAGAGTACAAATATGTTGTTTATATTATTTATTTAAATTTATACAATGAATAAAAAAGCCGCCTATTCAGGGCTGCTAGCAAGTGTAGCATATGTTAAAAATTCAGTCAAACTGGTACAAACAGGAATAAATCCAACCGCCTCCCCCAAACTGGGAAACATCCAGCCAAATAGAAAATATCTATACATTAATATAGTGGGTCAAGATTTATTGCCTGGGTCCCATTGGCAGAAAGTCTGCCTGGAGTTGAGGTTTAGCTGCAGACTTGAGCTGCTAAGCCAGCGGCCAGATGATGGCTGACACAGCCCACAAGCGCGTAGAAAGCACATCTCCCTCACAGCATCCGCTGATGGGACTTGTGGAGCTCTAGCTGGAGTTTAAAGCTGCTTTCCCACAGGGGAGACTTCCCAACTTGTGGGAAACTGCTTCTAAGGACACAGCTGGTGAATACGGTGGGAACTAATCAAACCCAAAATTTACACCGTACCCCAAAATAAACATAACAGGAGTCTGTGTGGCTGAAGTTGAGACTGCTCATTGTGGGTATGCTAGAGGGGAGGGGAGAGATTAGATTCCCTTGGCCTCATGTTCCTATGCAGGAGACCACTATAAATTTGTTGCAAGCTTTAGGGAATGTAAGGGACCAGCACTCTGCCCCAGAATAACCATGCTTGGCTACAGCAAGCCCTAGCAGGCCAGCTCTGCAGGAGTGCAGACTACATTTTAAAGGTGTATCAATAAGTATTTTTTCATTGAACTTACTTACTCCAATACCATAGTGCCATACGAAAGATCTGTTCTGAACAAAGGCATGAAGGATGGCAGAGCAGTTTTGTCTGGGATGCTCTTGGGCCTGCACTGACACGGTGGTGGTGGTAGTGGAAACTAGGTAGATCTGAGACTAGCTGATATTGCTTCAGCTAATCTCCGGCCTTCATGCTTCTGGGAGAAGGGAGGGTTGGCAGATGACAGAGCCAGTGCCCTGAGAGCCAGTGTCATGGAAGAATGGGCAGGAACATTTTGGGAGGACTAATTGCATGACAGTAGCTGCAATACTTGTTTTTCCTGTTCATCCTGGCAATGCAATCATGCAGAGTGACTGGATGCAAATATATAAGTGCCTTTATATGGCACTTGCATTTTCCAGGGTCTTTACAGACATTACATGTTCTTCACATACTCCAGTAACCGATGGACTTCATTATTATTCTTACTTTATAGATGGGGAAACTGAGGCAGAGCAGTTAAGTAATTCTGTCAAGGCCACAGAGGAAGCCTGTATCAGAGCTGTGCCAGAGTCCATGGGTTATAATCCTGCATTCAGACTAAGGCTACTCATCCCTCATACACAGATGCATACTAATAAAAATGCATATTTTCAATAAATAAAATGTTTCTGTATCTCGTATATTTTTTCTTTATTTAGTTAAGTTTTATTAGATAATGCAAACTGTGTTATACAAAACAAATATTTTCAAAAAATCAGGCCAAGATTTATTTCAGTAGGGATTTAGGACACAAATGCAAGCTCTTACCAAGCAACACTGAAAGAACACAAGTCCTTAGTTAGTTGCTGGGAGCATAACAAAGGCTCTGTTGGGTTACTGGACAACAGCAGATCTTAACCTGTGGGTTGCAACCCTAAAGGTTGTTGCTGGCAGATTTCTGTAGGGTTGTAAAGCTGGTCCCTTTTTCCTGCTGGTCAGATGCCATAGGTCAGAACTTTGCCTTGTCTTAAGCATGAGCGAATGGAATACTGATCATAGAAGTGTGCTGGTATCAACCAGGGAAACTTGCACTTGAGAGGAACTCAAGAATACAACACTCCTTCTCCCAAGGGTGAGAAAGAACACTGAAGGGTTCCCTCCAGCTCCTGAGGAACCCGGGAAGACAGGTGAAAAGGCTGCGTGTAAGGGAAGGTACTATGATGCAGGATGGAGTTTTATCGGCTCAACACACATTAGTAGCAAAGAGGGGGGCAAAGAGAAAGTGGAGCCCTCATCTCGCAGGAGGGAGAAGAAAATCACCTACTCAGAGCTACCAGATAGGATTTTTTAGGATGTGAAATCCAGGGGCAGGAGGTGGGGAAGAAGCATCTAAATTTTGGGTCACAGGAGGAGAAGGCTTTTTACAACTAAAAGTAAAGATGCTTCCCCATGGGAACATGGAGCCTTCTTGAACACACACAGATTTTACATGTGCATTTCCTCCATCTGAGAGGATGAGATTTACATTAAAAAAATGAACAAGTATCCAGCCATTGGAAGCTTTAATTTACTTTAATTTCCAGTTAACTTTTTGAAGCTTTGGGGAGCTCAGCTCTGCAAAAGAAAAAGAAGCAAAGAAGGATGTTCAGGACTACAGTGCACTTGAAGGTAACATGAAGAACAGAACGAGAGGGAGAGAGAGACTTTAGGGTAACACAGAAGAGGCAGATGGATTAAGGAAAAGGGAATAACTCTCAATTTCTTGGCTTTTGTAAGGTGAAGTTAGACGCAAAGTTTGATTACTGCGTTTTTACATCAGCATGAATAATTGGTTTGGCCGCTATCTAATGTTGGTAGTCCATCGCTGATGATGAAGATGATATTGTTGCAATTCTCATCTATGGCTACGCATATGAATCTGAAGTCTGAACCCTGATGCACAGTCAGACACACTGAGGGCATGGGAAGTCTGTATCTATGATGTTCGATTATGCAGCTCTCTGGCCCCTGTCGTGCAGACTGGAGATGATTTTGTCGACCCCCCTCAAACCTGTCACATGCTCATCTTGTCAGAGACCACCAGAGAGTCCTATTCTGAGCCATTTGCTCGAGTTCTTTGAGATTGACGCAAGCCTACAGAAGACTACTCTATGCCCCTATCTAACAGCCAGCTATCAAACTTCAACAGTGCAGTAGTTTACCATTATTTCTAAAACAGCCTAGTCAACTGCACAGGATTAAAAACATGAAATTTCAGTATAAAAACAGTGTTTATTTTGTTCCATATTTCTGTATAAAAAGAGTGACCAAGAGGGAAACCAAACCCCTAAACTCTCAGATTCCACTCAGACAGTCAGTAACACAGAGGAACACCAAGCCATGTTCTCCTCCAACCTTTTATCAGCCATGAAACCATGACCAGGCTAGTAACCTTCTGCAAGAGAAATTACAAGGATGTGATTTTGCTTTGGGTCTTTCCCTGCTTTAAGGATGAAGCATGTGGCTTCTTTTGTGTCCCTTTCCTCCTGTAGCCGTTAGGTCAGACAGATACTTTTCAGAGGACGAAATGCTGCTGTACAAAAGGGATTGAGGGAAAAGCCAACACCCAGCAATTTTCTGTCACTGTGGCTTACACTGCCAGACTGACACCATGACACAAGAGAATGGGAAGAAACCGGGGGACCTATATTTCTGCAACATTGTAAAGAAAAGTCTAATTTAATTTACTCTTTTAAAAAGCAGTCTCTTGCTTACATGAACAGGGCTGACTTGATGGCAGAATAAAGAGTCAGGCATGAACATTCCCACATGGCATAACAGCATGGACCTTGGAACTGTTTTGCCTTCCTGGGCTGTTGAGAACACAGGTCACCTGGGCATATCCCACTGATCAACTGCCCATGAATGCTGAATTGCATGAGTACTGATAAAAACAACAAGGAGTTCAGTGGCACCTTACAGACTAACAGATTTATTTGGGCATAAGCTTTCGTGGGTAAAACACCTCACTTCTGTTGCATCTGAAGAAGTGAGGTTTTTTACCCACAAAAGCTTATGCCCAAATAAATCTGTTAGTCTGTAAGGTGCCACCGGACTCCTTGTTGTTTTTGTGGATACAGACTAACACGGCTACCCCCTAATACATGAGTACTGATGGAGCTCAGTACTTCCTATTTTATAATTCTATGTCTCTATCTTTAGTCTGAATTTCAGCTTAATGCGAATTTAAAGGTTTAAAAAACTAAGCTTATAATTGAAATGGTGACAGATCCCTTGCTACTTCCAGGTTTAAAAGGTATTTTTGTAGCCCAAATAGATGGAAAGTCATCTAAGCATCTTTAGAAGCTTTCTCTGTTCTACAGCTCATGTTCTTCCTTTTTTCTAAATCCCCAACTATCAACTACAAAGGTTACATTCTAAAACTATTGCCCTATATTTGCAAACTATTCAGGCCCTTTAATTTATGCTGCATTTTCACCATAGAACAAAAAAACTCCTCTAATCATGATCAACTAAAACTAAAAAGGGACTACTTAATTATTTGTACCGTTTATACATACACACGTTGAAAACAATACAATGTTTGTAATGTTTTATCAACATTTGAGAAGTAATCCAAATCAAACTGCGTTTTTTAATTCAAAGAAGAAAAATTATGGACAGCAACAATCCCTACAGTCCTCTATGCCTAGAAATCAAAGCCTAATTAATTCTAGAAAAATACTCTTAATCCTCATGAGTGAGCAGTTCCACTCAGCATGGTTAAAATAGTGTAATCTTTAGTGTGCATGTGTGTGTTGGGGTGGGGGGGAAGGAGGGCTGGACTAGAAGGGTGGACGAGTTATCCAAAACTCTGCAGCACATCTCAGCTCAGAAATGTATTTTATTCAGCGCAACAAAGAAGATAAACACTGCATGTGTTTTTTTCTTTGTCAATAAATGCGAAGTGAATTTTTTTTTAAAAGCACAAGCTTGACATAAAAGCTCCTTCAAAAACTGTGCTTAACATCCCAGACAGAAGCAAGGCAGCTGTGCACTGTTATTGTGTACACGGTAAATCAGGCACAAAAAGGGGCAGCTCAGCAGGGCACCAGGAGGGTAAGATGCATACTTAACCCCCTGTACACATTGTTGCTCCATTTCTTTCCATCTTAGTCCTTCTGAAGTCAGTACTGTACCTGTCATGGATGTAACAGGCCATTTTCAATCTAAATCTTGTTATGGATTAATAAGCAAACACTTTCTCGCTTATTATGCAATTTATCATGATGAAAATTGCATTGGGCTCCTCAAGGCTACATGCTGATACATTCATTTATTCTGTGCTCTGTGTATAGAGAGCCATACTAATCTTTATGACAGCTAAGGAGGTAATAGCAAGACTAAAATTACTTTCTGAATAACTGTACTTGCTCAGTTTATATAAAAGTTTACATTTAAACACAGTATACCTTACCTGAAAATTTTTAAAACCAGACCAAAGGGCATAAAATATTTACATTTTATCTTCTAAAAATCAAACTAAGTTCAGACAACAATTATTCATCTTATTCACATATTTTTCCATGTTAAATGGTACAAACCCACTCATTCTTTAAAATTTGTTTGGCCGATGTCTAAAAATATGCTATACAATAAGCTATCAATATTTATCTATAAACAATGCAGAAAGAAGTTAGTCATCTGAAGACAGACACAGAATGATGATTAGATGCATTTATAGAAGCAAGGCGACCTGCAGAGTTCATTATTGTCCACATTTTCTTAAATAGTTCACAATGATTACAAGCCACTGATACTGCAGCAGTCTTGCAGAACTGCAAGTGAAATATAAAATGTAACACAAGAATGAATTCCATTTTGATACTAAAGAACATAGATTGTGAAAGTATACAGTGGTGGTTTAATATTCTAGGAATGTTATTTCTACTGGTTAGATAATCAATTATTTAACAAAAACAGATTAAGAGTACCTTTAAAATATCTAATTGAAATACTGTGCATTTTTTATTTTATAGGGTTTATATTATCACCATGATTTTTTTTTTAATCTTTTTTCTCTTTTGGTACACCACTAAGACATAGTGGACTATACAGCTAGATGAACAACTGTCATTAAGATTTTTGCAAATAATGGACTTAGAATTAAATGTTAAATCAACTAATCATTTTAAAATATTGTGGTAGATTTGTTTATAATTTAATTTTTTGTTAACACAGACATGTGATCTGAAGATATATATACAATATTATTTATGATGATCAAAAATGTATAATCTCACAATATATATAAATACCAGTTTATAAGTTAAACAGTATACTGCAATTTCAAGGCACTGTGCAGACAATGCATGCATCAAATCATTTATTAATGTTTTTTCAGTACTCATCTCTCTCATGTTTTAAAATATATCCAGAAACCTTCATGGTATCAGCAATATGATAGAAAAAAAAACAATTATTGAAGAGAAGGCCTGCAGCTGTATGGATAGCAGAATACCATGGATATCAGCAATAAGATGATAAAAAATACTAATTACTGAAGAGAAGACCTGCACTTGTATTTCTTATGAGCAACAGTATGGTAATATTCATTCTTAAATTAGGATGGTAACACGATGCTGACTTATCTATGACATTTGTATTTTCAATTTCTGAAGGTTCCTTTCAGTTTAAATCCTTAGCTAGTCAAAGTGCAAAATTCAAAATACTGTACATTCTTTTTGTAGTAGTGAAATTTTTTCCCAATTGTTAGTCTAGTTTACCATTTAGCACTTAAGGCTGAATATTAAAGTATTTGCAAGGATAAAGGCCTATATTTTTGTGTGAAATTGTTCCATTCAATATAAAATGTATATTAAAAAATACAAGTTAGTATTTACAACTTGTAAACTAAAAATTGATAATTTGGGTATGCTGATCAAAGGTCCTAAGGACCAGATCCTCATTTGGTGGAAATCAGCAAAGCTCCATTGAAGCTATGCCAGTGTATGGCAACTGTAGATCTGGTCTACACACTTTACTGAAACACACCTTATAAGCAGAATTTAAAATACTGAGCAGTTGAAGTTTAAACTTTCAATACATTAAAATATAAAATAAACAAAGAAAAAATAATGTTTTTATTCCAAGTGATATATCAGTAATTATATCTTAATTTTGAGTCAATGATATTTAACGGTCATTTGCAGTTATATTTCTTTTAACACTGATTTTTGTATCAAATAAATACTATAACCCTTAATTTGTAGTTGCAAAAGAACTACAATACAGACACTTCTGAAAATATTCTAGATACCATTTAGAGGATAAAATGAATATTTACATATTTCTCCCAGAGTAGGAAGCTGATATTTTGTCACAGTTAGGGGTTTATTTATTTATTTCACAGGATTCATGTAGCTATGAATGGAAACTAACCTTATCTCAATAGACAGCTGACGTATAACCACTAATATTATCCAGTATTAGTTATTAATTATTATTATTTTGTTTTTAGACAGGAAAGAGCACAGACAATATGAAATGTAACAATTCAGTTATATCTAATACACAAACAGACCACTCTGGCTGCTTGTTGTATCAACTGTAATTTACTTAACTAATTATAAATATACAATAGAATTTCTCTTTTCCCATATTTGTTTTGTATAACACAGTTTGCATTATCTAATAAAACTTAACTAAATAAAGAAAAAATATACGAGATACAGAAACATTTTATTTAAAATCTATTCGGAAAGATATTTAGGATAAATCTCAGACAAAATAATTAATTTTACGACAACAAACACTAACAGTGTAAAAAAGAAAAAGGCCCATTTCTGCAAAACCCTTCTAAAGATTATTCATATGACAATTGATATTTCTGATAGAAAGGCCTCTGGGTAATAAAATAATATTGAAATCATGCCTTAACAATAAATAATTATATCTATATATGTATGTATAAGTATATGTGTACGTGTGTATCTTTTTATATATATATAATGCCTTAATAAAAAATAATTACACACACACACACACACACACACACACAGAGGCACATCAAATTACAAGAACCTAATTTCCCATCCCCCCAGCATAGAGGTCCAGATTTGGCCACCCTTATTTCATGAGTCATTTCATAGTTATATATTTTATCATAATTATTTCAAATGGGATAATTAAAGAGTAAGGGACTACTCAGTGCACGTAAAAATGGTAGAATCTGGCCTGTGATCATTGAAACAACCCTGCACAAACCATACATACACCTCTACCCCGCTATAACGTGACCTGATATAACATGGGTTCGCATATAGCGTGGTATCAGCTGAGCTCTGACGGCGCTTTAAAGGGTCCAGGGCTCTGGCTGCTGCAGGGAGCCCCGGGCCCTTTAAATCACCGCTGGAGCCCTGCCGCCACTACACCAGGGCTGCGGCAGCGAGGCTCGTGCGGTGCTTTAAAGGGTCCAGGGCTCTGGCTGCTGCGGGGAGTCCCGGGCCCTTTAAATTCCGCTGGAGCCCTGCCACTGCTACCCCAGGGCTGTGGCGGTGGGGCTCCACCGGCGATTTAAAGGACCTGGGGCTACCCGCAGCGGCTGGAGCCTGGAGCTCTTTAAATCACCGCCGGAGCCCTGCTGCCCCTACCCTGATATAACGGGGTTTCAGCTATAACGCAGTAGGGATTTTTGGCTCCCCATGACCGTGTTATAGTTGGGTAGCAGTGTATTAAAAAAGAAACTGAGAAACTCAGAATATCAAATGAACAGATGTTGTATATGTACACTACAATGGTGTGTAGAGTAAGGGGGAGGAGAGGGCGGAGAGAGGAGACACATTATGTGTGAGCAGATGCCACAAGCTTTTTTTCCTGTCATCTATCTAGGTTTACATACTGCACTCATCAACATGGAATCCAAGCATTTTGTCTAAGCCAGGGAATCCTGCAAATACAGATGAATGCTCCTACTCATGTGAGTAATGTTACTTAAATGCATTTGGCAGGATTGGATCCTATGTGTTAACCTGAAGTAGTCAGGAATTCCGATTCTAGTTAATTGCAGTTGCTCCAAGAGGACATAAGGCAAAAGGTGGCACATCAAATCGACAAATTCTGTAGTATTTAAATCTCTACATGCTAATAGTAAGACCTGGAGATGCACTTACTGGATATTAAGCAAGAGATGCAGGACATAGATAAATTCTATAAATTATAGTTTAAGCTGTGAAATATTAGAATATATTTTACCATAATAGTATATTTATGTGTTTATGTTTATTTCAAGGAATTGAAATTTTTGTTGTACTGGAGAAGACATATGATTATATGAACCAGCACCCCACCTGCCCATAAAATGATGCCATCAAACTTATCTTCCTTGTCAGTCAATAAGACCAAGGCCCCACTCCCTCTCTGAATGCCTCCACTCTCTTTGCTTCTCCCATTGCATCAAGATTTTTATCTTTGACTTCAAGGCCCTGAATATTTCTTCCCCTCCCCAATTTTTGCCCTTATCTCTTTTTATAGCAATTTTGTCCCCTCTGCTCTGCCAATTACTCTAGCCTTGTTATACATTATGCTCACTTCTCTCACAAACACCTCCATGATCTCCACTGTTGCATCATATTTGGTCCATATTCCTGAGATGACCCTCTCCTCCTTTAAATCCCTGTGGATGACCCATTTCTAATGTGATTGCTACAGAAGATTAGCTGGATGAAAGGCTGTAGGGTGATTCGGGATAATCTTTGTATATTTCATAACTCACACACACACACACTATTATTAAAACTTCATAGTATCAGGGTTTGAGCAATCACAAACTATCTTCTTTGTTGGTTGTAACGCTTTCCTCTACCCATTCTCACTGCTTTGTCTTTTCAGCATGCATTATTTTATCTTTTTTATAGCATCCAAAATATTGTGAGTACTACTGCAAACAAATAAATAATAGCTCCATCTCAAAATTCCTTCCTTGATACAAACCTTCAATTTGCCTTCACCTTCCATAACATTGTCTTTATCTTAGATTCAGAATCTCTCACCTCCTCATGCATTCCCCACATTGCTACATTCATCTTATACCACTGTGACACATAGGCCCCTTAGCAAACAATTCTTTGCAAACAACTCACTACATCAAATACATTGCTTAGAGCAGTGGTTCTAAAAGTAGGGCCGCCACTTGTTCAGGGAAAGTCCCTGGCAGGCTGGGCCGGTTTGTTTACCTGCCGCATCCACAGGTTTGTCCAATTGCGGCTCCCACTGGCCGTGGTTCGCCACTCCAGGCCAATGGGGTCTGCGGGAAGGGCTGCCAGCATGTCTCTCGGCCCACGCCACTTCCTGCAGCCCCCATTGGCCTGGAGCAGAGAACCGTGGCCAGTGGGAGCAGCGATCAGCCGAACCTGTAGATGCGGCAGGTAAACAACCCGGCCTGGCCCGCCAGGGGCTTTCCCTGAACAAGCGGCAGCCCTACTTTGAGAACCACTGGCTAAGAGTATTTGTCAATTAAGGTTAACATGTAAGGTCTCTTTTGGAAGCTTGCAACATATAAGTGCTTATAATCATGGCATGTTGTGTGTATGGGTAATATTTAAGGAATAATGTAACTATGTTGACGTTTATGCTCATATTTTTTTTAAGTTAAAAGGAATCACCAGTGATATTACTCAGTGACTACCTAGTCCTACAGGAGGGAATAGCCATGTATCCCTGGTTAGCAGGGGTGAAAGTAACTTACAGGACTTACCGGTACTGCCAGAGTCCTGAGGGGTGTGTGGCCTCAACTGGAAGAGGCGTGGCCTCTCAAGATTTAAAGGCTGTGGGGCACCGGCTGTGGCTGGGAGCCCCAGGGCCTTTAAATCAACCCAGGGCTCCCAGCTGCAGAGGTGGCTGGGAGTCCCCGGGGCAAATTAAAGGGCCCGGGGCTCCAGCCACTCCGGGCCCTTTAAATTCCTGCCGTTGAAGCTGGTGCAGTCCGGCACGGTGTACTGGCTCTTGCCAGTATGCCATACCAGCTTACTTTCACCTCTGCTGGTTAGCCAGTGATGTAATGCAAGGTTCAACTGCCTATCATTGCCCCATCACAGAAGAGTCAATGGAAAACTATCAAAGACAACTGCAAATAATCAAAACCACTTGGAGGTAAAAAAGGAGCATTATAACAGATGGGGATCACCCTGGATATGAATAAAGACAAAAGACTGTTTCAGTATAACTAGAGTGGGGAGAAGCACTCTGGATCCATTCACAAAGACATCTTATTGAGCAGAGGTGTTTTTCATGAATGATTAGATCTTGCTTCCTGCGAAGCCGGCCAGCTCTGTAACAGACTGAACTTCTGGGGGGAAACCTACTTATAAGATAAGGTGGTCACATAATAAATTGTAGGCCCTCATTCACATTTCATTATCTTATTTTGTATTGTAACCATTTCTTTCCATCACTCTCTCTTTCTTCTCATGTAATCTCTATTCTTTCTTAAATAAACCTTCTTTTGTTTCATTACAAGTGCTGTGTATTATACAGGGGCGACAGTTTAAGGTAAAACTGGTAAGAGGACCTGGGATTTCTGTGAGAAACGAGTGTCTGCGGTTGGATATCACAGGGGAATGCTTCAAGGGGACTCAGGGACTGAGGTGCACCTCTTGCTAACCTGCAAGGCAAACACAGGGCTGGCATAGTCTGGAGCAGAGTGGCTTGAGTGGCTTACAGGCTGGTGGTGTTAGGGAGCTAGCACCCAGTTACCACAAGCAAGACTCCCTCACATTGGAGGCAGAGGGGTAAGGATGTGAGTTACAGTCCTTTGTACCCCGAGAACCATCACAACCACCTCCACTGACATCCTCATTCTTCTTTCAATTACTTTTTATATGGCTTCCCTAATCCCCAGTACCCTAGATCTAACACAATGCTGCTGCCTGCATTCTCATACGTACAAACACGCCCAACCGCATACCTCCATCCTCAAACAGCTCAACTGGCTTATCATTCATTCAGGATTCCGTTCAAAATTGCCTCCTTGTTGATAAACACTCTCCCAGGGCTTGTACTAGCTCACCACAAAGACCTTGTCTCCTCATACTCTCTTCTACTAACCTTTCACTCATTAACACATGCACCCTGGAAGTAAATAGGCTGCATCTGTCTGGGTGGTAGAAATATTGGGACCACTGAGTAGAATCTGCTGCACCAGAGTCTAAGCAATGGCACGACCCTTCCCCTTATCCTTTGACTAGACAATGATAGGAAGTACTTTGGGTCATTTAAATGCAGTGGCAGCTGCCACAGATCCTGCCCAATGATTTTAAGCTCCCCTTCTCCCATAATCTGCCCAGCCAAAACCTCCTCTCTGTAGGCTTCAAGCATAGATGAGGCAGAACAGCAGCTGGGATCTCAAATACAAAGGATTGGTCTGCTTCCCACACCATTCCCATGTCTTTCCTGTGAGAGCTCCACCTCCTTGGCTTCTGGTCATAGTGGTCTTTTAGTTCTTCACTGGCCTATAAAATTACCTGAACCATGAGCTCAACTGTAAAAAGTAGGTAAAAGTTCATAAGATGTTACAGTAACCTACAATAACAAATGTTGATAGGAAAAGGTACAAAAGGGATACAGAATAACTGAAATAGGCTAGACAAAAAAGCCAAGTTGATATAATTCAAGGACTGCATTGAAATTATGCTGGTTAAAAACTAGGAAGTGGGGAGCCAGAAGTTAATAAGCGAAAATCGGTATGTTGGCTATTAGTCTTAATTGGTGGACAAAATAATGAGAGGATGGCTGTTCCATCCACCACTCCATTTCTGGGTCCTTACAAGAAAGATTTTCTGGGAAAGTACAAAAGAAAAACAACCACAAAAAGAACAGAACGAAAGGACAGATGGAGGCTACTAGAGCAAGCTTTACCATCATGGCGGTCACCCCCACTGTTTCTTGGGACCTCAAGCCTTCATTAGCCTGATCCTGAGAGGTGTCCTGACCAGAACAAACCAGAAATAGAGGGACCCAGATAACCAATTGCCACCACTATACCAGTTCCAGCTGAATCCCTATGAAATCTTAAAAAAAACCAACAAACAAAAACTATCCGATATCAACATAATCACAGGATTTCAAGTTATGGAAACAAAATTTAGTTATTTAATTCACCATACATCACAGTACCTGAGGACAAACAAACACCAGAGGATTAGAGAAGGATAGAGGAACCTGGATCCATTTCATTGGTTTTGTGAGTTTCAAATAAAGTTACAGGATTGGATTGAACTAAAGTATTTTCAGGAGAAATTACTTATAATAAAGAAAAACTAATACAAGTTTTTAAAAGAAATTCTTGCAGCATTTTACAAATCAGTTTTGAAGACATATTTTGAGAAAGTTTTAAACATGGGTTGTTGTGTAGATATAAATTTAGTGTTTTTTTTACAATGGGACATACATACATACCATACATTATTATTTTGAAAAAAAATTTATTGTGAAAAATATTTATTTTGAATTTTACCTCAAATTGGCAGTTTTACAAGAGAAATCTCTTTTTGATCTGATGGATTGCAAATATTAATTTAGAAAGTGGATTATGTGCCACACAGAACAAAAGATGTATACTATAAGACAGTCTACAGTATAAATCCCTATTTAGGTCAGTTTAACAAGCTGGTTTTTGACGCAGGAGACAGTTTGTGGTCTAATGAGTTCATGATTTCTTAGGGATGATTAAATCCACAATTTACTGAGATGCTACCCATGCACACCAAGTTTAGTTGAGGAAAGTATAAAAATCTAGATGGTCACAGAAAATAATTGTGCCTACATGTAATAAGCAGTATTTCTAAACAAAACAAACAGCTTTTTCTAAAATGTATTTTCCAAAATACCCAAAAGATATTAGCTCACGGTATAAATGTAATGCTGCACAACAAAAATATGTTTTTGAAAAAAGGAGCAAAAAAAAAAAAAGCTTTTGGAAAATACTAGCTTTTCAAGTACAAGAACATACCCTATGTGACTAGGCCTTTCCCCTTCTGAGGCTGTATCTACACTAGAGGCATGACAGCACCATCGCTATGGCCCTGTAGCTCTCCTCCAATAAACCCATAGTATGGAGCAGATTACAGCAATGGAAGGGGATTACCCTTTGCAGTAGGAACTCCCTTGAGCGATAGTAGCTAGATCAACAAAAGCATTTTTCTGTCACCCTAGCTGCATCCACAGCAGGTGTTAGGTCGGCCTAGCTCTGGGGCTCAGGGATGTCCTTCTTCACACCCATGAGTGCTGTAACTATGTCAATCTAAATTTTAAGGCCTGAGATTACACACTAAAGCCAGCGGAGACGACAAAAACAAGTCAACTGTCGTATAGCAGTAATTTTAATTTTGGTGTTGTTGGTACAAATGCCAGATTTCAAATTACTCAAACTCAAGGGGGCTTCCTCCCCCGGTTAAATACAATGGTCATATCTGTATTTTCATGTGTGTTAACTGGTGCAACAAAGCAGAACAGAACAGAACACACACACACAAAATTATTGGATTAAATACATACTTTGAAAGTTGATTCTTAGCATCAGCACAGAGCTCCAAAAGGCCCATTAATACAGCGGAGACATCCATGTAAGGCTCCCATACTGTAAAACCTCGCCCAATCAGATCAATGGCAGTTCTGCGGATGGTGCTGTGTGGAGGAAGTTTGGGGCTTGGTGGTTGCAGCAGAAGGAATGTCAAAGCTTTACCTACCATACAAAACAGGATAAAAACTAGTATAATAAAAAGAAAACTAGTGAATACAATGAATACTAGTATACAATGAATACTAGTGAATACAATACAACATCAGATCCATATGCTGTAAAAGCTTCCAGTGGACAAGTCCCTACATCTGCACAGGGTCTCAGTGAAGTCAGTGAAAGGAGAGATGCATAGTGCTGCCTATATCAATTATATTAATTGACCATAACCTCTATGGTGCAGGGACCATTTTTCTGTCATGTGTTTGTACAGAGCCTAGCACAATCAGACCATGATAGCTAGGTGTTGCTGCAATAAAAATAATTATTACAAATACAAAATATTATATCAAATTGTTTGCAGGATCAGGGCCCTATTTAATATAGGATCTTTCCAGTAAATGTTATGTCAACCCTCTAGCGAATTAAATAGTCCAATCACAGATTTAAAATAAGTAGCCGGTGAGAGAATGAGAGGAAAAAGTGTACCAAGGGAAAATATGCTCTAAAATGAGACAGAAAGATGCAGGAAAATTTTTCTAGCTAAAAGGAATGGCAGTGGGGAAGGCTTTTCCACCAACACATGTGAGACTAGGAACCCAGACAAAAAGTCCTACAGAATTCAACAGAAAAAGTGATAACCCTTCTATAGGATTTTTGCCTGTAAAATTTAATAAAGAATTATGTGCCTAATATAAAACTCTTTAGGATGGATAAACTATAGGAAGGCAATAATTTTCTATTAGAGTCTATACTAATTTATAGACTATTGATTCCATCCATATTGTATTATTTCGGTAGGACTATTCGTAGCAGGGCCAGCTACCTCCTGCATGCCCCCTTGTGGCCTGGGGTCATGCTGCAGTACCCAGCCTCAGTTTCCTGTCTCTGATAACCAAATAACTTCATGCAAGCTCTCTTCTCTCAATAATACCTCTCCTCGGAGCTGTTTTATTATTATAAGCTAATGCAAAATAGTGCATAACATAGTCCAACCTAAAAACAGACTAAAACAGTGAGTTAATTTGCATTAATTTGACTTCATGCAAACCTGACAGGAAAACCACTGTAAGTTTAATCATGTTAAGGGAGTTAGTGTCTTTGCAGTTGCTTATTATCCTTCTTGAACTTGGGGAAATATGTACCTAGGTCAAAAACTGCAGCCATTTTATGGTAAGCAGTTGAACATCTACATACATTTATCTACAGATTTTATTTTCAAACTGGAAGTCTGTATGCACTATAACTGCACTGAAACCAAATGAAAACATGTATTATGAGTATTTAGAGATAGGTGGCATTCAGCCAAAAATATATTGTAAACAAGTTTCAAATGTATAGCATGTATATCCTTCCTTTAAATCTCATATAGTACACCTCAACCCTGATATAACGCGACCAGGGGCGGCTCTAGCGATTTCACCGCCCCAAACACGGCGGCACGCCGCGGTGGGCGCTCTGCTGGTCGCCAGTCCTGCGGCTCCGGTGGACCTCCTGCAGGCATGCCTGCGGGAGGTCCACCGGAGCCGCCTGCCGCCCTCCCGGCGACTGGCAGAGCGCCCCCCCATGGCATGCCGCCCCAAGCACACGCTTGGTGTGCTGGGGCCTAGAGTCGGTCCTGAACGCGACCCCATATAACACAAATTTGGCTATAATGCGGTAAAGAAGCGCTCCAGGGGGCAGGGCTAGGCACTCCAGTGGATCACAGCATACTCGATATCACATGGTTTCACGTATAACTCAGTAAGATTTTTTGGCACCCGAGGACAGTGTTACATCGGGGTAGAGGTGTATAAGGATTTGGGTTTATGTAATGTAGAAGGCTACCGGTAATGAGGTGACTCGGGCTGCTACATGAGATTGCATCCCATCTCACCAAAAGCTACTATTCTTTCCCACTGATGGTCAGAAAGTTAAATCATCACAACATCATGGCACTGTTAACACAGTCTGATAAACTTATAGGGATAATTTAGTTATCAGTTAAACATATTTGTCTTTATACCCGAAATGTGCTGGACCGACCCTAAAATATCCAAATAACTTTTTAACAGGGATATCACTAAGTTTATTGGGCCTAAAGAGTGACATGTTACAACATTTGTCCCAACAGTATTGTGGCTCAATTTTTTAAAAAAATAGATGTATAACAAAGCAAGCATATCAATCTATATTTTATCTCACCTACTGTTTAGTGAGGGCATGTGAGTATCTGCACGTAAACCCTCCCTCCCCCCATTCTTTAAAAGAATGTTTGGATAAATTTAGTACTCATGAATGGTGCTGGAATAGTTCTCTGTCCACATAGCAAATACAGCATCACTGGAGGCAGCACAAGTTTTCCCACATCACCTTACTAATGTCCCTCAATCTTGTGCTGGGATAAAATGCTGTTCTATTTCCACTCATACTTGAAACCCTCTGCTGAGTCTACTAAAAAGGATGTCAACTGTGAACGTATTTTTGTGCTGTGGATATCTGTCCACTAAGAACTGGACTGAGACCAATACTCCATGTTAAAACAGACACTGAACAGCCATCAAATAGTAATGGCCTTAAGGTACCACAACCCGGAACAAATATGAACCAACGTGACATATTCCATTAACAATGCCATAATCCATCCCATCTCTACCTCTTGATTGCTGAAATAGCACGAGTGGCAGTAATGACTTGTTTGTATTCTAAACTAGATGATCAGTTGATCTGAATCATTGGGCAATCGGGCTCATATTGCATCCTAAATATAAATTTTTCAATGGAGAATACCTCACTGTTAATTTTCAAACCAAATAGTCCTGAAAATATGATTTTACTGGGCCACAAGATCACCAATTAAAAATTCTATTTCTGTGTGACACATTTGTAACTCCTTTTTTTTTTAAAAAAAGCCCTTAAAATTACTAGGACTAAAAGAGATTACAGGGTATTTTTAACAGGCTGGATTTCACAGCACTTTGTGCATAGTCAAGTATTTCATTTTCCCGTGTAGTCAGTAAGCAAGGGAGAGATAACTGAAAAGCTCTTATAGACATTAATAGGAAGGAGAAAAAGATTTATAAAACCTGTAAATAATGTTTTAGGAGCAAGACTTTTAATTAGACAATTAAAAAAATTAAAATTGACAGCATCTTTTTAAATAATCACAACACTATGTAAAGCACATTATGCTCTAGCCATGTAGATGATGTAGCTTTCAACATTCCAGTGGAACACTTTTTGCAGCCTAACCACAACCTACTGTAAGTCATATTGATTTTTGGTCAGAATTGTGGCTAGAGTTGGTAGAATTTTTTATGATTTTTTTCAGACTTATTTTTACTGTTTTTCAACCAGCTGACAGAGGTGGCTGAAGTGTTTTTTGGGGAAAAAAGTGACCATTTTCCAACCAGCTTTAATTGTGTCTGTCTCATCAGGATATACGTTCTATCCTTTACTTAAAAGATCCCTTATGACATCATCTGTAGAATCAGAGGAGGGAGCCTTTCAATCTAAGTGAACAGTGCTGTCTGGGGATGTAACTTTGCTGAATAATATTGCAAAAATGGAGTAGTTTCCTAAGTGTAACGGTGTATTTCACCAGCATTTCCCTTAAACTTAATCCCATCATGACTATTACTCACGGGCAGCACTTGATTTACTTTGATTAAAAGCTGCTGCTGTCAGCTCCTTAGGTGATGTCAGAAAGCCACACTGGCCTTCTCTCCATACTGAGACTTCTATAGGCAGCTTCCTCACATGTAGCAAAAAGAGGAACATGCCAGTGGGAAATTTCTTGACAGTCTGATAAACGGAGGCAGTGAGCTCAGGAAACGTGCTCACTTGTCTTAGACATGTCACAGCAGCATGTTAGAAAGTGAAATGACAGAAAAGGAAGAATCAGCAATAGTCAAATGAAAATTCTTTGCCTGCACTGAGCTGCACAGATGGCAGCTGCTGCTATAAAGGAGTGATTTAGGAACTGTTTACACAATGAATAGCTCTACAGCAAAGGTAGATCTGGGCATCAGAGTAGCCTCTTTTCTCCCTTTCAGGAATGGACAGAAGCCCCATGAAAACTTCTCATACTGAAACTTCCCCAATAATGCAATAAGCATGACAATAAACAACATGCTGAATAGCCGACAAAGGAAAATTACTTATGATCCAGCCATAACATTCTTTTTCTGCACTTGCCATCTGGTAGTGCGTAACACTCACTTCCAAAATCCTGCTAACTGCACCAGTCTACTGTACTAAATGAAAGTACCAAATAGAGACTGAGGAACCCTTGGATATATTGTTAATATTGGTTTATCTTAAAATATTACAAATATTTCACAAAACAGGAATGTCCTGAATACACATGAAGGAACAGCTACTAATTACCTACCAACGTCAGAGGCTGAACAGTAGACCGAGGAAAAGAAGGTCACATTAAAAATAATGCTACATTAATTAATAGCTCAATTACAATGACAACCCTTTGAGATTACATATTATATGCACTTTAAAACCAAATGAATTTCTGATGATTTATGTTATTACAATGAATGCCAAATGAATTAATAATGTGTTACCAAGTGAATGAAGTCCTTCCCCCAGACGTGCAGGTCACAGAGCACAGGTGGCATGGTGCCATATTGTATTCTTCTCTCTCTGCTTCAAGTGATTGACTTTAATAAAAAGGAATTCAAGTATAACAAAATATCTTACTTGTAAGGCAGGGAAAATAACTATTTGCAACGGCTGTCACTCAACGTTAATACAAATCTATACATGTAGTTTTGGGTTTTTTGTTTTTTTGTTTGTTTGTTTAACTTTCTACCTTGTGTCACATTTTATTAAAAAGAGTGAAGAAGCAAAAAAAGTTACATTAAGGGCCAAATTCTGGCTGCCAAATGAACATGGGTGCCTGTCAGAAAAGCCTAAGGTAAAGGAAAGCTGGGTAAAAGTTTTCCACCCCAATTCTGGGTCCCCATAAAACCCACCAACACACCATTCGCAGGGCCGTATATGATAGCAGCTGTGCAGAAGGCATCTCGAGGGTAGGGCCTAGGTATTAGAAGGTGTCCTCTACCCATTTGAGTGCATCAGTCACCTGACTCAGCCATAGTAACTACGCTGGGGAGTTTGCCCAAAGGGTGTAAACACCCTGCAGGTTATGGAGTTCAACCATGCAAGACTCCAGTGTGCGATTGCACAGGGAAAATTTGGAGTGGAACAGGAGCAGGAAGGTGGAGAAGAAAGGGCAGAGCTGTGGGACAGAGCTCACTGCCCCAACAAAACATGGATATTAGAGCTATTGGAGACACCATAGCCACAGGGATTTAGCAGCAAATGCAGAGGGTATGTCTACACTGCATTTAAACATCCACGGCTGGCCCATGCCAGCTGACTTGGACTCATGGGACTCAGGCTAGTGGCTGTTTAATTGCGGTGTTGTAGAAGTTCAGGTTCAGGCTGGAACCTGGGCTCTGGGACACTGGGGGAGGGGCCCATAGCTCAGGCACCAGCCCAAGCCCAAATACACCTCTACCCCGATATAACGCTGTCCTCGGGAGCCAAAAAATCTTACTGTGTTAGAGGTGAAACTGCGTTATATCGAACTTGCTTTGATCCGCCGGAGTGTGCAGCCCTGCCCCCACCCCCCGAGCACTGCTTAACCGCATTATATCCGAATTCGTGTTATATCAGGGTAGAGGTGTATCTACCTGTTAGCTCAAACCCTGCAAGCCCAAGTCAGCTGACTGGGGCCAGCCGCAAGTTTCCCTATCACCTAGGAGGAGCATTCTTGGTCCCAAGATACCCTTCAGCGCACAGCCCAAATGCAAGCTGTGCACTTAAGGTGTTGCCTGAAAGTTAGCAAGAAGAGACTTCGCTATAAAATTTCACACGCCTCACTGGTGTCTCTCAGTAACAGAATATTTGATTATGGCACATAAATGAAAGACATTTTAAACTGAGAATCCATGTACAAAAAGAAAACTGTGCAGTTTTACTTAGCCCCACTTTTGTGAACCCATCCTACATTGATCTCTTCACTGGCAATCTCCTCACACATTTCCACACTTCATTCAGACCCCAATGTATTGCATTTATCTGATTTTGACTGTTGGTTATTTGGAGCAGGATCCCTGCAATTTTATGTTTTGTGAAGCACCAAGTACATTTAAGACAATTCAGATAACACAACAACTTCAGATTTTGTTTGAGATTTGCTGCATTGCAGTTAACAGCTAAATGCAACTACTAATAGTGACTGCCTGACGATAGTCTTTTGATCAAAGAATAACACTACACCATCATCAGTTTCTACTCTGTTTAATGTAAAGTAACTTTTTCACCTTTCTTTTCAGCCTTTTTAAAATGACAATAATTAGAAAAGAGAACGATCTAGCCAAGAGCCCAGCATATTAAAAGCCAAGTCCAGATTCTGCATGCTCAATAATTATAATTATGAATTTTATTTTAAACAGTCTCTATTAAAATAAAAACAATTAACTAGTAACTGTTTATAAAATGTGAATGACAGCTAAAGAGAGTAAAATTCCTACATAAATGTAATTTATCATTATTGCTGTGCAATTATACATTACCTCTTTTAATAACATTACTTTAGATAGTTATAGTGGGAGAGAGAAAATATTGATTTTTATGGGTTTTTCTCTAGGCAGTTCTTAAAACTAGACTTCTCCAAGTTGCTTATTTTTATTTATTGGACAATCTGCTCACCACATTTAGCAGTTTAGAGTAGCTAACAACTGACATGCCTTCTTATGTTAATCTGTAAATATGCAATCAAAGAAGAGTGGTAACTGTTGCTTCCTGATACACACATTAAGCTCTGAATCATGTGCTTTAGTTTACTTTCCTAGACATTGAGTCCTATAAAAAAGTGCCATACGCAACAAACAGTAGCACATTGATTAAATACATGCTTCCTTTAGAAAAATACTCTAAATATTTCTCTTGTCAACATTTATTTTGTTTAAATTGAGCTACAGAAAAAAAGATGAACTAAACAAAAGTCACTCTGCTGCCAGTTTCTCAGTCTGGACATCTTTGTTTAAGGTTCGACTTGGCTTAAATGAACGAATTAATATTGACAAAAACATCAACTAAGCTAATGAGTTGTTAGTTAAGGCAATAAACATGTCACATTAGAGTCAGCGCAGTAAAGAGGTAATTAGCCCTGGAAAAGCTCCGCTGATTGGATCTGTTGAGATCCTTTGCTCTTAACCTTTGAGTCCATTATCTAGTGCAGGACAAGTAGTGGCTATGCTAATGTGAATTCGCCAATACACATCAGCCTTGCTACAGTAGCCAAAGACTGCATTAGCAAGTCTGTGCTGATGCTGGTGTCTTGCTATTCATAAGATGTCTATTAACAAATATGCTAACTCCAAAAACGATACAAACCTAGCTGTACAGACAAATGTGCAACATAAAAAGTATTAAAACATAATTCTAAGATGACCTGGTGGCATGATAACATTATACAGATTGCAATAAGTTTTGGAGTTGACTAAAGTTTTTGCTCCACATTCTAGAAAAGATAATATACTTAACTGTTAATTGCTCTTGTATTGTATCATGCAGTTTTCCCTCTTTTGCTAGTAATTAGCACACTTTTTAAAAAAAAATCTGTCTTGGCAAGATGGGAATAATAATGACCAACATATGTCAGTGATTACAAAAAGTAATTAAGAAATAAACTTCATGAACAAAGCCTTCAGTAAAAATACTCAAGCTACTTTTATTGAACAATAGTATTTCAGGCAGTAATTTAGAATGTGATTTAGTAAATGACTCTCCTATATCATTTACATAAAAATGTGGTTTTATGCCTGATATTTTATTTAAAAGCCGCAAATAGACGGTGATATAGAAACCGGTACATTAAGTGGGTATCAGCAATTTTGTGACTGGAAGTAGCTGACCATCCTTTTTAGTTTAGAAGAAAGTTTTTCATTGATCATGTTTCTCCATCTTCAATTTGGATTTGCTCTCCCCTGCATGGAAATGTCTAGTGGGGTGGAGGGGAGACTGGGTGGGGGAGGGGAGGAGAGCGGAGCAGCGGGCAGGCAGACAGGATGGTTGAACTTAACATTTAAGAGTGTTTTAAAATACATTGGATAGATACAGTAAAGTTGTCAGCAAAAAGTTCCAGTCTTGATGGTTTTGTACCCTTTTTCAGATCTTGCACAATTATTTCTCTACATGCACACTGGGAATGTCACAGGGAGTGATAGGTAATGAAGGAAAAGAAAAGCTAAAAACGAGAAAGAAATCAGAACAGTTGGCTCCAAGCCAAACAGAGAGGGACTATGAGTAAGTAAACAAATTTTAACAGTAAATTAAAACTTTACCTCTTTAAAACTTAAGTTGAATTTGTGACTGGGCAACTGTAACTTGTATCATTAGAATATACACAAATACTTCCACAGTATTGTTAACAATACTTTGCACTTCAATAGTGCCTTTCATTTTTAGGACCTGTGTGTGCTTTACAAACAACTTTGGATGATAAGTATTATTATTTCCATGTTACAGATGGGGACACAGGTTAAATGACATGCCCAACGTTAGGCAGAAAATCAGTGGCAAAGACATGAATAGAACACTGATCTTTGTTTCTTAAGGCTGGTGTAAACTAAATCTGTAAATTGACCTAAGTTACGCTACTTCAGTTAGGTAACTCAAGTTGACATAACTTAGAGTACGTCCAGACTACCCGCCGAATCAGTGGGTAGCGATCGATCTATCGGGGATTGATATATCGCATCTCGTCTAGACGCAATATATTGATCCCCGAATGTGCTCCCGTCGACTCTAAAACTCCACCAGGGCGAGAGGCGGAAGCGGAGTCGACGGGGGAGCCGTGGCCATCGATACCGTGCCAGCAGGATGGGAGGTAAGTCAAAATAAGATACGTAGCTTAAGTTGCGTATCTTACATTGACTCCCCCTCCCCAGTGTAGACCAGGCCTTAGGCAGACTTACAGCAGTGTCTACACTGTGTGATGTCGAGGGGAGATGCTCTCCCGACGACTTGCCTTTCGGGGAGGTGGAGTACAGACGTTGATGGGAGAGTGCTCTGCCATCAATTTAGCTTGTCTTCACCAGACCTGCTAAATCATCTTCGCTTCATTGATTGCTGCAGTGCTGATTTAGACAAGTATAGACAAGCTTTCAGTCTTGTGCTTTAGCCACTAGACCAAGCTTCCACTAAACAAATATGAAAGACATCAGCCATGCATATTAACTTGTTTCATTTCTTTTTTTCAGTATTTATAGTGACAACTCCCCTCCCCTCCTCTTTATATTTTGTATAGCTTTCTGGGAGAATGATGAACAGCAGTTAGAGCAAATCACTTAATTTCCCTGGATGAAATTATGATGATGAGGGAATCAAATTCTTAGACAATTAGCTAGATGTAAGACCTATCCCAAGAAGAAAAGGGGTGCAAGGCCACCCTCTATATAATTTCAATGCAGAGAATTTCAGCTATGTGCATCAGTCTACTCATTTATTAAGTGGGTATAAGATGACTTTTCTCTCTTTTGGGGGAGGGATTTGTTAGGCCTAAATTAATGGTTTGTCAAGTGCTTTGAGCCTCAGGAGGGGGCAGTTGGGGACAAGGAGAAGGGAGGCTTAGATAGGGGCTGGGGTCCCAAGGGGCAGTTAGGGGCAGGGGTCTCGGGAGGGGGCAATCGGCGGACAAGGAGCAGCGGCATTTAGATAGGGGGTGAGGTCCTGGGGGGCAGGGGTCCCGGGAGAGGGGTATCAGGGGACAAGGAGCAGCGGTGCTTAGATAGGGGGTGGGAGTCCTGGGGGGCAGTTGGGGCAGGGGTCCGGGGAGGGGGCAATCAGCGGCTGCGGGCTGGGATTCAAAGGGCTCTGGGCTGCGGCTGGGAATCTCTGCCGGCAGCCCAGAGCCCTCTGATTCCCGGCCGCGGCGGGGATTCAAAGGGCTCTGGGCTGCCCGCAGAGCGCCGTGTGCGGGGGATTTAGAACCGCCGTATGTTGTGCAGGCCTGATCTAGACTCTTCTCTTTTGACCTATGCCAATGTGTGTTATGCATCATTCTCATGAAAAGATGGGAAGGCAGCAACTTTTAGGGACTCACAAATGGCAGTGACAGGATTTCAAAATTGTGTGTGTGAGATTTTCTTTTCTTTTTTTACAAACATGCTTGTACTTTACATTAAGGGTAGTCAGCACAGCAAAAGCTGTGCATAGGCTCGTCTACATGAGCTAGCTCAAATCCAGCTGGTATGAGTAACAGCAGCAGAAAATACAGCACAGCGCTGGCCTCAGTGGGTGTAGTACAGGTCTGGCACCGACCCTGGGTACATACTCGGCTCACTAGCCCATGCTGTGCTGAAGCCCATGCTGTGCTGTCTTCACTGCTACTGTTACCCACACTAGACGGTTTAAAGGTAGCCCAGGCACAACTTTGGCTGTCCAGACATACCTTTAGATGCCAGTGTGGCCGACGTGTGTCATGTGTGTTCAACAAATTCCTGTGACCGACACAACGATTAAGGGTACTTTTTGTTCAGAATAAAATGCAGTATGGAATTAAGATGGGAGCTGCTCCTAAATAGGAACAGAAAAACAACATGTTTTAAAGTGATCTACAATGCCTATACTCAAACTCCATGTCAAATGACAAAACCCATCACCAATGCTGGTCTGTAGACATGTATATTTTGGATGCTTTTATTAAATGCTGTGTCATTAACAGACTCTCACTTGGAAGATCCTCAGGTGGAAAAACAGATGAATAAATAACTTCAAAAAGCCTGAATTACTGTGCACTATTATCTGTATCAGCTGTGTTTATCTGAGCACTGCACAGGTGAAGTGTGCAAAGAATTGTACTGCATTCTCATATCTCTGTTTAATCATTTTGTGCCATGTTTCATGCATTATACAGTGATTCAAAATTAATTCCTCTTAATGTTTTAGATAAACTAAATTTGGTTTCAGTCAGGGCCAGATCCGCATCTACCTGCCACACTGAGGTGTGGGGAACAATAGGACATTTACTATACAGTAAATCAATAACTACTATCTAGCTCAGTCTGAGTAATTTCAAAAGGGACAGGAAGCAATTAGCAGTCTCGTGTCTTATTGGTCAGACCACAGTTGTAATATTTTTTACTCCTGCTCTTCTTTCACTTATGAATATATATATATATCCCTTTCTATCACAGATGGCAGAGAAGGTTTAATGCATCTCTAGAAAACTATCTATATAAAACAATCTTTGCTTATTTTGTCATTACCTCCTAATATTTTAAATGTAAATATAACCTAGAATTGAGAAAAAATGCTCAGATAACAGAACTGAGAAAAATGTAGAATCTTATTTTCTTTGTGAAATTAACACAAATAATATATCTATATCTATCTATCTATATCTATATCTATATCTATATCTATATATATACACACACACACACTTTCTATTATTTGATTAATGACTGATTAAAAAGTATTTTAAATTAATTAAGTTAGTAGTTGGTGTATCTAGTCTAGATGCATAAAAATACAATTAAAAATTGTCAAAATGTGTATGTTAAGGAAGGCTTTCACAATTCACTTTTTTATTTCTGTGCAATTTTAAGGACAAAGGTTGTTTTTAAAACTGTCAAAATCTTAATACTCTGATGGTTTCAGAGCAACGAAGATTAACTATTATGAAAAATATATTGATAGCATCCTATTAAACCTATTCTGCCTTCATATCCTATACAATACTACTGGTTTCAGCTGGCTTTCCCTGAGTCCAAGTGAACACCGAATTGCCTTGCAGTTTATAGCAACCTCTCATGAGCTTGAAAATTAAATGTTTCTTTATTAAATACTTTCCCCCTATGAGATTTACAGTCTTTTATTGTAGGACTGCTAGAAGTTGTAAATATTTGAACATGGAAAGCCCAAAATTTAATCTTTAGTTTACCTGTTATCTAAATGCATATCTATGTTTTCAACGTGTGTCTTAGCAGAACATATGTATTTGAGTATAAAGTGTGACAATCCATTTTGAAGAGTTAAGACAGAGAGAAATATTATTTGATCTCAGCAAAGTAAGAACTTCCCTCCTATTAATTGTTATATCAAACCTCACAGGTTAAACAAAAGTGTCTCAGTGCAAAACAGCTAATCCTAGGGGTAACAAATTGACAGTATTTTCTATTAAGTAATAAACTGATGTACCGCTTTGTAAATTAGATCCATGAATGGTGAGGGGCTATATGAATGACTCCACATATTATATTAAAATCAGCTAAGATGTTATTTTAAAAAATCCACAGAGAGAAAGACAAAGAGAAATAAGACAAAATATTTAAAACAGTTGGTTTGCCAGTCTTTTCTGTCTAACTCTGGCCTAGTTAAACTGACCTAACAATGCTATTTTTCTTCCTCTCAAAATCTGCAGTGGGTGAATCAAATGTGAAAGCAAGATCAATTCTATTCCAAGACAGTAAATGAGCTTTAGATCAGACTTGTTTCAATTTATGGAGAGAACCCAAATATAGCAGCTTTAGTGCATTCTTACTCTGACTATGAAACTATATTATACTGCTATGGAAATAGTAAACAATCATTATTTTTTCTCAAATTTGTTTATAATCTAGCAAGGAGGAGAAAAATCAATGTGTCTGTTCTCAACTGTGCTTCAAATTTTACACTTTCATTTCCAATTGTTAAAATTAATTGTAGAACACTATTAAACTATGTCATTTACTTTAACTTTTAAAGTAGTACTTAAATGTCATTACTGTAAAACTCGATAGTTTTTGTAAGAATAAACATATATACAGTTTATTTTATGGAATCTGGCTGTTCTTTATGTTAAATATTTGATCAAGCTGCTTTAATGGGTCAATCTCACAAGCCTTTTATATTACAAATGGTATCTGCTAGTAAGGTTTTAAATCTCTTTGAACCAGAGTGAGAACCCTCTATTCATATTAGTGGGGGTTACTCACATGAGTAGCCCCATTAAAACTAATGAGAGTAACTAGTTTACAACTTGGAACTCTCTAAAGTGTGTGTATGTCTGACATTTAAAAGCAACAATATTGAACAGGGAACTCTTAAGTTATTCTTGAACACTAGCAGTTGCTTTAGCTGCATAAAACCCAAGTAAGAAATGGTTACTTACTGTAACTGAGATGTGATGGAGATGTATTTTCTACTTAGATATGAGCTGGAGAATTTTGCTTAGCAGTACCCTTGGAAGGGCAGCACTCGTGCCTTGTGGCCATAGCCCCTCCCATGGCTATATAAGGCAGCACCGCCCCAACCCCCTCAGTTCCTTCGCACCGAATGCCCAAAGACTAAACTTAGATGCAGAGGGGATGGAGGGTGGGTTGTGGAATACATGTCTGCATCACATCTTAAAGAACCACAGTTACAGTTAGTAACCATTTCTTCTTTGTTGAGTTGATGCAGCCGTGTATTTCATTTTGGTGACTCACAAGCGGTACCCCTAGGAGGTGGGACTCAGACTACCTAAAGAAGGATTGCAGGATGGCCACACCAAAGCTTGCATTCACCCTGGAAGATGCGGTAATGGCATAATGGTTTGAAAATGTATGTATGGACACCATGTAGCAGTCTTGTAAAAAGCCAATATTGAGACACACTTGAGGAACGGTATTGACATTGCTTGCGTTCTCGTAGAATGCGCTCACACCCACTGAGGAGGCATAGCTCCAGCTATTTCATATGCAGTCTCGATATAGGATGTTATCTATTTAGAGATCGTCTGTAAAGAGACCATTTGCCCCTTCATACAATCTGTATATGACACAAACAGGTGAGGTGAAGCACAGAATGGTTTAGTCTTGTCCAGACAGAAGAGTAGACATCGCCTGACATCTAACGCTGGTGATGCTACTCCTCAGGAGAAGAATGCAACTTGTAAAAGACAACAGGTAAATATACCACCTGCTTCAAATGAAACCGAGAAACTAGTTTAGACAAAAATTTTGGGTGTCATTGTAAAGTTACTTTGTCCTTAGAGAATTGTGTATAAGGAGACTCTGCCATCAGAGCCTGCAACAAACCGACTCTCCTTGTGGATGTTATTGCTACCAGGAATGCAGTCTTCTGACATAAAATCAGAAAGGAACAAGATGTCAGGGGCTCAAATGGCGGTCCCATTAAAACTGCTAGGACTGTGTTAAGGTCCTACAGTGGAACTGGCTCTTGGACCAGAGGATGAAGCAAGGGCAGCAGGTATCATAGACTGGGGGAGGCTGTGCCTCCCAAAACAGCCAGGCATGGCAACGTCCAAGCTCCGCCCCCAGACTCACCCTCCTGCTTCCGCTTGGTGCGGCTCCAGTCTACCTGTGGGATGGCTCCAGCTCCGTCTGTGCCACCTGCCCTCCTGGT
This sequence comes from Mauremys reevesii, assembly GCF_016161935.1. Classification (NCBI taxonomy): domain Eukaryota; kingdom Metazoa; phylum Chordata; order Testudines; family Geoemydidae; genus Mauremys; species Mauremys reevesii. Next base: position 19,603,982 of record NC_052628.1, on the reverse strand, counting down.
GCTGAGGAGGCTGGGGCCATGCTGCCTGCCCTCCTGGTGCTCTGTGGCTGGGGGTGCTGTGGCCGTGCCGCCTGCTCTCCTGTTGCTCCGGGAATGGGGGTGGGGGAAGAGGCTGGGGGTGCTCTGGGGCTCGGGGCACTAGCCTGGGGCAGGGGCCAGCGGCTGCAAGGGGGGGCTCCTGGCTCTAAAAGGGGGCACAAAAGGGAGGGGCTTGGGTGTAAGGGGCAGGGCTGGGGGCTAGCCTCCCCCAGCCGGCGGTTCACATGCTGCCTATGGGATGGAGACAAAGAAACCCTTTTAAGAATCTTGCTACTGTGGCCTTGGAGAAGATTGATTTTCCCTGAATAGGGGGATGAAACACCAGTATCGCCACCAGATGTACTCTTCATGAGCTAAGTACATGGCCCAATGAGCGCAGGTGCAGAAAGTACTCCAAGATGTCCTGAATAGATGTCAGCATTAATTGAATTCTATGGGCCAACAACCACAGAGAAAACTGCTTCCATTTCACTGAATAGGCCATTCTGATAGAGAGCTTTCTAGTTTGAGTGGGATCTGTTGAACAGCTGCCGACCACCGCTCTTCCTCCTCATTCAGCCACGAAGCAACCACCTGTGAGATGCATGGAGCTGAGCTTGGGATGTAAGATGCAACTGTGATTCTGTGTGAGTAGGTCAGGATGGAGATAAAGAGGTATGAAATGCTCAGTTGACAGCGTGAGTAGGTTTGAGAACCAGCACTGCCTTGGGCACACCAGGGCAATGAGAATGGGTTTGGCCCAATCTGCCTTCAAGTTTAAAGATGACCTGTGGGATGATCAGGACTGGGGGGGAAAGTGCACAGGAGAGCCAACTGCCACCTGAGATGGAAAGCACTGGACAGATAGCCTGGACTGAAGCCCCCTAAAGAGCAGAACAGTTGACATTTCTTGTCCTTCGTGGACAACAGGTCTTATCAGAATGTCCCAAGCTGTGAAGAAGACCCCAAGGGACACTCATCTTCAGAGACCACTTGTGACTCAAGGAACAATTCCTGATTAACCCCAGGCAAGTGGTCGGTTATTGGAGTGGTAGTCTCCTTGATGCAGAACTGCCACAACTTGTTTGCCTATTGGCAGAACATCCTGGAGCGTGTTCCCCGTTGCCTATTCACATAATACATTGTGGTGGTATTGCTGGTAAGTATATGAACCACTGAGCCCTGGTATGGTCCGGAAAAGCATGACATGCATTGTAGATGATCTGAAGCTCAAGTACGTTCATATGGTGTGAGGACTCCTGCTCTGACCACAGACCTTGAATTTTCAATAACCCCAGATGCGCTGCCCAACCCATCAGGGAGACATCAGTGACAACAGATCTGGCTAGTAAAGGCTGGATGAAGGGAATGCCCACACAAAAATTCTCCGGAAGTTTCCATCACTGCAAGGAGTTCAGGACCACTGGAAGGAGATGGACCAATCTGTCCAAGGAGTGAAGAATTGGACAGTAAACTGTCCTGAACCATATTTATGGGGGCCAAAGACACAACCTGGCAAACTTAACCACCTCCATGCAAGCAGACATGTGACCCAAGAGCCTCAGGCACATCCCAACTGCTGTGGAAGGCTGAGACTGCAGACTGAGGGAAAGGCGGCAAATCGTCTGAAAACGGTCGGCAAAAATATTCTCAAATTTGTAGAGTCTATTATGGCCCCAATGATCTTGATTTTCTGAGTGAGAACAAAAGTTGACTTTCAGGTGTTTAGGATGAGACCCAGACAGTGTAGTGTCGACGTGGGAAAGGACTCTCTTTGGACCTGACTCTCAGTAACCAGTTGTCGAGGCATTGGCAGATGTGGAATCTTTCTTCCTGAGGTGTGCCATCAGCATGACCATGCATTTGGGAAAAACCTGAGAGGCAGAAGAGGGGCAGAAGGGAAGCACCATATACTGAAAGTGACGCTTTGCTATGATGAATTGAAGGAATTTTCTGTGGCTTGGCAAAATCACCACATAAAGCGTCCTGAAAGTCCAGAGCAAGAAGCCAGTCATTCTGAGACACGGTGGGTAGGACAGTTGATAAGAATGATCATTGGAATCTCATGTATCTGATATGTTTGTTGAGGCTGCGAAGGTCAAGTATGGGTCTTACCCCTCCCTTGGATATGGGTACCAGAATATATTGAGAATAGAAGCCCTGACCCTGGAGTTCTGGTGGAACCTCCTCCACCGCTCCCAAAGCCAGTAGACTGTGAACCTGCTTGAGGAGCAGTATCTCATGAGAGGGGTCCCTGAAGAGGGACGGGGAGGGCAGGAGGGAGGGAAGGGATGGAAAGGAACTGAATGGAACAGCCTGATCTGACAGTACTTAGGATCCAGCTGTCAATGGTGATTGAGCCCCAAGCATTGTGAAAGCAAGCCAAACTGTCCCCAATCCGAGGGGATGGGGAGAAGGGAGCAATGACTGGAACACTGCCTCTGGACCAATGAGTCAAAATGGGCTCCTGAGGAGTGCCAGGGGAAGGCGGGTTGACTGGACAAAACCAGACCTGAATGCCTCCTCTTCTGGGACCTATGCCTCTTTCTGGGGTAGTCCTACTATTTCGGGGGAGGGAGAGGTTGCCCAATGTGAGCTGCAGATGATACTGGTGGTTCCTCCACACTGTCAGCATATATGCAGGGTAGCCCTAGAGTTGTCCATCTTGTCCAAGACATTGTCGGCCATTGAAGGACATATCCTCTATGGCCTGTTCCACATGGAGCATCCCAGGGATTTCATAGAGGCCACTGGTATGGATAGGGCACCAGTGGCCAGTACGTGTTGGACCAGGAACCCTCATCCTGACCATGAGACGAGCTCCAATTCTGGTATCCCCCAGTGTGGGTCAGACAATGGAGAAGGAGAGGAGGAAGATCCCACACCTCAGTGCTGAAGCAGGCCTCATCTCTTGTTTGAGCAGGTGCTGTTCTATATGAAGATCCCTGAGTCTGTTTTGTGAATGATTTGCAAATTGAACACTGCTCCTTGACGAGGGCTTCTACTAAGCACAGCAAGTACTGCGTGTGGCGATCATTGTTGGGGATTGCTCCCCCACATGAAAGACAGCGTTTAAACCCTGGTAAGGGCATCACCAAGGAAATACTTGAACTAAAGCAAACATTAAATCTAACACTATAAGTACTAACTGACTATATACTACTAGAAAAAATCACGAAGACACAGAGTGGTTGTGAGGTTAGGAACCACACAGAACACCAACTCTAGCCATTGACAGTAAGCAGGAAATGGGGGGAGGGCACGGGGGGGGAGGAGAGGGCAGGGCAGCACTGCCTCAGACAGCCAGGGGATGGGCTATGGGCATGAGACAGAAGCATCACCCCTCTATGGTTTCTGCTAGGCAAAATTCTCCAGTTCTGGCATGCTCGGTGTGCATGCACCTAAGTGGAATACGTGGCTGCATCTACTCAAGAAAGAACATGGCATTACTGGGATTCAGAATGGTGTATGTATACATACAGAAACATTTGGGCAGTGAAATTAAGCCCCAAACTAGGATTAGGATGCAGGGCTGTAGAACAGTCTCCCGCACTCATTGACTCCTGCTGCTACTCCACTTGTAGGGCTGAAGTGGATCCATGCCATTTAGACAATGTGTCAGTGACACCAGACCTTGTGATCCCTTACCTGGCTCACTTCCCTCACAGCTGCCCTCCTGCACTAGCTTATTTTGCATGGCAATTTCATCACACGGATGAAGGGCCCCCCCCTTCTCAGGTCTCATACCACAGCCCCAGCACAGTACTTGAGTCATGCAGAGGGTGTCTGTTGGCCTTACACACTTGGGTGAAATATACTCCTAGGTTCCGATCTAGGAAAGAATCATAGAATCATAGAACGTCAAGGTTGGAAGGGACCTCAGAAGGTCATCTAGTCCAACCCCCTGCTCAAAGCAGGACCAATCCCCAGACAGATTTTTGCCCCAGACCCCTAAATAGCCCCCTCAAGGATTGAACTCACAACCCTGGGTTTAGCAGGCCAATGCTCAAACCACTGAGCTCTCTCTCAATCTTGATGCACATTGTTCTGTTCTGTGTTTTTCTATCAACACCATACTTTGTCTTTTAGGAACAATAACCTTGACAGCTTTTTGAATTTTAGATTTCATTGTCTCCCAACCCCCCAATATACAAGAAGTGGTCCTTCAATGTCACCCACCTGCTCTATTTGTACTTGAAAAAGAGATGAAAATTGGGAGAATTCTCTGGGCAAATCCCCAGGTCAGACCAGAAAGAGGCCAATGGGATGTTCATAGTACATAAAGTTAAACATATGCCAGGAGGCTGTGGGTTTAACAGAATTTTTACAGTATAAGATGATAGGAACAAATGATGTCTGTGTAGTTGCGCTGTGGGTTTCATTAGTGGGCCACGTTCAAAGGGAGCATAATAAGGAGAATAGGGGACTACAGCTGGAACAATGTATATATAATTCAATACTACAGATACATATATAGTAACATAGAAATAGACATTCTGGATCAGACTGATAGTCCATCTATTCCTGTATCTTCTCATTGACAGCAAACAGTACCAGATGCTTCAAAGGAAGCTACAAGAATCTCTGCTGTAAGCAGTAGTGGGATAATCTGCCCCCAAGAAATGTGTCCTTCAAACCCTCAATATTTAGATGCTGTCTCATAGCATGGAGAATGAAGGTTTCTGCTCTTCCAAATTTTTTGTTTGGTATTTACTATTGGAACTCTTGATATTCTTGTTAATCTCTTTTGAATCCTGCTTTTTTCTTTGCCTGAAATGATATATTGCAGCAATGAGTTCCACAGGCTAATAAACATCTGGGGCCACATGCTGAGTCTGGGGAAAAGGGTTGGTCAGGGGAATCCTGGACCAACCGAGCTCTCTCCCGCCACGGAGAGGCTGTCTGCTCCCAGGATTCCCAACGCAGTGTGCTTTTGCTCACTGATGGATTTGCTGGAGCTTCTAAAAAAAAAAAGTCACAAAAATCTTTTATAATGGAAAACGTTCATCTAAATAGAGGGATCACTACTAGCTCCCTCTCTAAATACTATTAATTTTTTATATACTTTTATCATGCCTCCTCTTATTTATCTCCTCTCTAAGAGGATCAGAATCTTTGAATCTCTTTTCATTGGAATGTTTTGTCATGCACCTAATCATTCTTATCATTCAGCTCTATGGACTAGAGTTCTGAATTCTCTCCAGTTCCTTTCTGAGATAGAGTGACGACCGCTGAACACTACATTCTTGGTGAAGATATAACACTGATTTATATAAATGGCATTTTAATAGTTCCAGTATTTTCTTTCATTTCATTCTTTATGCAACCTAACATCATTTGATTTTTTTTCCTTTGCTTCATATTAAGCAGCGGCCTTCATTAAAGGATTAAAATTCTTTAAAAACATTATTTTAAAAACATGTAAGCTATTGGTTGCCTAACTATGCACAACTAATTAGATGTACAAACCTACTCCTTAGACATACACACTGAGCAATATTAAAAAGAAATTTTTAGCCCCTAATTTCTAAATTTGTTATATGAATAGACATATGTAAATAAAACCCCAAATTACTTTTTGTTTGCTGGTCTTCTTAGCTTTATACAACATTCAAATATTACCTTTTTGTTGAAATGTGATTATAATCTAGAAGTGCAAATCAGTACTAGAAAATCTTCTCTTGTTTTAAAAATGCATGTAAATTATCATTTTCCCCACAACTTTTTGTTCCTACACACATGGTCTTCTTAATAACAACGGTGACAGTTGATTATGGCAGCAAAACTTACAGTTCATTTAATCAACTTCACAATTGGTTAAAATTTCCATTCCACACAACTCAGTAATTAGATTCCAACAGAGAAGACCTTTCACTATGCTCATCAGAAAACATGCAATGAATCCAAGAAAATCCTTGATACCTAGATAACAATTTGTACACAAGACACATCTATAGCAGTTATGACACATCAGTAGTAAAGTAAAACAACAGTTATATAGCTTAACAAGCCTTGAAGCACTGCTGTTTTTTGTTGTACATAATAGTGGTTAAAAAATTCATGAATTAATTCTTATATTATTTTGGGGGCCAGGGTTACCCTTTTCATATATACATATAGATACATACATATTCATACATATATATATACACACACTCATACATATTCATATATATATATATATATATATATATATATATATATATATACACACACACACACACACATATATATGTATGTATGAATATGTGTGTGTGTGTGTGTATATATATGAATGTGTGTGTGTATATATGTATGAATATGTATATAGTCATACATATATACATATTCATACATACATATACACACACACACATATATATACACACACACACACTCATACACATATACATATTCATACATATACATATTCATATATACACACACACATATATATATAATCAGACACCATTATGCTAGCGCTATATATATATATATATATATATATATATATATATATATATATATATATATATATATCTATAGCGCTAGCATAATGGTGTCTGATTATGGTCTCTAAGCACTACTGAAATACCCAAATAAGTTTCATATTATTATTTGAGTAAGAAGATGCAATAAGTAAAGAACTGTATCAACTACAGAGATCGGTTTCTGAATCACCCACAAAAAATAAAGGGAAAAAATATATTATGAAATCTACTTTTAAATTTCAACTTCCAGAATATGAATATCAGTTGACCATTCAATGAGAATTGTATGTTCCTGTTGTTCCATAATGAAGGTATTATAAAAATCCAAGAAGATATCTTCAAGCCTCCTGACTTCATAACTTCCATTTTCTAAAATAATAATAATAGATATCCAGCAGCATTCCAAAAAAGGCACATGTGTAAATAAAATCACTTTTTAATTGGAAGAAAATCCAGATAATAAAACATATAAAATATGCGACTGTCTTAAGGCATGAAACAAAATCACATTTTTTAAATATACAACTGGTTCCCTAACATATGGGTTACCATGCCCCAGGCCCAGTATTGAGCAAATCTTAGGACTGGGCTATGGTAGTGGCACCCTAATACATTTTGTGTCTAAGAAACCCAAATATGTATAGATGGGTCCACATGTAGGCCCAAGATGAAGATTGGGAGCCCTATACTAACAACATTCAACAAAAAAACCAACAACCCTGGTAGCTGCTACTTGCCAAAAGTTGCCTTTACCCACTGAGATAGTCTTTCCACTGAATCATAGGTGCTTCCTGTATGTGCATCTTTTTAAGATATGGAAGTACATATCCTGAAGACTGAGTGTCCTGACCAGCCATGACAATTTAAACTAGGGATTATGTTTCCCAGAGAAGCAGTAAGGCTTTGAGACCAATTTTATACCTTCCACTTCCAGAAGACAATGGACCTCACCCCTTAGCTGCATAACAAAGAATTCTGAAGAGAAATAGGAAGTGGAGTTCAGCCTTGGTATGACCTCAAACTGAAGGGCATATTATCCCCCTTTTATTAATACCAGATACACTGCTTTACCTGAAAATATCTAGACAATTGGGAAATGAAATTAAAATTATATCTAGCCCATCAAGGTAAACTGCAGTTTTGCTAGGCCAATGAACCCAAGATAGACAAAAACAAGACAGTCTACATTTTATTTTTTATTAGAAATTTTCCTGATTGAGAAGTTCAAGACCTGTGCTGAATCTGGAAGCCTCTTAAAGAAAAGTGGAAGAGATTGGCTTATAGGACACCAGAAAGAGGGCTTTTGTTTCCTTATGCAAAAGACTGTCTCCCACGTCAGTGACCCAATTGTTAATCTGATCGCAAAACACCACAGTCAGCAGCACAAGTGGACAGATACTTCTCTGGATATAGTCAGAGAAGTATCAACAAAATCAGATGCATCGTTACACCATCTCCTCCAGGAATTGCAACCTCTGACTTTTTCTGCTAGTCTCAAGAAACTCCAATTTCTTACCATCTGAGATATGTTTCAATCTAATAGATATTTTATTCTAGAGAGAACAACAATCTCATACTGCCTGTGATCAAGACTCCTTAAAATAAGGAACATACATAGTGTATCTTCCTTCTTAATAGGCCCTTTAAGAAGATGCTGACACCATCAAAGAACCTAAGGCCACTCTACACTAGAAACTTTTCCTGGTATATTAATGTTGCTTGTTGTGATTTTTAAAATCATATTCTTATAACAGCAAAAGCATTCCCTTGCTGGTATAAGCTACATCCATACTAAGAGGGTTTAGCTATACTCCTTGGTAGTCTATCGATCTGATGATGACAAATCTGTGCAGATCATCTATTGTTGGTCTCATGATGTGCCCTCTGATGACTGTACAAGCCAATTCTAGAGGTGCACATTTTGCTGCAGATGGTGCATGGGAAGTTCGCGGTCAGTGGATCGTGCGCTGCTGGTGCTCTGTGACGTCGTTCGTGTGCCTCTTGTAGACGCCGGCAGCGGTCTTCCTCAACGGTGATGCAGGTATTTCTGACTGTTGCACACCACTGAGTTCTGTCGCTGGCAGCGTCCTCAAGGTCCCTAAGTTTGATACTGCTGTACTGCAGATTGGCTTTGATGGTGTCCTTGTAACGTTTCCGTGAACGACCTATATGCCGGATGCCCTGGGAGAACTCACCATACAGAAGCTGGCGGGGGATTCTGTTGGCATCCATGCGGCTAACATGACTGGTCCAACGTAGCTGTGACTTCATGATCATCATTTCGATGCTTGTCATCTGGGCTCTCTCGAGGACCTCAAGATTGGGCACTGACAAACATTTTTAAGTCTAGACAAGGCTGAGGTAGGATGCTGACTGTTAAAAAGAGCCAGGCTTCCTGTTTCTCTGAATAATAAGAGGCTGGGTGGCAATAAGCCAAAACACCATAGACAGTGTTATTCAGAGGAAGGAGCCTGGCGTGGAAAACTAAACCCCCATGTTGGGTAGTCATGCTAGAAAATGATCCCCAGAGAGGTAACTGCTGGGATTCAGTCATTCCTTTCTGGGTCCCGTAGTGAACCATGACTCTGATGGATCCAAAATGAAAGGCAATGATGGGAAAAGCAGTGTCCCCAGAGACTCCTTGAATCTAAAACGAGTTCAGACGAAGAACCTGCAGATGATTACCCCATTCATTATTTACTGTACACTATTCAAACCCTGCTCTGAAGACAGAATTACTAATTTCCTCATGAGCTCTTCTATGCTGCTCCTCACTATAATATTCAAGTGCTTCATAAACAATTTATTTTCACAACAACTCTGTAATATAAAGGGGTGGTATTATTCCCATTTTACAGATGAGGAACTGAAGCTTAAGTATCCACTAATTCTGGGTGCCTATTTCAGACACCTGGAGCATCAGTAATTAACATTATATTTTAGATACCACTTTATACATTAAAAATACAGCTCCCTTTGCCTTAGGATGCAGCTGTGAGTGTCCAGCACTATATCAGATCCCAGGGTCTCAAGTCAGGCACCCAGAAAATGAGGAATACACAACTAGTGATCACCTGCGAAAAGTATGTAAGAACTCTGTGGCAGTGCCAGGAGTATAATCCAGTGCACCAGGACAACATTTGACTGCCTTAACCAGGAAACCATCCCTTCTCTTCCTGCAATACCCTGCATCATCATCCAACTTCTGCAGAAAATAAAGCAATCACACATCTTGTGCACTGAATGAGGCAGAGGTCCTATGGAAAAAATAGTACCTGGAACATCTTATAAGGCTTACTTGGCTTTACATTAGTTTTGCCCTCTCCCTGACTAGCAAAACTTTCATAATGTGCTGTTTGCACATGAGGAGTCTGCACAAGACTGAGGGTCACTGGCACAAAGAGACGTTACAATAGGTAAGCCTGACTGTCCACCGTGTGGAAAAGATAGGCTGGGCCTGACGTTTTTTGGGTTTAAATACAGTTGGGCCTGGGAAAGTTTACACTAAAGAACCGTGTCTTGAAATTTTATTATCCTCAAAAGTGAGGTGCCATTGGCAATATGAGGCTTTAGGGTTATTTATTTTATTGAGTTTACAGATAAGTAATAAACTTGACGTATCAATCTAAAATCACTTCCTGAGTTGTTTCATATTCAGAATACAATACTTTTAGTTCACTCTTTTTAACAACTCACTACAATAATCGGATATAGAGGTTGCTAAAACGAAATCCCGGAGGACTAAAAATATACATCACATACTTCTATTCCTCATATGTTTGGGGGAGAAGGTGGAATTTAGTCTTAGATTTTACTGCTGACATCACTAAGCAGGACAGACTTAAATCAGGGTGGATATATGCTGTAAAGATTGACTGATTTCTGCCATACAGATTGACTATTTTTTCTAAATATTATCTCTAAAGCCAAGATATAGATTTTTATAAAGCACCTTTGGATTTTTTTCTTCAGGGACAAAATTCTGCTTTGAGACACTTATCTAATCATAGCAGCTAGGATAAAAAAAAAATGCTGCTGATCTACCGGTATGCTGAATTTCAGAGCAACCCGGAAATTAAAATCCACCGATCCAAAAGAACCAGTACAATAATAACCAGGCAGAAAATCCATGAGATTCTGCAAAATTTCTTCCATACATGGTATCCACTAACCCACCAAAAGTGTAAATAATAGCACTATTAGCAATCTCTTAATTATTCCCAAATAATAAAATCAACTTATCTGTGATAAATATGCCCAGTTTTTTTTATTATGTTATTCAGCCAGTTTGCTAAATTTGCTCTGAAAGGCTGCTATTCAGGTGCTCAACAACTGATTTATTGCCTTTGTAACTCGTGATCTTGAGCTGCCTCCTTTGTATTAATTGCTTTGGTGTAGTTCAAAATATTGGCCAGCAGATATCTTTAGTTGTAATAGCTGTATACTGTTAGTGGAGACAGACCTTAGAAAGATTATTTTTCTAGATATTAATTGTTTAATTGTTTTAATGGTGATTAAAATACTAGCACTGCACAGCAGAGCTAATGAATCCAAAACACATTAGGAAAGGCTTCCGCTACCTGAAAAATGTAGCAAATAGTCTTTCTTATGCTCACTATGGATCTCAAGTTTAGCCTGATGTTACGCTACTTCGTTTAAAAAAAAAATTGGATATACTCCGTGTAAAAATGTATAATGGTATACAATTCAACAAAGCACTTAAGTATGTGCAAGACATTTTAAAGCACGAGTAATCACATGCCTATATACTTCAATGGGACTACTCACATGTTTAAAGTTAAGTGTGCGTGTAAGTGCTTTGCTGGATAGAAATGGGATCAAATTAAGCACACACTTAAGTCCACTGCTGAATCAGGACCGCAGTGCACACAAGTAAAAGCATTATTTTTACTTTATATATAAACACATATACATATATTACCAATAATGATACCATCTCACAGAGTTGATGTGGAAATAAATTCAAGAACATTTGTGAAGCACTCAGCTCCTCATTCTAGTGATGAGCACCATAAAAAAGCCCATGAGGAAATGAATAATTCTGTATTCAGAGCAGGTTTGAAGAGTGTGCAGTAAATAAGGCCTGGGGCCATACACTGAAAATGAGGAGAAAACTAAATACTGAACAGCTGCTTATTCAGTGAGTACAGTCCATCCTGTGCACAGAATAAGGCAGGAATCCCATGATCATGTAATTAAAGACTATTATAATACATATTCATAATTTCATAGAATCTAAGGCCAGAAGAGATCATCTAGTCTGACCTCCTGCATAGCACAGGCCATAAAACTCCCCCAAAATAATTCCTAAAGCAGATCTTTTAGGAAAAAACATCCAGTCTTGATATAAAAATTTTCAGTGATGGAGAATCCACCACAACCCTTGGTAAATTTTTCCAGTGGTTAATTACTCTCACCATTAAAAATTTATGCCTTATTTACAATCTGAATTTCTCTACTTTCAACTTCCAGCCACTGAATCATGCTATAACTTTCTCTGGCCTGGTCTACACTACGCGTTTAAACCGGTTTTAGGAGCGTAAAACCGATTTAACGCCACACCCGTCCACACTAAGAGGCCCTTTATATCGGTATAAAGGGCTCTTTAAACCGGTTTCTGTACTCCTCCCTAACGAGAGGAGTAGCGCTAATATCGGTATTAACATATCGGATTGGGGTTAGTGTGGCCGCAGATCGATGGTATTGGCCTCCGGGCGGTATCCCACAGTGCACCACTGACCGCTCTGGACAGCAATCTGAACTCGGATGCAGTGGCCAGGTAGACAGGAAAAGCCCCGCGAACTTTTGAATATTTCCTGTTTGCCCAGCGTGGAGCTCCGATCAGCACGGGTGGTGATGCAGTTAAAAATCAAAATAAAGAAAGAGCTCCAGCATGGACGATGCGGACGTGATCGCTGTAAGGGCAGGCAAATCTGTTCTATCAGCGCTCCGTTACAGAAGATGAAATTCAAAATCATTTTTTAAATATCTCCAGACAGATGCCATAGCAGGGACTCAGCGCACTGCTGCGTGGCAAGCGTAACGGAAAGCCAAAGAATCAAATGGACGCTCATGGACTGGAGGACTCAAGCTATCCCACAGTTCCTGCAGTCTCTGAAAAGCATTTGCATTCTTGGCTGAGCTCCAAATGCTTCTAGGGTCAAAAACAGTGTCCGCGGTGGGTCAGGGCATAGCTAGGCAATTTACGCACCCCCCCACCCACCCCCAGAAGTGAAAGGGAAAACAATCCTGTCTTGACTCTTTTACATGTCACCCTATCTTTACTGAATGCTGCAGATAGACGCGATGGTGCAGCACTCAACACCAACATCCTTGCTCCCCCCCCCCCCGCCATGGGTGGCTGATGGTACAAAAAGATGGAAATCCGTCCTCATCATCAGCCTATTGGCACATGGGGCAGTGCAAAAGGCCTGGTAACCATGCGTACTAGCATCGGTTAGGTCGATCAAGGGCGCCTGGCCCTAATTTTTCCTGGTAGATGGTACAATATGGCTGATAACCATCATCATCATAGCAACAGGGGGCTGAGCTTCATCAGCCCCCACCCTTCATGTGTAAAGAAAAGATTCAATTGCCCCTGGACTAGCAGCAGGATGCTGGGCTCCTCTCCTCCACACTCCTTAATGTCCTATGTGGACTATCATAGCAACTGGAGGCTGCCTTCCACTCATTTCTCACTAACAAGTATTCCTGCATTCTTTATTACTTCATCACACAAGTGGGGGGACAATGCTATGGTAGCCCAGGAAGGCTGGGGAAGAATGGAATGAACAGGTGGGGTTGTTGCAGGAGCACCCCCTGTGAATAGCATACAGCTCATAATCTATGCAGGATCTGACACAGAGCAGCTGTGCTCTCTGGTTCTCTGATACAGTGGTTCTCTAGTACACTTGCCCATATTCTAGGCAGGACTGATTCTATTTTTAGATACCAAAAAGGAGGGATTGACTCAGGGAGTCATTCCCAATTTTGGCTTTTGCGCCCCGGCTAAGAGCAGCCAGGGGCACTTATGACAGCAGCAAATGGAACAGTGCAAAAGGACTGGTAGCCATGCCCATCTTATTACCAATTTATGGTATGGTAGATGGTACAATATGGCTGATAACCATCTCTGCTATCATGCAAAAGCAAAAGCATGCAGCTGTGTAGCACTGCTGAATCGCCTCTGTGAGCGGCATCTAGTACACATACGGTGACAGTCACAAAAGGAGAAACAGGCTCCATGATTGCCATGCTATGGCATCTTCCAGGGCAATCCAGGGAAAAAAAGGCATGAAATGCTTGTCTGCCGTTGCTTTCCCAGCGGAAGGAGTGACTGACGACATTTACCCAGAACCACCTGCGACAATGATTTTTGCCGCATCAGGCACTGGGATCTCAACCCAGAAATTCAAACGGGGGGGGGGGGGAGGCTGCGGGAACTATGGGATAGCTACAGAATAGCTACCCACAGTGCAATGCTCCAGAAATCGACGCTAGCCTCGGACCGTGGACGCACACCACCGATTTAATGTGTTTAGTGTGGCCGCGCTAAATTTTATAACTCGATTTTATACAATCTGTTTTGTTAAACCAGTTTATATAAATTCGGAATAATCCCGTAGTGTAGACGTACCCTCTGTTAGACTGAAGAGCCCATTATTAAATATTTGTTCCCCATGTAGATACCTACAGCTTGTAATTAAGTCACTCCTTAAAATTTCCCTTTGTTAAGCTAAACAGATTGAGCTCCTTGAGTCCACCACTAGAAGGCATGTTTTCTAATCCTTTAATCATTCTCATTGCTCTTCTCTGAACCCTCTCCAATTTATCACCATTCTCCGTGAATTGTGGGCACCAGAATGAGAGACAGTATTCTTGCAGCAGTTGCACCAGTGCCAAATACCAAAGTAAAATAACATTTCTACTCCTACTCGAAATTCCCCTGTTTATGTATCCCAGGATCGCATTAGCTCTTTTGGACACAATCACAGAGCAAGCTCATTTTCAGCTGATTATCCACTATGCCCTCCAAAACTTTTTTGGAATCACTGCTTCCCAAGATAAAGTTTTCCATCCTGTAAGTATGCCCTACATTATTTGTTTACAGATGTACACTCTGACATTTAACTGTATTAAAACACATTGTTTGCTTGTTCCCAGTTTACCAAGCACCTAGAGTGCTCTGAATCAGTGACCTGTCCTCTTCCTTAGTTTACCACTCCCCCAGTCTTTCTGCCATCTGCAAATTTTAATTCTCTATCAATCGAATCCTGTATCAGCGACTCCATTGTCTCCCCTGGGATCGATGCCAGGCTCACAGGCGTATATTACCCAGGTCATCCTGTTTACCCTTTTTAAAAGTTGACACACTAGCTTTCTTCCAGTGTTCTTGAATGTGCCCAGTGCTCCAAGACTTATTGACCAGCAAGTTCCTTAGCCAGCTCTTTTAAAACTCTTGGATGCAAGTTATATGGACCTGCTGATTTAAAAATGTCTAACCTTAGTAGCTTCTGTTTAACATTCTCCAGTGATACTAGTACAAAGGAAAGTGTATTACCATATGATGAGACTGCATCATCTGTTTTCCCCAAAATACAGAACAGAAATATTTATTGAACACTTCTGTCTTTTCTTCTTTATTATTGATAATTCTACCATTTGGATCTTGTAATGGACAAATACTGTTAGGATTTTTTTTTTGTTCCTAGTACATTAAAATTATCTTCTCCTTATATTGCTTAACTCTGCTGGCTATGGATTTCTCCTTGTGCTCTTGGCTTCCCTTATAAATGTTCTACTATTCCTAATTTATGATTTGTATTAATTACTATCTACTTCTCTTTTCTTCCATTTGTTATATATTTTTTATTATTATTATTAACCTGCACAAGGGGGTCAAATTAAGGTTGTAGAGGCAACTTTAATTCTGGCATTTTGAGTGCTTAACTTTGCAACCTTAAAGTTCTTTTAATGTAGAGTGTGTGTATGTAATTTCCTAGGATTTTAATAAAGCAAACTGACCCCCCCGCAAAATTCCATCATGTAGACTCGTACCGATGCCCATGTGGATAACCAGCAGATGGACCCTTTAAATCCATAGGATAGACCTCTGCCATCTGAGTCAACACAGTAACTGACAGCAGTAGTAGATTGCCATCCTTCACGTGCACAAACCATTATGTTGGCATTAGACCTTCATGTTGCCAGTGTATTTCACAGACATTTTCAGACAGCAGAAAAATGACACTCAGGAATCTCGTGTTCCATTCCACCATCTGGAGAGGAGTGTACGCTAGTGGCCACAGACTTTTCTATCCCTGTTCCCCACAAGCCCTATCCCTTCTGTCCACCTTGTACCCTCCAGTTTGTCCCTGTGCCAGCTCTCTCTCTTCCCCCACCCAAAGCTCCTCATCTAATTTTCCCCCATACTATCCTACCTCCTCATCCCAGTCCCCTCACTAAACTAGAACCAGTTTCTCTTGTGAGACCCAGTCCCAATCTCTTCCCTCCAAATTCCCCACATTGACTCTCAATTCACTCTGCTGTCCCAGTCTCCCGTCCACCTCTTTTCCCCACCACCCAGTACCAGTCTTCCCTCCCACGTCTTGTCCATCAGGTGCCTTCTTCCTCCTCCTCCATGTTGTCTGGGGTGCCAGCAGAGGGAGCACTGGGAGCACAGAAGAGAAACCTTCCTTCTCTCCGTTCCTGTATCTGGTGCCACAGTGGCCTCCCAGCAGTCAGGAAGAGCAACTGAAGGTACAGTCCTGTTCAGCCCTGGAGCCTTGGACTGGAGCAAGCCCCATGCAGATGGAATTTTTGGAGAATTTAGCTACCAAACTCTAACAAGTCTCTACTGAGCATGAGCAAACTATGATTATTTCAAAGGGACAGCAAAAGGTTAATCTTGACCAGTTTTTTTTCAAAGGGACAGCAAAAGGTTCATCTCAGATATCCCTGTCAATATCAATTCCCTGCTTCAAAGCACGAGTGCTACAACTCTCAAGTAAACTATTGTAAGATTTTGGGTTTTTTTTTTTTAAACATGGACAAAACAATGTATTTTCCCCTCATCAGGGTCCTATAATGGAAAATGTTAGGCAATCTTAAGTACAGTTATCACTAACAGAACCACCTCTAATCATTCCTGTTATTTCTTAAGCAAATGCAGCGGTTAAGATTGCAATTACAATGCCAGTAAAAGGTTCACTGGGATTGCATGTGACCAAAACAGAATATAATTTCATCCTCTATCCCTTTTTAAGTCTGTTAGTTTATGTTTATTATAGGCAAAGATGATAGAGATGCCCACAGTTCAGGTTGCCTAACACTTCCCATTTTAAAACCCTGTTTTCAGTTGCTTATAACTTTACCAAACAAACTACATAGTATATGATTTTGTAATTAAAGACTGTACCATTATGTAAATGCAGAAGGGAACCAAATTAAAGTTTCATGGGCAACCTAATACTGGCCTTTCCTAAGGTTTGGAGTGTTTGACTTTGTATGCTTAACATTCCTTTAATGTGTTTTGGTTTTTTATTGCACATATGTCCTGTCAAAATTTTCGCTTGCTTAGTTTCCTGGCCAGAAAGCAGTCAGAGAATCAGCTGCTGTTAGAGGTTGAGAAGTGTAAAAAGGAAAATGGTAGCCTCAAGATGTTTACTCAGGAGTAGCTTAGAAGTGTTGGGAGTCAGCATAGAACAATAGCTGGAATGATTGTCAGGTTGTAATAGCAAGGGAAACCCAAAGTTATCCTTTGAAAGATAGTAGATAATCTGCAAAAACGAAACAAAAAAAAAAATCTCAAAAACCTCAAATATGTTGTCATTCATGACACTGACTGAGTTAAAGTGCAAAACACTTATAATTAATAACTATATTGCTAGCAGTGCTTTGAAAAATATACTACATTAACAATGGAGCAGAGTATTTTCATATTCAGGACTAAACAGTCATCCAGATTTATCAGCCCATTAACTTTATAAACATAGCATTAGCTGCAGTTTAGGTGTGATGTGGTGAATCTGTAATGAGAAATTCTTTGGGTGGCATTTTATAATTAAATATCTCATGAACCATTTGTAAGGTCAACACAGATTAATGTGAGATGTCAGGCAAGGTCACTGTGTGAATTTCTAAAGAATTCCATTCTCACAGACTGGAAATATCACAATTAATAGATATTTTCTAAAATACAGTATAGCATGATATATGAATTTTATATAATTTTAAAAGAACCTACAATATTAAGTTAAACAGGTTGCCAAAATAAATGTATTACTTTTAATGTGCTAGTCTCAATTGAAGGGTGTGTGTGTGAAATATTGTATATTTTGGCTACATATTGTTTTTCTCATTCCTTTACCTTTGAAAAATTCACAATATATATCTTCTCTAGAAATACACCATGATAAAAAAAATATATAGATTAGCCAAGCTCTGATAGAGATGGCCTCTGCAGCTCCTCCTTCTGGCCCTCTATGGCACTATTCACCCTGCCTCAGTTCCTGCTTCCCTCCCCCAACTCACAGGGAAAATCTCCTAGGTAGTAATCTCTAGAGAAGGAGCACCTGCTTAGCACTGGGAACAAACCTAGAAAACAGTCCCAAGTGCAATCCAAACAAAAGGGTCTTCCAGCCCTCCTGGGCTCCGTTCTTTCCCGCTCTCCTACAGATCACTTCAAAAGCTTTTCCTCTCTGGGAGTCTTCATTCTTCCAGGACTAGTCACAGGAGCCAGCCTGCAACCCTCCTCAATCATCCTCCAGGTTATCTGTTTGGAAGTTATGCTTCTCTAGGGCCTGCCAAAGGAGCCAACTACCTTCTTGCAACACTCTCTCTCCCAGTTAAGCTCTCACAGCCCTTTGTAGGCATCCCAGGATCCCTTCCAAGCTAAGTCTAATAATTAAACAGGGCCTTCTTATCTCTCCAAACTGAGGTCCTGTGCAAAATCCAGCTCAACCAGACCCTAGGATCAAGGACCTACCATTTCATCTTCTCCTAAGCTTTCATTTTGCTGCTAATAAACCCTTGATATCAAAAGGATCAGAAGAGGTTGTGGACATAAACCAATATCAGCTGCCTAGAATGATGCCAAATACCACAACTCTTGCCAACTTCTCTGATGAATCATGTAGAGCACAGAGAACATGCCTAGAAACCCTCAACAGCAATATTTTTGTCATCTTCTTCTGCTTCTCAAGGAAATGATAAAGAAAAGGAAGTCACGGGTCCTGAAACTGGAATTGATATTAGGCTATGATGGCATTAATTGTTTACACAGATTCCCAATGTACCCAAGATCACCTTTCTTACCTAGAACAAAGTCAGTTTTTCTAGCTTCTTTGTTGCATAGAGCAGAAAAATCAACCCTGGAGCCCTTAGATGCGTCACTGGCCACAAATACAACCACCAAAATGGGAGTTAAGTGTGAAGACATATTGAAAACTGTGTCAGAACAGATACTAACAATCTGCCCTTTTAAGGGCAGCAAGTGTAGTGGATGGCATCAGCCAAATACATCATTAATGGGTCACCTTCCCCTTCTCCTTTGTCTCCAACGTATCCTTTAGATTATGAATCTTTTCTTAGTGCTAGTCTCCAAGAACTCTGTCATCCCAGTTCCTGAAACTACCTAAGTTCACCACAAGAGGAGATGCAGACAGGATGTATCATCAGGAAAAGCAGAAGACTCTGTAGCTTAGAAAATCACCTGATGTCCTCTACCGCTAGTGTCTTGGCTACAATCTGCCCACTCACACCAACCAATAAGATCACCATGATTCACAGATGAAGTTTACAGGCAGAAAGGTAGAATCCCAAAGGAGCAAAACACATTTCAAATCCATTCACCAAGATCAAACAATTCTTATAAGACCACACACCAGTGCAGTAAATGAAGTAAAAGGAAATTTCTGCTTTTCTGCACTTAAGACAGAAGAATCACATTCTGCATAGTGAACTGGCTAACCAACCCTGATTGCATAGTCCAACCACTGATTACTATGAAGAGTGCTCAGAGTACTTTGCTGGTAGTTTTATACATACATGGTTGATCTTAAGGAAAGAAAATTCCATTTCTGACCAGGCCATCTTGTCAAACTAACATCCCTGTCAGGGTTTGACTCTATCAAACAGGATGAAGGTGAAGCAGCCCTGGAAAATATTAGCGCTACAACCTGTGAAATGGAGCCATGGTGATCCTGGCTCTTGAAACCCAGCAAAGAACAATTATGCCTCCTGCTAATACTTAATGCCTTCTTCAGGAAAAGTAGTATTACCAAATTGCTTGAAAAATAAAGTCTCACACACCCAGACCTCAAGAAGCCCTTTTCTGAATCTTTTCCAATTCTAATCAGGGCTGGCTTTATGAACTGCGGGGCCTGATTCGAATACCTGGTGGCGGTCCGGGGCTTCAGCAGAGAGAGAGAGAGAGAGAGAGAGAGAGAGAGAGAGTGTGTGTCTCTCTCTCTCTCTCTCTGTCTGCTCCGGGTCTTTGGCAGCACTTCAGCGGCGGGGGGTCCGATCCAGGTCTTTCGCAGTGCCGAAGGACCCTCCCCCTGCTGCCAAAATGCTGCTAAAGACCCGGACTGGACCCCCACCCCCCGCCGCCGAAATGCAGCCGAAGACCTGGACCCCTCCCCCGCGCATGCCAGGTGAGTAAAAAAAAAATAAAAAAAATTAAAAAGGCACCTAAGGCGTGGGGCCCTCTTAGGCGCGGGCCCAATTCCTGGGAATTGGCCTAAAGCCAGCCCTGATTCCAATATATCTTTTTTGAGATGGGACGACCACATCTGCACACAGTATTCAAGATGTGCACTTACCAGGGATTTATATAGATTTTTGACTGCCACTGCAAATTGAGAGGATGTTTTGAGAGAACTATCCACAATGATGCCAAGATCTCTTCCTTGAGTGGTAACAGCTAATTTAGCCCCCTTCATTTTATATGTATAGTTGGGATTATGTTTTCTAATGCGCATTACTTTGCATTTATCAACATGGAATTTCATCTGCCATTTTGTTGCCCAGTTACCCAGTTTTGTGAGATCCTTTTGTAGCGCTTTGCAGTCTGCTTGGGACTTAGCTGTCTTGAGTAGTTTTGTGTCATCTGCAAATTTTGCCACCTCACTGTTTACTCCTTTACTCATTTGTGAAAATGTTGAATTGAACTGGTCCCAGTACAGACTCTTGAGGGACACCACTATTTACCTCTCTCCATTCTGAAAACTGACCATTTATTCCTACCCTTTGTTTCCTGTCTTTTAACCAGTTACCAATCCATGAGAGGACCTTCCCTCTTATCCCATGACAGCTTACTTTGCTTAAGAGCCTTTGGTGAAGGACCTTGTCAAAGGCTGTCTGAAAACTTAAGTACACTATATGAACTGGATCACCTTTGTCCACATGCTTATTGACCTCCTCAAAGAATTCTAGTAATTGTAAAGGGCTATCATGCCTCACCAAAAACCATGTTGACTCTTTCCCAACAAATTACGTTCATCTATGTGTCTGACAATTTTGTTCTTTAATATACTTTCAACCAGTTTGCCTGGTACTGAAGTTAGGTTTACCAGCCTGTAATTGCCAGGATCACCTTTGGAGCCCTTTTTAAAAAATGGCATCATTAGCTATCTTCCAGTCATTTGGTACAGAATCTGATTTAAATGATAGATTAGAAACTACAGTTAGTAGTTCTGCAATTTCACATTTGAGTTCTTTCAGAACTCTTGGGTGAATACCATCTGGTCCTGGTGAATTATTACTGTTTAGTTTATCAATTTTTTCCAAAACCTCCTCTAATGACAGCTCAATATGGGACAGTTCCTCAGATTTGTCACCTAAAAAGAATGGCTCAGGTTTGGCCTGCCTCACATCCTCAGCCGTGGCTTTATCGTCTTTTAGTGCTCCTTTAGCATCTCAATCGCCCAGTGGCGCCACTGGTTGTTTAGCAGGCTTTCTGCTTCTGATGTACTTACAAAAATTGCTATTACTTTTTGAGTCTTTGGCTAGCTCTTCTTCAAATTCTTTTTTGGTCTTCCTAATTATATGTTTACACTTCATTTGCCAGAGTTTATGCTCCTTTCTATTTTCCTCACTAGGATTTAACTTCCACTTTTTAGAGGATGCCTTTTTGTCTCTCATTGCTTCTTTTACTTTGTTGTTTAGCCACAGTGGCACTTTTTTGGTTCTCTTACTATGTTTTTTAATTTGGGGTATACATTTAATTTGAGCCTCTATTATGGTATCTTTAAAAAGTTTCCATGCTGCTTGCAAGGATTTCACTTTTGGCACTGTCCTTTTTAATTTCTGTTTAACTACTTTCCTCATTTCCCACTTTCTGAAATTAAATGCTACAATGTTGGGTTGCTATGGTGTTTTCCCCATCACAGAGATGTTAAATTTAATTATATTATGGTCACTATTATCAAGCAGTCCAACTATATTCACCACTTAGTACTACATCAATAATTGTCTGTCCTCTTGTGGGTTCCAGGGCTAGCTGCTCCAAGAAACAGTCATTTAGTGTATCAAGAAACTTTATTTCTGCAACCCAACACCATATACAAGAAAAAACAACCCAACTCAAGGCACACAGCCAGCAACTCAGACTGAAAAATCTGCTGCAATCAGACAGATTCCATGACCCTTAATATTGCCTCACTATCACCAATACATTTATCACGTTCTCACCAATGTAGAAACATTCACATACCTGGGCAGCACCATCAGCCAGGATGGTGAAAGAAGCCAGGATATCCAGAACAGAATCAATAAAGCCCAGAACATCTTCAGGAGCTTAAATACAGTCTGGAAATCGTCAAAATACAACACCAAAACCAAACTTAAGCTTTAGAGCGGTACTTTCAACACTACGTCATTGTGCAGAATGCTGGGGAACGAAAAAACATGACATGTCCAAACTGTCTTCATTTCATACAACCTGCCTCAGAAAAATCCTCTGTATCTTTTGGCTCAGAACAATCTCAAACCAAGACCTATTCATACAGTGCAGCCAAGAAGATATGAGCACCATCATTAGCAGGGGGCACTGGAGATGGATTGGCCATGTGCTTCAGATGGAAACTGATTCCATCACCAGAATAGCACTAAGATGGACAGCAGAAGGCAAGTGAAAATGAGGCTGCGGAAAAACAACATGGTGAAGAGCTGTGGAAGCTGAGCTGAAAAACCACAGCTGGGGAACCATTGAAAGACTTGCCAAAAACAGACAGGAGTGAAGGAGCTTCGTCTGTGCCCTAAACACCAGTGGTGAAACTAACTATACTTTGCTGAGTGCATGTGTTCTCTCAACAGGCATTCCCTTTCCTTTTCAGGAGCCAGCTAGGTGGCTTTTCCTTGTGTACCTTTGACTTGTAGAGCTCCTACAACAACGTGCTTTTGGATACTAAAATAAGATGATAATTTTCCTGGATCTTAGGAGAATTCACAGTACTCAACAAAGTGACTCATTTATACAGCATCCTTGAAAACAACCTTGATGCAAAACTACCTACGCAGAAATTAGAAATAAGTTTTAGAGGAGAAAAAAAAAAGCATTTTTTTTTTTTTTAACAAACAGGATTTCTCTGTTTAACCTCATGTGTGCACCTGATACTTTACCCTGAAAAGGGGAAAAACTAAGAGGGAAAGAAATGAAGAGAAAACAGCATATCTTCAGGCACGCTACAGTAGACAAAGCCTTGGTGACCTCTGATCTTAAGTAGGCAGGACACTGCATTATGAACTGACTGGAGCTTGTCAGGGTCAGCATTTTCATTTTTAGGTGCAAAGCACTGCAGAAGTGCAGCCTGAAGGTCACAAATGCATGGATCATTGCAACTAGAATTCCACTGTGAGGACAATTTCCTAGATAGGTGAACACCAAAAAAAAGCATTACTCACCACTGTAATTGTACCATACATCCAGAAGCAATGAAGAATCTAGCATGAGTTTGAGGCCTGAACCAATGGTAGGTTAGAGCACTGGCAAGCTCAGTATAATGTTTTCACCTTTCCCTACCATCACCACTTATCTCTCTCCTGGACTGTGTTTGAGTCAAAGCACTAGAATGCTTTTAATCCATTTGCTTACTCTTTCCAAGTATTGGGTCATCATCGTGTAGATGTTGCACTTGTGCAGTGAAGAGATATATTTTCATGCTCTATTAATTATAATTACTATAAATTATTCTTATTATCCACATGCTGGTGGTACCATGGTGCCCCAAGATCTATATGAGTAGTCCAATGAAGATGTTGAAGAGGAGCGAGAATATTAAGCTGTCCTGGACTTCACATAATAAGGTTTCTGTCAGAGGTACCACAGCCCTCAAAACCTGTCCAAGATAAGTGAATGTACCCAATGTACATTTGCTCCTATTAGGTTCTCATGAGTGTTAGCATCAAATGATCATTCATGGGCACTGACTGCAGCTGACAGCAATATAAACATAGAAGCTTGTTTCCTGTCCACAGTCAGGATAGATCCATCAGCACCAGCAGGGCCATGCCCTGTTCTGAACCAAACTATGAAGGATTCAATATGCTGTAACACAGGGGTTCTCAAACTGGGGGTCAGGACCCCTCAGGGGGTCGCATGGTTATTACATGGGGAGTCGCGAGTTGTCAGCTTCCACCCCAAACCCCGCTTTGCCTCCAGCATTTATAATGGTGTTAAATATATTAAAACATGTTTTTAATTTATAAGGGGGGGTTGCACTCAGAAGCTTGCTGTGTGAAAAGAGTCACCAGTACAAAAGTTTGAGAACCCCTGCTGTAACAGCACAGATCTTATTGGACCTTAGAAGCCATCACATTTTCAGTAACCTTGTCAAACTCTTTGTTCTATCGTATCAGACACATAAGTCCTATTTCAGTTCTGCCAGATAGGATCCTGGGTGACTTAACTGATCCTCGTTCATAAAGTATCAGGGAAGGAAGTAAATTATGCTTGCCAGCCCTTGCTCAAAAAGAGTTGTGAAGTACTGAGAATTAAGGCCATTCAGTGGAAGAGATGGGACCAGAACTCAGTCTCCTAGTTCCTAATCTAGTACTTTTTCCATTAGGCCACAAAGGTATTTTTGAGAGGAAAGAAGCAGCAGTGGTATGCACGCATGCAGTCTTGGGTGCTTATAAATCTACACTATCTAGTTGGAATTTTCAAAAGCATGTAAGGGAGTTAGGCAACCAATTCCCATTACAAGTCCAACTTTGAAATAATTCAATTGACTTTAATGGCAGGGGAACCTAACTCCCTCAGGTGCTTTTGAAAATCCCACTATATATTCATAAACTTCATATATTGCTCAGCTACATATTTCAGAAATAATTTCCTGATAGTCAACATACTAATATGAAGCTAAGTGCTCAAAATTGGTTCCTTTTCCTTACTCTAGGAAAATGAGATTATTAGTGAACAAGGAGTTTTGAAATAAAACCTACTAAATAGTTATGATGTGGTTAAAAGAGCAATGGAGGACACAACATAGAATACTTACAAGTATGTCTTGCCAAGGAATAGTTTGATCCACCACTAGTTAAACCAAATCCCTCAGGAATTTGACTGGAACTGCGTGGCCTTGTCAACAGTTTTGGAGGTTCTATTTCAGCTCCAAATTCTGCTCCAATCACTCCTAGCAAGACAATAGCAGTGGCTTGCTTCCGTCTCTCTTCATAAGATGTAGATATTTTTTTCATTTGTGGGAGACCAGACAGACAACCTGAAATGTAAAATAGAGAGCATTAGGATGACTGGTCAGTAATATTAGAAGTGGAAGGCCATTCCAATCAAATTGTACACATTTATGAGAATTTTTCATATTTATAACAAAACTGTCCTTTTCAGCTACTTGAACATATACTGCTGGGAAAATGTTACTGAGAGTTGTCAAAAACATCAAATACATATCAAAGGTCAAATAGGAGGACAAAACTGGTCTCTTTTCAATCTCAAGGCACTTGTTTGCTATGCTTACTCCCCCCTACAGAAAAACGTGGAGCCAGACAATTTTTAGGTGATTGGTCCTGGTTCAATTTTGTCTTCCAGAGTCCCCAGTCCAGGCTAAAAATTTAAGTATGACTTGCCCCTTCCTCAGTCTTCAGTGCCACCTACAGAAAAGTAGCATGTTTTTATAGGAAAAGCTGTTTTAATTTCATAGTACCTCCAAGTTAGTTCATTGAAAAAGAGTGAAAGACTTCTAGGATTCTGCAGTTATTAAATCAGTATTCTCTGAAAGGCGAATTGTGATCATGATTCTTATTTACATCAATATTAATCTGATTTAAGACAAACAGGTTTTCTTCACAGAAATAAGTCTAGGATATAGACTTTTTAAAATACATATATTTTCCATGTTATAAAAAGCAGCCTGTTATTTAAGTGACCATCCCCTTCTTTTTTGATGATTACTTTTAACCCACAGCAACAGTACCTGGCAAATAATTTTCGATTTCATGACAGTAATTACAGTATACTAACTAATGTGCTTGCTAAAACGAGGGGAAAAGTCTCATTGCAAAGTTTCAAATATAGTTATTAATAATCCAATATATCACACACAACCTTTTTATTTCCCTCAAATACTGCAGATTACCAAATTTGGTGATTTAGGGAGTAACCGCACAACCACAATTACCCCCCCCCAAAAAGATACTTCATCATAAAATGTACCTTCTTCATATAGTTTGACAACTATAGTTCAGATACACTTATAATAATAACTCACACTACACCAGCAAATTCACTGGCATATATCTTGCAAAAGTAATGAAGTCTTAGCTCCCACAGCACTCTGCAATTAAATCTTTGTTGAGAAGTTGGAAGAGACCACCTGGCATACTGTGAGAAAATACTGGGTTTGAATAATGAAGTGTGAATTAGTGAGTGTCTACTATATGTCTAGCTTTTCTAGTGAATTTCATACTACTGTACTGATAGAAAAGTAAATATTACTTTTAAAAAAAACAAGTATAAGAATCCCTATTAGAATGTAGTCCAAATTCTGGTAATGATGCTGCGGCTATGACCATGATATGCCAACCAAAGGGGTGGGGTGGGGTGGGGTGGGTAAGAATCTAAAACCTTAACAATGCTAAGGGGGAAAAAAAATCAATAGTCACTGCCTTCCCAGAAAGAAGGATGAAAATCGACTATAAACAAAGTGATACTTAAACATTTTAATTTTTATATAACTTATTTCACATATACATAATTAAGATATACAACACACAAATGGTACTGATATTTTGATATATGAATATATTATCCTTCTGTGTGTTTTATATAGCATACTTGGAACATGAAGCAAACCATGCTCCCCTCCCCCAGCCCCAGCAAGAAGCATGCTCCATAACAATAGTTCAAAGGAAAGCTCTATTCTGCAGTTGCACTGATTGTTCTGTCAGCTGACCTCTGCAGAAGGGAATTGCTAACCGCTGCCGAGCTCCTTAGCTGACAAATGAATGATCGCGGCTCCATCTATTTTCACTATGGCCGCCTCTAGCCCAGGTGCTCAGACAGAGAGCCCGGTGTGACATCTTAGATCAAGATGAATTGGCACAAACTCCTGATCCAAGATTGTTTTATACCATTTAATTTAGTTTCTTCCCCTGCTTGGATGAGCACAGCTCTGGTTATGGATTTCTATTCTAATGTACTGAAGCAGGCACTGAAAGAAGCCAATGAAGCAGATGCTGGAGCAGGGGACTGCAGGGATACTGATCAATAGGCAAGGCATTGACCCCAGCCGCTCAGCCTCTGCAATGGCCACTGCTTAAAGAAAAGAAAAGAAAGAAAGAAAAAACACATGTGCTGCTTCCAGTAGGAAATTAAACAACAGAGGCACTTGGTGAATTCCTGCCCGCACCTTGTTGTTCTTCCTTCTGTTTGATTACAATAATATTGAATTAACCCTTTATTGTATTGTGAAGGATGTATTTTAAAACAATATCCTCAAAATCATAAGCCACGTCCAATAATCCTGTCAAATTTCACCCCTAAACTAACAAGTAACCCATTAACAGGTGCGTGTCCCATAATGCCAGAATTCTGAAGTTAAAGTTAAAGTATCAATCGCCCTGTTGCCAGATATTTTAATTATATTCTAAAAAGTAGGCTATTATGCATTTATCTTACTATTTATAGATGAAAATTCACTGGCTGACATTGCCACTCATGGCCTGTATATTAAGCATATAGGAGTTTAAATCTCAGCAATTCTTACAACTGTACTTCTCAAGAGTCTCTAGATTGTAAGAATCTGACTCTTTGTTAACAAAGCAGTAAATGCTATGACCAAAACAGTGTGAAGGTAATGTAGTTCTGACAGTCTCATTAGCAACTCATTGTACCAACATAAATTGCTCCTTCTCTCTCACCACTGTATTTTTTCCCTCCTTCAAAGGGAAAAAAAAATCTGAGTGAGCACTTGTTTTTGCCCTTACTTTCTTTGAATTATTAGTAGGAACACACAATTAATTGTAATGATTTCCTACAAATAAACTGACAGCCAAATGGGAGATTTTAAAATGAAATGTCTATAAAAATAGTCCTTTCTACAGTTGCATTTGTCTCATGAAAATTTGGTATTTTCTCACAGTGACGTGCCTCCATTTAATCATGCTAAAGGGTGACACAGAGATCCATTTTCTTGACAGGACGGTTGATCACCCTATCACAGTAAGAAAATTAATAACCTCAAATAGCTCTATGTGGAAAAAAGAAGCTACAATGGTGAAAGGAGAAAATGTTCTACATTTTAAACCATATAGATAACACACTTTCTGTATTACACACAAATAGAAGTGACAGATTTCTTCATTTTCTCAGATTTAGCAAAATGAACACATATATTAAAATATATTTCAATCTAAAACGAAGCCAGTAGTTAACAATTGTCTCTACAGATACCTTAATATGAGTAAATATTTTTCTAAGCTGTTTAAATAAAAATATGAGTAAAATATTTGAGAAGTTTAAACTGTTAAAGGGCTGTGAGATATTGATTACTTCATTTAAAAAGCAGTCAGAGTGCAACCACGAGGTCAGGATAAATTTAACAGTTTGAAGCACTTTACTAAATAACTCTAAAGATCATGTTAATTGGCTTTGCAGAGTTCTAGGTTAAAATTAATTTTATCTTAGCTTACAATAAAAGGATTAAAAGACATATTAAGTTCTTCAGGTTTAACTGGAATAGGAATCAATGAATTTGAATTAAGGCTAAAGGCAGTTTTATGAGAGATGGACTACTACCAGATACTTTATATCTGCTATTAGGAACATATTGATGGTACTCTGTTATTGTATTATGTATTAAAATCTCAGAGAAGTAGATGCCAGGACAACGTATTACTGTAAGGATAAACCATAAGAACATATGTTGCTAATGTGGTGGATTCTGATCACAGAGTGAATACCTCTTTTGGTTTAAGTCCACCCAGGATGTTTTCCAGCTGTGCCCCCATCAAGTGCTATGAGATTATACAAAGCTGTTATATAAAGCTACGGTGGACTATAAACTTGCATATTTTAGCCATTTATGTAGAATGCTACACATGTGAATGTAATTAATAAGATTTAATCATTATCGATAAACATCTATATCATAATATTCCTCAATGGAGAAAACTAACAAACATTAAGCTTTCAGTCTCTGCTTTCCACAGCATACCTTGACATTTTTGAGAGACTTTTCGGGCATGATTATGTATAATGCACATATACAATACTTTCTATCAAACAAAACAAGAAATAAACAGTTTTAACAAGTTGGTGAACACAGCAAATTAATTAAAGAAATGGGGCACTGTGTGGGTGCAGGGGGTCTGTCAGTGGAGAACCCATTACATGATCAACATTTAAATAGAAAGGAAAGACAAAGGGTGGGAGAAAAGAACTATATTACTCATGCTTTGGCAGCACACACATTAGAATTGGAATGATACAGAGAAGATTATAATGGTCCCTGCGCAAGGATGACGCGCAAATTCATTGCGGATGGAGATTTGAAGCACAGCATGATTAAGTGACTTGCCCAAGATCATAGTAGTAAGGGGAGAACCATGCCTAGAACCCAAATCTCAATCCAGCACCTTACCCAAAAAACAAACGCTACTTTCAATTCTTGTATCTATCTCAGCAACTTCTATAGCATCTACCATTAAACACTGAACACAGTAATTTAGATTTGGAAAGCACTGCCCAGAGAGAACGACTTTCAGTGAGAATATTCTCAGGGCACATATCTTTCATTCAAGAGTATTTCACCCAAAACAAATAAAAATATCCTCTGTGTTTGCCATTATCATGCTCGCCCCATCTTGCACCCTCTTTTCTGTAAAGAAAAGCATATAGAGCACAATGAGGCAAAAGCAGAGATTAATAGCAACAACCAATGACACATTTTGTGGATTTGAAATTTTGGAGACAGTTTTGAAAAGATAGGAAGTTTTATAAACTGAATATCTAATAACTACAATGAAGATATGGGATTTGTTTACATTCATGTGAGATGAAAATAAATTCTATAATTGCAGTTTAATGTTGACAACTACTGGAAAATCTAAACATACAAAAAGGCTATTTTCAAGCCCCACACATAACATTTACACAAAAATTAAAGCTGGGTAATTTAAATAATGCTTCCTCAGACAAAGCAAAACTATTTTCTCACAACATATACATTAACCCAATACATTCGTAATAAGCTCTTAAAAGTGTAACTCACTGCAGATAACCTTTAGTGTCCTATTTATATTGCAAATAAATTAAAGTTAAATCCATATAAAAAAGTTTGCAAATCATATGCACACAACTAGCACTTGAAATTGATCAGAACATTTAACAGAAAGCCAAATGCCAACTTACAACTTTTCCCAGGTAATTAGCTCCTAAGACAATACACAATAGAAGAAAATAATAATGTCTACAATATTTCAATGTTTTTCAAACCTTATGAAGAGTTAATAATGTCTCAAATAAACCAGAACTGAAAAATAATAGTATAAAGCAATACTCAGAATGGGAGGTAGCAGAATATTTGCCACAAGTGGGAAGAGAGACAATATAATTCACTTGATTTAGCCTCCAAAGAATTATGGTTCCTTCTTTCATTGATGAAATGAATAAAGTAGCCCTTGCTACTATGTACAAATATTTGGAGGAACTGAAAATTTAGCTATTCATTATGTTGGTAATTTCCTTCCACTGACGGAACAGACAAAATTCCTCCACAAACCCACCCTGTGATATTTTGGAGTGTTGTTTATTTTTGAACTGGAGAAGATTATAGATGTGCATCATGACCCCTGGTGGACTATAAATGTCCTGCCCATGTTTAGTAATTGTATATAATAAAAGTGAGCTGCCCTACTTAACCAGATCAAGTTTTCTAATGCGGGGCCTGAATAGCCTGTGTATTTCTTTTCTAAACTAATCATATCCAGATTGCCCAATTAGAAATCCAAACAAGCTCAAACTTTAAAAGAATCAACACCATTGCTGTCACAAGATTTTACATTATTCTCTCAATACTTACATAAGTCACTTACATATGGATGTCAGAATAAATACGTTGTCACATTTTCTTAGGTGTCACTTTCTCCTAAGAGTTGTTATGGATTCTACACCACCACTATCCTAATTATGGAGATAAACTTCTACTTTTTAAAGTCCTTTACATTTATATTATAATTGTCTATTGATCTTAGTTGTAGAGCCTCAATGGAGTTTCACCAGGGATAAATTTGGTCCCATAAAATCTGTTTAAGCCTCCCATTTCAATGACTCTTTCCTGTTGTACACCAACCTCTCAGTGGAATTATAATTAATAACGTGGTGCAATATTAATTTACAGTACAGCTTCACCGTGAGATGAAATTCTGACACCAAAGAACTGCTACAATTGAGAAATGAGGTTCTATGCATATTAATTCAGATTCTGGCTCTTTAAATGCTTGAGAAGTGTCACGTCACATATTTTGCAAAAGGTCATTCTAAGGAAACGGGGCAAGGATATTCAGTGACTTCTTCCCACTTACAACTTTTACCCCCAAACACACGTATGGAACAAGTTCTCAAAATTCCCTTACCACATTTATATACTACTTGCAGTGTCATTAGAGAACAGAACAAGGTTTTTAGAAGAAAGAATAGATGCAAACAGAAGATGTATATGCTTAATGCTAAACAAAAATCTCTCAACAAGAAACCTCAAATACTGAACGCTGGAAAAATAGTAAAAGAACAGTCATGTGAAAATATCATCCTTGTAATGCTGCCAAGGTCCGTGAAACCCAGTGTGTTGATCTGCTGAGTAAGTGCTGGATATGAAAGTTAAGCTGCCTTTATGCAACTTTAACTTATGCATCCAACTTTTTGTGGGGACGGCATAGAGGAAGGGGGTGGAGGAAGAAACAAATATGTATAGTTTGCTCCTTTCAACCAATTCCTCTCTTCTTTCAGCTTTCTATTTGGCTGAGCATACAACAAATACCTGTTAAATAGGGCAAACCCCTCTATGGAGATGGAAATTCCAACATATACTGATGAGTTAGGAATCTCCTCTTACCTACAACTATTTTAACTTGGGGTAATTATGTGGACTTCCATGGATTTACTGATATTTACACCAGTGCAAGTGAGAAAAGAATGAGACCATTAGTGCGTCCGCAGAGATATCCCCAGAACTGGTTTTCTATACAACTTATTATGATGATTACTTTTTTGATTTCTAATTTTGTTTTAAATTAGTTTGTAGCTTGATTGTCACCATAACCTTTAGAATGCAAACCACTTCAGTGCTATCTTGAATCTAGAAGCCTGACAACAAACAACAAAAGAGGGAGGAACTTCTCAGTGACTGTTAACTCTGAAGCCCAACAATGATAATATATACTAGCACTGTTAAGCATTTAATGGCTACCTGTAGTAAACATACGTCTTATGTGGGTGCACCTATCTGTCATGTCGTGACAGCACATTCAAAAGCTTATGCTGCATGATAAAAGGTTAAAAGTTTAAATGGGTAAACTACTATTTTTTTCCTTGATCCTCAATGGAGAACTCTCCTCCTCTACTGCCAATCAATGGACTTCTTTATTCTTTCTTTCCCCAATATTAAGAGACTGGACTGGATTCTCACTGGAGAAAAATCAATGCCAG
Source organism: Mauremys reevesii (assembly GCF_016161935.1). Classification (NCBI taxonomy): domain Eukaryota; kingdom Metazoa; phylum Chordata; order Testudines; family Geoemydidae; genus Mauremys; species Mauremys reevesii. The sequence goes on along the minus strand of NC_052628.1, from coordinate 19,571,309 downwards.
TCCTTGTAAAATTGGGGTCAATATGAGGTGCTCCCTCCTCAGAAACACCTTGATCTGATACTTTCATAGCCCCCCCATATTAGGCTGGTCTGGGATCAAGACTGTGCATTAAACATGGGTCTCATGCAATAGTTTAATGCACTAACTACACGGCTACCAGTCTAGCTGTTAAACAGTCTTTTAATTATCTATATAATTGAGATAATAATTAAGGTCAGTAGGTAATAAGAGTGAAAGAGTAGTTTACCATGTAGTCATTTATAAAGTGTTGGACTCCTGTGGCACACCTTCCAGAATTTTGTGCGTTTCATATAAAACTTGCTCAGCAGAAGTACAAGCACTTCAATTTAAAAATCTAATTAGTGTTTTTAATGATTCTCTGTTTTATATACAGATAGAGGCTACTAAAATATTACACATTGGGCAATGTAGAAATAAGAGAGCAAAATTTCATGTTTTTAAAGAAAAATATCTCACTGATTTTACCCAACTTTTCTGCAGTTGGTAGAGTGTACAATTTATAGAAAGGAGATTTGCATATTTAGATAGCTTGAGAGCACTCAAAACACCATTTAAAAATTCAGTTTATGAAACATTAGTTATGAGATCAGGGCAGTGGCATATTTTTCCCCAAAAGGAGGAGTAAGAGTGGCATTATTATAATATATTACCAATATACTATAATATTGTAAAAGTCAAGATTTTTTCTATTTAATTTTCATTTCAAACCATGTACAGTTCTTTTATATTTAAACATTTAAAACGTACAGAAAATTGCAATATCTTTCTTTTGCAGGAAACATTATATGGTTAACAAGAATAGCCATTTATATTAGTAATAAAAAGAAGAATATTTTTTTTAAACAGCATGACTTGCCTTTTTGAGGTGCCCATGATTTGGACACCAGTAATATAGTGACTACATAATGAAGCATCTCAAACATAGCACAGAATGTTAAAACATCTGATGGTAAAACGAAATACTGACCAGAATACTAGAGTGTATTCTTTCAAAAAACAATCATGCAATCATTTACATCCACCAAGAAAGCCCCAGAAATGAGCAGAAGGTACCTTAGTTTAAAGTTCTAATTTGAAGGGCTTTGTCTCTAACAGCATAGACATCCACTAATAAAAAGTATGATCAGAAATCTTAGTATGGGATTAGAACCCAACTGTAAATCCTTATGATTCTAGTGAGCTCATTTCATTTTATTCATTATGGACTCCTTGAAATATGTGATTGCAAAATTCAATGTCTTTATTCATGAGTTAATATTGAAATATTCAAGTTTAAATCTGTTAGCAATTTCATAAGTCTGGAACCAAAACATTTAAGAGTAGCTAACAGCAACCATAAGGATTAAGACACTGATTTTCTGCGGTGTAGCTGCTGCTATTCTAAGCTGATAATGTGTTTAAATCCACAGCAATGAAACCAATACAACAGTGTTTTATTCAAGGTGAGACCAAATAAACCTGTCTGAAGCTTTGAGAAATAGGCTTTGCAGTACACTTTGAGTCCTAAGTGCCTTTCAGTCCAGGGATCTGTCATTAAATAATCATTAGCCATCATTCATTCTTCCTAAAAAGCTTAACATCTAAACTTGTTCAGCATTCACTAAAGTATTACTATAGACTACCAAGTACTCATTAGCACTTAGTGATGTTTATACCATTCTCTTTAACAACTTATGGCCTTGTTACAACATACCTTGGAATAGCATGGTTTCACTGAATGCACAATGTATTCATAGCCTCCAAGTATCCATGAAGATTAAATGATTTGTATATTGTCTTGTCAAAATATAATACTATTTGTAATCTTATCTTATTGCACATTGTCAGTCATTCTCAACATTTCTTAACCTTAATTTGCCTCAATCTTCAGATTTAGACCAGTGACAGATGAGATTTTAATAACTGTACTAATCTATCCATGGATTTCTATTGAGATTCACTCTGTTGCCTGTTTTGTAACAGGTAACACGGACTTGGACTTTAATTGTTGAATTATAATGAGGATGCACTATACTAATCACAATAAACTAATTTCACCTTTAACTGTGAAATACTGAGTTTGTTACTGTCGGGCACTGGCTATCCCTAACAAGCTACAGCAAACAAGGATCAAAAATTAAATATTTATTTAATTCAGAATAGCACGTTAAGCCGTAATGTTTCCTTTTTGGTATGTACATATACAGTTGATTGTTTTCTTTCCAGTTAAATGAACCCTTTCTTTGCTCACCAACAATTTATTTGGAAAGTATGTGTGTTGGAAATTCCCTATTCACTTTTAAAATCCAAGACCACAAATTAATTATTATGCCTTGCAATGTGTATCTCTCATTGGTAAGTCTGACTAAGTGATCATTACATTAGTTTAATATAATTCTGTTAAAAGCCGTATAATGTAATATTTATTTAATGAGTTGAGAATTAATTTAAGTGTGCCTGTGTATTGTATTTATTATGCTGACATTTGTTTATTTTACCATACATTTATAAATTATAAAAATTCATAAATTATACAAATATTTACTGTATGATGATCTTGTAATTTCAGTTACTAGATAAAATCGTGCATCTGTATGCAGCATTTAAAATTCCATAGATTTCTCAGTATTGTGCTGTAATATGTTAGAAATCTATACCTTATTTCATCAATATCATCTGCATAAATGTACAAATAACATACATAAAATCTTAAGCCTCACAGAATTGCATAACAATAAAAATAATATTAGAAACAGAATAACATACATAAAATATATGCCTCACAGAACTGGGATATTTTGAGTATGAGGTTCTACTGTAAATAAAAGGAAATTCTATTTTGTTTCTATTAAAGTAAAAAAGAAATCTGGCCTACTTTCCCAATGTAAACTGTAAAGAATCCATTTTGTCTAGGACAATTTTTCACTGGTCTACGCTCTGTGAGAAAGAATCATCTTCATCCATTTTATGCTCCTTGAAATTCAATAGAGTGAAATATTCAGTCATAAAAAGAATGCTACAGTACAGAATAATAGTCCAGTGAACAGCAAAATACTATAGAAAATACAGTAAATAAAAATATCTACCTAGATATATATATATAAATACATTTTCTATAAATTATAAGATTAAAAATAGCAATAATTAAACAATATCTTGTGTCTTAAAGTTAATAGTATATTTAAGCATACATTAAACAAGAAATGGCAGAGTTAAATATTTGAGTAACCACACCTAGAATACCTTGTCCTGTTTTCTTTTTGAATTAGCAGATTAATGAAATTATATTCTTACAGTGTGACAGTATTTAAATTGATATGACTATTGAAAAATGAATCATGAGGTACATGTACATTGATACTAGAATTTCACAATTTTTTTTTCTGGCTACATCAGTTCTGGCTACATTAAAAACACAGCTAGAAATATCAATACCTACAACTCTAACAAGGAAACAAAATATTACAAAATAATAGTTAAAGGTCACTTGTCAGCAAGTTTTGTGTATGAAAAGAGAGTAGTTAGTTTGCATGTAGTTAATAGCTAGACGACAAAAAATAAAAATGTTTTCCTAAATGCTTTTAAAGATATGTTAGATTAACTGTTAAAAATAATTTTAAAAACCCCAAACCAAAACCAAACCAAAGCAAAACAAACAAAAAACCCCAAAACTTCATCACTTGATCAATAAAAGCAATTCATTCTTGAATATCAAATCTCTCTGGACACAGGTAAAACATTCAAATGTAAAATTCAGATTCACAGTAATTTTACTGAAACATGATTACTACTTTCTTGAAAAGGAATGTAAGAGTAAAACTATTTTAAATTATAGTTGTTTTGAAAATGAGTTGCAACCTATCCTGATTCTTTATGAATAGACCAGGTTCTTACTAGAAATCATTGAGAAGGCAGGTAAAATTAGATAGCCATGATCTGCAGGGAAATCAATAAGAGATACAGCAATATCAGATTCTAAGTTCTATTTTTTTTAGAAATTAAAATTTATTTTTTCCTGTAAGCAAAATTGTTAAAAGTTAACAGCAGAATGGATACTTTCAAATGTCATTATACAATTTTAGAGACAAGATGGGTGTGTCTCTACTATCCTGGGACCAAGACAGCTACAACAACATTGCAATCATCATATAATTGACACATCCAGCTTCATAAAAACACTTTTTAAATTTATTTTTTTTAAAAATCCCAATTTTAGTATGATTAAAATACATTTCTCCATGGCTTGTTTTACTCTATTTCCATTAAATAACTTAAAATGCTTAATTAAATCAATTTGACAGTGAAATGATCCAACTATTACTACACACAAACAATAGGATGTATTTATTTTTATGGTGGGTCTCAACATAGTATCTGTAAATTAATTTCAATAAAATGTTTACCTCTACGCAAAGGAAAACTTAAAAGGTAAAATTATAAAGTAAAAATTGGGTGCCAAAGATGTGACATAAAGAGGGAAAGGTGAATACCACTATGGGGAAGCATAGCAGAAATATATTTAGAATCATTTAACAGTATGGAATGGCAAATTAATAAAAGAAAGGGAAATTCAGAGTTACATATGTAGCTACAGTTCAACCCACCTAGTTTCTCAAAAGTAATAAACACCAGTTATATTTAGTGATAGATTCTCAGCCTTTTCTTAAAGCTGATTCTATATTCCTTGAACACCAAAATTCCCAGTGATATCAATGGGAATAAACTGGATATGTAACAAATAGAGGGAAGGGCCTGGAATTTATTTTCCCTGTGCAAAGGTGTAATGTAAAAACCCAAGCAAATTTTGTGGTGTATTATGCATACATATTTTATTCATATAAACATGTGACTATTACATGCAACTATACAGTTCTGTATTATGATTACAAAGCACTGAATCTCCAATTAGGTTTCACTTTCAAACGGTATAATCAATAGGATATGCTTTTCATTTTCTGGTTTAAATCTGTGTATTCGTATTAATTATGAGAAACTAGTATATACATCCTTACTCAGAAAAATGCAGAAGAACGTATCATTTTAGACGTTACCAATACATTTATTTAGAAGTAAAAGCAAAAGATAGCCATCAACAAGGAAAGCCCAGATCAGCACCAGAATTATAACAGGCCCTACTGTACTGCAGAAGCTCAATACTAGACTGCAGCTGCTGGAGGAACTCCAGAGAGAGTTAACCTGATGTGATAAAAGGCTTGACAAAGCAATTCTGACTGTGCAGCAATGCTAAGTTGTGGGCTAATACCAGAACAGGGGGCCCAATCGGTGTCTTTCAACATGCGCAATTTACACATGGCTTTATCAATAGCCCTAGTGCTGAATACAGAACACACTCTATTTGGCTTTCAGTCAATTAAGCTTTAAGCTGTCAGCAAACAAGACTTTTAAGTTAATTTTGAATCACCGCGAATCAAGTTGAAGGTTGTGAAAGGGCGCGCTCACATGCCGGCATGAAAAAAGCAGTTTAATTGCCTCTGAATAGCTATTATTATGCTGCAATTGGCCTACTGAATCTTAGATGATCTATTTGTTTATCAAAGTGCAACCAAAGACTAGTAAAAGAATTAAGTTTGTGAGCTAAGCTTTTAAAATTCTGTATAAGTAGGTAAAATTACACGCTTCTGTGTACAATATAACAGATCAAAATATTAGATTGTTTTATGTTCAACATGTTTTATTTAACTTACATTAAGTGACATTGCTTATTTAAAAGAAAGAAATTATTGTAAACAAACTACAGATATCTGAAATGTAGAAACAAATAATTTTCAATACAATTATTTCAATTACAGTTAATATCTTTTTCTCAACTTGAGTCAAATGGACTTTGTATAAGTAGGTTGTTGTTTTAAACGACCATAACTTCGAAAATAGAATGTATTTAACTTTATAGAATAAGAAAACAGCAAAAAGTACAACCATGAAAAATCTAAGATTAGACTTCTGAAGTTACAGCTATAAACTTTGTGTGAGAACTTTATTTTTCTTGATGTCAAACAGAGTAAGAAGATTGATTAGTTTAAATTTATGTCATAGGAATCACCATTATGATTTTTTTTTTTTGTAATTTTATAAGTTCTTTTCACTCTGTAGTAATAACTTCTTGGGAGTTTGCTAGATTATAGACTTCATAAGGAAACAGATTTTTATTTCAAAGAACTTCAGAATGTGCAGAACTTTAAGCACTAAGGTACTCCCATTGACTTCACTGGAGTAATCATATGCTTAAAGTTATGTATACAACTAAATGCTTTGCTGGATCAGAGCCTAATTTTTTTCTTTTGCATTATACATACATAATGCTCTATTATTTGACGATTACATAAGTACTAGACTGTATATGCAAACTTTTTTTTTTAATAGGAAGAAAGATCATTGAAGTATTTGAACTGGAAAATTCAAGCACAATTAAACTATTTTGCAAAGAGAAAAATGAGCATTTTATCTATAAACATCAGGTGGGTTTTTTAAAAGATGCAATTGCTACAACCAATTCTTCTATTGCAGGATGGTGCAAGGAGTTGACTAGATACTATATTATTGGGAAGCTCAGTGTTGCATGAACACCTGCTATATTCTCACAGAGTTAGAACATATATGGATGGGCTTTTGAGGCTGCTCATTTGGAGTCTGGGCAACACAGAACCCCAAATAATGTCTCAAGACCTAAATCACTAATTTTAAATTTGCATTTAAAGAAGCAAAGTTCCACAGCATGTATCTTTGGCAAGGACTGAGGACTTGGATTGTAAACTCTGTGGGGCAAGGAATCAAATTCTATCTGTATTACACAGCATCATGCTATCTTTGTTGCTATAGAAAATATTATTAATAACCAAAATCTGATTGTAGAATTTTTATAATTGGTGATATGTGACCTAAAAAGAACATGGCTTAATTTCATATTCCACAATGAGTTTACAGCATTGCAATGTGAAGAAAAAAAACCTTACTTGTAAACTGTGTAACTCTGACTTGACATTCCCTGGTATACAAAATCCCAGAATGCTTTTAAATAAATAAATAAATCGTAGTCACTTTTCAGAGTAGACTCACACATATTTCACTCAACAAAATGGTGTATCATATAATATGTTGGGCATCAGGTCCATGTAAATGATTTGATATGTGATAAATATTGACAATTGATGATCCAAAATTTCTATCAGAACTTTTAGAAGCACTCAGGACAGGAGGCATTTCCAAATGCAAATTTGTAGATTTAGTGACAGTGTTTGTCTCAGACATATAGGCACTTTATGTAAGTTAATACCATTAAGTTAATGGATATTGTGCATAATGGGAAAACAGCTTCTCAAAGTCTTTGGCCTACCCTTACATTTACTTGTCCCAAGAGATTCTGCCCTAGTGCTCCAGTTCTAGCCAGCACAGGTGATCTAGGGTGTCCTGTTTTCAACTGGAACACCCAGTTCAAAAGGGACCCTGGCGGCAGAAGTCCGGTCAGTGGCACAGCGGGGCTAAGGCAAGGCTCCCTATCTATGCGGCTCCCAGAAGCAGCGGCATGTCCCCCCCCTCTGGCTCCTACATGTAGGAGCAGCCAAGGTGCTCTGCGCCCCAAGTGCCAGCTCCTCAGCTCCCATTGGCCAAGAACCAAGGCCAATGAGAGCTGTGGGAGCAGCACCTGCAGACGAGGCAGCACGCACCGCGCAGAGTCACCTGGCCATGCCTCCGCATAGGAGCCAGAGGGGGGGACATGCTGCTGCTTCCAGGAGCTGCCTGAGATAAGCGCTGCCTGGAGCCTGCATGCCCCCCTCCCGCACCCTTAATCCCCTGCCACAGCCCTAATCCCCCCTCCTGCCCTCCAAACCCCTTGGCCCCAGCCTGGAGCACCCTAATGCACCCCAAGTCCCTCATCTCCAGCCCCACTCCACAGCCCACACTCCCAGCTGGAGACCTCACCCCCCCTCTGTGCCCCAACCCCCTGAGCCAGCCTGGTGAAAATGAGCAGGCGAGTGAGGGTGGGGAGAGCGAGAGACAGAGGGAAGGGGAATGGAGTGAGTGGGGGAGGGGCAGGGAGCGAAGCAAGGGTGTTCGTTTTTGGCAACCCTAAGGTGATCTGACTGACTCAGATTTAACCTGTGATATCCTACTCCGACAATCCATTTACACTTGGTGTGAAATTGCAGAAAATCCTGAATGATTAACCCACTCTTGTTGTGACCCAAAAATGTGAATTTCCATAGATGAAAAATCTGGCAGAAGATCACACCTGTTTCACTGCAACACCTGCATATAACAATTCCACAGTTGCACCAGCAGGAATAGAAGCAAAATGGTTGTGAGAATTATATAATCTGTATTTCAAATCAGTAATTTTCTTTACTTGTCATCTGTTTATACAGGCTCTGATCCAACCTCCACAGAAGTCAATGTGAATCTTTCAACGGTCTTTAATGGGATTTGGTCCAGGTAGCTCATAGCTACAAAGAAGGCTGCTATACATCAGAGAGTATCTTAATGCCACATCTACTGCACATGTATCTAATTTTAACCTTGTGTTATAAGAACTGCCTCTGGAATTCTTCTGCACTTCACTGCCAATTTATGTAGTACATGTTAATAGATTCTACTGGGACTGCCACACCGAAAAGAAAAAAACAGATCTCTCATCACAAAATAGTGAAACTCTTATTTCATGCTGTGTTGTCTGAGTGCTATATTTCAGTGTGTGAGCACCACAGCTGTGAAATATGGCCTCTTTAAAATGTGAGAAAAAGCTCAGACAATTTGTACCATATTTTAACCAGCAGTATTGCAATACGTAAATTAACTAACCTAATGTACTGTGATTAGAGGCATTATCACATCACAAACCCACCTTCCAACAGTGATTTGTTCATGATGATCTTGAAATCAAACCAAACTTTAAAAATGTCCTTTCCAAAAAGAGAAAAATAATCTTGCCTTTCCTCACCTGCTAAAAATGTACAAGTCAGAGCTTCTCTGATAGCTGCTTATTGACCTTGTTAAGTGAGGTGAAAGTCCAATTCTAGTTCTTATGGACAGGATTTCCTATTACAAAAATCATCAATCACAGTTGGCCCTTGGCAGCAGAGAGGCTAGGGAGGCAGTGAGCATAGACACTTTACTAGCCTATCACCTCTTGAAGTGGGTTTCTCCATATCAGCCTTAACAACTATTTTCAGGGCTATTTTGTTTAGAGTATTTGTTTTAAAAAAAATTCTGAAAAAGGTGTGATATTTTACAAATACACAGGGAAACCGATACAATACATATGATATATTTCTGCATTCTAATGGGATAGGAAACCTCTTATATGCTTTGATTCTGATATATCCTGCTGTGTGCAAAACCTGAAATTTCACAACTATGCATTCTGTGTGTATGCCTATAAATTAAATAGGCCTTAGAAAGATTAATCTAATTAGCTGACAAAGGCTTAAATATACAGTGAGGATTTGCCAGGTCACATTACCCTCCCTAAAAATCCACAACACCTATGAAAAGGGAGAACTATTGGAGAAAAGGATCTTTAAAAATCACCATTTTGGGAGATGGTCATTAAAAAACCCCTCTTTTCCTGCCCCCTCCCCTATTTTTGCTGCTCTGACATCCATTTCCATGGAAACAGCTGCATCCAGTAGAGGAGTTGGAACTTTTGCAGGTTCAGCTGTGGCTGCAGTCAGAGGGATACACAATACCCTTTACTTTTAAAAAGGCCTAATTGTAAAATTAAGCAATCAAAAAGACATTTTATGTTAGACTTGAAAAGGCTGTAAAACTTCAACTCCTCTTGCCCTCATCCAGTTTCCCCTCATGCTTATATTGTGCCTTGGATATTAGTTACCACCTGTTAACAGAAATTAACCACAATCACAACCACCACCATCAATGGCAGAGAGGACAGAAGTGGCTAAGCAATCCTGCTAAATTTTAAACTTAGTTTTGCTGTGAGCCTTGAATTCCATGGGGTTTACTGTAGTAAATGAGGGGGATCTGATTCTATTTAATCAATCATCATGGAGTTGAGGTGTTACCATGATTATAAATGTGCTTATTTAAAAGTAGACAGACTAAGTTACACAATTTTGGGGAAAGAGAATTCCTCTAAACATTTATGAAAATTATGTAAATAGGTTTAAGATCTCACTGCGCATTTTTAAAAGAAAGTCAACTCCAATACCTCTACCTCTCTTCAAGTCTTCTCTGCACCCACAAAATGGATTTTACAATTGATTAGGTCAGGACTGCCACTAAATCCATTATATTGAATGCTTATCTATTTAAAATACTATTTCCCTACACTGAAACGAAAAGGGGTTTTCCCACCTAAAATGAAGAAAATATAAATTCCACATTTAGAATAAGCATCATTTCTAAACCAAACAAAAAAGGCATGGTTAATAGATGCTGTGTTTAGCATTTGATTTCTTAAAAGCTAGTTCAAACACACACGTATTTCTACTTCTGAGTGCAGAATGCATAGGGTGTTTAAATCAGTATTTATTAAGGGAACCACAGCCAATGGGAGCTGCAGGGGCAATGCCTGCAGGCAGAGACAGCGCGCAGAGCTGCCTGGCCATGCCTCCGCCTAACAGCTGAGTGAGGGGGATGTTGCCGCTCCCAGGGAGCCCCTCAGTTAAGTGCTGCTCAGAGCCTGCCTCACGGCACCTCATGCTCCATCCTCTTGCCCCTCCCACACCCAAACTCTGCTGCTGCTGGGGGTGGGAAACATGGAGCCAGGTAGGGAGCCTGCCGGCCCTGCGAACTCTCCCCCCAGCACCAGCGGATGTCTCGGGCCACGCGCTGCTGGTCACCCCACCTCCAAGCAGCTGGGCCGCCCTCCCCCAGCACGCGCGGGGCTCCTGGGAAGCCCCCCTCCCAAGTTTTATTCACTGGTATTTTTAGTAAATGTCATGGACAGGTCATGGGCAGTAAACAAAAATTCATGGCCCATGACCCGTCCATGATTTTTACTAAAGATACCCATGACTGAAACATAGCCTCAATCATCACCATGTATGCTTTAAAAAATTTAAGTATTAAGAGAACAACTTTAGTGTCCTGAAAATCCTGTTCCTTAGGGACGACCTAGTAAGCCAATCCTAAAATCAGTAATTGCTGATTTTGCTCAAAAATTTGAGTTAAAAAATAAAAACTTTATTACTAAGATTAAAATAAATGAATATAACTCATAGCATTTTTTTAAGATTTCACAAAAGTTGCTGAAGCAGGAATCAATGAGAACAGGCAAACACATTTATTTAAAATGTGGCCAAAAGGCCAGAACTTTATTATATACAAATTTAATATGATAACCCCTAATGGCAACAGGGTCCTGGTAGTGGCTGAAAAAGGTGAGGAGGCAATAGCAGCCACTTAACTCACTTCACTGATACCGACCTGTCGCCATCTCCCTTCAATACACATACTGAGTTCTGAGTGTCCTCTCTAATGAGGGATTAATACATTCCATCTAATAGCAAAGCCTAAATTAATCTACAGTTCTGAACAACCGACTGTTTATGGAGAGTTTTAAACTTTTAAAACCTGCACCTGGTTTTCTAGCAACAGCACATATGCACCAGCAACAGCATTAATGGCAGTACAGAACACACTCAAGTGCGTCATGAAAATCTGCTCAGGTCTGTCTACTGCAGTGTATCATACCAGAGAATGAAACAGTCCTGAAAGAGCTCCAGCTGTTGCAAAATGCATCAGCCTGCCCACCATGATGGAGTGATATGCCCACGTGAGCACATCACCCCCGTCTTCTGGATACTACATTGGCTTTCCAATGAACACCAGATCAAATTTTAAGTTCAGATCCTGATTTTCAAGGCTTTTAACAGGCTGGGGACGAAGCTACCTCGGGGACTATTTCCCTCGGCAGCCATGACCTTCCATGGCAGATGCACTCCTCAGGAACAATGGATTTATCAACAACAATGATGAGACTTGCAAGAGGAGACAGCTTTTCCTGCAGCTGTCTCCCAGCTTTGGAACTCTGCCTTCTGGACAAAATACAAGAATCAGCTCTTCAAAGCTCTCTCACAATAGTAATGTTAAAAACAAGTATTTTTAAAATTTTCTATACAACCTTCCCTCTGCCATCTGACAGGAAAAAAGGAGGCGAGTTCCAAAGTATCAACCCTAATTAAACTAAACTACAGAGTCAATCAAATATTAAGCTACTCTGGCATTACAGCTGTAAAAAATAGATAGGCATGTTTTTCCATTAGTAAGGGCATTTAACCCTTGTCTTCTTGCCAAATTCCCATCTACATAATTAAATTTTGCATATTTAAATTTCCAACATAGTTTCAGTTGAACACTGTGCTACTCAATATATTCTTAAATAGCTTCCTCACACTACTTCAATGAAGATAAATCTACACACACACACACACTTAATTTGTTCTCAAAAAATTTGAAACTAGCCAATATTTTAGTATGTGAAAGTAGTGAGCAACTCAATCTATTGTGCAAAACCTCATGTTCCAAAGCACCAAATCAGCTTTGAACTGAACCAACTCAGTTTAAGAGAGACAGCAGAAAGCAATGCTAATCAAATACTAAAAGCCTTACCTTGGCAAAATCCATTCAACCTACTAAACAACATTTTTTTTTCTCTCTCAAATGGAGCAGTAGCTGCACAAAATAGAGGCATGGTCTTTTAGAACCTTGTGATTAACCTGCCAGTCCCCTACATCAAAGATCACAATTGTGGATGTTAGGACGGAGTGGCCAAATCATGATATAACCACAACTGCTGAGAAATACTGTACACAGACACAATTTTTGTATAAAATGAAGTATGCCAGCAGTGCAGGTATTTCATTGCAGATGACAATATAACCTCAATCCAACCTGAAGTTTTACCTAAACACTAACATAAAGAGAGTTTGGGGAATACAAATTAAACATTGTTGGCTTCTCACTGTGGGCCAATTATTTTAAAAACTGTGTTGGAAAATCATTTTCCAGATCCAGTTTCCTAACATTGTTTTAGAAGAGTTTTGTCAGATGCACAATGACCAGGCAAAATGAGGTTAATGTGCAAACCAATTTTTAAACACTGTTTATTTCTAAGGAGCAATAAAATTAGATGTCATAAAAAAAGAATTTTTGTTGTGGTGGTGAAAGTCCTTTGTCTGGACTACCACACTATAATATCGCTAGGTATGAATCCATCAACCCCTAGGAAATGAACTAGTATAGAATGCTACAGCATATCTCCTCAGGAACATGGGATACTGTGATCCAGGGCCAGCTCCAGGCACCAGCATTCCAACCAGGTGCTTGGGGCGGCAATCTGCAAGGGGCGGCAGTCTGTGTGTTTTTGCCCCCAAGCAGCGCGCCGAATTGTCGCTGCGGATGGCAGGAGCTGTCCGTGTGCCGTTAGGGCGGGATGCACATTTCCGCAGCGGTGGCAATTCGGCGGCAGCTTCTATGTTCAGCTGTCCATGGCGGCGCAGCTTCTGTTTTCTGGCTGAAGACAGAAGCGCCGCCGAATTGCCGCCGCCGCGGAAACGCGTGTGCGCCCTAACGGCACATGGACGGCTCCCGCCGTCCGTGGCAGCAATTCGGTGCGCTGCTTGGGGCGGCAAAAACAGTAGAGCCGGCCCTGCTGTGATCACATCAAACCTGTCTTTTGCTCTTTACACCAGCTTCCCACAGAATATCAAGTCGAGTTCTCTGCCCTTATCTTCAAAGTGCTCAATGGCCTGAGCCCAGCATGTCTAAAAGATTGCCTAAACTAAGATCTGGAATGAAGACTGTGGATAGCAATTCTGATCCAAAAAGGTGAAGCTTATTTGTTAAAGAGAAAGAGAATTCTGAGAGACCAGAACAACACTGTGGAATGAACTCCAAAAGGAACTAAAACATCACAAACCTTACCAACTTCCGCTCAGGTGCAAGGTGTTCTCCTTAGACCTTGCCTTTTCCAATACAAACAGACAGCGGCATGTACATTTAAAAACAAAACCAAAACTGTACCAAAACTAAGCTCTACACTGAACAGACTTTTCTCCCCTAGGCAAGAGGATGAGAGAACAAACCACATGACAGACATTAATCACATTGCTTAATTCACTGCAGGAAGTTTCTCAAATACTACAGTAGTAAGGGTGGTATCAGAATATATAGAATTGAACAGAACACATCTTACTGAGAATCAATTTATCATTTTTAATCAAACATTTTCCTTTTCAATTTAAAGTCAATAACTCTACAGCTTATTTACAAGTATTAAACTGATTAAGATATACTAAATAATACTGTTTCACGGATGAAACCTCACTCAGTGATTGCTATTTTCACACACAATGGTGACTCTATGTTTGGTCCCAGTGTTACTGATGATGTCTTAGCACTAGCAAATTTTGCACTCTACTTCTAGAATAGCAGAGGCAAATCCTAGGATATGTCATAAAAGATTTACTGATCTAGCATTTTTGATAATACAAACTACATGTTTTATCCTTCTACCTGAGGTGATAAAGCATCTCTGGACAATCTGTTTTTTAAGTAAAAATTTAATGTTTGCAGTACAGTTATAGCCATATTGGTACCAAGATATTAGAGAGACGAGGTAGGTGAGGTAATATTTTTTTATTGGATCAACTTCTGTTGGTCAAAGAGACAAGTTTTTGAGGTACACCAAGGTCTTCTTCAGCTCTGGAAAAAGTACCACTTTACTACCTTTGCCATACCTGAAAAAGAGCTCTGTATAACTCAAAAGCTTGACTCTCTCACCAACAGAAGTTGGTCCAATAAAAGATATTACCTCATTCACCTTGTCTCTAAAAATTTAATGGCTGTTTACCAAGCCAAATTTTGTAATCCCAACTCCATTCTTTATGGGCCTGATCCAAAACCCACTGAAGTCAACAGGACTCTTTCCATGGAATTCAATAAGCACTGGATCAGACTAAGACAATGTAATTTACAGTGTTCCCCTGGTGCTTTTAGAAATGAACTATGAAGACAAAGAAAAGTTTTTGTGCACTTTACTGCTTCTTTATAATGAATATAGATGCCTCATAGTCAATTTCATGTAATTTAGAAGCAATATTTAGGATCTGTTAAACATCTAAACAAACAGAAATAGTTTCATGATTTTTTCTGTTAGCTCAAATAAAAGTCTGGGTAGATTTAAACATCTTCCTGCAGCATTTGCAACGCAAACATATAACACTGAACTGTTGAAAGAGAACCAGACAGTGAAATTACTAGAAACAAATTTGAAAATTAAGTCAGCTTTCATTTTCCTCCTGGAGCACAACCCAAAAAGAAAATTTTAAACAGCATAAATGAAGAAAAATAAATTACTTCAATGCCAATGAGCTCCAGTGTTCTCGGTAACACAACAGGGAAAGTTTGATTTTTAAAATACATGATTTTTATACAGCAGGGTAATGATACTGATCTCCTTTGTAAAGCACTTTGAGATCTACTTATGAAAAAGTGCTATATAAGAGCAAAGTACTGGTATTTTTTATTATTAAACTGACAATGTTCCTTTAAAAAGAAAAATGTAAAAACCCCAAAGACTTCTACAGTTAACAAAGTTATTCTAAATATCAGTTTAGAAAGATAAATTAATCAGAAGAAAAACCTTTAACTGAATTAATGAAAGAGACATTCTGAAAAACATCTACCTGATGTCAATGAGGAAAGATGGGGAACCATCAGAAAGCAATAAAGCCATAAATGCTTTTCTAAAGGAAAGAGGACAACCTTTTGCCAACTTAATAAAATTATTCAGAGTAGCAATGGAACAAAGGAATATTGCACAAAGTTGGAACAATGTCCCTCTCAACAAAAAGACAAAGAATTAAAGACCAATCGCCTTACTAATTCTAAAAGCTTTCCACAAACACCAACATCTTGCAATAACCAGCAGAATAAGTACTGACATATTACTTTAACACACAAAATAAAAAGGCTTTAAGTATGGTTCTCGTCAGCTACACATTACACTGAGTGCCATCAAGAAAATATGGGCAAGAAAAAAGTAAAACACATGCACAGATTTAGCATTTTTTTTAAAGTTAAATATGTATATATGTTAAAGAAGAGGATCTAAACTATCAAAATTAAAGTAATTCAGATTTAATTCTGCATTCTTTCTTAGACACTGCATTGGAGTAATAATATGAGACTTTCTGTGTGTGTAATATTATTGAGGTATATAATAAAGTAGTAAGCAATAGTTTTAAACTTTAATTTCCTTGCTTTTGTACCCTTAGTCAGCGCCTTGAGATTAATATACACACTGTACAGAAGTTTGTGATTGATAAATTACATATTTACAACGCCTTGCTAAAGTTGGATTATAATATTTTCTACACTCTAGAACCTAGAAAATACAATAATGTAACTTAATGTAGATGTTTTAGTTGGATACCAAGATGGATTTTATCCTTGGCATGTGACAGTATGATTTACAGCTCTGGAGGGCTGATGTTGCTTCTGTTCTGCTCCAAATGTAAAAAATGCCCAATATCTAATCTCCAATCTTGCAAACACTTCAAAATATGTATAATTTTAGTTGTTTGAGTGAAGTTGTTCACATGGCTCAAGGGTTTGCGGCACCAGTGCCAGGGGAACAAATTCTGCTCTCAGTCAGGCAACTGCTGAATACAGTAAGGTTGGTATATGCATGTCTGAGGGCATACCTCAGCTTTAGTTAATCTCTTTTCAGTTTTGTAGCTTACATGCTGAAGCACCGCAAGCACTGCTTTCCACTAATAATATAACAGACATTTTAGAATGCCTTTTTAAAGGCTGTAATCGTGATTGGTGTATCATATAAAAGGTACATCACCAATTGCTAAATAGATCCTGTTTTGACATTTTAACAAACATTTGCTAGCAATTCTAAACTGGCAAAAACCAAACATCGTTTTTCTATGCAGCCATTTTGAAATGTCAGCCATGGCTAATCAATATGAATATGTTATGACGAGACACAGTGGCTCACAAACTGGTCAGACCGGCAATTTTACAATCCTCTAATCTGGTCACATTGCCAAGACTGCCAAAATGTTTCTTCATTAAGCTAATTTACTATAATTGGGAATTTTAAAATCTTCCAAAGTGTTCTATACTGTATACTTTTTAAAAAGAAATTTTGAAAAAATTAACATTCTTATATTAGCACTTCAGAAATAAATATACGTAGCACCATTCCTGCACTGACATCTGTCATTCAAACAGATGTCAGCCTATAAACCTCAAAACTGTTAATGCAAGTTTATTGGGTGACATCTGTTTGAGTGACAGATGCCCATATCTTTTCAGATATGTGCATTTATATATTGTTTAATTAAGCAGCTGACCCAAACCATCTTTTTGGGACACTTTTCTTACAAAAAACAAAAACAAACAAAAAAAACCCTAGACTTCTTATCCTTAACATATCATTGTTCTTTTGAAACTACTGCAAATTGTGAAATACTGGATTTTAGATCAAATGGATAATTAGACTAAATACATTTTAGCAAAACATTTGTCAAAACACCTTTTAAACCCATGCTACTGCAAATGAAATCAACACAAGAAAAAAATGTTTAATTTCTAAATAACCTAAAATCTTAGTTATCATTCTATTTTTAATTGTAATACTTAAAAGATAAAAATGACATAAGAAACAATATATATATTCTTATTTAGCATCTGAAAGAGTTGAAATTTGCTTCAGATGAGAAAAATCTCGCTTATCTGGTGTTCTATACAATAGTCAGTGCAGGATATGGTGGATGGTTTTTCAAGGAGTGATTAAACACAAATTAAAAGCTTCTTTGATCTCTGTATGACAGGCTTGTGAGAGATCACATACCAAAATGTGTGTTGACAGCGTCTGTAGAAGGTTCTCAGGTTTGGTCTAACCTACTTAAATGAAACCCAGCAGGAACTTTGTCAAGAGCCTGACTCTTTTGGCACCCTTATTGTCCTGAACAGTGGGTCATTGGCTTGTTTGTTGGGGATGGCAGATGGTTTCATTTGTTGTGTACTTCCACTCATCACCAAATTTTAGGTAGTAGCCTGGCCAGTGATGGGAGAGAAGTAATGCGTGGTTGCACCTGTCGCTTTCACTTCAAAAAAAGTCCAGCTCCAATAGTAAAAGACAGTAGGGAAAAACAGTTAAGACTGGCTTGAGAAGCTCAATAAATCAAATAAGTAGGTGGCCTTAACACTATATACAGCTTTTAATTAGTCGTTCTTTCTGGTTCTTTTAAATGTTTTCTTTTATGATAAGGTTCAAATAACTTGTCATACTTTAGGGAGAGATATTGAGTCATAAGAAACTAAATGTTAATTTTTAACAGGAGGTAGAAGCGAAGGGGAAATTATACAACAAAATAAAGAAAATAGCTGAAAAAACATAATCAACCTGAATTGAAACTGAAGCCTGATTTCTACCTCGTGAAAAGTGTTAATGCTCTATTGATAATATTTGTACAGATTCAGTGTCTGAAACCCTTAATTACGATTGTAACCCCATTGTGTAAGGCATGGTATTGAACATACAAGATACAGTCCCTACCCTTACACACTTACAATCTAAGTAGCACTGAAGGTAATGCAGACACACTACATTTTCCTCTATCAGAGGGGTAGCCGTGTTAGTCTGGATACATTTTCCACTGTATCAAAAGAAAAAATATCTGCAATATGGATCAAGTGTGAGGTCTTTATTCATGCCACAGAATTCTTCTGCAGAAAGACTAAGCATGCTTAGTAACTGAGTTAGGAGGTTAAGGATTTGCAGCATTTGGCATGTATTTATGACAGAAATATCATTTACTGTACCCATACTCGTACAAATGCATTAAATATTGAAGTAAAAGATGACAAGTTTTTTAAACATAATTTTAATTTTCAATACTTTAAAGATATCAGACTATATTTTCTTGATATATTTATACATGTAAACATCATATACATATAAACTTATATGTTTATACATGTATATATTATATGGTTATATGTATATGTGTTTACATTATATATTGTATATGCTGCTGTAATGAGCTGAGAGCTTGTTCACATCATAGCATCACAACTTCTGTGCAACTCGCGATCTATAAATAAAGATCATCAATTGGGGTAGACTGTACATTGGCTTGCGTGACTGCACAAGGAATATGCTTAGAGGACCCCCTTAACCAGCTACCCAGATTGCAGGTAGTAGTATAGCCTCCATGGGGCTGTTACCTCCCACTCTAAAAGGGTGAGATGGGGATGGAAGTGAACAGATTATTGGCTCTATCCTGCCACCCCCCATGCACTGGCTAGCACATTATGCCAACATAATGGAGGAAATACAAAACACCAACTAAAAACGTGGTAAGGGGTACTTTCTCTTGGAAGAAGGGGGAACCAGATTGTGAACAATCTGCCTAGTAGTCTGCTCCAAGGGCCTCTTACTTGGGGTTCATAAACAAAGCCATGATTGAGACACTGAATTGCCAGTGAACTGTAAGTCAAAACTGAAACACACTGACAAAGCTATGTGGGAAAAGTTACCCAGTACAATGCATTTATGCGTGGCTCTGGCATTAATTTTATGGGAACCAATTCACACATCACATCATCACCCAATTAGTCTTCACATGTTCCCATGCCATATAAAATTAAACTAAAATGGTTACTATCTTTTGGAATTGTTGTTCTTTGAGCTGTGTTCCTCGAGTCTATTCCGGGTTAGGTGTGTGCATGCCACATACACTGCTGCTGGAGATTTTTGCCCCTGGGGCAAAGGAGTCCCTCGTTAATAGGAACTATCTATTTACACTTACTATATACACCAACACTAATTACAAAAACACTATATACACTAAACTAAGATAACTACGAACCTCTGGGAAGAAAGCCTTGCCAGAGCAAGAAGGGTCATTCCAACAACGGTGACGGGTGGTAAGAAGGAACTGAGAGGGTGCATTGCCATTGGCGCCCCTTCTACCAGTGCATAAGTGCTCAGCTCCAGAGGGCGCTGGAACCAGCCCAACGGATACCACTGAGGGAAAAATCTCTGGCAACGGTGCACATGGCACACATACATCAAACATGGAATGGACATGAGAAAGCACACAAAGAACTATATTATCCTCTGTACTGTGCCTACTTTTGAGTGTTGCCAGTAGTATTTATCCTAGTGATTCAGTTCTTTAGCTTACCCAATTCCTCAAACCCGATTTCCAAGACATCTAGTCTACCCCATCAAATGCCATTATTTCCAACATGAATCAATGTTATGGTCCTCTCAGCTCCTGACAAGAGGTTTCCAACTTGTCTTTTCATATCAGATATTGAACTACCCGGACCAATGGTCTTATCCAGTATGCAATTCCTATGTTTCTGTCTCTAACTGTAGTTAGTACCAGCTACTTCAAAAGAAAGTTCAAGAAATCCTGCAGAAGGCAGTTATGGAATAACCTTCCTGCCAGGAAACTTTCCTTCCTAACCGGCATTAGAGTCTGGTTTATGCCCTGAAACATGAAGATCTATATTGTTTCCAAAACTCTTGGTTGCTTTTACTAATCCTTACTTAGCATTGAATATTCTTATTGTCCATAGAAGTGTTCAATCTATTTAAATCCTGCTATGTTGTTGGCCTCGATGGTATTTTGTTGCAATTAGTTCCACAGATTAATTGCATTGTGCAAAAAAGCGTTTTAACAGTTTTTAATTTGCCACCTTTCAAATCCATTTAATGTCACCTGTTCTAGTAATAAGAGATATGGTGAACAGAAATTCCTAATCTAACTTCTCTGTATCATTTATTATTTTGTAAACCTTTTCATGTCTCCTCTTATTCATCTCTTTCTAAAAGCAAACAATACTAGTCTTTTCAATCTCCCTTCCTATGGGAGTTTTCCCATTCTCTAGTCATTCTCAGGCCCATCTCTGAAAGCAACTCTATATTTGCTATATCATTTCTGAGATAGACAGACAAGTACTTTTTAGTACTAATACCAGGAATTTTATTAATTAGTTCTTTACCCACTACTTTATTAAGACATTCAAAAATTTCTGATATATCTGTGAAGCAAAATTTTCTGTTGGAAAAACTATGTGGGTTAGATCTTATCTAATGATCAATAAGATGTTTTATAAATGTATTTTAAAAATTGTTTAAGCCAATTTACCAGGTATGGAAGCAAGACTTACTGGTTTGTAATTCCCCAGATCTCCTTTATTAAAAAGATAGCACAAAATTTTCTACCCTCAAATCCCCTGGTATGGTAGCTGATTATATCGAGTAATTACATAGGATTGATAGCAGTTCAGCCACATCATTTTTAAGTTACTCACATGGTCCTAGTGACTTGCTGAATTTTAAGCTTATCCGTTTGTTCCAATATCAACAATTTCACCTCATTCCAGGAGTACCTCGTCTTTATTGAAAAATAACAGAGATAAAACATTTAGCTTTTCATCCTCCTTAATTGTTCCCTTTATCCCATGGTAGTCCAGCAAACTCATCAATATTCTACAGGCTTCTTACTTCTGATGTATTTCAGAATTTCTTACTTGTTTTTACATGTCTGGATATTTGCTCTTCAAATTCTAACCTACCCCTTCTAATTTCGTTTTACAAGTTGTCAGCTGTAGCTTATGCTCTTTTTTAATAGCTTTATTAAGATTGGGTTTCCATTCTCTGAAGGATATCTGTTTGACTCAAATAACCTCTTGAACCTTGCCATTTAGCCATACTGTTTTCCCTCGTTTCCCCGCTTCCTTTTTGTTGTTGTTGCTGTTTAAAGGTATACATGCCCTTTGACACTGTTTTGTATGCTGAGGTAGCCTCCGAATAAATCTAAGGATTATAAAATTTCTTTATTTTTGACTTGAGTGCTTTTTGATTAACTCTTTACACTTAAGAAAGGGAGATATTAAATAGATGAGTGCTACCACGTTAGCTTTTGGTATCTTTCTTGCCCAAATGCATAGATTATATTATTTAGGTATGAAAGCTTTTTCTATGGTCAGTGTTTTCTTGCCTCTACAAACAAATTTATATTATCTCAGGATCCATCACTCTTTCAAAAAAAATGTTTTGACTTTGATTATCCTTCCTGGAAGACCATATATTTCTTTTCCAACTTCTCAGCTTCCACTTGCTACTGCAATATATTCTGCACAATGTATTCCAGATATACATTCAGATCTTGAATATCTGGGTAAAGGCCAAATTTCTAGCTGACTCCAAACCAGCCTCTAAAAATTGCACATAAAGCCTGCATTTAACAGATAACTTGGTGCCAGATTCTTGATTTTTCAAGAACAAACTCCTGTTTGCAAAAGGACAACCTTAAATCCAGAACTGGGAAAAGCAGACATCTTAGAAGATGTAGCTTAAACCTGGCCCCATATGTCACTGGTGTTACTGCCCCATGCCCTA
This sequence comes from Mauremys reevesii, assembly GCF_016161935.1. Classification (NCBI taxonomy): domain Eukaryota; kingdom Metazoa; phylum Chordata; order Testudines; family Geoemydidae; genus Mauremys; species Mauremys reevesii. Next base: position 19,548,892 of record NC_052628.1, on the reverse strand, counting down.
CTGTTCCTTAACTGAATGAAAAGAGAATGGGAAGGTAGGAAGAGGGTTACACCTATAGTTTAAAAAAGGCAATAAAGGAGGATACCTCTTCTATAGAAGTTCCACTTCCAATTTTTGTGTTGTCTGGGTTCCCGTTTCCTCTCGCAGATAGAAATATTCACATTTTAAGATTCTCTACTGACCTCGGGGGGTGAAAAGCAATCTGGAAAAATTATTTTGAATGGTCTGAAATTATGTTTCTCTTTTTTTAGAAGAAAGAGAAGCATTTTCACAATTGAAATTTAAGCCTGTTTAGTTTAAAGCAGCTGAAATGATACTGTGAATTAGTACAACAGTCTGATTGTATCCTGTGATGCAATTTTACTTGACAGTTTAAAATGTAAGGTACACGATTACTAGATGAACAATAGCTAATTTCTTAAACTATGTTTAAATTGGTTTTGATCACAAACTAAAAACAAAACTTAACGTCAGAAAATGCAGTACACATGATTAAAGGGGTGGCAAGTGTTAATGGCCGACTCTAATATTTCTTGAGTCACAGGTTCTACCTTTTACCAGTAGAGCGGCTCTCAACCTTTCCAGACTACTGTACCCCCAAATTTCACCTCACTTAAAAACTATTTGTGGACAAAATCTGACATAAACATAGAAGAGTGTCACAGCACACTATTACTGAAAAATTACTTACTTTCCTCATTTTTACCATATCATAAAATAAATCAACTGGAATATAAATATTGTACTTACATTTCAGTGTACAATATATAGAGCACTATAAACAAGTCGTTGTCTGCATGAAATTTGTGTGTGTACTGACTTGGCTAGTGCTATTTATGTAGCCTGTTGTAAAACTAGGCAAATATCTAGATGAGTTGATGTACCCCCTGGAAGATCTTGGTATACCCCCAGGAATAGGTGTACCCCGGGTTGAGAATACATATCACAAACAAAATTATTTTGGTGGGTCTTAACATATTAATCTGCAGAATCAGTTAAACTACTGCTCAGTTTTGTAAAGTTGGAAGTGTGATCAGAAGAAACCTAAAAATGGAACAGAGATGTTGGCGCAACTTGACAGACCTTTATGGATGCTAATTACATTCCTATAATGTGTCTGGCAGAAAACAGGAGCTCAGAGACCACAGTGATGGGCACAGTACGAGGACCTCAATGAGAGCAACTTTCCTCTGTGAACACAGAAATCCCAAAGACACGATTCTTTTCTAGACATGTTTTATTGTAATCTGAGAATCCAGAGTCTGAAGTACTGGAAAACTGCAATGCAACAGTATGTAATTTATTAGGATATAGAACCTTAACAGACAAGAACCAACAACAGAGACACAAAGCAGGCTAATGTTGGAGGCATAGAAGCACAACTCATTCCACTTTGTTCTAGACTGGCTTTTTGTAGACAAACGCTGAAAACCCACACTGTACTTCCCCACAGAGCCTGCACACAGAAGAGGAAAACCCTTTCAAGTTGAAAGTGATAGCTTGCAATTCTAACAGTTTTCAATACATGACAAGGCTAGCATCGTCAGAAAAAGTTGAAATCTCTCTCAAAAGCACATGTAAACGGGTTGACTAAAATTTCTAAATCAAGCACAATTCTTAAATCTCAGTTCTGGTCCTCCTACTCCCCGCCACTACCACTGTTAACAAACAACAGCAAACAGAGATACAAGATGCAAATTATGTCAGATGAGATGTACAAAAAACAGATCTTTCCTATAAAAGTATTCTAAAGCTATGTTGATTTTAAGCTTATTATAGGATGCAGTCCTGAAATTTTAAGCCAATATGAGATGCTGGGTTCTTTTGAAAAGCAGATTAGTTGTTTATGTCCAAATATAATTTTGGAAAACTAAATGTAGGCGCTGAAAGGTTTCTGAAAACCTTGGCTTCATGCTTTTGTGTTCCTCATTCTTTTGCTAGTGGACAGTCTATTGTTTCTACAGACTTTGCTGCTGATCTGACTGCACATCCTATGGAGAGATCACGAATAGGCTCTTCTGAAATTAAAATACTAACAGGTGAATGAAGAGGCTTTATTCAACCTAGATCCAGTACAGGGTTTTGTGTTTTCAAATAACACTGTTAACTGACTGTAAATGACACTACAAACATAGTACAATTGTTCCCAGTATCTACTTGTGCGTCATCCCTTCTGTTAGCCAATACATATATGTTAGGTGTAATGCACACCACGTTATACTATCCAGCATGTGGGAGGTTAGGTTAATTGAATGTATTAAGCTCTTCCCACAATGCTCTGTTCATTCATGTCTAGGTATACATGTAGAGTGCTATCAAATTCACAGCCATGAAAAACACATCACGGACTGTGAAATCTGGTCTTTTGTGTGTTATGCTATGCTATACCGATTTCATGGGGGGAGACCAGAGTTTCTTAAATTGGGGGTCCTGACCCAAAAGAGAGTTGCAGGGGGGCGGGGTCACAAGATTATTTTAGAGAGGATTGTGGTATTTCCACCCATACTTCTGCACTGCCTTAGAGCTGGGCAGCTGGAGAGCAGTGTCAGTTGGCAGGGTGCCCAGCTCTGAAGGCAGCAACCTGGTAGCAACAGTGCAGAAGTATGGGTGGCAATACCTTACCATGCCATTCTTAGTTCTGTGCTGCTGCTTGTGGCAGCTCTGCCTTCAGAGCTGGGCTCCCAACAAGCAGCCGCCACTCTCCAGCTATCCAGCTATGAAGGTAGCATTGTCGCCTGCAGCAGTGCAGAAGTAAGGGTAGCAGTACCACAACCCCCCCCTGCAATAACCTTGTGACCCCCACCCCCCACAACTCCCTTATGGGTCAGGACCCTTAAAATTACAACACCTTGAAATTTCAGATTTAAATAGCTGAAATCATGAATTTACTATTTTTAAAATCCTATGACCATGAAATTGACCACAATGGGCCATGAATTTGGTAGGGCCCTGTATATATCCCACAATACCCTGCACAACACAGCTTAGAACTTGGCATATGCAAACATGAAACTTGTCAGAATGAAGACACCTGAATGTTCTACCATCTTTATGGTCCCTAGCCAGGGGTAAAAGTAAGCCGGTCCGGTCCGGTCCGCCATGCCAAACTGGACCGGCTTCCCCGGCGGCGCTCTAAAGGGCCCAGGGCTCCCCGCAGTGGCTGAAGCCCCTGGCCCTTTAAAAAGGGGCATGGCCTCTTCCGGTTGAGGCCACGCCCCTGCTCAGGACTCCGGTGTACCAGCAAGTCCTTTAAGTTACTTTCACCCCTGTCCCTAGCACTTGGAATGTGGTATCCAAAACAAGAGATAAGGAAAGGTACAGAACAAGTTAAGGAAATGGTATGAACTGGTGGGTTGGATCTTAACTGACATATAAACTGACTATAAATATGGCTAATTTGAATGCATACTTCAGAGCACACCTTCTGTATAAGATGAACTGAATGTTGCGAAACAGTTTCCCAGAGGAAATTATATGTGTAGCTCCTTTTCATATTGTACTATGTTGTCTTTGGACAATAAATTGGCTAAGTTTGGTTATTTGGGCTCTTGAACATTTTTAATATCGAACCACATGTACAGTCAACATCAATTGACTACACCTTTGGCAATACATCCTTAGTTTCTATTACTTCTCAATTTTCTTCTAAGGGCCTTTATCTCTCCCCTCCTCACCTTTAGATATCAGCTGCTGTTTCTCTTTACAATCTTATAAAAACAAAACAAAAAACCCTAAGACCTGTCAACTCTCTTTCCAAAAGCACTTAGCTATGGTGATGGTGATTACTGAGTTGTTATAGAAAAAGCTAAGGAGGAGTACTAAAGAATTAGCTTTCTTTTATATTTATACATATATGTCCACACACACACACACACACATGCACAAACATGCATGCACAGTATTTCAGAATACATGTGTGTATTCTGAATGCTGGTGCATGTTGCACAAGGCCTAAAGAAAGCCGCAGCTGGCCAACAGCCTGGTTTTTAAAATCCCTTTTTCCCCCTTTATCAGGGTGTGCACACTAAAAGCCATAATTCACAAGTGTGATGTAAAAACCTCTGAAATATGAGACATTGCTGTCATTACTCTTGTGAATTACACCTTTTTTTCATACAGGTTTGTGATCAATTATAAGGGCAATCCATGTAATATACAGAATATATATAATAGTATGCCACAGTATAATGTAATTTATTTCCATCACTGAAGTAATATCACACAGCTCACCAGAGGCCAAATTTGAAAGTTTATTCTGAAGGTTATTCCTTCACGTAGGTCTATTTTATACCATTGTTCAATTTTCCTTTTTTACCAATTTCAACTATTTTCTAAATAATGATACTTTATTTCCACATTGTTTCTGTTTAACTGAATTTCAGTAAGAAACTTGTTCAAAGATTAAAACTAAGCAATCGGGAGACTACGCCTCTAAGGCCTAATACTGAACATGATTCAAAAGCCAAGTGTGGTTTGGAAAACAAATTCAAATCTGTATGTGAACTTTTAATCTAGCATATTCTGTGTTTATTCTTCTTTTTTTTTTTAAAAGTGTCCTCAGGCTTTTGATGTTAAGTTAGCATTATTTTTTTTCTTGTCTCTTTAGTAAAATCTTTATCCATTGGTGCTATGTCAAGTATAAGAACTCAGAATCTGTAGATCTCATACATTTCTGTTTTTCCAACTGGTCACCCTGTCGGGAGTTGGCTGGGTGCCCTGGGCAAGCAGTATTGCCTAATGGTGATACTCCAGAGCATAATGCCTAGTTGTGAGGGTTCAAAGGGGATGCTTCACCTAGCAACGCTATCAGGGAAAGGGTTACCCAGTGGCAAGAGTGGGGAGGGCTGGGGACCCAAGCCTGCCCTACTCTACTGGGTTCTGACCCACGGCCCTTCAAAACAAGTTACCCTGACATGGACACGTCCCAATACCCACAAGCGCGTTCCCTGGGTTGCTTCCTACCCTTATCCCAGTCACTCTGGTGATGTCTCCAGGGTTGGACGTAGGGTGTCTCGTGTCCTTTCAGTTTAGTCTCTAGTGCTCCTCTGTTGGCTTCCCTAAGTCATCCCTCTTGGCTCCAGCGGTTGGCTGGCTTCCCGGGGTGCTGCTAGGAGGCTCAATCCTGGCAGCTTAGAGTCCCAGCAGCTTCCAGGCAGGAGGCTGTCACACTCAACTGCTCTCCTCCTCAGTCAGCCCAGACTGAGCTGAACTGCTTCCTTTTGAATGCTCCCTCCACCAGGAGCATGCTCAGCAGGAGTGAAGGGGCATGGCCTCTTGGTCCAAAAACGGTTCTTTAACCCCTATTTTGCCCATGGGGAGTTGGTATACCGTCACGCACCCAGATAGATCATTAATGTGTCTTATTGGGAAGAGAACTTGTTTACTTGGTACTACTCACTTGAGGATGAGCTTCCTTCACAAAACCACATAGGCCATGCAAGTAGTGTTCAGCAATTGAAGTTTTCCCATTAATTGCCTCATTCCATTTCCATTTGGTAGAAACAGATGGAATTTATTTCCCACACATCATACGCCAAGGTCTTTTAAAACTCCACCACCCAAACACTAAGCATATGGATACAGAAACGTATTGCAGGCAGAATAGGTTGCTAGATTTAGGTGGCCTAACAATTTCCATTATACAGTATTATTGCAGCCTTTTCTTTGAGAAGGTCTCACATCTCCATTGTTTGAAGTAGGCTTTTGATATTCAGCAGGGAAAATACTTTCAGGCTACAGAAGTGCCTTTTTTTTTGTCCCATGTAATTCCATTCAGCTTTGCTGAGGTATAAATTGTTAAAATTCACCATTTCCTTTCCTTTGTTTGCATTCCTCAGGAAATTTTTGGGAGCATGGCAATTAATAGACGGATATTCTAAGGCTGGGCTCATGCTGGCTGCCATCACAGCACCAAGCTATACTCACAATGTCTGGGAGCTGCCAGAGCAGCTATAATGGGAGAGGTGTGCATGAAGGGAAAGGGAGCTGAGGACTCCCACTCCAGACCCAGCACAAAATCCCAATAGCCTATGACCCACTCTGGGGGAGCCACTCGAGGCAGGAACTGGGTCAATCCACCCCAATAAATATCTCCTGGACTCAGTGCCAGGTCTCAACAGCTTAATTCCCCCGGGGCACCTGGGGCTGAAGCTCCTTCAACTCCCAAAGAGTGGGGTGGGAAGGGGAGAGAGAGGAGCCAGACTCCCTAACTAAGCCTGGACCTAGCAGCCCACCCACACCTTTAGGGGTTTGGTAGGGGGCAAGGAAATCCACCTCCTGAATCCTATGGGGAGAAGATGAGGGGAAAAAAAAACATGCTGGGCCAGGCTGAGCTGCTTCCCAATCACTGGAACCATTGGTCCAACCTCTCTCTGGGATAGCAGCCCTGTCCTGCTGTTGACTAACAGTCCTCAAGTGCTAGTGGTCTGTGCTGCAGTGATGAAGGGTCAGGCTTCAAAGTTGACCGATTATGAATTAAATTATAAATTTACATATTAAAAAGTTTTTTAAAGTTATTTGGAAAAGTCAAGCATGCAAAAATTAGAAAATTCCAGATTTATAATTGCTTGTGCAACCTTAATTTTGCCCCTTGTGCAAATACGTTAGGATACATTCTTTAATTACATGATCTCATAATATTTTTTTACCACAAAATCCTGACCTAATTCAGTGCACAGGATGGATGTATAAGGATACAGAATTAATGCTGTGCAAGCAGTTATAAATCTGGAATCTCCTATTTTTGAGTGCTTGAATTTGCAAAATAATTTTTAATGCAATTATGTACATAAGAACAGTAAGTTCCATTTATATACAACTGAGGATCATTTATAGACCAATAAGCAGAAAAGACTGCTGTCCCAGGGCCAAACTATGTCCAGAGACTTAAACAGAAGCCACGTATTAAGAGCATCTGTGGGCAGAATATGTCCCATAATGCAATACACAATGCTAGCTAACACAGTAAATCCAAGACTACACTCATGATATATAGAGGAATCCCCCAAAATAAGGCACAGAAGATTCTTCCATTATTTATCTCAAGTGTACTATCTCAGTCATTTGTAATTGTACAGTGAAAAATATTTCATCAATATTCATTCAGTATATAAAATCCTAGTTTGTAGTGCCATTTCCTTCAATAAAGTCCACATACAAGTTTAACAGTTATTTTCTTTCACTCTGTATCATTAATTGCATACAGTGCTATCATAATCTAAAAATATTACAACAATAAATTGTTAACTAAACGTGAGAATACTGCAATGATAACCTGGGTCCAGAATCTCTAAAACACATTAGCAGTGAGCTGCAGGACACATTATGTAAGAACAGGATTAAATATTTATCTTTACACTTTACAGTTCTCCTATTCACTCCTCTCTTTTTAAAATTTTGTTCTAACACACAGTTTGTAGCCAATATTTTTTTTTAAATCAACAATCTCATCCTCTAAAACATTCTCACTTTCTGCTGGGGTTTGGCTTAATACAGTATCACCAAAAGTTAACATTAAGGGCCAGTCTACACTGGCAACGCTAAAGCATTTTAACATGACTTGTGTAGTCATGGCAGAGCGCTGGGAGAGAGCTTTCCCAGTGCTCTAGAAAAACCACCTTCACAAGAGGCACGGTGCACTGTTTACACTGGCACTTTACAGCACTGAAACTTGCTGCGCTCGGGGGACGGCGCAGGGGGGTTCATGCCCCTGAGCGAGAAAGTTGCAGCACTGTAAATTGCCAGTGTAGACGAGCCCTCGGCAAGAGTTATCATTCAGTTATAACACATTTACTTTCTATACTACGTAACTTGTAGTCAATGCTCTTATTATTTTAAATGTAGTGACCATAGCATCTTCTGTCATGGTATGATGCCAACGCCATCTCCCAATACTAGCTCCATTGTCCTACCTCTTGTCTAGGACTGAGAGCTATTAAGGAACAGAGAAATAATCACTTCTGTGAGTCCTCTCACCTCCAAAAGCAGTCTGGGCTTTTGGGAAAGGGAAACCCTGCTGCCTGCTCTAACATGTCTTCATCCCACTAACCCTGAGCCCCCCCCCCCCGCTGCCACCTTTTTTTTCTATGACTGCAGAGGTGTTAATGGGCCACTCTACCATGAATGCTAACTACTTATTTTAAACAGTCTGTTCCATCTTGCATTTAGCAGTGATGCTTGGAGTACCTTTCCTAGAACTGAAGAAGAGCTCTGTGTGGTTTGAAAGCTTGTCTCTCTCACCAACAGAAGTTCGCCCAATAAAAGACAAAGATAAGGTGAGTGAGGTAATATAAGGCTGTAGCTGGGTGGTCACCCGCTTTGGCCTTAAAGGGCTTAAAACAGCCCAGGAGAGGGCTGGGCTGGGAGCAAGCAGTTCCCAGGCTGATTGGGGAAGCAGGCTCAGCTGTGGCCATGCCCCAGTCAGGGCTCAGCTGGCCCTTATAAGAGGGCAGTGGGCCAGGAGCAGAGTCAGTCTCGCTCTGTCTCTAGAGGGAGAAGGGCCTGGCTGCTGGGAAGCTGAACAGAGTACCTGAGGAGAGCAGGGCTGGGGAATAGGGCAAGGGAGCTCCTGCCCTGAAAAGCCCCAGGCTGCGGCCTTGTCAAAGGCCAGAAAGGAACTAGGGTGCAAGGCTGCAGCCCAGGGTAGGCAGAGGCAGCCAGTCCAAACCGCCCTTGCCTGTGATGAGTGGAAATCATACTGCAGTCTGTCTCAGTGAGCGCGGGCTAGATTGTGACTGGCAGTGGCCCAAGACTGAGGCGAGGTGGGGATAGTGGGCAGGGGTTCCCCTGGGTGGGGAGAGAGCAGGTGTACTGCCAGGGGGCAGCGCCCGAGGACAAGGGGCACCGGGTCCGGGAGGGACACGGGGGCCAGTGGCCAGGCGAGACACCGGCCTGCAGAGGGCGCGCCGTAGGCTGGAAACGCTAATTCCCTGGATGACCAGCGGGAGGCGCTGCAGGGGTGAGTCCTCGCACCATTACAAAGGCCTTATATACACTAGTCATCTTACTGCGGCACAGCTGTACCAATGCAGCTATGCTGCTGTAAGATAGCTCGTGTAGCCGTTCTATGCTGATGGGAGAGAGCTGGGACCCACACAACCACAACTACACTGAATACATGAAAAGAAAGGCATCCTTTACTACCTGGCTCTTCTTCCTGATCCACATGGAAAACATGAATCTTCTCAAATGGAGGAGAACACCAACACTTGGCTCTCATCAACCACCAACAGGAAAAAAAATCGACCACCAACAGAAGTTCGTGCAATAAAAGATATTACCTCACCCACCTTGTGGCTATTTCCATAACTAAAAAATTCTAAGATGCCTCCACTGCTGCCATTTTACTACTATTTGTCTTCCAGGAAGGAAGTCTACTGAGATTGGGGGCAATAATGCAAGTCTTATCCACTTCAACATAGCTACTTCTTTGAGCAAGGAGCACTTACGTGAGTAATGCCTGATTACAAGTCTATAATTGTTACTAAGCATTTGAGTGCACTATTTTACAGTATGTTCTACCATAAACCAGTAATTGTGTAGAAAATATATTTTATTAATTTAGCATTGCTTTAATGTAAACACAGCATTAGAAAAATGTGCTGAAAACATAATAAAAACTACCTGCAAGCGACTCAAAGGTCTCCAGCCTCTTTCATGAATTAAAATGTTACCCAATATTTCTCTTGTTGTCGGCTACGTCAGCACACAGGGAAGATGGCAGATTTTGGTTTCTTTAATTTTTAAGATGTATAGTTTTTTTTAAAAAGAATAAATTGCAATTTCCCTTTAATACTGTAAATATCTTTAATTATTTAATATCTCATTTAGTTTTCCATTTTTGCAACTCCTTTTATACAGCAATACAAGCTGTCACACACAACGGAAATGCTGATGAAAGGAAAAGCCTGTGGTTTCTGACAGCAGCAGTGAACTCTGACCTTCAAGGAACATAAAATAGCCAACTTGGGTCCATTTTACATGAATGAGTTGAGTGATATATGTGCCCTAGCTTAAGCTTACAGAGATAGAAGACACCTCTATGAAAACCATAGAAATTATATAAAAAGCCTTCCAGGCTCAATAAAAAAAGTGAAGCTTCATAGTACATATGTTTCCCTTGATTTTGTCAAGGATGTTTACATGATAGTAAACAGAGAGATTTCTATGTGGGATTCAAACAATTTTTAAACGAACAGTTGCACATGAAAATGAACTGTGGGTACAGAGAGAGAGCCAATGCAATCTGTAGGAGAACTGGTCATATATTCACAAATGGGATGACAACAACTACTAATCCATCACAGCACGCATAGGCATATTACCTATCATATGGGCCTCAAAGGCATAATGAGGAAAAAAGCACTCACCTGATAAAAGTACAGTAAAGGCTTTGTTATCTGGCATATTGAGGGAATGCGGAGGGGCGGTAAGTGAAAAATGCCAGTTAAGTAAGAATTTGGGTGTGGGAGGAGGTGTGGGGTTGGGGTGCAGGGTGTGGACTCTGGGAGGGAGTTTGGGTGCTGGAGGCTCGGGGTAGGGGGTTGGGGTGCGGAAGAGGTTTCGGGGTGTTAGATCCGAGAGTGCTCATCTTGCGCAGCTCCATGCAAGCTGCGACCTGTCCCGGCTGCTTTTAGGTTGAGGAGTGCCAGGTGGCTCTGCATGCTGCCCTCGTCCTGCCCTGAGCACTGGCTTTGCAGGTCCTACTGGCCAGGAACCATGGTCAATAGGAGTTGCGTGGGCGGTGCCAGCGCACAGAGCTCCCTGCTGAGCCTCCACCAAGGAGCAGCCAGGACGGGTCACCGCTTGTGGAGAGCTGCACAAGGTGAGCACCCCCTGGATCCAGCACCCTCAAACCTCTCCCACACCCCAACCTCCTGCCCCCAGCCTTCTCCCACACCCAAACTCCCTTCCAGCTCTCATGATCCACACCCCCTCCCACACCCCCAGCCCCGTACCCCCACCCACACTCCAAACCCTCATGTCCGTTCCTCCACCTAGGAGCAGCAGGGACAAGTCACCGCTTCCTGGGAGCCACGTGGAGCCAGGCAGGGAGCCTGCCTGCCCCGCACCAACCGGACTATAAAACAGACTTTCTATGAAGATTAGAAAAGCCAGTTTATAGAGCTCTCCAGTTGGTACAGGGCTGGATAACACAGCTTTTACTGCATTAATTATTCCTTCAACCCCTCTTTTTTTCCCTCTTTCCAACAAAGAAAATCAACCCACAACATAACACACATACACACACAAAATAATTCTGAAGGCATTATTATGAGACAAGGGTTGGTGATTGTGTTTCATGAATTTCCCTTTGCACTCATTGGCATCACTTCTCCATCTTGCAGAAACTACTGCTAATATACAATGAAATCCAAGGAGGTCTAAAATGCAGCCTGTGGCAACCTATGCAAGATGGCAACCTCGGAATGAAATGCACATCAGAATACGCACAACTAAACTGAGGTGCTGTGGTGAAGGTTAGTTCAATAAAAATTAGAAATATTTTTGAAAGTGCTTCAGGTTGCTCTTGCAATAGTCATCACCAGCCAATCCCAGAAGAATTCATCCCTACCACAAAGTGCATAGGCAGGCATCCTTGCTTCTAAGCAGCCTGACCTTTCCTGGCAAGGGTCAAAAATTTACCAGAATCTGAATGACTCTTCCATGTTCACCTCCCAGGAATCCACCTGAAGCCCTGACTCAGTTTCCTCAAAAGATAAGCTTACATTAGCTATCTTATTAAATGGATTCAAACTACTTACTTATATTACTGTAAATTCTAAATCTTTAGTTTTCTACTACTCTTTAAAATGAAAGAGGCTTCAAGGCAACGGAAACAAATATTCACTGTTTTCATTCCAAATATCACTTTTGTTCAACTAAATAAAATATCTGAAAATTAATATAATAGGTCACTTTTAAAATGTGTTTGTAGGCTGCTCAATTTATAAGCCCTTGTATATCAATATCTGAAGATAGAACTTTTTATATGGGTTAATAAGGGAAACATTTACAAAACCCAGACTCCAAGTTACCTAGAAAAATCTAAAAATTATTATAAATTCCCAGACAAAAACCTACAATTAAATGAAATTAAAGTTGAGACTAAGTACCAGTAACAGAGATAAAAAATGTTACATGGATGCTGCAATTATAACCAAACCAAACATTATAAAATCCAGGAAATTCAGAAGTAAGTTTATGTTAAGATACCGAAACAACTTTCACTTTAATCACAAGTGATGTAACGGAATAACTGTATTATGATGATTCAAGCATTTTAGTATTTGTGACCCCATATTAGTTTTTACAGGTTTTTTAAAGACGTCACATTTTTTCTCCTTGTGGCATCTATAGGGTAGAGTTAAGGTTGTTCATGTGCTTTAACTATCCATGTCTTACCTTAAGAATCTAGCTCTTAATTTGCAATTGCTTAGTTATTTCAAATATTGAGTTAGTGAGACCACCACTATGTGAAGCAGGAGCAAGAAGAGCTCAGTTTCCAAGTCCCAGTGTCTCTGGGTATGTCTATGGCAATGTAAGCCCAGGGTTTGGATTCAGGCTCAAGCCTACCCTCTCTCTTTCCATCTACACACCTCCATAATACACACACCTCCATAATATCATAATTATATATTTATATCTCAATATACATATAGGCCACAAATGCAGTACGATAAAGGATAGTGACATATGTTAAATGGCATGTTTGCCTACCTAACCTAAATTCTGCCAATTCAGGGCCTGTGAAGTCAATGTAAAGATTCCTATTTCTTTAATAAGCTTTGGATCATGCTTTTAGTTATCATGTCTTGTAGTTATATCAACATTCCAAACGCCTGTTCTATTTTATGTATTTATTTGGGCAGAAAAACGTCCTTCAAGAGAAACACTCTTTTCTTCCTAAATTTGGAATCCCCTCCTCATCCGTAATTACACTGGTTTATTGTACAAGACAGGCAATATTCAGCTTTGGCCCAGTGACAAGCCTAGGGTCCTATAGTCAGATTTTTTAAAATACAAGATGTATAGTAACAGTAAAGGAGAGTCCTAGATTTCTAGAATTTTGGAAACGACAGACCTTTAAGACATACAGTTATGTGTTGAAATGGCATTTTATGTCTAACTGATTTTTTCCTTCTGATGTCTGCCCAATTGAATTCATAGGAACTAAGCACAGGTGGAGGAACAAAAAAAAAAAAAAGTGTCCAGATAAAATGTTTTTAAACTCCATGAAAATAGGCCCTCTGTAAAAAAACAGCATGTACTGAATACATCATGAATATGTGGTGAACCTGCCCACCATTAATAAATAGTTTTTGGAACTAATGAATAATATGGTTATCCCAAATTCATGTTAACAAATTTTTGTCAATGAAACGTTTGTTATACACTCTTATTATACATACGTGAATTTAAAATCAACTTAATATACTCTGCTGTGCTATCACTGATCACAGTCTGTAGTGTGCTGTGAAGAGCATCTTTTTTTCATCTAAAGGTTTTTTCTTGTCTACACAGGGAAATTTACCTGTAGAACTATGCTGGTCTAATTATAATGTTATCGCCATGCTGGTATAAGTCTCCATGTGGATGCTCTTATTCCAGAAATCAACAGCAGCGTAAGTTGTACCAGAAAAAAACCATCATTATTCTGGAATACGAGTGTTTCCACATAGGGAGTTATACCAGCACAACTACAACGGTATAATTACGCTGTTACAATTCTGTTGGTAAATTGCACACAAATCCTTAGTATTTACTACAGGTAAAATTCTCTCTCTTTTACTACTGTGTGTAAGTTGTGAGTTATTTTACCTTCATATTCTGGATGGTGAGATATTAGGAACTCTGAGGGGGTCTAATATGATCAATTCAGTAGGATAACTTCGGTTTTTGAGTGTCAGAGAACAAAGGTGCTTTTTGTGATACCTCATGCATATTGGTTCGCTCAAACTAGTCAAGGTTTATTTTTATGTTGTATTTATTGCCACTAAATTGCAGAAAGATGACGACTAAGTTAAGTTTAATGCTGTATATCACTGCAGTGCACTTCTGAGTTCAAATAAAAAGAGGGACAGATTTGTAGGGCAAACCCAAAATGTTACTATAGCATTTGAATGTATTTAGTTTTCATGTACCATGTCATCAAGGAGATTAAGCAGGGTATCTTGAGGATATTGTTATTTTTATAAAGAATCTTAGGATAGTAAAAAATAAAAAAATAAAAATATGCAGAGTTTATTAAACCATGAGAAGTAAATTAATACAGATCAGTGCAAACATGCAGAAAGGACTTTAAAAAAATTACAGAAATATTTGGATTAATAGAGCATCTTAAGGCATATTAATTTGCTATTCCAAGCCTCAAAGCAAGAGAGAAAAACAAGAGGAAAATGAAATACAAATAATTATCTACTAGATTGAAAGGCTGTAAACATGCTGACCATAAAGTGATTGGGAAGTTACTGCAGAAGAGTCCCTAAGGCCATCACACCAATGTGCAGCTGCAGCATGCTGGGTTGCACAGATGAGGGAATACAGAAGAAACCAAGAGAGGTGGCATTTTGATATTACAGTTATCAGCATTGCAATAAAAATGGCACTTACCATATTTCACATTGGTATAGTGACAGTATTGGTATTCTAAAAATAGCATTACACTTTTCTAAAACTAAACAGAATTCATTCTTTGTAATCTGTTGAGGTATTCATAATATTAGTAGTAGCAAACCTTGACTTGTAAATTAAATCAGGATGCTAGGTTCACACGCTAGGGGGAAAAAGTTAAAGATCACATTTTCAAGTCTAGTTGCCTACAATTCCACTCCTAAAGCCATATTTAAGTAATTAATAAAAGCAGCCTCATTTTCAGAAGCACTGACAACTCACAAATCCCACTCAAGTGAAGGGAGCTGAAAGGGCTCAGTAGTTCTGAAAATTAGATCACTTATTTAAATGCCTAAATTTGGTTTCAGATGCCTAAATATAGGCTCCTCAGTTAGATAATATTGGCCCAGTTACGTACCTGCAATTCTTTACTAAAGGTATAAGCTGTAATTGTCACATTCTTGGACTCATGCCACCAGCACATTACTCAGAGGTTTGTTTGTTGATAACCCTGGCTAAGAAAGGTGGTACTTTGTATTCCAACATGAAAGGGAATAACCAAGAGTCCCTACTTCCTTTTTAACTACTGTTGCAGAGGAGCTCCCAATGACATGGCTATTCCATGCTGCTGATGCAATTACCTTTTTTTTTAAATGATTCTCTCAGGACAGTTATTTCCTGTAAGACAAAATTATTGTAATAGTGAAGGAAGGACCCGAAGGAGATGCTATCTACTCTCTTGATTTATGAAGTTTGTCACTGGCCACTTGTGTTTGCAACTTAGAAGTAATGTTTGGACGCCCTGTTGCTTTTAACCAATATTATAGAAATATCGAGGATGGTTTCCCCCTCCCAATCTGAAAATAGCCAGGAGGATGTCACCTTTTCTTTCAGATGCAGCTACTGCAATCCATGCTTTTGTCACCACAAACTCAGCCTAGTGCTCGACATGGAGCTAACACCACCTTAAATCCATTAAAAAAAACCAAAGGTGGTGCAGAATGCAGCATCTTGCTTAGCAACTGGTGTATTCCATCAGAGCACACAATATCAGTGTTACATGCTCTATGTTGGCTGCCTATCATTTTCTAGGTGGAGTTTAAAGTGATTTTTTTTAGCATATAAAGCCCTGAATGACCCGAGACATGCCAACTTAAGAGATAACTGTAAACTGAAGCCCATTCAATATAGAAGAAAGGAAGTTGCTGGCTGAGTGTTTTCCAAATGGGTCCCTTGACTCTGGAACTTGCGCTCCCCTCCTTAGGCCTGGTCTACACTAGGACTTTAATTCGAATTTATCAGCGTTAATTCGAACTAACCGCTCAACCGTCCACACCAGGAAGCCATTTAATTCGAACTAGAGGGCTCTTTAGTTCGAATTTGGTACTCCACCCCGGCAGGTGGAGTAACGCTAAATCGCACTTGCTAGCTCGAATTAGGCTTGGTGTGGATGCTAATCGAACTTAGCAGCTCCGGGAGCTATCCCACAGTGCACCACTCTGTTGACGCTCTGGACAGCAGTCCGAGCTTGGATTCTCTGGCCAGCCACACAGGAAATGACCCGCGAAAATTTGAATTCATTTTCCTGTCTGGGCGGTTTGAATCTGACGTTCTGGTTGCACATCGGGGCGAGCTCCGCAGCACCTGCAACGATGCAGAGCTCTCCAGCAGAGGAGTCCGGGCAATCCCAGAATAGAAAGAGGTCCCCAGCATGGAGTGACCGGGAAGTCCAGGATCTGATCGCTGTGTGGGGCGAGGAGTCTGTGCTCTCGGAGCTGCGCTCCAACAAGCGGAACGAAGACGTTCGAGAAGGTTTCTAAAGCCATGAAAGACAAAGGATACAGCCGGGATGCGATGCAGTGCCGCGTGAAAGTGAAGGACCTAAGACAAGGGTATCAAAAAGTCAGAGCGGCAAACGGACGCCCGAGCCCAGCCCCAGACATGCCGCTTCTACGAGGCACTGCATGCCATTCTAGGTGGCTCTGCCACCAGTGCCCCACCAGTGACGGTGGACTCCGAGGACGGAATAGTGTACCGGGACAGTTCCTCCCTGTTCGCCGATGGGGAAGATGAGGAAGGGTCTTTAGAGGACGGCGCAGGCGACATCGAACCCACTCCCGCTTTCCCTGACAGCCAGGATCTCTTCATCACCTCACAGAGATCCCCACCAACCGTCCCTGCCCGTTAACCAGGACTCGGAATCAGGGAAGGATCAGGCGGTAAGTGCAACACACGTATAAACATTTATTTTTATAACATTGTTATAGAAAAATAGAAACAGTATTTACAAAATTCTAAATATTAAACTATAATATATATTAAATTATATGAAGAGAAGGTCCACACAAATGGACTTTAAAAATTCTAAATATTTACAATTTAAAACATAATAAATATTAAACTATAATATATATTAAACTATATAAAGATAAGGTCCACACAAATGGGGATAGAAAAATAGTCCTCTAGCGACATTTCTACGAAGGTGTCATTCAGTTCCTCGCACAGCCTCCGCATGAGGTTCGTCGGAAGAGGTCGCTTGTTGGCGCTCCGTGGAAGCAGACTCTTCCACGCCAGGACATCCGAATATAGAGTGGAACCATCGCCTCTACTAGCATTGCTGCATATGGTCCTGGTCTGTGCAGTGCGTCCCGTAACATGCGGTCTTTCTGGGCACGAGTGACCCGCCTCAGGGTGATCTCGGTCTGCAAATACTGCATCTAAGTAGGGCAATTAGTGTAGTGTTACTATTGTTAATGGTTTACAATTAGGTTGCATAACAATGACCCTCGCCTAACAGCCACGTGCGAGAGGCCACAGAGAACAAGCATGCATTGATCGTTCCGTGCGCTGGCGGGAGGGGCTGCAAAGGCTTATCCTTTCTGCTTTGCACATTGCCTTTAGCAGGAGAGCACAGCTAACCAGTAACTGATAAGCAGTATGTACTGTAAGGCTTACCAGGACTTTGTGCAAGAGGGATGCAGCTATCTTTCCTCGCTTGTGCGCTCTCCAGTGCAATGGCGCCGCCAATGAGAGCGTATTCCGAAATCTCGGACTAGTTCTGAGATCTCCTGAGACTTGGTTCCCTCTTTGGTCTTGTTCACTGAAACTGACTAGACTGTGTTTACTGTTGGCAAACATGTATGTGTTCAAGGAAATCACCTACTTTTTCACATCACACAGCTTCGGCTCCTTCCCGGACTGCCCGCCATCCCACGCAGAGGCTGGCTCAGATTAGACGCCGAAAGAAAAAGACAAGGGACGACATGTTCCAGGAACTGATGGCCAGCTCCAGAGCGGAGGCGGCAGAGCAGAGACAGTCGAGGGAGAGCCTGTGTCAGCAGCATCGCACACACCTGGAACGGGAGGATAGGTGGCGGCAGGAAGACCAGCAGGCGACTCAAACGCTGCTTGGTCTAATGAGGAGCAAACGGAGACGCCCGGCGCCTTGTAGATGTTCTGCAAGACCGCAGTCAGGAGGAGAGAGCCCCCTGCAGTGCATCTGCAACCGCCTCCAACGCCAAGAAGTCCTGTCCCCCCCTCACCCAAAGTGACAAGACGGAGGGGCGGTAGGGGCCGTGAGAACTGTCCCTGCACCGCAGCACACCGATAATGTTAGAGACAACTGTCGCGCTGTAAATTTGTACAAGCTCTTTCTTTACAGCATCAACCAGTCCCAACTCCAAGTTCAAACCCCCCACTGTGTATTACATTATTAAAAGCGGTTTGGTGTTACTGACTGTTTCCGCCACGTTTCTGGTGTCAGAAGACTTTCTGTTGTTCGGTGGGGGGGGGGGGGAATTGTAATGTCACTGCATAGCCCACAGTGCCATGCTACAGACTTGGCTGCAGGGTCAACTGCAGGGCACACACAGACTGCAGTCACTAGGCACCAGGGACAGTCTGTGTGGTGTATGCTGCCCCGGTCTTTCCTTGATGTGTATGCTTGTGCAGGGTCCTGGTGCCTGACATCCCCGAATGTAAAGGCAGGCTTCCTTCACATGCATTTGGACCGTAGTCACGATCCTCCCGGTGCCCCGAGCCCCAAAAATAGACCTCATCCAGGGGCAGATACTCACCCTTCCCCACACCCTCACCCCTTCCAACGCCCAAACCCACAGCCGTCATGGTAACCCCTATCCAAGGACGGCACCCTCGCCTTCCTGCAAACCCACCCATCAGTGCACACCTTAACCAGCACAGAATGCTTCCATGTTTCAACGAATAAACAGAAATGCAAAGTCAACGAAAGATTTATTATTAATTACTAAAACATGTCCTTAGTTTTAAAACGTCCTTGGGAAGTGGGGAAAACTTGGTTTATGATCAGGCTCTCTTAAAATCAAGTGGACAGTCACAGGTTACCCTGCTCTGCGAGGAAACTCGCTTTCAAAGCCTCCCTGATGCGTATCGCTTCGCTGGGATATTCTCTCAGCACGGATGTCTGGCTGATCGTAAACAGCAGCCAGGCGATTTGCCTCAACCTCCCAAGCGGCCAAAAGGTCTCGCCTTGCTCTCACAGAGATTGTGGAGCACACAGCAAGCAGCAATAACTACGGGATATTCTTTTCGCTGATGTCCGAGCGAGTCAGTAAGGTCCGCCATCTCCCTTGAGACGTCCGAAAGCACACTCCACCACCATTCTGCACTTGCTCAGCCGGTAGTTGAAGAGTTCCTTTTCAGTGTCCAAGGCGCCTGTATAGGGCTTCATGAGCCAGGGCATTAGCGGGTAGGCCGGGTCCCCGAGGATCACTGTAGGCATCTGCACATCCCCAACCGTTATTTTGTGGTCCGGGAAGAAAGTGCCTGCCTGGAGGCGCCTAAACAGACCAGAGTTCCTGAACACACGCGCGTCATGAACCTTGCCCGCCCACCCGACGTTGATGTTGGTAAACGTCCCCTATGGTCCACCACAGCTTGCAGCACCATTGAAAAGTAGCCCTTTCGGTTAATGTACTCGCTGGCCTGGTGGGCTGGTGCCAGGATAGGGATGTGAGTCCCATCTATAGCCCCACCGCAGTTTGGGAATCCCATCGCGCGAAGCCATCTATGATGGCCTGGACATTTCCGACAGTCACTACCTTTGAGAGCAGTTGCTCAACGATTGCGTGGGCTACTTGAATGACAGCAATCCCCACGGTAGATTTGCCCACGCCAAAGTGGTTCGCTACTGACCGGTAGCTGTCTGGCGTGGCAAGTTTCCAGAGGGCTATGGCCACTCGCTTCTGCACAGTCAGGGCTGCTCGCATCCTTGTGTCCTGGCGCTTCAGGGCAGGGGACAGCAAGTCACACAGTTCAAGGAAAGTGCCCTACGCATCCTGAAGTTTCGCAGCCACTCTGTGTCATCCCAGACCTGCAGCACTATGCGGTCCCACCAGTCTGTGCTTGTTTCCCGGGCCCAGAATCGCCGTTCCACACCATGAACTTGACCCATTGCCACCATGATCTCCACTGCCCGGCGTACCCTGCTTTGTGAGAGGTCTGCGCCACTCTCCTCACCGTGCTGCCGGAGCCTCCTCGCCCGGTTTCTCAGCATCTGACTGTGGAAGAGGTGGACGATAATGTGCGAGGAGTTGACAATGGCCATAAGTGCAGCGATGATCGCAGCGGGCTCCATGCTCGCAGTGCTGTGGCGTCCACGCTGTAACCGACCAGAGAAGGGCGCGAACAGATTTCCAGCCGGCGCTTTCAAGGAAGACAGGGAGGGCGGGATTGACGGTTCAATGACGACACATTTTTCCCCCCAGCATGCATTGGGGGGAAATCCCACAATTCAAATGGGCAGCGGGGAGTGCGGGAACTGTGGGATAGGTTCCCACAGTGCACCGCTTCCAAAGTCGAAGCTGGCCCTGTGAATGTGGACTAAGAAGTTCGAATTTGTGTATTTAGTATGGATACACAAATTCGACTTATTAAGGTCGAATCCACAAATTCGACTTAAGTAGATTCGAAATAGTCCTGTAGTGTAGACAAGCCCTCAGTCTGAAGCAGACCAAATATATTGACTTTTAGAGCATACCAAAAAGCTAATCTATTTACAAGGTTTTGGGAAAAGGTTGAAGACATGAGTTTGATGGGGTTTTGATAAGACTAGATCTTTCTAGAAGCCATCAAAGACTGTATCTGTAGGGTCTGACCAAATGCACTGTCCTTTGAATTCAGACCTATAATTTGCAGGCAGCTTTTCCAGTATCAAAGAGCCTTAAAGCCAGTTCACATCTACAGCTATGGCAACTTCCACAGCCTGCCCAGATAAATATTTGCATTCCTGAGATTTACAGTGGGCACATGGAGATTGATACATATTTTTACTCACCGTTACTCTCTTGAAACTACGACCAACTTTGGAAGAATTTGCTTATAATCCTTTCTTAAATTTAAGACAAGGCCTTCTTCCTCAGATGAATCACTATTGCTCATTATCTCCAGCTTCCCATACATGCTGAGTAAGTGGTGTGGCAGATTGAAATGGATCACAGTTGGAGCGAAAAAAGAACCCTTGTCCCAGGAACTGCCAACAAGCTAACTATACAAGCAACAGATGTAATCCATGTGTTAAGATGGGTGTAGTGCATGGATTTAGGCAGTGTATATCACAACAAGTTTTCACTATAAGCAACAGCAGTTTACCACACTTTCAAGCCTCGTACAGACAAAGCCTAAGAGTTGATATTTCATTAATAGATTCATATTTACCTTCCCCCTGCCCCCTCTTTTTGAATCTTCTTGGATCAGACAAAGACTGAAGGATGAAGGGGCAACAGACCTTTTTAAATCTTGACAAGTTTTTTTGTGTACATGACAGAGACAGACCATCCTGGAGATGAATGCCTTGGCTGCAAAGATGTCTCCAGGAGAGCTTCGGCTTACTTGATCACAGGATGCTGTTCCAGGAATAAGGGCTGCTAAGCAGAGGTTGGATCCACCCAGAGATGGGATCCACCAATTCACATATTGAGGAAGGGGAAGAGCATATTTGGATACAGACTGGCTAACCTAGTGAGGAGGGCTTTAAACTAGGTGACAAAAGCCCACAGACAAAAGCCCACAGGCAAGTAAAAAACATGGGGATCTGGGGGAAGAGTCAGAATCTGGGGTGGGGTGGGGGGAAGAGAGAGAATGGGCCATTATTGCAGGAATAAGGGAGAGACAAGAGAGAACATAGGGGAGGAAACAAATCAGTATCTTAGATGTCTGTATCCTAATGCAAGAAGTATGGGGAATAACCAGGAAGAACTTGAAATGCTTGTTAATAAATACAACTATGACATAGCTGGCATCACAGATACGCATAACTGGAATATTGGTATGAAAGGGTACAGCTGGCTCAGGAAGGACAGGCAGGGAAAAAAGGGAGGAAGTGTTGTCTTATATATTAAAAATGTATACACTTGGACTGAGGTTGAGATGGAAATAGGAGACAGACTTCTTTAAAGCCTCTTGGAAAGGAAAAAAGGAGTACAAAGGGGGGGGTGATGTCTTGGTAGGGGTCTATTACAGACCATCTATCTAACCAGATAGAAGAGTTGGATGAGGCTTTTTTTAAAACCACAAACAAAATCATCCAAAGCACAGCACTTGGTGGTGATGGGGGACTTCAACTACTCAGACATCTATGGGGAAAATAATACAGCAGAACACAAATTATCCAATAAGTCCTTGGAATGTATTGGAGACAATTTTTTATTTCAGAAGGTGGAGAAAGCTACTGGGGGAGTGGCTGTTCTAGATCTGATTTTTGATAAATAGGGAGGATCTGGCTGAGAATTTGAAAATTGAAGGCTGCTTAAGTGAAAGGGATCATGAAATGGTAGAGTTCATGATTCTAAGGAATGGTAGAAGAGAACACATTACAATAAAGATAATGGATTTCAAGAAGACAGACTTTAGCAAACTCAGGGAGTTGGTAGGTAAGATCCCATGGGAAGCAAGTTTAAGGGGAAAAACAGTTCAAGAGAGTTGGCAGTTTTTCAAAGAGACATTATTAAGGGCACAAGAGCAAACTAGCCCACTGCATAGGAAAAACAGTAGGTATGGCAAAAGACCACTCTGGCTTAACCAGGAGATTTTCAATTATCTGAATTTCAAAAGAGAGTCCTACAAAAAGTGGAAACTAGGTCAAATTACAAAGGATGAAGATAAACAAATAATATGAGAATGTAGGGAAAAAATTAGAAAGGCCAAGGCACAAACCAAGATTAAACAAGCATTTTTGCATTCTAGATTTAGTTTGCACTTTAATATGGTGCCAATTCCCATAATCTTTCAACCAGAAGGGACATATAAATGTTTTGTAAGTAGGGACCTCAGAAAGCAGTGATGTGCAAAAATCAATATTCAGTCTCAGACTAAGTGTCTTCCTTCAGTTACACTGCTATACAATGAATATGGTTATTTTCAGTATTGAAATATACGGTAACCATTCAAAAATTGCTTCATTCATTTATTTATTATTTAAATTTCTAGGCGTCTTCTAGTAGCCTTGTACTTCAAAAATCCAGCAGGCAGTTTGCAGATGCAATGGAGATACTGAAAAAAGGAGGACATTTTTGGAGGGTGGAGGTTAATTGCTTAAGGATGGGTCAAATGGCTATAGCGAGCAATAATTTTAGGATTGCTTGTACACATTTGTCACACCGCTGTATTTACTGCTTGGAGCGAAAAGGAACAGAATATGAATAGCTTTAAAGCAGATTTCCAAATTAGATCTGTACTCATTGACAAGACTACAGCTCTTTGAAGAATGCTTTAAAACACTTTATAATAGTTCAAAAGAGCTACTGTGAATCAGTTGAGCATATATAAGTAGTAAAAGAGAGTTCATACAGCTGAAAAAAACCCACTGATTTACCCAGCCCCACTAAGCAGGAAACTTCTCTTGAAAAGTGGGAGGACCTAGTCCATCACATTTTCAGAATCTAAGCTAGAATTAAATTGATAGATAGATAGATAGATAGGAGTGTGCATGTTTGTAGCTCTTTATTGGTTGCAAAACAAACAAACAAAAAAACAAAACAACCCACCACATATAAACAGAATGTAAACGGATGCACTGCTATTTTACTGAGTCTCCAGACACATTGCTCCAGTGTGTGTGATCATGATCACAGGTGTATCAAACTACAGCTACATGGGAAAACTCTGAACATCAACAGAGGCAGACGGAAGAGTTATTCAGTGGGGGAGAAGTGTCACCTTTAATCCTCTTTGTGGTATGCTCAAAGAATGTCGTCTCAGGCCTTTAAACAACACCTCTCTGTGAGGAAGGACCACGTATCCCTTCTCTCTCCAGACTAGGTTTTAGTCTGCAGCTGCCTGCACTTGAATTGTGATTATCTCAAGCAGGTCTGACTTACCTCCAGTCCCTGTGCTTTGCTTTCTCTCCAAGAGCTATTACCAGCAGTTACAAATGACCACACAGCTTTTCCAAAGCAGAGCACATTTAAGAACAAAAGCATACAGAGAAAACATATAAAAGAAGTTGCCCATATATGGCAACCCTGGCAGCTTCAAGCCCTTCCACAGGATTTGGCCTCTCCTTAAACAAAAGGTCATGTCTATTTATTGAATCATCATGAAGGCCTCTCTGTCAATTCAAACTCACCTTTTATATCCCAAGTCCTTTCTGTGTCACTGAGCCTCTTGAAACCCAGCCTGAACTAGTATAACCAAACCACCCAGGGATTGTATTTCACTGGAGCTGTTTACAGTCCTAGGAACTGCATCAAATTTCCCCCCACTGCATCTACTTCCTGGAGGAGCTGCAGTACCTGTCACAAGGAGAGACCAAAACCAGAGGCTGATAGAGGGATAGGGGAGCTAAGAACTCCCACTACCAATCACTCCCTGCTGAAGCAAAGAGACTAGATGAGGGGATACAATTGTATAGACAGCCCTTCTTGTACCCACCAAATGACACTAGTATGTGTAGTAAGAAGAGGGCCTGAAACATAAGCCCATGTATCTGAGGCCTGGTATGAGGCCTGAGGTAAAGTAGTCAAAACTTGGCTGATATAAAGCAAAGTTAAGTTGTGAGCAAGAGGCAGGCCCCGCTCACAGAAGCTGGCAAGAACAGGGCTGATATTGCAGAAACACACATTCCTAAGTAGTGCTAGACATAAAAATATATATGCAAACACATTCCAGAAAGGTGGTACCAGAACACTCTGATACCAAATACATTTCCCAAAGATAACAGGGACAGACTGACCCATCCTAAAGATAAGATCAAGATGACAGCATAATGAATAGAGATGTTTTGATCGAACCAACATGCACAAGCTAATGGGTGACACCCAAATACGTCAGGAGTAACACATAACTTGTTTGTATCAGTGTATAAAGAGGTATCTCAGAGGGAGCGTCTTTGGCTGGCCTGGGTATAATGGAAAGTCCCACCAATAACTGAGCTAGTCCGTTGCAAGGGACATACACAAGCTGGTGTGTATGTAACCATTGAGCCAGGCCATTAGGACCATGGTTCGTTGACAACAAACCTGACCGAGTTCTTTCACTATGAAGCAAGTCTGTGGATTTACTGGGCCGTTCGATCGGAGCCTGCTGTATGGGATATCTGGACAGAGTCAGTACAGCACGCAGAAAGAACACACACTCACCCGAACATCTCACGACAGCATACGAAGGAAGAACAGAGAGGGGTGGGGGGTGGGGGAATTCCAGGCACCAAAGGGATCAAGACGGTTAATATCTACTAAAGATGTAGGGTGGGAATTCCATAAGGGATGATGCCATTAGACATTTAGAGTAGTCTCTCCACCATCTTTCACATCAGCCTCTGGCTAGTGGATGTAATCCACTATTTATTGAGTGCTCAGCATATTTTTCAAGCCCAGAAAGATCTACCTATTTATGAACTCTACCTTCTGTATATATTGTGAGTAATTAAATTACATTAGAGAGCAGCAGGTGGCTCTAATTCTAAAGAGCATAAAGACTAATTAATGAAGACACAGATCACAAGGACCCATGTTTGAATATAAATTGAAAAATTTACAAAACAACATGTTAATCATTTTCTGGTTGATGAAACATATGTATATCACAGAGGTTCTTAATTCTTATTGCAGTTTTACTTCTTGAGAATTTCTTTTCGAGGCAATTTCCACTACAGTAAATTCTGTGGATGTTTAAGACAGTTATCTTTACATTCCACATATCTCTATATTGCTTTCTTTGTAAGCAGCTGAATCTGTCAACAGAGGTACTGATGTAGTATCATGCTGTTTGTTTTTTGACAATGTCAGTGACATTTGATCCTTTACCCGTTATATGGTCAGCTATGTCCTTGCTATATTGAACAAGTGGTGGATTAAAACCATTTATACAGACACTGCAGTACAGACCCTCAAAATTCAGCAGTAGCACTCCTTAAAAGTGTATATGTACATTTCTAAATGAAAGAGAGATCTAATTGATTTTAAAATTATTTTGTTTCTCTTTTACCACTCAGGGAAAAATATATACTGACATTTTTTAAATTGTTACATTAAATGGAAGAAACAGTGCATTATATTGACAGAATGTTCTGGTTAGTGCAAAATATATTTTGACAAATAGATATTTAATTTATAAACAAAGCTCTTGTCTCTTTCACAAAAAAGCTAAAACTATTGCAGGGTGTAGGGGATGGGGAAGGGTTAAGTGATCAGTTTAATATATTTTCTTTCAAGTCCCCACATCTTGAAATCTACAATATATTTAGAATATAGAGTTGTCAAAGTCATCTGAATCCTGAAGTCTTGACCACTGAAGCCAGTGTTTTTTTTCCCCAAGTAGGAATTGTTGTAAATTGCAAAATCATAATGCTTATCATTTGATCTAAAATGTATGTTCAATTCATGCAAAAAAAAAAACATTTTACTGGATAACTGCAATAGAACAATCATTCCAGCCATGAAAGATAATGTACATAATACTACTTTTTTGAAAGAATATTACTTAAAAACATGTATGTTCAGTATATTTAAAAACAGATCCAATTTCCCTGAGGACTACTGTAAGTAATTTTTAAAAAATGCTTAACACACAGTCTAGTGTATTAGTAAAAGTATTTTTCTGAAATAGGCTTCAGCAATTTTTTTTAAACTGCCTAAACTAGAATGTCCTAATCTCTAAAAGGATTGACGTGAAAGTGATCCTTTTAAAAAATTAGATGGATAAATGAAAGCAAGTGTTTGGTGAATGTCAAGTTGGACTGAAGAAATTCCTGTTGACTGACCACTGCATACTAGCATTACTTTGTGCAGCTGATCAATAGATATTAGCTTTAAAAAGACAGGCAGAAAAAGAAGCTGCATCATATTTTTAAGATGACAAGGTGAGATGAAATTGTTTCATTCAAGGCTCAATTTTATTTTTTTCTTAGTCCCATTCCCCAGTTAGAACTATTCTTTTGGGAAAAAAATTATATTCAAATGATCATAAACTTAAGTTATACAGCTTTTAGCTTTGTGTTTCTACCCTTTTAAGTCAAATCACTTTCAATATGTAAATGAGAGATTTTTTTGGTCCCATTTTTCTAACTATAAATTATAAAATTATGCCACAAGTATTCTAATTACCTAACACAAATATAAAATTGTACCAGCAGTGAACTAACCAGGAATCCTTACTACTTTTGACCAACGCCCATCATTGCAGATGGACTTCAATCACATACTAGGGTCTCCTGGCCTGAAAATGCTGAGCGTAACACAAAGCAAAAGCATGCTCACGTCTTAGAATTTCTCCGATATGAGGAGGGCCCATCTTCTGTCTCTTCCCTTTCCTCATAAGCTTGCTTCCCTTTCCCTTCAAAACCTTTTATCAGCTACAACATTCAATGCTCACAATAGTGCTATCTGACACTACAGTAACAGTTTCACGGAAGGAAGAAGAGAAACTCTAAGGATGGGAGAGTCAAGGAGTAGGAAAACAGTAGGTAGGCAAAGAGAATACTGATATGAAGAAAGAGGTCTCTATTTCCTTGTGAATCTACATTCTAGTACTCCTAACTTTCATAATTTGTTTTCATTTTCATAATAGTCAACTTTCTATTAAATGTGGATTTAATTACATTTAGATATGCCTTAAGCATAACAGCATTTTTCACTGATGATTGGCTTTTATAGGAATAATTATACTGCTATTAAACAATGCTAGAAATACATTCTGCATATTACATATATTACATTTACAACTTATAATGCATACAAACTGGCAAAAATAATTATGCAGTAACGATTTCCTTTATAAAGGAAGAAAAAATGAATAAGCGTATTCCTTTTAGTTATTGTGAAAATCAGACAGACAATCAAGAAATCTACTAGCTACATTGCCCATAAAGCCCTATAGAACAAATGCTCCAACCATTGGATGCTCCCAAAATAAATGTACTCTTCTTGATACGGGTTTCTGTCAGCATGCCGATCAGATTTTTCATAATCTAATTTACATAGGCTTCTAGTCAATAGAAATAAATATAGTTTTCTTTTAAACCCTCACAAAATCCATACACAGCTCAATCAAGTCACACAAACTAAAGGTAACTTACACAATCTATAAATTGTGGTATCCTAGTTGCTTTGATGGTATGTTAAGAAAATCTTTTAGCTATTTAAATTCTGAGGATATTGAATATTCTTCATTTTTAATACACAGCATGTAAGGTGGCATGAAAGGAAAGATTCAATTCAAGAGAGCAATACTGTATATTTTGCATATTTGTATGGTCAGTCATAATATATTTTGAACTAAATAAACCAGAACACTTTAGACTTCATCAACTTTGCCTACTATAAAATCTAACAGTGGTGACAAGTTATGATGGTACTGTATATCTTTAACATACTGTAGTTCAACCTGCTGTGCATGGATTTAAAAAGTGCTTATTTGTTCAAAACCCTCAATATCATCTATAAGTCAAATTGTGAAAGATCAAAACATCACAAAGTCAATTCTTTAAGTAACCATAATTGCTAAGAAATAAGCCATTTCATCTCACAGGCAGTAAACTGAACATACCAGATCTTGCCAGATTTAAGACACTAGCTGAGAACATGTATAATGCAAAATAAATGAAGGAGGTAAAATTTGCTCAGTAATAGGAATTTTCTAGCAAATATAATTACAGAAGACACAGCTATTTTGTTTCTGTCTGCAACTATTATAGTACTATTTCTCTGCTTGTGAATCACTGAAATGATTTCAGTTCCTCAAAGGCTTCTGAAATAATACTAGTTACTTTTCAAACCACACTTCTTCATATGGACCTGACTACACTGGAGAACTTATCTTGTCAGAGAACCTAGTAACAAAAATAAATTAATTCTCTCAACATGTTTATATTCTAACATAATAGGAGATAAATGGGGACAAAACAGGAGATCCCATGTTAATTAACTATAGGTTTGCTACACATGGTCAACTCCACATGTAATGATGGTTTTACAGTTGTCTAGGGAGATTAGCTTCTTTTCCCAGTGGAAAGGTTTTAAATATTTTCAGTTGAAAGAGGTTGTTAGATGGAGATCAGAAGAATCAAGATACTGGATTATTACAACAACAGAGGCTGACTGTGTCCACAGGTTGCAATTTTACAATTGGTGATTTCATAGATTAATAGAGGAGATTTTTTTTGCTTTGTAATTTAGCAGTCAGATCAGAAATTGAGATTACTTACTGTAACTAGAGGTTCTTTGTGAAGTGTGATCTCTATCTGTATGCCACATGTGTATGTATGCGTGCCATTTGTCTGAGTCTGGAAATTTTTCAAACCAGCGTCCACTGACTCATACATGCGCAGAAGCTTCCCTCGTGCTCCTGATTGAGGGTATAAGAGGCAGTGTGGGTCGGCGCTTCTCCAGTTCCTCTTCTTACCATGATCCAACAGGATCTGAAGCAGAAGGGATGGAGGGTGGGCAGTGGAATACAGATAGAGACCACACCTTAGGTTACAGTAAATACCCTCCATTTCTTCTTCAAGTGATGGTCCCTAAGTGTATTGCACACGTGGGTGACTGGCAAGCAGTATTCAGATGGAAGGGAGGGTGCGAGGAAGATGGCAGCACTGCCATTCCTGCAGTTTCAGCTTGAGTTAGAGTGTAGTGTGTCGTGAATAGGTTGACAAAGCTCCAAGTTGTCGCTCTGCATATCTCCTGTAGTGGAACATCTGATAAGGATGCTCTGAAGGCCACCTGTGATCACATGGAGTGAGCTATAATACCCCCAGGAGGAGGGTTCTGTTGTAGGACGAGGAGCTATAATACCCCCAGGAGGAGGGTTCTGTTTGTTCTTTCGTAGCATTCTAAGATGCATCCTGAAGCCCACTTAGAAATCCTCTGAGAGGATATGGGTTGTCCGTACAATCTTTCTGCTGTGACAACAAAGAGTCTCAGAAATTTTCTAATGAGTTTGGTTCTTTGCAGGTAGAATGCCAGGGCGTGCCTGACGATGAGGGAGTGAAGTCTCCTGTCTTTGGAAGAACTATGGGGTTTCAGGAAAAATACAGGTAAGTATAATAATGTAGAACTCAGAAACAATCATGGGAAGTTATTTTGGAAGTATCCTAAGGGAGATCTTCTCTTTGAGAAATACTGTATAAGGAGGGTCTGCCATCATGGCTCCTTGCTCACTGACCCTTCTGGCCAAAGTGATGCCGTTAAAAACACCACCTTCATGGGTCATGCTGCCACATTGTGATAGTGGGTCATGGCACACATTGTGATAGTTTCAAAAAGCAGACCTGTGAGTGTTTACAGAACAAGGTAAAAGTCCCATTGAAGTGTAGGTTTAACGATTGGTGGGAAGGTCCTGATCAAGCCCTTCATAAATCGTACAGTAGCCAGTTATGTAAAGACAGAACATCCCTCAAACAGAGGGAGGAAGGCACTAATCACTGCTAGGTGCCCCTACAGTGAACTAGGGGCCAGACCAGAACTCTTTGAGGAAAGGAGATAGTCTAGGGCAACTAGAATGCCCACAATATGAAGTGAATATTGGTGGCGATGTGCCCAGGCCAAAAAGTGACGCCATTTAGCCAAGTAGCAGGACCTAGTAGAAACTTTTTCACTTTGGTTAAGGATTTCCAGAACGGGGTGGAGCATTATCATTCTATTTCCGACACCATCCAAACACCAGGCTGTGAGGTGGGGTGAGCCTTGGTTAGGGTGCTTGATTTCCCACCCCCCATCCTGGATTAGGAGGTCTTAAAATAGGCAGATCATGATAGATAGGTGTGTTAGGAATTCTGTGAACCAGAACTGTCTGGACCAGTAGGGTGCTAAGAGGAGGATGGTGGCTCTGTCACCATGGAGCTTCTGTTCAACCTGTGGTAGTTGGGACAAAAGGTATATCTGACGTTATTCGTCCAGTACAGCAGGAGAGCATGACTGTGGGAACTGCAGCCCTTGACTCTCCTGGAGTAATACATGGAAAGCTTTCCATTCGTCTGAGGTGCAAAGAGGTCCCTTAGTGGAATACCCCATTGTGCTAATATGTTGTTTAGAACTGTGTGGTGGAGCTCCCATTTGCGGTCTACAGAGAAGCTTTTGCTTAACCTGCCTGACAGAAAGTTGTAAATACCATATCGTAATATGGTTTCTGATACATCACCTCCGAAGTCTGACTGTTTCCAAGTAAAGGGGATGAGATCTTTCTCTTCCCTGCTTGTTTATATAGACCACTGTGGTGATAAACGTTATTTTTACATGGAGTAAGCGTATGAGGGAAAGAAAGGCCTTGCACATAAGGTGGATTGCTCTCAGTTCCAGTAAGTTTATGTGTAGCCCGGCCTCTTTTAAAAACATAAGAACGGCCATACTGGGTCAGACCAAAGGTTCATCTAGCCCAGTATCCTGTCTTCCCACAGTGGCCAATGCCAGGTGCCCCAGAGGGAATTAACAGAACAGGTAATCATCAAATGATCCATCTCCTGTGTCCCATTCGCAGCTTCTGGCAAACAGAGACTAGGAATATCATCCCTGCCCATCCTGGCTAATAGCCATTGATCGACCTATCCTCCATGAACGTATCTAGTTCTTTTTTGAACCCTGTTATAGTCTTGGCCTTCAAAACATCCTCTGGCAAGGAGTTCCATAGATTGACTGCACGTTGTGTGAATGCACACAGGGTCCAGGTGCCCTGAGCAGTGTGGTAGTCCAGGTGAACACCCCACCCTGGAAGGGAGGCATCTGTCAGAATGGTGGCCCTTGGTATGGGAGGGTTGAAGGGAGTTCCACCAGGAATTTGTTTGGGGTGGACCACCAAGCAAGGGAGGTCATAACTCTGGTGGGAACTGTGACCTTGGAGTCAATGACCTTGGAGTCAATGCAATCCCTGTGTGGTTGGTAGGTCGAATGGAACCAAGCTTGCAGTCACCGCAACTGAATCTGGTGAATGGCATCATGTAGGTGAATGCAGCCATGTAGTCTAACAGAGAAAGACACCGGCGCACCATAGTTTGCGGGTGATGCAAAAGATCAGATTGCTCACTGTGTAAAACCTGTCTATGGAAAGAAATGCTCTTGCAGAGACTGAGTACAGCCATGCTCCCATAAAAGTTATTGTCCTTGGGGGTAATAAAATGTACTAACACCTAAAGTAGAAAGAAAGTACTGAAGAGGTCCCATTGCTGACATGACTTCCTGATGAGATCAGCCCACTAGGAGCCAGTCATCCAGGTATTGAAATACTGTATAACCCTGGTATTGAATCTGGGCTGTTACCACAGGGAAAACTTTAGTGTATACCCTGGGGGCTGTAGAGAGCCCTCAGGCGAGGACATGAAACTGGTAGTGCTCTTGGCCAATGAAGCACAGAAACTTCCTGTGAGACGGATCAACATTTATATGGACATATGCATTCTTCCTGTCAAGAGCTGCAAACCACATTCCCTCCTGAAGGGAAGAGATTATAGATGCCAGCGCAATCATCCTGAATTTCAGCTTTCGAATAAAGATGTTGAATTGCCGAAGTTCCAGGATGGGTCTCCACCCTCCGTCTTTTTTTGGAGATTAGAAAATATGGAGCGTAGAACCCTTTGCCTTGATACTGAGGTGGGACACGTTCTATTGTCCCCCACCGTAAAAGGTATTCCGTTTCCTGTTGATCAATTGGTGAGAGCGCTCTCCGAAGAGGGATCAGGAAGATGGTTTGTGAGGAGAGAAGAAAAGAAACTCTGTGGAGTATCACTGATGGATAATCTGCAGGACCCAACTATCTGTGGAGATCTTGTTCCAGTTGTGGGCGAAGAAAGTAAGATGGCCTCCAAAGATGACAGAAGAGGAAGTAGGTGCCACTGAGGGTGGTATGCAGGTCTCGACCTGCATGTCAAAAATGACTCTTGGCCTGCGGTTAGGAGTAAGTGGAGGCTGTGGCAGTACAGAGAGCCACGAAACAGGATCCCTGAATTCTCTGTCATTTATGCAGAGGCTCAGGTGGACATATGGAGCATGCCACAGGGGTGGTCGTGGTCTAAAGGGCTGTCTCTAGTGTTTCCTCTGGGGTGGCTGGAGTGTAAATCCCCATGGATTTCAGAATGGATCTTGAGTCTTTTAGAGACTGCAGGAATTCATCCATCTTTTCATTAAAAGGTTGGATTCATTGAAGAAGAGGTCTTGGATGGTGTTTTGGATCTCTCTAGGAAAGCCTGATGACTACAGTCACGAGTCCCTTCATGTGATCAGTTCTGTGGCCAAACTTCTGGACACTGAATCTGCAGCATCTATTGCAGCCTGGGGAACCAACTGTGCCACTAACCTCATATTTTGCTAATAAAACTTAATAATTAGCTATACAAAATTGAAGACCTCTAAAAGAGAAGACCTTCCTACCCAGGAGGTCCAGTCTCTTTGAGCCCTTATCTGTTGGGACGATTTCTGGTAGTGCAACCAAGCTCTTTCCATAGCTGCCTGTATTACCAACAAATTGGGGGCAGGATGGGAAAAAAAGTCCGCTCCTTTGACAGGAAGAATATATATATATATATATTTTGGTATACAGTCACAAGATGTTGGTATGTGCCAAACTGCTAAGGTCAGTACTAATATAGATGTGTTAATTGGAAGGGCCACCCTGGTCGGTCCCTGTGGTTGCAAATTGTCCAAGAGATGGTGTTAAGGGTCCTGGACCTCTTCTGATGGGATCTGCAGATTGTTAAGAGATCCTTTGCAACAGCTCCTGATATATCATGATGGTGACCATCTGATGAAGAAGGCAATGAAGGAGCGATGTCATCATCTGGAAATTATGAAAAGGCACCCATCGGAACTGTTGGTACAAATGGAACTGGTTCCAGCTCTTCCTGCTTATACATGGATGGAATCATCTGATGAGAGGTGGAGGAGCAGTATGACTCCTGACAGGGGTCTGGGCACCTGCCACAGGGATCCAGGCACTGGCCACAGGGATCCCAAGGGCCCCAATATGGAGGGATCCATTAGTCGTGGTGGCCCCCAAGGGAAATCGGTACCAATTATCCCTGGCGTGGAGGGTCATATCTGGAAGGATGGTAAGCATAGCTTCTCAATCATCTTCCGGGACCAGAGAGGATTTCCCCCTACTGGAATTAGGTGGGAGGTGGGGGGAACAATACTATACTATAACTAATAAGCTAAGATATAAAACTATGTACAAACATCTTACTTTATACAGGTTATGCACAGAGTGAAGTAGGACATGATTCCAACTCAGAACATGCGGCAGTAAGAAGGAACTGGGGAGGCATCGACCAAAACTGCCTTGGTTGGGAGTACAAGGGAAGCTACTGCGTATGTGTGGGTCAATGGACACTGCTTTGAAGAATTTCCAAACTGGGGTGCATGGCATGTATGAGTACTCATAAGGAAAATACATAGGGACCATCACTCAAAGATGAAGTTAACATTGTCAGGGCATAATCAACATGTACCCCATCCCTGGAAGCAATGTATGCAAATTTTCAGCCTGTAATGTTAAAGTTTGTCTTATGCAATGATCTTCCTCGTGTAACACAACCCTTTTCTTTTCAGCAATACTTGTAACCAAGTACTTTGTACTTTAGGATAATTGTTGCTTGACAGTAAATTTTATCCTAATTTATAATTTCAGCTTCTACATTTATGTTAAATATAAAAGATCATTAGATCCAATTCACAAATATACAACACACTCAAAT
Source organism: Mauremys reevesii (assembly GCF_016161935.1). Classification (NCBI taxonomy): domain Eukaryota; kingdom Metazoa; phylum Chordata; order Testudines; family Geoemydidae; genus Mauremys; species Mauremys reevesii. Next base: position 19,514,130 of record NC_052628.1, on the reverse strand, counting down.
ACATATTCAAATGATACTTTCTTGGGAAAGGGTTCTTAAATAGTTTTGCTCAAATTCATGTTCCCTCCAAGCGCACACTAGCCTAAAGGATTTAAAAGGAATGGGACAACAATAGGAACATAGTAGTGTTATTAAATATATTCATGCTCACCTGCTGTTACGTCATCATCAACAAGATCATGCTCTTCTTCCTGAACTTTGGCTTCTGACCCTGATGAATCTGGACTTGCACTACCAGTCTGAATGGCTTCCGCTGTCACTCCAGCTGAAACAAATTCAGTCACATTAAAAAAATGACTATTTTGTTTTTAGTTGATCTTTTTTTGGAATTTATAATCACAAACAACCTTAATTTTCTCCCACTAGAAATTGCCATTGCTTTGAAATAATATCTTTATACTCTTTCTGATCAGCACTAAGGAAAGTTTCTTTCCAATAAAATTTCAAAATGTTCTTTCCTTTTATATCAGCATATAAAAGCAGGTTTAATATTGAGATTTGGAGACAAAATACAGACACACCTTTAGCCTCCTTTAAAATATATTAGTATCAGATTTTTTTTCTAAGTGTGACAAAATGGTATACAATTTTCTATAAATATAAACACAGGAATGATTTCTCCTAAAGAGAAACATTAAAGGCATTTATATATTTCTTGTACATCTGATGCAATTCAACTATAAAAAGGACTGCACATTTACATGGATATAATGAGAACATTGAAAATTACATCAGAAAGAATTTTTAAAAACTAGAGTTTGGAAGGTGTGTGGAATCTCATGCTTCAGAGCACGACAACTTCTGGCTAATATAGTTTCAAAGAAATATCCCTTATGGGTAGGGTGACCAGACAGCAAGTATGAAAAATCGGGATGGGGGTGGGGGGTAATAGGAGCCCATATGAAAAAAAGCCCCAAATATCGGGACTGTCCCTATAAAATCGGGACATCTGGTCACCCTACTTATTGGCAAATTATTCAGTAATTGCCCATGTCATGATTTTTTGGTGGCGGGATTTTTTGGACTAGTATCTGAAGCCATTGCCAAAGGCAGGATACTGGACTAGACAGACCACTGGTCTCGTTGGATACAGCAATTCCTATGTCTCTGATGAAAAACAAAATAGGACAGCCCCACTGTGGTATACTCTTGCGTAAAAAAACATTTTTTTACACACACACAAAAAATATTCTGTGTCAAAATATTAGTTCAGCTGTCATTATAATATGATATGGGGCACCATGAAAAAAAATGAATTTCTAAATCCAAAGTACAAGAAAAAGATTTCTCCATAAGTGGTTGTCCTTAAATTGAAAGGATGGAGTAGTGAAAGAAGGTAATGAAAAGACAGAGGACGGAACACACAACCAAATCAGTAACAGTTACTAGTATCACTTCGCTAAGCCTGCTAGTAGTGATCACATGAAGACCACCTAAATTACTAGCTTTGGAACACAGTACATTATTAAAAGATAAAGTTTATAGTTTTATCTTACCACTATCACAACTAATGTACACCACAGTTGTTAACTTTAACTCTGCTCCTCTAGGGATGTGAGCATTTCAATGCTTCCTTTACCAGGCTACCCATTCCGGACTATCCTTCAGCCTTCTCTCTGGCACACACCCTTTATCATAATATCCCCTTTCCCCCCAAATGTTATTAGTTGTGCAGATTTAGTGCAATAGTTTGGTGTACTGCGAGGGGTTAGTCTGGTAAGGAGGTGCTGGAAGGCTGGCATTACTAGCGGGACAAAATTAACATCGTTTGTGATGTACAGTAACTGTGGAAGTGGTAAGGTGTATGATTGAGTGGAAGATTAGAAGGCATATAGGAAACTTTACTTTTCATTTCCTGTGCTTTTGTGATTTTGTGTGAAGCAACCTTAACAATTTCACACTAATGCTGGTGAACTTCCATATTTTAGAAAAAGAGTTTAACGCTGGATGTCACATCCCCATGCAAATCTACACAATCCCTATTTCTCTCTTCACACCAGTGATCCCCCAAGCCACGAGATGGGATCCTGGGGCACTCACAGAGGAATTCCCCCTGTGATGAACCATGGGGAGTTTGTCAGACAGAGGTGCTGGCTTTGTAACTGGTGCTACTTTTTAAGGGCTCTCTGCCCACCAGATTGTCCCTATCCTTACACCTTTTAACAGCTAGGTCAAGAAGGAAGGCTAGGACTAAAGAGAAGTGATAACTGCATTGACGGACATAGAAGCAGTATTGCCAAATACATGTATTCAAAAGTCAGGAATTGGTTCCCCCAAATCATGAAATGGGCTTAAATATAATGAGATTTTAGTGGGAAAAAATTCATTTGCCTGCTAATTTTTGAGCCATTAAGGGGAAACTGCCTACACCCAATTTGAGAGTGATCATTTGACATTCCAAATTCAACCATAAATGCAAAAATTTGAGCCTCTCCATTTGTCTGTTGGGAAATTACTCTACTTAAGAACTCTTAACTCTATAGTGAGTGAGCTGCCATCCCCCTCACTCATTGCTATCCAGTGTCTTCCCAAATCTTCCCTGCTGTCTCAGATCAATTTTGTGTAGATAAATAATTGTTTTAATGATGAACATCTACAACAAAAAACTAGAAAGTCTCACAGATTTCAGATAGAAACCCATTGCAAACACTCCCGGTTAATAATCTATTACACAAAGCTAAACAAAAACTACACAGAAAACTCAAAAGACATAATAAACTTTTTGTAGAATTTACAACAGAAAGATCAACATGTAGGAAACCACCTTCCCTCCCAGGAATGCATGCCCTAATTTCAGCCTCTTTTGAGAAGGCATCCTTAACAATCAAACCCTCCATAAAGGAGCACCACCTCACACCTATTATGCTATCTAAATAATCATAACAACCTATGCACTGAACAAACAAAAACATGCATGAATACACATCTCTACTGAGCCAGAGAACACATTGGTCCTCTGCATAAAGGCAAACAAATAAAACCACTCTGCAACAAGGAGCTTCATAAATTCCATGTTCTGCATGCAGCAATCTAGAATATGGCCCACTTATTCCTAAGCACTCTATGCAGAACCCACTTCCTTACATTAGGATGTCAGAAGGCACAGCAAACATGTCTGATGCATCCCCCAACATGATTCTTAAGACCCCAGGGCTAGGCAGTGTCTGCAATTCTTCCATTTCTTTTCCCATCCCAGGAAGAGGATAGATTTGAATGGTTGCTTAATCCTGAAAAATGCATTAGGAAGCCTCTTCTGAGATGGAAGCTCCTCCTCAAGTAAGGTACAGTCTCGGCGGATGTATAACTGATAACTATAAGTTATCAGAAGCTCATGGTACCGTGGCCCCAAAAGATAACTTTTTATTGGATAGCACCCTTAGTGAATACTGGTTTGCATAAGCATTATGGCAACCATGAATCTGTCCATCACCAAAAGGAGGGTGATGTTCCATTTGATATGTGCTACAATACCTAGGCTTAATAAGGATAAATAAAAAGGATAACATTAAAAGAATGCCCAGGCATGTGTTGGTTTACATCAGATATACAAAAAAATATTTCTTCCACTCAATGAAAATCCAGTAATCAGGAACATGTATTCCTGTACTCCAATGCTTTTTAGATAATTGCTAAAAATAACACCTAAAAAGTGTCTTAAATATCTCATAAAAACCTGAATGCATGTTCAAAATAAGCCAAATAATATACTAAATCTAATGGAAAACTTATTTTACTATGAGTGATTTCACCAATGTGTGATATCCAATATGTGTATTAATCAAAATATTAAATATAGCTGTCTAATCTATTTATCATTCACTTAAATACATTAATATTGTGCAATGCAATATTATTTCAGTTGTATTTTTCTGCTCTTATAACTGAAATCTTCCAAAAGTAAAAGGATCAAGCACACGTACGTTAACATACACCAAAGACCAGTTAGTGAGCAACACGTTGGGGTGCTTTTGAGATCACACCCTCTAGTATGCATTGTGCTGAATAGACAAGCCCTAACTCCTTAGAGCCCAGTCATGCTATCCTTACCTTGCCTGAGGCCTTAGTTCCTGGGCCGCTAACACAACAGGGAGTCCAGTTCCTCCAGCAACCAGGGTCACTTGCTAGTTGCAACACTTCTTCCCAGGTGATGCCAGTTCATTCAATATCATCTGTCACTGTCTTCTACCACTTCTCCCTTGGCTTGTCTCACTTTCTTTTTCCTCCTTCAGATATTCAGTTCAATGCTTGCTTAGCATGTCTCCCATCTTCCATTCAGTGTATAGGTCCCAACCACCTGAGCATTCCCTCTTCGGTGATATTTTCTAACATGTACTGCTCGACCAGGTCCATTACTCTCACATACACTCTTTTTGTTAGCCACTATCGTCGGCCAACTCTCTGCTCTGTACAGTGGCGTGCTCTGTACAATCACATGGTATAATCTGACCTTTCATTTGGTGTGGAGATCTCTATTTGATCAGATGTTGTTCATCCTTCTGAAAGTGGTGTTTGCTTTTCCTAATCTAGTATGAATATCTTTATCACAATCTCCTTCAAATGTCATCACTCTTCCTAGACAGCAGAACTCTTCTGTCTGTTATATTTCTTTTCTGTCCACAGATACCTTTACGTCTGTTATCCAGTTTCCTACCTTCAAACATCTTTATTTTCCTCCTCATTTACTTTCAATCTAATGTTTGCTGCTTCCTGTTCTAGGAAGGACAACCATTCTGTTTCACTATGTACTCAGTAAAGCAATGGTGAGTCACTAGTTTCTGTTACCCATTTAAACCTGCATGATGCCTTTCGTTGTTCATTTCATCAGCCAGTCGACTGCTAATGCAAAGAGGATTGGTAATAACACACACCCTCGTCTAACTCCACTCACAATATCAAACCACTCACGCTGACCTGTATCTGATCTTGCTGCACATCTACTTCCATCATAATAAGAAGTTTATATGTTGATAAGTTTGTTCGGTATCCAGTAGCTCTTAACAATATTCTGCAGGGTCTCACCGTAGACACTACTAAACACTTTTTAAAAGTTGATAAGATGGGTTTTTGCCAAGCAGTAGCTTTTTTGATCATCTATCAAAGACTGGATAGCTGCTCATAATATCGTCTACCTGGATGGAATCCAGCCTGTTTTTTTCGTAATATTCGATACACTGTTTTTTTCATTCTATTTAGCATAACAGTATCCAATACTTTGCCCAGGACTGATAGCAGTACTATACCTCTCCACTTTATGCATAGAGTAAGATCACCATTTTTTGGCAATGCCACAGTAATACCATTTTTCTTTCATCCATATTTTGTTAGAGTTTTGTTAGATTTCAATCAGAATTTTGCTTCCTGACTTTAGTACCTTTGCTTGAATTCTGTCAACCCCAGGAACTTCCCCATTTGAGGCCTTTCATAGTGTTATTGGTCCTTTTATTTCTAACTTTGCACTGGCATTTTTCTAGAACCTGTGCAGGATCTGGACAGTTTAATATAAAATGAAAATGTTCTTTCATTATTTGACTTGTTCTTCCTGCATTTTCAACATCTATCCATGAAAATCCTTGATAGTCATCACCTGTGACGGTCTGGTGAGAGAGGTCATGCACTATTGTATAGAGCTGCTTGAGGTCTCCCCTCTTAGCTGCTTTGTAGGCCTCTTAGCCTTCTCCCGAAAAAAGGCATTTCTATCTTGCCTTCATCTCTTCTCTTTTTCTCTTTCATCTCTGTCTAGGAGTTCTTCCTGTGTCTTGCACTGTTTCTTTTTTGCCTTCTGAGCTTTTCATTCATCAGTCATTGCCCATGTTCCAGATGTAATCCATACATCTTTCTTCCGCCTTCTTTGGAAGTCTACTACTTCCTCTGCTGTCTCAACTACCATCTTCTACCAGTTTGACCATCTGTCTTCCAGACTTTCTTAACAGCCTAGTCCTGTAAACTACTGGAAAGGTTGCTACAGGCAATCAGGAATCTGAGCTGTTTTTCTTTGTCCTTTGTCTCTATTGCTATAACATTCTTTTCATCTGTCTTAGTGCTCTTTTTGAGTTTAAGTTGTAATGTGGCCACTAAAAGAATGTTCTGAGCCAACATCTGCTTCTCTGCTGACTCTGACACCCCTCAAAGACACACATCTCTTAGACAGATATACACACATGCTCTATCTGATTGAAAGTCACATTGACTGGTGATCTCCATGTGAACTTGTCTCTCCTCTTGTGTTGGAAGAGATTGCCTCCTATTCCTTGGGTGTTTGTGCCACATAGATTCAAAAGCTGTTCACTATTATTAGTTTGGATATCTTCCACTGCTGTGTCCATGACTCCTTCCAAACCAGCATAGTTGTTGCCGATTTGTACATTGACGTTGCCTGTCATCAGCATAATGTCATGGTTAAGCCTGACATCCAATACTTGCTGCACCTGCTTGTAGGATGTATCCTTTTCACTGTCACCTGCAGAGTCTGTTGTTGCACATACCTGGATTACTGTACACTTGACATGTCTTCCTTGCAGTCCAGACGTTGCTAGTCTGTCACTCACTGGTTCCCAAGCCAGCAGGGTCTTCACTGAGATGTCATTTAGCATCATTCCTCCTCCTCTTTCATGCGTTCCTCTTTGTAGCATCATCTTGCCACTTCCTGCCCATTTGATCTCACTGATGCCAAGTATGTTCAGATGGTTTTTTTTCATTTCTCATGTAAACTGCGCCAGATTTCCAGTACTATACAAAATACTTACATTCTATGTGCCTACTTGTTACAGATTTGATAGTCAGGATTCAATGTCTCGAGATCTCAGCTTTCTTTTTGCTTTCACTGAGATGTGTTATATTTGGATTTTGAGCTCCATCTGCACTCTTAAGGTTTGATTTAACTGAATTGTTTTTGTTGAAGGAAAGCTGTATCTCAGTGATTGCAAAACCAATTGCAGGACCCTCCCCTCTTTTATCTAAGCTTGGGAGTGAGCTGAATCAAAACTCCAATTGAAATCAATGCAAAAAGATGCATATAAACTGTTAGAAATATATTAATTTTAAATCACTAATGATTTGTTTTCTTCTGTAGGGATAATATGGATTATCATTCATATTTAAGCAAATTAAATAAATTCATTTTTAAAAGTTTTATCTCTTCAATTTCATACAATTGCATCTTTCAAAATTTCTAATTAAAACACAATGGGGCAATGATTTGATATATATAATTATCCAAATTAATTGGGTTTTAACAATGGGCGCATGAGAATGTCTGCAGTTTATTTTCAGACAGAGGGTTTAAATTTATTGGAAACAGATTTCTGCAGTGACTGACCAGCACTGCCCCACATTCCCTGCAATCCTTATGACAGACAGACTGCCTGCCTCACATTAATTCACTTCACACTATTTCTATCGATCCACAGCCAGTTCCCTAGTCTCTTTGCACACACTGCCTGTCTGGCTGCCTACATTCACATCAGCACATACACACAAAGGCCACAGAAAGATAACCTTTTGCTTCCATTAAAGACACAGTCTCCATTTTTCTATGTACAATAACATCAGAGATTTAAAATATACCAGCCTCTCTGTTGCCTAGAACAAATTTACTTGGACAGTATGCCCATTGTATAGTCTGGGAAATGATCGTTTCAACATTTTAAGAAAAGTTATGTTGGCCAAAGAGAAAATGGAAACAAAATAGGACAGAAGGTATGTATACAGTATGCAGCTAGAGAATCCCTTAAAAATGGAATTTAATTTGAAGAACCTATATCATACTGAAGACTAAAGCTAATCATCAACATATTTTTATCTTTAAACATAAATGAAGGAAAACAGCATTTTCTTAAAAAAATAAAGTAAAAAAAATACTATACTTGCTCACAAAGCCCCTATTTGGGCAGAATATATTATAGACATTGGTGAATGCAACACTTGAGGTGTAATTTTAAGAAGTAAATATAAGAAACAGAAAATGAAGTTACTGAATGCTTTATAGCTGCACATTCTTATCACAGTGCGGGGCGGGGGGGAGAATGAAGAGCAATAAAGCTCAAATATCTTCCCAACATGAAAAGCTCAAAATATATCAATGGCCAAAACCACCTCTAATACTTTTAATTCATGACTAGGGCCCTACCAAATTCATGATCCATTTTGGTAAATTTCACAGTCATAGGATTTTAAAAATCATAAATTTCATGATTTCAGCTATTTAAATCTTAAATTTCATGGTGTTATTATTTTAGGGGTCCTGACCCGAAAAAGAGTTTGGGGGGGTGGGTTTGCAATGTTATTGTAGGGGAGGTTGCAGTACTGCTACCCTTACTTCTGCACTGCTGCGGGCAGCGGCACTGCCTTCAGATCTATGCAGCTGGAGAGCAGCGGCTGCTGGCCAGAAGCCCAGCTCTGAAGGCAGAGCCGCCACCAGCAGCAGCACAGAAGTAAGGAGGGCATGGTATGGAATTGCCACACTTACTTCTGCACTGCTGCCTGCCGAGCTGGGCCCTTAGTCAACAGCTGCCACACTCCTGCCGCCCAGCTCTAAAGGCTGCAGCGCACAAGGAAGGATGATAAGGTATGCTGTTGCCAGCCTTAATTCTGCACTGCTGCTGGTGGGGTGCTGCTTTCAGAGCTGGGCACCCAGCCAACAGCCGTTGCTCTCTGGCCACCCAGCTCTGAAGGCAGGCGGCAAGTAAGGGTACAAATATTGTGGGAACCCCTCCCCTATAAGCTTGTGCCCACCCCTTGCAGCTCCCTTTTGGGTCAGGACCCCAACTTGAGAAACACTGGTCTCCCTTGTGAAATCTGTATAGTATAGAGTAAAAGCATACAAAAGACCAGATTTCATGGGGGGACACCAGATTTCACAATCTGTGATGCATTTTTCATGGGCGTGAATTTGATAGGGCCCTATTCATGACATACACCTTTACAAACATTCCTGTTTGATTTGCAGTCAACAAGCTGAACACATCAATTTTAGATCCAGAAGGCCAAAATAAAACAGGATTAATTGTACAATCTACAGTGTGTTGTGAAATTAAGGCTAATCCATCCTAACACCTGAATTCTAATACATTTACTGCAGAAGCAGCATGAGCAGGTAGTGATGCACTGGTTGGAAGATGCAGGAGATAAAATGGGAGCCTCGGAGACCCCTTTCCCAGAAATCCTCCTCACTCTGACCCCACAAAACTGTGCAGGGAGACCCCTACTTTGGGTGAATTAAGACCTAGGGCCATCCTTCCTCCTCCTCCATCCTGTGGCTTCAGAGAAAGAAACTGCAGGGAAGAGCCAGCCAAAGACTGGAATCAGCAGCTTCAGCTCAAGCAGAGACCATTGATGTCTTCAATGCATTTTTTTCCACGGTTAACTGGACATTCTCTCTCTGCTCATTTGCTGTTTGTTCCAACCCCCTCCCTGCCCCCTTCTTTACAGTCTATTCACTCAGCCTCACTCCACATCTGCCTCCCCTGCCCACCTTCTCTAGCCGCTTCCCTTCACCTTCCCCCTATATTCCTTGTCTTCCTGTTTAGTTTATCCCCTCCCAACTAACCCTCACCCCCCAAAAAAATGTGTGAACTTATTTCCTTGTAGGCAAAGAAAGATGCCTAAAAGGTTTCCATTATTACTCCTATTACCTGCTGTATAAAGAAGTTCTATTGGTATGGAGGTGGGGGGGACACAGTGCTAAATGCGTTCTCTAAAGCTGGAAGGAAAATTCAACAAAATGTTACTGGTTAATAAGATAAAAGATAATAAATCCAACTTCAATATTTGGAATTTATTTTTTAAAATAAACAGCATATTTTTTTCAAAATAATTCAGTTCTACATGTAAGAAGCCAAGGAAGTTCAAGTTTATGCCATTTTTTTTGAATCTGTTGAATATTACTCTTGCTAGTGACAAATACTTTTATTGCTATAAGACACGAATCTCTTTAAACTTCCATAAAGGCACAGGTTTCTTTAAAATTTTTATTTTATTCATCTCACCAGACTCCTTTGTTTGACAACAACAGATTATGGCAGCCACTTTACTAAACAAACTATTAATGATGATTACAGGTAAGTATTTCAAAATATGTCTGCTATTTTTATACTTAATTCTACTGTCAAATTCCCTTTTAGGGAAAAAAAATCACTGTACACACACAGGGATAAAGGGTCTGCCTGAAGATCTTACCACTTTAAAGGGCTTCTGAGTACATGTACACAACTTATATTGGAATCTGTAGAGTGAGACTAATGAAGGGGAAATCCATTGCTCATTTTTATACCACTAGTTTAAATGCAAAGCAAACAGAAAATGGCCTCTAGTAATCCAGAGCTAGTTTCATAGATCACCAGTAACCAAAAAGAAATCATCTACATTTTAGAACAGGAAATATTAAATTTAAATAATTTAGTCCTCTGTAAAGTCCACAGTTTGAGTGAGGAGGGAGATTATATATGGCTTATTATGCAAAAGATGACCAACTACAACAAAAAGGTGGGAAGAAGAATATTTCCACAACTGCTTGTTAATTTTTTAACATTAGTTAAAAAGCTAGTGTTCAAACATAGCTACTGCTGGAAAATTGGCGGTGGGGTAAAATGGTTTCAGTAACCATCAATTTCAGACCAACAAAATCGGACCACTTTCTGACATGTCAGAACTTTGGAAAGGAGTATTATAAGCATTAAATTATACTCATGCTGCCATAACACATTTGCAGCTTCTGAATTAGAGACCAAATTCTGAAGGTAAATAGAATCAGACAATGACAGAGCAGAATCTGGAGACTCCCTGGAATCCTCTCAGGATATAGTTCCAGAAACCACAAATGCAAACTATCCAACAGCGGTGGGCCAGAAGGGAAAAAAAGGTTTGGCCTAACAGCCCATCGGTAAGAGGTAGAGAAGCCACAAGTCAAACTTGAGAGATTTCATGTTGTGGAAGAGTCTCAGAGGATGACTGCACTGTATCATCCAAAATGAAGAGGCCCAAGAATGACTGGTGCGTAAAGAAATACCAGCAGATTGAGTCATTGCTTGTCTGCCACAAAGGACCACAGACCCGTATATTAAAATATACCACAGCAGCTTAGTGGCTGAATCGACAAACATTTCAAGTGCTTCTTGAATCATTATTAAAATGCATTTTATTTAAAACAATTTGGCTCATGTATGATAAAGTTTTCTTTCCAGTTTATTACCAAGAATATTTGCATGAAAGAGAATCTTAGTCTCTAAAACTGCTCATCTGGTCCTGCTGTATATTCTCTACCAAAGTCAAACCTCTCTCTGTAATATCACAGTTGGTTACTTGAGAAATGAAAGAGGAAGATACAGTAAATATGATACACATTCATAATTGTTCTAAATAAAATGAAAAATATTTCTGTGGTCATCAACAATTCTTTAGAATGCCAGTGAAAAGAATGTCTAATAATGACAGTTTATGAGATAGTTTTGACCAAGGCCTTATTAGTATGTGTTCTGTATTCTTACTCAAACTCACTATAACTAATAATGAAATTCCATAAATCAGTAATGCATTTTTACTGTCTGGAAGGGATGCCTTTTTCCGTTCCACTTCCACAATGAATACTTATTCCACACACTGATTTATCGCTGTCAACTGCACATTTTTACGGCTCTCATGTTAAGTAATCAGGCAACCAGTATGGGATGATATTATGTATATTTCTGGCTTTACTAATATAAGGTGGCATATGATCACCCACAAAAATAATGAACTAGTGTTCTGGAAAAACAGAAAACATGCTTTTCCAGCAAACCTTGAAACAATCCATATTTAGCAGAACCCTATGCCTCGCCTCAAGAATCGAGCAGGGGTTTATTAATTTATTATTTTCAAGATGAGAATGGTGGTGAAATCCATCTACTTTAAAAACATGATCAGCACCCTATTATGGTTTTGAAATTGTAGTGTGGACAGGTCTTGCACATTAATGCCTATAAAGATTTTGTCAGTACAAATCTACTACTCAGCTGCTTGGATTTAAACATATTATTTATCTCTTTCCTCTCAATGTAGTGGTTTGCTGGACAAATTTCTAACTAATTTCCTGTTGGACTCTTAGGTGCTTCTTCCTCACTGGTGATCCCAAAGTCCAAATAATTTAATTACAATTTATACCACACTAGAGACAGATAAAAGCTTCAGTTAATTACTTCCCAAGTATGCTAATAATACCAGATGCTAACTATAACAGGGTTTATTAGTATATTTTATTGTGTGACAATTCCTTAACCAAAGAATTTATAATCACCAAAACGGATTGAAAAAAATAAAATAAAAATGGAGGTCAGGGTATAGCATAAATATATGTGATGGCGGTAAGTTGTTACAGTTGAACATGTACAAGCCACTAGTGGCGTCACATAGATCTGCCACTTAGGAGTTATATTTCTAATCCATGAACATTAAAGAGTTACATTAGCCAACATTTTGTATTCTCTTTATTTTAATTAACAGCATCTAAGTAAATGAAGTAATCGGCTATATATTTAACAATTTGGGCCTTGTTTGTAATGCAGCTTTCTAAGTTACTTTCTTCTAACTTTCTACCACTAATCTCTGATTTAGTACTTCCCATACCTACTCTGGTACCTGACCATTCCAAAAACACTTAACAAACCTGAACTTAAATTAAAACATTACAGCAAACAAACAAAAAAAGAAAGCAAAACAGTTTTAAAGATCTGCTTTCTTTATAAAACAATGTCCTCCCGGCACTACCTTTTGTCTATCCAAGCCAGAAGACAGACAGGAGGTCATGGATATGGTTTAATGAGGCTGCATCTTTATTCACTTATAATATCTGGAAGTACCTGGCAACAAATTGTAGAGTGCAGGAAGGAGGGGATCAGCTCCCAAACCCGTTATTTAGCTCCCTTTGAAAGAAAGGGATGCTTTCCTTCAAATCCTTTTCCAATCCATTTTCTGTGGTAACCATATCCATATCCTGCACTGCATGTCCCCCACAAATTTTACGTTATAAAGTCGCAATTTAATATTTAATCCCCCTACTCCACCCTACCAGGTCCCAGACCAGCTTTTGGAAGGCAAAAAATACATATCTTGCTTCAGCCAATCTGACAGTGAGAGAAAAACTCATTCCCAGCCCTCTAAAGAAAAGGGGCAAATAATGTAATGCCCACAGCATGTCAAAATGGAACCTGGTCCTTTTGCCAGTTTATGGATAGGTGGGTGGACGCTGCCAGGCCAATCCTGGTAAAGAGGGCCTATTCATGGTTGCATGGGATATAAATACCAGCCCCTGTCCCCTCCCCTCTCCCCTCCCCACCCCCACACTCCTCTGCTCAACAGGAAAGGCAATGCAGTGACCTTGTCCTGACCTGGCCCCAACTGCTTCCTGCCTTTCCTGTCCATCCCTGTAAACTTTTCCATATCTGATGTATGGCAGCTCTTAAACGGTCAATACCCCCTTTTCCTCCAGCTGGACAAACACCAACTCCCACCCCATCATCCTCTTATAATTCACCAAATATTTACCTGTTTAAGGCCCTGGTACAGTAAGATACTTAAGCACATGCCCTATTTTAACAACATACATGTTTAAAGTACCTTCCTGAATCAAGGCCTAATGGGAGGCCCCAAACATGCAAGTAAACCCCTGCTTCAGAGCCCCACTGAACTAAAGTCTTTCCACATGGAGCAGATTGCAGGATCAAGGCATGCACCCTGGTTTTTAATACAGCTTTACACATCAATGTTTGGAAGGGGGAGGGGGGAATTGAAGTTTTAACATAGATTTCTATTCTGATATGCAATGAAGCCAAGACCTTTATTGGGGGTGGGGGTGGGGGAAGAAAGTTCTCCCAGAATAGCCAATAACCAGTGGTTAAGGCTTTCACCAAGTATGTGGAAGAATCAGGGTCAAGTTGCTGGTCTGAATCAGCCAGAGCAAGGACTTCAAATAGGGTCTCCCAGGTGAGTTCTAACCATTGGGCTACTGGCTAGTCTGGGGTCAATCTTTCCTCCTCTCTTGTTTTGATCAGAAACTCATGGACTCAACAAACCTTCCCAACAAAAGTTTAGTAAAATATGTGTTTCTGCAAAAAGTTTCAGTTCTAACCAATCAGAATTTTCTGACAAAATGTTTAGTCAAATGATTCCCAACCAGCTCTAATTATCACTGCTTTTTCCTTTTCTCCGATCCATCTTTGCACTGCCCAATAGAGGGGACTGTTTTGCCTAAAGTAATGTTTCCTTTTGGCAATAGAACCTGCATCTTATTGAAAGAGTTTCCTGTTTAGGAAGTTCACAAATTTACATGGAAAACAGATCAATCACTGCAAAGGTAACAGATGACAAGGTTTGGACATTTACTTCATGGAATTCTTAGAATAGTAAATTACAATGTCAAATCAATGTCGTTGTTTTTCCTGAACTATATTCATATAATTTCATGTAAATATACTAGGACAGATAACTTCAATTACACCAGTGAATCCCCACTGTTACAAAACCTACAACCCCACTGTTAAAATGCTATTCACATTACAGATATAACTTGACTTCATTAAGGCTGCATGGATATAATTGAGGTCAGAGTTTGTCCCTCTGTATTGTATCAGTTTGTCTTTAAATTAAGTAGGGAAATTATGTGGTCTTCTGGGGGGAGACAACACAGGCTGTTGCATAATCTTTAGTTTAACATACTTTCTTTTAGTCTAAAAATGACAAACTGCTATTAAACTGCAGAAGAAATTCACTTTCATACAGTAAAAACATTGCAATGCATCTATAGAAGCATGCTGTTATTCCAGTACATTACACTGATTAAATCTCACAATTCATTTTAAAGACTATTCATATCAAACAAGAGATTTAGACGGAGGAAAGGTTGAATTAGCTTAGGAAGCACTGGTCACAGCTTAGAGCGGGGCTTTTTAAAGAATTAACTTGTAAAAAAACAAAAATAATGAAAAATAAGAAACAGTCTGACAGAGATCTAGAGAAATGCTATCTAAAATAAATGTTCAAAGAGTAAAACATTTGGCAGATGAAAAATTGTAGAACGGGAAACAGACAGGCATACAGATAACATAGCGGTGTTGTGTGTCCAGTACCAAAACCCTTAGCTGCCTGTCAAATTACTATAGTACATCCAGATACAAATTATTACATAGAAGGAAAAAAGAATCAAAGGGGCACTATTTTGTAATGGTGCTGTAGCATGGTGTCAGTGAAAATATCAAGCAATACAAAGACAACAAATTTCAACCTATGTTGTCACAATAACTCTAGAATAGAAAAGAGAAAAAATCTGGATAAAATACAAAGGAAAATGGCAAAAGTGCCACTCAACATCTATTAAGATGTGGTACCAGTTAACACTATTCCATGTTTGTAGATTATGTTTTATTAATAAAAGCTGTGGTCATATGCCTTAAATCTAGAGTCTTGTGTTAGGTTTTTATTCTATGCTGTCTGTGGGCAGATGGGAATGTCAACAATGACAGTTTTAAACATACACATACACTAGTTAGCGAAGGAAAACAGAGTGTTTTATTTGTCATGTTATATAGATCTTGTTTCAGCAATGTACAACTTTTCCAGCTAATGTTAAAGTTGAATGGGTTGGCATTTTACAGGCCATAAGGCACTAGATCCATCTAATTTTTTTAGTTCAGTTTGGGTTCTTAAATTTATTAGACAAAATAAACTTTGTTTTCAAAATACTGTTTTACATTTGTATGCTTCTGTCTCTTACTGCAATGTACAGTAGCAACCAATTTTGCAAATGAACAGTGAAATGCAACTCTCTACCATACAATTATTAATTAAAATGCAAAAATTGAGTGTGAAATCCTACAGTCCTTAACCAGGCAAAATTCACATTGATCCCCATTGTTTGTATGTTAATATTCACTTTAAATGTACTGAGAATACTACTGATATATCAGCAAATCACAATGGCTACAAAAGTATTAAATGCAACCATAATTTACTTGTAGCTGTGGCTCACGGAAGTGCAGTTTAGCTCAAAATTAATAAATTATACTGTGATGCATGGCCAGAAAGGGTTAAACACCCTGCAGGATAAATGACTCAAATTCAATCCTTAAGGACATATGGGGAGATAATGTTTGTGTTTTTGTGTATTTACATATATATATGGGTAGTGGTCAATAATGTAATCAACAGTCCTTGTCTATGCTGTATTCTGTTAATTCAGAGATCAAAAGAACATACTAGCATTTAAATGAACTGTAAATATTGCTGTACTCATCTCTCTTTGAAATGCAGAGCTAATAATCTGTCAATGGTGGAGAAACAGGCCATTGCCTTATGTTAATTTCTATATATAAATACCAGTGACGGCCCTACTTCAATATTACCCTAATTACCTATTGTTCCCCAAGGGACTCCAACTTGTCAAAGGTGGCTTGTAATTGTATAAAGATCGTTGGGTCTCAATCCTTTTTTAACTCAGATCTGCTTAAGCTTCATCAGGGGAAGTTTGAGTCGCAAGATTGAGGTCCCAGTTGAACTGGAAACACCCTGAATATGATATTGGACATTGGAGTACAACCTAGGGACTAAATTCTAAAAGAGCCCTTTGCAACTACAAAGCTCACCATCTCTGTTATGTATCTGAACCTCAAGAATTGAACTCATGTCTGCATGTATACTGATCTTATAACCATATTCCCTCTCTCTTGTTTTTTAATAAATGTTACTTTAGTAGATAAGAATTGGCTGTAAGCGTGTATTTGGGTAAGATCTGGAATATTCATTAACCTGGGAGGTAATGTGTCCTATCCTTTAAGATTGGTAGAACCTTTTCTTTTATATGATGAAATAAGATTTTTGGAAAGCATCATATTTGACTTGGGTACCTGGATGGAGGCCTGAGGCTGGGTTACTTTAAGGGACTGTGTTGTTGGCTTCTGGGCAACCAGTAAGGTAATTAAAAGGCTGTTTTGTGCTGGCTTGGTAAATCTAAGTATTGAAATATCCACCAGCTTTGAGGATTTTCTGTCCCATTCTTTGCAATTCACCCTAGTTGAATGACCTCAGCTGCCCCACACTGGGATCCTGGTCACATATACCTAGTGAGGTTTTCTCTTACATATAATTTGACAGAAATATAACATTTAAATTTGTTGTCTAGGAGTGAAATGGTAGGATCCACCCTCCCTAGCGGGGCTGCTCTTGCTGAGACCTCTACTGTTGAGAAGGATGTTGATGTCAGACCTTTCCCACCCTTCCCTGTTGTTTGAGGTATTCCTTGTAGAGGATAGGACTCTCTTCCTCACTCTCTAATGTTGCATCATTTTTAGCTTGCTAGGGGGCCGTGCAGAGCAGTTCTCAAGTCCCAACTCTCTAGGGTACTGTCCGGTTCTGCAAAGCAGGCAGGGGACCAATGCAAAAGCTTTTTCCAGCAGTACTTGTGCCCAGAACACCCAGACACCCCATCAAGGAATACAGCAAGGTCTGGGAAGATCAGTAATCCTTGATCCACAACCAATATTTTTATTCAAGTCCTCCTGAATCACAGCCACAGAGGACAGGCCTGGGTGACTACAGAAGATGGCAGGAACTGTGATGTGCCAGAAACTTAACACACCTCCTCCAACAGATCACAGAAGCCTTCAAATACACTCCTTTCTCTCCTTCCTGCCAATACAGAATGATTCACTGCAATCTATTTATTATTTTACAATGTGCCTCTTACTCCTAACTCTTTCATTCAGTCCTTATACATAGGTTTTCTCTGCCTCTAGACCCATTCCACTTCAAGTATATCTCATTTTTAGATGGAATGACCAGAACTGGATCCCAATGTTCAATGTGATGGTGTACTTTCACTTATATAATGTTATAATTTTTTTCAGTATTGCTTATAATCCCATTCTTCGCATCTTAACTTTTTTCCTTTTGGACCACTACTGCACATTAAGTAAACAACTTAGCTGAGCTGTCCACAATGAAGCTCAGGTCTTTTAAGTGGCTTCTGTTAATTTAGAATCCACTGAGGTGTAGGAGTAGTTCAAATCATTCCTTCCAACAAGCACTACCTTGCATTTCTCAACAAATGAATTTCATCTGACCAATTATCAAGCATCTTTCGGTCCCTCTGAAGATCCTCGGTCTTCTGTACTCTAGATTAAACTAAATAATTATGTCTCATTTACAAAGCTCTTCCATCTCACTTGGATCATTAATAAATATATTAAACATTAGTTTTGTAGAGATCCTTGGGACAATTATTCCTACTTGTCATTTTTTGTCTCTTAACTAGTACCTAACCCATAACAGATCTTTAGCTCATCACTGTGACTTCCAGTTTGCTTAACAGTCTCTTGCAAGAGGCTTTTGATAGTGAAAATAAATCATAAAGCAGTGTTCCTTCATCCACTATTTTGTGGACAGGATCAAAGAATTCTAGGAGTCTGGCATTGCATTATTTTCTTTTACAGAAGCCATGTTGGTTTGGTCCTTCCATATCATGTTTAACTAGGTGTTTTATAAATGCATGGTAATTATAGTTGCAATCAATTTACTTGTTGTTAAATGAGGCTACTGGTCTGCCATTCCCAAGATTACCCCAGTACCTTTAAAGACAGGAATATCATTTACCATACCTGTAGTCTGCTGGTATAATAACTGGTTTTAATTAAATTGCATATTAGTGATAACAGCTCAGCCATTTCATTTTTAATTTCCTTCAGAACCCTTGTAGGAACACCAGCCAGCTGTGGTGACTTGTCTAGTTTGTTCCAACACTTCTCTGTGACACTATAATTTCTGACTGTCTCATATTCTTATTACTGGAAAATAGTAGGTATCTCCCAAACATTTGCTCTAGTGAAGACTGAACCACAAATAATTTAGCTTATTTAGTGGCTTTACCCTCCTGAATTGCTCCTGTTACTCCTAATAGTCCAGGAGACATACTGATTCTCTCAGAGGCTTCTTTATAGAATTTCATGTTATATGTTTTTCTGTCTTTGGAAATTTAATCTTCAGATTCCTTGTTAGGAACCAATCCTATAATGAGTTCTGTTTGCACAGAACCCTGAAGTCAATGGGGCTCTGTACAGGTAAAATGATTCTGCTCAAGCAGAGTTCATTCCAGCATCAGGTTCTGAGTCCTCTTAGGGCGGGGGTCGAACTAGGGTACGCAAGTTCAGCTACGTGAATAGCGTAGCTGAACTCGAAGTACCCTAGTTCGAACTACTTACCCGTCCAGACGCCGCAGGATCGAAGTCCGCGGCTCCAAGGTCGACTCCACCACCGCCGTTTGCAGTGGTGGAGTACCGGAGTCGACCGGAGCGCGCAGGGAGTTCGAACTATCGCGTCTAAATTAGACGCGATAGTTCGAACTCCGAGAAGTCGAACTCACCGCGTCGACCCGGCAGGTAAGTATAGACTAGCCCTTAGTATTAAGCATATTAGCAGACACAGTTTGTGGTCCTGTGGCTTCAGATGGGATAGAGTTCCTTTTTCATTTTATATATACCCATTTTGCTTGAATGTTTTCTTGTACCTTGCCATTTATCCATACTAATTATTTTATTACCTGTTTCCTATTCAGTTCAAGAGTACCTGCTATAACACATTTATAGTATTCTCAAGTAGTCACTTGATTGGGGTTAAGAATTTCAAGTTTCCTACATTTTCTATATTTAAATAAACATTAGTTTTTACAGATACTCAGCAATCTCAGATTACTAAACTGAGTCATTAGCCAAAAAACCTTACAGTCTGCACACAGAAGCGCTGTGACATGTTGTTAGTATCTGTACTAGAACAAACAAAACAAATATATTTTTAAAAAGCTTCCTAGACAGTTTTTCCATTTCAGAGACATGTTCCCGTATTCATGTTCAGTGTTTTGTAAAGCACTTTATTTCCATTAGCATTAAAAAACTCAGGTCTTCAGCAAATCAGCAAGAGACTAATGGCACAAATCAATATCAGATTCTTCATAGCAACTAATATTAGGTCATTTATTATATACAGGGCTTGCTAGCACCACTACAGCTATAGGTCTATCAGTGATTACGTAATGAGCCCCCTTTTTAGGAAGCCCCAACTTTGCTGTGGCTTGACGCTTGACAGAATTTCACAACATAGCGACTTTTTTCTGACCTTGATTTAATTTCAGCTGTTTCTAAGTTACAGAAGTACCTACAAAACTCTTTTTTGTTGTTCTTGTTTTTTGACTAAATGAAAATAATTATTTAATGGGTTTAAGCAGCTGGCCTTAATAGGAATTATACGTATTATTATTAGTGCTTCTGAGAGTACTGACAGAAGAACACTCATCGCAAGTTTAAAAAAACAACTATAGATCATATATGATAATTTCTTTTTACAGTTTTTAGCCACAACTTTTATCCAGTAGGACAGATCCCCTTGGTGAAGTAGCTGCTGTTTCCTCAGGCTCGTTACTCTCACCACTACTCAGATGAATCTAAGCCATCACTGTCACTAATACAGCATTTGTGTCAGGTATTTCAGAAAATGTTGGATTTTCTATTCTAAAAGAGTGACGGAGGGATGGATTTTCTATCACATACCTGCTGCAATCATTAGGCACAAGTAGGAGAATTAAGGAAAGCATGAGACGTCTCACTCTGAAATTCCTTGCTTTAATATACAAAGAGCACCACTTAGTTTTTACTTCTATGCACATACAGGAAAGTGTATCTACGTTTACCTGAACATTTCCTTTCTTCAGGCAATGAGGACCACAGATCCATTAAAAGGGGTTTTCAGCCTGCTTGCAGCTTTGGGGCAAACCCAACCTGTTGGTCCCTGGCATTCTCCTGAAGTTCCCTCCAGCTAAGACAACTTCCACAACTAAGATAATTCAATTTCATTTTTCTAAATTACAGATTGGGTTAAATATATTTTTATGAAAAAGCACAATTTCTCCTACTGCAGAGCACTAGAAATTCCCCATAATGAAAGACAACTCAAATCTCTACAAGCCAGCTTCTCTCTCTACTTTGGATGATCCACTTGTCTCCAAGATGAACCAGATCTGTGGATCTCATAACTCAAAAAATGTCAGGTAAGCACAGATGAAATTTTGCTATTCTTCATTGTGATAAGTCCCCAGATCTGTTACAATATGATTTTCAAATCAACATAAGAACATAATGTAAGAATGGCCATACTGGGTCAGACCAAAGGTCTATCCAGCCCAGTATCCTGTCTACCGACAGTAGCCAATGCCAGGTGCCCCAGAGGGACTGAACCTAACAGGTAATGATCAAGTGATCTCTCTCCTGCTATCCATCTCCACCCTCTGACAAACAGAGGCTAGAGACACCATTTCTTACCCATCCTGGCTAATAGCCATTAACAGACTTAACCTCCATGAATTTACCCAGTTCTCTTTTAAACCCTGTTATAGTCCTAGTCTTCACAACCTCCTCAGGCAAGGAGTTCCACAGGTTGACTGTGTGCTGTGTGAAGAAGAACTTCCTTTTATTTGTTTTAAACCTGCTGCCCATTAATTTCATTTGGTAGCCCCTAGATCTTGTATTAGGGGAACAAGTAAATAACTTTTCCTTATTAACTTTCTCCACATCACTCATGATTTTATATACCTCTATCATATCCCCCCTTAGTCTCCTCTCTTCCAAGGTGAAAAGTCCTAGCCTCTTTAATCTCTCCTCATATGGGACCCGTTCCAAGCCCCTAATCATTTTAGTTGCCCTTCTCTGAACCTTTTCTAATGCCAGTATATCTTTTTTGAGATGAGGAGACCACATCTGTACACAGTATTCAAGATTTGGTGTACCATGGATTTATATGAGGTCAATAAGATATTCTCGGTCTTATTCTCTATCCCCTTTTTAATGATTCCTAACACTGTTTGCTTTCTTGACTGCCGCTGCACACTGCCTGGACGTCTTCAGAGAACTATCCACGATGACTCCAAGATCTCTTTCCTGATTAGCTGTAGCTAAATTAGCCCCCATCATATTGTATGTATAGTTAAGGTAATTTTTTCCAATGTGCATTACTTTACATTTATCCACATTACATTTTATTTGCTATTTTGTTGCCCAATCACTTAGTTTCGTGAGATCTTTTCGAAGTTCTTTAGAATCTGCTTTGGTCTTAACTATCTTGAGCAGTTTAGTATCATCTGCAAACTTTGCCAACTCACTGTTTACCCCTGTCTCCAGATCATTTTTGAATAAGCTGAATAGGATTGGTCCAACCACTGACCCTTTAAAGCAGTCTGCCTCCTTTAAATATGGACATCCAAAACTACGTATATTTTATTTCTTCCATCTCCCCTTGGACACTAAGAGGCAGAGAAGAATTCTGCCAAAAATGGCATTTGCTGAAGACTGGATGACCAATATGCAGTGGTTGGTGAATTTATGTAATGATAGTCAGGTGGCCACTTAGCAGATCTCACTACAGGAGATGTGACTTCTCTGCTCTAAGATTGTCAGATCTTTTAAGGACTAGATTTTGATAATTAACAGAAGGGAGAATAATTCTTTAAATTTAATTTGTGACTGAAGTTGCCAGGACTATGTACCAGAATCAAAAGTAAAGTACTGAGTCTCATCTGAGAAACTGTCAAACTTACTCATCTGAGTACACATGGTAGCTATTAGAATGTCTAATTTAATAGACAGTAATGGTATGTCTACACTACAAAATTAGGTTGAATTTATAGAAGTCCGTTTTTTAGAAATCATTTTTATACAGTTGATTGTGTGTGTTCCTACACAAAATGCTCTAAGTGCATTAAGTTGGCAGACTGCGTCCACAGTACCAAAGCTAGCATTGACTTCCGTAGCGTTGAACTGTGGGTAGCTATCCCACAGTTCCCGCAGTCTCCACTGCCCACTGGAATTCTGGGTTGAGATCCCAATGCCTGATGGGGCAAAAACAGTGTCGCGGATGGTTCTGGGTACATGTCGTCAGGCCCCCATCTCCCTCCCTCCCTCCCTCTGTGAAAGCAATGGCAGACAATCGTTTCGCACCTTTT
This sequence comes from Mauremys reevesii, assembly GCF_016161935.1. Taxonomy (NCBI): domain Eukaryota; kingdom Metazoa; phylum Chordata; order Testudines; family Geoemydidae; genus Mauremys; species Mauremys reevesii. The sequence goes on along the minus strand of NC_052628.1, from coordinate 19,491,131 downwards.
TTCCTGGGTTACCTGAGCAGACACCATACCACGGCAAGCATGGAGCCTGCTCAACTCACCATCACCGTACGTCTCCTGGGTGCTGCTGGCAGATGCGGTACTGCAGTGCTACACAGCAGCAGCTCATTGCCTTTTGGCAGCAGACAGTGCATTACGATTGGTAGCCATCGTCGTCGTACTCCTGGGTGCTCTATTTGCCGACCTCAGTGAGGTCAGTCGGGGCGCCTGGGCAGACATGGGAGTGACTCAGCCAGGTCATTCCCATCTTATGCCGAGCAACCAGGAGATGACAATGGCTAGCATTCGTTCTGCACCATCTTCTGGCGAGCAGCCAGGAGATGATGATGGCTAGCAATCGTAATGCAGCATCTTCTGACGAGCACCCAGGAGATGACGATGACTAGCAATCATACTGCATTGTCTGCTGCCAGACTAAGATGTAAAAGAAAGATGGAGTGGATCAAAACAAGAAATTGACCCTATTTGTTTTGTGAAATCAACGGCCTGCTAAACCCAGGGTTTTGAGTTCAATCCTTGAGGGGGCCATTGTGTGTGACAGTTGTTTGTGTTTCTCCTTGATGCAAAGCCACCTCTTTTGTTGATTTTAATTCCCTGTAAGCCATGTCGTCAGTCACCTCTCCCTCCATCAGAGCAACGGCAGACAATTGTTTTGCGCCTTTTTTCAGCGCAGAACCAGAAGCTGCAAAAGCAAAACCAGGCGAGGAGGCGACAGCAGCGCGGTGATGAGAGTGATGAGGACATAGACATAGAATTCTCACAAAGTACGGGCCAGGTAATGTGCCCCGGCAATGTGCACATCATGCTGATGAGCTCTGCATGGTCACTTGTGCTGATCAGCTCGCCACACTGGCCAAACGGGAAATGAAATTCAGAAGTTCACGGGCCTTTTCCTGTTTACCTGGCCAGTGCATCTGAGCTGAGAGCGCTGTCCAGAGCGGTCACAATGGAGCACTCTGGGATAGCTCCCGGAGGCCAATACCGTCAAATTGCGTCCACACCACCCCAAATTCAACCCAGAAAGGCTGATTTCAGTGCTAATCCCCTCATCGGAGGTGGAGTAAAGAAATCGATTTTAAGAGCCCTTTAAGTCAAAAAAAAAAAAGGCTTCGTCGTGTGGACGGGTCCAGGCTTAAATCGAGGTAACGCTGCTAAATTCGACCTAAAATCGTAGTGTAGAACAGGCCTAAGTATTAATAACACTCTCTGAAGAATCTTGGTATGTTCTCAAGGAGCAGAATGAAGTTCCACAGTCATGCTTTACAACCTTGTGAGCTGGAATAAGGATTGTTGCCCTACAGAAGCATTTATTATCAGGATGTGTACAAAATTTCCATTTCTTTAACATGCCGATAACATTGCACAACAAAGACTTGACTTTTTTGCTTGCATATTCTTATAAATCCAAAAGTTAGGCCCTCCTGGAGGAAATCAAGGCTGCAATTCACTTGTTTAACATGGCAGTTATATTATGGACTTTGCACTAGTCAGTAGAGTGAGTGATATTTGTTGACTTGTTTTTAGAGTCTATAACAGCAATAGTCACTTCAACAGAGAATCTATTCTAAAACTATCTGGTCCTGGATTGAGGATTTTTTTCTGGTTTATTATTTTTTGCACAAACAGGTCTCCTCTGTGAAACAGAGGCATCAGAAGGTCCAGTGCTAGGCTAATCACATTGAAGAACTATCACTTCTTCAGCCCAAAAGGCATAAAAAGTATCACTGCCTCTCCATCCTTCCTATCTTTTGTTGGTCCATGGCAGCAGTGGAAAAGGGGCAGTTGGACGTTGTCCTTGAAGATCACAGTGTATGGTGGTTCTGACATTAGGGCCTTGATCTTGTGTCCGTCTACTCCGAGAAAAGAGAGGAGCCTTCAAATGGGAGGTCTTGGATTGTCTCTTGAACCCCATGGGAAGGCCAGAGGACTGGAGCCAGGAACAGCGCCTCATGGTGACAGCAGATACCACTGTCTGGGCTGCCAAGTTGGCAGCATCCAGAACTGCCTGGGGAGAGGTCCTGGCCATGTTCTTACCCTCTTCTAGGAGGGCCGCAAACTCCTGCCTCGACTCTTGAGGCAGGGACTCTGAACTTATTCAGGGAGTCCCATAGATTAAAATCATATCTCCCCAGCAAAGCTTGCTGATTGATTAAATAAAGTTGGAGGCTACCCCTTGAATAAACCTTTCTTTTGAAAAGGTCCAGTTTCTTAGTGTCTTTTTGTTTGGGGGTAGTACTCTGGCTCTGCCTGTCCCTTTCGTTAGCTGCAGACACCACCAGGAACCCAGGGGGCGGGCGAGTACAGGTAATCAACCCCCCTTGCTGGCACATAATACTTTTTCTCTGCCCTTTGAAGTGGGGGCCCAGAGAAGGAGGAGTTTTCCATAGGGCCTTGACTGGTCCCACCGCCTCACTGATTGGCAGGACACTTTGGATGGAGCTGCTGCAGCCAGGATATCAATGAGGCTGTGTAATGTTTCTTTGAGCTCCTCCCTCTTCAAGCCCATGTTTGAAGTGACCCGCTTCAGAAGGTCCTGATGGGCCCTGAAATCATCCAGGAAAGTAGGCTGCTGGGACCCACAACAGCCTCACCTGGGGAAGACGAGGAGGAGGCTTGCACTGGACGAGGGGCTCCTTCCTCTTTCTCTGCCTCAACTGTGTCCATTGGAGGCATCTCATGGAGTTCGGTACCGGGGTTGGTACCAGATCTGGATCTGGTGCCGAGCAGGAAGGAGTGGTGGCCTATTTCACTGAGGCCATCGAGTAGGGCCACTGGTGACTCACTGGTATCCACCTTAAATCTCTCTTGCTGCAGATTAAGCCCACTAGTTCTTGTCCTAGTTTCAGTATATATGGAAAACAATTGATCAATATCCTCTTTATAACAGCCCTTAACATATCTGAAGACTTAAGTCCCACCTTTCTGTTTTTTTATCAAGACTAAATATGCCCAGTTTTGTTTTTGTTTTTGAACTTTTCCTCAGAGGTCAGGCTTTCTAAACCTTTTATCATCTTTGTTGATTTTTCCTGGGACTCTCTCCAATTTGTTCACATCTTTCCTAAAGTATGGCACCCAGAACTGGACACAATACTCCAGCTGAGGCCTCACTAGTGCCAAATAGAGCAGGACAATTACCTCCCATGTCTTACATACAAAATTCCTGTTAATATACCCCAGAATGGTATTAGCCTCTCTCACAACTGCATCACAATGTTGACTCATTCAACTGTGATCCACTATAACCCCCAGATCCTTTTCAGCCATATAACATCTAGCCAGTTATTCCCCATTTTGTAATTGTGCATTTGATTTTTCCTTCTTAAGTGTTGTACTTTGCACTTGTCTCTATTAAATTTCATCTTCTTGATTTCAGACCAATTCTCTAATTTGTCACGGTTGTTTTGAATTCTAATCTTCCCCTCCAAAGTGCTTGAAATCCCCCCCATTTTGTCATCCACAAATTTTATAATACTCTCTACTCCATTAGCCAAATCATTAATAAAAATATTGACTAGTATCAGACCCAGGACTGACTCCTGTGCGACCTCACTAGATACATCCTCCCAGTTTGATAGCAAACTATTAATAACTACTCTTTGAGTACTGCCTTTCAATCAGTTGTGCACCCATCTTATTAATAATTTAATCTATCCCAACATTTCCTTAGTTTGCTTCTGAGAATGTCATGTGGGACCGTGTCAAAAGCTCTACTAATACTTCCCCCCATCCACTATCAAAGTAGGAAATGACGTTGGTTTGGCATGATTTGTTCTTGACAAATCCATGTTGGCCGTGCTTTATATTGTCCTCTATGTGCTTCCAAACTGATTTTTCAATCATTTGTTTCAGTATCTTTCCAAATATCGAAGGTAGGCCGGCTGGTCTATAATTCCCCACCTTCTATTTGTTCCCTGTTTTAAACATTGGTACAATATTTGCTCTTCTCCAGTATTCTGGGACTTCATCCATGCTCCAAAAGATTTTGAAAATTACTAGCAGTTCCAAGATTGTTTCACCTAGTTCCTTAAGTACTCTAGGATGAATTTCATCAGGCCCCCCTGAGTTGAATTCATGTACATTACATAATTATTCTTTAATCTGTTCTTTCCCTATTTTGTCTTGCTTTCCTTCCCCCTTGTTAATATTAATTGTGTTGAGTGTCTGGTCATCAATCACCTTTTTAGTGAAGACTGAAGAAAAATAGGCATTGATGAACAGCCTTCTTGATGTTATCAGTTATTAGCTCTCTTTCTCCACTAAATAGAGGACCTACATTTTCTTTCATCTTTATCTTGTTCCTAATGTATTTCAAAAACTTCTTATTGCCTTTTTTTATGTCCCTTGCAAGATGTAACACATTTTGTGCCTTAGCTTTTCTGATTTTGTCCCTACATGTTTGTGGTATTTTTTGTATTCCTCCTTAGCAATTCATCCATGCTTCCACTTTTTGTAAGATTCCTTTTTATTTTTCAGGTCATTAAAGAGCTCCTGCATGTAGCCATATCTTTGAAAAAGTGCCACTCTCCTCAACTTTTTTTTCTCTTCGATTTTCTTCCCATGGGAGCTTACGTACCTGTTCTGAGTTTGTTAAAGTCTGCTTTTTTTAAAGTTCACTTATTCTGCTGGTCTCACTCCTTCCTTTCCTTAGAATCATAACATCTATCATTTCATAATCATTTCACTCAAATTGCCTTCCACCTTCAAATTGTCAACCAATTCCTCAATGTTGGTCAGAATCTAATCTAAAATGGATGTCCACCGGGTTACTTCATTCATTATTTGAAACAAAAAAGTGTTCCCAAGTATATTCCAACAACTTATTGGCCGTTTTGTGGATGTTGTGCTCTGACACCTATTCCTTGAATTGAATTGGGACCTGAATAAGCCCCCCTCCATTATCCTCAGTGAGCATCTGACTGAACGATGGCTCTCTGACTGGTTCACTAACTCTTCAAAAATCATATTCTCTGTACTCAACAACTGAGGAAGCAGAGAATATACAAAAGGATCTTAAGCTCTGCTAATAGACAGGAGAGGTAAAGGATATACACTATGTATGTCTCATAAATTGTGGTTCATTGAAGCATATCTGTGAATGAGATCCTCATTCCCATTTGGCTCCAATAAGAACTGGAGTTTTGATTCTTGTTCTTCTTTCTGGCCATCTTTGAGATGAGACTTTGCACTTGACAGAATTCATCTTCCACCCAGGCCTATGGTTGACTTCCCTCTGTCTGTGTTTATCATGAATTCCAGATTGTCCAGAAACCATATAGCTATTTGTCTCACTTTTGTCTCTGTAACAGAGCCCTGAACAGAAAAAAAAAAAAACTGTGTAGGAAGTGATAACTGTTTTACCTTCTTCCTTTAAGCCAATATTAATACCACCATGATTCTGGAAGAGATCCTGAAAGCATTAGTCTGATAAAAAAGAAATGATTGAAATTGGGGGAAGAAAGCTGTCATCCATATGCAAACTTGAAGTATTGTTTGTGGATGTTAAAACAGGAATGTTTGAAGATAAGCCTCCTCCAATAACTTATTTAGATGCTTCAGATGGAGTCCTGCTCTGTTTGCTTCTGATTTTCTGAGGTTAGAAATAGGATGAAGAGCGGGCTGTATTGCTCCAATCTGAACCAGATGATGGATGGCTTCACTTATGTCCTCCTATTCCCATGGGTTACTTGAGATTGGAACTGGGACAAATCTGCTCCTGTGATTCTTGCACAGCTCCAGAGAGTATCCCCTTTGCACAGCATACAGTGATCTCATTTTGACTAAAGCTATCAGTACCCACTGGCTCTCAAATTGAAACAGCCCAGCACAAACTGGGGGTCTAACTCCCGATAGGGTCATGCAGATAGCATTACAACAGCAGGAACGCAACTGAGGGAAACTACTGACATTGCCTCAGTACCTTACCCCTTACAAATTGGTATCTTCTGTTGTATTTCATGGATTGCTTCAACTTGCCATATGAGCTATATTCCTTTCTATAGCACCTAGCAGGAATCCAGATTATATATCTACGTTTTTGATTACTTTGAAGTGCCTCAGCTTTCCATAAAATTTTCCACTGAACCACTATGAGAACTAGGCCCAAGTGTCTGATCTCAAAGACCAAAGCCCCATGATGCTGCATGGAACAGATTTGTATGCCACTATCATTTTCAGGGAGAAGTCCTTAGGTTGTGAGATAGACTGTGAGATTTTTTTAGATTGACAGGAACCTTATTTGCAATACTCTCCACCTATGTCCCCATTGCTTATGAAAACATGCAAAGGCACTTGAGGTGTTAGGTGATAAACATGTTGTTGGTCTGAAGCCACCAAGGAGTTTTCATACCCAAAGAAGAGTGCTGAGGTGATGCCTGCCCAGACTTAGCTGCCTATGAAGGGTCTGTATGGTTCAGAGGTCACTGATTCAGGAACACAGTGGCCCTGACCACCAGTAGTGACACCAGATTGAATTTGCACTGGTGCACACTGAGGAACTTTTTGACTTTATATAATGCAGGCCAGGGGGATAGAAAGAACTAAAAAGGTGAGCCAAGAGGCCTCGTACACCTTGCTTGCTCTTCCATACCTAGGCTGCTGGCCCCCTTGTAGTTCCATGGCCAGCTGCTGAAGGGAGGTTGAGGGGGGGAGACATAACAGCCTGCAGCATAAGCTCAGAACAATACCCTAGACATAAGGCATGGTGACCAACAGCAGCAGCTAGTTATAACAGCCCAATACTTTCTCAGTCTTTAGGTATGGCAGGAAATCCGCATCCTTCTATTACACCTTCTCAGAGACCATTAGGTAGAATATACTACACTGCTCATAGAGCCAGCTGAGCTCCCAAATGAGTCACTCAATAAGAAGGGTAAAGCAGGCAATACAGAATCTTCCTTTTGCTTCTGGCTTTCCCTGAATCCTGCAGGGACACCTGCCACTGTAAATGCATGAGAAGGGGAAGCAAAGCTGAGCATTCAGTCTCCCCCAAAGGTAACACAGCCCTAGGACACTCTGGGAATTAGAATGACATGTTATTGAGCCAAACTGTTAGCCAGAAATGTGACAAAGATGGGAATTTGACTAAGAAAATCTCTGCAGAGGGAGGTCTGGCTGAGCCACCAGCCACTGCGGAGGCAGAAAAAACTGGAGGAACCGCCTTTTGCCAGTGACTGACAGGTCTAATTCTGCCCCCAAGACACAAGCAGGCTGAAGTACCCATTGTAAGTGATCTGTGGGCCTTAGCGCAAAGAAGAAATTAATACTCTTTCTCACACACCCCTCCCACACAATATCTTTCACTTTAATAGAGAATTATTGAAAAACTCTTTTCTAACATCTTCAAACTTGAAATGTTTACAATATTAAAGAACCAATCACAAAACCTACCACCTACATTGTGCTAATATGAAATATTAAGTAGCAGCTTAAAATTGCTATGTACCAGATCCTGTCCTAAAACATGTAAATACTATAGTGTATCAAAGAATAATTTGTATATGAGAAGGTAAAATCAGCCCAAGTAGTGAATTGTGCAACTCTGCGAGGTCAAGGCATTCTCTGACACCTCTAATTTTGATAGCTCCACATCTGCCAAGTCTTTTTTCGAAGTTACTGCAAATAGAGCATGGTTTGATCAAAAGTGGAAAGTGTTAGCCTATATTCCAATTATTCATAATTTTACTACCTCAGATGCTTAGACCAAGAATACATTTAAGTGTTTATGCATAATAATGTAATAATGACTGCAAATAAGGTTCCTCAGACATATAATAAGAAGTTATCACGCTAAATGTTTTTATTAATCTTCCAGCTAACTTGGAGAAACAACTACAAAAATCCAGCATTCATGGACAAAACATGAGTGGAAATGGCTTGCTGGGTGAAGGTGTGTACCTGTTTAAGGGGAAGACACAGGGTCAGTGCTTAATTTGTGCCAGGGCTGAGCCCCGGCACCTCTGGGCTTGCTGTGTCAGTTATGGAAGTAAAAAAATTGCTTGAACCCCAGCACCTTTTTCATTACAAATTAAGCACTATACAGAGTGATGTTGCAGCACCCACAGAGCAGGTTGTGGGGATGCTGATCCATCCTCCTCCCAGGTGATCAGAAGAGAGAGAAGGCTATATAAGTACATGCTGGGTAGGAGAAGCCCTCTTTTACCTGGACCAAGTAGAACAGCACCCACCCTCCCACCCATGGAAATGGAGAAATATCAGGTTTGGTCAGGATCTGCTGTGGGCACTGACCTAGTCACTCCTTTCTTGGGAGGCCTGAGAGGAATTTTTCCCTTACTGCAAAATTGGCATAGGCGAAGTGGGTTTGGCGGGGTTCTTTTGCCTTCCCCACATTGGGTTCAGGAGAAGAGGGGGCGCTTAGTTGGGGACAAACATGGAATGGGAGTTAGGCTATGATGTCGCAACTCATGTTGATGTGGGGCGGATGTCCAGTGCAGTTACTCCATAGGGAAGGAATACAGTGATCATATAAATTGATTGTTAAAGGATTTATAGGAGGAGAAAAGGGGGAGTGGGGTTCCAGGGCTCCTACGACCAGCACAGCAGGGAGCCAACCCCGCCACCTCTATAGCCCATCTTAACCCTCAATCGAGGGGGAAATGGCAAGGTCCCAACAGCTGGAGGGCTGGGCACCAGGATGAGGAAGGTGGAGGGCTGACAAAAGCCTCCTAGGATATACTAAAATAATCATGGAATTACCTGCACTGTATGCTCCTATCTGCCAGGTACTCCCAGACTGTTGTTAATGAAGTTGTGGCCCAATTAAACCACATCCAGTGTCTCCTGTCCTTCTTCCAGCATAGCCAGACAAATTACAATTTAGTTTAAACTATACGAGTGAAATCCTGGCCCAAATCTTCCATTGGCTTCAGGGGAAAAGGGATTTGACCCTGACTGTTTCCTCCAGACAGCTAATGTCAAAGGCTTGATTCATTCAAGAGTCAATTATCCTTTTTAAATGTATATTGCTAGAATATATCACGTTAGCAGAAGACTTGTGTTTACGTTTGTCACTTGTTGCAATTAAACATGAGCTTGTATACAAACTGCACAAGGAACATTTTGTATACACAGTTTATATACAGTTAGTGTAAAGTAACATTCTTGGCAGGCAAAAGTCTTCTGGTAACATTTTATGCTCACTCAACTCTCCTAAATAAAACAAAATCAAGTACTGTATCTTGATCTGTCAGATTCCACACCCATGCATTTTAGCATAAATTTTCCTGCGCACAAGTATGTGCCTTTACTCCTAACTATGCTCGGTTTGACCAATTCCTCTCCCCTCTTGATGCTTTTGTCCTAAAATACATGTCAATGTTTGCCATTTTAGCCATAAGTTACCCAAGTCATACTTTTTTATTTTACTCTTTCCTCACAATGTAATTCTTCTAGACCCTTAATTATTCTATTTTTCTCTTTTAAATCCCTCCAGTCTGTCAACATTTTTCTGAAGGCAGTCCACAGGCCAGTATTTTAAATTGCTACTTCTCCAGTGTAATTTAGAAGGAACACAAACCCACTAAGCAATAATGGGATGCCTCTGTTAATACAGCCCAAATTGCATTGTTGTCATTGTTTTATGATGTTGCAAAATTAAATCCAATTTGCTGGTCATTAGCATTTTCAAGGTTTTTTTCAGTATTACTGTTTTCACAGTTGGTCCCATACCACCAATATCTGTATTTCAAATTATTTTCCCAGTTGTACTAGACTGTATTTTTCTCATGCTGGATTTTATTATTTCCTGCACATATTAGTAATTTTCTAGGTCCCTTTATATGATTATTTTGTTGTGACTAATGTCCCAATTTAGTATCAAACTAACTAATCCTTTCATCTGCTGATTAAACAATAAGCATTATTAAGACTTTAAAAGATCAAATTCAAAATATCAGTGTAATCATATTTTCTTACTAAACACTTGAGAGAATATTTTTCTGTGAACAAATAAATCACTGGCTGCTACTAAGAAAACAGATCCTCACCTCATAATCGGAACACAAAAGCAAACTAAAAAGACAGATTCTACAAGAACAAAGGGCTGTACTTGCAACTGACATAGATATGTGTTATGCTGCACATTCCTCTATAATTTTTTTAGACATAGGAATTTAAGTAATGAGCAAAATAGCATATTGCAAATAACTGGAAAAAATCAAAATGACTATTGCCACTTGTTTTAACTAACATTTCTGGGGGCGGGGGGAGGGGAGGGACGGGAACAGGGGAAGATGGTTGTTTTCAAGGCAAGAGTATCATAGTCCACTGGCTAGTGTGAACAGGAGTTTATATATACACACACATATACAATACAAAAATAATTATGTATATGACCTTGTATCCTAGAAGGTCACTCAGCTACTCTAGAGAAAAGAAATTAGTAATCATCAGTAGTTGCTATAGCAGCCACTCCCTAGAATGAAGGCAACTACAGCTGTATTCTACAAACTGAGTGCAACTGACCTCATAAGAAGGTCAATTATAAAAATAAATCCAAATATACAGAATGGCATGATGTCTACAACTATGAATCAAGACTCTTCCACCCATATACAGTATGCCATTGTTTAATATCTTATTCAATCCTTATTTTTGTGTTTAATTGTGTAATAATAAAAACGTAAATGTCATAACTTTGGATAAAGGCCATAGTTATCAAAAGTTTGGTCTTCTGAAATGTACAGAACTGTTTGTAACATTTTAAAGCTGTGTGTTCCATATAATTTAAGTTATATGTCCAATTTAGATTTACTAAGATTATTATATGTCTTCCAGAAATCAATTGGCATTTAACATAAAAATCTATCTTACTGAATAGTAATTACATTTGTCCTTTGGACAAACACTGAAATGTTCGTAAAAATGTACATTTTATTTTTTAAAGCAAATAAATTTTCAATTCTGAAACATATGTTAAGTAATTCTCTATATGAGACAGAAGTGTTTGCATATTATTATGCAACTACTTACAATAAGTAAGAACTGGTTCGGTTTCTAGGTAAATCGTGGTGTCTGACTTGAATAGATGATCTCATGAAGCACTACAAATGTCCAAGAAAATAGGACAGTTGTACAGCCATCTCTTTACTATGCTGCATACCTTAATGGGTAAGAAAATAACTATGTCTGAAGAAAAGAAATAACTTTATGTCTATTGCCAGCTATTTAAAAGGGTTGGAGGGGAAAGAAAATGTGTATTGGCATATCACATATATATATACACACTACTGTAATATATAGTATAGTAAAGTATGTATAATATATATTACATCATATACATGTTTGCGAGTGTTGATTAATCATGAGAAAGACAAGACTTTTTTTCCCTCAATTTTAAATTCAGCTTAACCTTTGTTAGCCCATGAGTACAATGCTTCTGTCTTTTGCACTAATGCAATCTTCATTACAGTCCATCATTCAGAAATCCAAAAGACAGACATAATAGTCAGGAAAAATATTTTGATGAGATTTTCTCAATATAGCTCCGTCTCCGAATCCAAAACAAGATAACATAAGGACACTTGGATATACACATTAAGCCCTAGTTTTACCAAACAGTTCACTTAAAAAGTATCACTGTTGTACTGTATACTTTTCCAAATTTCAAAACTCTAAAGAAAGATGAAACTATATGGTCAACTATATGGTGAAACTGCAGAATAAAGTAGTTAAGAAGAAACAAAATAGTTATTAAAGGATTATTGCATATACAATTTTTCTCCCCTTTAAAAAAAGCACCCCAAGAAGGGGAAAAAGTTTCAAAATAATGAGGATGATTTCTAATACAAACAACATCAGGAACAGAATAGTATATTGGAAGCAGGAAGGCTAGAGGAGGAGAAGAAATAGATGGCTCAAGGAAATTGGTAATAGGATATAGAGCCTTTCATCTTCAGTTCACAGGTTAAAATCCAGCCGAAGCTGGTAGTGACCAAAACTGGTTACTAGACACAGGGGCGGCTCTAGGATTTCCACCGCCCCAAGCAGGGCGGCACACCGTGGGGGGCGCTCTAGCGGTCGCCGGTCCCACGGCTCCGGTGGACCTCCTGCAGACATGCCTGTGGAGGGTCCGCTGGCCCCGCGGCTCCAGTGAACCTCCTGCAGGCATGCCTGCGGATGCTCCACCGGAGCCGCGGGACTAGCGGCCCCTCCGCAGGCATGTCTGCGGGAGGTCCACTGGAGCCACGGTCCCAGCGGACCTTCCACAGGCATGCTTGCGGGAGGTCCGCCGGAGCCGCCTGCCGCCCTCCCGCTGGGACGCCGCCCCAAGCGCGCTGGGGTCTGGAGCCGGCCCTGACTAGACAGTGGCTGTTCAGTAACCACTGTGAAATGAATTGGTGGTCAAAAATCCAGTCTCAACCAGACAAGTGTTCAGTATCATAAGCTGACGGACAGACTCAGCAGAGAGGTCAAAGTAAAAACCTTCATATCCCTAGAAACAGTTCCTTCTGGTCAGGTTTGAGACATAATGGCATGACACACAAGGGAGCACTGCTACTGCTGTACTAGTTTTATGGACAGAGGACCTGAGTTTCCAATTCATCAATCCCAGCACCAATTACTACTTTTTAAAAAAATTTTGATGGGGGAAGAGAGAACAGAAGGAAAAAAAGTGAACATCCCCTTTCTATACAGAGGAAGGAAGTGAAACAAAGAGATCCTCCAGTATTAAAAACAAGTTAAAGAGAGTCTTAATATATGTTTAACACAAAAATTAAATAACTACTGTTTATGGTTTTTACTTAAAATGATAAAAGCCAAGGAATAATTTCAAAAGGAAGTAAGGTAAACTACCAGCCAGTGTAGTCCCTATCTCTACCTCCAATGTCTAGGCATTACTGTACATAATGTAGGGTCACAGACCCAAAACACTGGGAAATACTTCTGAACTGGCCAATTATTTTTTGTTGTGTACATGGCAAACTGTAAAAATAGGCAAAATTACTGTAGATTAATATTTAAACAAATATTTACATTATATTCAAATAGATCCTCTATCTCTGAAACCTGGGCAAATGAGACATGTCATGAGTAGTTCCTTTAAGACAGTGTTACTGCTTCCAAACAAGCAGCTAGACAGTGAAGTGTTGGGTGAACTTCAAGGCCTGAAACTGGCAAATGCTTAGGCATGTGCTTATCTTTAATATCATGAGTAGTCTCGTTTATTTCAATAGTTATTTTGATTTCAGTGGGATTACTCTCTGTAATTGTTAACCAGGTACAGAGTGTTTGCAAGAATGGGGCCTAAATGATGAAGGTAGGCATGAATAAATGTATTAGATAGCTCGTAAGGGTTAAGTGAGTTCATTATTTTAGTATAGAGTTATTGTACCTATTTAGAGAACTGTGTGTATTTTTCACTATTTTATTATACTAGAAAAATATAAAAAAAATCCAGAAAATATTAAGACAGTACAGTTTTTATTAGTAATATGTTCAAAGAAGTTATCAAGAGCCTTGGTCAGCAAAAACGGCACTTAAAATTTTAGATTAAAAAACCCTTTATAACCTCCAAAGAATTGTTGGGAGGGGGTGTGTATGTTTGTTTTTTTAAGTAAAAAAGTAAGGCAAAATAATAAAAAAAAGTCTGTATTAATATAATCTTAAAATGTGATTTCATCAAATTTCAAAAGGTAAGCAACGTCAGCCTAGCCAATACTTGGGTGGGAGCCAACCACAGAACATAGAGGTGCTGCAGATGAATTTTAGTGATTTAACTCTTTGCCAGTGTTTAAAACAGTTCTTTAACATGGTTCAGGAAACAACAGGATGCTGGAGTAGCCTAGACAAATTCCAAGTCAGGAAATTAAATATGGCCAACGTACATGTTTCCTGTAGTTTCTATTAGATTCTCCTTCGTTTCTTGTTCTAATCTTTTGTGAAATATTGATACAGGAACTATAAAAGGAAAAAGACCTCTTAGTTCATCTACTTCATCCACAGGATTAGGGCAGAATAAATGTTGGTGCACAGTGTTACTGCACATTTTAGCAATTAATTAAATTATACCTATGTGATAAGCTCTATACCCGTAAATCCTATTTCAATATAGGAAATTATTACTGTTTTTACAAAAATAATGCCTTTTGAGTAGTTGACACATCAACAAATTCATATTATCTTTAATAAAATACTATAATGAAACAGCACTGAAGCTTAAGGGATTTCCCCTAAACTTACAATAAAATCAAATTTGAAAGCTCCATTGGCTCCAATTACAAGTTGCTTTAGAAATATCATTGATATGTTACAGAAATATTAAGTTAGGAATAGGTTGTAGCAGCAAATATTGTAGCTAGGAAAATCCTGTTTTCATAAATATATATTTATTAATAATCTCTGAGTGGACCAAGATAAAAATCTAAAATGTATAAAGTCATTTTGCATCTAAAACAAAATATTTTTCAAGGTTTTCTATTAGGTATAAAGATGGCTATTCAATAGCTTGAATAAAGTGGCCTGGTGGTCTCAGAACAGCTTCTAGTGAACAGATGTTACAAATAAATATCACCCTACTACCTTTACTGGCAGTATCAATGGAGACAATCACAGAGACTAAAATACCTTTCTTACTCTTACTGATGATCTCCACATCTGTGGCTAGAATGGAGAAGCTTGCTTTATCAAAATATGTATGGTACATATTCAGTGGATAAACACTTAATTCTCAGGTCCACCAATGTACCATCTTTCAACACCACCAAAATTAGGTCCCACCCCGCAATCTGATCCAAGTGGGAGGACCCTTGTATCAGGAAGTGCTCCATGTACTTCAGTAGGAATGTGTGTAGAAACAAGAGTGATCTACTAATAGACTGCAGGACCTGGGCCTTAATAACAACAACTAGTTTGGGGGTTTTTTTTAAACAAATTGTTCCATGAAACTTGGTTTATTATATAAGGAAAGACAAAGTGCAACTCCTTCTGTTATCAACTAATGCTGTTATGCAGCATTAATACAAGGTGGAATATTTTCAAAATATTCCAAGATGCATTCGTCAACATATCTAAGAAAACTAAACTATCAGAACTTCCTCCTCTTTACTGGAAAACAGCATCTCCAACGGTAACATTTTTAAAGCAACCATATTTATTTATATTTAATAACTCAAACCTCATTACCAGAGTACCTAAGGCACTTAGGAATCCAAGTTCTGTTCACTTTTAGCGAGACCTGGGCTCCTAAGTGACTTCTGAAAAAGGTACTGAAGCTTCTAAAGTCATTTCTGTGCTTTTGAAAATATTATACAAATAGTTCTAGATGGGGGGGGGAGAATGTTATGGAGGGAATATTCAAACACATAAATTGCACTTTATTGAGTTGAAAATAAATCTATGAATACTCTTTTCAAGTAAATTGGAATATTAATTTATTGATGTCTTTTAACGCTGCATGGCACTAAGTCTGAAACTTAATGTCTAGAAGTAGAAGGTTAACCATGGCTCCAGTCATTAGTTCAAAGATAGCATAAGAAGAGGAGCAGAAATAACTACATTTATTCAAGGCTACTGGACAGATTTATGGAAAAGCTGAATTTAAATACCAGGAAGTTACAAAGCCTTCTGTTATTCAGCTCACAAACACATATCCAATTACCATCAGAGAAATCTCTCCCGTCCTTATAACTAATTTTTTTTTTTTTTAAATTCAGCCCTACTCTGTTGAATTGCAGCAAGGTGATCAAGTTAACCATGTCCTTGGCAGCACATAAACTGTCTGAACTTTACTCAGGCAGGGGGAAAAAATGAAGGATTAGTATTTGGTTTTCCTTCCAGTTTTACAACAATTAATTCACTTGGAAATTTCATGGGATAAATATTGAAATAATGTGTTTATAAATGTAACACTAGCCATTCCCAAAACGTGACTTAAAAGCGGAACTGGACGAGACCAACCTTGCACAGATATTTCAGACACATACAGTATACGCCCATGAGCATTTAGGAGACAACAGCTCTAGTTTACCTTTTTTCAAACAACATTTGACATTACACTACTTGTAAATAAATACAGAGAGAGGTTTTGGTCAAGAAATTTTAGTGCTGCTTTTGCTAAATAAACTATTGCTTTTTTAAACAAATGACCATTAAAGTAGTTTGCTCTCTCTTATTTTCCTCCTCCTTCTTTATAGAGAAACACACACAAAACGTCAAAGACTTTAACAGGACAACATTTATAGCACAAATCTGTGATTGTGAAGCTGATCATTCAGAAAGAGAAAAGTTTGATTACCCAGACAGCTAATAACCTAAATTCTGGGATTTAATTAAATAACAGATATTACCAATAAAACAGCTTTCCTCTGGTTTGTACCAGTATTCATATTTGTTGTTTATACACTTTCCTTAATCATATATTTTAACCAAATTAGTTTCAGGATAAATGGAGAGTACTCACGTGATATAATACTGTCAATATATTGTGGTAAATATGGAGCCCAAGCATCAATTGTTTCTTTCCGCCCTGCCTGTTCAATTCTTCTCAGTTCTGCTAACAGCAAGGCCTGGGCAGCTTCCCTTACCTACAAAGTAAACCAGAATATCATACAAGCTCAACTCTCAAATAAGATTTACAAATATTTTAAAAAGGTCATGGGAAAGTTATCCAGCCATTACATTCTTACAATACAAACAACAGAGCTAATCTAAAAAGATATATTTACAAAACCCAGTGCAGGCATCACATACTTATGCCACCAAGTTACAGTTCGGTCCCTGCTTCCCCTAGGTGGGGCTGAGGCTGGGAAGGTATGCTGTGCAAGCCATATAGCTGCTTTAACTACACCTTGCCCTCCGGAGGAAGAGGTATAAAGCCCCACAGTAGCGACTTTTCCATGCCAATGAAAAGATCAGCAATATAAGGAGGCCAAGTTAGGGAAGGGAGAATACAAGGGAGCTCACAACTAAGTCCTGAATTTATAGATCTGTTGCTAAATATCATGCTCTAAGAAATTAGACCTTCTTTTCTGTGAAAGATGTTAAAGGAAAATTAATTTGGGACTTTCTATAACTACTTAGAGAGAGAATTCTATAGAATTCTCTTCTATACTTTCCCAAAATACTTTTCCAACTTCAACAAAGTTTGAAAAAAAGTTAAAAAAACCACATTTTTTAAGAAGTCATTAAGTTTAAAATGCTTTTGCCCATTTAGTATATAATCTGGACAACTGCGCAATAGTAGTGGAGGAAATCTTCAGAAGATTTTCATGTTAAAGAAAAAAATACTATAAAACCAACAAATACAAAATAATATTTTAAATGTAAATGGCAAAATTTCCATCCACAGATGTCAAAGCATTTAATAAAAGTAAGCATCACCATATACATTTAGATATGGGGTATCTGAGACACAGAAGTTAAGGCACTTGCCCAAGGTCAAAGAAGAAGTCACTGACAGAGCAGGGTCTATATCTGACAGCTAACTCAAGTGTTCTAGCTACCAAACTTTGCGGATGAGGAAAATTTCAGTTATCTTTGAAAGTGATTGTGCTTTCTGGGAACACGAACATATTATATAATATCTAGTAATAGGACAACTACTCAGAAATATACAAATCTACCAGTGCTTTTGTACAAAGTCTACTTCAGGCAGATAACACAAAGCATACACCAATTAAACTAGGAGACTGCTTAAATTCCACAGCTCTGTTCTTCATTCCTTTCTTTTAAAGCTGCACAATAACTCCCCTGCCGCCTCCCCCTTTCCCCCCCACCCCACCCCCCACACACACACATACAACAGCATAGGTGGTGCCAACCTGTTTTCGGACTATTGTAAATGCATTCCAAAAATTATAATAACTTAGCAGCCTCTTAATAGAAATTGAGTTGAAAACTTTGTCCTTAATGAGATTTTAAGCAGATTCCAGAAAATTCTAGATCTGAATGGATAAAATATATTTCAAATATATATATAGTACATTTATGTTTCGTGTTCATCATTGTAGGTTACTCAGAAATTAAGAAAAAATACAGATGTTCAAATGTCAAAGGAATGTTTATAAATTAACCATAATATACATGAAATTGTAGTAAGTTTCATTTTTTAAACAGAAAAAGATAGGGTGCAGTGAATATGTCCTCCCTGAACCTAAATACTGTTTTTAGGTCTCTGGGACATAATGAAAAAAATCATCTCTGACAGTTACATAGAGCTAAATTCTACGTCCATTTCCATAAGTAAATGCAAAAAAAAATTAAACAAACGTTAATAGTTTTTTAGCTTTCATTGACTTCTTGACAAATTGAAGAGTGCTTTCACTTAGAATCATAGAAGATTAGGATTGGAAAAGACTTCAAGAGGTCATCTGGTCCAACCCCCTGCTCAAAGCAGGACCAACATCAACTAAATCATCCCAGCCAGGGCTTCGTCAAGCGGGCCTTAAAAAACCTAACGATGGAGATTTCACCACCTTGATAGGTAACCCATTCCAGTGCTTCACCACCCTCCTAATGAAATAGTTTTTCCTAATATCAAACCTAGACCTCCCCGCCTGCAGCTTGAGACCATTACTCCTTGTTCTGTCATCTGCTACCACTGAGACAGCCTAGCTCCATCCTCTCTGGAACTCCCCTTGAGGTAGTTGAAGGTTGCTATCAAATCCCCGCCCCCCCACTCTCTTCTGCAGACTAAATAAGCCCAGTTCCCTCAGCCTCTCCTCATAAATCATGTGCCCCAGCCCCCTAATAATTTTTGTTGCCCTCCACTGGACTTTCTCCAATTTGTCTACATCCTTTCTGTAGTGGGGGGCCCAAAGCTGGACACAATACTAAAGATGTGGCCTCACCAGTGCTGAATAGAGGGGAATAATCACTTCCCTTGATGTGCTGGCAATGCTCCTACTAATGCAGCCCAATATGCCATTAGCCTCCTTGGTAACAAGAGCACACTGTTGACTCTTATTCAGCTTCTTGTCCACTGTAATCCCCAGATCCTTTACTGCAGAACTGACACTTAGCCAGTCAGTCGGTCCCCAGCTTGTAGCCGTGCATGGGATTCTTCCATCCTAAGTACAGGACTCCGCACTTGTCCTTGTTGAACCTCATCAGATTTCTTTTGGCCCAATCTTCCAATTTATCTAAGTCACTCTGTACCCTATCCCTACCTTCCACCATATCTACCTCACCCCCCCAGCTTAGTGTCATCTGCGAACATGCTGAGGGTGCAAACCATTCCATCATCCAGATCATTAATGAAGACAGTGAACAAAACCGGCCACAGGACAGACCCCAGGGGCACTCTGCCAACTAGACATCGAACCGTTGATCACTACCTGTTGAGCCCAACAATCTAGCCAGCTTTCTATCCACCTTATAGTCCATTCATCCAATCCATACTTTTTTAACTTGCTGGTAAGAATACTGTGGGAGACCGTATCAAAAGCTTTCTCCATATCCACAGAGCCAGTTATCTCATCGTTTTATTTCACTTATTTTATTAAATAAAAGAGAAGACCTATAAACTGCTTGGAATTCAGCTACTCCAAATGAATTTGTTAAAATGGTCTGTAGAAAGGGGGGTTTTCTACTGCCAAATAAAATTACTTACAGGTATTTTAGTGGAACAATGATGACATCCAGTGGCCAGTTAGATAAACCACAGATTCATATTTCTCTTGATAAAGTTCTACAGTTCTAGCTCCCTATTTAAATCCAAAATACTGGTTTAAAATATAGAGAGGCCAAGTATCTGTTTAAAAGATGACCTGCTATTTAAAAATATATTAACCATTATCCAATTTTGCAGCTTACAATTTTTTTTAGAACCTAAATTCTTTGTCATACGCAGAACCCTTTGTTTTGCAATTTGAAACTTAATATTACCTCCAAGCATCGATCCTGCCACCTGCGAGCTAGCATCTCAAGAAGAGGAGGTCTAAATTTCTCCAGTCCCAACAGGTCAGGAAGCATAACACAATGCATAGCGGCTAATTGACTCCATCCTGTTAAAATATGTTAAAAACAGGCATAAAAACACATAGGCAATTTTAACAACAAAAGGTCAAAATAAATACATTTTATTTAAATGTATTCAAAATATTTTTGGATTTACTCTGGCCACTGGCTTGGGACATGCACTTTTTCCCTAAGGCTAAATTGCTTCTTAGGGAACAGTGTGGAAACTACTCTGGATGCAGACAGATCTCTCACTGACAAGATCAGTGTCTTAGTAAATAATATGCAATACTTTTTCCTGTAAGGCAGATATTTTTACATAAAGAACAATATTACTGTTGCCACGAAAAAACAAATACACAGCTAAATCTCTGTTCTAAGCTAAATTCAGACAAGTCTGTCAATTGCAACAACTCACAAAATGTTACATAGTAGCAAGAAGTCACAAAAATCCAGGTTCAAAAAAAAACAAAGACGACAAAACAAACAGATGAGTTACTACTACAGATATGAGGTATATTTAAACTGCAGTTAAAAGAATCTTTGCTGAGATCAAAAGAGGGCTGCGTGTCAGCTAAAAACATGGACATCTGTTTGTCGCTGTCATCTGAAGCAGAACAGAATTCTTCTCCACTCTGTCATGGGAACCTAAGGTTTAACCGTACATAGAACTTGACCCAGAGCCCATGGAAATTAATGGGCATCTTTCCACACTTTCCAGTGGACATTGGATCAAGCCTCCACAGCACATATGTACCAACCACACAAATTAAATTGGCTCTCTAAGGCTCAGATCCTGCAAAGAAAACTAACTGGTCAGATCCCTACACATGTGCAGAGCCCCACTGACTTACACTGGGGTCTATCTGCCTGTGTCTCAGTGCACACATTGTGGTCTTGACTCAACAAAGTATTTAAAACATGCTTTGAAACTTAAGAAAGTGCGTAAGTTCATTATTGAATCAGGGACTATACATAGAATAAATGCAAAAACAAAATCCATGAATTCATCCAACATTGAAGCTGAGATTTTAAAAAGCACCACCCATGAAATTCAAAGGAAGTGTAAGTCAGCTGGCTCGTATATACATTATGATTTGCATTACTTTATATGGCGTTTAATGCCTTAATATTCAAGTGCAACATGTCCAGATTACAGACATTAAGCATGTAAAGGGTCAGCAGTAATACTGCACATCATTTTTGTACTTAATATCATTTTTAGTTTTTTAAAGTATTATTTTAAACAACAAATAGAAAAGGTGCTAGTTTAAAGTGACCTACCAGCACTTGAAAATAGAACATACATACAATTCAATATTTGCATGAAAGCTTGACCTGTTCATTTAAATCCTTATTTCAACATGTAATGCTTCAGACATATATTCATACCATAACACACTGAAGCATCACACCTTCTATGTTTTTTTTAAAAGTCAGTAAAAATAAGCACATCCAGCTTGTACAATATGGTATTTCAGAATGTTTATAACTTATTCCAAGTAAAATTTCTTGAATTGTAATCTTTATTGCAGAAAAAAGACCCTCTCTCTTAACTGACTCAGTGGGTACTAAAAGTCAGTGGGGCTTTCCAGGGACTCAGGAGTCCACCATGAAAAGTGAATTTCTTGATCAGGGTCTTGATCGATGCCAAGTTTGATTTATTTAGTTATTTTTATTTTTTTGTAAACTCTAAAAATTATTTGTGCATGGAAGGCATCTCAATATTTTCATTAACTATGGAAAGGTCTTTCCTTCATTCATAGGTACCACCAAAAACCGTAAAAAAATAATGTCAAGCTTTCCTATAGAAAAGAACATCGGTAGTACTCAAGTTTAAGAAATGACAAAATACTCATACTAACAGTTATTCTCAAGAATCTTTACTATGAATTTGATATTCCTGTCACTGTAAAACAGAAATTACATCCACAACAGAGAAACTAATCTGTTAAACATAATACTAAAGATATTTAAAAAAAAATTTTAAATGGTTTCATGGCTCCAGAATGCAAAATGCATATGTTGCCATAGTTGTGGCCATCCAAGGTGCCTGAACTGGAGCTCCATTTATATATGTCGGCGTGGCAAAATTCAATTTATATTTTTAAATAATTTCAATGGAAAGTATTTGTCTTAGGGCTGTCAAGCAATTAAAAAATTAATTGTGATTAATCTGGCTGTGAAATAATAATAGAATATCATTTATTTAAAGATTTGTGAATGTTTTCTACATTTTCAAATATATTGATTTCAATTACAACACAAAATACAAAGTGTACAGTGCTCACTTTACATTATTATTTTTATTACAAATATTTGCATTGTAAAAAACAAAAGAAATAGTATTTTTCAATTCACCTAATACAATTACTGTAGTGCAATCTCTTTATCATGAAAGTTGAACTTACAAATGTAGAATTATGTACCAAAAAAACCTGCATTTAAAAATAAAACAATGTAAAACTTTAGAGCCTGCAAGTCCACTAAGTCCTACTTCAGCCAATCGCTCAGACAAACAAGTTCGGTTACAATTTGCAGGCAATAATGCTGCCCGGTTCTTGTTTAAAATGTCACCTGAAAGTGAGAACGGGCGTTCGCAGGGCACTGTTGTAGCTGGCATCGCAAGATATTTACATACCAGATGCATTAAAGATTCATGTGGCCTTGGCATGCTTCAACCACCATTCTAGAAGATGTGCATCCATGCTGACAACAGGTTCTGCTCGATAACAATCCAAAGCAGAGTGGACCAATGCATGTTTATTTTCATCATCTGAGTCAGATGCCACCAGCAGAAGGTTGATTTTCTTTTTTGGTAG
This sequence comes from Mauremys reevesii, assembly GCF_016161935.1. Lineage (NCBI taxonomy): Eukaryota > Metazoa > Chordata > Testudines > Geoemydidae > Mauremys > Mauremys reevesii. The sequence continues at coordinate 19,468,380 of NC_052628.1, read as the reverse complement.
TTTGGGTTCTGTAGTTTCTGCATCTGAGTGTTGCTCTTTTAAGACTTCTGAAAGCATGTTCCACACCTCATCCCTCTCAGATTTTGGATGGCAATTCAGATTCTTAAACCTTGGGTTGAGTGTGTAGCTAGCTTTAGAAATCTCACACTGGTACCATCTTTGCGTTTTGTCAAATCTGCAGTGACAGTGTTCTTAAAATGAACAACGTGCTGGATCATCATCTGAGACAGCTATAACATGAAATATATGGCAGAATGCGAGTAAAACAAAAAAGGAAACATACAATTCTCCCCCAAGGAGTTCAGTCACAAATTTAATTAATACTTTTTTTTTTCAAACGATCATCATCAGCATGGAAGCATGTCCTCTGGAATGGTGGCTGAAGCATGAAGGGGCATATGAATGTTTAGCATATCTGGCACATAAATACCTTGCAACGCTGGCTACAAAAGTGCCATGCGAATGCCTGGTCTCACTTTCAGGTGACATTTTAAGTCAGAAGGAGGCAGCATTATCTCCCCTAAACGTAAACAAATTTGGCTGAAGAAGAAGTAGGACTGAGTGGATTTGTAGGCTCTAAAGTTTTAGTGTTTTGTTTTTGAGTGAAGCTATGTAACAAAAAAATTCTACATTTGTAAGTTACACTTTCATGATAAAGAGTTTGCATTACAGTACTTGTATAAGGTGTATTGAAAAATACTATTTCTTTTGTTTATCACTTTACATTGCAAATATTTGTAATAAAAATAATAATATAAAATGAGCACTGTACACTTTGTATTCTGTGTTGTAATTATAAATCAATATATTTGAAAAGGTAGAAAAAAATCCAAAATTATTTAATAAATTTCTATTGGCAATTATTTAGCAGTGCGATTAATCGTGATTAATTTTTTTAATCGTGTGAGTTAACTATGATTGACAGCCCTAACTTGTTTATTTTAAGCATCCTTTTATTTTTATTTAAATCTTCACAGTTGTTCAAAATTATGGGTTTTAAGCTTTTTTTTTTTCATTTTAAATTATCACAGTTGTGGGAACATATGTGGGGTCAGACAAATTAATGACAGTAGATTTTGAGATTCAAAAAAAGATGAAAGTTTTATAATTGTTAAAACACAAATTGTTAACATAATATATCAAAATATACGAAGTAAATAGCCTTAAATCAAACTCAAGTTCTCAAGGAGCATTTTACTTACTTTGCTTATCTGTACATTTTAATCATCACTGATGGAATTTTTTTCATCTTTTATGAGTGTTCAGTGAAATCGACATTTATCAACGTTTACTGATAAAAATCAAATCCTTGCAAGCCAAGATACGGGGCCGGGGGGGAGGGCAGTTGGCATGGTATTATCGTGTGAGGGCAATTCAACTTTGGAACATGCTGCCCTTCCCAGTCCAACACAGTCCTAGTTTGTCAACCTCAAAAGGTGTTTTCCCTAACTGAGATACATTGAAATGATTCTGTTTTCTAAATAAGAGAGGTTTCAAATGGAAATAATGTCTATAAACAATTCTCATGGATTTAAAGTAAACATGATTTACACAAAATTCAGGAAATATGAATTAAAACTAATCCTCGTCAACATTTTTACCCGGTATTAATGATCAAAGTTGGAGATGACAAGTTTCAATTTGCATCTCTCCCAAAACAAATGAATACGCAGATTAAAGAGTCATGTCATAACAATGATAACGACATCAGTTGTAAGTAAACGACGAGTAGATAGAAAATGTGGAGCGAATACCTTCATTTACTAAGAAACAGCTACGTAAAGTAGGAGCAGGGTCAGAGCCAGAGCGATCAGCTTCAGTGCTAGAAGAAACAGCAGGAGCAACTTGCAGAGGAAAGAAGAAGAAATTTAAAAAAAAAAAAAGAGAGAGAGAAAAAGAGAGGAAAATGAAGATAGACATTTCTGAAAAACTGATTAGTGTTACTGAAAAATGAAAAAAGAAAAAAGAAAAACTGAGACAAACTGTGACTACATCAACTATAAAATAAAAATATTCTAGGTTTTACCAGAAGTGTAACATCAGTGACAGAAAGACATGCAGTTGCAGAAAATACAAAGATACAAACATAAACTTGCTTATTTGGAATAGACAAGACTCATTGTAAATTAAAGGATTTCAAATTTGCTTTAAAATATAGCATGAATTTCACAGTATTACACAGCACATCAACTAAATGCAGCTAAAACTCAAATCATGTCTGTGAAATTAAAAAAAAACACCAAATATGACACTTTAAAAAGATTATTCCCAAAACTAAGCGATTTGCTACTTCGTACTACTAGTTACAAAAACTAGAAATACTCCTATAACAAGGCATCCCTTCTAATCCATCACTCTACCAATGAAGGAGTGCTTCCTACAATTCTAGTTCTTCATCTAGTTTTAAATGTCTGAAACTATTAAAACCATTTTAAAATTACACTCAATAAAGCCCTATACAAATAAACTGTAGCAGAAAACCTACATGAACATACGAAGTGTGTACTATAATACACTTAATACTATAACTACACCTGTAGAGAAGCAACTTTTAATGTAACATTGTACAAAACTGTAATTGCTAAATTAAAGTACATCAGGCTTTGAAATAGCCATTTTGTAAATTGCATAATTTCTTAGTGCAAAGGCAGTCCAAAACTAGTAATAAACATTATAGTCCCACTAATGCTCCATGACTCAAATTATCATATGAAAAGACAGGCAAACCTTATGTCACACACATTCTACAAGCAGAGGTCAATGTTAAGATTTAGAGGTCACTATTTGACACTTCCTTCCTATAGAGAAATTACCATATGTCATGCACAAGCATCTTCAAATTAATCCCTCTCCTTTATTCCATTGCAGAACAACAATAGGTTCAGGCTCCTGAACAGATTAACCATTGTCTTCTAAATGGTATGTTTGCTTTTCATGCAATAAACTTCTTTTATCACTGTAAGGACATCTGCATCAAAACTACTTTTTTCCATAATTTCCACGAGAACGCATCATGATGGCACGTGTAAAGTGAAAGGATAACTAGCATAAATTGCCAACCTTTTATTTTATCTAAAGAAAAATTAAATGTACTAGATATGGTAAAACAACAAACCTTGAATCTGATTTATGAGAATAAAAAGTTTAGAGAGTTTTATAAAAAATAAACTGCCCGGTAATTTACTTGGAAAAGTATCTGTTCATTTTCTTAGACTAGCTCCCTCCAAATGTCACTATTTATATCAATCACTGTAACTGGAAGTTACAACGGCTGGCTCAAATAGCCCAATGACATTGGACTCTAGTGTTCTCAGCACAGATGCTGGTCAAAGTGATGGAGATCAAACATGCCCCAATGTGCACTAATTTCACTTCTACTAATTGATCTTTAAAAAAAAAAAAAAAAAAGGGAAAAAGAAAAGATAGCAAAAGAAATCAACGAGAAGACAAGATGCCACAAGTACCACATATAGGGATAACGAGATAGGAAAATATTGACTTTAACCTACGAATACCACCTGGAACGGAAAGATACTAAATAGAAATGTGGAGAAAATCAGAATTCAGCTTCCCAAGAACAACTATATAAACTCTAATTTTGGAGAAAATAATAAGCATAATTAAGTTTGTAACACACACTACAAAATTTAAGTTGAAAATAACTATTTAAATAAGTGAACATGCTATGCTATACAGGGATTTGACACCAACGCATAATTTCATTTTTACAGATTACATTCTAATATAATTCAGTTCCCAACTGATGTCTTTAAACAGGTTATTTACATCATAATTAGGACTGCAATTTGGAAGAAAAATGACAGGTTTTTTTATTCTGAAAAGGATAACACTCATACAAAATGTATGACTTCTTTACAATCTCTACTGAGCTCTCCCTAATTTTAAAAATTGTCTTTCTTTAAGAAAGAAGGAAAGTAAATGGGTGAAAAAGGGAAGACGTCTTGATCCAAGAATACTCAATGGGCAACTAGTCTGGATCTTTTGTTACCATAATTTTGCCATTAAGCTCCAGTTCTCCATTAACCTTTTATCTCATCCCAACTTTGGCCCCAATCCTACAAACGCATATTTTGAGTACATTTATGCATCCAAGTCCTGAAGCTAAACTGAGCTGAGTTCCTGTTATCTAATGAAAGTACTGGCAAATATTAATGTTTAACAAAAGAATGAAGATTCACAAATGTTGCTGCCTAGCAAATTTCCTCTTCGAAGAAGAGCCCCTCTCTTTGTGTGTCCAAGATGAGAATACCATCTTTTAGAGAAGAAATACAAATTATCCCTCGTGCCTAGTAGCTTTCCAAATGGTAAAGCAAATCCACAGCTTTTTTGACTGAGCTAGATTATAAATAGAGCAGCATAATGGCAAAAGAAATGGTTACTTACTGTAACTGTGGTTCTTCAAGATGTGATGGAGACATGTATTGCACTTAGATGTGTGTGTACCTAGTTCACCAGAGCTAGAGAATTTTGCCTAACAGCACCTGTAGAGGGGCAGTGCTCACACCTCTTGCTCTTAACCCCTCCCCTGGCTATATGCAGTGGCACCCCCACACACACAAATTTCTTTGCCTCCAAACGCCCAGAGGACTAGACTCTGATACAGAGGGGACGGATGGTGGATCATGGAATACACGTCTGCATCACATCTCGAAGAACCACAGTTACAGTCAGTAACGATTCATTCTTCTTCGAGTAGATGCAGCCGTGTAGTCCACTTGACTTACAAGCTGCCCACAGAAGGTGAGTCTAGTAGTCTGTTTAAACAAGGCCTCCTTCCCAATGTTTGCATCTGCTCTGGATGCTGCGGTAATGGCATAATGGTTTGTAAATGTATGTATCAACAACCATGTGGCAACCCTGCAAATGTCCGGTATCGAGACATCACTTAAGAACACTACTGATGTAGTTTGTACCCTCACAGAATGAGCTTTCACCCGTTTCATATGCAGTCTTGATGCAGGAAGTTATCCACTTAGAGATTCTCTGTGAGGAAACTGCCTGTCACTTCAGAGGGTTTGCGTATGACACAAACAAACAAGGTGAAGCCCAAAAGGGTTTAGTCCTGTCAACATAAAAGGCCAGACATCATCTGACATCCAATGTGTGAAGATGCTGCTCCTCCAGAGATGAAAGGAGCATAGGAAAAATCACAGGCAAATGTACTCCCTGGTTTAAATGAAACTGAAAGACCACTTTAGACACAAATTACAGCTGTGGCTGCATTATCACTTTGTCTTTGATGGCAGAGCCTCTTTACATGCAGTTCTCCAAAACTAGCAACACTCATGCTCTCCTTGCAGATATTATCAGCATGAGGAATGCAGTTTTTTGACATAAGAAAGGAAAGAGGCAGGATGCCAGAGGCCTGAACTGAAGTCCCATAGGGGCTGCTAAGAATGTGTTAAGGTCCAATAAGGGAACCGGTTCCTGCACTGGCAGATGGAGGCACAGGATTCCTTTTAAGAATCTCACCACTATGGCACTGGAAAACACCGATCTTCCATGAATGGGTGGATGAAAGGCTGAGATTGCTGCTACATGCACCCTCAACAAGTGAAGCTCAAGGCCTGATGACTGAACATGCAGCAAATACTCCAAGATGTTTTGGCAAAGTAGCCAGCAATGGCTGAACTCTGCAGACCAATGACCACATTGAAAATGTGTCCACTTTACCAAATAGGCCATTCTGGTAAAGGGTTTTCTACTACTGAGTAGGACCTGTCAAACAGCCACTGAACACTGCTCTTCTTCCTCATCCAACCACGCAGCAGCCACCCCATGAGATACTGGGAGCTGAGCACAGGATGCAGAGTGCAACCATGATTCTGTATAAGCAGGTTGGGATGGAGAGGAAAGGATATGGGAGGCTGAATCAACAGCACAAGAAGACTGGAAAACCAGCACTGCCTCAGCCATGCTGGGGCAAGGAGGATGAGCTTTCAGCTGTTGTCCCTTCGGGCAAACAGACTGATCACTGGATACCCGATGCTGCAAAGATGACTCCCAGAACACTGGACTTCAGAGACCACTCGTGATTCAGGGAAAAATTCCTGGTGAGATGGTTCGCGATATGATTCTGTACCCCTGGGCAAGTGATCAACTATCAGAGAGATACTCTAATCAATGCAAAATTGACAACCTAATCGCCTCTTGGCAGTGTGCTGGAGTGTGCTCCTCTTTGCCTGTTCACACAATACATCACAGTGGTATTGTCGGTAAGTATGTGAATTTTATGTGATCTAGGAAAGTGAGACAGGCATTGTTGATGGCCCAAACCTCCAGGACATTGATATGCAGTGGAGCTTTCTACTCCGACCACAGGCCCTGAATCTTCAGCGACCCCAGATGTGCTCCCCAACCAATCAAGGAGGTGTTGGTGAGAACGGTCCTCATTGGAAAGCACCAGATGAAGGGAATGCCTTCAGATACGTTCCCAGTGCAAGGAATCCAGGATCAATGAAGGGAGGTACAGTCCTGAGCCACATGCGAAGAGGGCAAAGGTGCACCTTTGAGAATTGAATCTCCTGCATGCATGCAGACGTATGGCCTAAGAACCTCAGGCATATGTGAACCTTCATGGAAGGCTGAGAATGCAGACGGAGACAAAGGTAGCAAATTGTCCAGAAAAAGCTGGTTAGCAGAAACACTCTCAAACTCATAGAGTCTATTAGGGCCCCAATTAACTTGATTTTCTGAGTGGGAACCAAGATTGACTTTCTGGTGTTTAGGATGAGACCCAGATGGTTGAGTAAGCGAAGTGTAATGTGTAAGCGAAAAAGGACTTCTTCCCTGGACCTGTCCCTGAGAAACCAGTCATCCAAATATGGGAAGACATGGATTTCCTTTTTCCTGAGGTATGCTATCACCGCGACCATACATTTGGTAAAAACCCAGGGGGCAGAAGACAGACCAAAGGGAAGGACTGTGTACTGAAAATGGCAGTGCACTATAACGAACTAGAGAAATGTTCTGGAGCTCAGGAGAATTGCCACATGGAAATAAGCATCCTGAAGGTCCAGAGCAGCAAACCAGTCATTCTGACTCAAAGCAGGGAGGGTAGCTGATTGGGTAACCACATGGACCCGCATGTATCTGTTATATTTGTTGAGGTTGCAGAGGTCAAGCATAGGTCTTAACCCTCCTTTGGATTTGGAAATCAGGAAGTACCCTGACACCGGTGTTCTGGAGGAACTTCCTCTACCACTCCCAAGACCAGCAAAGAGTTGAGGAGCAATATCTTTTGAGAGGGGTTCCTGACAAGGGTCAGGGAAGGATGGGGAAGAGAGTAGTGGAGTTTGGTCATCGTTTATATGAAGCAGACAGTTAAATGTCATGTGATCACACTATGTTAATATCAGCACTTCATTATACTGATTAAAAAACACATGGATCTCAATCATACACATTTTCATATGGAATATCATAGTATTTTCTTTTTACAGCTAGAAACCAATACAATGTGATCATCACTACAGAGTAGCTAGACCATTTCAGTCTAGAGCTAAAATGGCAGTTATCTCATAGGCTTTAATTTTACCTTGTTTAATTTGCCCTTGAGCTGCACTACTGGAAGTTGGTAGGGGAGCCTTCATTTTAGACAATTCTGGGGTGCCTGGCCTAGGAGGCCTAAAAATAAAATGAGACAAAACATTCAAAGCTTATTCTCCAAAAGATATTTATTCTGATTTAAGTGTCCCATTAAAAGTGTGTCCCATCAAAACACTTTAGTTGCTATTAAAATTGAGGCTTATTAGCAATTCACAGATAACCCTAATTTCTCACCAAGTATAACTGAAATATCATCAGTATAATTTATTTAGAATTTGATAAACTATTTAAAAGTTATTAAGAAAACAATAAATAAAATATGTGAGCCTAATTCTCACTCTCTTACAACCATTTTATGTGCTGTCACACTGGTGTTAAAAAAACCCATAACAATGTATAACATAATGGATACCCATATCATGTTCAGCTAGTGTGGCTGTAATAGGTGTTCAATAGCACAAAGCTATAAAGAGTAACAGAATTAAATAAAACAAAAATATTGTTTTACAATAAAAGAAATCAAAAGGCAAACAGGTTATTACAAGATAAGTAAATACACTGAATCCTTTTCATACCTGATTGGACCCTTCTTCATATGGTCTCCAATAAATGTTGCATTAGTCATACTCATCAAAGTATTCGCCAAAGAGATAATAGATAGGAGATGCTGAGTAGTGACTGCACGTGATACTCCATATGTCCCCCTTCCTAGTCCCTCTGTAATGGACATTTTCCTTCCCACTTCCACACTACCAAATGATGGTTTGCCTATGGACTGGTTATATCCTGGAAGCATCAGAGACATGTGGCCTCCTCTAGATAGCAGACCAAAGGACACAGAACAGTGCGGTTTAAGCATGCCAAGACGATCAAGACAAACATCATCTAGAACTTCATTCAAACCCCAGGCATGAAGACAGGACATAAAAAGCTTTGCTGTGTCCATGGTTAGATTATATTCTAATAGGGTTAATGGTTTAGATTTGCTGGAGCGATATTCTGGGTCACTGTCTTCCCTTCTCTGTCTCACTGAGTCTTCATCCTCATCTTCATCATCAAGAAGATGTTCTTTTATGTTCTCTTTGATCGTTTCCTTGACTTGCTGGAAGAGCACTGCTGCTCGTTTGCCAGCCAGAAAAGACCCCCCTTTATCAGAACTGCCAGATGCTTTCTGTAAATTCTCTGGGGAAATGAGTGCAGTATTAGGCCTAGAGGCTTCTTCAGTCAGTAGCTGAATAATCAGAGCTTCTACATCAAAGAAGAGCACATGTATATCTGGATCTGTTAGGTTAGTCTTTATGGCTTGAACCATCAGAGAATTGTGTGAATATTTAGGCAAATTCCCCTGCAATTAAAAAAGAAAAAAGTACTGATTAAAATGAAAATAACATCTTCACTTTATTAGTATTTTCAATCTTTCGACAAAGTTAGTTTATAAACATAAGCATCACACGTAAGAAAAGTTTGAGAACTCATGAGATTTAAAACATGTAATGCAAGTGCCAACGGAAAACATTATATGATTCCATTTAAGACACCATACACAAGAGAGGAAACATAATAGCTTTGAAATATCACTGGGCGGGTTTTAGCTTAAGTACATGCAAATTTTAGTTACATAACTTCATCAATGAAATACCAATCATTAGTTCACCAGTCACTTCTCATTGGTTCTTTAGATCATGAACCCTAAAAAGATAACAGCTATTCTACAAATATAAAATAAACCCATATATTCTGGTCTAAAATTCAAACCAAACAAAAGAAAGAAAATCTTTGGCATTTCAGACACTAATAAATTTAAAAAAAACAAGGGGATAATCTAGCCTACTATGCCAATGTATGTGACCAGAAGCTGAAACAAAGTAAAATAGATATTCCTTAAATTTGCATTTTTCTTCACTGTTCCACCCGTCTTCCCCAAAAACAAACACACACTACTGATAGAGAAAAGCCAGCAGGGGTGTAAAGAAGAAAGAAATAAACACCACCAACAATGATTTCTAAGTACTATTAGAATTCTATTTTCTCCCTGTAACCAAAGTAAACATTAATTCCTGAGGAAAACACGTTTCTATATTTATATAGCACTTGAATACCTGCTACATCAGAAATGTGATAGTTTCCTTTTAAAATGTCACATATACAAAGGGCAATTGCTAAGCTATTATTCTTGCTGCTCAGTTTAAGCAATGGACTGCAATATGTAAGGGTCTGAGGGGGGAAAAAATAAAAGGATTGATATGTGATCAATGGATAGTATTTCTAAAAACCCAAAATGTGGAAAAACTATGGGTGGAGTGCAGTGACTAGTTGAGTAATCAAATAAGGCGGGTTTTTTGGTACTTGATTGTGGTCAGCTACTGTTTCTTTTTCTTCTGAAAATGCAGTCTTTTGTTATAATTTACAGAATTGTAAGATCTGAGGGGACATGTACCTGTATCTTTGCCTTCATGTTTAAAGTAACTGTCCACTGGGAATACAAAAGTTATTTTTATCATTTAAAATTAAATACCATTACCTTGTACAAGGCTGAGAACAGATAATAAAGTTACCTTTAGCAGTTTTGATATCCATCAGATTGAATGGTTTGCTAGAGCATTGCTGCATTTGGTGAGAGCTGGGCAACAGTGGGGGAGGTTTAGGTTGGATATTAGGAAAAACTATTTCACTAGGAGAGTGGTGACACACTGGAATGGGTTACCTAGGGAGGTGGTGGAATCTCCATGCTTAGAGGTTTTTAAGGCCCAGCTTGACAAAGCCCTGTCTGGAATGATTTAGACTATAACAGGGTTTAAAAAAGACCTAGATAAATTAATGGAGAATAGGTCCATCTATGACTATTAGCCAGAATGGGCAGCGATGGTGTCCCTAGCCTCTGTTTCCCAGAAGCTGGAAATGAGTGACAGTGGATGGATCACTTGATGGTCACCTGTTCTGTTCATTCCCTCTGAAGCACCTGGCATGGGCCACTGTCCAGGGACAGGATGCTAGGCTGGATGGACCTTTGGTTCTTATGTTCTTATGTTGTCTTTTATCATTTTTCTGTGTTAGTTCATTGGTCTGATTTCACCCACTGAAAAATAAATCCCACTGACCACACACCCCTAGTTATAAACGTACCACCCCACACTAGCACCCATATAATCAACAATTGCAAACCATACTTGATAGGGCTCCATACTGAAAGAAATCTTTCCTGAACTCCCTCTTCTGGCCTTCAAACAATGCCTCTTTCCCCAACCTCACCAAAGCTCATCATCAGAAGCAAGCTCCCCACAGACCAGGACACAACAACTTAAAGTACCATCAAACCCTGCCAGAACAGATGCAAAACATGCAGACATATCTTCACTACTATGAAGATAAATAACCCCCTCAACACACCTCTCAAGATGAATGGGTCCTACTTATCACAACATGTAGTGCACCTCATCCAGTGCATCATATGCCCCAACAAGAACTATGTGGGTGAAACCTGACAATCACTGTGCTCTCCAATGAACTCACACAGAAAAATGATAAAGACAAAAACTGAGGAAGAGCTGTGTAGTTCAAAAACTTCTCTTTCACAAACAACTAGTCCAATGAAAGACAGTTCCTCAACTACCTTGTCTCTCTCATATCCTGAGATCAATACAGCTACAGCACTGCAAACAACATAGAAATTGCCATACAGATCAGACTAGCACTCCGTCTAGTCTAGTCTAGTCTAGTCTAGACTAGAATAACCTGCCCCTAGTGTAAGTTTCTTCCTAACCATAGGTAAATAGTGACTGGCTTATACGTTTAAGCTCTATATCTCTTCTAAAACAAACTGTTGTTCTATTTAGTATAATTTTGGATATGAAGAGGCTGGTATCACTGATGGAGGTGGGATTGACAACTTAGTTATATATAAGATGCTATGGTAGGCAAAAACCAAGGAAAGTCTTAAAACTGAACACTATCAGTTTTTATCTGATATAATAGAAATGGGGGAGCCAGTGGAAATATGTAAATAGCGAGGTGATGCAATCAATAATAAAGACCTCTATTATTTTTCCCCTCTGTTGACTAAACAGCCTTCTTTTTTCCCCTACTACTCTTTCCAACTAGAAGTCTTTCAATGTTTCTATCGTAAGTTCTTTTGAGGTGAAGTGATTAGAAGTGAATAAAGTACTCAAGGTGAAGGCTTAGGACCAACTTATATAATTATATTCTCAATATTATTTTCTATGCCATTCTTTATACATCCTAACATTTTGTTTGCTTTTTGACTGCCTCGGTGCACTGAGCAGGTATCTTTCTTGTGCTGTCCCCAATGAAGGCTGCATCTTTCTTTGAGTGCTTACAATTAAATTTAGAACCCATCGAGCTGCATGAGTGCTTTACTCCTCCAAGATGCACTACCTAGAATTTTTCAACATTGAATTTCAGCTTCCATTGTGGTGACTATTTTTGCCTATGTTTTTAGGCCCCCTTGAGTCCCTCAAAGTCTTATCTAGACTAACCTAAATAATTAAATCTGCAAAATTTTGCAACTTAACTGTTCATTCCATCTCCAGACTCTTAACAAATCTGTTCAACACTAAGTCCTCGCAGGGATCCTAGATGCATACCATTTAACCTTTGGCCAATTTGAAAACTGGCCATTTATTCCTATCTTTTTTCTCTGTCTCTTTGCTCGTTTCTTCTAATCCAAGATAATACGTCCTTTCAACCCTATGGCTACTTCATTTCCTTTAACAGCTTCTTGTGGAGGACTTTGTCACACATTTGTTGAAAACCTAGGTAACTGACATCTACTCCTTTTCCTTGCATCACCATTTTGACATGATCAGGAAATTATAGTAAATTGGAAAGGCATAATTTTCATTAACAGAAGTAATGGGAAGAGACTGTCTAGGAAGGAGTATGGCAGAAAGGGATCTAGGGGTTATAGTGGACCACAAGCTAAATATGAGTCAACAGTGTGATGCTGTTGCTAAAAAAGCAAACATGATTCTAGGATGCAATAACTGGTGTGTTGGGAGCAAGACACGAGAAGTCATTCTTCCGCTCTACTCTGCACTGGTCAAGCCTCAGCTTGGAGTATTGTGTCCATTTCAAGAAAGATGTGGAGAAATTGGAGAGGGTCCAGAGAAGAGCAACAAGAATGATTGTTCAAGGCGTTGGTGAGACCTCATTTGGAGTATTGTGTGCAGTTTTGGTCTCCCATGTTTAAAAAGGATGAATTCAAACTAGAACAGGTACAAAGAAGGGCCACTAGAATGATCCGTGGAATGGAAGGACTTTCGTATGAAAGGGACTTGAGGAGCTCGGTTTGTTTTCCTTAAAAAAGAAGGATAAGAGGAGATATGATTACACTCTTTAAATATATCAGAGGGATAAATACAGGGAAGGAGAGGAATTATTTCAGCTCAGTGCTAATGTGACACAGAGGACAACGGATATAAATTGTCAGTCAGGAAATTCAGGCTTGAAATTAGGGTTTCTAACCATCAGGGTGCAATACTGGAACAGCCTACCGAACAGTGGGGCGAAGGACCTCCATGACTTTAAGATTAAGCTAGATAAGTTTATGGAGGAGATGGTATGATAGGATAACGGGCTTAGTCAATAGGTCAACTAAGTGCCACACTGGTAAATAGTACAATGGGTCAATGGTATGATGTAACCTTTTCCAGAGGGTTTGGCTGGAGAGTCTTGCCCGCATGCTCGGGGTTCAGCTGACCACCATATTTGGGGTCGGGAAGGAATTTTCCTCCAGGGAAGATTGGCAATGGCCCTGGAGGTTTTTCGCCTTCCTCTCTGAAGGGGGGGGGGGGGGGGTCGCAAGGAGTGGGGTGGATCGGCTTATGTGGCCTGCATCTTGCAGGAGGTCAGACTAGATGATCATAATGGTCCCTTCTGATCTTGAATTCTATGATTCTATGATTCTATGATTAAAGGTCTAGAGAACATGACCTATGAAGGACAGCTGAAAGAATTGGGTTTCTTTAGTTTGGAAAAGAGAAGACTGAGAGGGGACATGATAGCAGTTTTCAGGTATCTAAAAGGGTGTCATAAGGAGGTGAGAGAAAACTTGTTCATCTTAGCCTCTAAGGATAGAACAAAAAGCAATGGGCTTAAACTGCAGCAAGGGAGGTTTAGGTTGGACATTAGGAAAAAGTTCCTAACTGTCAGGGTGGTTAAACATTGGAATAAACTGCCTAGGGAGGTTGTGGAATCTCCATCTCTGGAGATATTTAAGAGTAGGTTAGATAAATGTCTATCAGTGATGGTCTAGACAGTATTTGGTCCTGCCAAGAGGGCAGGGGACTGGACTCGACCTCTCGAGGTCCCTTCCAGCCCTTGAGTCTATGAGTAATGCTGGTTTGTCCTCCATATTCTCCTGCTCTCCTAGGTGTTTTATAAAATGCTCTAATTATTGTTTCAACCATTCTAATAGATTAGTAACCTTATTTCAGTACCAAATTCCCAAGATCATTCTAGCACCTTTTTTTAAAAGAGAAGTACATGTGCTATTCCCCCATCCAACAGTATAGTAGATTATTTTAATGAGAGTGCATATTTATGTTAGAAACTCAGGTCACGCCACACTTTAATTCCTTCAAAAGTCTTGTATAAAGATTATGAACTCCTAGTTATTTGGAGCTGTTCATCTTATCAGTTTCTTTCAGAATTTCTTCTTTTGACATTTCTGTCTTCTGCAGTGCTTCATTTATTACCGGAATGGGGTCATTATCACTACAGCAGATGTTCAAGAGAAGACTGACCTTATCTTCCTCTTCCTTTACACTCTGCTTTCTTTACACTCTGATAAGGCTTATTTGTTTTTGAGATCTTCATCTATTTACTCCACACAATTCCTCTTAACCTTTATAATTTCCAATTCACATTTTATCTGAAATAGTTTGTGTTCCCTTCTACTGGCTTCAGTTGGGAAGGATTCACACTTTTTGGTGGACATTAGCTTACTTCTTGAATCAACTTTTCTATGTTATTTAGGACCAAGTCAAGAGCATCCTCTCCTCTTGTGTGCTCTAGAACTAATGCTAAGAAGCAATCATTTAATGGGTTGAGAAATTGCTTCTATAAACCTTGCTCAGCTGTGATATGTGGCTAGCTGGGGGGGGGGGGTGTCAAAGTCATCATTATTGCATCTGTATTTGATTTAGTTATATCTTTGATTTTCCTCTACAGTGCACATTTAATGTATTTTTCTGATTCAGAGGCTGTTAGTACAATGCTACTAATATATTTTTATGATGATGATTTGGAATTGGTATGCATACAGATTATGATACATGGTCCTTTCCACTTGAAATCTAATGTGATAAAATTTCTACATACTCTTTCAGATACAGTGCTATTCCCCCACCACAACCTAATGTGCGCTTCCAGTACAGTTTATAATATACAACAAAGTGCCCTGGTTTGACATTCCCGGTGTTTCGAAAGTGTCTATTACAATCAGTCTCCATCCAGTCTTCTTTAGCTAGGCATTCTAGCTCACCTATTGTTTTGCTTTTAAGCTTCTTGCAACAATATATAGAAATGTATAGCTTTTATTCTTGACCACATACTTTTATTTAACTCCTTTCCTTGAGGCCCTATTTCTCTGGAACGTACTTGTGATAACAAACTGGACATTCTTCAATTCAGTTTTAAATTTCTGTTTGCTGGATATACAGTTTTGTATTAATGAAACCCCTAGCAGATGTCTTTGGGTATGTCTATATTAGAAAAACTACAGCGGCACCGCTGCAGTGCAGATACTACAGTAACAGAGGGAGTGCTTCTGTCACTGTAGGAAATCCACCTCTCTGAGAGGTTTTAGCTAGGTTGACAGAAAAATACCTAGTGGTGTCTACACCAGGGCCTTATTTGGCTTAATTACATTATACAAGGCATAAATTTTTTCACAGCCCTGAGCAATCTAGTTGAGCTTACCTAACTCTGTAAAGTAGACCAGCCCTTAGGGCATATCTACACTACAAACTTCCGCCACCACAAGTTACATCAGCATAAAGCTGCCGCAGTATGCATAGTGCTTGTGTGTATGCATACTTGGCTCTCTGCATCCACCCTGCAGTACTCAGGAGTGCTTGTTTCAATACACAGTGCAGTACACCATGGGTAGGTATCCAGTGTGCAACTTGCCACCATCCAGCACACTGACTTATGGGAAGTTTTGGCAATGCATGGTGGGGAAGAAATGAGTCATGCAGGTGTGACTTAGACAGAGGGGTCAAGTTCACTTCATGCAACTTTCTCGGCCCCATAATGCCATTTCTGTACCATAATTTTTGTAAATCCCACGAAGAACACACAAGGGACTTGTCACAGTCCTCCATCTCTGACAGAATGATGGAGCCTGCACAGATCTGCACTATTGTCACAAGCGTTGCAAATACAGGATGCACAATCCTCTGGTATTTGCAGAGCTTGAGGAACATGACAATTTCCTGGAGGTCAGATTAATTGGGTCTTGCTATGTCCCACAGTAAAGACTGTTGTGGCATTCACAGCGCTCCAAATGGTGGAACACCACTTTTGGGCCTGAGAAATGAGCACTGACTGGTGGGATCGCATCCCATGCAGGCGTGTAATTATGAGCAGTGGCTGTAGAACTTTTGGATGCATAAGGCCATATTCCTGGATCGGTGTGCCAAGCTTACTCCAGCTTACTCAGGGACACTTAACCAACATCAGTGTTCACTGGTCAGGGAAGGTGCATGACTCTCGGATCTTTAAGAACACTGGACTGTTCAGAAAGCTACAAGCAGGGGCTTTCTTTCCCACCTGGCAGATTACTATTGGTGATATTGAAATGCCAATACTGATCTTATGCCTATGCCTTTACTACCCTGGTCATGACACCATACACTGGCCACCTTCACAGCACCAGGAGAGATTCAGCTACTGGCTCAGTAGGTGCAGCAAGACAATTGAGTACGCTTTTGGTATACTGAAGAGGCGCTGACACAGTTTACTCACAAGATTGGATCTCAGTGAGAAAAATATGGTTTAGCTGCCTGCAGCAGCTTGCATATTTGTGAAGTACAGGGGGAAAAGTATCCATTACGGTGGAAGGGAGAGCTGGAACTGCTGTCGGCTGCGTTTGAACAGCCAGATACAAGGGCTATCAGAAGAGCTCAACGTGGAGCTATATGGTTCAGGGAGGCTTTGAAAGAGCTCTAACAACAAGCCACAGTAACGCACTGTGCTCAGCCGGGTCCTGCAGTTTGGAACTGTTAGGAGCTTTGTGGTGCTTAGTGCACATCTATGGAATGTAACAGACAATGCACCCTATTAACTTTGTGGCGCTTGCTGTACATTTATTATCATTACATTGTTTGTCATCGATTCTATGAGCTCTGTCAAAGTGTACAATCTCAAATAAGTGGGTGCTTTCAATGCCACCAGCCATTTTGCAACATATGTTGCGACTTAATAAAGATGAATTATTTTCCAAACAATAGAGTTTTACTATGTAATAAAACACTTCAAAAAATTTCTGTGCAAGTTAAAAGCAAATATGTTAAAACCTTAAATTTATGTGTAACCCTTTTGGGGTTTAGCGAGGGTGGCCCCTTTAAATTTTTGCCCTGAGGGGGGAGTGTGAAGGGAGGGAGAGCAACATGATATGTGTCTGGAGCGCCACACAGAAGAACTGCAGCAAGCAGCTCCTCACATAGTGAAGCAGCCAAGACCCTGCCCAAAGTCTGGAGCGGCTGACCAGCAACACCCCCAGGACAGGAGCAGCACTGTGCCAAGAAGGAATCACCTGAGAAGGACAAACCAGAGCTGCCCAGAACTGTATGAGGCAGTGAGTACTGGGGTTTGTGACCTTGCATTGGTAGTAAGAAGGGAGGCTGTAGCTAGCTAAGTGGGTTTGCAGAGAGCGGCAGAAGAGGGCACAAGAGGGGTTTGTTGGGGAAAGTTTAGTGGTGCCAAAGACAACCAGGAACACCCAAGACTCACCACCAGACTGGAACTTTGCCCAGGACTCCTGAACTCTGAGTGCAAACGCATGGCTTGGGGTTTTCCCTTTCAGACAGTGATACCACTGGGCCTGCGGGGCCTTGTGTTGAATGTAACACTGTGTTACCGCTCCCCAAGTCTTTCCCCTATTTTTCTCCATTTATCCCCCTGTGAATAAATATTTCACTTTCCTAGCTTCATTGTACTATTTCAGAGTGTGTGTGTTCAGGTTCCTGTGGGGTGGAAGGGACTTTCCCTGTTGTGTTCCTACAAACACCTTTTCTTGGCTGGGGCTGCCTGCAGAGCAGACTCCATCTTGGCAACGAGGATGCTAAAGTTACATATGGAACAGAGCTTAAAAGACGGGGAAGGAATATTCATGTCCATTTTAGCTACACATACATCAACCATGGCTTTAACAGATCAGTGTATGTGAAGCTGTGTTTGTTCTTAATGTCCCTCGATATGGAGTGACGGAGCAGGAATGTGGGCCCTGATGCCACATGGAATGTTGAGGGAAGTATAGGGACTGCAAAGGGAGGCAAGCCCAGGAGTGTTGAAACTGTAGATCTAGAATTGTCTGCAGCATCAGCGTTTGCTGCCAGAGAAGCCCCATTATGTCCTGGTGCATCTTCCTCTCTGACTCCTTGGCCTCTCTCCTGTTCGCTCTTTCCTTCACCATAGTTTGCAACATTCATGATCCATGCCCTCTGTTCATGGTCTGATGCAGCATTGGCTTGCAGGATCTCGCTGAACATGTCACCCCTAGTCCTCTTCTTTCTCCTCCTTACCTGGCTCAAGCATTCCACTGGTATGGAGGGGGAACCCCTCAAGGCTACAATGGCAGCAGCTACATATCACACAGGTACCATTGTCAGTACAGTCACACAAGAAAGCAAAAGTTAAGATTCAGAATTCCCTTCCCTTGCTCACTTAAAGTTTTAAATAATACAGGCTTATTGACACTTCTGCTTCAGAGTGCTTGTGCACGGTGCCACTCATAGCACCAGCCATGCTTCGTATGGCCTTCCAGGCCATTTCCAGAGGGAAATGAGGAGAGAACTGCTCAGTTGAGTATGAGTATTGGGCAATGACACTGAATACTGGCACCGTTTTCGTGGGTGGTGTTGATTTTAGCTAATCTCACTCTGGCCGGTAGCAAAGGCAGAGAAAGCACAGCTGCTGCTGGGGTTCCAAAGCCACCCCCAGCCAGCATGCTGCTAACCTGTTTACTGCAATGGTGCCTGCTGAAGTTATCATCGACTGGCATAGGAAAGCATCCAACTACAGAGGAAGAAATAAGGCTGCTAGAAATCTTTGGAAGAGGATTCCAGAGAAAGCCATTATGGAAGCTCTGGTCTTAAACTTTTCCCTAATCATCTACATTAATCATTCAGGATCTCTCTCCTATCTCCTGATATCAGTACCAGTACAGTAGAACCTCA
Organism: Mauremys reevesii; assembly: GCF_016161935.1. NCBI lineage: Eukaryota > Metazoa > Chordata > Testudines > Geoemydidae > Mauremys > Mauremys reevesii. The sequence goes on along the minus strand of NC_052628.1, from coordinate 19,449,394 downwards.
GAGTTATGAACACCAGAAGTACAATCTGACCTCATTTTGAACTGGAATTATGCAATTAGGCAGCAGCAGAGACACACACACAAAAAAAAGCAAATGCAGTACAGTAAACTACTGAAAAAAATAAAGGGAAAGTTTAAACTAAGATTTGACAAGGTAAAAAAACTGTTTCTGTGCTTGTTTCATTTAAATTAAGATGGCCAAAGGCAGCATTTTTCTTTTGCATAGTAAAGTTTCAAAGCTGTATTAAGTCAATGTTCCGTTGTAGAACTTTTGAAAGAATAACCATAACATTTAGTTCAGAGATAAACATTTCAGAGTTACGAACAACCTCCATTCCCAAGGTGTTTGTATCTCTGAAGTTTTACTTTATGTACCATTACTACGCCTTCCTTAGCACTCATTATAATGTTTTTATAAAAAGCCATGTAAGATCAACCCATATCTCAACCAGTAGGCAAGTCACTGAATGGTTCTCAGTGCTATCACACAGGGCTTTGGAGCTGTGCACCGGCTCCGCTCCAGCTCCAGGCAAAAACCTGCAGCGCCACTGCTCCGGAGCTGCTCCGCGCTCCAGCTCCGCGCTCCAGCTCCAAAGCCCGGCTATCACATGCTCATTTGTCAGTATTTCTAAGGACTGAATCCCCTAACATGCTACTTGGTCGACAACTTAGTCTCCTGGAGAAAACTTCTCAATACATTAGGCATGAATCAACCTCCTTTCCCTCTGCCAGAAGATGGATCTCATCTGTCCCTCCACTCAACTTCGGTCTCCACTCATGACAGACTTCCTCACCTGGAGTACCATGACAGAGGTATGTCTGCTCCAGCATCTCTGTAAATAAATATATGTGCTGTCTTCCTCTACTCTTCCAGTTCATCAACTCTGACCTCAAGCTGCGGTTCTTGGACCTTCAGATGCATGAGCTGCTTGCATCAGGGACATACACATGCCACCTGGCTACAAGGTGAATAGTCACACATGTAAGTAATCTAACATTTGCTCTTACACAGAGTTTCGATTGCTTAAAAATGAACACTTCCGTGGGCCTCTTAACAGGTGTTTGGCAAGGGAGAGGACCAGCTGAAAATACATTCCTAAGGACTGATTTTTAAATATGCAGAACCTACTTACAGCAAGTTATAGTGTACATGGAGGCTCTCCACCAAACCAGAACTCAGATCAACTGAGTTAATCTTCAATAGCATCTGCTGCTCTGCTAAATATTTTTTCCAACTTGTCCTCTTAGTTCAGCATCCCAGTTTAAATCCTTATTTCTTTTGCACCATAAAAATTAGACTCTCTTTCCAGCGGTCTCTTCACTTTGGACATGAAGACAATTATAAACAAGAACCTGTTCCCCCAACCCCTTTTTTCCTGTTACATTTTAGTACATAGCTCAACCATCAGCAGCAGCACTGACTGAACACCCAGATGGCCTAAAACAGTCAGAAAAAAAACAATGAATAGCCAAGTTCTGTGTTACAGGGACAGAGAATCAAGAAGTTCCATTTATTTAATAAATTAGCCATGAAAGACAGATCACAGGAAATGAGAGTGTGGAAGGAAATTACTCAATTTCTCAGTATCGATGAGAAAAAGCTGAGAGAGAAGAAACCATTTTTAAACATGTTATTTTTTAAATGGTATAATAGAAGGGGGGGTCTGATTTACAACGCATTAATTACTCTTATGCCTTATGTACTATAAAGTCTAATAATTTATCAGAATACAGTGTACAGAACTATATTTATTTATACAAGACATTTTGTTTATGGCAGGAGGAGGAGGGACAATATAGTGAAAGTTAGAGATAACATAGAAGAAATATTTTAGCTATAAAATCTCTACTACTCTACTCTGCTACCAATGCATCTCTTATATATGCTACCCACTATGGTTGATAGATAGATATGCAGTGATTAACAACATCTTAATTAGATTTGGAAAATTTGTTCATTAAAAATGGACTCACATCTAGAGCACAGTTTTGAAATCATACTTGTGCAGCTGTAATATTTAAGAGTCCAACCCTACAAGCATGCAAACAGATATATTTGAGTTCAATGGGAATAATCACATACATAAACTTAAGCACATGGTTAGTATTGTCAAATGCATCATGGTATGCTAAAGGATATACTGTATCAATATTAATGAAATGTTTTTGAACACAGAATATGTAAAAAAAAGAAAAAAAAACATGGCTCTAAAATGGGAATGGATCTCTGATGCCCTCTGCTGTCCTATTATTGTCACTACTAAAATACTAGTAAGTATTAATTCCAGAATCAAATCATTTCTGAGGATTCACTTCAAAAACTTAAAGTAGGCTAATTTAATTACCTTATACTCCTATTTGACAGGTTACTGTTAGGTATGAGAATTTAATTATTATTAGTGCTCACATATGAGCTATCAGCAATAATTAAAGAACATATTAAGCAAAAACTGAAGCAGATATTCTTTCCTTTAATATGCAATTTCAAGGATTTTCCAATTTGCCACCATCAGAATTTAGCCTTTGTTGCATTTTAATTTTCTTCATTATAGGCAATAACTTGAGCAGGTGACTTTTCCATCCATTCTATGACAAATTCATAAGCCCTTTGTAGGGGCAAAGCTTATCCCCTTCCTGTGTTTGACTCCAATAACAAACAAATACACATGAAGCAAGTCCAGCCCAAACCTTCTCTTCAGGCTTTACCCCTAAAGTTCCTCCTTGAGGAGTTATTTAGCTACCCTCTAGAGTCCCTCTGCCTCAGACCCAAGATATCTCTGTCAGGGAGCCTAGTTTTGACATTTGCTGTCTCCCTTTTTATTCCATCCAGCTAGAGGGTCTCTTCAACCTGATATTGCTGGCAAGTATTTCAGGGTGGCCAGCTTCAGCCCAGCAAGATCAAATCAGGAAGCGGTTGAGGAGTTGTATGGGCTTTGTGTACCCTACTATAGATATGTAAAACTAATTATTCCTCCAAAAGTTCAAATAATAAAAAGCAAAATATAGTTGAAAAGGTTTAAATTTAAATAATGAGGGGGAGGGGAATCTAACACCACACAAGGTCAATGCTCATGACTAAATATGGGACATTTATCAAGAACACATGTAACCTTACTATTATCCTCACTACGGTTTAATAAAACTTATACAAACATTTGCTTGGGATATATATGTTTTATTTTATTTGCCCTCAAATGCTGAAATGACTGTTTAAAAACAGCCAATTTCAAAATATTAGCCACTAATTGGCATACAAACCAACTTAGAAAAATAGCTCTCTAAACAGATTTCTCTTGTTGGTAATAGTATTAAAATCAAAATATAAAATCAAAAACAGAATTCAAAAACATAAATGCTTGCAGCTTATGCAATAATTTAACCTGAAACTTAAAGAGCAAAAACTGATTATCATATATTAACACTAAATTCCTTTGTTTTTTCCTTAAACGGTTAGGTTATTTGCCTATTTCTTTGTGGATGTGGGGGGTTTACAGTCTCCATAGACTAGACTAATGTATAAACTCATCCTGCAGCACTGATAATGTAACATTCGTACAATTTACTTAAACTTCACTCTAAAATCTAAATCTTCACTGAAAGCTCCAGTTAGCATGGTTGTCATTCAAGCATTTATTTATTACTCTCATTGATAAATAGCCCATTATTATACTATCTGGGTAATATTTACATAAACTATAAATGTTGTTTCTAAATACACACAGAAATGCATACAATTGATCAACATGTGCCTTACTAATGGTTAATGAAATGATTTTAATGAGTAACTGTAGTTTTATTTTCTTTACTGAACATATGTAAACATAGAAAATAAGTGTTGTTAAAACGTTTTAAATAGAAAAAGAAAATCCATTAAACTGTTCTTGTGTTAGATTTCATTAAAATCTTTCTCCCTTATTAGTTTCAGCAATGAGATTATTCAGCTACACATATATCCCCTCATTCTTCTTTTGTAAGCCTCATATTATATTTTATTAACATTATTTCCTGGTTTCCCACAATGCATCATTATAAAATCAAACTTCAGCCACATCATAATGGAGGAATTTTTCAGGCAAGTCAATCTACTACAACTGACATGAAAAAATATGGATTGATGCTTCTGTGCTCTGCGCGCGCGTGCGCACACACACACACACACACACACACACAGTAAGACTTCTTTATTGAAAGGGACACAGCTGATACAATATATTTGGATTTTAGTATTAATAATCTGGATTTTGTATTGTTTCACAAAATCATCTTATTTAAAAATAAATTCAACTCAACTTGGAAAAGAGAACGGTAAACCATAAACAAATAGTGATAAATACCAATATCAAATTGGAGATCAATATCTAGAGGAGTAGCAGAGGGAGCAGTGTTGGCTTGGTATTATTAAGCATCTTTATTACCTATCTGGGACAGAAAGTAAACAGTAACTTCACTAAATACCTTTGTGCTTGCTAAGTCTAAAGAAAAAAAGAATAATCATGATGGTGGGAATTGTGATGACTGAAAGATATTGAAAAGGATATTAAAACTTTTTTAAAACATTTAAAATTATTAAGAGAGAGAAGAAAAGGAAATCCACTACCATTGTGCAAGCTGTCATGAAATGGGAGTTCTCTGTAATATTTTTTATGAATGATATGCATGGTAGCAACTTACTTGAGTGGGAACAAAAGGATGCTCTGAGGGAAGAATGGTAGACATGAGGTATTTATGTTACCATCTGGGGTGGTATGACTGGATTGGTCAAGTTCTGGCTGAAACTGACTCGTATCAATGGAGGATCCAGAAAGACAATGGGAACACTGAACAACTGACAAGGGAAACTCCAGCAGGCAGAACATTTAAACTCAGCAGGAGTCTGCCGGAGGAGGACAATGGACTAAGAGGTGACAGGAGGCTAGGAGAGACATAGGAGCTTACAGACAAAGGGACAGAAAAAGAGAGAGGAACAAAGGTAGTTCCTTCAGCAGCATGGCTCAAGAGAGCCCAGGCTTGGCCAGTAAGACTACATCTTAACCTTTGCTTCTCTGTGCTAACCTAAGGACTTCCCTATGCTGTGTCCCAGTTAACCAATAAACCTACACTGTTTTCAGAAAAGCCATCTGGCATCATTGCGAATACTTGCTATGCTGTACTGATCACTGAAGAAGGCAAAAAGTCTCTGACCAAGAGTCTATCTCAGTTGGACTTCCTGGGCAGAGCTCGCAGTGTGAAACAGGCGTGATGGAGTCCAGAATCTCAGTCCCGGAGGCAGTATGGCGGCCTAAAGGAAGAGTGGGACCTCTCGGAGGTCTAAAGGGGTTCCTCCAAGTACCTGTTTAAAAGTTGGGGCATAGCACAAATCTTGTGGGTCCATGACACAAGCATAGGTAACACATAAATGCATACAGAAATATACACTGAGGCGTTTATATTTTTCTCTCCTACCATCAGTGTGATGCGAACCTGCGGTGTGAACATACATTCAGATGTATGTAAAAATATGAGTAGAAACTGATCATCCAGTCTGCAGACTAATTATTCAGACAGAAGGCAAATTCTATGACAGAGTACAGCTGAGCTAGCTCATCCTGCTAGATGTAATGGTCATTACAGATTAGGTTCAGAGTAGGAATTTAAGTCTGCAGTAGAATTTCTTAATATAAGAAAGGCTGACTCTCAAAAAGGCATCCGAGTGTCTCCTTCACCAGGCAGTCTCCAAAATTCAAAGGACAGGCTTGAAACGAGCAAGAAACCATGTTATATATTGTAAAATAATGATAGTTTGAATTGGTACATCTAATTGTACATAAAACCCAGCTTATTCATCTTTTTATTCATTTAAAACTCACTTCATATTTTTCCCCACTTAGTTTCTACAGTAGCCAAGCATGCTGCAGACTGCCAGCTCATTCGTTCAGAACACAGTTATTTGGTAACTTCACATCAACTCTTCTCTCACTATGGCATTTTTTCTTAATTACTATTATACTGTGTTGCTAAAATTTCTTTTTTAACCTTGCTGTTTAAGTAAATCAATGCCTTCTACTCCAAAGTTTAATAAAATCCCACAACTGACCCCTGTAAGCTAGTTCCAGTGGGAGTGATGGACTATTAGAGCAGTGCATGCTTGAAGTAGGGCAGTAGTAACTATTTCATGGCCCTAAAGGCTCTAAAATGTGTCTAATGAGGGTAACTAAGTTAAGAAGAAAATGCACCACCCTGAAATTTTTTAACTGAAGCATTTGAAACAGTCTTGTCACTAAAGGGAGGAAATACGGGGCTCCAGCTCCTCAACTGTCTGCCAACGCTTCCCCTGCAGCACCAGGAACAGCTCTGATGTAAGCCAGCATCACTCCAGACAGCCACTGTCCTATCCCTGCTCCAGTTGCTCAGTACTGCCCCCATTCACAGCCTGCTGCATCACAGGGGAGGAGGGAGAGAATAGCTCTAGCTGCTTCAATGCTTTCTTCCCTGCCAGGCTGTGGGAGGCCAAGAATGAGCAAAATAAGAGCTCAGCTGGCTCTACATAAGCCTACTAAATAGTTAAACTATTGATTATAGCCCCTTGGCCTTTCTGAAATAATATATTCAGCCCACAGGCTGAACAGGTTAAACACCACTAGAGAAAGGGATCACTCAGACTAAGAGCCAGTGTTATCCACTAAGTCTGGATGCTGCATGATATAAAAGGAAAAATTAAGCAAGGTCAACTAACTGGTTCCTTTTACACTCCCTGTACCCTGCCACAACTGGTGAGGGGAAGTGTATCCACCAACTGAGGGTAGGTCAGCAATCATGTGGACATAATGGTCGTACAACAGAGTTGCGTGTAGATCACTTGTAGCACCACTTGGACCCGTTAGAGGAGTTTGGGCTCCAGAGTCTCACTGAGAGGTCTTGTTGCCACCTTCCTCCTCCTCCTCTTACTTACATGTCACAAGCCAGGGAAGGGGTAAGAGGGGCTTTCAAGAGAACATGCATTCAGCAGACTCACTATCAATTTCACTGGCTCATGTACTCAGTGGCTTCTTCAGGAGATCAGGTTTGTAAGTGGTTACTAAAAAAGAAAAAAAAATGAGGGAGGGGGGGATTTTTGGTAGGACCATCCAGGATCCCAGGAAAGGCTCTGGATTTTGGAAAGGGCATTCCCAATTTTCAGGTCATATGATAAGCTTAACTGAGGACACTGGAGTAAAGATGTAGAGGGATATCAGGAAAAACCCACCTGAAAACATCTGGGTTTTCTCCACTGTGCGTGTGCACGTTTATATATGTTCCTGTGTAGGTGTCTGTATCTATATAAACATGTATCGCCACCCCAAGATAAAGGGGTTTAAAAATTTGCCAAAATAAACTAGACTTGCGTCCTATCATAAACGATAGGCACTGACATGTTTTCGAGTCAAAATCTATAAAGATCGCATCTACATTTAAAAAAACTGAATGGGACTCTAATAGTTTGACATTGGATGAAATCTTGGGCCCTAATGATCTTACTGTATCTAATGCTACTATTTAGAGATGCCATTTCATTTTATGTTCTACTATGATTTCTGTTGAAACCAACTGTTACTTGTGTTTATTAAAATCAAACTGAGAGGAAGTTTCACGTTTGCAGAGCTCCATACTTTTACCACAGCACTCTAAATTTCTCTTAAAACGATCAGCGCTGTATGTGTACTCAGACTTCCAAAAGGGAGTTAAAACTGTTTTGAAATTAAAAAACACTGTACCACTAAAGATTCGCACCCACCCAGGTTCAATAAAGTCTGTGTTGAAAGCCAGAGCATGCCTGATGTGTACGTGTTCTCCTGTACTGCAAAGAAAATGTGATTGGTTTTTTTAAAGCACAGTCTATGTGAGCACCACAATTAAGACAATTGCAATCATTCAAATACTGTATTCTGAAGTAAAAAAAAAAACAAAAAAAGGAAAATGTATAAAACAAAAGTACGCTGGATTTTGGTGCTCTGAATTTTCAAAGATTATCATCAAATTATCATCATCATCAAATGCATCACAGTACTAAATTACCATACCCGTGACATTAAATATTCTGGATTTAAGCTTCCTAACAAAAACACTGAAGGTAAAAGAATGAATGCTTCATTTGCCACACTATGTGCACATTTCCCAACAGAAAAAAATATATTATGCAACCCTCCACTTTAATCTTTCAGTTATTCTTCTGAACCTCTCTTCCCAGAGTCCGGAAGCTGAAGTCATAAAGAAGGTGTCTCTTTGCTAAGATTTCTCTCAAAGAGACCCGCAATCTCTACACTGAAGAGTGGTGAAAGAAATCCCTAATGAGTCGAGAGTGGCAAGAGAAATCCCCAATGATTCTGTCAGCATACATTTTTCATAATGTGATTATCCCCCAGCAGCCTTTAGCTTCTTAGACTCCTTCTCCTCCCAGCCCCCTTCTATAATTGTTTTCCTTGTAGACTAGGCAACAATTATCATTGCTGCAGGACTGAATATGTTCATAAGCTATACATAAACACTAGTTTCATATCAGGGGCTTTTATCACTAATTGCACTATAAAATGTGCTATTAAAACTGAGATAAACAAGATTGTAAAAAAAAAAAATCACATAATGGGCCATGACCACTTAAAAGAAGTGTTTCATAAATGTCACAGTAAAACTTATTTTTCAAAATTTTAGTCATAATATATCTTTTCCCTTCCTGCTCTCTTTTCAGATAGAATAACAAAATTGTTCTGAATTTAAATATGTACTATTTTATATAAATTAATTTAAAAATAGAATGCATTTCTATCAAGTCTGTTCTTCGTGTACTCAACTGTTAATGCATCTTAACAGACATTTTGAGATTTAAAAATCAGTTACTGTGTTGACATCTATTATGCACTGCACGGTATCTAATAAAAAGGACAAAAGAATTATACGAAGTTTCAATCTATGTTATAAATATAAATTACACTAGTTACCTTATGAAGAAATTCCATAAATCTCAAAATGCCAATATGAGGCACAGAAAAAAAAAAAAAAGCATATGAAAATCCTCTCACTCAGTTGCAATATTCAAGTGAAAATGCAAGTTATTAATTTAAATTATAAAAAACAGGTACTACAAAGAATAGTTAAAATGTACAATTGACATGTTTCAGTGTGGCCAATATTTTAAACCTCAAACACATCAACTGAAAAATAAACCGGTTTCTAAACTATACAACAAGTACTCTAAGTATCTGCTTCATACTTTATATATAACAACCAAACTGTAACTCATAGCACACTTTTAAAAGCAGTGGAATTTACCCATATTGTTTTAGAGAAACAACATATTTTAACCTGTCACTTAAGCAGCTGCAGATACAAGAACAGTTAATCAACGTATATTAAAATGAATCTCTAAACTGTAAGAGGCACTCAAATACTTCTTCTAATGAAGTATAAAAAGATTCGAGTTTGGATTCCCATAAACAGATGTCATTCTAATTAATTTGCTTCTAATTTTAAAACAATGTGTATTTTTTGTTTTCATTTTTAAACTATGGATAAATATCCTTTATGTTAGAAGCTACAGAAAGTTCTAATCAACTTTAATTCATTTTAATAGCCTCAAAGGACATTTCTTTTTTGGGCCTGACATAAAGCCAACTGAATTGAGTGAGAGTCTTTCCATTCACTTTAAAGGCTGTTGGATCGGGCCCTTTCAGATTAAAATGATTAAGATTTTCTACATAGGTTCAGTTATGGCAAACAAAACAAACACGTTCCAGCTACTGCATTAAAAACAAACAAAAAACTTACTTTGTCAGATGCTTCCGAAGCCAGAAGGTTAGTAGCAAGAGTCTGTAGTTTCTGATGGGCCACGTTTTTTAGAGCAGCAAGGCTACGTCTAGTCATAGCCTGTTTTAGATTGACGGCTGGGTGACTAAGGGAATCTACTGCAGCTGGAACTGCCTCATCACAAGCATTCAAGATCTCGACTGCCGTTATCCCCATCACACAACGATCCAGTGCACCTTGAAACATAAGGTGAATAATGAAATGCATTATTTTAGTACAGACAATTCAAAAATGTCAAAAGCATATGTTAAGCAGTCACTTATTCTGCAGTATTTTCTGTAATGCCTAAGACTACCACTTATTATTTATGTTACTAACGTGGTTAGGAGCCCTAGCCATGTAGCGGGACCCCAATGTGTGAGGAGCCACACAAGAACATAGATTGTAAGCTCTATGGAGGCAGAGACTAAGTATAAGACAAGAGACAACAAATGGCTATAGAAAGATGAGGGAGTACAGGAAACCATGAGGCCATTAGTCAACACACTTGGCAGTGGTACCATCACAACGGCAACCAAACTAATATTCCTAATGTGGTGGGATTTTCCTGCATTTCCTTGCAATTACAGGATGAAAAAAATCACAGCCACTACATTTGATTTTTATCATAGGCAAAGTCAGTAGCAACATTTACAGTTGCCTAACACTTTCCATTACCAGCCTGTTTCCAGTTACTTTTAACTTTGTCAGACTTTATTTGTTGTGGCTTAAGTTTTCCATGCTTTCTCTCAGACTAGATGTTTTCGTTTAAGCAAAAACATCTCAGTCATTTCTGAGAAAGAGGTTAGTGAAAAAAAAACAAAAAAAAACTTTTGTTAGTGTTCAAAGAAATCGATGACAAATTCTGTTAAGAGCTGTGCTTTCATGCTTTGAGGCCGGAACTCAAAATATGACAGGCTGATAATCTCTCCTTTGCCCCAGTGCTAAATTATAAAACTCTGAAAATTGCCATTTGCACATGCTCAGTTGAGCTTTTAAGAGGCTTGCTGCTAAAGTCTCTGATCATTCCATCTACAGTGAGCATGCTCCACAGCCTCACAGAGCTCTGGCTCCAGACAGAGCACAGCAGCAGCAGCAGCCACCATCTCACTATTTTATGGGCAGTAGTGCTGGCCTGGAAGCAAGGAAACCAGAAGTTCTAATCTCAGCAACTTCACTTACCAGTATTAATAATTCTGTGCATTTCACTGAATTTATTACTGACAAGTCCTCAACACTAACTTGTGAAGGAGGCAAGTATTCCACAATATTTTGCTGATCAGATAACTGAGGGTGCACTAGGTCCATTCTGGCAATAGATGTCTGAGTCTACTATATTAGAGACAAGTCTCATTCATTCTAAAAAGCACTGCTGCTGTGAATGTATGAGTAAGACACAGGTTCTCATTCTGTGGTTTGCACCTCCCTCAGGGGTGGAGGGGTTCCAATAGATTTTTAAAAAGAACAGGCGTACTTGTGGCACCTTAAAGACTAACAAATTTATTTTAGCATGAGCTTTCGTGAGCTACAGCTCACTTCTTCGGATGCATAGAATGGAACACACAGACAGGAGATATTTATACATACAGAGAACATGAAAAGGTGGAAGTATGCATAACAACAGGAAAAGTCTAATCAATTGAGATGAGCTATCATCAGCAGGAGGAAAAAAAACTTTTTGAAGTGATAATTAAGATGGCCCATAGAAGGTGTGAGGAGAACTTAACATAGGGAAATAGATTAAATTAGTGTAATGACCCAACCATTCCCAGTCTCTGTTTAGGCCAGAGTTAATTGTATCTAATTTGCATATTAATTCGAGTTCAGCAGTTTCTCTTTGGAGTCTGTTTTTGAAGTTTTTTGTTGCAAAATTGCCACCTTCAAGTCTGTCACTGAGTGGTTAGAGAGGTTGAAGTGTTCTCCCACTGGTTTTTGAATGTTATGATTCCTGATGTCAGATTTGTGTCCATTTATTCTTTTGCGTAGAGACTGGGTTTGGCCAATGTACATGGCAGAGGGGCATTGCGGCACATGATGGCATATATCACGTTGGTAGATGTGCAGGTGTACGAGCCCTTGATGGCGTGTCTGATGTGATTAGGTCCTATGATGGTGTCACTTGAATGGATATGTGGACAGAGCTGGCATCGGGCTTTGTTGCAAGGATAGGTTCCTGGGTTAGCGTTTATGTTGTATGGTGTGCGGTTGCTGGTGAGTATTTGCTTCAGGTTGGGAGACTGTCTATAGGCAGAATCAAGGTTGCTTGAGCAACATGAATTCAGCTCCTTGTGAGTATGAATGATAATATAGTCTTGCCCAACATCACATAGGAAGTCTGGCAGACCTCTATCCTCAGCTCTCTTGGGTTACAATCCAGTGTCTCACAAGGGTCTGAATTAATGTTTCCCAAGCAACTTTAATCCTGGCATTTCCTAACTTTTGAGCACTTGTGTTTGCAATCTTTAGTTTCATTCAACAGGATGTAATTTTATATATGTGCATATAGGCGTGTCCACACACACACCCTCAGTGCAAAACTGTACTTCAAGATGTTTCAATGGGAGATGCTGGGTACTCAGAGCTTTTGAAAAAAAATATCATGTCACTTTATCCACATCTGTAGCTTTAGCCATCCATTTTTGAATATGTTGGCCACTATGCCTTCTCTAGAAAGTTGCTAGTACTTGCATTCTTTCTGGGCCAGTACCATAATAAGATGCTGCTATACAAGTACCTAAAGACTTTATATCTGAAGTTTTTAAAGGCAAAGTTTTTTTTAAAGAATATAAAAAACATAACTGAATATGCCCTTTATGTCATGACTTGTCCTCAAAAGAGAATAATGTACCAGCAGCCTGTCAAAATACAAAGGGTAAAAGTCTTTAACCACAGTGGTGGGACTAGTTTAAAAAAATGACTTCAAAACTGGAGCTCTGAAATATTTATTAGGACCAATAGTACATTTCATTTTTTTAAAGACATTTAAGATGTACTTTGAAGTCTTTTTCAGATTTGACATTACGAGGAGTCCCAATTTATAAGAAAAATGTTTCCAGTTCTTTTCCCCAGTACCTTCCTAGTGATACATTCAAGTTGATCTCACAGGATATTAATTTCACCCAGTTACTCCTGTAATATTGGAACAACAGGTGCTGGGATATTTGCACAGCAGAACATTGTTTATGACAGAAATGGTTGACTGGTATATGGTCTGGTATATGACTGATCTTTTAACCACTTTTTTCCTGTCTTTTGACAGTGGCCAATGCCAGGTGCCCCAGAGGGAATGAACAGAACAGGTAATCATCAAATGATCCATCTCCTGTGTCCCATTCGCAGCTTCTGGCAAACAGAAGCCAGGGACACTTCAAAGCATGATTTTGCATCCCTGCCCATCCTGGCTAATAGCCATTGACTAGTAAGTTGGGACTATGAGTGATAATTAAAGGTTTTTGGTTTGGGGTTTTTTGCACAGATGGAAATGTTATGGTATCCCTGCCAAATTCCAATTTGGGCAATTACATACCTACAATAAGATCACTTAAAAAATTGTTTGCAACCAGGGTTGTTTTTGTTTTTTTAAATCATGCCCCAGTTCTAGATAAAATAAGTTACCAAAGCATCTTAAGTAAAAAAACCAACCTATTTCTCCCTAGCTTAATAATCTCAATTAATAGAAATATAAGTGCTTTTCATATTAAACCACATCCTACTGTGGAAACACTTTTGGTAGCAGGAATATTATATGTATCAGTTCAATTAATGATGTTTGAGAAGCTTATTAATGTCTTACGTAATCCCTGTTACACCAGGATTTAAACTGCAGGTGAGAGCCCAGGCACTGAAAAGGTCACAAAGAATTGAAGCAAAACAAGAAGCCATGACCTCTCCTATGCCAGGGTGGCCACAGAGGCCAGCACAACCACATAAGTCAGTGTAAGTTGCCAGGAAAGCCATGAGCATAGTAGCCAGACAACTGTGCTTATTCACTTCCACCTTGCAGCAACCCCCTCACAAGAAGCTCATTTGCACCCCTTCACAGTGAGATTTAAAATTGCTCCTTTCCCTAATGGAAACAGAGATGGAGGCCAGGGCAGTACAAACTTTGCCTCCATCTCAGTAAGCAAAGCTTTGCTGGTACACGAAAGCAAAATTCACATTGTTACACTGAACAGTATGTGAAATCATCAACATAACCCAATAGATGTTATTTTCTACTTCGGACTGTGAAGTAATGATAAATAGACGGCACAGCTGCAGGACCTCCTCCTGCTTCTACCTGGTGTATTGAGAGAAAAGCAACACAGCAACAAAACTAACTAGCTACAACATCAGATATGAAGAAAGATCTGCTTTGAAGAGAAGTTCACAGACTGTCAAAGACGAAAAAAGCCTTGCACAATTTGCCTCATTCATCTGCTAGTTTGGATGAATCTGGTTCCACGCAGACATTTTCCTCTTATTGCCCTGTCCTGTTATTGCTCCGATTATATTTCATAAGACCTCATGATGTGCTTTCCTTTTCCCCTTCTAGTACATTTCATATTTTCCCCTGCCGTACAGAAACTACCTCCTCTTTCCCTATCAGGGAAAGATATCTGTTACTGTAATGTTTTCCCCTCACCCCCAACAATGTGATGAATCAGGTCACCCAGGCTAACTGTCTATTTGAAGATGTGCATATTACTGATTCACTACAGTGGTAGGTTTAATGTGAGGATGGCTTTCCACAGATTAACACCGCATATGTATTTTGATTTATTTCCTTTCTATGTCTGTAACACCTTAGAATATATAATTTTCTACATCATATCTACCACTTTTACACACTGTTGCCTGTTCTGTTATTTAAAACTCATTCTCATCCTCTTAAACGCTTCCAGTTGAATTCAGAGATGTTATTTTGAGTATTATCCATCTTTTACTTACTTACTCAGAACAGCTTATAGAGCACCTTTCATCATATGATCTTAAGGCACTTTACAAATCAACTACGGCACCCCCATGAGTAGGTAAATATGATTATCCCCCATCTTACAGACAAGGAAACTGAAGCACAGAGAGGTTAAGACACTTGCCCAGGATCACACAAGTCAATGGCAGATCTGGGAATAAAAGTCCAGATTTCCTGACTCCAAGTCCTGTTGCTTTAACCACTAGACTGTGCTTGCTCAGCAGTTACTTCAAGTTTATGGACAAACGTAAACAACAGACAGTTACTGAAGTCTCCATCAGTGTGTCCAGTAGTTGCCAGCCCAAGTGCATTGACTAACTTTCCTAAAGATGAATAAGAAATTAAGTGAGGAAAAAATAACCACAGCTAACTGGATTTCCCCAAATCTAATCAAGAACTAATTATTGGTTTCAACTACTGGAATGTATGTAAGAGCTTGTGGCACCAAAGAATCCTAGGTATACCCCATATTTAGAGAGCCATATTTCCCAAAAGTAACAGGTGATAATGTATGTTTGGTGTCATGCCAATCTGTCTTGCAGATGGAAAGCTAGACAAACCTTTTAGAACATATCCCAAAAAAGTAGAATTTAGCTCCAAATGAAGGGATATTTTGTTCAGTTTTTTGCATTTGGCCTTACCGGTATCCATTTGCCAGACGTAAACAGATCCGTCTACACATCCCACCACCAGGTAATCATCTGAAGGCCTCCACTTTATTACTTGAATGGGGAAAAGGTGACGAGATGCCAGCATAATACATTTTTTCTCTCGCAAACTCAAAAGTCCTACTGAATGGTCACTGGCTACTGAGCAGATGCAGTGCTGGACTCTTGCCTGAAAAATAAAATGTGTCTTGATCATAATAAGATTACTTTACATTTCCATATCATTCTTCATCAGAGATCTAAGTAATAAACCAGCTTCAACAATCATTACCCATTTTACAGATAAGACACAGAGGGTGAAATCCTAACCCCATCAATGTCCATAGCAAAATTCCCATTTGACTTTAATGGGCACAGGATTTCACCCAGAGAACTTAAGTGATTTGCTAAAGATTGCACATATTGAATAGCTGGGAACAGAATTTAGGAAGTTACCTGTTAATCACTTGAACATACTTGCTTATCTAAGCAGGTTGTGAACAGGTGTTAGAGGATAATGGACATCGTGCCTCTCCTATATTACTTAATGGTACAAGAGTCTCAGTATGGAAGTATCTGAAAATTACTACACAAAACCAATGATGTTACTTAACTAACATTAATTAAGAGGCTCTGAACTTTTCAAACCTTGATATACATTCATTTGTTCTTAAAAAGTGATCACTGAAGTTATCTAACATTTTTCCTTATTAGAAGAAAATTTAGAGATAAGGTTTAAATACTTTTTTTTTTAAGTGCATCTCATCCAAACACTTACTGAGATATTTTCTGAAAAGCTGCAAAATTAATGCAATGAGAACAAGAAATAAGCATGTCTTTGAACAGTTTTGCAGTCTTTTAAAAACAATTCAGCCATTTGACAAAATAGTTCACCTTCAAAACAAATGCAGATTATTTACTCTCAAAAGAATCTTTGTTTTCATTTTATTATATTACAACATGAAACATGAGCCAATACAGGGAACGACACTACAGCCCTGATCCAGAAGGGAGCTCCGCATTTATAAATCTCTGTGCCAATGTAGCTTTCCACTGACTTCCTTGGGGGTCTGCCTAAGTAGAGCCATTTGTAAAATCAGAGCCTAAAACAGTATTTTTAGTAAATCTATTAATTCACAACTTTGCTGTAGGAGAGGAAATGATAGGATGAAGGTATTTGCACCTCCCATTTCCTATTTTTTAAAGGTCAAAAACACACAGCTGACAAAGGGAAATTTCTATCAAACAAGCAGATATTGCTCCTGAAGCTTTCAATTAGTTAGTGTTTAGGTGAATTGTCAAAATAAGATTTCCCGTAAAAAAAACCAATCTTATTCTTTATTACCACTGGCTGTGGTTCTTTTAGTGTTTGCATAATTGAACACACAAAAATGTGCCTTTATAACTAATCAATAAATCAACATATAGAGACACCATCAGAAATAATTCAAATAGAAAGGAATACTATAAGCAAGATACTCCTGAACAATTTCTTTTTATGCCTTTAAATTCAAGCATCATTGCAAACTACATTTAATATTACATTTAATTTTGGGCAAGTATTAATTTTTTTAAACGGTTATAAGTTGAATGGAGCCATAAACATCCAGTAACAATTAAAGCAAACGAAACAGACTCTATAAGTATTTACATCATTGTGTATTGCCACAACAGATACAGGCCCTGATTCAGAAAAGCACTTAAGTATGTATGTAAATTATTTTTCTGAATAGGGACTGAAACACATACTTCCCTAAATGAAGACCATAGTACTTAGAAAGACTGGCACATACAATTTTATTCAGTTGAAAACAGACAGGAGAAACCTTTAGAATATAAAATCAAAGCAAATCCAACCGCCTGCAAGTGTGCCAAGGTGTATTCTAAGTAGCAACTCTAGAGTAAAGTCTTGAGATTAAAATAACATCATGTACCCAAATAAAAGTGTTATGTATGGCACATGTAAGTTAAGTTATTTTAGTATAATTTGTTGATATAATGTTCATTATTATTATCGTAATGTATGACTAACTTTTCTATATGCATGTAGAGCAATGGCTCCCAAACTTTTTACTAAGGTGACCCATAAACTGCATTTTTTCTTCTTTTGCAACTCCCCTTATATACATGCAAACTCCACTCCATCAACACAACCCTAATCCCACAAGAGAGGAAGCCTGCAGGGAGGAAGTTTGGAGACAAAACCCACACCGAACTCATCCTGCAGTGGCAGTTCCTGTCCTGCAGGGCTGGGCCTGGCTCTCCACTCAGGGGGCAGCCAGGCAAAACCTGAGTGGCACTGAGACTCTGTGCACCAGGTCACAATACCCAGAGCGGGGCCCAGCCCCACAGGACAGGAACCACCACCGTGGGGTGACTACGGGGCAGGCTCGCTCTCCAACTGCACCCCTAGGTCTCCCCTGTACATTGGGCCGGGAGAAGTATATGCTTGCCTCCACCAGGGCCCAGGGATGAGTTAATACAGCCCTATATGTGATGACCCATCCAGAAACTTCCCACAACCCACTGGTACGTCTGGACTCACCATTTGGGAAGTACTGATCTAAAGAATGGCAGTAGGCATACAACAAATGAAGTCTGAATTAGGTTGAAGTTATTTTACAATAGAGCTGAAGTTACTGTCATCAAATTATCAGCCCAACCAGTATAGGATCCCAAACCCCCATAATAATCATTACCTCCAGAAGTCCATTCCTTAACAAAATGTATCTTCTATTTACCAATGAATGCCTAATCCTGGCAGTAAATTACAGCACAGTCCAGTGAGTGTTGCATAAACATAATTTAGAATATACAGGATAAGCTAAATTCTTATCCCACCAAAGTACACATGAGTTTTGATATCAATGGGGTCAAGAACTTACCCTATTAATTCTTCGATATCTGTAGAGCACAATGCACAGTTCAAATTCTATAAAAATCACAACCCTCCTTTTATATCAAAGGGAGTTACCTTCACGTACAGGGCACAGATCAGGCCCAGTGCTGAACAACAGAGCACCATAAGCCATCAGAATTATAGTAGTTATGCCATAAAAGCTTATGAGGATCATTCTTTCTGATGCCTTTCCAGTTTGAAAGCATACTTACTAGGGCTGTCGATTAATCGCAGTTAACTCACGCGGTTAACTCAAAAAAATAAATCATGATTAAAAAATTAATCGCGATTAATCGCAGTTTTAATTGCGCTGTTAAACAGAATACTAATTGAAATTTATTAAATATTTTTGGATGTTTTTCTACATTTTCAAATATTTTTATTTCAATTACAACAGAGAATAAAAAGTGTACATTGCTCCCTTTATATTATTTTTATTACAAATATTTGCACTTTAAAAAACAAAATTATAAACGTATGAGGTGAACTGAAAAATACTATTTCTTTCAAGTACTGTAGTGCAATCTCTTTGTTGTGAAAACACAACTTACAAATGTAGCTTTTTTTGTTACATAACTGTACTCAAAAACAAAACAATGTAAAACCTCAGAGCCTACAAGTCCACTCAGTCCTACTTTTTGGTCAGCCAATCATTAAGACAAACAAGTTTGTTTACATTTACAGGATATAATGCTGCCCACTTCTTATTTAAAACGTCACCAGAAAGTGAGAACAGACGATCACATGGGACTTCTATAGCCAGCATTTCAAGGTATTTACATGCCAGATATGCTAAACATTCGTATGCCCCTTCATGCTTCGGCCACCATTCCAGAGGACATGCTTCCATGCTGATGACACTCGTTGATTATGCTTCGGCCATATATTTAATGTTATAGTAGTCTCGGATGATGACTCGGCACATGTTGTTCATTTTAAGAACACTTTCACTGCAGATTTCACAAAATGCAAAGAAAGTACCAATGTGAGATTTCTAAAGATAGCTACAGTACTTGACCCAAGATTTAAGAATCTGAAGTGACTTCCAAAATCTGAGAGGGACGAGAATGCTTTCAGAAGTCTTAAAAGAGCAACACTCAGATGTGGAAACTACAGAGCCCAAACTACCAAAAAAGAAAATCAACCTTCTGCTGGTGGCATCTGACTCAGATGAGGAAAATAAACATGCATCGGACAGCTCTGCTCTGGATCGTTATCTAACAGAACCTGTCATGAACATGGAATGGTGGATGAAGCATGAAGGGACATGTGAATCTTTAGTGCATCTGACATGTAAAGATTCATGCTACAGGCTACAACAGTACCATGTGAACGTCTGCTCTCACTTTTACGTGATATTGTGAACAAGAAGCAGACAGCATTATCTCCTGCAAATATAAACAAACTTGTTTGTCTGAGCGATTGGCTGAACAAGAAATAGGACTAACTGGACTTTTAGGCGCTAAAGTTTTACATTGTTTTATTTTTGAATGCCATTATTTTTTGTACATAATTCTACATCTGTAAGTTCGCCTTTCATGATAAAGAGATTGCACTACAGTACTTGTATTAGGTTAATTGAAAAATACTATTTTTTGTTTTGGTTTTTACAGTGTAAATATTTGTAATAAAAATAAATATAAAGTGAACACTGTGCACTTTGTATTCTGTGTTGTAATTGAAATCAATATATTTGAAAATGTAGAAAACATCCAAAAATATTTAAATAAATGGTTTTGTATTATTTTTTAACAGTGCAATTTATTGCACAATTAATCATGATTACTTTTTTTAATTGCTTGACAGCCCTAATACTTACAGTATTAGTCTCACTACTGCTTTATCTAACTTGTCCTTACATCTCCAGTAATGGTGGCTTGAACACCTCCATTAGCAACATCTGAAAGGACAAGGCACGGGACAATACAGGCCTTTTAGAAATGATGGCAACAAATTATGTATCAATTTACCACTCAATATACATAAACAGAAATAATGGGCCATACAGCAACTGAACTGTTCTGATCATGATTCTCTTTAGACCCTAAATGCTATTCATTACAAGCTTATTAAAAAAGCAAAAGCAAAGTACTCCTTAAATAATGGAAGTCTCTACTGACAATTTATCAGCTTCATCAATTCACAGAAAAAGTGTTCCATTAAAATATCTGTAATATTTTATGTCAGGTTTAGACCTATTTTAATAAGCGTCTCCCACCAAAATTGGTATTCGGTACTCAGAATGGGACATTCTGCTAAAGTATGTGAGAGTGCCCTCTATATTTTACTGTTTGTTTTTTTTTTAGAGCTATTTGAAAATAGCTGTAAAGGAGTGGAACACAGCTAAGTATGATTATCACCAAGCTCAGGGCTTGATCTTGCAAACGCTTATACACATAAGTAGTTAGTGCAACTACTCATGTATATAAAGTCAGCGACATGAATAAGTGTTTGCAGTCTCAGGGCCATATAGCGTAAGGCAATGGTGGCATCACTGAGATTCCAAATATTCTGATATTTAACTTCCAGTTCTTGTGATAAGCCAAACATCATAAGTAACAAAACAGTAGCTCATGTCACTACAGTATCATTTAAAAAAAAAAAAGTAGATGCCAAATAAAATTAAAAAAAAATCAATATAGATTTAATCAAAGAATAATGTGTAATATCAACATTTCCACATTAAATTATCAACCAAAAATGCTGCTTATATGCTATTACAATTATCCCAGGAAATAACATAGTAAAAAATAACCTTCAAGGAATGAAATCACAAATGGAGAAGAACTTCTGAAAGACATTTTCCCTAAAGAAATCCCCTAGTAACAGCACAGAAAGACAATGAATGGAAGAATAGCCCCTCAAGGAGCATTATTAAAGATCATAAACAATTTTGATGCAAGTCTGTTAGCAAAAATAAAGGACAACCAAATTGTTTCAGTCCTTCTGATTTATAATAAAGAATACAATTTTTAACAAGTTACAATATGTAAGTACCTAAATTATGCTCAACATGGACAATTATAAGGCTTGCCTCTGTGAGCTTAGGCTAAATTCCCTCCACACACTGTTGTGTATCATGTTGTGCATCAGGTGTCAGAAGCTATCCGCTCATGAACGTGCATTTCAGTAGTGATGTATGTATAATTTGTAATGATATTTTGGATCCTGTGAAATAAGGCATTTTATATGTAAGAAAAAGTCTTCTTTTTCTTCGTCTTCTTCATGCATTTATGCTGATTCTGCATTTATCCAGCTTCCTGTCCAATTATAACCTTCTAAAAGATTTTAACAGAAAGTTCTTTTTCAAAGGAACAAAATCCTGTGCCAAGGACCCTCACCCTCTTCATTATTTTTCTGCTGAAAAAATACACTTTTAAGACCATGGGAAACATCTTCTGTTGCATTAGTGTGGCTTGCTCCTTGGTGCAGTTAAGATTAGCACATTGGTGAAAGTGTAATTGAACTACATTTTTAAAATGTCTACATTTAACTAAAAAGCCTAGACTAAAAATCATTCATTTAAAAATCAGAATCTATGCTATTCTTCATCCGTTATCTTTTGGTGTAAAAATGTAATAGTTATTTTAAAAAATGTGAGAAAAATAATCCACACATGAAAAATCCACACACTGACAACATCTTAAAGAAACAGTGTTTCATGTCAGGCTGTAGAATCTCATATAGTTTGATTTTAAAAATAACTGAAAGAAAATTCCTTTTCACTTAACATGCCATAAGGTGTAATCTGCATACACACCGCAATAAATAGTAGTGCTCTGGTCAAAGGTTAAGTGAGGCTTTATTGAACCAGCTAAACAGAGATATTATGATTCAGTGATCAGCACATAATGCGGTTAGCTCTCAAATGCTCAACAGAACGGATGTTTGCCAGGCATTCAGCAAATATGCTCATACCCCCTCCCCGTTCACTTTTTATGCATCACTTAGGCCCTTTGGTCTTTAAGCACATCTATTGATGCGCTTTCAACTACCAGCACAACCGATCAGGTCATTAAGTTAGCAGTAATTCTTCCATTTGTGAAATTAGTTTTATAGAAGGATATTACCAACTTTCCTTCAAATCAATATACTGCATGTGTCCTTTTCCTGAAAAGGATGCAAATCTTGAATGGGGGGGAGAGAGAATAGAACTTCTAACATTTATTTTGTAATTATTACAAAACACAGCAACTCATGTGCCCTGCTTTAGTTAAGGTTGTAAGTAGGGCTGTCAATTAATTGCAGTTAACTCATGCGATTAATTTTTTTGCAGTTAATCATGCTTAAAAAAATTTAATTGCGATTAATTGCCGTTTTAATCACACTATTAAACAATAGAATACCAATTGAAATTTATTAAATATTTTGGATGTTTTTCTACATTTTCATATATATTGTATTCTGTGTTGTAACTGAAATCAAAGTGTATATTATTTATTATAAATATTTGCACTGTAAAAATGAAACAAAAGAAACAGTATTTTTCAATTCACCTCAAAGAAGTACGGTAGTACACTCTCTTTGCCATGAAAGTGCAACTTACAAATGTTGATTTTGTGTGTGTGTTACATAACTGCACTCAAAAACAAAACAATATAAAACTTCAGAGCCTACAAGTCTACTCAGTTCTACTTCTTGTTCAACCAATCGCTAAGACAAACAAGTTTGTTTACATTTACAGGAAATAATGCTGCCCACTTCTTATTTACAATGTCACCAGAAAGTGAGAACAGCCATTTGCAAGGTATTTATGTGCCAGATATGCTAAACATTCATATGTCCCTTCATGCTTTGGCCACCATTCCAGAGGACACACTTCCATGCTGATGACACTCATTAAAAAAAATGCATTAATTAAATCTGTGACTGAAATCCTGGGGGGAGAACTGTATGTCTCCTGCTCTCTTTTACCCGCATTCTGCAATAAATTTCATGTTATAGCAGTCTCGGATGATGACCCAGCACATGTTGTTCATTTTAAGAACACTTTCACTGCAGATTTCACAAAACACAAAGAAGGCACCAATGTGAGATTTCTACAGATCGCTACAGCACTCAACCCAACGTTTAAGTATCTGAAGTGCCTTCCAAAATCTGAGAGGGACAAGGTGTGGAGCATGCTTTCAGAAGTTTTAAAAGAGCAACACTCCAATGTGGAAACTACAAAACCCAAACCATCAAAAAAGAAAATCAACCTTCTGCTGGTGGCATATGACTCAGATAATGAAAATGAACATGCGTTGATCCACACTGATTTGGATTGTTATCAAGCAGAACCCATCATCAGCATGGACGCATGTCCTTTGGAATGGCGGTTGAAGCATGAAGGGACTTAAGAATCTTTAACGCATCTGGCATGTAAATATCTCGCAGCACCGGCTATAACAGTGCCATGAGAACGTCTGTTCTCACTTTCAGGTGACATTGTAAACAAGAAGTGAGCAGCATTATCTCCTGCAAATGTAAACAAACTTGTTTGTCTGAATGATTGGCTGACAAGAAGTAGGACTGAGTGGACTTGCAGGCTCTAAAATTTTACATTGTTTTGTTTTTGAGTGCAGTTTTTTTGTACATAATTCTACATTTGTAAGTTCAACTTTCATGATAAAGAGATTGCAGTACAGTACTTGTATTAGGTGAATTGAAAAATATTATTTCTTTTTTTTTACAGTATAAATACTTGTAATCAAAAATAAATATTAAGTGAGCACTGTACATTTTGTATTCTGTGGTGTTATTGAAATCAATATATTTGAAAATGTAGAAAACATCCAAAAATATTTAAATAAATAGTATTCTATTATTGTTTAATCATGCAATTAATTTTTTTATCATGTGACAGCTCTAGTTGTAAGTAGTTCTATTGTGATTTTTTTCTTTTTTTGGCAGGGATTCCAAAATCTGGTCATAAAAAGTTCACTCTCAGCTAAATATTTTAATTTAGGAGGGAAGTTTGGTGGAGTTTATAAAGGCTACTATTTTCTCACAGAGGTCACAGAAGTCATGGAATCTGTGACTTCCAGAGACCTCCACAACTTGAGCTGGCAGCACCTGGGAGCTGCCAGGTCCCCCCACTGCCTGTGACGGCTAGGAACTGTGGGGGCCCTGAGCTCCCACCTGCAGCGGCCCTGAGCTCCCACCTGCAGCAGGGGTACCCTGCAGAACAGAGCCACCATGGTGGTATGGGGACCCCGCAGCTCCCCATTTTGTCATGCATATTTTTAGTAAAAGTCATGGATAGGTCACGAGCTTCCATGAATTTTTCTTTATTGCCCATAACCTGTTCCTGCTTTTTACTAAAAATATCCGTGACAAAATCTTAGCCTTAATTATGAGTATGGGAATGAACAAGAATAAAGCAGAACTGCTTAGCCAAGAACAGTGCCGAACTAAAGAAAGAGAAAGAACTTAGACAGCAAAAAGTTGGCAAGGTCATATGACTTCCTTCCAGTGGTACCCAACCTTTTCAGCCAAAAAGAAGTATTGCAAAATATCAAGGGATGCTACCAGGAAGGGAAAGGCTATTTAAAGCTGCCCTTCTTTTAACCCCCAATGTCGATTATAGACGAGTGGGGAATCCATGATACTAGTGTGCATTTAATATAAACTTACACTACAGTTTTCTGGTGGAACTAGAAGCTGTGTAATCTCTCCACCATGGACACAGAAGATGTGTTTCATTTCTCCAGAAAAGATGTCCCATATAATGACTGAGAAATCCACACCACCTGAGATCAAGTATCTTTGGTCATAACGAGATGAGACCTGATGAGGATACAGTAAACATGTAACTTTGTTCCGATGAGCCCGGAGATTTCTGTGAGGTGGCCAACCTGGGAAATAATTTTTAAAAAAAAGTTTAATAGGACAACAAAATAACTTTCAATATTCAACAATATTTTTAATTAAAAAACTGAGTAGAATTTTAGCAGGAGTAGTAAAAGAGGCAGGGAGAATTCTCAAATCTTCACCCTTCCTTCCTCACCCCTCGAGCAGATATACTAGTTATGACACTGGTAGACCAGGTACCAGCTCATGCCAAAGCCCCAGGCCAATTCACTTGTTTAGTAGTACAGATCAGAGTGATTGTTAAATCACTAAGAATGTTTAAACTTCATGAAAACTAATGGGATGTTATTTGCATTGTTTTCACTTATCTGTGTCCTGTTACAGGAGGGTTGGAACAGGGTGGGCCAGTGGACAATGGCCCTCCCACTTTTTACAAGCTGTAAGGATGAGTAACGGGGGGAAGGAGGCAGCAGGATCTTGTGGGGGAAAAGCCAGTGCGGGAGTGGGGCCGTGGGGGGAAGGGGCGATGCAAGGGTGTGGGGCCATGTTCAGGCACCGTTGGCCCCCCCACTGTTAGGAAGCTTCCCCCTCCTTGTCCTGTTATAATGTAGTAGCAAACATTTATATTGTGTGTACCCCTGTAACTAAATAACCCATCAAATGAGAAAGAAACCTTGTAGAATGCAAATGAAGAACTCTGACAGAAAAGAGCTAATTTCAAAGAAGTGGTCATTGTGTGATGATTAGAGGTCAAGGACTCAAAATGCATTCCTCATGCTCTACCATCAAAGAAAAAGCCCATGTGGGCAGTGACACTGTCAGCTTGTCTTCTGTGAGAAGAAGCTGTAAGTATGGATTCAACGAAATATCCTTCATCTCTGGACTGTTTGGACTCTTACAGGGAAGTGCACCAGATGCAAAGCAGAGATCCCCAGAGACAATCTGGGTACCCTGAAAGACTTTTGGGAAACTGGCAGTTTATTACATCACTGCCACCATTTGGAATTATAAACGGTGACTCACCTGTGCATATATTTCACCAGCTTTAGCCTCTCAGTAACTCATTTCCTTTTCTTAGCTAATAAACCTTTTATTTGTTTACTATAGAATTGGCTACCAGCATTGTCTTTGGTGTAAGATCTAGAGTACCAATTGATCTGAGGTAAGTGATTGGTCTCTTGGGACTTGGAACAACCTGATGTGGTATGATTTTTAGTTTGTGACCTTTTATCACAAAGTCCAGTTTGCCTGGGTGGCAAGATAGACTGGAGAGGCTAAGGGGACTGTCTGTGACTCCACAGTAAGATTGGTATAGTGATCCAGTTTACATTTGTTACTGGTTTGGTGAAATCTAATTATAGAACACGACACCACGTTGGGATGTCTACCCTGTTTTCTGAAGTAGGCATCAACAGTTGTGAGCCACTCGGGGCGGCTCTAGCTTCTTTGCCACCCCAAGCACGGCAGTCAGGCAGCCTTCGGCGGCTTGCCTGTGAGAGGTCCTCGGTCCCACGGATTCGGCAGCTTGCCTGCGGGAGGTCCGCCGGTCCTATGGCTTCGGCGTACTGCTGCCAAATTGCCGCCAAACCCGCGGGACCGGCGGACCTCCCACAGGCACTCCCACCAAAGGGCAGGGGCGCCCCCGTGGCTTGATGCCCAGGCGCACTCTTGGGCCTGGGGTGCCCTGGTGGTGCCACTGGAGCCACTCCAGACAGCATAACATGAGCTAGGAGCCAGTTTGTGTTTATTATTTAGATTTCTCCTGATATAAAAGAATTTAGTGATTATCACGGGTATTGTAAAAATAGTTCCCTTTTGATCTTCTATTCACTAAAGCACTAGATGCTGAAAAGTGACCTCCCACAATTCCTACTTATGTCAATGTTGTTTGCAGACGACCAGCACCTTTTGTAATTCCGCCATGCATGTCTAATTTTTGCTTACATACCTCTCCTGAGCATGTGCTCTCCTTGCAGAAGCTGAACTATTGCAGTTTGAGTTGCTGGCACAATAACAATGCTTCCATCTTCACGACCACAAACCAGGCGTCCATGTGCTGGGATATACACGCTGGCTGTAACTTTAAGTGGTTCATTACTGTTTGGTATTAAGCTTAATTGGTCTATAATTCCAGCAGGACAAGGAGTAAGTTTACAAAAAGTTTCTTGCAAAGAAGTTGAAGTTGTCATTTGCAGTCCTGTTAAAAAAAAAGTGATTAAAATAATGATAGCACCTGTATTGAGAAGATCTCAAAGCCATTTATCAATAACCTCTACCCCGATATAACACAGTTCTCAGGAGACAAAAAAATCTCATCGCGTTATAGGTGAGACCACGTTATATCAAACTTGCTTTGGCCCCCTCATTCCTTGTTCTCTAACTGCCCCCTCCAGAGACCCCCATCCCTAATCACCTTGTATGCGAACCCGCATTATGTTGGGTCACGTTGTATCGCGGTAGCAGTGTATTAGTAAATTTTACAAAGACCCTTATAAGTACGTACAAAACACATATTGGAGATTAATTCACCTACCACAACAATGCAGTCAGTCACTTTCAAACTTTAACACTCAACTCTACTAGCACACAGAAATACCAGACCAGAGTTTGAGAAAGGAATTGAAAAAGAATGTATCAAACTTAAACTGCACAAGGAACTTATTTAGACAGATGGCAATTACCAGCCATGGAAGTTAGTAAGAGACCCCAGTTAACTCCTTTAAGTCTTGTGAAAAGTACTATTGCATTTTTTCAATAACAAAACACAACTAAGACTTCAACTCTCAATCTCATCTGAAAGAGGATTGCTGTAGTAACACAGTGCAACACTGGTTTACTAACTGATCAGAAGAATCTACTGACTCACAGCCCATTTCTTTAACATCTAGTTGTTCTTTGAAGGTCTCTTGATTGTCTAGGTATACCGCAAGAAGGACAGGAGACTTGTTATGGGTTTTAATCAGGCTGCAACTTTATTATATAGATGTCTGTGACTACCCGGCAGATAAAGTGTACAGTGCAGGCAAATCCATGCTTATTCAAATCAATTCTCCAGGGCTTTCACCAGCCTCCCTTTATTTAATTCATGCTTATTCTGATCAATTCTCCGGGGCTTCCAGCAGCCCACCTTTGTTTCCATCCAGGTCCACCGGCCGACCCATGGCTTGGACCTTGCCATCCTCCAGCCTCGCAAGAGCCTTAAGGAGGCCTATGAGAATGGGGGGAGTTGGCTCCCTGCTGTACCGGTCAGGGGAGTCCCTGAACCCCATCCCCCGTTCTGTTTCTTTATCCAGTACCTCCTTTTCAGTCGTTTACCAGGCCATTTATCTGGTCACTGGCTGCCCTCCATATGGAGTACCTGCACTGAACATCCGCCCAATATTACACAATAAGTTGCAAAATATGGCCTACCACCTTTTCTATTCACCAGAAAAGGTCCATCCTCACACCCACTGTGAGGAAGGTGAAAAAACCACACTCCATCCAAGCCAATTCTGGTGGTCTTGATTTTAAATATACTTGTGCACATGCTTAATATTAGTCGTTTGAGTGAAATACATTATTTTTTGTATTGCAGTAGCACTTGGAGCCAGGACACCTTTGTGCTAGACACTGAAGGAATACAAAGGAAAAGTCCCTGTTCTGAAGAGCTTAAAATCTTAAAACAACAGACAGCAGACAGCTATGACAAATATATCAGGAAAATGGAAGCACAAGGGAACAGCAAGACAACTGAAATCAGTATGAAAGCAGTGTCATAGCACTCGTTTCACTACCACCAAAGTTTGTTGTTGTTGTTTTTTCCAGTCATCACAAAATAAAGAGAGATTTAAAGGAGGATAATGTAGCGAGTGACCTTGCAGATTTTTACAGGGAGTTTCTTCTCTGTATAAAGAGGTGACATGGAAGGTGCACAGCGGCATTTGTCTGAAACTCCGACAAATGGCCAACCCAGGGCAGCATCACTGACAGAGAGGAAGTGGGAGTCTACATCTCTATAGAACACTGAAATTATAGGCAAAGTTGAGGCAGCCATGAAGAGCCTAAAAAAAGGAAGACACGTGCTTTGTGCTTCATGCAGGGAAATGGGGAGGAGGCAGCGGAGGAACGCAAAAGGTGTATGAGCATAAGGGTGATACGATCCATGTAACAAGACAGGAAGATTATTTTTGAAGCAGCATTATGAATAGATTTAAGGGAGGCAAGATTGCATTTGTGAGCAACAGATGAGGAGGATGTTGCTGTAGTTAAGATGTGAAATAATGATGGCCTGGATGAGAATAGTAGTTATGTGAACAGTGAGGAAAGGCTGGGTTTTGGTGACGTTGTACAGGAACAAGAAGCAAAATTTATAAGTGGCTTGGATAGAGGGGATACAGAAAGAGCAGTGTCATGTTATAGGCCTGAAACTGGTGGTACATGTGTAAATATTTGAAGGATTGGGTCTTTGGTTTGAAAAGGTTAATATGGTCCAGAGCACAAGGTAGTATTTTGTTAAATACCAGTACTGTACAGATTAACAAAAACTGTATCTGTATTTTTCCTTAATTCCCTAGTTTATCAGAAGATAAGAGCATTTTAATGTACAAAACTAAAATTTAGGTGAAGAACATTTACGTACTGAAAATAAAAGTATTGGGTGCTGGTACGCAGGTGTTCCACTACGCGCACTAGCAATGATATGCAGGAGGCGGTTTGTGTGAGCCTCCAGATAACTGAGCCACCCTGTGGTCTCTGTGAACGAAAATCTCAGCTTTAAATTTAAAAGAAAATTGTAGCCATTCTTCTTCTGAATTACAGCCTTAAATACATAAAAACAGAAGTAAACCAGTTACTAGGGTCAAAAAGAACAAGCAGCTGGGTTTTACTTCTTGAGCAGAAGACTGGTAAAACCTAAATATTCCTTCCTTTCCCACTTCTTTTCCTCCTGCTCCCCCAACCCTCTGTCCACAAATTTTATGTAAAATTAGCCAGTTAAGTTTGAGGCATATGCCAAAGAACCATCTCTCTAACGTTTCCCAAATTCCACAGGCTGGTCTCTTACACAGTGGTGTGATAACTCATTTCTATACACTCTTGGGTTTGGATAAGGAGCACAGCAAGAAAAAAAACTCAGATATACCCAAAAATGCTGGGTCCAACTCTGTATGTTAAAATTGCCATCACATCCTAAGGCTGGGAGCGAACCAGCACTTACTCTCCTCGGGCAGGTTTCACACCATAAGTTTGCCTTGCTTTGCCACAGCAATAGCAGCTACTGCAAGGAGAATTCCAATTCTGCCACCCTCATGGAAGCTTCCAGTAGCATAGGGAGTCATACCACCTGGTCTTCCTGCAACCACCCATCTGCTTTAACAAGAGATAGTGGGAAATCCAGGCCAGAAAGGAGACTTCCCCTCCACCTCATTCCCATATCTGCCCCTCCTCACACTAACCAGAGAGATTTGTTCCCTCACCCAATCCACCACCTGAAGAAGCTTGCAGAAGAGCAGGAATGGAAAGAATGGTTCTAATCAGATTCTTACATCACATACCACTGAGGATGGTGTTATGTTAGAAGGCAGATAAGCATATGAAATTAATGGATTTAGAAGAGAAGAGGAAGCATGCTCACCCAGTGAATGTCACACACATAACCAAGTGAGCAAAAAAAGGGAGCGACTTGTTAAAAGTTTTGGCAGCAAGTCACTGTGTGTTAGTTAACACTACCTTCTGTGTTGTCTTGCAGTTCAAGTGTATCTGGCACACTCCAAATACACAGTCTCCCTGAAGAATCTCCCTGGATTAGAAGTTTATGGAAACACTCCCTGCGTCCATAGAAGAATCGAGTAACAGGGGGACAAATTAGCAGCTGTAAAATAAAGACATATTAGAACAATTTCAGATGCATATGGCAGTTATCTTGACAATAACTTCCCTCACATAACCTGCTCTATTCCTGCTATACCTTTTAAA
Source organism: Mauremys reevesii (assembly GCF_016161935.1). Classification (NCBI taxonomy): domain Eukaryota; kingdom Metazoa; phylum Chordata; order Testudines; family Geoemydidae; genus Mauremys; species Mauremys reevesii. The sequence goes on along the minus strand of NC_052628.1, from coordinate 19,418,353 downwards.
GACAAACAAGAATGGGAAGACAAAGTAACACATAGCAAAACAAAACCACGACTAATTACAGAGCATATTATAAACATAAAATATATCAGGCAGAATTTTAAAATAGACCTTTTAATTGCAACAGAGGACTGAAAGGTGTGATTTGAAATGGTGAAAGTTAACAGCAATAAGATGTGAAACACAAACAGAATACAGAATGAATTAAATAGTGTCCAATAATAAAATAGTCAGGAAAGGTTTCAATCTCTTTTGTTGGGACAATATTATGGTTAAATTAAAAAAAATGTATTCCTAAAAACTATCTTGTGACCAAGTTATTCTTTTTAACTTATGCACATCTATGAATATGAATACTGTTTTAAGCATCTCAGTGTTTACAGTGTCAAAAAGGCCATCAATGTCAAGTTATACAACAGCGATACATTTTTGTCTAGTCTTCCAAAAGAACTCAACTCCCATTTCAGCACCTCACTTACAGTTGCCATGTACTGAGCACTTTTGAAACTCTATCCCTTTTGAAGTACAGTTGCCTGATGTTCAAAATCTACTGTAAGTTCCATTACAGAAAATGGAGATGGAAGAGACATTAGGTTATCTTGGTCCATATCTCTGCCAGTGCAGGATTGTTCCCAATAATATCCTCTCTAGCACTTTGCCTAGTATTATTTTAAATAAGAAAAGGCTTCTATTATTTCCCCGAGGAAACTATTCCAGAGTGTCTTATAAATATCACTCAATTAGTTTTACCCAATATTTACCCTAAGTTTACCTTTTCTTAATTTCAGTCCAATTGTTAGGTATCCCTTGAACCATACACATACCCCTCAAATATTTGTCAGCATGCCTCACTTTAGCAGTTGCTTAGCCAAGCTACAGAGTATATACTTCATACATCCAGTCTTTTCTTGGATTCTACATAAACCCCTTCAGTTCTTCAATCATTTTTGTTACTTTCTCTGCAGTCCCTTCAGTTTGTCTAGATTTTTCTGTTAATGATTCACCACCATTTGGCACAAAACCTCTGAGGTACAGAGCCCACAAATTGCACTGACTTTTTTCCATTTCATTGCATTACATTGCAGTTATACAGTAAAAACTGTGTTTTCCGGCACTTTATCAATCAGAAAACTCTAGAACCCAGCATTTCTGATATCCATTAAAAGTCCAGTTGACGCGGGGCCAACAGGCTCCCTACCTGGCTCCGCATGGCTCCCTGGAAGCGGTGACATGTCCCTGCTGCTCCTCGGCAGAGGAACAGTTATGGGGGCTCCATACATTGCCCCCACCTCGCCCTGCCTGAGTGCTGGCTCCGCAGCTCCCATTGGCCAGGAACCGCAGCCAATAGGAGCTGTGGGGGTGGCACCTGTGGGCAGAGGCAGCCTGCAGAGCCACCTGGCCGTGCCTATGCCTAAGAGCAGCAGAGACATGTCGCCGCTTCCAGGGAACCAAGGTGAGCGCCACCCAGATCCAGCATGCGAAACCCCTCCTGCGCCCCAGCCCCCTTCCCAGAATCCCCTCCCATACCCAAACTCCCTTCCTCCATTGGTCAGTATAACTCTTAGTTAACAAGAATTTTTGACTAACCAGCACCCCTCTCCCCCATCTTCCCACCATGCCAGATAACAAAAGCTTTTACTTTACTTAGGTTTCAGTATTCAAAAGGCAACATTTTCCAGAAGACTGTTTTATTTAACTTGTACAGAACTAAGCTCTTCAGCCTAATATGACAGTAGCATAAAAGGGACAAAAACAACCCAAAAATAAAAACAACCAAAACAATACATACAAAGGGAAATTGGTTATACACTGCAGTAACATAAGTGTAGAGTAATCCGAGATAGTTTAGACATCTTACTATGTGCGTATTTATTTATATATTTAAAAAACACCATTATCATCATTAAAAATTTGTATTATCGGTGTCTCCTTCTCTGCTGCTTCCTCTACGGAACAAGGGTCTGAGGAAACAAGGGAGAGGGAGGGACAAATCCCAAAATGGTGAGGAGAGAACACAGGAGAGGGTGGACCCACAAGTTGTGTGTATGTGGGGAGGGAGAATGGTACAAAAGACCCTCCAAAAGGTGTGACGGGGATGAGGGAAAGGAAAGTGTCCAAAGTGGAGCAGGGGATGGAGAAAAGGGAGGGAAAAAATTCAAAAAAAGGGTTGGTGAGGATGGTCAAAGAGGGGAATAAATGGCAACCCAAGTTAATGGACAGAGGCAAGGAGGCTCATAAATGAATTTAAATTTAAAAAAAAAAAAAAACTTAGATTTGTGTAAATCTAATACTGAGCACTCCCTTACATATTGAGACTCATTTTCCAGTAGCAATTGGGCAAGACTGTGAAACTTGCCTCCTTGCTAGTTAGCTTTTTCCCACCTCACACCCCATGCACTCTAACCAAATCGGTAATTCAGGCTCAGAATAAGTCTGACATGCCTGACCTAGAAGATTATTATTGGAGGATACCATCCAACAATACTCACTGAAAAGAAAGGAAAAATGATATCTAAATTGGTGCTCTGGTGTGAGGATGCCTGCAGAACTGAAAACAAACTGATCTTACCTGTGCAGTGCTAATTATGACATTCATCTTAAAAAAAACACACACACGCTCATGAAATACTAAAGGAGTAGGAAATTAAGCCAAATGAATTACACTTTAAAAAATCAGTTATTCTCTGAAAATGTTGACTTTGTCTATTTCTTCTCCTTAGTTAATTTGTAATATTTGTGAGCAAGTTTTATATATAAAAAACCACGCACAGCATAATCCACAAGACAAGGAATGTGTTTTACCTGTTTATCTGCTCGATCCAATACACTGAACAGCAAAGGAGGAATTAAATTTTCAACAGCTTTTCCCACATCACTGCGAAACGTATCACTAGCTGGTAGGCAACTGAGTTTAACACAGAACAGCAAAAGACACCAATTTAGAACCCTGACATTATTAAGAATCTATTACTGTATCACTGTTTAAATGCAGAATTTACTAAAAAAAAAAAACTTTAAAAAAAAAATCAGTATTTCCACTACATTATATTTATTCATTTTGTCAATTTTTCAATATATAACTATACAGATGCCCATTCAGTCATGTAGGTTTATTTCACTAAAACTAAACATCACAATATAAACAGAGGGCTACTCATAAATGTATCCAGCTCAGTCTACTTCCACCTCAATGGCCTTAGAAAAGAAAGAAGATGAGTGGACCTGGGAGGTTCAATCTGGCCTCTGGTGGACCAAGGAGGGGGAGGAGCAAGTGCCAAAACCAAGGATTCCTCACCAAGTGCCCTGCCAGCAGCTCTCTCCCATTTATATTGAGGGTGCTCTAGCTCAAACCCTTCTGCTGATCTCTTCTGTGGCAGTATATGACGTGGAGAGAGATGCTCTCTCATATCCCAAGCCAATTAGGGCTTTACAGGTTTAAACTAACACTCTGAACTCCACAACAGAATTCTACTGATCCCTATTAGATTCTGCATACGAAACCTAAGAGTTTATACATTATGAAGAGATATGCTCCCCAGACAAATACAGTTGTTCAGTCAGAAGACTGTATATAATTGAGAACAATTAAAAAATTAAAATTGCAAGTGGCTACATATACTATATTTAAAGACAATCAATCATTTTCTAGCTCAGATTGAGAGGACTGTTTAATTTTCCTGTTATATGTAGAGGCGAGTCTCATCTTACGCTGGGGTTACATTCCGCTGTCAGCGCGTAAAGCGAAAATCGTGTATAGTCAAAATTACATTGAGTGGAATGGCAGGCGGAATCGCCCTCGCTACAGGTACAGTATTTAAATTGTTATTTTTTTCTTTTTTTTTTGTTTTTGCCGACCGCACAAAGCTGAATTCGCACATGTTAAATGCGCATAAGGTGAGACTCGCCTGTACTGAATTATGATCCAAATCATGTGCAACTAAAATGTATTTACCACAGCATGTCATTACAAAAACAAAGCATCTTGAATAGGAGTCTGTCATGACAATAACTAAAAAGAAAAGTGATAAAACTGCTTTCTAAAAACATCAGATAACTGATTCCGGGGCTGGAGACACTCTCTTGTATACTGTACAAATTAGCAGGCCCACAGACCGGCAACATGTTACCAAGAAATATTAGCTTGACCTGGGATACTGTTAGTAGGCTTATACAGAACTGGTTCCAAAACTCGTCCAGATAATGTTCAAGACATGCGGTACAGAAATTAGATCAAACAGTGGCTTAGGAAAGGTTAAACAGGATCTCACCACATAATCACAGAAGCATAAAACAATTTTGCACTGGCTACAAACTCAGCAAGAATCACAGCATATTTCATGCAAATGGAGTTGAGAAAGACTGTAGCCTATACAGATGATGTTTGTTTATACCAATGTGCTGAAATGTAAGGAGAGAATACATTTTTGGGCCTAAGAAGATATGAAGATAATAAGGCCTAATAAAATCTGAGTGAAGTAGACAATTCAGGGTCAAGTTAGAGGTAAGGCAGGCCAAGTCATGCAGCAAACATGTTTTGGTTTTAACAAATGCTCTAGACAAAATGTGAATGTTTTGGAAGAATGTTACCTGTACTAATAGTTACTGGAACAATATTTACATAGATGTTAATTAAGATGACATTTCATGTGAAATAGTCTATGATAAAGTAGAAAATATTTAATCATGGTGGTGGAAATATAGATATGGTAAAAGGTGGGCCTAATTAATTAAGGGGTATTATAACTGATTATAAAAATGGTAGCACGTTAATTTTAGGTTAGCACACTCATTGGCCATCAAGGTACCATTAAAGAAAAGATTACATGCCCGTTCTTCTCAACCAGGGACTGATTACCCCTGGATACACCGTTTCATCTTGGAATATGGTATAAATGCAGTGTATCGTTATACTGCAATACCTGTTTACTTGAGCTGATTATTTTATTTTAAATAAAGTCTTTAATGCTATCACTAGTTGTGTCATTCACAATCCTCCACTAAACTAAACTAAACTATCTGTAGCGCCCCGAAGGCTCCAACTTTAAAGAGTTCAGTTTAGTTCTATTCCTTATCTTTAAACCATTAGTTGGGAACACACACCAATCAAGTTAATCAGCAGCATACAATTTAGACATTCCCAGTTGAGGTGGTTCTGATAATGATTTCAGCAGAATCCAGTCACAAGCAGGAAGTAAAGACAAGGGTCTGATTAACATTAAATGAAATATCTTTGGTGGAAACATACTTTTAAAACCCACCAAGTCTGATCTTTTACCTTTTGTGTGTACAAGAACAAGTAATGCTCTGTAAGTCCACTTTTTAAAGGTTGCAAAGAATCCTGTGGCACCTTATAGACTAACAGACGTTTTGCAGCATGAGCTTTTTAAAGGTTGAAATACTACACTTAACTTACTGTAACAACATCCTGTTGATCCTAATTAACATAGCACAAATAATATTTCTTCCCTCGATGTGTCCCTGATTCAGCAAAACATTTAAAATACATGCTTGAACTTGTTCATGGCACACCTTCAAGGGAAAAGCAAACCCAGGAACACCACATATTCTCCAATGTCAGCAATAACAAAACACAAAGGAGCATAGTAATGATGGAAAATACGTGTCTGAAGCTTTGACTTTATTATTACCTAGTATTGTTTGGTATGTACCACAACATTAAGGTACAACATTTTGGGGATACACACATTTTAAGGTATGTTAGTGGCATTTTAGTTTCTACAACATTAGTCTGATTTAGGGATCAAACAAACCAATCAGATTTAACATTTTATTTTTATTCCAAATCTCTGAGTTTTACCTGCTACCGCATATGTGCTCCATTATTTAAAATTCTGAGTACCTGGCTGGTAGTTTGTAAATAAAACTTTGTCCATCTTCTGTCCATATGATCACTTTATCAGCTGATACAAAGTCACCGCCAGTCCAAGTTTGTCCATTTTCACTGGGAACTGAACATAACAAGGAATAATCTCCAGCATCAAAAACCTAGACGTAAGCAAAATTAAACAACAAAAAAAGTCTATTTGTTTATCATTACATGGTCATATTTTAAATGTTTGGATAGCTGATAATTTAATACCTCCACATATTTAGTTTTAAGGAACATTCAATTCTATTACCTATGGCAGCATTTACTTAAGAAGATATTTTATGGAATTGAGTATGTATTAAGTAACCAAGAAAATATATTTGTTGCAGAAATTACAATGTCTGTCATATTTGCAATCCTTTGATACACATTACAAATATGGTACGGCATATCATGCTTTCTATTTATTTAGATTTTGCAGATTTTTGTCTGCATAAAACAAAACCATATCAACTATTTAGCCTTCAAAAAGGGGTTTTCATCTATTTTTTAAATAATGTCTAAAACATGAAAGCAACATACTCCCAACCCTGTGAGACAATATACTTGAAATAGACTAAATACTCAATGAACTAATTGATTTATAAACACTTTCCCAAGCTTCTTTTCCTATGTCTCACTAACAGTTTTATTAAATCAGCCTCCATTGCGAAGAAAAAGCCAGTTTTTTTACTTAACTGGTTATCCTTACCCTCCAGTATTTGGAGCACACTACCAAAAGTGAGCGTTGGGTAAATGCACAGAAAGAAATGCTTTGGCAGTTCTGACAATAAATTGGTTTAGACTCCTCCTCAAATACTGGTTCCGTATCCTAAAAGAGAAAGAAAAAAAAAGTTACCTTTATTCAACCTTATGATACCTAAAATTGTTCTGCTTTGTGCCACGATTCTCAAATTATGCTCTCTGGACCTCTGAGCAGGTCTAAGGAGCATTTCAGGTGGTCCCACAGAACTTCTTCTGTCACAATAGCAAAACATTTATCAAGCTTCAAGCAAGGACATTTCCTGTGATGTAGCCCAACATGTTTTATTCTGTCAGATATTTCTTTGGTGAAAATTCAACCAGGATCAAATTTGCAGACTGCCAAAACTAAAGGGGTAGGAAGCATACAGAAGAGCAGACCAAAAACTATGAAAAGGCATGTGTCGTCAGATGATCAGCTGCGTCTGTGTTCCCTCCATGTGCTGTCCCAGCACTGTGCAGATAGCTGGCACAGCAGCCCTCAAGCGAACTGCCCAATAAGACCACAAGCCTTGGTTTAGTAGCGAAGGGGCCTGGCCAGGTTTATTGTCGACGAAGCACGGTAATAGTATACTTGTAGAGTCTACCGGGTGCTAAGATGTGTATGCCCATGACAATGGATGCAGCTCAGTCACTGGCAGGACTTTCCACGGCTCCCTAGGCTGGCAAAGACACTCCCTCTGAGATACATCTTTATACACCAATACAAACAAATTACATACTACCCCGACGTATCTAAGTGCCACCTTCTGACATATTTGGGTGCCACCCATTACCTCGTGCATGTTGGTTTGATCAAAACATTTCTATCCATCATGCTGTCATCCTGACCTTATCTTTAGGATGGGTCAGTGTGTTTCTGTTATCTTTGGGGAGTGTGCTGGTATCGAGGTGTTCTGGTACCAGCTGGTATTGAGGTGTTCTGGTACCACCTTTCTGGAATGATTTCCGTATATATTTTTATGCTTAGCACTACTAAGGAATGTGTGTTTCTGCAATATCAGCCTTGTTCTTGCCAGATACTCTGAGCAGGACCTGCCTCTTGCTCACAACTTAACTTTGGTTTATATTAGCAAGTTTTGACCATTACTTTAGCCCAGGCCTCAGGGCTCACACCAGGCCACTAATACAAGGCCTTATGTTTCAGGCCCTCTCCTTACTACAGCACGTAGAAATTAGAGACGTGAGGGCTGCAGGCAACAAGTGGAGACTCAGCTATAGTAAACGGAAAGTCCTATGTCAGGGAAAAGCGGGGAAAAAACACAATGTGGAGACAAAATGGATGAGATATAATCAAGCAGCCACACTCCTTATGTCAGATGAGTTTATTTTATATTTGACCCCTTTCACGTTAACGAATATTAGAGCTACAAGAGGAAAAGGGTGCACTCAGGATTGGGAGAAGTGTTCATAAGAGGATCTCATCATAAATGATCCACATGATAAAGTTTGAGAACCACTGTTTAGTCAGTTACCAAGAAAATCTAGGTAAAATGTTCAAGAGTGCCTATATTACTTAAGAGCCTACACCCAGGGGCGGCTCTAGGCACCAGCAAAACAAGCTGGTGCCTAGGGCGGCAAAATCTAGGGGGCGTCCCCTGCCGCTGGGGGGGGCGGCAGGCTGGGCCGGCGGACCTGCCGCAGTCATGCCTGCGGGAGGTCCACCGGAGCCCCGGGAGGACTGGACCTGCCGCAGGCATGACTGCGGAGGGGGCGCTCGTCCCGCGGCTCGGCTGGACCTCCCGCAGGCATGACTGCGGCAGCTCAAGCGGAGCCGCCGGACCCGCGAACTGTCCGCAGCCGCGGGAGGTCCAGCCGAGCCACGCGGGACCAGCGGTCCCTCTGCAGTCATGCCCGCGGGAGGTCCGCTGCTCCCGCGGCTCCGGGGCGCCTCCCGCGCATGACTGCTTGGGGCGGCCAAAAACGTAGAGCCGCCCCTGCCTACACCCTAGGTAGGCACTCTTGAACATTTTACCCTCTATTAATAATAAAAACCTATGACTGGAAAGAGAAGCAAGAAAGGGGGGAGGAAGAAGAAAGGGGAGAAGCAAGACAGCTAGTAGACAGCTACCTCATTTCCTAGCATTTGTGTTTTTGTGCACCTAAGAACACCAAAGCAGTTTGGTGATCTCCTCCTCCCGTTGTTCCAATCATAAAATCTAGTATATTTTGTTATGACTGGCAGTGTGCTTAGAAAAAACCCTGAACTGAAACAGTAGGAGGGATGCATGGGGAGCATTGTTGGGGTGAAGAATAAGAAGCTTATACAGTGACTTGTCTGTGAAATTCCCTGGCTCTAGCCAATGACATCAGCCTCCTCACTTTCACAAAAACTGGATCTAATTTAAGGAACAAAAGAGGAAGGATTGTTCAGTGGTTAGGGCTCTACTGTGGAACTCAAAGGACCTCAGTTCCTGTGAGCCCATAAGCTACTCACAATCTCTCTGTGGTCCTGGTCCCCCATCTTTAAAATGATAATGTTTCGCTGCCTACAGAGGTGTTGTATAAAACACAACGAATATCATGAAGTGCTCAGATAATGTGGGGGTCTTAAGTATCTCAGAAAGATAGACAGTAAGCAAAGATAAACACATCAATAATTGTACTGGTCTTATAATATATAGTTAAGATTTCCATATAGAAAAACTAACAAAAATCTCCTTACATTGAAATTTATCACTCAAAATAAAGTTTAATAAGACAACAGTGGATATGTCTACACTTAATTTTAAAACCCAGGGCAATGAGTCTCCAACAGATTCAGGCTCACTCCACAGCAGTAAAAACAGCTGCAGTCATTCGGGCTCGAGTTTGGACTATGAAGCCCGGCATTGAGAGGTGGGCTTCAGAGCCTGAGCCACAATATCTACACACTTGTTTTTAGTGCCAGAACACTACAAGTTTGTAAACCAGAGCTAGGAGTCCTGCTGTTGCGGGTTTTAAATCACAGTGTAGATACACCCAATGTGCATGTAATGAGAAACGGAAAATTCTGTGGCCATATGACCATCTCCCAAGGAAGAGCCAAAAAACTTTTCGGAGGTTGCATGAGACTAATAGAATAAAAAGATCTGCAAGAGCATGTGATAACCTATTCTGTCACTGGTAAGACGAACAAATTCCTCTGCAGGACAGATTAGTGCTGCCTATTTAGTACTGACGCTGTCAAGTGAGTGACCTTGTCTGTAGACAGTCAGCTGAGCCTAACTGAATAGGATGGATATTGTTTTAAATTCAAGCTGCACTATCTCAGGGAGCCCAACATCTTTGTAAGAAAAATTGGATGACAAAGTATTTTATGTGGTTTGATTACCTCTTTGCTGTCCACATCTTTCCAAAACAGCCCAGGTCCCTTGCAACTGGAAATTCTTAACATTTTAACATTGTTTTTAAGGAAGACTTTTAAATTAAGAAACACTAGTTGTATCAAACATTGCAAATTATTCCAGAGCATACTCTGGCTATTTCAGTAAGTGAAACAGTGGAAAAAAAGGGGAACTCCTTTTTCTAATCTCTGCCACAGAGGACCAACAAGGATCAAGTATCTTTTTCAACCAAGGGACACACACAATCCCTTTTTGTAGTTTCCAAAATAGGTCTCAGAATTGTTTACTAAAGTGAGTAACTCAGCTATTTGAAGTCATCATCTATATTTGATCTTATACATAGTAAAGATAATTGGTGCCCCCTTAATATTCAAGAGCAGATGCAGCCTTCTAAATTAAAGCAACAAAATCTAAATTAGCTGTAAAGATTTACACCACGGGAAAAGTTTGCAGATGTTTAGCTTTGATGTACACAACATATGAATCTCCTGTGGGCAGCTAAAATGCTAGTAGTCTCCTAAAAGTGTTATACTCCCTTTTAGAGAAAGATTCTTTACTTTACTGACTGGCACCAATTCAGATGCTGGCAGTACAGGAGGGCAGGAACAGCAGACTGTCATACCGAGGATTTATAGCTCTCTATGTAAAAGTGGAAATTTATGCAATTCTATCTGCTGCTCTGCATGGTACACTGAAATCTTCACTTACCAAAACTCTATCTGCGATCCTCTCAAAGGGTTTTTTTAAGTCACTTACAAAGTACATCATGCAAGGTTCAGAATGGGGTGGAGTAGGGTAGGGGAGTTAACTCTGAAGAAAAGGATGGTATTGTGGTTAAGGCACAGTTCTGGAAGGCAAGAGATCTGGGTTAGTTTCCCAGATCTGCTCAGGTTTCCTGTGCACCTTAGGTAGGTCACTTAAATCTCTCTGTACCTCAGTTACTCCAAATGCATAATAGGGATAATAAAACTTCCTGTCTGTCTCCCACATCTATTTAGACTGCACGCTCCTTGAAGCAAGGATTGTCTCTTATTATGTGCTAGGTGCAGCTGTATACACAATGAGAGCTCAATCTCCACTAGAAACCCTAAGAACTACTATAATAAAACAATCTCTGAAAGTTTGCCTTCTGATTCTACTTTTCCATATTCCCCACTGGAAATTCTGTAAAAATGCACAATAAGAATTCATTACTGGACAAACAAACAAAGCTGGGGGGAGAATGGAGAGAGAGAGAGAGAAAGAAAGTAAAATGAAAAGTATATATGCATCAATATTTAAAGCCCCACCTTCATCCTGCAAAGCTGGTTGTAATTTCCTTGCAGTACAAGTAATTTTTAAATCACCAAATACCATAGCATTAAATGGAGAGGGGGGAAAACAGGAGGCAGACTTAGCACTAGACTCTCTCTGGACTTAACTTTAAGAGTCAGACCTCTAAGAAGGCGGCACGAGACATGGACAATAGAAAAATGACATCTCTGAAGAGTTTGCAGCTAATTTAAGGGAGAATTTAGGGAATAAGGAGTCTCTTTTTGGAAGGCAGGGGAGAGGTCAATTATTATGGCTCTTGGGCAGCTGGAGGATCACACAAAAGATGCTGACCAAAAGAATGTTTCTGTTCAACAATATTCAGAGGGAAAAATTATGAGACTCAACACAGAGAACATACCGAAAGTGGCCCACAATAGAAATTGCAGAACCTTGTTCATGCCCCACGCAATGTTTGACAGCGAAGGAAGAATTCAGATTCAGAAACTCCTCTGCTTACCTGCATGCGACTAACTTCAGAAGTTACAATCCACACTTTCAGAATACCAGTCACTGAAACTGCTACGACAGTATCCTCTGATGAGTGAAAGAGGGGCAGAAAAGAAATTACAATAAAATGAAGGATATGTTGTAAAAGAGATTACAAACATCAAAAATATTCTAAAAGTTTTTAATAAATTCATGAAGTGCTTGTTCCAAATGCAAGTGGATAAATTAGAACTGGCAAACTATACGCAAAGAAAAAAATGCACTAATTTCCCATTTGTTCTTTTGCTTCGTGGGAGTGAGGAATTCTCTGCATACATACACAGAGCTCAAATTGGGGAGAAAAAACAATGACGGAGTGGCACTCTCCCAAGCTCTGCACACGGGCCAAGCTCTGCCTACGTTAGATGTCAAAATAAGACTCCACTCCAAGCAGATTGTGCAGATGTGATCACATGAGCTCTTAAGGGTTGGGTCTCCCTCTGTGTGGTTTGGATAGACCCATTCACAGGGCCAGGTTACATAGTAGTAACGATTTACTGAATATGTATGGAGACTGAACTACACTACCATTCCTAGAAGTGACTGCTCTGAATTCCAGTTCAGGCCAGTATACAAAGCCAGGGTCTGAACAGTAATTCTTATTCTGTGGATTAACAAAAAAACAAAAACAACCTAAAACCTCCAAAAAAATATGCTATCTCAAAGGCTACCAAGCCTATACCTTTCACCGACACGAAATTTTATCTCTCCCTCAGAAAGGTAAATACCCACTTGTATTTTTTTAAAAAGGTTAGAACTTAATGATTTTTGGCAAAAATAGCCTTAATCCTTCAAATGGAAGAAACATTTGAAAACTGTGCGATTTCAACATGAACTGACACCATTCCAATCTAGATTTTGCCAGGAGACTAGAACAAAAAGTAGCTGTTTTTCTTACTTAAAGAAAAGTACAATAAACCCAAACAATTTCTCATTACCTTGTGTTCTATGGGATCGAATAATACTCATGGAGCTGATCCAGTCGGGAGAAATCTTTGACACTAAGGAATAAAGAACCTCGAGACTGGTAGCATCCACAACAAGAATTTCTGGGTAATGGCCATGACACAGTAGCCTGCCTTCACGCTGAGTCCCAACTGTGAACTGGTAGAACTGTTGTAAAGAGAACACAGTCCCTTAAGCAACCAGTTAATATTTTTTAAATCACAATCTAATTATAGGTTTTTGATCTCTATGTTGTTATTTGTGTATTACAATTATTTTCTATTTTCATAAATTAGTTTGATAAGTTAGAATTCCTTGATTAACTAGAAGAGGCCAGCCAGGTATTTACAATTTGTTTGTTTGTTTTTAAATCCATACCCCCTTCTGCCCCAAAACACACAGTGGTATTACATCACATAACCAAATATTTTTAAAAAGTTTCAGAACTGGCTGACCACAGATTTGGCTTTACATTCCAGCTGGTCTCCATGGGGAGCAGTGCTACTTGCCTGATGATAAATATAATCACTGTAAATTAATTCTTGACAATTTTTCAAAAGCTGAAATGCAACCCATTTCTAGGGTATGTGACAACGTAGAAATATATTTTATAAACTGGCATAATTGAATTTGTGAAGATAACAGCCCAGTATTAGCAAAAAGACTACAGAGATGGAGCTAAATAGTTCCTCAACTGTATAAAATATAGTACAGGCCCTCTCAAGCATTTTGGCATTTACATGAATACAATACCAACCTGTATTCCAGTATGGGTGCAGGCGAGTTTTGTAAATTCTATACATCTCCCGTCATTCACATCCCACAGACACATCTCCCTAGAAAACACATACGGTAAGTAACTCTGATCATGCCCATGCACTTCATTATTCAAAGGACTTGCAAGTTACAGAATTATTTTGGTTTCAAGAAAGCTATACTGGGTCATCTAGTTCAGTGACTCTCAACCTTTCCAGACTACTGTACCCCTTTCAGGAGTCTGATTTGTCTTGCGTATCCCCAAGTTTCACCTCACTTAAAAACGACTTGCTTACAAAATCAGACATAAACATACAAGTGTCACAGCACACCATAGGCGACGATCCCATGAGTGCTCTAGGACTGGAGCACTGACGGAAAAAAAATTAGTGGATGCTTAGTACCCACTAGCAGCCAGCTACCGCCTCCCCCCAGCCCCTCCCGTCTGCCAGTGGCCCCGCCGATCAACTCCTTCCCCTGTCACAGTGCCTCCCACCCACTGCGATCAGCTGTTTCACAGAGTGCAGGAGGCGCTGGGTAGGGGAAGAGCGGGGACGGGGTGGAGCTAGGCAGGAACAGTTTGGGCGAGGGTGGAAAGGAATGGGGTGGAGGCTAGGGGGAAAGGGGAGCCTGGGGCGGAGCAGAGGTGTGGCCTGGGGCAGGAAGAGGCAGGGCGGAGGGTGCAGCTTGTGGGAAGGGGGCGGAGCAAGGGGTTGAATACCCCCGGGGCCCAGAGGAAGCCGGCGCCTGTGCAGTACACTACTACTACTGAAAAATTGCTTATTTTCTCATTTTTACTATATCATTGTAAAATAAATCAATTGGAACATAAATAGCGTACTTACATTTTAGTGTATAGTATAAAAAGCAACAAGTTATTGTCTGTATGAAATTTTAGTTTGTACTGACTTCGCTAGTGCTTTTTATGTAGCCTGCTGTAAAACTAGGCAAATATCTAGATGAGTTGATGTAGCCCCAGGAAGACCTCTGCATAGCTCCAGGAGTACACGAGCCCCTGGTTGAGAACCACTGATCTAGTCCATCCCAAATGTTTAGGCCAGGTAGCAGTCAGCCTTCTTTTAATTCCCCTTCCTTTCTCAGAGTCATCTCTCTCTCTTTTTTTTAAATTCACAGCCTTCCATGCAAGGTCTGCTTCTCTGGCATTTTTTTAGTTACAATGGAAAGAAGAAGTGAGGAGCCAAGACTTGTCACAAACAATAATAAATATTCAGTAGGATGCCTGTGTAGAGCCCAGGGCTCCCGATTTCTCTCATAAAAATATTTTCAACAACCTTTATTTCCAACCACCTAATAAATACTAAGACTAAAGAACTTTTCCATATCTTAAGGCAGTAAAAGCAGTGGTGCTTTATCATGTGGCAGTGAAGACTGAGGGTAATTTCACAGCTTTCAAATTGCTGAAAAGTTAAAGTATCACTTGTTGCTGCTATGTGATGGGGCAGACAGGTGCCACACTGGCATTGAGAAGGTTAAGGGGAGCCTGTGGACCCAGCTGACCCTGCAGTCAATGTCAGGCATGGAGAAGTGAGTTAGAAGGCGGAGACCTCGCCTAGTTGAGATCTAACCAGGAAGGAGAACAGAGTTCTGCTGCTTCCTCAATGAGGAAAATCTGGTTTTAGCCAAGAACCTAAGGTTCCATGCTACATGGATGAGCCATTTGGTGGATGGGATGACCAAGCACAGGACAAGGAGAGACTAACTGCACAGACACAAGCCTAGAGACTTGCCAACAAATCCTTGGATTATCCTGATTTTTAGTACAATGTTTTCCTTTGTTTTGGACTCTAACATGCTGGAAGAAATACAAAGGGGTGCATGCAGGAGAGCTAAGGCACCAAGTCATTGGCTCTAGGAGAGGCGACACTTGTCCATCAGAGACCTGCTGTGGGGAGTCGTTCCTTGACGAACTACAAATGGGCACCACCTAGACAAACAGGTTGCTTAAACTGAAACCACCAAATAAACAATTTAAAACTATCATCCAGTGGATATTTTTCTTACAGACCAGGAGAATGAGTATTATCATTTTGAAGTAGTTTTTCCTCTTGGTTAATTCCACTCAACTTCCAGGCAGGTGAGCACAGCATCTCCAGAAAGGACTTTAATAGGTTTTTATTACATTTGTTTTGCATAAACAATCAATTTCAGTGCTTATGCTCTTTACCTCATTTTGATTTTTTTTTCTTGTGTGTGTTTCAATTAATAAATTTCTAATATTTGGTATGAGTTTTACAGTGTTTGCATCATTGTATTAAGCAGACTGAATTCTCTGTATTTCAAACCCCTGACCTTGTATAAAACTCTATGAGATTGGACAATGAATGAGTTACGTTAACAACTTTAGCCCATATATTCCATCTAAATTAAAAACAACAGACATATATTAGCGGATCCAACAACTATACCAGAAAGACATCCTCCCCTGGAGTTGGGCAGCTGGGCAGCTTGTGAGCAGTAAGATGGGCACTCCTTGTCTGCTTGGGTCATGAAAATGTCCTAGGATGGGAAACACCAATGCTAGAAAATGTCCGCACCACTGAACAGTGGAGCTCTCACTCATGTTACTTGTGAAGATGCCTGCTCAGGCTCTCTACTAAAAGGTATTCATTACTCCCACCAGGTGCATTGCCAAGGGGAGTTCCAAAGCTTGATTGCTTACATGAAGAGCGGGGAAGACCTCACTCCTCACTGTTTGTTTATATAAAATACTGGCATCATGTTGTCTGATGTAACTTGGGCATGTGTGGATGGACAAAGAGTAGGAACCTTTTGCAAGCGCTGTGCACTGCCCAATACGAGAGAAGACTGATGTGTAGTTTACACTGCAGCGGAGCTCAGAAGCCTTATCTAGGCATAGGTTATCTAGGCATGCTCTCCAGCCCTGTAGGTAATAAGTGTCTTTGTGGGGGGTGAGAGAACAGACACACATAAGCTCTCTGGTTTCCCACCAGCTGAGGGATGAGAGGACACTTTAAAGAAGCAAAACTCATTTGCCCAGCATGTGTCTGTATGGAGCAGAGACTGCCTGGAGGCAACAGAAGAGGAGCCCTGCAAAGGGTGTCACATAGGTGTAGGCAGCCATATGGCTTAAAAGGACCAGGTAGACACACACTGTCATCTGGGGGCTGAATCAGAACAGGACAATGAGATCCCTTATCGCACTGAGTCTGTCTAGTATGTAAGTATGACTTGATGGAAATTGAGTTCAGATTCGCTCCAATAAATTCTGTGAGTTGTATGGGGATAAAGTGGACTTTTCTGGATTTTCCTGAAGTCCCAGAGCATGAAAAAAGTTGAGTAAGGAGAGGACTACCATCCATCCCTCCTGATCAGATTGTCCCGTGAGCAGCCAGTTGTCAAGATAAGGAAAGACTAGGCTGCCTTGGTGATGCAGATATGTCACTACCATGAACAACACCCTCATAAAAACTCTGTGTCTTTGAGGGGCTGAAGGAGCGAATATTATATTTAAATAAATGTTATTTTGTTTTCGAAGCAATTTCTACCTGAATGTCAATCCTTTGAGTGGAGGGCTGTATCCAGGTCCTCCCAAGGGTCAACAGAACCAGTCTGTTCTGGGGAGTCCTCTGAGGGTCAGAGACAAACTCACTGATAAAACCTAGACAATTCCTCTAGGGCGGGCCACCTCCTGTTACCCACTGAAATGGGCCAAACTGACAATTACAAATATCAGCAAGCCATTATTGGGGTGCCTTTGGTCCAAATTTTGGGGTAACAGTACAAGACCCAGGACTGACTCCTGCAAGACCTCACTAGATACGCCCACCCAGTTTGACAGTGAACCATTGATAACTACTCTTTGAGTACAATCTTTCAGTCAGCCATGTACCCACCTAATAATAATTTCCGCTACATAACATTTCCCTAGTTTGCTTATGAGAATGTCATGTGGGACTGCATCAAAAGTTTCCTAAAAGCAAGATATATCACATCTACTGCTTCCCCTGCATCTGCTAGGCCAATAACCCTGTCAAAGAAGAGTTACGGGGGGAGGGGATCAGAGGAGCAGCAGAAAGGAATTCTCTGGTGTCACCGGTCGTGACGATGTCTAGGACCCATTCGTCCAATGTGATATGCTGCCGCATCAGGACACACTGGGGCAGGAGGTCAATGACGGGGAGTAACAGGCAGTACGGAGACTGGTTCATGGCTCTCCAGAGTCCCATCAAAATGCTTTCTTGGTGGGAGGCTGGGACTGAAAGGGAATGACAGCAGTGCACTGTGCCTGCTGTGTTGTACCTTCGACACTTCCTAGGGGGCTCATAGGCCCTTTTCTGATAGAAGGGCTAAGAGGCAGGATGGTGTCTATGAGGAGGTGGCTTGGAATATTTCCTCCAGGATGCCAAGGTTTATATCCCCAAGGAGTGGAGAGTTGCAGGAGAGTCCTTAAGGGAATGAAATGACTCACCTCTTTACTCATTAAACCAGGTTGTTACCCTCAAAGGGGAGATCTTCTACTGTTACCTGGATGTCCTTGGGAAGCCATGAGGACTGCACAGATGAAGCCTGCCTCATCATGACCAGTCACCATGAAGCAGGAAGCCATATCTGCTGCATTGAGTGATGTTTGAAGGGATCCTCTGGCAACCAATTTCCTTTTGTCAAGGATGGGCTGGAACTGGGACCAGAGCTCCTGTGGCAACTAATTAGCTAATTCTGACAGTTTGTTGTAATTAATAGTCACGTGAACATCAATGCCTTGTAATTTGCTATATAAAGTAAGAGGCCAGCTGACAAAAAATTATTTCTGCCGAAAAGATCCAGTCTCTTGGCATCCCTTCCCAAATCATAAACCTATATTGGTCTAGTCTGAGACATTCCATGACAGCCTAGACCATTTGAGAATTCAGATTAGAGTGAAAGAACAAATAGTCTAGTCCTTTGGATGGAACAAAGTACTTTTTCTTTGCCTTTTTCAGAGTCAGGGTATAGGTACCATTTTAGCAAGTTCCAATAGGACCTCAACAACAAGGAGAACCGCGTTGTTAAGGCCCATAATCAGGTGGATGTCCAGTAGCCCAGGCATTGGATCTTGAACCTCTTTCCAGGATGATCTAGAGAGTTTCCACACCAAAAGATCCTCACCAAAAGATCTTGATACAGATTATAATCATCCAGTGCCTCAACTTGGAGAAAGAAGAAAAGGCTGCCATTGGATCTGGCAGTACATGTTGAGCCAGCTATTCCTCTATAGGACACTGACAGACCAAGTGCCAGCTCATGACAAGGCCACTTAGCCCCAACTGAACACTGATGAATGAATAGCTGGAAACAGTCTGGCTCACCAGTGTGTTGTTATTATTAAAATAGATGTTAGATTTATACAAATGTGTTCAGAGTTTACGAAATGCTTGTAGAATGCTGCATGTATTGATCTCACTTAACATCTGTATCCCACATTATAAGGTTATATTAAGTGTTTGCACTGTAATCCTCTAACTTTGTAACTCACTAAACAGGAAGGAAGCAATAATAAATTTAAAGGCTGGTTTCCTACAGAAGGTGTTAGGTCCTACACACAAGAAGGCCCATTGAAACCGAAATGAGCCATTGTCAAAAATCAAAGAACAAAGACTTTGTTGATTGCTTCCCCCACACCCATGAAGAGGAGACATGCATGTGGACTCTTCCCATCAGCATGAACTCTGGGGGAAAGGAATAAAAATCCCTGACAAGAGAAAAATGTATCATTATGCTGCTTGGACTCTGAGGGGAAGGTTTACTAAGCATAAGCGAAAGATCCCCAGTGCTTGGCCTGGATAGCCCTAAAGGACATATAGATCTTGCTTAGTATACAAGCTTCTACCATCTTTTGAAACCCAAGACTAACTCATTTTTGTGTGTAGGTTTACCCGCATTAACCTTGTAAATAACTCATTTCTTTTTCTTAATTAATAAATCTTTAGCTAATTTATTATAGGATTGTCTTTGGTGTAGGATTTAAGGTGCAGCTGACCTGGGGTAAGCGACTGGTCCTTTGGGACTGGGAGTAACCAGAATATTATTGTGATTTTTGGTGAAAGGGACCATTTACCACAAAGGCAAGCTTACCTGGGTGACAAGATAGACCAGAGTACTCAAGGGTACTGTCTGAGAGTCCATGCGAAGGTGGTTATAGTGCTTGAAGAGTTTGCACTTGATACTTGGTTGGTAAAATCTAAGTATAGAACTCACAATCAGCTTGGAGTTTGTGCTCTGCTTCTTAATAGTCAGCCCTGAGGTTGGTACTCTTGCTTCTGAGTCACTCCAGACAGCTTGACATCTTCTTCCTCAAAATATTCCTGGGGGGACTGAAGCTTCTTCTACCACTGACGTTGACAGGTACTCCTCATGAGCGCCAAGCTCACCTGACTAGGGTGTGGAGTCTCACTTGGTGCCAATGGTAGGGGAGAAGCAGTCCTTTTCTTAGAGGAGCTATGAGATAATTTATCTCGCTTCTTGATGGGGTGTTTGGGCCTTTACCCTCCTCATGCCTCTTCTTACACAAGTCCTTGGACTTGCTCAAAGATCTAGAGCTACAGAGCATCAGTGCCTGGTGGCCACTACCTGGATGCTCCAATCAGAGTCCCAGGGAGCAAGAAGGCTGAGGATCAGAAAGGGGTCTCATGGGGAGCTCCATTAAATGCCTGCAGAGCCAAAACTCCTCAGACTGTCTATTCAGGAGGGAAAGTAATAGTTTTGCACAAAAGGAATGTGTGATTTCCTAAGACAGTACAGGCAGCTCTTGTGAGGGTCACTAACTGGGAAGATCAGGGAGCAGGCCAGGCAGGGCTGAAAGCCTGGTATCTTGGGCATAGTAAATGCCTTGGATGGTGGAACTAGTAAGGGGGAGAGGAGGAAGTCAAATCCCAAAGTCATCTAAATAATACTAATAGCTATCTAAGAACAAGTATTTACAAGAAAACAAAAACAAAAACAAAAAGTGGGTCTGACTGTGAAGGCTAACAAAAGCTGAGGACACTAAATGGCTCCATCTCAGACCACAAGTAGTAGAAAGAGGCGTCAGTCCATACTGCCCTTTATGCGCCCTTGGTTCTGAACATGAGGCAGCATAGGGCACAGATGTGGAGCAACAACACTGCTATTGAAAAATCTTCTGGTCTCAGGTGCATTGAGGATTTGCACACCACAGTAAATAGCACTGGAAAAAGGTCATGACTGTTAAAACTAGCTTAATCAGGGGAGACCAACAGGGGGCCAGAATAATAGAGCTGCCTGAAGGCTGAGCTCTGAGGGGATGATGGAAGTAGTGCCTTGCTAACTCCCAAAAGCTTCTAACCTCCCCAAAAAGACAAAGTAGAGGATTGATTCTCCAAGAAAATATGAATTTTTTAAAAAGATACCTCACTAAGAAGAGTGTTTCTGGCTCACTGCATAGAGAGGCCTCTGAGACTCCAAGAGAACACATGGCAGCCATATTAGGCAGAAATGCCAGGGCTGAGGAAAATCAAATGGCTACATTCTGCAGATGATCTCTGAGTTTAAGGCCATGAGAAATGATGAGACACCGAACTTCTTGCAATAAAGAAGGAAGTAAGTGACTTGGTAGCATGCTAGAGACTGGCCTAAGAAAAGCAAAAAGAGAAAAAACAGCAGAGCCGAATGGCACTGATGGAGCAGAGATGCAGCTTAAATTGGTTGACAGATTGAGAAGGAACAACAGAAATAAGGGGCTGCCTGGAAATGCTGAAAGAGGAAACCCCATCTGGTATGCAAAAACTTTAATTGTGGTGTTGTTACATCTGAGCTTCCTAAAAGAGGTAAAAGTGGAGAGATCACATAGGATGCTGCTAACCTCCCACCCCCTCAATAATAATAATAATAAATAATAATAATAAACCCAGAGACTTGAAAGTGAAAATTCATGATTATCAGCAGAAAAAAATAATTATGAAGCAAGCCAGAGAGCATTCAGAGCTCATATTCAAAGGCCACAAGCTGCAATTCTTTTCATGACCTCTGTCCTAACTTTAAAAAAGAGAAGAGAGCTGGGGGAAATTACAGCAACACTCAGAAGGCCAGATATCTGCTACAGTGGGAATTCCCATTTAAACTCTCATTCAGGTTCTAAACTCAGCATTATACAGTAAGAGGTTTGAAAAAAATGGGGGGGAACACTCCAGCCACTTGGGATAAAAATCCAAATTTCATATGTACAAGACAACTCTGCATAGGTAGTAATTACAGATAAGCTTATGAAAAACTCTTGGCAAAGAGTGAAACCCAGGAAAAAGAATATAGGAAAGAAAACACAAGACAAACGAAAGTCACTAGCGACCGTATTGGCAATGGCAGTAGTGAAGCTGAACAAGAGAACTTGGATACCTGAGAATAACCTAAAGACTAACCTGAAGGGGCTTCTTGGGAGTCACCAGGAATGAACAGTTGAATAATAACTATGTAAATGCTATAAAGGAAATAGTATGAATTTGCTTTAATTGGGGGTGATCATTAATAGCTGGGTTCTGTATTTTAAAACACAGATGAAATAAAAGGACAATAAGAGGAAGGGGTGAGGAAGGAATCCCAAGGATGGAGGATATTGGAGAAAATAAAGAGGGGATGGGGAAGAGTGTTTAGGGGTTCTGTGTAAATCCTCCCCATAACTCAAATGATCAGATGTAATCTATCCCTAAGGTTGAGGGTCAAAGTCCTAGAAGTGAAGATTGTACCTCCTCTCGATTGCAAGAGAAGCAGTCCAAGCATTCATAGGGAGAGTACAGAGTTCAGCAAAGCACATTTGGGGATTGTTTTAAATGTTATGTTGATATTTTATTTGCAGTTTTAGAGTAAGTGGAATGCAGGAGAGGAGAGGGAAAAATCAGGATGTGTGTGCGGGGGAAATTAATACAAGAAATATATATGGAAGTTTACAAACAGAAACCAAGCTATAATCATGAATTCAACATAATCAGACACAGGTGAGACATTGACCAGAGACGGATACAAGCCATCAAACAGCTAACTACCACAATTATTTCAAGTTTTTCAATAAGCTAAACAACAACTCTCAATGGTCTTCCTAAGGTGACATCTTTGAATGTAAAAGGGCTAAATAATGTCGTTAACAGGGAAAAAAGCCATGGCAGAATAGAATTAAAAAAAAAAAAAAAAAATCACACACACATTATTCTTGTTCAATAAACTCATTTCAGGATGGATAAATTACAGTCCTGAAAGCCAATTGGTTTCAGACGACATTTTTTGCTTCAACCAAAGAAAAGAACAGGCTAGCGGGCATAGTAAACATACCTTTTCAAATTAAAGATCAATTTAAGGATAAGGAGGGACAATTTACATGGTTGAAGGGGACAATTGCTGGGTTTTTAATATCAGTTATACTCCCAACCAAAAGCAAAAATCTTTTTTAATGATTTCTTTAAAACACTGCCACACTTTGGGAAAAGGAAAATTATACTTTGAGGAGACTTCAAATGCACACCGAATCCTTACTGGGACAGATTTTTTTTTTTTTTTAAATAAGACAAGGTGGCTGGACAAGCAGATGCAGCACTAACTTCCTTGTGTCAACAATTCACTCTCTCAGATTGCTGGAGAGAACTGCATCCAGGGGAAAGATATTATACACTTTATTCATACCATCATCCGTTACATACCAGAATAACGCTAATGTTAATCCCTAAATCCCTAATGAAGCAGACGAGTTCTGCAATAGTTGTCAACATTACATGGTCAGATCATGCACCAGCTAAAGTAATATTTTCTGTCTGGTATGGGCAGGGGCGGCTCTAGCCATTTCGCCGCCCCAAGCACGGCGGCACGCCGGGGTGGGGGCACTCTGCCGGTCGCAGGTCCGGTGGACCTCCCGCAGGCCGCCTGCCGCCCTCCCGGCAAAGCGCCCCCCGCAGCATGCCGCCCCAAGCACGCGCTTGGCGTGCTGGGGCCTGGAGCCACCCCTGGATATGGGTCACAAAGGTCACTTTTTTGGAAAATGAACTGCTTCCTTCTCCAAAACAAAGATCAGATTGCAGCACTATTGCAGATTGCAGGACACTATTCAATACTTTCAAATAAATTATACAGACAATATAAAAAGAGGCCTTCTCTGGGAGGCAGGTAAAGCAGTATTTAGGGGGCAGTTGACAAGCACAGCCTCTCAATTGAAAAAAAAGGAATTTCAAGAAAAAAATACAATTAGCACAGGAGATTAAAAGGTCTCAAGACATTCATAAAAGATGCAGGTTCAAAAAAATCCCACAAAAACAACATAACTAATTAAGATTGGGGGAAAATGTATATGTTGAGGATAGATGCCACTGAAAAAGCCTTAGGTTTACAAATCACAAGTTTTATGAAAAAGGAAATAAAAATGATAGTCTATTGGCTAAAAGCTTTAAGGTATTCAAGAGCATCATCTTCCATTGATTATCGGGCGGGGGTGGGGGGGAATCAGCAAAAGATAGTTACACACTCTGATAAAATGTGCTACTTTAGCTGTTTATTATAAAAATATCCATACCTCAGATACCCCAACCTCTGAAGTTATTCAAAAATATCTGGAAGTAGTAAGTTCACCAAAGATAAACAAAATTGATAAAGAAACTTTAGATAAAGAAATAACAAAAGAAGAAATCCTAGAGGTAATAGCAAGTATGAACAGTGGTAAAATTCCACGACCTAATGGCTTGCCAGCTGAATTTTACCAGGTATTTAAGGAGGTATTGCTGGGTCTCTTGAGAGGCACCTTCAACGCTATTCTGTTAGGGGAGGAACTTCCTCAACCTATGAAAAAAGCTACTGTGGTTCTTCTCCCTAAAGATGGAAAAGACCTTACCTTAAGCAGATCCTCACAGCCCTTATCACTACTGAATCACTAAAAAGATTTTAGCAAAAATACTAGCTAGCCAATTGCCATCTGTGCTCCATCTTATATAAATCTTGATCAAGCTGTATTTTTTAAGAATAGACAGATTTGGAGGGTACCTGGAATTATCCATAATGCCAGATCAAAAAAAGATCCATTTCTTTTTTTAATCACTAGACTCAGAGAAAACCTTTGATAGAATAGAGTGGAATTTCCTTGTTTCAAGGCTTGTGCCATATGGATTTTGGCCACCAGTTCCTTAAATGGATAACTGCTTTTCTACACCAGCCAAAAGCAGCTCTGAGAGTTAATGGGATGTCCAATGTCTTCTCTACTTTTTGCACTGGCCATGGAGAGACTTTTTCCACAAAGGATAAAGAACCACAAATCTACCACAGGAATAAAACTTGCAGGAACGCATCAGAAAACATTATTACATCTGCATATAATGCTATTTTTACCTAAAACAAAGTATTTTACTAAAATTAGTTGCTAAAGAAATCCACAACTTTGGTATTGGATTTAAAGTAACTTACACCAAAACTGAAATGCTAGCCATACATTAGCCAAACTCTGAAACATCACTCCTCAAGAAAACATTTGGGTACTGGGCAACAATTCTATAAGATACTTGGAAGCTCAACTCTCAAAACAACCTAGAAGAGTGCTCTGATTAATTGTCAAACCACTACTTCAGCAAATGAAAAAAGATTTGTAGTGCTGGGGGAAGTATGCAATTTCTTGGGTGGGAGAACAGTGACAGTTAAAATGAACGTTCTGCCAAGGATATTCTTCTTCTTTCAAAGTTTTCCTTTGATTATTCCAGAAAAAAACTAACAGGAATACAGAGGATGTTATTCCATATAAATTCTACAAGAAAAGACCAAGACTGAGTGCAGATACTTTGGGCAGACCCATTAAACAGGGTGGACTAGCTGTTCCAAATATGTTATGGTACTATCAAGCCAGCCATCTCAAAGCAGTAGCAGAGCAGGGGTGATATAATGCAGCCATACACTGGGTCTTTATTGAACAAGAAAATTGCATAGTGTAAATATCACTAGTCAACTGCAGTCTGTGCTCTCATCTTATATAAATTTATATCAAACTGGATTTGTTTAATAAAATAGATTTTAAAAAAAATCATACATTACAAAAATTTACACACATCCTTAACCAACTCTATGGGTTTGGGATAGAACTAGAGATAAATTATTTTTCCTCACCAATGACACCCATTGCAAATAATCCAGATCTTAACCCTAATCACAAACCAGAGAGATTCAAAGATTGGGAGAGTCATAGAATACACACAGTTATTCAGTAAAGAAACTTCTGTAACTTATTTGGAGATCAAAATTAACTTTAACTGGCCCATTCTCCCCTAGTACCAGTACTTTCAAGTCAGGCATTATGTTTCTCAGCACTATGGAAAACCTGTTTTATACAGAAAGCTAACTTTAAAAGAAGTGATGGCATCCAGTCAATTAGAAAACAAATAATTTACTACTTTATATCAATCTCTGCAGACAATTTTCCTAACAAAATCATGCCCATAGATGACATACTGGGCAAAGGATGTAGACAGACAAGTTACCCAGAGAAATGGGATTTGAACTAGAAAAAGAGGACCAGCAATCTCAGTCTGTAGCACAATAAATAAAATTTAAGATACTGTTTCAATGCCATCTCATACAAGTGAGGTGGGTGGGAGAGGGGGCGGGGAGAGAGAATGGGGATAAATGCTGGCAAACTTGTAGTGAAAGAGGAGATTTTATGCATCTGTGATGGACATGTAGTCATTAGAGAGTATTGGGACGCAATCCATAACCAAATATCAATTGTTGGATATTTATTATCCTTGGTAATTCTCCTAGGGCTTCCTAGAGGAAATGGTCACAAGAGAGAAAATGGAAAATTAATCTTTCATCTACTAGTAGCTACTCTGCTATTGGTAGTCTCCACTGGAAAAAGAAAAATAGTCCAACCATAGAGGAATGTCTCAAAATATATGGAGGTTGTGGTTATAGAAAGATCAACACACCAATTACATACACAGCAAAATAGACAAAGGACAGATAGATACAGGGCCACCCGGGGTGGGGGGGAGGGTAAGTGGGGCAGTCGCTCCGGATCTTCGGTGGTATTTTGGTGGCGGGGGGCCCTTCAGTGCTGCCAAAGACGCGGAGCGACTGAAAGGCCCCCCACCGCCAAAGACCCAGACTTCAGACGGACAAGTACAAGCGCCGCAGCTCCCCAACTTTGCCCCAGGCCGCCTCAATCCTCTGAGCAGCCCTGGATAGATACTTGGATATTTGGTTACCTTCTAGTCAATAGTCAAATAAAGTACAGTCACATTCTACAGATTCATCAAACCTCAGAATAAAATAGTTCAAATGCAGAAGCTGCATTTTACCAGTACATCAACAGATTTTAAAAGATAAATGTGCAATATAACTTACGTTACACATTTTTCTTTTCAGTTGCTACAGTATCATTTGGGGGTTGTTTGGTTTTTGGTTTCGATTTTTTTTATTTTAATTAAAGCATTGTTTACCTTATGGAGTAATTTTTCAGCATAGTACCATGTGATTGCATCACAACTAATTTTTATTAATGTCAATAGGAGTTCTGTGTTTAAATCCTTTGCATTACACTGAACGATTACTCAATTTACCCAATAATATGCTTTATTTAAAAAAAAAAATCCAAAATTATCCTTTTCAACTAATGAGAAAAGCGTCAAGAGTGAACAAAGGAGAACTGAATGAATAAAATGACAGAAAAGAAATTAAATTTAAACTACATATTAGTTTATACAATTATTCCCCACCAACAAGCTGTAGTAGGACTATCCTGCACCTACTAGGGTGAAAAATCGGGGCAGAGTGGGGGGTAATAGGTGCCTATATAAGAAAAAGCCCCAAATATCAGGACTGTCCCTATAAAATCGGGACACCTGGTCATCCTCTCACCTGCTGAAGTCACTGAGAGCTTGACCACAGACAAGAAAATGCATGATGAGTAAAAACACATGCCTGCTCATTGTTCCAATTTAAAACCGTGTCTCAGAAGCAATGGGCATTTGGTTGTTAAATGAGAACTAAGCTTGAGTCCACCTACATAGGCAGCTGTTTCCTATTCATCACAATGTGGGTATCTGGATTTGCCACAATTTCAAGACAATCAGTTTTTGGCCAACAGAAATCCTGCATGGATAGCCAATCTGATTTGCAGATGCAAACAACAACTGCATAATGAGGTGTTATTCAAATTGTTTAGCTAGTAAAAACCACTCTTTTTTGAGGAGAATTAAAAAAAAAAAAAAAAAAAAGACTTAAAATTCAAGGCATCTTTATTATAAGAACTCCAGGGTAAATTAAGTAGGCTTTACTGGCTATATTATCTGCTGTAAACCAATCTCTTTGTATAACAATGAGTTGTTCATGGTGCAAAATCAGGGATTGGTTGTGAGAAAGAGAAAGGGGGTGGGATGAAGGAGCAGTGTGAAAACAATCAGATGCTTTCTGGAACAGACATATTTAACACCGAAGAATAAAATCTGCTTTCAGGACAATGATACACACCTTAAATACAGAAAGATTAAATACAAGGTTTAGACTTACTTCTAGGTCTAATGGCAATTTAAAAAAAAAAAAATCAAGCTCTTAGGTTACAGAAGTCTCATCACATAGACTATTTGGAAGTAGGGTGTTTAAAGGACTAGATAAAAATACTTTAGGAAACTTACACTGGAAAGGGGTACTCTATTGTAAGTGATCTGATCTCCCTCTCTCTTCCATTTCTAATTTCCTTTATTTTAAATCAACAAATCTACATATTACTTAATCTATAGAAAAAACTCACCCACTTTCAGATGCACTCACTATATACTGTTTTTCACTGGAAGCAGAGGCTTTGGACAAACATGTAATTGAAGCTGTGTGACCAAACAGCAGCGCTCTGGGATTAATCTAGAATTACAGAAGTAAAGTATACAGTAAACTCACTGTACCTACTATTAGCAGAGCAGTTAATCACATAACCAGAAAGACAGAAAAGTTTTTCAGAGGTTTTTATTTATATAGATGCATTATTAGTGCAGCTGTGGTAATATCATATTTTAAAAGTATGAGTATTTTATGACAAGCTAGCTCTATAACAAGCTGGTCTGCTGTGCAAGAGAACCAACTGCCAACAGGTGCTGGAATGAAAGTATTAGAAAGACCCATAACTTTATTCAAACTGGCTCTACCAAGGATTTTTAAATTGAATGCTAAATTTGGATAAGTCATGCTGTATTGCTACAAAAATAATTAACTCATAGTTTTCATTAAACCATGTCCTTCCCCAAAATTAAGGGTTTGAAATTTAAAAAGTTTAAAATAAAACAAAAAATTATTCAAATTTATGAAAGATCATATCTACTTCATGTCCTATAGCTAGTATTTCCTCTGTTAAAAATATACACTCCCCCCAAAGATTTGTGGTTGTACTAAACACTTGCATGTTTTGCATGGGCATGGGTTCAAAAAACAAGTGCCTTTAACTGCTTGAGAACCACAGTTATCCAATATAACACCACTGCCTGATTTGTGTTACTGCTTTTATAAGAGGATTGCTTTTTAACTAAGAACTATTTGTTTCCAACAAATCATTATAGGCCATAACAGCCCATTTGAGATGGGCACTTGCAGCTGAGAGTGTCAGCAGCTGAAACCTATAAGTAAGCAGTCTCAATCTCAACTACTAATGCCCCTTCTGATCCTGTTTCTACAGAAATAAAGGTTAAAAAATACAGATGTTTTTTAAATACTAACTTTTTAAAAAGCACATTAAATGTAAATTTCCAAGATTCGATGTCTGTTTTCATAAACCAATCAGCTGAAGCTGAAAGAAATGCAGCAGCTTTTCCAGTTTCTGGGTCAAGAAAAGTCATCAGACATGGGAAAGGAAATATTGGCTTTAAAAAATTAATTACCCTAGTCAACATTAGCTTCCACGGAACAAGGATTGGAAAGGCATTTGTGAGAACGCTCATTTCAGCTACCAGCTGTCAGCTGAGATGAACAATTACTCACTTCAAACCCCAACTAAAAAGTTTACCTACAGTCGTCATTCATGTCAAATTTATCTAGCAGTTTGTTCCCCAAAACTAAAAGGCCCGGAAACAAGTGACACGAGATACCAATCTTCAGCTGGATTTATTGATTTTCCATGTTGCAATGATTTTTTATTTAAAAAAAAATCAAAAATTTCTGGGAAAAAAGCCTATGAATATCAATAATTAATACGAGGCACTAGGGTTTAGAGTTTTTGGCCAACAGAAATCCTGCATGGATAGCTAATCTGATTTGCAGGTGCAAACTACAACTGCATAACTGAGGTGTTATTCAACTTGTTTAGCCAGTACAAATACTCTTTTTGAGGAGAATTTTAAAAAAAGACTTAACAGTTAAGGCATCTTTACTATAAGAACGGCAGTATATTAAATTAGCTGTACTGGCTAAAATTATCTATTGTTGACCAAGCTCTTTACATAACACTGAGTTGTTCATTGTGCAAAATCAGGGATTAGTTGTGAGAAAGAGGGGAGGGATAAAGGAGCAGTATGAAAACAACTGCATATTTTCTGGAACAGACAGAATTACACCAACGAATAAAATACGCTTTCAGGACAATGATATGCACCTCTAAATACAGAAATATTAAATTAAAGATTTAGACTTACTTCTAGATTTAATGAAAGGTCCCAGAGAGATATCTGTCCATCATGACATCCTGTGACAATCATTGAAACATCATCCATTAACAGTATGGCTGATATGCAGTGTGTGGGAGCTTTGCGACCCCAAAGCACGATTGGTAGAACAAGGCTGTTTCCTGCCATTTTGCTTTCACTCCTGTAAATTTTATCAAGATCATAAATATCAGAGATGTAAGGTTTCAGGACTTTTGTCATTTTTGCAGCCTTAAGGATTTAAAACCCCAAAACCAAAACTCTGTAAACTGTGCAAAAAGATTACAGTATTGGTCAGAGCTGATTCACTTACCACATCCTCATCCCCCAACAAACTTAACATCATCATCATCAATTATACCTACTGTAAAATACAAAATGTGGTCAAGATTTTTTTTCCTAGTCATTGAACATTTTAAAATGTGTCCTCAAATACTAACTAGGGTCAGAATAATAGATACTTTAAGAAATCATCTGTAAAACTCGGTGGTTTGTGATATTATTAGAACCTCAAGATGCATGCAAGAGTTTGTATTATAATATATTGTTGCTTACACTCTTTTAACTGGTGGCTTTTCAACACTGAACTCAAGTCATTTTTCCCCCAAGTGTTATTCTTCTCTTACCCACAGTGTTTAAGACGTAAATGTCTGGAGTGGTGTATACTCGTATCTATTTGCTAGATGCTCAGTCAACAGAGACCTGACATGCTTTGTTTTCCTTCCCATTCATCTGACATTTAAAAAATACTGACTTGAAAAATATTTTGATATTTTAAAAATCTCAACTGAGAGCTGACACTGTAATATTCTCTAGATTAACTGCATAAATCCCAAACGTATTTTTATCTGAATTACTTAAATTGAATTATTCTGAGCTGATATT
Source organism: Mauremys reevesii (assembly GCF_016161935.1). Taxonomy (NCBI): domain Eukaryota; kingdom Metazoa; phylum Chordata; order Testudines; family Geoemydidae; genus Mauremys; species Mauremys reevesii. Next base: position 19,387,406 of record NC_052628.1, on the reverse strand, counting down.
GTGGGAGTTTTTTTTCTGAATTACATTATGCATTTCAATATGATCAAAGTGTGCTGTATTAGCCAGAATTACGATTCACAGAACAGTCAAAGGTTATTACAATCTCCTCATTCATATTCAGACTAGTCTACAGTATGTTATGCTGAATCACTGTGACCCCAAGCAATAAAAAAAGGTCAGGCCCCAAAACATCATGAGATTGGCTAAAACAAAAGATGATGGTTATGATGACATCAGCAGATTTCTGAAAATACTATATTTTAGGTCCTTTTTATTTGCCTTCTGTATTTTGAGCCTTTATGGTGCACTCATGGCACATTTTTAAGTTTGTCTCTGCAACCACAAGGACATCTTTTCCCCTAATGAAAGCCAGATTTTCATATCAACAGAAGACTCCAAGAGCTGGCGCTTTAAGAAGAACACCAACTACAGAGAGACTTTGATAAAAATCACAAGAGTTGGCAACACTGACTTTTTCTGCTTCCTCCCTGTCTCAGTATTGCCAACTCCAACCGTTCAAGAGACACGAGTCACATCCCAAAAAGCCATGAATTTTACTTAGAAATTGTGAGATTTTTTAAAACAATTTTGTTTCTATTTGCTTTTTGAGCCTCTAGAGTTCATGTTTTCAAGCTTTTCTCTGCAACTATGAGGGCTAGAAGGTTTTGGGTTTTTTTGGGGGGGGGGGCAGTTGGGGGGCCTAAATGGAAGCTAAGATTCTCAAATCAGTTAAGGTCTGAGACCTTCCCCCCACCCCCAACACCAAATATCTCAAGATTCACAATAAAAGAAAAAAGAAAAAAAAACTCAACAAAGTTGGCAACATGGCTGCCTTGCAGCAACTGGGACAATGGTGCTAAGTGAAAGGCAGGTGACAGAGATTTAAAAAAAAAAAAAAAAAAAATCATCAGACAACCAGAAAGCCAGACTCAACAGGGTCTGGAAAGCAGAGGGGGAAAGGGAGCCTCCAGCCAAAACTTAAGATGTTTGAATAGGTCTAAAAGTAGCTATTTCACTTGGACCAATGGGTGTATTATCCAGTTTGGAAGGGATGGAGTGGGGGAGAGTCAGTGGACTGAAAAAACAAGCTTAATAAATTGTCTTTATCTACCTTTTTTTTTTTTAACCAGTTCTTGTATTTAAACTTGGAATAGAATGGGATTTAACATTAAGAGAAGTTCATTTCTGGTTTGAACACAAAGCCTATGGAGGTTTCCGTCCTTCTAGCACATGCCGGATGGTTCCCTCTACCACACAGCTAACCTTTTAAGCGCTTTAAAGTTTCTTTTCTAAGCCAAATTACTGTTTCAAATTTAGCCCCAAACAGATTAGGTATATTTTGTAACTGGTTAGCCACACACTCAAAGGTGACCTAGCAGACTGAAACTTTTTTTTTTTTTTTTAAATTGGAGATATACCAATCTCCTAGAACTGGAAGGGACCTTGAAAGGTCATCGAGTCCAATCCCTGCCTTCACTAGCAGGACCAATTTTTGCCCCAGATCCCTAAGTGGCCCCCTCAAGGATTAAACTCACAACCCTGGGTTAACAGGCCAATGCTCAAACTACTGAGCTATCCCTCTCCCCAAGAGTGGGAGAAGAGCAGTTCCTCAGCTCTGTTGGCAGCTCCCTGCCAGGAACCCACCTGTGCCCCAGGCTCCCGGCAGTCTGCACCCCACTCCCCACCAGGAGCCAGGGAGCCTTGCCAATTTTGTGGCTGGGAGCCATGAAATTGACGAGATAGCTGGCTCCCGATGGGGAGCAGGAAAGCCACTGGAGGCTTCTGATCTCGCCCTTCCCCATCAGTAGCAGGGGAGGGATTAGCCTCCTCGCCTCTCACCTCAGCTCCCAGCTGGGAGTGGGGTCCAGCCATCCAGGCTTCTTGCCCCATATCCCAGCCAGGATCAGGGTTCATTCTCCCCCCACCTCCCAGCTGGGAGCAGGTCCAGCCACCCAGCTCTCCAGAGGAGCGGGACAGTGGTGCTCTAGCTGCCCAGCTTTCTTGCCAATTTCACTGCTTCTGCCATGAAATTGACAAGACAGTCAATAGGGGACCTAAGTAAGGCAGTGTCTACACAGACACTGCGTCACCCCACCTACACCAACATAAGCCCTACGTAGGGTGACCAGACAGCAAATGTGAAAAATCGGGACGGAGGTGGCAGGTAATAGGAGCCTATATAAGAAAAAGACCCAAAAATCAGGACTGTCCCTATAAAAATCAAGACATCTGGTCACCCTAGCTCTACGCCTCTCGTGAAGGTGGAGTTATGATGTCAGTATAGTAGGGCAGTTACATCAGTGGGACAAGGCTGTAGTGTAGACACTGTCATAATTAGGTCAATGTAAGCTGCCTTACGTTGACCTACCTGTGTAGTGTAGACCAGCCCTGTGTTATCTCACCCAAAAGACTTGTTATAGTGTAGACAGGCACTTCCACCATTTCTGGAAAATTCTGATAATATAAATACAACCTGGGTCTCAGAACCACCAACAGCAGCATATGATGAGTTTGTGCTTGGATGGGCAGCAAATTGAGAGTTAACTGCTAACTTGTTATGTAATCAGTGCATTTCTAAATTTTCTACCCATGTTGCCATAACACATAGTGTATAGCTAAGTGACCTCTCCTCTAAGAGAATGGCATTTTTAAAGGAAACAAAGCAAGTTTTTAGTACTAGCTTAGAACACTGTTACAGAAAAAAATTCTTATAAAAAGGCAGCAAATATGTAGCAGCTATTATAAAATGTGGCTCAATTCTGAAGAACAGTTAAGTAAAAACCCAGCACTTTCTTACTCAACAGAATTGCTGAACTGTGTATATTCAGAGCCAGAATTGCAGACCGTTTTTTCCACCAATTTTTTTTTAACCGCTTTTTCTTCTAGTTATCCATGCAGATCCAACAATGCTATTGGGGATTAAGGTGAATTCTGGCTAGCGCATTTTTAACATAATTGCTAATCAAGTTATAATTCCAGGCCCAAATTCTGCTCCCAGTGAAGAGAGGCATATTGCATAGATGCAACCGAGAGCAGAATTTTATTAACAGAATCTTTGTTAATGGTACTGAAGCATAAGCCGGAAAGAAAAAAGCATGACAATTATTTATTAGCAGTATTGCAAGAGGGTCTAGACTAAGATCTCTGATTTAAATTGTAATGTTGGCAGTTTAAAAAAATATATATTTTTTTAAACTTTGTAACCAAGTAAACATTATATGTAAAACTGCATTACGGGTTTCCAAAGTCATTTTTCAGAGACGTACTGCACTTTATAAAGACTATCATTTGCAGTACGCTGGTACTATTTGTGACATAGTCCAGTAAATTAGAGTAGTTCTGGTCCATGGTGATTTCCTATGATAGCCTCATGGCTGCTGACCAATTGGAATTATTACCTAATGCCAATTTATTATAGTGTGTCCAAAGTTTAATATTTTATTAGTGTGCAGAATACATGCTAACACACCTCATCGGGACAAAAAAAATTGATTTCCTGATACTGCAAATCAGATTTTTGTTGTTGTTAATGCTGCCCCTTCACATCTCCCCTCTTCTCCCCTCCCCACATCATAGTTTTAGAGGGTACAAAATGCTCTGATATTCGAATTCTAACCATTAAAAACATAACTAGAATGAATGACAGAAGATTACCTTTGTGCTTACAAATATATTTTTTCCTTAGCACTCTAAAAAGTTTATCCATCATTTATGTGATGTTTTTATATTTACTTTGACAGTGTTTATAATATATGAATCAGACATAGTGAAAGTCTGCTTATGTGGAGCTTGTCAATTTGATTCCAATAACTTCTGTTTACATCAATCCTCTGCTATCTAAATTACATATCTCCCCTTTGGCATGGAACATGTTTATGCCAATCAAGCATGAGGAAATCTGTACAGAGTAAAAGTAAACTATATACACAAGATTTTCCATCACTTTCTAACTAACTTGCTTAGCTTAAATTACTTTAGTAATGACTTTTATGATGTATTTTGCATTTAATAAATAAAAATGTTGAAACTTAAATTACACCTGCATCATTTTATAAGGTGCCACTCCAGTTTATAAAAGCATCCACAGAAAAGATCCATTTTATCTCCTTTTATTTACTAACAATTCATAAAAGTGTAACCAACAGGACACAGTCTCTCATACATCTCTCATTTTGGAATCAAATGTACTTGTGTGAGGGCTTGGCTACACTTGCGAGTTAGAGCATATTAAAGCAGCTCCACGCGCCCTAACTCATGACCCGTCCACACTGGCAAGGCACTGACTCCATGGCTAGAGCGCTCCTAGTAATCCACCTTGGCGAGAAGCATAAAGCTTGATGCGCCTTGGGTGAAACGCCCGGGCGTCGGTATGAATGAGGTGTTGCATTACTACGCTCTGATCGGCCTCTGGAAACGTCCCATAATCCCCTTAAGTAAAGTGGTCACTCTTGTCATTGGAATCGCTGCAGGAATGCAGATATCAAAGCAAACCATTACTGTGGAATGCTATATGTAAGAGAGAGGCGGGGGGAGAGGAGGGGTATGCTGCTGTCTGAACTTACAAGACAGTGTGCTGACATGTTCTCAGCCCCCCAAAAACCCACTCTCTCTCTCCCCACATACACATAACACACTTCCTGTCACACTCCACCCCACCCCCATTTGAAAAGCATGTTGCAGCCACTTGCATGCTGGGATAGCTACCACAATGCACTGCTCTCTGTGGCCGCTGCAAGTGCCGCAAATGTGGCCACGCCTGTGCGCTTGCAGCTGTCAGTGTGGACAGACTGCAGCGCTTCTCTACTGCGCTCTACGAAGGCTGGTTTAACTCAAAGCACTCTACATTTGCAAGTGTAGCTATGCCCTAAGTCACAACACTATGTCACAATTCAAAACTGAAACGGCTAAATATCTGAGTATAGAGTGAGAGTGGTGTGGAGAAAAGGGCTGTGCTAGAAGGTGGAAATGCCATTCCTCCTGCATACTGTTCTGTATACGTGCATGACACTTTATGGAGAATTAAAAACACCGTATCTCCTAGGACCTTAAAAATTAGTTTGTAGAGCGCAGTAGAGAAGCGCTGCAGTCTGTCCACACTGACAGCTGCAAGCTCACAGGCATGGCCACATATATATATATATATATAAAACACAGCAAGGGATGACAACCAACCACGGTGATATGAAAGGAAAAGGTGAAAGATGTGTCTTGAGTTCCTTGTTAAAACAAAAATACATTTAATGTTAAAATTTTGAATCGGTGACCAGAGTAGAGACCAGCACAGAAGCAAGTGATAGAAGACATGCGGTACTTTTTTACAGCAATCAACAGCCCTTAAACCTGATGCTCTCTAGCTCCATATCTGTAGTAAGCAGTAAATTAGTGACTGACACAGGCTTGGTATTTTATCCCGTGCAACATTTGTTTGGAGTTTCAAGTCAGATTTTACCTTCCCGAATTTCTTGCTCATTTAAGGTAAATAACTTCAAACTGCTACAAAGGAAACCTGCTAAATGCAACAAATAACCCCCTAAAACAGAAATATTTAAAAACTAAGTTATCTACTACAGGGGTTGGGATGAGATAGACTGCTACATCTGCATCTCCTGGAAGACACTACGCTGGATATGTTTAAGACAGATCCAAGCCATACCAGGAGCCAAATATTTTTGAAATCAAAAGTATCCCCATGGCCAGTTCTAAAGAAGCTGGGACACTTACAGTAGTAACTGAATTGATAACCTTCTGTATCAGAATCAATTTTTATTGAAGTGGTATCTAAGAACCACATACAGTGATCAGGGTTCCATTGTACTGGGCACTGTACAAATACAGTCCCAGCCACAAAGAGCTCACTAGCTAATGACTTAATTATAAGGCTGTGTCTACACTACCACTTTCAGCGCTAAAACTTTAGTCATTCAGAGGTGTGGAAAAACCACCCCTCGAACAACAAAATTTTAGCGCTGAAAAGCGCCAGCACAGGCAGCGCTTTATCGCCCCTCATTCAGGGTGGTTATTTTTTAATCACCGGGAGAGCTCTCCCCTGGCAATAAAGTGCGACTGCTGCGGCCACGCTGTAACTTGGGCAGTGTAGACATACCCTAACTATTCCTTCAGCTTCCTCCACCACAAGTATCTTTTAGCATGTTACCAGAGCTCAGACTCCAACTAAACTACAAAGTAGCTGACTTAGGTCTGGTCTACGCTTAAAATGCTGAAGCTGTGCCACGGTAGCAGTTCAGTGAATACACTACCTACACCTACGGGAGGGATTCTCCCATCAGCGTCTGTAATCTCCGAGAGGCAGTAGCTATGTTGACAGAAGAAGCCCTCCCATCTACACAGTGCTCTATATACCGGGAATTAAGATGATATTACTGCGTCACTCAGGAGTGTGGACCTTCCAAAACCCCAAGCAATGTAGTTACACCATCATAAGCTGCTAGTATAGACCAAGCCAGAAAAGCAGTCGGAGTAAAGCTGATGCAGTCAAATTCAGACAGAACCTAAGTAAGGAAATCTTGCACTACTCCTACTTCTGCACTACAGAAAAGAGCTTTGTGAACACACGTGACAAAGTCAGTCTGTAATATGGAACTAAAAAGGCATTCTGCAAATTAAGGTGAAAAAACAAACAAACAAACAAACAAAAAAACACACCTCCCACTTTGCTTCTAAAATGACAAAATTAAAAAAAAAATTGCTCAAATAGAGAAGTTAGTCCATAGAGAATTTTATCCTCAATCCCATCTGCAAGCATATTTCTTGAGGTTTATTGTCTTTCTCCTCTTAATTATTCCCACTGAACCAAATTCAGAACTAGCTGGGCACTGTGGCTTGTGTCTGTAATCCCAATTAATTGGGAAGCTTGGGGTCACCAGGTTGCCTAAGAAGGGGTGAAACCTGCCCAGGTCAGAAACAGAGCAGGTCAAAACTCCTGTGACAATCGTATGAGGAAAGAAAGATTAATAAGACTGAGACTTTTCAAGTTGAAAAAGAGATGACTAAAGGGGGACATGATAGTGGTCTATAAAATCACTACTGGTGTGGCCAAAGTAAATAAGTAAAGTGTTATTTACTCCTTCTCAGAACACAAGAACTAGGGACCACCACATGAAATTAATAGACAGCAGGTTTAAAACATACACTGGCCGCAGCGTATCACCAATGTTGAAGTGAGCCGATTAACGGGCATTAACAACATAGTGGATGAAGCCAAACAATGAAGATGGAGATGGTTGGGGCATGTGTTGAGAATGGGTGCTGATAGACACCCTCATATTGCCCTACGATGGACACCACAAGGAAGAAGGAGGAGAAGTAGACCATTGGGGACGTGGCGAAGGACCATTGAAGAGGAAATGAAAGGCATGGGAATGAAGTGGGATGAAATTTGCTGCCTCACTCAAGAACAAAGTGAATGGAGGAGAATGGTTGACGCCTTATGCTCCACTGGGAGTGAATAAGAGGAAGAAGAAGAAGAAGGTTTAAAACAAACAAAAGGATGTATTTTTTCACACAACGCACAGTCAACCTGTGGAACTCCTTGCCAGAGGATGTTGTGAATGCCAAGACTGTAACAGAGTTCAAAAAAGAACTAGATAAATTCATGGAGGATTGATCCATCAATGGCCATTAGCCAGGATGGGCAGAGATGGTTTCCCTAGCCTCTGTTAGCCAGAAGCTGGGAACGGGCGGCAGGTGATGGATCACTTGATGATTAGAATCATAGAATCTCAGGGTTGGAAGGGACCTCAGGAGGTCATCTAGTCCAACCCCCTGCTCAAAGCAGGACCAAACCCAACTAAATCATCCCAGCCAGGGCTTTGTCAAGCCTGACCTTAAAAACCTCTAAGGAAGGAGATTCCACCACCTCCCTAGGTAACCCATTCCAGTTCTTCACCACCCTACTAGTGAAAAAGTTTTTCCTAATATCCAACCTAAACCTCCCCCTCTGCAACTTGAGACCATTACTCCTTGTTCTGTCATCTTCTATCACTGAGAACAGTCTAGATCCATCCTCTTTGGAACCCCCTTTCAGGTAGTTGAAAGCAGCTATCAAATCCCCCCTCATTCTTCTCTTCTGCAGGCTAAACAATCCCAGTTCCCTCAGCCTCACCTCATAAGTCATGTGTTCCAGCCCCCTAATCATTTTTGTTGCCCTCCGCTGGACTCTCTCCAATTTATCCACATCCTTCTTGTAGTGTGGGGCCCAAAACTGGACACAGTACTCCAGATGAGGCCTCACCAGTGCTGAATAGAGGGGAATGATCACTTCCCTCGATCTGCTGAAAATGCCCCTACTTATACAACCCAAAATGCCATTAGCCTTCTTGGCAACAAGGGCACACTGTTGACTCATATTCAGCTTTTCGTCCACCGTAACCCCTAGGTCCTTTTTTGCAGAACTGCTGCCCAGCCATTCGGTCCCTAGTCTGTAGCAGTGCATGGGATTCTTCCGTCCTAAGTGCAGGACTCTGCACTTGTCCTTGTTGAACCTCATCATATTTATTTTGGCCCAATCCTCTAATTTGTCTAGGTCCCTCTGTATCTATCCCTACCCTCCAGCGTATCAACCACTCCGCCCAGTTTAGTGTCATCTGCAAACTTGCTAAGGGTGCAGTCCACACCATCCTCCAGATCGTTAATGAAGATATTGAATAAAACCGGCCCCAGCACTGACCCTTGGGGCACTCCACTTGATACCAGCTGCCAACTAGACATGGAATCATTGATCACTACCCGTTGAGCCCGACCATCTAGCCAGTTTTCTATCCACCTTACCGTCCATTCATCCAGCCCATACTTTTTTAACTTGCTGGCAAGAATACTGTGAGAGACTGTATCAAAAGCTTTGCTAAAGTCCAGAAATAGCACATCCACTGCTTTCCCCTCATCCACAGAGCCGGTTATCTCATCATAGAAGGCAATTAGGTTAGTCAGGCATGACTTGCCCTTGGTGAATCCATGCTGACTGTTCCTGATCACTGTTCTGTTCTGTTCATTCCCTCTGAGGAACCTGGCATTGACCACTGTCGAAAGACAGGATACTGGGCTAGATGGACCTTTGGTCTGACCCAGTATGGCCGTTCTTACGTTCGAATTTGGCCTTTTTTCTCGTCCCCCAAAATCCTGGCTTTTATACCATCTCTGTGTTTGGAATCACCTTTTGTATGCCAAGTAGCCTTCCCTCTTCAAAACATCTGTTTCCTTCAGCTTTCCTATATTACATTAAGCTCATCTTGTCCTTCAACCTCTCTTGGCTTAACAATGCTATCCCACATAACAAACTGAAGTTACCATGCAAATGCTTCAGAGAGGAAACTTTGGGTGTGTTTTGCAAAGTGTTGTCTACTGTTATTTAACACCATAAATAATGCACGCAGCCAGCGAGGCCCAATAATGTAGCATATTTTTAATGGATAATGTGCTATGGGTAGAATTTTGTATATTCAGAAACACAGAAAACAGTGAGAATAGCATGGTTCTGGAAAATTACGGAAGAATACATCATAGCTACCAAGTGGCAAACGTCCGTAAAGCAACAGAGATACAATTTTTTTTCCACAAAGCTCAAGCCAAGTGAGTAACATGAGCTGTCACTTACTGTGGAAGATCAATTTGTGGCAGGCTGTGTCTTGTGTTTGATTAGACTACATTTATAAAGAATTATGATTTAACAAACAAGAATAGTGTAGAACCAAGGTAGATAGTGGTAACTACAATACTGATCAAATTATGTCAGAATGAGTTTCTGTAGCAACATGCCAGAAAAATTATTGTTGATTGTTATGCAATGCCAGATCAATTATTCCCTTCCTGACTGCTCCCAATAACTGAAATTGTAACAGAGGCAAGAAAAAATAATTTAAAAACCCATCTACGATTACCTTCTAATCAGAGCAGTACATTGTTAAAGAGTTGTGATATTTCATAAATAGTTTAGATAAAACCATATTAGCAAAACTTTTTTGTTAGTAAAGTAGATTTTCAAAGCAACAGACAAAAAAATTTCAACCATAACTGTATCTAAACTAAAGCAAAAATGGTGCATGTGTGCACCTATGCCAAGGTAATAAAAATTGCATATCGTAGTGCAATAAAAGATATTACCTCACCCACCCTGTTTCGCTGATATCATGGGACCAACATGGCTACAATACTAAATAAATCATAATCCTGACCACACAAGAATGCTTTGTAAATTAGTGGAATGGCTTAAAAAAGTGCAGACAGCAAGGTCTTTTCAAGGTTTAGTGTTTATAAGAAGAAAAAGTAAAGAGTTTATCAGCAACAGAAGAGAAAAAGTTAGCATGGGACTTTCTCCAGTCCTACAATATCTAGACTAGAGCCTCAGTTTCCTGAAGTGCTCTTCCTTATCTGCCTCCCAAAAATTCAGTCCTCCAGCCATAGCACTTGTATAAAGGGTCTGGAAAGATGAGCTAGAGTTAATCCTGAAAGCAAAATATTAACCTTGCACTCTCGTACATACAAACATATGTGCCATTCCTTTCACCTCTACGATTAGTAAAAATATGGTCTCAATAACAAATACTAAAACTATTTATTTCACTACAATAACCCAGCATCCGTATTTGTTAATGACAATAAGTAATGCCTCACTGGGAATGTAATCTAACAGTTTATAGTTTTGGAGAAAAAAGACAAAATGGCAATCCATCACTAAATACATAGAATAGTGACAATCTAAGAAACTAGTACAAATCTTAATAAGCACTATGGAAAATACTTCGCACACATGCCTGCCTTTTTATTTCCTACTGCTTATATTCCAGGAAACTAACAGTAGCACATTCTTAATTTGTAATAACTCAATTTTACATCACCTTCCAGATGCAAATGCCAATATTTTCAAAGCTAATGCAGTTGTTTCTCTATTAAAACACAAGCTTCATTTCTTCTCCTCTGCAATTTTTCCACATAAGTCAAAGTTAAATGTTTTAATCAACTAATTTATAAAACTTTTAACTGACCTACATTACATATTAAATACGATTTTCACAAGTCTCAAGGTTTCAGAAAAATATTCACAAACACATACAAAAGTCTTAGAACATTTTCACATCCAAACTCCCCAACTAGTCAAAAACAAACAAAGGAAATAACCTGCAAAATGTAGGAAATTTCTTGAAAAATATAGGCATAAACAGCAAAATAAAATTTGTCTATTTTTATACTTTTACTGGAAAAGGTATTTAAATTTCAGAACTTTGTATCTAAACACAACACTGCAAACTCTCAGACTGTTTAAGATGATGTCTTTTAAAAAAAAAAAGAAACAGATCATTCTCCATAACTACCTGTTTTCCTCTAGCTTTTTATTATGGTATCTCAATGCCTTCATTAAAAACTTCATTTTCAGGAAATACCACCTGCTCATGTTAACAGATGAATAAGTTGTGCTACAATGGATACAGCTTCTATCATTACTGAATACCAAATACATCTCTTGTTAAAAAAAAAAAAAAAAAACACCATTTAATGTTAGTAAGCAATCAATATTTTTACACCAATGAACAGCAAGCTACAGTAGCAGACAAACGTATCTACTAACAAATGATCAAAAAGCAGAAGGGAATGAATAATTACATAATGCAATATCACATGTTAGTACTACTTCTCTGGAGGACGCTGGAAATTTTGTGGAGGATGTGCAGTGTGGCATTAAAGTTGGATGCCTAAAAGTAAGCTGTATCTCTTCCAGGCTAAAGGTTTCTTTGCATAACATTCGGGAAAATCAATCCAAATTAACTACAGGTGTAAATTAAAGGTAGATTAGTTAAACTGAATTAAACCCCTTAGTGGACACACTCATTTAAAATTAAAGTAGCCTAACTTCAATTTACCTTATTCGCTGAATTTTTGGTTTAGCTTAATTCAAAATTAAAGTGGCATTAATTTGGTTTAGTTTAATTCACTGAATTAAGAGAGGATGAATTACATTCCAGGAACTTTAAAATTGCCAAAGACCTGTTTTACTACTGGAAAAAAATAAACCAGAAAAATCTGATATATTTTGCAGTTCACCTTCAAATCACCACTCTCAAGTGTAAGAGAGAGAGAGTGTGTGTGAGAGAGAGAGAGAGAAACAGAATTATGTGGAGGGCAGTATGAGGGAAGAATTGGTGTTTGAGTTGGGAGAGGCTGTGTAAGGAAGAAGCAAAGGAAGAGGATCTTTACTCTGATGAATCATTAGAAACTTGTCAAGTGTGGAGTGCCACACCCCTTCCTTCTGCCCCCACCTCTCCCACCCCCAACCCTTTTCCCTCTTGCATACTTCCCTTTGCTTCCCCCCACCAATGTCTCCAGGCACCCCTCTCCTCCTGGCCCTCTGTACAATCCTGCTACTTGCCACGCATCTCTCCAAAACCCACTCAGCCCATCATGTCCCCTTTGAGACTGGGTCTATCAGCCTTCTGTTCCCAATCCTACACAAACCTTCACTCTCCCTCTCATGCTCCACCCTCTATGACCTGCTGCCCACCTGCCTCACCGGGGTGAATGCAGAATACAGCTATCTTGAAAAAACGTCAAGAGAAAGTGATTTTTTTGTTAAATTGTCTTTATCCATAACTCAAGTATCTGATGGATCTGCACATTTCCACTAGCTAATCTTTGCATAGCTCAAACGTTAATCCTGAATAAGAGAAATAACTGTGTATGTTTAATTAAGTAACTACGTCCAAAGTATTATGATAAGTGTGTGTAAGGGTATGTCTACATTGCAATTAAAAACCCAGGCTCAGGGGGCTTGGGCTAAGGGGCTGTTTAACTGCAGTGTAGCCGCTGGAGCTGGGAGGATCCCAGAACTTGAGCTGCAGACCGACCCCGAATGTCTACACCACAGTTAAACAGCCCTTTAGCCTGAGCCCTGTGAGCGTGAGTCAGCTGGCACAGGCCAGCCTTGGGTTTTAATTACTGTGTCAACATACCCTAAGGAGGTAAGTGAAGTTTGGAATTTATGGCAACTGTGGTTGCTATGTATGGCGAGCCTAAAGAAAAGTGTGAAAAACAAACATTTTTAAAAAGGGAGTTTTGCAAAAAAGTCAGTAAACACTTAAGGGGGAAAAAAGACACATGAAATCCAGTTGTCCTCTTGAGTGTTCAATCACTGAAGCGTGGAAAACAGGTCTTTCAGTCCTGGTTAACTACACGTGACAGGCTCAATGCCGTCTTAAGTAGGAGCAGTTACCGATGTTTCCATAATATACACAAATATTCTGCACACACATTTATTAACAGAGTTTCAATTCTGTTTTCTATAGTAAAAGAAAACTGATAAAATCATCAGTGTTAGCAGCTCAGGATTTAAGAGCATCCCTGCCACAAACTAATATGCACACAAAAAAAGTCTTCTATTACCAAGTTTACGTTCAAATTTAGTCAGTGAGAAAGTAATTCCTTAAATTATAAGAGTGTCCAAAATGTCAGATAATCATATTAAATAAATCCAATGTTTTTAAAACATTTTTACTACGCATTCTGCAGTTGGAAAAAATCGCTACTAAGTAACAAATTTTAAACCTAAATGAGGGTCAAAATTTATGAGATCAAATGCATTAATCTGGCAAATTATTTCAAATTACTTTCTGGTGCGCAATTTATGACTGAGTGTTGGAAAGAAAGATAGAAATTTAACCCAGATCATATCTGTTTGAGCATAGTTACTGTAATCCATGCATTTCCTAAACAAGGCGTGCTCCTTGAAATTTTAGATTAAAAAAAATCTTATATAAACCTCTTTTATTGAAGCCAGAGTCCTCTCTAAACTAAATTGCATTTTCATTCTTAACAAGATATATCAAGTGGATCAATTGAGTCTAGAGGCCTCTCAACAGAAAACCAAAGAACAAGGTTGATAATTTTAAGAAACTGGATATTTCTGACTGAACTCAAGTATGGGACACTTTAATTTACTATTTTACACATCAGGTGATATAAATTACCACCAAACCAAGCAAGTTAGTATACTATAGAATAATTAAGAACATTACCTGAGCAAGATGCTTCAGAATAAGAAATCTAAGTTGAGTTAAAAGCCTATCCTTAATGAGTCCATCACTCTTCCCCATGTCTCAAGCATGTAAGCTACAGAACTTAATATGACACTTAATATGCAGTTTCGATTTTCAAATTTTGCACATGCTTTTAAGTCCTTCAATTGAAAAACAAACTAGGGAAGTGTGGTATAGATGAAATGTTGAAGGGTGGGTGCACAAGTGGTTGAAAAACGGTATTCAACCATCGTTTCCCCATTGTCAAATGGGGAGAACGCATCTAGTAGGGTACCGCAGGATCAGTCCTGGGTAATACTATTCAATATTTTCATTAAGGACTCAGATAATGGAATGGAGAGCATGCTTACAAAATCTGTGGATGGGATCAAGCTGAGAGGGATTGTAAACACTTTGGAGGACAGGACCAGAATTCAAAATCACCTTGATAAATTTGAGAATCGGTCTGAAATCAACAAGATGAAATTAAATAAAGATAAACAAAGAACTACACTTACAAGGAAAAATCAAATGCATAAATACAAAATGGGAAAGAACTGACTGTACAGTAGTACCACAGAAAAGGATCTGGGGGTTATAGTGGATCACAAATTGAATATGAGCCAACAATGTGATGCAGTCACAAAAAAGGCTAATACACTCCAGAGAGAGTATTAACATAAGCGTTATAGGTAAGACATGGGAGGTAATTATCCTGCTCTATTCAGCAATGGCAAGGCTTCAGCTGGAGTAGTATGACCAGTTTTGGGCACTATACTTTAGGAAATATGTGGTTGAATTGGGGAGAGCTCAGAGGAGGTCAACAAAAATGATAAAAGATTTAGAAAACCAACCTATGAAGAAAGGTTAAAAAATTGGACATACTTAGTCTTAAGAAAAGACGACTGAAGAGGGACCTACCAACAGTCTTCAAATGTATCAAATGTTACAAAAAGGACAATGATCAATTGGTCTCCAGGTTTGCTGAAGGTCGGACTGGGAAGAATTGGCTTAATCTACAGCAAGGGAGATTTTGGTTACATATGGGGAAAAAAATTAAGTACAGGAATAGGTTCCCAATGGAGGTTGCAGAATCCTAATGATTGAAGGTTTTTTAAGAACAGGTTTGACAAACACCTGTCAGGGATGGTCTAGACTCTAGGCTTACCTGGTCCTGCTTCAGTTCAGGGGATGGACTATATCACCTGCTAACATCTCTCCCAGCACTAAATTTCTATGATCCTATGATACAGCATTATCATGGCTTGAAAAATCCACTCACCAATTTGCCTGGTATGAGTGACATCACCCTCTGTAGAATCTAAGTTTGCATTTAAAATAAAATTAGTTCCTAATCCTTACTATTGTGAAGATAACTTCCTGAACATGAGTCAAGCACAAACGGATATGAATCCTGCGTGTGCAAAAAGCTACTGGGCCTTTGCTACTACTCATGACTTCTCCAAGCTGCAACAGAACTTTCAGTGTAGACAGTCTGTTCAGACAAAACTTTGGTACTGGAGCTGTTCACCATAAAAGAGAACCTAAAATGGATGCTGAGGAGGGGTACATTTCTGAGACACCAAACAGAAGTACACCCAAACAAAAATTAAGCCATGATAGGAATCGCAGCAGCTACATAGGAGAGGGTTTTCTCACCAGTGCATTGCCTCTGGACAGCAACACCCACCATCTTCGGTGCCAGTCATTAAATCTCCTTGCTAATCCTCTGCATATTTACTCCTGAGGGCATTCTGTGCATAAAAATTAAAAACTCTCCGCCAAAAAAATTTAAATTCTGTGCACAATATTTTAAAATTCTGCAAATTTAATTTGTCAAATAAATGTGGAGGCTCCAGCATGGCAGTGGGGAGCACAGGCCACTGGCTGCACAGAGGTGGGAGATCACTGTGCAGCTCCCCTGCCCCCCAGGACCTGGACTCAGTGGTGAGGCTGCACCCAACCCTGACAGTACAAGGATCGGGCCTACTCCAGAAACACCCCAGGGCTCTGCCCCTCCATGCCAGGTGCACCAGGTGCAGGAGGCAGACTCAGCAAGGCAGGATCCAAATGTGGAGTGGCTTAGTGTTGAGTGATCCAAGTGTAAGTTGAGAGACTTCTGTGTGCAGGCAGTTCAGTGGAGAATCCGGGTGCGGAGGGGATGTGAATGCACAGGGGCTTGTTGAGGGGTTCTGGATGCAATGGTAATGGGACTCTGCAGGGGGATCCAGGTGAAGGTAGCTGGTGCTCAGCAGGGGCGAAGGGGCTTAGTGGGGGATCCAGATGCTGGGGGGAGTGGAGCTCACTGGGGATCCAGGTACAACTGGTTGGGTCTTGGTGGGGTGGGGATCTGGGTGTGGGTGGCTCCTTGGGGTTGTGGGGCTCATCAGGGGGGTTCTGAGTGCAGGAGGGTGAGGCTTGGCAGGAGGGTCTGGATGCTTGGGGGTAGGGCAGACGGGGGAGCAGCTCCCTGTATAGGGATCCCTCCCCCCATAGCTGAGAAACAATAGGTGGAGGAAGCGGGAGGAAGAAGGGGAGGAGTTTGCAGCTGGGGGAGAAATCTGGAGGTGGGATCTGACCCGGCCCCAGATGTCGTGCAGGGAAAGAGGAAGTCCCGTCCTCCCCGGGCCAGCCCAGACTAGCAGCCGAGCTGGGTGCAGGGTAGGAACCACCGCCGGGGTCTTCCCCAATCCTACCTCCTGCCCCATAGTGATTTACCTCTCTGCCGGCTGCCCTGGGCACTCGAAACATACTGCTGGGGAGGGTCACATGACCGCTCTTGTGGCTCCCCCGTCAGAAAACCATTTTTCTACGGGGAAGCAAAGACATCTGCAGGGGACATCAATAATGCACATGCACAGTGGTGCAGAATTCCACCAGGAGTACATATGAGATGATGGTAATATTTCCATTCCCTGGATGCAAATAGGAAGAGAGATGTGTTTAAGATTGGACATCTAGATATGGATGTACATGTCTGTGACAAATTATCGGAAAGGTGACTAGGATATGTTTTTAAAAAATACTGTATTGCAAGAGATTTTAAAATTAAATAGAAAGTTTGTTGACAATGTTACAACTAAAAGTATGCATAATTTATTTATTTTAAATGTCAGGGGGCCTAACTAGTTGTTTTGGGAGTGCTGAAGCACAGAAATCTTTCACTATTTTAGCAGGCTTAATCCATGAGTTAATTTTCAAAATAATAATTAGTCTTGGCTAAGAACTCAACACCAACACACTAGGCTCAGTTCTTCTACAAAAAGGAAAATATTTTAAGTTTATTCTACATGCTTATACTAAATAACAATTTCCATGCTGTCTTGGGCACAGTGCGCCCATACCTTCTAAAGTCTACACTACAGTAGAACTCACCGTAATCTGAAATATCACAAGACAGATCTGGTTAACAGAAAAGCAAAATGAAATACACTGAACCCCCAAATGTCAGTTTCCACAATTCGAAATGATAAGCTAACTTTATTGGAATGCTTTTCGGAAATCTGTTATAAGGCTTAATTGTAAATGTCACTAAAATCCTTGTATTAAAGCTGCTGTGGAAGTAAAAGACATTAGCATTATTGTCTGAAAACCCAAAATTCAGTTCACAGATCAGTGCTGATGTCATGGGTGGTGGTCATCTCTGTATTTTTGTGATATCAAATCTAAAATAGGCATATTTGAATTCCACTGACAATGTAGAAACAAAAGTATGAGTTTTCTAAATAGAGAAGAATACAATTGGTAGAGAATATAATGTTTTCTTTCTAGTCCTTCTGATTTATGTTGCACTAATATGCAGATTACACACATTTTAAAACACATACATTTACTTGACAATTGTAATGTTTCTTTTTGGAGCTGTTACAGTCTGAGACCATATTTGATTTACAAACACTTCAGTTCACAGATTGTTTGTGATAAATCATACTGGCATCAGCACTGACCCCAAGAACCATGCCAAAAGTGTATGCTTTTAAAAGCAAAAACAATAATTTGCCCAATGTCACACAGAAAGTCACACAGATGTCTTGACTCCCAGGGCTGTTTTCACCACTAGATAATGCCACCCGCACATGCTGGTGGTTCAGTAAATACAGTCATTACCAATCAATGTGTTAGTTGTAACTCAAATGTTTCTAAAGTTTCTCAGCAGTTACAGAATACATTTGCATTCAGTCAAACCCAGCAACCACTTCCATCAGCACCATGTTGGTTTCAGAGGCTTTCTTGGTACAGACATAATTAGGGTCGAAGACCAACAAATTCCAAAACGTGTTTACTGAGGAATGCTGCTACATGGCCAGCAATCATGTGGTCACCAAAACCTTCCATGGCACAATAAGATCACCTGTGATGAACATAAGTAGAATATCCAGGCAGGTCACATTAAGGACTTGGGTGGCAATTGATCAGCAAGGAGGCAACATCCCTTTCGGATTTGCCATGATGATGATGATTTAAATTCAGCTTTATCTAATTTAAATGTCGCTAGATGCTTTCCTTGCCTATTAGTCAAATGAAAGGAAGAAAATTATATATTTTATACGTATCCAAATAAATAACTAAAAAAGTGTCAGTGAGGGAAATGCCTTTGAATCACCACAATAAATACAGTTTTAAAGTGCATACGTTGCATTATACTAAGTACAATAAAATTATTTTGAAGACAGATCTTTCATTCTGACACCTATCACAGACTGTTACCACCTGTCAACCCAGATGATAGTAAGTGTAGAACATTCTACCAGAATAGAGAATGACAATTATTCCCTTGTACTATATCCACTCAACGTATTGAATTGAAAATAACAGCTACATGATTTCAATACTGTTTTAAGATGTACAGATTCACAGACAAAATACAAGTGAAGAAAACACTGCAAGAATCCAGATTCTTTTTAGGCAGTTTTTCATTACATTCCAACTAAAAATCCATTTCTTTACAACATTATAGCACAATCAAGAAGTGAATTTCTTCTTGTGTTGGCACAGCAGGATTTTACTTACATGCAGGAAGTCAGCAAGCAGATCTCACAAAAAGATATTCAGGTTGGCAAGTTTTAATGAAACTTCCCCCTCCCCCCACACAAAGAGAGAAAGGAACTGAAGAGAACAGTTAACAGCTAGTGAGTTAAACTGTAAATGTATTCATTTTACAATGCTCAATTCTGGACATCTGATGACAAAAAATTAAAGCAGCTGGTCAAGAGGACTTGATGTATCTATGGACTAACAACAGGATACAAAGACTTTCACTCCAAACCCCTAATCCTGCTAACTCGTGCAGATGCTTAACCATGAGTAGGCCAACTGAAGTCAATGGGACTGGTTGTGGTAGTAAGGTTAAGTACATGCAGAAATGTTTGCAGGATCAGGTCCCACGTCACTATTTTGAACTTGGCCCAAGTTGGTAGGCTGTGTAGGGGATCACATAAACTGAGTAGATGGTTTCAATCCAAGTACTATGCATGGGTATCTATACAATGATTGCAACCTGGCTGTCAGTCTCATCGGGCTGACCAAGCGTTAAATTGGCCTGGAAAATTACCCTAAAGGTAAAAGAGTAATTAATCTTAGTGGTACACCTGAGACGAGACACTCAAATATACAGCAATGGGTACAGTATAAACTCTTAGTGTGGTGTACCTTCATTAATTCTAACCATTTCAGAAAAGTCTGAAATATCTGTGGAACATTAATAAAATCATAGTCAGCAAAATGAATATGAATTACCTCATACTGGGAAGGAAACTATTCTATTCTAGGTGTCATGAATTTAAAGCTCCACTCCATCACACTTGGATGCACTTAATTTTATGTGCGAGTAGTCCTGTTGAGTATACGCATTAAGCTTTTCCAGGATCCAGCCCCTTTTCTTTTTTTTTTTTAAAGAAACTATACAGAATGCATGAAAGTTTAACTACCTTTACTCATTTAAATGATAAATTTTGTCTTAACCTTGGAATTAAATTCATCTACAAGTACTACATATCTAAAAGGGCCAAGGTTTGAAGTTTTCGATAGACAGAGAGATAGATAGAGTGAAGTCTATCTGTCAATTCTCAAATGCAACCCTGGGTCATCTGTCTGTCTTAGCTACCTGTTGCATCATATCATAAACCTATGGTGTGAGCTCTCTAGGGCAGGGACTGTCTTCTTGTTACTATAGCCCTAATACAATGGGTCTTGTGTACTACAAATAAAGATATTACTTCGCTAAACACTATTGCCAAACAAATACCAAATCAATAATAAATAAGCAGACTTTCTAAAATTAGGACTTTACTGGCTTGCAAAATATTCACAAAATATTACCAGCCCAGACACAAGATCTACACCTTAAACTTTAATCATGATAGCAATGATAATGAAAAAGATGGATATTTTACTCACCCCAGCTGAGTGAGTGAACAGAATTATTAAAGTCATACATGTGCAGATTATGATTTTTAACAATACAAATATGAGACTAAGGCTGAACATACCTTCTACGGTTGCTTATATCAGAAGATGAATTATTTCTAGTTTCTCACTTTATAAAATCACTTACATAGCATTAATTTTAGCCAGCTTTTAAAAGCATCTCATTTCTGTAATGAAGGGTTTTTTCCTTAATGATGACTTTAAAAATCTCACTTTTGTTTTTTCTCAAAAAACCTTCCTCATTTAAGCTGTCACATGACGTACAAGTTACTCAAGGCAGTTATGAAAATAGATTTAAAACTCCTTGCTATTTCCTAAGATTATCTTGCCTTCTATTATGAAAGGAATTACATAAAACAATAGGGATCATGTTATGATGACTTTTCTTGTACAACTCATACAAGGTTCCTTAATCAGGAGTTATTTTTAAAGCTACTAATTTCTTAGAGAACTTCCCAGAATTTAGAAGTCAAATGGTGCTGTACCATATAAGTCACCCTATACTCAGGTTTCAGAGTAGCAGCTATGTTAGTCTGTATCTATACTGTACCCTATACGGTTATCTATACAGTGTCTTAATGTACATGGGTGTACTACAAAAACATACGATGACAATTATCATCATCTTTCTTTCTGTCCTGAAACTTGTGGAAGGAGAAAGAAGGGGAGATTCCCTCTATTCATGAGTGATATCTAAAGCTATCAGCAATTCTTAAAACAAGATCACAACATTAATTGACCAAAAAGTGCTACCATAACTCAGTGTACTGAATTCATTTAATCGCTAACCTAGTCAGAGCCGGTGCTGCTGTAGCAAGATCTATACTCCAAGGTTCTGATCTTGCAGAGTTATACAAGTGCTTAACTTTATGAACTTCAGGAGTCCTGTTTACTTCAGTTGGGCTACTTACCTGCACAAGTTAAGCATATGCATAAATCTTCACAGGAATAGATCCTAAGTCTGTAAATAAGTCACCATCATTTGCAGTCACCCTCACGTTCATATTCCTGCCCTAATACACAGGGAAATTCCTCCCATGAGGAAAAAATTCTAAAAGATAAAACAGGCCTCAATCCTGCAATGAGCTCTGTGTTGGCTGACATCTGTACCTACATGAAGTGTCATGTAAATCCACCAAGAGGGATGTGGGTGTAAGCATCTGCTTTCACAACAATAGTAAATTGTGGAAAACAATGGCTATGAAATCCTGAAATCTGAATGGAGAGGAATGAGTTCCTGACTGGTATCAAGGCACTAGCAAAAGTTACTAATTCCTAAAGACTACCCTGTAACAGGGAATTTGCTTTAAATGAGCAATAGGTGCCATCATACCCCAATTAACTGATTCTATAATTAGGGCCCAACCAAATTCATGGCAGTGAAAAACATCACAGACCATGAAATCTGATCTCCCCTGTGAAATCTGGCACCTAGTCAGGGGCTCCTACCCTATGCAGGGCTCCAGCTGCTAGTCCCAGCTGGGGATGGGGAGGGACAAGACTTCCTCTTCCCCTGAAGGGGCTACTCCTGGGATGGGTCAGACCCACCTCCAGGATTTCCCCCAGCTGCAGGAAGCTCCACAGTTCGAGCTGTCACCTCTACCCCCATGACCCAGGAGACTGCTGGGAAAACCAGACATATGGTAATCCACCCCTCCCATACCCTGCAATCCTCACTTCTGCGCTGCCGGGGGAGGTAGTATTGGCTTTAGAGCTGGGCTCCCAGTCAGCAGCCTCTCTCTCTGGTGGCCCAGCTCTGAAGGCAGCGCTCCTGCCAGCAGCGGGGCAGAAGTACAGGTGGCAATCCCATGACCCACCTACAATAGCCTTGCAACCACCACACTCTGCCTGCCTTTTGGGTCGGGACTCCCAGGGTTAGTAAATAGTGACATTTCAGATGTAAACTGAAAACCTGAAATTGACAAATTTTAAAAACCCCTGGCCCTGAAACTGACCAAAATGGAATTTGGTATGGTGCCATCTATAATACTTGTGGTGATGGAGAGTGTCCACAACTCAAATAAAACCTGGTACTACTGTAACATTTGTCTCACCTCCACAGGCATTATGTTCCAATAGGCAAAAAGAATCCTCCCACCCCCATATTGTAACCACATGTTGTGCCATGATACTCATGGAAACTCACCCCTTATTGAGCCCAATTTCTAAAAGAGCACTATTTCATAAAGGCACATAACTGTTTGGAAAGTGAAAGCTGTAACACAATTAACTGAATTAATACAGTCAGGTGACAGCAATGTGTCAACCAGCCAGATCCTGAACCCCCTGATTGGGGTAATTCCAAGGGGATGTTAGCAAGTGTCTGCCACCCACGCAACCCCCCTGAAATGACCCAGTTGACACCCAGCTGAGTTGCAGGGGGTGCCAGGCAGCCCCTGTCCCCCACACCTAGCTGGGCTCACGCTAAAGGGGGGCAGGATTGCCAGGCAGAGCCCCAAGGGGACGCAAGCTGCAGGGGGCAGGCACAGCCCGGCCCCAAGAGGACTCACGCTGCGGGGGGGGAGAAGGGGTGGCGAGGCACAGCCCGGCCCCAAGGCAGGACCAAGCCCCGCGCCCCCCGGCGAGGGAGGTCACACCCGGAGAAGGAGACAAACCCTCCTGTCTAGAAGTGGGGGCGTGGGTCCCCCGTGGGACTAGGACAGTCACCCCTCCCCCGAAGTGAGGCACTTACCTGCACAGGCAAGCCCCGATCTTGCCGCAGTCTGTGGTGCGTGGCCCGGCCCTGGCCCCCGCTCGCGGGGAAGGGGGTACCCAGGGCTCTGCCCCTGTGCCCCACTCTCGGGTGCAGTAAATCAGCTGACAAGCTCTATCCCTCTGCCGTGACTCCTACAGCAAGTGTCGCAAAGCCTCACCGCAGTGACTGACGGCAAGCTGAGGAATGGGCGTAACTATGGAGACCACATCGGCGTGATCCCGCCCCCATTGGTGGACGGGACGGGAGCCGGGTGGGCGGCGCGTCACGGCTGCAGTGCTGGGGGGTGGCTCCGCTTCCAGAGCGCCCTGCGCTGGGGAGGGGGAGAGGCCTGTGGGGCTGTAGTTGCGGGGCCCGGGGGTGCCTTAGGCAGGGGACAATGGCGGTGGCTTTGGAGAGCCCTTTCTAGTATTTAGTCATTGCAGTCTCACAGCGCCTGGCCGCCTACTCACGGGGTGTGCTAAATCAGGGAAAGGCCCTCTTAGTCTCAGCGTATCTCCCCGGGGGGTTCCTCTGGAATAACTAATAGCTGTCATAAATACACAAGTACTTGATAATAGGCTCTTCAGTCTAGCACAGGAAGGTATAACACACTCTGATGGCTAGAAGTTGAAGCTAGACAACTTCAGACTCGAAATAAGGTGTATAGAATCAAAGACTTTAAGGTAGGAAGGGACCATTATAGATTTTTTTTCCAGTTCCCCAAATGGCCCCCCAAGGATTGAGCTCACAACCCTGGCTTTAGCAGGCCAATGCTCAAACCACTGAGCTATCCCGTCTCTCCTGACTGCACAACGGCCACAGAATCTCACCCGCCCACTCTTGTGTAAACCCTAACTAATGTATGTATGGTGAGAGTAATTAATTATTGAATCATCAATATTAGTAGGGTTGGAGGGGACCTCAGGATCTAGTCTCAACCCCCCCCCAAAGCAGGACCAATCTCCAGATTTTTACCCCAGTTCCCCCAAATGGCCCCCTCAAGGATTGAGCTCACAACCCTGGCTTTAGCAGGCCAATGCTCAAACCACTGAGCTATCCCTCCCCCAAAATAATAATTTATCAAGAGTGGAGGTGGTTTCACCATCACCGGCCATTTATAAATCACAGCTGGATGTTTTTCTATAACATTAAAACTTCTGGGGAGTGGAGAGTTCTATTTCCTTTGTTATACAGGAGATCAGACTTATGTTCACAATGGTCTCTTCTGGCCTTGGAATCTGTGAACTAATAAATATTCCAGAATAACTAATAATTATTCTGCAAGAGCTAGTTCAGTAAATTTTCAAGTGCAGACAAGCTCTAAACACTGGAGACTTAGTACAGGGTGTCCATCCATGTGAGGAGTACCTACTTTGTGGGTGTTGTAGTTTATCTATGAAAGAGCAACAAAGAATCCTGTGGCACCTTATAGACTAACAGACGTTTTGCAGCATGAGCTTTCGTGGGTGAATACCCACTTCTGTGGACTTCTTGAGTGGGGAGTGGTGGAGGGGCCAGGTTATGTTTATAAGCAAAAGCTAGAAAGCAAGTTAGTTCAGCAAGTTAGAGGATGAGGAGGTGTTCTAGCAGTTTGGTGTTGAAACCAAAGGAGGGAGGAGGAGGTGAAAACCGGATAAACTGTTTGCCATTTTTTGTCTTTGTAATCCTGAGAGCTGATCTTGTCAAATTTGATGATGAACTGCTCTCACAGTTCTCTTGTTTGAAGTTTTTTCTGTTTTTTTTGCAGGATGTTTTTTGCTGGATCTTATTGTGTGGCCAGGAGGGTTGAAGTGTTCTCCTACAGGTTGTGTTTTGTACCATTTTTTCTCTGACATGTGTTGTGTGTGTTTTTCCTCCTCCTTCATTCCAGTTTTGTTTGGCCGATGTACAGCATTGCTGGCATATGGCAGCATATATTACATTGCACACATTGGTGTTGGTGTGGGTGTGAATGTGTGGTGGTGTGACTGGTGTGGGTGGTGTGGTGGTGTGGGTGGTGCTGTGTGGTGATGGTGTTGCTGGTGTAGAGTTGGTGGCATGGTTGTTTTTGGTGTTGGTTTGGTTCTTTGGTGGTGTGTGGTGTGGTGTGGTTGGTTAATGTGTGCAGTTGGTGGGCAGGTTCTGTGGGTCTGTGGGCTGTGCCCCAAGGGCCTGGACTGGCCTGCTGTGTGGTGGGTGTGATCTCATGGGATGAGGATCTGAGATAGAGCTGATGCTGGCTGGCTGATGACTTGATGGGGCTGTGTGGTGTGATGAGTGGGGTTTTTGTTGGGTTCTTCTTTTTTCTTTGTCTTGTCTTCTAGGTGTCTGTCTCTGCGTCTGGCTCTCCTCCTCTGCTCCTCTCTCTCGTGCTGTAGTTTTTGTGAATTGAGAATTGGTGGGTTTTTTGTAGGTGTGTCTCTCTGTCTGTGGGGTTAGAGCAGAGAGCATTGTACCTTGTGCCTGGCTGTAGACAATGGATCTTGTGGTGTGGTGGGTGGGGAGGGGCTGGCATGCAGGGTAGGCATAGCGGTGGCGGTAGGTTCGGTATAGGGGTGGTGTTAATGTGTCCATCAATATTTGCACCGTAGTGTCTAGGAGTGGAGTGGACCGTGTAGATTGGTGGTCAGGCTGGTTGATGGTGGGGTGGGAAGCTGTTGAAATCGTGGTGGAATTTTCCAGAGTCTCTTTCCCATGGGTCCAGATGATGAAGATGTCATCAATGTAGGAGAGAAGTGGCGTGGTGACGGAGCTGAGGAAGCGTGTAGAGAAGGGGCGTGGGCCCAGGAGAGGAAGGCGTTGTTCCAGGTCAGCCATAAATATTGTTGGCATTGTGGGGGCCATGCGGGTGCCCAAGCGGTGCCACTGATCTGGAGATATATATTGTCATCAAATTTGAAATAGCTGTGTCTGAGGAGAAAGGCACAGAGCTCAGCAACCAGTTGTGCTGTGGCATCATCAGGGATACTGTTCCTGACAGCTTGTATTCCATCAGCGTGTGGGATGTTGGTGTAGAGAGCCTCTACATCCATGGTGGCCAGGATGGTGTTTTCTGGAAGGTCACCAATGCATTGTAGTTTCCTCAGGAAATCAGTGGTGTCACGGAGATAGCTGGGAGTGCTGGTGGCATAGGGTCTGAGTAGAAGGTCCACATATCCAGACAGTCCTTCAGTGAGAGTTCCAATGCCCGAGATGATGGGGTCCAGGATTTCCAGGTTTGTGGATTTTGGGCAGTAGATAGAATAGCCCCGGTCGGGGCTCTAAGGGTATGTTGATTTGGTTCGGTGTTAGTGTAGGGAGTGTCCTGAGTGATGTTTCAGTTTCCTAGTGTATTCCCTCAGTGGGATCTGAGGCAGTGGGCCTGAGAATTTGGTGTTGGAGAGTTGTCTGGCGGCCTCCTTTTGGTAGTCAGACCTGTTCATGATGACAACAGCACCTCCTTTATCAGCCTCTTTGATTATAATGTCAGGATGGTTTCTGAGGCTGTGGATGGCATTGCGTTCTGCACGACTTAGGTTATGAGGCAAGCGATGTTGTTTTTCTAATATCTTGGGTGGCAGGCCAGTCCTCGCCCACAGACAACCTGCCAACCTGAAGCATATTCTCACCAGTAACTGCACACCACACCATAGTAACTCTAGCTCAGGAACCAACCCATGCAACAAACCTCGATGCCAACTCTGCCCACATATCTACACCAGCAACACCATCACAGGACCTAACCAGATCAGCCACACCATCACCGGTTCATTCACCTGCACGTCCACCAATGTAATATATGCCATCATATGCCAGCAATGCCCCTCTGCTATGTACATCGGCCAAACTGGACAGTCTGTAAGGAAAAGGATAAATGGACACAATTCAGATATTAGAAATGGCAATATACAAAAACCTGTAGGAGAACACTTCAACCTCCCTGGCCACACAATAGCAGATCTTAAGGTGGCCATCCTGCAGCAAAAAAACTTCAGGACCAGACTTCAAAGAGAAACTGCTGAGCTCCAGTTCATCTGCAAATTTGACACCATCAGCTCAGGATTAAACAAAGACTGTGAATGGCTTGCCAATTACAGAACCAGTTTCTCCTCCCTTGGTTTTCACACCTCAACTGCTAGAACAGGGCCTCATCCTCCCTGATTGAACTAACCTCGTTATCTCTAGCTTGCTTCTTGCTTGCATATATAAACCTGCCCCTGGAAATTTCCACCACTTGCATCCGAAGAAGTGGGTATTCACCCACGAAAGCTCATGCTGCAAAACGTCTGTTAGTCTATAAGGTGCCACAGGATTCTTTGTTGCTTTTACAGATCCAGACTAACACGGCTACCCCTCTGATACTTTATCTATGAAGAATATGTGTTTGTTAAAGTACCTATGGGGAAAATACTAAGAGAGTATGATGATAGTACCAAGTAACTTCCCTAACTCAAAAAGAACAGGAGTACTTGTGGCACCTTAAAGATTAACAAATGTATTTGAGCATACGCTTTCGTGGGCTACAGCCCACTTCATCGGATGCATGGACTGGAACATACAGCAAGAAGATATTTATACATACAGAGAACATGAAAAGGTGGAAGTAGCCATACCAACTGTAAGATGCCAATCAACATGAGCTATCATCAGCAGGAGAAAAAAACTTCCCTCCGTTTTTTGGGGGGAATACTTGCTACTTAACAGAGATGCTGTGAGTACTAATAAATTAATCTTTGTAAAAATCTAAAAAGCTACCTTAAAGTTATTTTTATAACCCATAAGACAGTACCTGTAAGAGTACTTAATGACTGTAATTTGAGCATGAAAGAAAACTGGTGGTTGTCACATTCCAAGGTGCAATCCAGACTATTGAGGGGTTGTCACCACCTGCCCTGCATCTTTGGGTGCTTCACAGTGCTTTGCTGCTGTAGTTCCCAACCTGGGCCGCTCACAAACAGCATGCAGGTCACACCTTGGGTGTCTGTGTATAACTATAGCCCACCAGAAACCCCCTGGTCACACTCTGGTTTCCACCAGCCTTGGTTACCACTTGCAGAGTGACCCCAACACACTCCCAGTCCTGAATTTTTCCCAAAACATTTGTTCTGCATTGTTCGTCCCTCTCCCAGACAGTTCAAATATTAGAGGTCCCCTTATAAGGGGTCAGTATTCAACAGTTTGCGTTTAAGTGGAGGTATTCAGTTCAGTTTAAACGCAACACTGGATTAGTTCTGATTCCAAAATAAAATGTTTATTTAACTACAAAGAGAGAGATTTTAAGTTAGTACAATTATAAGGTATTAAAGTTAGAAATGATTACAAGAGGAATGAAGATAAAATGATCTCTAGTAGCTAACACTTAAACTAGACTTGGTTCAAGGTAAAATCTCAACCATATGTTCCTAGTGACAGGGCTATCCAAAGTCCAAGGTGTGGCACTCTGTATCTCGGGGGAGAGTTTACCCCCATATTCCTCATTTATATATATAATATAATTTATATTACATATAAACCAGGCCGCATGAGGTATCAGGGGAAAGGTTATGATCTACTGAAAGTCACTGTTCTATCGAAATAGGTATATCATTAATGCATAAAGCTATAAGAATTGTGTTGTTTGGCTGTCACTAAAATATGCTGTGGATTTGGGAAGTGCCCAGATACTAGCTCTCCAGAGACAATGCCAAGGAAAGTAACCAACACCTGGGTGGATGTTAAACAACTATTAACAGCCATTGTCCAGCAAGGGAGCTACAATTCAATGACTGACCTGCACATATCAGGGGAATTGCTCAACCTTGCCTGGGGACTCAACAATGCCTACCAGACATGCCTGGACTTGTGTTCTCCAAGCTCATCAGACTGAGGGTATAAATCAGAACACAGGGGCCCCATGCTTGGCCTTTTCATCTCCCCTCACCTATGCTGCAAGCAACACAGACACTCAGAAGACTCTAACAGAGAAGACTGGCCCAGGTTTAAGAGACAAACCTGTATATTAGGAGTGCAATATTCAGTGGGGCGAGAAAAACTGCTTAATCTAGATGTTGCCCAGTCTAATAGGGTTGAGAGTTTAGACTGCATGCTTATATTTTCTTTTCTTTTGGTAACTAATTCTGACTTTTTTGCCTATCACTTGTAATCACTTAAAATCTATCTTTTGTAGTCAATAAATTTGTTTAACTGTTTATCTTCACCGGTGAATTTGCCTGAAGTGTTTGGTAAGGGTGTTTTCTCAGGTTTACAAAGGCTGGTTCATATCCACTTTCCATTGATAAAGTAGTAAACCAATTAATACATTTGAACTGCTCATCTTGAGGTACAAGGCTGAGAGCTGGGGGGATTTGGCTGGTGCCATTCTCTGTGTGATTCATGAGTAACTTTGGGAGCAATCATGCAATCTATCTGGGTGTGAGGCTCCACATGCGGTTGTGCTGAGTGATGACAGCACCTGGAAGGGCTTGCTACTTATTACTAGCAAACCATTGTGAGAGACATCCCAGGCTGGAGAGTTAGGGGTGCACAGCAGTCCCACAGTCCCAGGCTGCACCCCAGGGATCCCATCACAAAAGGGCTAGTTCCTTTGTCTTCTTAGGTGAAAGAGAGCAAAAAAGGTAGATACTGGGGAGGTTTTGCTCCTTACGTTTATAGTCCAAATACCCTCTGAAATGCATTTTTCTGAGGGTTACCCCTAGATAAAGTTCTTTCCAGCTATGAAGATGGAGACATAGAGTCTCTTGGTGAAAGAGGTTCCATGTTGTTTGCTAAAATGTAGATCAATCTGTTCCTGCCCCTCTTCGTTGCCAAAGAATGGCCACTTGACAGGTGGTTGCCAATTGATTTTGATAACACCTGGCTGGAGGCATTAGCTTGTCCTCTGTCTTTGAGGAATAGGTTTACTCACTCCCCAGACTTGTCTGGTAAACACAGTTTAGTCATAATTTCATCATTTGTTCATAACCTTAGAGATAATGTTTCTACACACATTTCACCATGATATTACTGACCAGCGAGTTATTAGTTTTCAAATGATATCTCACAAGGCATATTTTGTACAAAGATTATTGCAATAGTGTGTAGCGTGTGAATACAGGGATGCATTTGGTCACATGCTACCTTCAAGACTGCTCAACAGTATTTATGAAAATACATATGACAGACTGTATGATAAAGTACTTTTTATATATATTTAATTTTACAGTAGGTAGATTATTGGGGGGAGTATCCCAGTTTTTAATTTTATTTTTCAACCTGTTATATTCTGGAGCACGTGTGTACTAATGTTCTATTATTATTAAGAGCACAGTACATTTAATGTAGTATTTCTTATAAAAATGATAAAACAATTTGCACTTTATTCCTTAATTTCATATGGTTTTCAATACAGTACTTTTATACTTATCAAATAACAATAAATAAAACAAACTAGAAATGGACAAGTTTTACCAAAATGTATACAATATCCATAATACATATGTGCTGCCCTAATGTAAAAGGGGGCTGGCAGCAGTACAGTAAATTATCAGTCACATATTTGAGGAGTCAATGGCAAACACAGGATTAGAACCCAGCAACTAAAACCTCTACATTCAATACTCCAGACTATATTTCATCATAGCTGGAGCTGCTGATTGTTTATAGCACCTACTGTTTCCAGTTGTAGCCATGAGTGCTCAGCACTTCTGCAAATGAGGCCTCACATATGTCATATTTGACACCCAGAAAATATGGAATACGTTATTAGTGGTTTCCTGTGGGAAAAAATGGTTTAAATGACTTGCCTTGCATAATTTAGAAAACCCACTAAAGCCAGGGATAGAGCCCATATTAGTAGCTTTTCTCACAAGAGTAGCTAGTTTTCATCCTGAGGCTAACCCCACCTTCTAACTTCTAAAAGCAACTGAGGTAGCGATCTTAAGGACAACAGACTCATTAACAACATGACCCTGATTTGTTTCCTGAGTGCTGTCTATCATGTGAATTAAATGAGGCAAAGGTCTTATGGAAAAATTGTAGGTTATAAACTTTATTTTAGGCATTTCCTAGCTTTTCAGTGCTGACTTTGCAACTTAAATAACATTTTTCTGGTGTATGTTTTTTGTATGTATAATTCTCCTAGTTTTTCAGTAAAAATAGCAGAAACATTTATTTACCTCAAAAACAATTAGCCAAATTAATCAGTGGTGTTATCTGCCTGAGTTATAGGAGAGATGTTTTCCTATCTGCTGTTTAAAAATGCATAGCAACACTTCACAATTATTTACAACAGAAAGTGAAGAATAACTTCCACAACTTAAATTAAAGGGAGCATTTTATGTTGGACAAAAGCAATTAGAGAAATTGGTTCATAGTTTGCTTTACTACTTATGTTGACACAAGATGTCAGCTAAATACAGACTAGGTATAAAGTGTATTCCCCAATCACCAGCTCCACGTAACTGTTGGGTAAAGATGAAGCTAATCAACTCTAACTTTTTATTGCAGTGAATTAACAAGCAATTTTATTCATCTACTATGGAAGATAAAAGTACAATCACATACTGTGACTGTGCATCTATTTTTGATGATAAAAGTCATGCAAATACATACATCTACTCTGACTCCTGGCAAGTAAGAATGGATGCCCCTGTCATCCAAGAACAGATGCTTGCCTGGGACAGCAAACTATTAGTGATTAATTACTTTCAGCTGAGAGGTGAAGGTTTTCCAGTTAGCCTAGGTCAGTAGGACTGAGAGCCACTGCTTGTCAGGTTCATACGACATTGTAGCAATACAACTGAGCAATTTTCCTTGCTTTCATGGTTATGTCAAGTTTAGTCTTTTAAATTTAAGCTAATTATTTTTAAAGACTCCAATATAGGGGCCTTTTGTTTTGAGTTACACCAAAATATATTTATTTAAATATGCATGATAAAACAATACTAAATATTAACGTATAAGAAGATTTTAAAAACAGTTTTATTTACTCATTTTAACATATCATTACACTAGTATTATTTTGTTATGAGGTGGGTGAAACCTTGTTATTGGTTAAATTAAAACTGATGTGCAGACATACCCTTCACTTAAGACAGTTGTAAGAAATATTTAAGGGGCCACATTTAAAACAAGGCCTAATAAAATCTGCTAGAAATTAGCACCTGCTGGGCAAAGGTTTGATTGGGTATTATGGGGGGCATAAAAAAGACAAGCTGGTAACTGAGGAGAGGCAGAAAGAAAACCAAGCAGTAACTTGGGTACCCAGTGTACCCCTGGAGGAAGCTAGCAAGAGACCTTTTGAGTCTGTTGGCTAAAGAGACTTGGGCCTATAAGCTAAGGAACTGCTTCTTTTATTCTTGGTTCCTTCTGCATTAGAGAAGTAGGACTTTGTATGTTCCTTGTAATAAATCAGATTGCATCAAGGAAAAAAACAGATTCAGTCATCTGTTTCTACTCCCAATTGGAACATCTGGATCCAAGGCACAGGCCAGAACTTTGACAAGCTGCTCCCGGTTGAAAAAAGGCAAAAACTTTTTATTTGTATTGCAGTAGTTGACCATGTACAAACATATAAGGAGAGCAATTCCTGCTTTGGGTAGTTTAGTTCTCATATGATAAGAGAAAGAATTTAAATATATCAGTAGACACCCGCAGGATCTGTTCGTCAAGGTTTTCTACAGCAAGGTTTCTCAAGAAAACCTACAACGCTTTCTGCTGAGTCTGATGCTCAAGGTTTTCTACTGTTTGTATTTGACATTCTCTCCCCTGTGCTGATTGGCTGTTTGCTCCAGCTGTTTCCCCACTACCACCATCTCAGTGTCTTCACCTCTGCCTCTCCCCACTTAGTACCTTGCATGCTTTTCTTCTCCTTTTCCCTGACCTCCTACCTTCAGTGTCTCCTCTCCTCTCCCTGGCTTTGTCTTTCCATTTAATAAATCCCTGCACAACAAAACCCCACCCCAAATCAAATCATGGCACTAATATGATGTTTCCAGGACATCTCATTGTTCATTCATTTGTGTTGCATCCCTTTCTCCTATCCTTTGTCTTCAGTGCAGGGACTGTCTACTACTTTTATTGTACAGTGTACAGCACAATGCAGCTCCACTCTCAGTTGGTCCCTATGTTAGGTTGGGTTCACTTTCATATGTTTTGTGACTACAGGAATCTATGTTGGTTCTAAAATGGAGTTTTGTACCCACGTGAGCTATAGGTCCATTTTCTCACTCTTTTATTTCTCCTGGAGTTGTAAACAACTTTCAGTCAGAACGGGTTTTCCTAATGGCTTTCCCAGAAGGGGCTCCCCACCTTTTCTAAGGGGTTTCCCGGGCAAGTGTCTAAAAGGCTGCCCTGAACATGGCCTCAGGACTGTCCATCTGAGTGGCAGCCAGGGACAGTCATGGGTCACGGATCTTACCTGCAGGCATCTATCCATCATAGTGATAGAAGGGCTAGGGATTTTCCTCCAACAGCTTCCTCACCTGTAAAGAGAAGAGAGAGACGGAGAAGAAACAACACTTACCTTTGTCATCATCTGTCGCTGTTCTCCTGAGTGTACCATCTGTTCTGCTTCTCGTGATCCCAAAGGAACATCAAGGGACTCCTTGGAGCTCCTCTCCAAAGGCTAGCCATTAGCCCAAGGATTGAAGTCCCAAGCACCTGCCGTCGCTTTGATCTGTGAAGAAGGTTTTTATGTCTGTTTTGTAGGGTTGAGTTTGGAGAGTAATCACTGTATTGCGCAATTTTGCTATTTATTCCCTTTTTTATTTGTCCCACTCTTTGTAATAACCCTTCAATACACTTTATTTGATTTTACCTTTACTGATTGACTCCTCATTATTTAGGGTGGGAGGGGTCCTCTTTGCAGGAGAAGAGATCCTACTAGATGACAGACGCCAGACAGGGAGGCCAAACCTAGGGAGACAGAAAGCATAAGGGTCTCTTTTCTTATCACACACACACACACTCCTCCTTTGTCTTTCAGTCCTTTCCCTTTAACACCTAGACGCTACTGTATTACAAATAATATGTAACTATACTGGTCACTGTATGTTATGCATACCCCATTATGCCTGTTACAGTGTAAGCTTCAGGGCCTGGTTCTTTAATTCAGGCTAAAGCAATTTATAGTTTTAGATCTGGAGATCGCTGGTGTCTATCAAGATGATGACCATCACATAAGCGGGAGCTCATCTGGGATTCAAACTACTGTGAACATCAAATGCTCGGGACAAACTTCCTCTGTCCAGGAGAAATATGTAATCCATATTTACATGTGTCATTCTCTGTGCCTAATCCATAGAGGTTATAGGTCTTTTATAGCTGTCACCCTGAGACCCAGCTTAAGCTATAGAGACACATGCTTTCAGCTCTGAAAATTCAGATTCCAGTTTCTGGTGTTGGCCGAGATGGCAACTATTACTGTGTAATATCATACTGCTTGTGTAGACAAGGGGGGCTGGTGAACTTGCTGTCATGTTATAATTAATCCTGCCAGCACCAGTTACTCCTTTGTCTGATCTGCTTTTTTGTATTTGCACAGGCAACTGCAAATAGCAGTTTGGTCAGGAATAGCAGGATAGATGCTACTTTATTATACTGCTGCACGTGGACAGGGACAAAGTAAGAGTGAAACAGGATTGGTAGTTGTAGAGCTATGTTTGTAGAAGATTACAATTAAGAGATGCTCCCTCATAAGGGACAGTACTATGCAGGGTGGATAAAAATCAAATTTTTTTAAATAAAAAAAATTGGATTTTTTTGATAAAATGCTTTTTGAGGAAAAAAACTATCTAAAGATAGTTTTAATTAAGATACATTATAGATAAAAGATATCTCATCATGGAATAGGGACTATAAATTCTAATTATATAGTATGAGACAATATATTCATGTAATGTTTTAGAAAAGTTTTGTAAATGAGTTCCAACAGTTCATGGATTAGGGACCCAATTTTATGGTGATCCAGGGGTTTCTGTATAGATTAATCTTTCTTATCTACCCAATGGGACTCAGTGATCAGTCTACATACTATCAGAGATGCTTAGCTTTGCAGTTCTCAAACTGTGGATTTGTGTTTCCAGAGATAATATGCTTGTCAACAGCAAAAATGTTTTTAAATATATAATAAATAAATAATATAGAGAGGTGAGAAATAACAGACCTCAACCCTATTGTTCCTCTGCAAATTTGTATACACAGTCAATCCCTTACCTCTCTCTAAAAGTGCAAAGTTTCAAAAAGTTCAATGAATAGAAAATTGTTAGGGGCGGAATAGATCTGGACAAGGAGAAGTCGTCTGGAGATAAATGTGAAAAGGGAGGGACAGGCAGTAGAAACAAAAGTGAAACTGTTTGAGCAGCATATTCCAGAAGTCTTGAGGTCTTTCTGAGTGTAGCCTTCATTGATTTGAGATCTACTATACCATTCCCTCACTAGAAGGAAAAACCTAACGGCAGCAGGCCGTAAAAGAGACCCAGTTTGGGAATATTTTAATGAAGTTCCTCTACCTGTGGGTAAGACAGGCATGCATGCAAAATGCAAACAGTGCAACAAAGAAATGCAAAGCCTGGTTGCCCGAATGAAACAACATCGTGAGAAGTGTTCCTTCTCAGGAGGAAGCTGTGTTGAAGATGATGAATGGAACATGTCTGAACATGCAGGATCTTCAGGTTGGTAAACTTTTTTATTTCATACTTCTTTCTTAAGGACTGCCTGTCTTCCTTCTGGACTATTCTTGAATTCTCATGTTTGAGCAAAAAAAAAATAGTTTTTACTCTATGATACTATCATTTTAGATGCAGTTGTGATAAAAAATAAATAGCTGAAATAGGCAGATCTTCCTTTTACAATTTCACCTTTAAAGTAGTACTGAATGTCAGTGAGAGCAATGAGTAATACTAAATGAGAAGTGTAGTAATAATAATTATATAACTGCATTGACTTATTTTGTTTAGGAAAATCCATCCTCAACATACAGGATTCTGAAGCCTATCCACCTTCAAGATCACCATCATTTTCTATAGTTTCAAAGTTATCTGCCAATAATAGTGTTTCAGTCACATCATGTACGTCACATATACTGTGGCTATCACCTGTAGCAAAAAGAAAAAAAAATCTCCATCATCCAGAAACAACCACAGAAAAGTTTGTGATAAGAACTAGCAGATTACAAAAAGAGGTAATTGATGAAAAAATTGCCTGGTTTGTTTATGCAACAAACTCTCCTTTCCATATGATTGAGGACCCACACTTCATTAACACGGTTCAGTCTTTAAGACCAGGATACAGTCCACCTAACAGACCAGATGTCGCAGGCAAATTGCTGGATAAAGTGTATGAAAGAGAAATTAAGTGGTGTGCAAAGGTCTTTTGCACAAAGATCTAGAGGGTGAAATTGTTAACCTGAGTCTTGATGGGTGGAGCAGTGTCCACAATGATCATGTTGTATGTGCTTGTGTGACAACAGAAGAAGAGAATGTCTTCCTTACAGAAACAATTGATACATTGGGAAATTCACACACAGCAAAATACTTACAAGTAGCAGTAAAAGCTATAAAAAACTGAAAAAAAATTCAAATGTCTAGTATACAGCTTGGTCATAGACTATGCTGCAAATGTATCCTATCTTATAGAATGAGAAGGGACCTTGAAAGGTCATTGAGTCCAGTCCCGTGCTTTCAAAGCAGGACCAATCTGCCAGATTTTTTGCCCCAAAATCCCAAATGACCCTCTGAAGCATCAAACTCACAACCCTGGGTTTAGCAGGCTGATGCTCAAATCACTGAGGTATCCCTCCCCTAATGATAGTGAGCCAAGATGAGAAGAAATTTAGAAGAGAGTCCCAAGCTAATAACATAGAGTTGCAGTATTCATTTGATGCACTTCCTAGCCAAAAATTTCAGTGTTCCAGAAATAAAGGCTAATGTTGTTGAAATTGCAAAATACTTCCGTAACAACCACTTTGCTGCAGCTGCTCTGAAAAAAGTGGGAAGAACCAAGCTAACTTTCCCACAAGACTAATAACCCCTTCTGTTTTCCAACCTGGCTGAGAGTCACTGCTGACTGTAGGGTTGGGGTGCATGGCCCCTTTGGGGGGCATGTAAAGCTTCCCCAAGTGTCCCATTCAGGTGGACTCACTGCAGGGAGCTCACGGTGTGAACAGGAAACTCAGTACAATCTATAACTTTGGTGAGCTGACAAATTCTCTGGTCAGAGGTAGAATCATTTATGGCATTAAAGACAAGAGACAGACTACTCTATGAAGGAGGCTTAACTTTAGAAAAAGCTCTCCAAATATGTAGGGCAGCAGAAACTGTGAAAGCAAAAGCCAAAAAGCTGAATTCACTAGCGTGGTTCTCAACTTACCTTGAGAAGGTTGGCAGAGTCTTTCAGGGTGTTGGTGGCACCAGGCATGGCCCAGTGTTGACAGAGGGGTGGAAAATGACAGTGCCAATAAAGGCTCCCTGTATTAGGCCTCTGCTTGTCCGAACCGCTTCCATGTTTAGACTTTAATTAACCCCACAGGCTAGATGGAAAAAATGGAATGTGTGGCAACTAGTTATCAGTACCAGGAGGCAATTATACAGCCTGCTTGCACCTGGCTGAAGGGAGTGAAACAAAATGACCAGTCAAAAAAAGTTACTAACGAAATAATATGTTTTTTGCCAAGTATAATTTAACCAGCTCAATATAATTGCTGCTTTATAATGTACTTGCTGTATGGGAACTAAAAGGGAGGGAAGAAGAGGGGGGGGAAAGGGGGAGCTGGGCATTGGGGGTAATAAAAATGCTTAGCTAAAATTATGTATAAAAAAAAAAGCTGCTTGTATGGGGTGTGCTTAATCTGAGACCTGTCTGTGTCTCCGAGCACGTGCGCTTTAAGATCTCAAATAAACCTTTTTTTGCTTCTCCACCTTGGTGTGTCTAATTGGAGCGAGGCACTCCGGGCAACAAACCACTGTTGCTGTCGCCTCAGGCCTTTGTGCCGGCAACAAGGGAGTACATCAACTCATCTAGATATTTGCCTAGTTTTACAACAGGCGAAATAAAAAGCACTAGCGAAGTCAGTACAAACTAAAATTTCATATAGACAAAATGTGAAAGCAATTTTTCAGTAATAATGTGCTGTAACACTTTGTATTTTTATATCTGATTTTGTAAGCAAGTAGTTTTTAAGTGAGGTGAAACTTGGGGTATTCACGACAAATCAGACTCCTGAAAAGGGTACTGTAGTCTGGAAAGATTGAGAGCCACTGCTGTAGAAGGGGTTATCCTTGTATTATGTATAAAAGAATATAGGCAGAATAGGTCGAATCAAAGAATGAAACCCCTAACTATGAAAACCACTGGGTACACATGGTAATGTGGAAGGTGTGGATCATAGCGTGGTCCCAAACTGTGTGTTGCCTTCAGGAAACTCTGTCATAAATGTAGGGAAAATAGTCATTTTGCAAAATGCTGTACATCCCAAATGCAGAAAAGTTAAGTGTATTCAGTTAAAGACAATCTGGTTAAGAAGTTTTTCTTCTAGCAAGCCTAGATGAGAGGGACTGAATACTGCCTACAGTGAATGGAACAATTATTCCACTGAAACTGGGCATAGGAGTTAACTCAGATTAATATTCTGTCTGAACAAGATTATGAGATGATAAAATCAAAACTGGAACCACAAAAAAAAAGGTAACTGGCTATTCTGGAACAAATATACCAGTGAAGGAGGGGTGCATTGCTAGCATCAACCATACAAACACTATGTACAGGCTCCCTTTCATTGTAGTGCCAAAGGAGGTGACACCAATTTTAGGCCTGGCTGCATGTGAGAAACTCAATCTGGTAAAATGGGTGCTCTCACTACAGAATCATACTGAACTTGGCTATGAGGCACTGTAATGGGGCACACTCACCTGCACTGGACAGGGAAGGGTTAACCCTACATTGTGGGCTGAGGAAACCATGCCCCCTCAACTTTACTGGGCATACTCCAAATGCACTAATATAAAAGGGAGCAGTTCTGCTCAGCTGCTGCTGACCGCCAGGGAGGAAGGACATATGCCGCTGGCTCCAGCCAAGGATCAGCCAAAGCTCGAGACTATGGGAGGCAGAGACGCCGCATCCCAGGCAGACACCAGGATACCCACAGAGGCCCTATAGAGTCTGTAGTCGCCAGGGAAAGCACAGACTGGGGAACCCAGAGACAGCAGAGATGCCCAGACCACAGCAGCAGGAACTACATTTGGAAGCAGCCCAGGGGAATTAGATAGTGGTCCAGTTAGCTTTGAGCAGTAGGTTGACCTAGATGATCTCCTAAGGTCCCTTCCAACCCCAATATTCTATGATCCTGGCTAACAAATTACTAAAGGACACCATTGCAAGAAGGTGGTAAATTTCCAGCTTCACTAATCAACTTCTTCCTTTCCAATACTTTATCATTTTCTTAATAACAGATTTACAAATCACAACTTTGCTTCAGAGTTGTCACCACTTCTATTTTAGTGCTATCACATTGTAAAGGTGCTTGTCTCCATAGTATTTAAGACAATGGCTCTCAAACTTTTGTATTGGTAACCTCTTTCACACAACAAGACTGAGTGCAACACGCCACCCTTCCCCCATAAATTAAAAACACATTTTTTAAATATTTAACACTATTATAAATGTTGAAGGAAAAGTGGGTTTGGGGTGGAGGCTGACAGCTCTGACCCTCACATAATAACCTCGTGACGGGCTGAGGGGTCATGACAACCTGTTTTGAGAACCCCTGGTTTTTTTACAGCAAGAGACAGTGTGGTGGAGCAGAGAGGCCACAGACCTGTGAAGCAGTAAACCTGAGTTCTTTTTGTGCTTGTAACTTTCCACCTGACCATTGTCAAGCCACATAACTAGGGGTTAGGGGCCTCGTTTGAAAAATGGGGATGAAAATGCTTGACACCGAGAAACACATGACTAGGAAGTGCTACATCAGCGCTAAGTATTATTATTAGGAGCCCTCCATAGAAAGACAGCTGGTGAGAGTCAAGGCACCTCCTAACCCGCAGCACTTCAGACTGGGCAGGCTCAGTCGAGACGAGAGCTCAGGCGCTGCCTTGGCTCCAGTAGCTCGTGCGTAGCTGACTCGCACTACGGATCTGGGCTCACGACACCGAGAAGGGATTCAGATTATAAAATTCAAGCCAGGTCATTGGTTTTCCCCTCCCGCCTCAATCCTTCCGGCTTCATGTGGGATCCCGGAGATGCGCTGGGGGTCAACACCCGCCCAGGGCTGCTCCCCGCCCCAACCCAAGATGGCTGCTGGTGGTAGGACGCCACTAGAGGGCTGCCCCAGTCCCTCATTCAAAATGGCTGCTAAATTTCACCCCCGGCGTTATCCGCCCGACAGCAAGATGGCCGCGGGGGGCGTGCGTGGCGTCATGCTCGGTCGACCCCGCCCCCCGGAAGTAAGCCGCGTGAGAGGGCCTGGCTGCGCCTGCGCGGGTGCGGTGCATGCTGGGCGCAGCCCTTTCCCGCGGTGACTTTGCAGATAAGCGAAGGCGCCTGCGGCTCGCTGCCTCCGCTTGTGGCGGGGACCCCCGGCCAGGATGGTCGGGGTGAAGGTAATCGCGAACGACACCGAGTTCCAGCCTGAGCTCAGCGCCGCCGGCTCCCGGCTCGCCGTGGTCAAGTTCACCATGCGGGGGTGAGTGAGCGGAGACCCGGGCGCCCCGAGCCTCTCCCTGCGGCCGGGGCCCGGCTGCCCCCTCATCGGCACCCTGCGGAGAGAGACGCGCCGCCCCTGGGCCCTGGGACGCTGCTCCCCCGCGGGCCCTGGTCTCTGCCTGTTTCAGGCACCCCTCGCGCCAGGCCCCGGGCGTCCCGTCTCGTACACCCTGCTCTGCCTCCTCGCCGCCCCACCGCACCTCTGCCCTGTGCGGGGAGGCGATGTGCTAACTTCGCTTCCCCTCCTGTCTCCTAGGAGTGAGGGGTCCGGCTGGGTCTCTTGCCCGGGGTGCCATGGGTTGTGTAAGGGGCTCCTCCTGTCACTCGTAGCTCCACGGCCTAGGGGAGCGTGTGGAGTGGGGGAGACTGTAGCCTGAATCACAGTCCTGCACCAAACTTTGTGGCGGGTGTCAGATTCCCTTACGGGGGAGCGGTTTAAGGGCAGAGTTTGTGATCTCTCCTGAGTGTGAAGGAGATATTTTGGTGTGTGCGTTTAGTGGGACACAGGCTGATCATTTGCTGCTAATGTCCACGCAGACTGTCCCCGGCTCAAATAGGTCGAGGTGACTCCCCTGTGTTTGTTTAAAAACCCGAATGTGTAAAAGATACTCTTCCATGGAAAGGGTGACTATCCCTTTGATTTTAGCTAATTTAACTTCAGTAGACTGTGGTAGGTGGCTCAGGCATGTCTAATTTTAGTGATCATTTAGGTTTAGCAAATGCTTACTGTACCTTTGCATTTTAACTTTGAAAATAGTCTGGCCTTGGCAATCTGACAGTAATTAAAATTAAAAATATCAGATGTTGTTTTAACTTAAACAACTTTTTAGTTAGCTGTCAGAATGCTGCATCATCTTCGCTGTTGACAAAAATACTCTACTCCTGTGGAAAGGATTAGGGAAGCAGGTATTAATC
Source organism: Mauremys reevesii (assembly GCF_016161935.1). NCBI lineage: Eukaryota > Metazoa > Chordata > Testudines > Geoemydidae > Mauremys > Mauremys reevesii. The sequence continues at coordinate 19,345,721 of NC_052628.1, read as the reverse complement.
TTTGTTTTATTAATACCTGTTCTGATTGCAGTGTGTCAATACAAAATTATTTAAAGTTTTTGAGTTTTAAACAGCATGCTTAATTAATGAAACAACAGTATTCTAAATTGAAGACTATATTTAGCATTTGAACCAGAAAACAAGCCCATTTTGCATGTAGCATTTTACATAACAGTGGGTTGCATATTAATTATATATGGTCTCAGAGGTGGGAGGAGGGCCTGTGTTTCTGCTTTATTGTATTGAATCCAATCTCACTGAAATCAGTCTGCTGTTGTAATTCTTCGAGCCCATTTTGCAGTTTGGATCTGCATATTTGTGGGTACTCTGGTTTTGGTACTGAAGTCCTGTAATCTTAATTATTAACATTGTAGATCCTAGGAGCCTCAGTCATGGACCTGGACACCATTGTGCTAGGTGCTGTACAAACAGAACAAAGGTAGTCCCTGTCCCAAAGAGATGAAAATCTAAGCAGAATTTAAATCTTCCTCAGTTTTTATTATATTACTCTAATCTCGAATGCTTTATAGAAACTTCGCTGTATCTTATTGTAGCCTTGCAGAATCCTACTCTTCCACTTGCTCAAGGCAAGTAAATGGGTCTTATGAGCAAGTAAAATACTATAACTGTTAGCACTCTTATAACAAATAATGCATTTTCTTACCTGCATAGAAGAATTCTGTTAAACTTGACTGACATGACCAAGTTTTAATGAAATTGTGACTCAGACTTCTTTGTCCTAAAATAGGCATGTTTTAATATTTTGATCTACTACTGTGTTTGTAGCTGAATGTCTTACAACTGGCAAGAACAGCAGAAGTATTGTAGACTCATTAACTTCAAAGTGCTTCTGCTATAGTAAAGCATGGATCAAGAGCCAGTTACAGGCAACCATAAAAAAGTATAACTTTGCTATTAAATCATGTTGTAGAGCAGCTGAAAAGAAATTATAAGGTGAGAGGTGGGGGAGGATAGATGAAAGGTCCTACAAGTGATAGGAGACAACAGGGCATAAGTTGTCTGCCAGAAAAGTTACTTTAAGGGGGTTTCCTCTACTCCCCTCAATTCTTATTAGTCTATTTATACTTTGATACTTCCTAGATATTATAGTGATTGGGATTTTAAGTAAACTAGTCTTATTCTTAACTACAGTTGTACTACTTCCTTACTATAATAAATAATGTTTTTGGGGTAGCAACTATTAAGAGGTTACAATCAAAAAGAGAGCTGAGTTAACGAGCTCTAGTTAGGAGAGCAGTAGCATAGGTAAACATGATCAGAGGTATTTAGGCTTCCAACTTCCATTGATTTCAGTAGAATTTAGGAACCTAAATACTTTGAAGATTTGACCCTGAGTAACCTTATGACATTTCTAAAGATGTGCCTTCCTGCAGACACTGCTGCTGGGGATCAGTGACTTCTCATGCTGAATGCAGGAGAAAAGTGAAGATGAACTATATCGCATTCATGGCTGAGTGAATGCTATAGTAGAAGCTAATGTCACTTATGAGAAACCTTTAGCAGAGAACATGGAATTTTAGACACACCAACTGCTATGGAAAAAGGCATTAATTATATAACTACAGTTAATAAAGTGAAAATTCAGTATATTTATTAAAATACTAAGTAGAGTTAGTCTGAGCTATTGATTTTTGTGTTTCCACTGAGTGTAGTTCAGTTCTCTTTCAGAGCAGCAAAGAACTCTGGCCAAAGTGGACGGGTTCCTTTTGACCTGGTATGATCTCCCTTGATAGTGATATGTGGTAACGCTCACTAAGCTAAACCTAAAGTATAAAGTTTAGAGCTAACAGATGAAGCTTATCACTGTGAAATCAGAACAGTGTAAGTGGGGAAGCAGGACACATTATTTATATTTCTCACTGTGTCATTTACAAATATCTAACCAGGTTTGCCAACCACCTATGAAAGGTGTTTTGAAACTTACATCTGTAAGGGCCAAATGCATACACAACTCCCACTGACTTCAGTAGAGATTGGATATTGTATCTAGGGGCAAAATATAGCCCCAGTTGCAAAAACTGTACAAGCTTACATCTTCCTTACATTTTCCTTAACAGATGTGGTCCTTGTTTGAGGATAGCCCCAGCTTTCAATGCTTTGAGTAATAAATATCCCCAGGCAACTTTTTTGGAAGTGGATGTACATCAGTGCCAGGTGAGTAGTATACAAAAATACATTTTGACCATTGGGAAGTAAAAGACCTTATAACGGGTGGGCAAACTATGACCTGCTGGCCGGATCCAGCCCTTGAGCTCCCGCAGCTTGCCCCTGCTCCGGCACTCCAGCTGGGGAGCAGGGTTGGGGGCTGCTCCACATTGCTTCTGGAAGCAGCAGCATGGCTCCCCGTGGGCTCCTACACATGGGGCAGCTAAGTCATGCCGCTCTGTACGCTGCCCATGCCCCAAGTGCCACCCCCACAGCTACAATTGTCCGGGAACTGCAGCCAGTGGGAGCTGCAGAGGCGGTGCCAGCAGAGGGGGCAGCATGTGGAGCCGCCTGGCCGCGCCACATGCTGGAGCTGGAGAAGGGACATGCCACTGCTTCCAGGAGCCACTTGAGGTAAGCACTACCCAGAGCCTGCAACCCTGAGCATCGCCCCAACCCTCTGCCCCAGCCCTGATCCCCCTCCTGCCCTCAGAACCCCTCGGTCCCAGCCCAGAGTACCCTCCTACACCCCAAACTCCTCATCCCCAGCCCACAGCCTGTACCCCCAGCCAGAGCCCTCATGATGCCCCAGCCCGGAGCCCCTTCCCCACACTCTGAGCTCCTCATTTCTGGCCTAACTCCCTCCTGCACACCAACCCCAATTTTGTGAGCATTCATAGCCTGCCATACAATTTCTATTCCCAGATGTGGCCCTTGGGCCGAAAAGTTTGCCTACCCCTGCCTTATAAGCTGCTCTTCATAAAAGAATGGATAATATATCTGGAAACCATGAATAAACATGTCATCTGGTCCAAACTATGCATCTTAGGGCACTATGGCAATTAACTAATAAACTTGCTGTACCGCTGACAGTTATATTAGAAAATTCTTGGAGTATTGGGGTGGTACCAATAAGACAGAGAAATTACTGCATTTGTTTAATTCAAAAATAAAATAATCCTAGTCATTACTACCCTGAAATTCCTAACTAGTGTACCTGGTTGGGGGGAGTGTCCAGCAGGAATTGCACATGATTTTGTAGATATTTAGCAATAGTAACATGAATTATGAAGAATAAATCTTACCAAACAAGTCTGCATATATTTCCGAATTAAAAAAAAACAACAAATAAATAAGTGTTGGGAATGCATCAGATACCATACCAGATTTTAGTTAAGCATTTATTAGTGACCTCTGAAATGTTACTAAAACTTATTTCCAGTGGGGTTGGGAGTAGAGCAATACTGTCACTGGCTGAACAAAATGGTTAAATGATTAACATCAACATAGAGAGGCTAGGAAGTATCTTTAAAATGACCAGGAGTCTGTCTTTCATTAGTGGAAAAAGAGGAATAGACAACATTAACAGAACTTGCAGATGACACTGAATTGTAATAGATTATGAGAACCAGTCAGGATAGATAATTAATACAAAGGCATTTGAAGAGATTAGAAACATAGGCGGATAACAAAATGAAAATCCTTTTGTAATGCTGCAGGCAGCAGTGGTACAACTGAATGTCCTAATCAATATTTAGTACAGGGGTAGGCAACCTATGGCACATGCGCCGAAGGCGGCACGCAAGCTGATTTTCAGAGGCACTCTCACTGCCTGGGTCCTGGTGACCAGTCCAGGGGGCTCTGCATTTTAATTTAATTTTAAATGAAGCTTCTTAAACATTTTAAAAACCTTATTTACTTTACATACAACAATAGTTTAGTTAGATATTATATACTTATAGAAAGGGACCTTCTAAAAATGTTAAAATGTATTACTGGCACGCAAAACCTTAAATTAGAGTGAATAAATGAAGACTCGGCACACCACTTCTGAAAGGTTGCCGACCCCGATTTAGTGTATGTGTACTGTATTTTAAAAATATAAAATGTCTGGTTAAGGGCAATCATGGGGAAGGGAACAAATGAGGTTGCTATACATTGTTCTTCATTTTATTAGCAACCATGTCTGTCAGTCTGCAATCATGGCTTTAATCCTGATATGTGTTAGTAGGGGAAGGTGCAGAGTTTTCAGAGTTACCAATTTACCTTATCCCAGAGTGAATGGCCTTTAGTTCTAGGGCTATTCCACAGCAACAGTTAATTACAATCTAAACTGGTTTTCTAGATGTGCCAAGATGCAAATGATCATGATTGCTAATACTCCATATTAATCTAATTCTTGTAGCACAATACTTTTTAAAGTTTAGAAATGTTTGCATCTAACATTTTATTACACAACACTAATGATCAATTTGTGCGTTCTAGGGAACAGCTGCAACCAATAATATATCAGCAACACCAACATTTTTGTTTTTCCGAAACAAAGTGCGAATTGACCAGTATCAAGGAGCCGATGCTGTAGGATTAGAAGAAAAAATTAAACAGCATCTAGAGAACGATCCTGGAAGTAATGAGGACACAGATATTCCGAAAGGATATGTATGCATCCCTTACTTTAAGACTTTTTTAAAAGTAAATTATTGCAAGTTATGTCAGTGTTGTCCTGTTTTCTAAACATACCCACTTTAGTTAGATCAGAGTAAGTTTAGGCAGAAACTTAAGTGTCTTAAGCTTTTTTGAAATATCACCTGCCTTTTAACTTTTCCTTTTCCAAGCAAACTTTTAAAGAGTGAGTTGTGCATAGTAATATATTATAGTAATGTTTGAAAATGGTGTAACTAAAAATCTCCTCATCCAAAATATTCCTCTAGGTCTGGAACATTGGGTTTGATGTTGGAAAATTTTGCTGTAGATATTTACTATCTCTTTGCTTCTACCAGACATCTGTCTGTTTCCCTGTACGTTTTTAGAAAGTGACGATCTCTCTCCTAGAAAGTGACAGTTATTTCTGTAACTGCTAAAGCCTTAAAGGTTTTTTTGGACTGTTCCTTAGTGAGTCCTCTTTGCTACCTCTTCAGTATCTTCCTTTTCTTGTAACTGTTTCTTAATTTTTTAATCTTTTCATGCAGCTACCCCAGAATCTTGTTGGAAGCTGCTTATTGGATGGAGTGGTCTGGTGGCTTATCATAGTTTGTTCATTAATAGTTTCTAAGAATATTTGCAAAACTGGACCATACTGCCAAACTCCGTTTACCTGATTCCTCCCTCACCGCATAACAGAGCGATATAAAGTAGCTCTTGTTTCGGGGTTGTACAAAAAAAGGTCTAAAAAAGAGTTCTGTGTGGGTTACAGTATCACAGCAGAATAGGAATGGGCAAGTACAGTTCTAGGTAACCTGAATTTGTTTCACTTCTCTCTCATCCTTTTCTATGGAGTGATTTGTGCATAATCTTTTATGAATTTTCTAAAAGCTACAGATTATATCTTTAAAATTAAACACTAGTTTTTAGTCTGTTGCAGAAAATTGTGGCATAGCATAGTCACAGGATACATAAAACTTTTTGCTTGAGGCATAAATATTCAAGAAATTAAGGTAAATTCATTCTGGGGGGGGGAATGTTTAGAGAAATATGTCATATAGACACCTTGAAAATTTAAATTTAAACTGCATACATACATATAGAAAACATAGTAACTTTAAAATGGAAAGAGTAAGTATGAAAAAGAGCTAACATTTTTCCTTGGCTTGTTAGAACTTCTCATGCCTTACAGAAAATGTGGTGAAGCTTGATTTAGAAAGTGTTCTGCTTGAATGTTTTTTTTTGTTGTTTTTTAATTTCTCCTCACTTATCTCTGTTAGTAAGTGTGTGTTATTAAAATATCTCCTTGAACTACCTTTATTCCTAATGGTTGTTTTCCAACACTTCGTCACACAGCAACTAATGAGAGGGCAGGAGTAGACAGCATTTTAACTTCATGTACTAAGATTTGGAGGGAAGCCCATATTTTAAAACTAATATCATATGAAAAATTGACTCTCTTTACCCTTTTTCTCTTGCATGTTAATGCACAAAATTTAAAAAAAACAAACTGGTAAAGTTTAAAAATATTATTTTAGGCTGATTTCCTCTAATATTTCTGCTTGATCAGTGAAAACCAGAAGTTGTCTGGTTCTTGTTAGCACTTCACTGAAATGCTTGAATTGCAAAAGCTGCATGGGAATATCTAATTCAACAGAAACTGAACTGGAATTTGAAAGTTTGTGGAAACATTGCTGCTTTTTTATAAAGCCATAGTGTCATAATAGCTGTGTTGGGCCTAAATAACCTGACAAGTGTCCTTTTTTTTACAATAAAATTAATTTGTTTTATCCAAACACTTGGGAAACACTGTTTCTAAATATTTTTTTGTGGTAATTCCATTAATTTTCAGACAAATCAAACCTTTTAGCTGGATACTTGGAGTTTTGAGTCACTGTTGCCAAACTATGATGCTAAAGAGTAATATGGTTTGAAATACTTAAGGAAAAAAATCATTTCCTGAAAGTGCTGTTCTGCTTGTTTTCATGTTACCCTAAGGCAACTGTGCTCTGCAAATCTTAAGCATGTCTGACAGCTGTACCAACAAACACATGTAAATGAGAAACTTAATGTGACAAAACACTCTGATAGAGCTGTCATCTGAGGTGGCATTCTCTGAGCAATATTTGGTATAATGTTTCTGCTTAAAAAGGGATGGTTTATTGTTCTGGCAGCAATATAAAAACACTTTTGATTGAATACCTGGTATTATATTTCAGAAACACTAAAACCGCAAATAGATTCAATAACATGATAGCTTCACTGCAGTAGTATGAAGGTTCATATTAAGTATTAGGAAATATAATACATTAAACTTAACTCCGAATAGTAGTTGTGAAACCTAAAATTGTTAAATGTAAAAACGCTTCTCTTTGGATGTTAAGTACTTCAAATTCATAGCTAAATAGAGACATCTACCATACAAATACAAATGACATACTCTTCCTGTTGAATCGTTCTTATGTAAATAAACAGTAGGAATACAGGCCACTTGAATTTGCAACAGTTCAATTACGCACTATGGTATCAGCGTTAGTGTTGTGTCTAGTTGTGAATGTAAATACTTACACTAATGTAACATTCAGCATGGCAACATTGTAATACAAAGAGGCAAAAGGCTGTTTTTTAGCTTCACAGCCCAAAACACATTAGAAGTAATTTAAGTCACATGAGCACAAAGTAGGTATGCATCTGCTTTTTTGAAACTTGGGTAACTTCATAAAATGAACAGATTTTTTTCTAAGTTCAGCCTCTACATAAAGGTGATAATTGTCTGGAAAGCTTTTTAAACAGAAGGCTCAAAAGATTTTGAGTAAGGAAAGCATGAAATCCACCTTCCCAGCTGAGGAGAGGATAGAATTCTGGCCACCTCATTTTTCATAACAAGAGTTGGAAAACAACTGAATATTAAAGCTATAAACTGAGCATATACCTTGTCCTTGGTAATTTTTTTTTTGCCTCTTCGTGGGGTGGAATATTTTTTTAAACAAGTTTGAAAATTCGAGTGTGCAAACCTAGTAAAGAATTCCATTGAGTTATTAGCTGTGTACTTCACTGCATTACACAGTGATGTCACAGCTTTTTAGTGGTCCATATCAGAACTTAAGCCTTCTTGAAGGCACAATAGACTCTTTTCTTTTCAGAGAAAAAAGTGGTGGTTTTCCCCTACCCCAAGATATTATCTTGAGCATATCTTGATCTAGATTTTGTATTCTATTGGTATATAGTTGGTGTTATTTCCATGTTTTTCTTTCATGATGCAAATACCCTTAGTTGGATACTTCATAAGAAAAAGTTCAACCATGAAGAAATCTACTCTTCAATGAATCAAGCATTTGCTGCTATTTGCTGTACTGAAAGCTAGTAGGCACAAGGAAAAGGGCTGGGGAATTCTTAATGCCTGATGAAACAATCTTAATTAAATACTAAAACTTGTTAGAAATGAGTGCAATCTCATCATCAAAGCCTTTTATAAACTAGCAGCTTCTTTTTTCAGCACTACATGTGAGAGGTAACAAGATTATCTCTGCAGGTGGAGTCTTGTAACATCTACAGTGATAGCATTCTAAGCTGTTCCATTAACTGTACACAATTCATCTTTGAGTAGGCTTACTTTTGGACTTGGTTAAAGCTTCAGTCTTTATGCCTGTTTTGCAAATGCATTATGAATATTCTTTTAGGATATAGTTTTTGTGCTTAAACCAAAATACAGCCTCAGATAATTCACTTTATTATTGGTCTCTCTTGCTGTGGACTTCTGTGAATTTGCATTCCAGGGAATATGTGATTATAAAATTTGGAAAGGGTGGGGGAGTTTAACTAAAATGTAAGATGAATGCTTGAATGTTTTGTGTTCCTAATTAAGTCGTCTGACCAGTTTTTTATTATTTTATCTCCTATCTACAATGAGGAGTTTCACTCATCCACATATTGACTAATCCTTTTAAATTAGTAGATGGAAGATTTTCAAGCACCCAGCAAGCAATACTGTTGGCTCTTTCTTTTTCAGATGGATTTAATGCCATTTATTAATAAAGCTGGCTGTGAATGTCTTAATGAAAGTGATGAACATGGATTCGATAACTGTTTACGTAAAGACTCTACCTACCTGGAATCTGACTGTGACGAGCAGGTATAATTTCAGTTTGTTTCAGAGGCTGAATATAAGTTTAAAGGGCAGTTTTTTTCATTGTATTGGTCTAATACAGTTATCTAATTTTTATATGTTTACAGTAGTCTTGGGATTAAAAAGCAGGAGAAATAACTTGTGTCTGGAGACTAATAGCTCTTTCTATCTTTCTCTTTCTGGCTAACCAAACGCCAAACAACACAGTACTTACCAGCAGCAAGCCTACAATAATAAACTATACACGTGATCGGGGTGGGCAAACTTTTTGGCCTGAAGACCCCATCTGGGTATAGAAATTGTATGGTGGACCATGAATGCTCACGAAATTGGGGGCTGGGGATGGGTGAGGGCTCCAGCTGGGGAAGCGGGCTCTGGGGTGGGGCTGGGAATGAGGGATTTGGGGTGCAGGAGACTGCTCTGGGCTGGGACCGAAGGGTTCAGCGGGCAGGGGGGATCAGGGCAGGGGGCTGGGGCAGAGTGGGGTTGAGGGCTCTGGCTTCAGGTGCAGGCTCTGGGGTGGAGATGAGGGGTTTGAGGTGTAGGAGGGTGCTCCAGGCTGGGACCAAGGGGTTCAGAGAGTGGGAGGGGGATCAGGGCTAGGGCAGGGGGTTGAGGTGTGGGCTCAGGTTTGCAGGCTCCGGGTGACGCTTACCTCAGGCAGTTACAGGAAGCAGCGGCATGTCCCCCCTACAGCTCCTACACAGAGGCGCAGCCAGGCGGTTCTGTGCGCTGCCCCATTTGCGGGCACTGCCCATGCAGCTCCTATTGGTCACAGTTCCTGGCCAATGGGAGCTGTGGGGATGGTGTGCAGAGCCCCTGGCTGTCCCTACACGTAGGAGCTGGAGCGGGGACATGTCACCGCTTCTGGGAGCTGCACGGCAAGCCCCTGACCCCGCTCTCCGGCAGGCGCGCAGGAGAGGGGCAAGCCCCCAACCCCACTCTCCGGCAGGAGCTCAGGGGCCAAATTAAAAGTTCTGACAGGCCATCATTTGCCTACCCCTGCACTTGATGATGAATGCAGTAAACCTGTTACTAGATATTAATTGAAAGCTCAAGGGTTTATTTTAAACAGTGGAGAATTGACTTGGGGAAGAATACGGTTTTCACTGATTTTAAAGTTATCTCACATAGCTTTTAAATGTTTTTTCCTTTACATAAAACACGGCTCTTGATGCTTCATAAATGTTTTGATATTAAACAGATTTCTAAATTTGTGGAGTCTTTCAGGGATTTGGGTGAGATATTTTGAAAATGGGTATCTAAAGTTAAGCTCTTAAACTCGTATTCAGATGTTTGGAAACCGTTGGATACTCCACAGTCTTGAAAATTGGGCCTCATTAAGGCATCTCAGATGAAGCATCCAAAAATTGAGGCACCCAAAATTACTAGTTTCTTTTCAAAATCTTACCCAAGATTTTTGGGTTAGGACTCTTAACTTTAGGTACCCATTTTCAAAAGTGTTGGCCAAAATCTCTGAGATACTTGGTTCAGGGTTCTAGTAGAATGGCTATCATTAAAATGACCCTTCTTACAAACAGTGTAAGAGGATATTCCCTATTCTCTAATAATACCTGCATAAAAAGACTGAGAATATTAATCACATCCTGGCAATCACAGCTACTTTTCCTGAACTAAACAGAGTTTTGACTTATTTTTCTAGTTTAAATATTTTTTCTGCATTTCAAAATCTTCTGCATTCAAAAATACTTTATCACAAACTTTTTCTCTACAGCTCCTTATTACTGTAGCTTTTAATCAACCTGTCAAGCTTTATTCCATGAAACTTCAAGGGCCAGATAATGGTGAGTAAAATGCATCTGTTTCTTCATTCCATCAAATTGTTCCTAATAAGTTCTGCTTACACCATTTTTAAAGGCTTAAGTGTTCTCCCAGGTTTAACTAGACTCTTATTTTAGCATCCTGAATCTAATAGCCGCATGTCCTGTTTTCTGAGCAGTATCGTTATAACTATTAGCATTCATGTTGTATTCATGGCAAGAGGACAGTATGGGTCGTATTGCTCTCTGGAAGTCCTGTAGCAGCTTCATTAAAATTAGGGGGGAGGGAAAGAATCCATACAATAGACTTGTTTTGTTTAAAATTTTTTAATGTAATCTCATGCTATCCCTATTTTTTATTTTTGATATGGCACAGATATTTATATTGACAATACATTAGAGTAAGGTGCAAGTACAAATTTCTGAATCTATGCAAGATATAAGTACAGAAACCACATTTTTATGTTTCAAAACTAAAATATTTAATTATCACTAGGTGTTTATATAACAAACTGTCCTAAAGATGTGTTTGGAATTTTATACTTTAAAATGTGGTTCAGTTACTTAAAATTGCTAATTTGTTTTTAACACAGGTCAAGGTCCCAAGTATATAAAAATCTTCATCAACCTTCCCCGATCTATGGACTTTGAAGAGGCAGAAAGAAGTGAACCAACCCAAGCCTTGGAACTAACGCTGGATGATATAAAAGAAGATGGTATTGTCCAGCTTCGCTATGTAAAATTTCAGAATGTTAACAGCGTAACTGTAAGTAAAGCTTTCTCTTCCAAGCTTCATGCAAATGTAGCTATATGAAGTTTGGAAGTCTACTTTAAAATACCCTGGGACAAAATAATTGAGGTGACAAAGGTTTCAAAGCTTAGCCAGGTTTTCTTGTAACAGTGTTATCATTTCAGAGTGACTACACACTTATGCCAAACATAGGTAATAGGTAATAATTGGAGATATACCAATCTCCTAGAACTGGAAGGGACCTTGAAAGGTCATTGAGTCCAGCCCCCTGCCTTCACTAGCAGGACCAATTTTTTGCCCCAGATCCCTAAGTGGCCTCCTCAAGGATTGAACTCACAACCCTGAGTTTAGCAGGCCAATGCTCAAACCACTGAGCTATCCCTCCCCCCGATGACTTTAAGGTCCCATCCAGCCCTAGATTTTGATAATTCTGTAAGTCCAACTGGATGTCTTATAGTCCCTTTCTTGCCTTAAATTCTATGAATTTAGTATTCTATGAATTTAAGGCAAGAAAGGGACTATAAGACATCCAGTTGGACTTCCAGCCCTAGATTTTGATAATTCTGTATGGGACCTTAAAGTCATCGAGTCCAGTCCCCTGTGCTGAGGTAGGACCAAGTAAACCTAGACTGTCTCCGCAAGGTGTTTGTCCAGTCTGTTCTTAAAAACCTAATGATGGGGATTCCAGAACCTCCTTTGGAAGCCCACTCTGGTGTTTAACTACCCTTATAGTTAAGTTAGATATTAAGAAAAACTTTCTCTGTCTCCCATGTTGCAGATTAAGACTACACATGCTCAGTTTTTTAACCTTTCCTCATAGGTCAGGTTTTCTAAACCTTTTTTATTATTTTAATTGCTCTCCTCTGTACTCTCTCCAATTTATACATGTACTAAAGTGTGGCATCCAGAACTGGACACAGTATTCTAATGCAGGCCTCACCGGTGCTCTGTAGAGTGGAACAGTTATGTCCCTTGTCTTACATACAACACTGCTGCTAATATTCTGGGGTGTGTTCACCTTTCTTCGGCTGAATCACGTTGTGTATGTCACAAGGCATTACATTTCTCTGGGTTATCACCGTACTGAACTCAATAACTTGTTTGTATAAAGCACATCTTCCAGAAGGGCATTTGGGTACTTCCTTTAGTAGTTTGTTCCTGATGGTTATTCACTCTCTGTTTAGAAATAAAGCCCCTTTTTTTAAAATGTGAATTTGTCTAGCTTCAACTTCCAGGCATCAGTTCTTGTTTTGCTGTTGGCTGCTAAATTAAACAGCCCTCTAGTACCTAGCATTTTATTCCTGAGAAGGTTCTTACATACTTTAATCAGATAATTTCTGAATCTTTTTGATAAACTGAATAGCTTGGGATCTTTGTCTTTCACTTTTAGTGCATTTTCTCTAACCCTCATAATTTTTGTGGCTCTTTTCGGTACCTTCCCCACATCCTCTTCAAAATGTGGACATCAAACTAGATGCAGTATTCGAGTATCAATGTTGTATACAGAGGTAAAATTACCTTTCTATTCACCACGCCACTGTTCATACATCAAAGGATTGCATCAGCCCTTTTTGCCACATCATCACACTGGGAGCTTATGTTGAGTTGCTTGTCCACTGTGACTCCTAAATCCTTTTCAGTCACTGTTTTCCAGGGTACAGTCCTCCATTTTGTAGGTACAGCCTGCATTCCTTGTTCCTACATGTGTAACTTTGCATCTGTCTATGTTAAAACTCACTGTTTTGAATGGGCCTGGTTTACCAAATCCAGATGTATGACAGTCCTATCATTATTTATCACTCCACTAATCTTTGTGTCATCCCCAACTTTATCAGCAGATACTCCATATTTATTTCTAGATCATTGGTGATGATGTTGAATAGCATTGGGCCTAATACAGATCCTGTAGAACACCGATAGAAACACCCCCATTGACAACTACTTCTTGAGATATCATCATTTGCCAGTTTTAATCCATATAACCTGTGGTTTGGTACAGTATAGTGCTGATTTTTAATTACAATGTTGTGTGATATTAAGTCAAATGCTTTACGAAAGTCCTAAGTGTATTACATCTATGCAGCTGCCTTTCAACCAAACTTATCTTGTCAAAAAATGAAATCGGGTTTGTTTGAAATTACCTATTTTTCATAAAACCATGTTGACTGGCATTAGTTATATTGCTATTCTATATTAATTGAATCCTATAGCAGTGATTCCTTTATCTTGCGTTGGGTTGATGTCAACTATCTGCCTATAGTTATCCAGGTCATCCTGCTTGCCTTTTTTTGAATATTGGCACAACATTAGCAATTTTTCAGACTTCTGGATTTTCCCTGGTATTCCAAAATTTATTAAATTAACATCAGTGGAGTTGAGCTCCACCTCAGCCAGGAGGTTGGGGGAGATTACTCTTTATTGAACTTATCTTTGTCAGGCATTGATTTTTTTTTTTCTCATGTGCCTTCCCTTATCAATTTTCTGCACCTCATAATTTACTAATTTATATTGTCTATTTCCCCTCTTTTCCATTTATTATGCATAACTTTCCCCCCCCAAATTGCTGCCTTCACTTAGCCATTGAATAGGGTTGGGTTTTTAGCCAAAGTTGTCCTTGTGATTGTGGAATTGTCTGCTCTCCAGACCACTACTTATGTACTACTTTGGGGTGGGAGGGATAGCTCAGTGGTTTGAGCATTGGCCTGCTAAACCCAGGGTTGTGAGCTCAATCCTTGAGGGGGCCACTTAGGGATCTGGGGCAAAAATTGGTCCTGTTAGTGAAGGCAGGGGGCAGGACTTGATGACCTTTCAAGGTCCCTTCCAGTTCTAGGAGATTGGTATATCTCCAATTATTACGTATTACCTAAATGAACTGCAGGCCACATCCTTTTTTTTCAACAGAGGTTGGTCACGGATATGCTCTGACAACTAGCTGGAATGTAATGCTTCCCAACAAAGCCACAATAGCCAGATTGAATCATATCAAGTAGTCACAGAAGCTCACAGTATAACACGTGAATCACTACTTGACAAGATCATAGCATTTGCACGGACAGGTTATATGGACAGTCTTAAAATGAAATGTGCATGTTGTACCAACTTAGCATTTAGTACAGACTGATATCCATATAGTAATGGTTCTTTGTCTGCACTGTGGTCAGTTTCAAGTTTTTTCTCCTATCTGCTGCTTGTTAATTCCCAATAGTCTCCTGCAGGCTCATGGGTTCTTAGGTGTGAAAATCTTGTATGCATTTGTAAACTTATCTTATTAAACCATATATGAACAACATCCTGTTAACTGTGGAATCTACATTTAATTGTTAACTGAACAATATAATATAACTAATTTAAAAAACTTCCTGTGGGTTTCATAGTGGGGGCATGATGCAGGTAAGTAGCTCCTAGACATAGAGGGACAGAGGTCTTGGCACCAAAAAGGTGCCTGATCCAGTGTTGCTCTCTGAAGTGCTGGTTTCAACTGTTACGTGAAGACTTGTACTTCAGAGAAAAATTGACCAAAATTTGATTCAGGTAGCGGATGCATCATCAGGAAATGATGAATGCAAATAAAGTCCCCAGTCCTGCAAAGACGCATGCTTCACTTTAAATATGCGAACAGTTAGATTGACTTCTGTAGAACTACTCGCTTTCATAATGGTAAGCATGTGCCCAAGAGTTTCGAGGACTGGGTGCTAAGATATTACGATGTCATTGCCACAGTGAACATCTTCCCCCCCGTGTAATAGTATTTTATTGGGGAAAACCTAAAGGCCCCAGCCAGGATTGGGACCCCATTGTGCTAGGCACTGTACTAGCAGAGAGTCTATGCTCCAAGATGCTTGCAAAAAAGACAGACAAATATCCAATTTGTCAAAAGTTACAGTATAACTTCTTCTGACTTCCCCTGGGAAAACAATCCCCTCCTGTGCCTCAGGCAAGCATGTTCCTTCACAGCCCTTTATTTATCACAAATTCCCTCTCTTCATGCTCCCCAGCCCTTCTAGGAAAAACATTTCAACTCACTGTCATTGGAAGATTTATATTTATTTATATTTGTTTTAAAAAGGGCAACTAATGCTGCTCCTTGTGGCATGATGCACAGGGCCCATAGTAGCCCCCGTAATCTTTGCTGCTCTCCCTCCTCCTGGGGGTAGAGAGGGCTCTTGTTGCTGCTTTGCTGTAAGGGTGCAGGAGACCCACAGGATCTCTTCCTTGCACTCCCCCACTGTGTCTGCTGGTCCCACTTCCTGACCACTTCCCTTTCCTGAGATAATTGATTTTTTTCATTTGTCCATTTTATAGTATGTATTGGTTTTTGTGACAAAGCCAGTTTAAACCAAATTTGAAAACATATTTTGGTTTTATAGATTTATTACCAATTCATACTTTTTAAGGAGAGAAAGTGATAGAGAATACGGGGCAGCATTTATGGAGCCATGTAAGTTATCCCTACTGAGCTCCTGTTGAATTCTAACACATCTTCATATTGAAAAAACGTAATAATACAATTTGCTATGAAGAAGTAATGATGATTTCAATAAATATAGAAAATGGTTAAACAGCAGTTTAATATAATCTGAAAGTAGGTAAATTAACTGTACACCTACGGTTCCTTTGATACCTCAGATTTAAAAGCTGCTTGCTTGCTTACTACTTCTGATTTAACCACAGACCTGAAAGTTGGAGAAACCTAGATTCTACTTTGCTGCATGCTTGATTGGTAGTCGTTTTTACGGAGGTGAGCAGAGAGATTTAATAAGGAGAGTGGCCTCTATTTAAAGAACTCTGTAGTTATTTATACTTTTATAGTACTTCCCACAAAGTAATATTTTTGGGGTATACTTCTGAAGCTGTTGGATTGTCTGCCCCCACTTTTTTCTAAAAATTTTAGAAACTAACCAGTGTAATACATCATTTAAGGGAAGGATTGTAGTGTTAGCCAAACTGCTGTAACTACACCATGTATATTAAACAAAGTTAGAATTAATACATATGAACTATCTTACTTTTTTTAGTTATTTGTCCAGTCCAATCATGGTGATGAAGAGACGACTAGAATTACATATTTTACATTTATTGGAACTCCAGTCCAAGCAACAAACATGAATGACTTCAAGCGAGTAAGTTGGATTCCAGAACATGCATATGGATGTTTAATTACATTTTTAAAACAAGTGTATGTTACTGGATTGGTAGTTTCATTCTCAACTAAGTGAATTCTTTCTATAATTGTTCATTTTGTGTTAGGATACCTCTTATTCCTCTCAGTGCAACATATGTGCCTTTGAAACTTTGGAAATTTTGGCTTTGGTGCAACTTTGTCTGTGATGTGTAACATGCCTGAGAATCTTTCTTTCAAGGTGAAAGGCATTTTGGAATAACAGCTTAGGGGTTCAATGTGGGATAAACAATGACCCTTAAAGATTATAAGTAATAGTTGCAATGTTCATGTCTCTGAATATTCCTGTGCCCTACAGGTGGGCAGTTTGTAGAAAAGCCATTGCACAGATTGGAAAATAAGAAAGCATAAGTAAACCAAAATAAATTTATGCCTGAAGATTTTGTTCAGGAGGCAATTTTAAATAGACTAGAGAGATTTGGAAATACTTGGTTATAAGGCTGCTTCTTCAATAATGTACGGTGTATTTATCTTTATACAATTTCATAACTCTAACTTTAATTTGTTCCAATATCATTTAAGGGCTGTTTATTCCTAATAAATGTTTGTCTGGCTATTCCTTTGAAGCTGCTTTTGGACCACCCTGGGTGGGACTGAAAGTGGGTGTTTTAAGGGTTTAAAGGAAATGGAGTACTCCGTGGGTAGCCAACTCTAACACTACGTCTACACTACAGCTTATGTCGGCAGAACTTATGTTGCTCAGGAGGGTGAATAAACCACCACTCCACACACGCACCCCTCCGAGCAGCATGAGTTCTACTGACATAAGCGCCGATGTGGACAGCACTATGTTGGCAGGATAGCTTCTGTCGCCGACATAGTTTATGTTGTTTGAGGGGGTGGTGTTACTATTCCGAATCGAACTCCATTTAATACTGGCCAATTAAAATGTGTTTGAGCCAATCAATTCAATGTAACTAGTCCCATACTGGTGCAGATAACTAGTATTACCACAGCCTTTAAGAGAACTTCACCGCAGTGGTAAACAAAACTTGATTCTTTACACCAATAGTATTTGCCAAAACATTAATTATCTGGAAGCCTTTATAACCTTTAGTATTGTAAGGATTTACAGATAAATTTATATCCATTAGATGTAATTCTGCAAAACTGTACAGTTTTAACACTTGATTCAATACACTCAAACTTGAAAAGACAATGACTGAGAAGTCTGTGTTTAAATGTGCTAAAAAGTGATTGGATTACTGATTTAGAATTGTTTAATAGTGTTTTCAGTTGGCTCAAAACCAGAAGAAATGTGTAGATAAGTCTCTTAGCACCCAATTACAATGAGTAGCCAAAAGACATCTGTTTATGCTCTGCTTTTTTAAAAAAGACTTTTACTATTTTGTTTTGTATTAATTTTACAGCATTCTAGAGTAATCATTGCTATTAAGTCAGTGAAATAGTTTTTCATCTTCACTGCTTCATAATCTGAAAAATTCATTTTTCACACTGACAGATTGGTCTCCATTCCATTTTTAACTGTTTGAGGAAAATTTAGAGTTGAAGGTGAAAGACTTTCTGCATTTTAAAAATTTTGGAACACTATTATATTCACTAATAACTGGATTTCAGGCTTGTTATATAAGTAACGCTCAATGAGGTGCATGCTTGCTAAGTTTAGGAAAAAATTTAAAACACTTCAATATAGCACTGAGCCCAGACAGTGGAAAACCTCACTAATTTTTAAGCTGCACAGTTCATGATACAGCACACAGCTGTCCCAAACTGCTGCCTCTGTCTGGACACTCTGCTATGGCCATCTGTCATCTTCCCATTAGTGTGGTTTTTTTTTTTTAAATGCACTCATTGGCTCTCGCATTCAATTCAGAATTACTGTGTCTTCATAAAGCTGTGCAAGCACCTAGAACTGGTGCAGTTCTCCAGGCATCTCTTGCTTTCTTTGCTCTGGTTTGGGTGAGTGAATCCAGATGTCGGTCCTTGCCTCTGTGGAGAGCAGGTCTTAAAACTGCTTCTTGGTGGACTTCTTGGAAGCACCTGTATAGTTCTGGTAAACAACACGCCAGTGCATCTGAGTGCATACTCCCTGAAGTGTACACATAAGTGCTGCAGTCAAAGGAATATACACTTTTGTAGCAAAGAATGTACTTGTGCCTCTGTAGCCTCCATTTTAAAAAATATGAAAACTAATGTTAAATTAATATTTTATTTAAAGTTGTACAGTTAAATCAGTCAGGATATGCAGAAGTTAAAGGGATAAATTCAGGACTGGTTTTACCAGATATGAATTTGTCCAAGACTCCTAGGACAAAATTTAGCCACCAAATTAAATATGTATACACCTCATCTGTAATATTTCCCATTTAAATTCCAGAATATGTAATTTACATATTTTACCATAACAGTGGGCTGTGTAGTCTGGCAGAGTTATGGTTCCCATAGGAATTTTAACTTTTGCGTTTCCAGACTTTTTGCAATTTAGCTGTACAACCTTAATGTTCTGGTAATATAGTGTTCGACATTATATTCAAGTGTATAAAAAAGGTATTAAATAAAAAGTTAACCGGAAAACTCTTCAAAACCCATTTTCTCTTCATCTGCAGGTAACTATGTATAACTCCTGAGAGCTCACTATTTTAACTTTGCTCACTAATCTCAATTTTGGCGCAAACTAGGCTCCATTGTGATCTTGTAATTATAATACAAATAAAGATATAACTGCAATATAACTGTAACAGTTCCTTTATAATCAGTGCTCCCAGTAGATGCTTTCCTTTTTCCCAATCTTCTGCTGTCGTAACACTTTTTTTGTATAACTTGTCTGATTTAGACAGTAGTTTGTGTTTTAAAGTACTATGAGCATCAGAAGTGCTATATAGGTAACTAAGCTTAAACTGAGCAGCTGCTCAAGGGGAAAAAGGTAAACAGAAAAGGGCCACAGCATCCAGTACTTAAAATGTCAAATGTGGAATTTGTGGTTAGTTTAATCTTGTACTGAAAATTAGTAAAAACAATAAGCAGCTGCTGGTTGGTCTTTCAATGATAACTTAACCTGTTATCTGAGACACCTGGATCTAGCTATTAATGTTAGGTCAATGAATAAAATGATGCAAAATACAAAGTGACTTTTAAACTTACATTGATAGGCTGTAGCTCCTGCCTCTCCTCTGAAACTTGATTTTTAGCTGCTGAGAAGTGGGAACTGTTAAATGCTCTAAAACTTTTTTGATAGAAAACTTGAGTGGATTGTGCTAAATTGAGGTATGTGGGGACAAGGGAGAAAAGAGACTATTGCGCTGCTTAAGTGACGACATGAACAGCAGGAGGGTGTAAATAAAATACTTGTATTTTCCTGGAAAGTCAATGCACAATAAGAATACTTCTTGAAATGCTTGCTTTATGGCCATCTTTATAAATGTAATAAGATGGGACAGTGAGATAGTTTTGAGAACTAAACACCATCAGTATCTTGACATCTAGTTTTTGTCTGTCTGCCAGTGCAAGCTATGTATTCATTAAAGCTACCATATCTATAGTGCATATCAAATTATTGTTGCAGATTACTTTTAAGATGTTTCCCTCCAGAGACTTTGCTAGGCTAGGTTACCCTGCTAGCCAGACCAACCAAGTGAGATGGGTCAAAGAAGTGGGTTTGTTTTATTTCCTATTTGTTAGCATCCGAGTTCTAGGTGTCTTCCTGTTGAATGTTGTTGTGAACTTGTAGTCTGAATTTTTTGGGGAGAGGAAGGAGGATCTTTCACTCATGTCCCAGTATGCTTTTAACATAGATGTCACTTTATATTCATTACTCATTAATATCTGCATTCTAGAACCCTTATAAGCTACTGCTCCTTTTTGGAATCGGGGCGTAGGTGCATGTAAAAAGTAGGTTCCCAAGCCCCAGATGATCATAGCTTTTCATTTCTTCTTAAAACTGCACACCAGGCTGCTTTTCCTTTTTTCTAACATTTTGTTTTTGTTTTTTCAGCTTAACTTCCCAACCCCAAAGAACTAAAAATGCAGAAGAAAATGCTTTAAAATGAATATTAAGAGTGACCTTGTCTCGCACCACACCCCTCCCTGCTCCCTCCGTTCATCTAGCATCTCTCTCACCCTTTCCACAATCTCACCACTGGTGCAAGAGCCTTCTCCTCTGCAGCTACTGTGCTCTGGAACAGCTTTCCTGTACCGCTCTGCTTCATCGACTCATCTTTTTTTAATCCCATTTTAAAATCTTTTCTTTCTCAACTTTGCTTTTTAATTTTTATGCTTGTTAACATTAAAACTAGATAGTAGATTTGTTATAGTACGCATTTAGACCGGTTTTCTGTGATTTTTATAGTCCATCTTGTATTTAATACTATAAAGCAATTTGAGATGCAGTTTGAGACTTTGGCAAATATTTTAATTTGGCTTTTATACAATTTATTGTATGGGGAATAACATTAGAACAGGTTGATTAAGGTGTAATCTGTCATGAAGACAATCTCAGGTTTTTTCATCCCCAGTTATTGTTTCAAAACATTCAGTTTAGTTGGATAATTTTTTAGTAGAAAGATATTTAGCAAATCACACCAATTTAATTTCCCTTTCCATTGTTGGGCCAGTCAGATCAAGAAATTATTATATACTTAAATTTTTACAAAATGTCTAATGTTAAAGATTTGTATTGTGTCACAATTGCAGTACCTATTCATAGTTATGGTATGGTATCTTACAAACAACTGCCATATAAAGTGTCCCGTAAGTAATGGGATGGAGATGAATTTCTTGTAGAAAATAAGAAACTGCTGTTCTTACAACCATCCTCCATTTGGGGCAGGGATGGGAAATGAGCCTTTTTGGCCTGTAATGACAAAATATACATTCTGGTGCTTAATTTTTGCAGATAATACACATGGGCAAGTTGACAATTCCCAGCTCTGAATGGTATAGCTCTATTTCTTGATTGATGTTACACATCTGCTAACATCTTAATAATCTTTAATATATTAGTGTTTTTCTGCTTAATCCAAATCTGGGCGTTGTGCTTGGGGTTTAAGATACAGTCAAAGAATATATATTTTGTTTACTTATTTGTTGAGTTTAATTATTTTTTTTAACTTGATTAATCAAACTTTAACACAAATGAATGGTTTTTTTTTTTGTTTTTTTTTTTACGGGCACCTCAACATTGCTGTGCAACTAGAATTTACTTGGCCCTACACATTAGGCTCTGCAGTTCAATGAGCATCCTCCTGGCCACCAGCTCTTTGGAGGAGGAGATGACCAATAGATACCAAAGCCCTTTACAAGGGAATTCAATCAGCATGGTTTTTTTAGTCAGAGCAATTGCAGCTGAGTGGTGAAAGGCATTTCCTTTAAGCTGTTGTGGACCTTGCAGGGGAGGAAATACTGGGAAAAATAACCCAGAGCTCCCATGTGTCACAGCAGAACATGAGCGCTGTTCCAACCAGGTACACCAACCTTCATCTTTTCAGCCAGTACTAAAATACAGAGCTGTATGAACCTTTGTGAGAACATGCTTCCTTGGGAAGCCATGTACTGCAAAGGTAACCATACTATCTCATTAACACATTTTGCCACAGTAGTCAATTTATTAAAATACAGGGATTTTTACTTTTCAAAGATTTCAGCATTACCAGTATTATAGTGCTGTAAACGTGTCTTATTAAATACATAGGATTTAAATATAACTTCAGCTTCAAAGCATAATCTTGGTAACACCGGCAGGTAAGGACGTACTGCTCTCAAGTTTAGAAGGGTAAACAGATAAAGAACCTGAGGATGACTTGCCCAAGGCCACATGGTAAATCAAGGGCAGAATCAAAGTTAGAACAGCTTCTATCCTCCAGACCTGTGCTATGATTATTAAATTAACACAGATTTTTTTTTTCCACTTAATTTGTTTAGTTTGTAACCAGTTACTCTTCTGGGTTGGCAAAAGCTCAGTGTGGTTCTCTTCTGAAAAGTGACTTAAAAACCATTTTACACATAGGCAGCAGATCTATCTTGTGTGCGCTTATCTTAGCCAAGTGAGCTGGATTCTCTTCCTTTTTGTGCAGCAGCAGAATTGTTTAAGCTCCAATCAGTTATACCTTTGCAACCTCAAAGCTAATGAGGTTGCATTGGTGTTAGAAGGCAAATCTTCCCTCTAAACCTTTATTATTGATGATACCTAGAAAGGGAAGAACAGAGCTTGAATCTGATTCTAGACTGAGTTTGCAGAGCTGGCAGTTAGAAAAATTTTTTCACTAACATTGAGCACACTTGATACTGAAGTCATTGACAATAAATGTGGAATGCTGCTGCTTTTAGTTAGTTTTCAGTGTTGAATTACATTATAAAGCAAAAATTTCTCAAAAACCTGTCTTTAATATAGACCTAGTTCATCTCCTACAACAACTACTTGAAATTTGGGCCCAGAAGACTAGGTTTGGGGTAGTCTTACCACTGCATTTTTGTTGTGTGTTCAGGTCTGATTCTTGACACCTAACTTGGTTTTGTGAATAATAAAAATATGTGGGCTGTTGCTTTTTCCTAACTTGTCTCAAACAAACGAGTTCTTTGCTATCTGGATTAAAAATACTTGAGGTTGGGGATTTCCTCACATATATCCCATGTCCTGTTTAATTCCTGCAGGAATTTACAGCTCCCTCTGCATACAGCACTAGAACGCGTGCTGAAAAATCCATTAATACAACTGCAAACGGAGCCACTTTATTTAGTTTGAAGCTTATAAAAAATTGGTTGGGGAGCTGTTTGTTTTCCAGCATAACTTTTGTTAGTGATTATTTTCTATTTTTCTTTTATCAGGTGGTAGGCAAGAAAGGAGAGAGCCACTAAGATGCAAGAAACACTGGATCGCCTTATTGAAATCAGATGGGATCTTCACTTTATCTACAGCTCCTGGATAATTGCTTGACTGTAGCCAGAGACTGTCAATTTGTTTCATTTAATGCCATTACCAATAAATCATTGCTTTTGTTGAGATGGAGTTTCACTAGAGTATTTCTGTTGTAATCTTGGTACATGTATTTGTAAATAAAATTCATTACTTTTGCCAAGTTTAATTTTGTCATTGTAATAACTAAGGCTTTTTTTACAGTTTCATTTAAATTTCAAAACTGGACTGGCTTATCTTTAAAAACAGAAGACTTAATGTAGCCTGCATTTGTTTAATTAGTTTAAAATGTCAAATTTAAGTAAATCATCTTTGGTTTTCTGAAAGTACATTTAAAAATAAAATCCAGAGCTACTTTCTTATAAGCCTGTGCTAATTTATGATCAACATTGATACAGTATGGATATTTCTCAAAGGGAATCATTTTTTCTTAGTCTCCCTTTTCCTGCCCAAAATACAGGGTGAGGAAGCATATTTCAAATTACTGTTGCATCAACTTAACTTGCTTGTTTATGTTACAAGGTGCACATCAGTTGAAACAAACAGTAGGATATGACAATTCACTACAGATTAGGCACCATGAAAATTCTTGGTAGTCTTTCAAAATACCATCTCCAGTTGGAAAATTGTGAACTTGTTAGCCAGATACACACACTCACAGGATATGCAGTTCAGGAGATGGCCAGGCACTGCTGATGCTTGTAGGTTTATGAGATCCCTTTGTTACTGCTGAACTTAATTGGGCATTATATTCTTTCTCTCTATCTTGATATAGAAATGCTCATTGCAGATACCATTCTTGCATCTTAATCTGAATTCCTTAAAGGAGGGGTGTCTGTGCTCAACTGCTTAAAACCTTTTTTGCTAAAATTCCTTGGAAAAGTGCCCTAAGTAATTTTAATAAATACATTCCTATAAAGTTTTACTAAGTGGTTTTTAATTGGCATAATTAGTTCCTTTGTAAAGTTAAATTTGTTGCATTTCTAATTACAATAAATCCCAATAAGAATTAAATCCTCTCCTAATTGGCATTCTTTTCTTTAACACAGTAGGGATTCTTCTGTACTGGCTTGGCAGATTTACACATTTATACCAAGGTAACTTTCTCTGCATAGAGATTTTCTTCGAAAAAGTTTGAGATTGTGCAGAAAACTATACTTTCTATGAGGCACTTCTTTAAAACTGTATTGCTACATACCCCTCTTTACTCATACCTTGGTATTGCACATATTTAATGGCATTAATGCCTTGATTTCTTTTGTAATTCCTAAATATTTTGCTTAAATGGGATATGAGGTATCTGAGACACTGTATATAGAATTTAAAATCACTTTTAAATATAATCAAGGGCAATATGAATAACTGTTTCTGTTTATAATTTTGTACACTAACTACCTTTTGGGTTATTGTTAAAGTGCCTCATTTTAACTATTACTTACCTCATACTATTGATACCTGAGAGAATTTGATAACCTAGTGATTCTCATCTTTGTAAAAGGTCAGATTTGTATTGTTTGCCTCTTCTGTGACTTTGGTGCATACTTTCCATATCTATACAATGTAAATAGATCTAAAATGTTTAGCGGTAACTGTAACATGTTCAGTTGATGGAAAGAGTTATTAAAATCATGCATATCAAATACAAAGCTGAAATTCTGATAATTTCACTCTTTAGGAGAAAAGATGTCCTGAAGTAATCCTAAATGTTGAAACAAACATGAATATAAGGATATATGGTAGAAAACTCACTTATGTTTATTGCTTTGAGTAACTGCTTTCTTAATGCAGGAAAGCTATTTCCTTGCACTTGGTCTGTATTTGATTATTCTAAATTAATAAACTAGAATTACTTTTCCACCTAGTACATGTGGTTTTACACCACTTGATATAATCCAAAAGCCGTGTCCATTAAATGGTGTTTAATATTGGTTCACGTAAGCAACAGTCACTAACATTCACTGTCTTTAAGCTAAATCAGTTTTCTGGGTTGCATCCCAGTTAAATGTATCCTGATTTAGCATACACTGTTTATATAAACTCATAGAAATGTAGGACTGGAAGGGACCTCAAGCTCTTTTAAATCCAGCCCCCTACAGTGAGGGAGGACCAAGTGAAACTAGACCAACATGGTAGGAGTTTGTCTTACCTGTTCTTAAAAACCTTCGATGATGGAGATTCCACAACCACCCTTGGAAACCTATTCTAGAATTTAGCTATCATTATAGTTATACATTTTTTTTCTTAATATCTAACCTAAATAATCTTTGCTGCAGAGTAAGCCCTTTACTTTGTGTCTTGCCTTCAGTGGACATGAACCATTGACCTCTGTCCTCTTTATAGCAGCCTCTAACATATCTGAAGACTTTATCCGGTTTCCCTCTCAGTCGTCTTTTCTCAAAACTAAACGTGCCCAGTTTTTTTAAATCTTCCTTCATAGGGCAGGTTGCTCTCCTATGGACCCTCTCCATTTTATCCACATCTCTCCGGCTATGGCTACACTTGCACTTCAAAGCGCTGCCGCAGCAGTGCTTTGAAGCGCTAAGTGTAGTCAAAGCGCCAGCGCTGGGAGAGAGCTCTCCCAGCGCTGTCCGTACTCCACCTCCCTGTGGGGAATAACGTACAGCGCTGGGAGCTGCGCTCCCAGCACTGGGGCTTTGACCACACTGGCGCTTTGCAGCGCCACAATTTGCAGTGCTGGAGAGGGTGTGTTTTCACACCCTGCTGCAGCGCTGCAAATTTGCAAGTGTAGCCAAGGCCTCCTAAAGTATGGTGCCCAGAATTGGACACAGTGCTGAGGGCCAAGTTAAATGGGACAAGTATATCCTGTGTCTTGCATACAATACACCTGTTAATACACCCCAGAATATTAGCCTTTTTTGCAACTGTATCACATTGTTCACCCATTTAATTTGTGATCCAGTATAATCCCATGTCCCTTTTCAGTAGTACTGCCATCTAGTCAGTTATTCCTGCTTTTGTATTTGTGTATTTAAATTCTTTAACTGTAGTACATTGCACTTTATTGAATTTCATCCTGTTGATTTCAAACCAATTCTCTTAATTTGTCAGTCATTTGGAATTCTAATCCTGTCCTCCAAAGTGCTTACAACCCTTAACAATTGGGTGTTATCTGTAAGTTTTATAAGTATACTCTCCACTCCCTTATCCAAGTCATTAACAAAAATATTGATTAATACCAACCCCATGACTGACCCCCTAGCTATGCCATCCCAGTTCAACAGCAAACCGTTGACAGTCATTCTGAGTAGTCTTTCAACCAGTTGTGTGCCCACTTTATAGTATTTTTATGTAGACTGAATTTCCCCAGTTTGCTTATGAGAATGACACACAGGACTATCGAAAGCATTACTAAAATCCAGATACAGCACATCAGCTTTCCCTCTGCCCGGTACTCCACTAAGCCAGTAATGCTAACAAAGGAAGAAATTAGGGGGGTTCATCACAATTTTTTTCTTGACCAATCCATGCTGGCTATTCTTTATATTCTCCTCTAGGTGCTTAAAAATTGATTGTGTAATTTGTTCCAGTATCTTTCCAAGTATTAAAGTTAGGCTGACTGGTCTATAATTTCCCGCATTCCCTTTGTTCTCTTTTTTAAGGATAGGTACTATGTTTGCCCTTCTGCCCTCTGGGACTTCATCTGTCCTCCAGGACTAAGATAATTGCTAATGGTTCCAAGATTGCATTATCTAGTTCCTTAAGTGTTCTAGGATGAATTTCATCGGGCCCTGCTGACTTGAATACATCTACCTTATAGAATCATAGGACTGAAAGGGATCTCAAGAGGTCATCTAGTCCAGTCCTCTGCATTCATTGCACAACTAAATATTATCTAAGCCAGTGTTTCTCAAACTACTTTACTGGTGACCCCTTTCACATAGCAATCCGCTGTGTGCGACCCCCCCTTTATAAATTAAACACTTGATTATATATTTAACACCATTATAAATGCTTGAGGCAAAGCCTGGGGTGGAGGCTGACAGTTTGCAAGCCCCATGTAATAATCTCACAACCCCCTGCAGGGTCTCAACCCCCAGTTTGAGAACCCCTGATCTAGACCAATGGTTCTCAAACTGTGGGTCGGGAACCCAAAGTGGGTAGTGACCCCATTAAAATGGGGTTGCTAGGACTGGCTTAGACTTACCTTATGTCTTATCTACTATAGCTGAAAAGGTCATCAAATCCAGTCCCCTGCCTTCACAGCAGGACCAAGTACTGTCCCTGGCAGATTTTTGCCTCAGATCCCTAAACTCACAACCCTGGGTTTAGTAGGCCAATGCTCAAACCACTGAGCTATTCCTCCTCCTAACAGTGCCAGTTCTTCCTGTTGTTTGCGATATGTCTTGCATTTGTATGGAGGTCTGTTGCATCTTACGCTGGGGTTATGTTCCACAGTCAGTGCGTAAAGTGAAAATCGCGTATAGTCAAAATTACATTGAGTGTAATGGCGGGCAGAATCACCCGCACTACAGGTACAGTATTAAAATTATTTTTTTCGTTTTTTGTTTTTGCCGACCGTGTAAAGAACACAAGAACAGCCGTACTGGGTCAGACCAAAGGTCCATCCAGCCCAGTATCCTGTCTACCGACACTGGCCAATGCCAGGTGCCCCAGAGGGAGTGAACTTAACAGGTAATGATCAAGTGATCTCTCTCCTGCCATCCATCTCCACCCTCTGACAAACAAACAGAGTATAGGGACACCATTCCTTACCCTTCGTGGCTAATAGCCGTTAATGGACTTAACCTCCATGAATTTATCCAGTTCTCTTTTAAGCGCTGTTATAGTCCTAGCCTTCACAACCTCCTCAGGTAAGGAGTTCCACAAGTTGACTGTGTAAAGCTGAAATCACACATATTAAATGCGTGTAAGATGCGACAGACCTGTATAGACATCTAAGATGTTGAGAAGATCCTCCTACTGATTTGCCTCTTGGAGCTCCTTAGATCCTGTTATAATTTGCCATGTCTCCCCCTAATCCCCATTATCTAGCTCTCAGTTAAGGGTGCCTTTTTTATGTTTATTTGAGGACTTTTGTCACCTGCCCCCTTTGAACCTAGTTTAAAGCCCAGCATTCCCGTGTCAAGGAAGTTGAACCCATCCTGCTGACACCATCTGTGTAGCCCTTGACTCATTTTTTGGGCTCTTCTCTACATCCTCTCCATTTTGCAACAGCGTCTTTAAAATGTGGACATCAGAACTGGATGCAATGTTCCAGTATCAGTTTCATATTCAACTGCTTGTCCACTGTGATCTCTAAATCCTTGATGCTGGCAAGCAATGACTGTACAGTCTCCCTTTCTGTAAGTGTGGCCTGCATTCCTTGTTCCTAGCTGTGTAACTTTGCATTTAGCTGTATTAAAATACATTATGTTTGAATGGCTGAGC
Organism: Mauremys reevesii; assembly: GCF_016161935.1. NCBI lineage: Eukaryota > Metazoa > Chordata > Testudines > Geoemydidae > Mauremys > Mauremys reevesii. Next base: position 19,317,020 of record NC_052628.1, on the reverse strand, counting down.
CAAGATTCAGTTCACTCTGTAAGTCTGCCCAGTCATTTACCATTCTGCCAGTCTTTGTGTCATCTACACATTTTATAAAAGATGTTATATATATTTCCAGATCAATGATAAAGATATTGACTACCATCAGGCTTAGAACTGATCCTTGTGGAACCCCACTAGAAACACCCTCATTAGATTCCCCACGGACAACTACTTTGAATTCTGTCAGTTAGCTGGTTCTTAATTCATTTAACGGGCACCTTACTGATGATACAATGCTATTCTTTTTAATCAGATTGTCATGTACCAAGTCAGAGGCCTTACAAAAGTCTAAGTCTATACATAGCTACTTTTGTCAACCAAACTTGTAATCTCATAGCAAATGCAGGTTTGTTTGACATGACCTGTTTCCATAAAACCATGTTGATAGCATTAATTATATTCATTTCCTTTAATTTTTATTGATTGAATCTGTCAACTTTTCCATTATTTTGCCTGGGAGTTATAGCAGGTTAGCAGGCCTGTAGTTACCTGGGTCAGCCCACTTGTCCTTTTTGAATATCGGCACAACATTGCAACACTTCCAATCTTTTGGAATTTTCCAGGTATTCCAACATTTATTAAAATTTAATGGTGGTGGTGGTAGAACAGTGGGGAGAGGTGGGTAGCGTTAAAACGGCTTTTTTGTTGTTTTGATTTATTGACTGTCTGAGTTACCTGTTCCTGGTTATCTAATATTCCTGGCTGGCTGAGTTAGTGTTACCTGTACATGAGTATTTAATGCTGCTGGATAGTCATTATTGCAAGTTTAATTGTTAGTCTGCCTAGTGTTTTTCATGTTGGATATTAAAATGCTAACTTGCAATCAGAGTACCTTGCCTATTTTTTTAAAGTATTCTTGTAACCAAATGTACTTATGATAGTTCATATTAAGAACCTTAAGCATGCAAAGAACTTCACATACGTTGTAGCATCTTGAAAATACGGCCACCTGAGTGGACACATATAGCTTCTAAGAAAATAAATGGCAAATTGAAAGTTAAGTATATCAATTTCCACATAAAAATACTAATGCTGGAGATCTTCAGTGCACCTGAGAATGTAGATTGAACCAAAACTTGATTGTGGGAAAGAAAGAAAACACCCCCCAAACTTATTCTTGGTGCTAAGATAATACATATAAGAGCTCAGATCCTTGGGGTCAATGAGGCTTTGCATAGCCATAAAAATCTGCCTTAGCTGTAGATTTCTTTGTTGGATCAGACCAAAACATAGTTGTATTAGGTACAAATACAGGGTGTTCCTGTTAATGCAACATAGTTTCAATGGAATAAAGGCAAAACCAAAATATTACGGAAGAGCAACAGTGGGCCAACACTGGGTCAGAATCTCACACCTCTATCCTTTCAACATAAAGTCAGATCCAAATCAGAACTTCCAAGCTGTGAACACTGCGGTATACTTGACTATTAAAGAAGAATGGGGAATGACAGAAAAAGCCAAACAAACTCCCACACACAACCTAGAAATGGATTTAACTCTTGGAAATAGTGTCAAATTTAAAGCAGGTTTTGGTGTTTAAAAAAAATCAACCATCACATTTAGTTAAAAATGTGAATTATTTGAACTCCATATTATTATTTTTATTGGTAAACAGTGTTGCCAACTCTGATCATCATGAGTCTTGAAATACTTGGTGATTTTTTTTTTTTTTTTTTTTTGGTAAAGCCCCTGGAACTATGTGAATATGTAAGAATCTCAGCTTTCATTTAATTTTTTTTTTTTTTGCCTGGCTATTATGGTTGTGGAGAAAATCTTGAAAATGTGACTCAAATGTACCTTAAAGGTAAACTCCAGAGAGTAAATAACAGGAACTCAAAATGTAGGTGTTTTTGTTTTGTTTTGAAATCTCGTTGGCTTAAAAACAATCTCATGATATTTGGGACCCTGATTTACCATTTATGCTTTGGTTTGGCAATACTCCTTATAGCACTGAATTTTATTTCATGCTGTATTGATTAACATAAACAATTATAAAATGCATCCAGATTATAAGATCTTCAAGGCAGGACCTATTACTGTGGTCTACAGTGTTTAGCACAATAGGGCCCTGATTTTGGTTGGTCCCTATGCACTGCTGAAATAAATATAAAAGTATAAACTATTGTTTCCTACTTTCTCCACTAGATGTCATTAGCAGCACAGCTAAAATACATTCATTGCAATTCTACATGGGTACTTTGGATGGTTGTCAAAATTCTCTGTAGCTGTTTGGAGATTTTCCCTTTACTTTTCTGCATGGTAGTTTGAGCAAGTTTTCTATTACTTCAAATTTAAAAAATCTCATTTATATACAATACAAGTAGTAATATCTGATTACAGTATCATTGGACAAGGGTGTTGTGGCCAAATTTTCAGGAGAATGAACATATGGAAACTAGTAGGTTATGATTATGTAGAGTTTGATTGCTTCTGTAGAGTCAGGGGAGGGAATTTTGGAGCGAGAGACTGAAGAGATGAGGATTTAGGGCTCCCTGACAGAAGGGGGAATCTCACGAGGGGTGGTGTTCATCTGATGGAAGCTGGAAACCTAAACAAGTCCATGGATAGGACTAGAAAGAAAACTTTAACTAGATTCAACTAAACAGGAAGCCAGAATTTCTGAGGATGTTTGTTTGTTGACAAAGTGAGTGAAGGGGATATGGATTTGGGTTTCTTCTGCATGGAAGTAATATATCTAAAGTTGAATGCAGAAAAGAAGTGGCCAAAGGGGTTTAGAGAGGGGGCTAATGACTGAGGACTTGGGGGGGTGTTTATTATAAAGAAGTCATAAAGAAGATGTTTGTCATTCACACTCAAGGTTCGTTGGCCAGGCAGTAATGAAGCCAAACAACAAGAGGCGATAGACTTCAGTAACCTGTGCCAGTCAATGGAGAAGCATGTTCCAGTTGCTAACTGAAACAATATTCAGGAAAGAAAGAAGAAGTGAACAATGGAACCAGAGGAGAATGAGAATACACCCAGACCAAATGGAGAAGAGCCATTTCAGGTTAGATTTAACTAGCTGAAGAGAGTTTTGTGGGGAGAGCAACATGAAAAAATTATTCAAGGTTTTATTGAGAAAGGAGAGAATGGAAATGAGAAGATAGCTGGTGAGAAAAGTCAAAGCAAGGATTTCAAAACACAAATCACAAGATCATGGATGATGCCCAGTGGACAATGCATGGCTTATTATTTCTAATATATGTAAAGGAAATGTTGGTATAATTAATTACAAACCTTATGTAAACCTCACCACTTACAAATGAGCAGTAGTCATATCTGATATGATCAGTGCTTAATTTGTAATGAAAGAGATTCCAGGGGTTCAAGCAATTAGGTGTCTGGGCTCAAGCAATTTTTTTTTACTTTCATAACTGACGAGGAAAGCCCAGAGGTGCCGGGCCTATGAACTGCCAAGACTAGAGGTTCCGAGGCTCAGCCTTGGCAAGCCCTGGCACAAATTAAACACTGGACATGATGCAGTGTATTCACGGAAAGTGAGTTAAGAAATGCAGACCCAACTTCTCAAATGGGAGAGGTTCAGGTCCATGTGTAAACAATGCATGCCAAAAAGTGCCTCTGTTGACAGTATATACAAGTTGAGTGACTAGGCGAGAGGTTAGTTTGGCACTCAATTAGCCATTTGTATGACATTTTTTGCATATGGACCTCAAGCCTCCATTTAAAAAGAAATGCCCCTGTCATCAAAGCAATTCACTGTAACATAGGTTATGTGGAGCCTAAAGACAGCTACAAGTAATTGTGCTCATTTTAAACATTAATCTTAGGGCCCTGTGGTGTGGAATTTGCCACAGAACTCATCCTCTGTTTTGAAATGAATTCTAGAATCCAAGATTTCATTACAATCTTTCTAGTCACCTTATGGCTTTATAGGAAACCTTTAAAATATGAACCGAATAGATGCAATGATATCCGCTTGAGTCTGTGGGACAGCCTGAAACAATCCTCTGAGAGGAGTAAACTGCCCCAGTCATCTCAATGCGGTGTTGACTGTGAGAACTAATGATGACAATTTACATACCAACATTATTAATCTTTTCATTGCTGATCAGTTTAGAAGGAACATCCAGCTAATGTGTTTATACCACAATCCCAAACTCCCTCCCATGCCCCACCAGGTGCCAGGAGCCCTAATATCTACTACTCACTTGCCAAAACTTTCAGCTTCTATGAAATCCATAATATAGTTATACATTTCCAATACAAACTTCTGCAACACACTGAAAATTAGAGGGACAGTGTAAAACAAATTGAATTAAATGTTAAAGTAGTCAAGTAATATTTAATTCAGCCTCAGATTTTAAATGTATCAGAAGCTGCCACAAATTCTCACTTCTGCAGCACCTTGCCATAGAATTTAGGTCAAGCTTGCTACAGCATGCACAAGGTCTTTCCTATTCTGAATGTTTAAATCCATCTGCTTTTGTAGAAAACATATCAAGATCTCAGTGAACATTACCCTTATATTATCCATATGGTACAACTTCTTGCTGATTTTTAAATGAAGACAACTTTGTTAAATAGAGTTTGGCCTGCTGGATCTCAGTGTAGGAACTAACTAACTTAAAAGATTAGCTCCACAATATACCTGAACAGCGAGTGTATATGTTCATGTATACATCTAGATATCAATTTCTTTGTATAAATATATACATATACTATTTTAAACTCAACAGCAATTTTATAAAGTCCTCTCTTAAAGCAGTCACAGAATTTAAAGATTTAACTTGTAAAACTGAGACAAAACAATAGACAATTATAGAAGATGCATGTTATAGGAATTTTAACAGGCAGAACATAGTCCTACATTGGATAATAATGGTATTGAGGAATCTGCAGCTGCTTGTATTGGATGTGAGTAGAACCAGTCCTTGGAGAGCGGGAAATGGCAGGAAATGCCTCTAACTATTGTAATCTACAAGATTATCCCATTAATCATATTTGTCTCCCAGAGTACCTTAGTACTAACTGTAAGTGTTGTTTTTCCCTTGGTGCATCACATGCAAAAAAGCCTCTAATTGAAAACAATACAGAGACAAAATCAAAATTCTTGTACATGTACATAGAGTTCTAGCTGCTATTGCAAGTGAAATGAATGGTATACATGCCGATAGGATTGTCAACATCTTTTTACACCTGTAAAATGTTGTCTTTCATTTTGAATCTTTCAAATTTTCTCATCATAAGATGGGTGCTAACACTTGTTTTCCAATTGGAAGGATTTTATGTGCTAATACAGAAAACACAGGAAAGAAGACAGGAGTAATAAAAATGAAAATATATCCTGTAAAACTATATTATAAACTAGTTTGCTTAATAAATAGACAAAAAGAGCTCAATATTGTTGTAGTTCTGACTCAACAAAAGCTGTGACGGTAATAAAATAAAGCTATGGGATAGCTTATGCCTGAATGGTGTTTCACTCTGTGTCGGTGATACACTCACACATTTTATAAAACCTTCAGACCATGAACAGGAAATGAACCAACAGTTGATACCAAACATACCACATCGTTACAACAGCCCACTATCATACACAGAGAAATCATAACTAGTTGCAATTTATAAAAATAATTATTTTAAAGGGCTAAACTGGATCTATCAGATTTTTAAATTACAAATAAAATTCATCCTTTAATTGATTAACATTTTTTGGAAGGAATATATTAATGAACAACTATCACAGTCATAAACAAGGATTATAATTCTATATCATTTGTAATCTTGCATGGTCTCATCATAAAAGTAGGCTAATCATGACAGTGTTGACAGAGTTTTGTTTTGAGTTTGAAGAGAAGTGAGGGAGTTTCTGTTTCATCTGTAAAACCAAAGTGAAATTCTGATGGGGAAATCCACATGGTTTGAAACCAAAGTAATTTTTTGCAAACTTTCTGCAGAGTGAAAATGACAAGTTTCATTAGCTCTATCTCTTTCCTATCATAAGACAGTCTTTTAGAGAGCATACTACTAACCCCTGGCACCTTGATATTATTTTAATCCATGGTACATAGACTAAAATTGCTGCTGAAATATTTGATTACAGTATTTGGTTGGTAAAAAACACTATGGTTAAAGTTGCAGAATGGTTCTACTTATAACTTTTTTTTTCACAAGCTCACAACTTTGTGAAAAATGCTAATTTATTATTAAATTTTCCATGCTTAGTCTCTGCTCAGAGAGGAAGCCCTTTTCTTTTTTTTGTTCTTTGTGATGTTTTGTGATGTTCTTTGGCTGTTTTTGCATTGTGTATAAAAGGAAAATATTGCCTTTGTTTTTTTCCAGCAAGATCGCTGATCAAAACAGTGATTGTGATCACTTTTAACATTTGACTAGGAGGGCCATATTGATCGCTATTCAATGGAATTACCCTATAGATGACATACTGTAGTGGCCATGGATCTTTCTCAGCAGATAGAATTTGGCCTAATGCATCCATAACTGGAGATGGCATAAAGTCCTGTCTCTTCCCGTTGTCTCCCCAGTCACATACTTCTCCATCACATTGTTTAATCTTATCCTGTTTTTTAAGGTTTAACTAAAGCCTTTATCTAAAAAATAACCTATTCTGTGTAAAGATAGGTATAAGCCACAAAGTTATGAATTCAGATCCAAATTTTCCCAAAGTTCAAGGTGTTCAAATTTGACATACTGATTCAGGCACATTTTATAAAGAGGGATGAATGTGAAGTTAAGATCTTGATCTGGATCTGAACTTTGCTGACGTTTGTAGAGTTCTTTGGATTTAGGTTTCTGGTTCAGTCCCATCTCTACGTCTTTGGACAGAAGAATTTGATCTCCATGACTGCCAAGTTTGCAGCATGCTTCAGCACCAAATTTATTTAAAAATAGAAAGAGTGAACACCACTGTACAAAGAAATATGCATCACAGTTTTAATATAATGTATCAAAAATATTATTTTGTCTTTGGCACCTTACATTCTGAAGTTTAAATGAATCATAAAACCAAATGTAATAGAACAATACTATAAATATCTTCAGTGATTTCAGGAGATAACAGCATCCTTTACAGTTTTGTGTGACTCAAACTTATATTTATATATATTTTAGAAAACATATAAAACATAACATAAGTCATGCCCACTCAGAGAGGAGCTGTGCATATGCTGTATGTCCTTTTGGGCTTGTAACCAATTGGAGTGGTAGATAGTTATAATTTCATGGTAAGTGAAATAGTCTTAGCATCCAGCATAATGCCTTTCCTGGTAAGGACTCAATTTAATCTGAAGGTGGCAATTGCCATAATATCTAGGTATTCAGATGATCATAAACATTACTTGACATAGGCTATGCACTTGCTGTGCTAGGTTCAGGCAACTGTACTTATTTTGTCTTTTGTGTACATCTTTTTCTCTTTTTTTTTCTTTTTCCATTTCCCACTCGCTACATCTTTTATCACTGCTGGGTATTAAGAGCTCCATGGAAAGCAGAGCTGAGAGGAAGCCCTTTACAGGGCACAGAAACAACTTTTATTAGTCCTACAGCACCCAGGAATGTTACATATTCCTGTGCACCTTCTACTGGCACTTTATCTATTAACTAATTATTTACATATATACAGACATAGAGCTCTCCTGTAATATTAAGCTTCTGTAAAAAAAAAAAATGTGTTTCACCTGATTCTGAAAACTCTCCATACTGGGACTTTTAAAAATCTCTGCTGGAAGGGCTTTCTCCTGTCTAGGATCTAGCACTGAGAATGCCTTGGCTATGACTTCCAAAAGTTTCATCTCTAGGCACTGATAGCTTCATTATCTTTGAGTCTGATGAGTGCCTCTGAGGTAGGTCCTAGTCCATTAAGGGCCTGAAAGATTAGGACCACCGATTGGAAATGGACCCAGAAATGAACAGGGACTCAGTGGAGGCCCTAGAGCACAGGGGTGATGTGTTTCCAGCATCCAGCCCTGCTCAAGTGGTGTATGTTGCTCATCTGAAGCTTGGCCTTGATGTTTAGCTGCAGCTAGAGGGAGATACAGTAGTCTATTCTGGAGGTGATGGATTCTGGAGAAGGATCAGGATTGGTAGACTCCTGCCAGAAAGGAAGGGCGTCACCTACTGGCAAACCGAAAGTAGTGAAAGCCATTCCTTCCTAATGGTGGTACTTGGTGGTCAAGGAGCAACAAGGACTCCAGAATAGCTTAATTCTATGCACTATTTTGATAGCTGGAGAGCAGATGCCTCCTATGGAGGGCACAGTTAAGGGTCTTGGCTCACTCCTCCGTTACCCTGTTCCTACTAGCTTCATTTCCATCTTCCCTGGGCTGAGCTTTAGCTTCTCTTCCAGGTGCTTGTTTATCATAGACACTCTGACATCTGCACCAGCCGAGATGGTGGTGTGTGCTCAGGTGTTGGCTTCATATTGGTCGTACTGGCACCTATAGCATTACTTGACCTCTCCTACGGGTCTCATACCTTGAACAGGAGATGGAACAGGATGGAGCATTGGAAGACTCCACAGATGAGGGCTGCTGAGGATAAAACAATTACATACCCACGACCATTCTCTGGATAATGTTCAAAAGGAAACTTGCAGCCAATTTGGTGTGACACTATCCACTTCTGCTATGTCTTGTATGGGGATAAGTAGTAAACCATCATCTGCTGTGCAGAAAGTCACAGGACAAACCATATAAGCAGTGAGGTTTGTCTGTCTTTTGCCATCCACATTAGGATCAGCAAATGTTGGCACCAAATGTAGAAGTGTTCTGCTTCTCTCTAAAATATGAACGAGTTAACATGAAGTATCAACAGCCAAATTAATACTGCAGGATACCCAGGGCAAAAATTACACAAAGTGTCAGATTGGGCACCATAGATCAAGTACTGATTCCTCGCCAAGTAAATCTATTGATTTTAATGGGATTATTCACACATGTAAGGGCTGCAAGATCGGGCAATTTGGACATCTGCCAGAGAGTAATTGGAGGCAGCCTCAGTGTGAGGCACATAAAGGTTAGCCATAGGTTTAATCTTTATAAAGATTCGATTTGGGCTGAGTTTCACCAAGTTGGTAATCCAGTACTTTTCAGAGACCACAATCTTGTTCTCCTGAATCTGAGTTTTTATTTTAAAAGTGAGGGGGAGAGAGAAAAGTAAATCTCTAGCCATTGTAGTTGCAGGGAAAACCTTACAAATGTTAAACAAATGTAATTGATGCCATGATATCTGCCTGCATCTTCAAAGAGCCTAAAACAATAGCTCTGAGATGTGAACTGCCCTGTTAATCTAAATAGGGTGTTAACTCAGGTGCCCACAGTGATAATGTAAATGTCAGCATAGTTACCTATTTCACTGATGATCAAAGCACATAAGAAAGGGGAGGAGGGTGGAATCACAGATTTTCTTAACTACAGAGTTAGGTCTACATAAATCAGTTTATGTTGACCTAATTATGTCAATGTACACACTACATACTTACTCCCGTCCATGTACTACACCAACATCATAACTCCACCTCCAGGAGATGTGGAGTAGAGGGCGTATGTCGGTGTTATTGCACTTTTTACATTTGTGCTGAAAGATGACACCTGCATTGTAAGAGTGCCCCCTTCCCAGCACTAATGGAGTGCCACCACCAGCATGGGTCCAGCAGAGTGGGGGAAGTAGCTCCTTGCACACTCTTTCCTCTACTACTGAATCTGCACAGGGCAAACCAGCCTTTCCCCCTGCATTTGGGGACAGCATTCTCTGGCTGTTACTAAGCATTCACAGCTTCAAGAACAGGCCTGAGTCAGCAATCTTTTACTCAGGCAAAATGCCAGTGAGTTCAATGGGAATCTGGCATGTGTAAGGATTGCAGGGTCAGGCCAGACAACACATACCATTAATAATAAATAAATCACATAAACATTCCTTAACTTAGGAATGCTTATAGAACCAATGGAAGCATGAGTCCTTAGCCATTTGTGGCATCATGGTCTCAATTTTAATTTGGATGTCTTGACTGAGTGCTCAAATTCTGCTCAAACAGGCACTGAAATGCTCAAATAACAGGTTTATCCACCTAAATGTGATTTCATTGCACAGATGTAGTACCCAGTTCAAGGATCCATGTTTGAAAACTGGGCTCCCTGACTCATCTTTCTTCTTGTTACCTACCCTGACAATGCCTTGAAATCACATAAAGAGTGGGAGGGCTCAAACTGATTCCAAGTGGTGGTCACAAAAATGGCTATTCTGGACATTAACTTCATTAATTAACAAATCTTGAGGGAAATTAGTGCATGTAGATGCTATCATTTATCACAATTATTTACAAAGCCCTAATCTTGCACTTAATAGAATTCTTCTCATCCACTTGCATGTCAAATGCTGCACAATATGTTAGCACATGGAACTGTAAGGCAGGGATTAAAGAGAAACAGTCAAATGAAAGAGAGGCTCATTCAGTTACATCACATGAAAGCACAGGACTAAATATTTACAAATTTTATAAGTGCGTGTATACAAATGCAAGAATTCTAAATACTAAGACGGGTGAATTTGAGTGCCTCATATTAAATGAGGATATTGATATAATAGGCATCATAGAAACTTGGTGGAATAATGACAATCAACAGGACTCGATAATACCAGAGTACAAAATACATAGGAATAACAAAGTAGGTTGCGCTGGTGGGGGAGTGGCACTACATGTGAAAAGAAAGCATAGAGTCAAATATAGTAAAAATCTTAAATGAATCAAACCGTACCACAGAATGTCTATGGACAGAAATTCCATGCATGAATAATAAGAGTGTAGCAGTAGGAATACTACCGACCACCTGACAAAGATGGTGATGGTGATTGTGAAATGTTCAGGGAGATTGGAGAGGCTGTCAGGTTTGTGACGTGCTTCTCTTTGTTTAAAGGGGGGAAGCTTGGTATGAAGAAATTCCACACAGAGGGAAGAGGCACTGTACACGTACAATATACAGTAGTTTAGTGCTAAATTTTCTTAAAAGGGAGACAAGGCTTGTGAGTGGGAACTTTGCTCTGGCCTTTGAAGGAAAGACAGAGAGAGGTCTACATAGTATTAGTCTCTAAAGTGTCTTTCTCTTTAGGGGTTATAAGATTTGCCTAGCCTGAAATCCTGTCCCTAATACGAACATGATTGTTGTATGTGCTTAACAGTCTTGCCATTTCTACATCTCCCCAGTATGCTCTTCCCTCTGTTCACTTCTGGTCTCATCTCAGACTGGTTTGGAAGAAAACAAGTGGAGAGATCCCATGTCCTCTGGACAAACATGAGGTTGTCAGTTAATGTTCTCAGGCTATGAGCTAGAAGCCTGTTTCCAATATCCAGAATTTTGATGTGAGGCAACTAAAATATAGTGAAACAAATAAACGACAGGAGCATTAATCTCAGTAACCAGATTTGCAGCTCCTTTGCTTCCAGTTCTCTTTCAAAGTTGCAGAGTGTCTTTTCCAGTGCTTAATTTGTGCCAGGGCTGCCAAGTCTTTTCTCCTTGAGAGCAGACTCGGTGACCCTTCCTCAACAGCAGATTTCTTAAGAACCACATTTATTAAACCCAGAGAGAAAATGGAGTAAAAACAAAAGGTATGCTCAGCATGCCTAGATTTACACTTTGCATTGACTGCACTTGGTAAGGTAGTCTCAGCTTCCTTTACAGAAAGGAGACAAAATGTTTACTTGTTCCAAAAAAGCAGTCTGTGGCCCTGATGCCAGCATCAGGCTATGTCTACACTAGGGACCTTACAGCAACACAGCTGTACCGCTACAGCTGCACCACTGTAAAGTCTCCCATGTAGCTGCTCTATAGCAGCAGGAGAGAACTCTCCGCTGACATAATTAAACCACCCCCAATGAGTGGCAGTAGCTATGTTGGTGGGAGAGTGTCTCCCTCCAACATAGCTCTGTCCACACTGGCACTTTTGTCAGTGAAATTTATGTCGCTTAAGAAGGTGGGTTTTTTCACACCCCTGACTGACAAAAGTTTTGCCAACAAAAGTGCTAGTGTAGACAAAGCCTCAGTTCTTCTAATTCCACACTGTCCAGACAGCTGCAATCCACAGGGCCTTGGGCTGGAACCCAGAGTAAAGGGTGGGCCTGGGTTCCCCCCAAACCTACCAACCCCTGATCAGATACAGGAGGAGTTGACCCAGACTATGGGTTCTACCAGAAGGGAAGATCTCTGAGGCAAGCAAATCTGCCAATAAGTGCAGGACCCACCAAGGTAGAGGAGGAGCTTTGTCACAAAGGTTAAGAGACAGCTGATTGAGGATACAGCAGTTTTTAATAGCTGCCTTTCAAAGACCAGATGACCCATCTTAGAGACTGCATTTCCCAGACTAGTCTGCCCATGGAGAAAAGTAGCTTCTGATGGGCCATACACATAATTCATTGAGGAAGATAGTTTCATTGGCCTGGGTGAAGCTGCAACTCACCTCTCCCACACCTGTCTTGGTTATTAAATATTACTTTATTAACAGCCATATTCAGTCAGTCACAACTATATATGCTATATAAAAAAATCACAACATTCTTAACCCTTCCTGCTAATCCTTTTATCTCAAATCGCAAATTAAGACCCTCATCTCCATAACTGTTAGAACTTGAGACAATTGAAGTCATCTTTGACCTGTGGGTTAAAGCCTATTGGAATCAATGGTAGTCTTTCCATTGTCTTCAATGGACTTTTGATGAGGCTGCATCTTACTGGTCCTCTTGATATAAAGAACAGCTGTACTAGCAAGCCTTGTGTTAATTTAATATGACATTATCTTATTCTATAAGTCCTAGGGGCTATAGCTTGAACAATAGACAAGTGTTTGGTACATAATTGAGTCCTCCACATGATGTTATAAACATGTCAGGCTGCAACAATCCTTTATTACTTGGGAATGAAATAAAGATGTGATTTCAGATGTCCTACTTTTGATGTAAAATCACTACTCCCAGTGTCAATCATATACAATAAATTGTATTATGATATATTTTAGTATGGTTCTACTTCCAGTATGTGAGCTAGGTGCTGGAACAAGCTCAATTTGTTTAAGAAAAACCCTGAACATATTAGCCAAGATTTTCAAACAAAGAGCCTAAAATTAGGCTCCTCAATCCATATACAGCAAGTGGTTTCATCTTTCAGAAATACTGAGCACCCAAAAGCTCCCATTAATGCTTCACAGGAACTTTTTGATTTTGACAAACCTTTCAACTGAAAAGTTTTGAAACAATTGAAATTGAAATAGAGTATTTCATTTTGACTGTCTCATTTTCTTTCATGCTGACTCATTTCATTTTGCGTTCACTTTCTTGTTTCATTTAAACTATTATATTAATGATAGAAAATAAACGTTTTGATAAGATCGTCTGGATGCTTCCAAACTGAAATAATTTGGAATTTCCATCCTGCAAAATATTTCAAGTTTTTTACTTTTCTTCCTGATCCAGGACAAAAGCAAGTTTTGAAATGTCAGAATCTCCAGTGAGACAGAAATTCTATTTTCAGGCCAGCTCTTGTCATGATTAAATTTTTGCATGACTGCTCTTCATCACTCATTTATTCTGAGAATTTTTGTGTGTGTTCTGCCAAGCTGTGCCACCAAAACAAGGCCTGAAGTGGTAAATTAGGCCAGTTAACCTATAGGCTGCACCTGGAGGAAAGCCAGGGAATGCTAAGGCCTAACTGGCTGATGAAGTCCAGCTGGGGGAGGAGCTGGGCTGGGCTTATAAAGCCAGGAAGCTGGCAAGAGAAAGGGGGCTGCAGGGAAGTAGTCTGCAGTCACTCCCTGGTAGGGTTGCCAATGGTGGAAGCGGTAATGGGGGAGTTCAAAGGCAAGGGGTACTACTCCTGCTATTTCCTTATCTCGAAGGCTAAAGGGGGGCTCAGGCCCATCTTGGACCTGCGAGGCCTGAACCAGTACATGGTGAAGCTCAAGTTCTGCATGGTCTCCCTGTCCTCCGTCATCCCCTCCCTGGATCCCGGGGACTGGTATACTGCCCTCGATCTGCAGAACGTGTAATTCCACATTCATATATTCAAGCGGCACAGACGCTTCCTCCGTTTCACGATGGGGCAGGAGCGCTACCAATTTATGGTCCTCCCGTTTGGCCTGTCCACTGCCCCCAGGGTATTCACGAAATGTATGTCAGTGGTGGTGGCCTACCTCAGGAGCTGTGGGGTCCAGATCTTTCTCTATCTGGATGACTGATTGGTCAAGGGCAACTCCCTGTCGCAGGTGTGGGATCATGTTGCGCTTCTTCTGTCCACGTGCACCACTTTGGACCTGTTGGTAAACAACACCAAGTCCACGTTAGTCCTGGTAGAATGCATAGAGTTTATCGGGGCAGTCCTGGACACCTTGTCGGCCAGAGCCTCCTTCCCACCAGATAGGTTCGAGATCCTGAAGGGGCTCATCAACACGGCCACAAGGTTTCTGGTGACAACAGCCAGAGCGTGCCTCCAGCTCTTGGGTCACATGTTGGCGTGCACTTATGTGGTCCGTCATGCCAGACTCAGGATGAGGCCCTTCTAGCTCTGGTTGGCCTCGGAGTTCTCCCAGGCCAGGGACAGGATGGACAAGTCCTCACAGTGCCTGAGCCAGTGATCACCTCCCTATGGTGGTGGTCCTCCTCAAGAAACATGCTCCAAGGGGTCCTGTTCAGGGGCAGGGCCCCGTTGCTGGAACTGGTGTCCAATGCCTCAGACCTGGGATGGGGGTCCCATGTGGGGAATGTTCAGACCTAAGGTCTGTGGTTGGCTCAAGATCTGACCCTCCACATAAATGTCAAGGGACTCAGAGTGGAACGGCTGGCATGCATGGCCTTCTGCTAGCACCTGGAGGGACGGGTGGTCAGGGTCCTCACGGACAACATGGACTCAATGTTCTACATCAACAGGCAAGGCGTGGCCCAATCCTTTGCCCTCTGCCATGAAGCCCTCAGGCTGTGGGACTTTCGTATAGCCCATACATCTGCCTACAGGCCTTCCATCTGCTGGGTGCCTGGAACACATGGGCGGATGGCTTGAGCAGGGACTTCTCTCAACACGAGTGGTCTCTCCACCCAGAGGTGGTGCACAGACTTTTTCAAGTGTGGGGAACTCCTCAGGTGGACCTGTTCGCGACTCGGCAGAACCGTTGCTGTCCCCAGTTCTGCGGCACTGCACTTCACAGTGTGGCTGCTCAATGCTTAGGTAGGGAGGAAAGGATGTGCTCAGAAGGGGTTCAGCGCATCCTCCTAGAAAGCAGGCGGCCGTCTATGTGCCAAGCCTACTTGGCAAAGTGGTCTCAGTTTTCCAGATGGGTGGACGAGTGGGGCATTTCCCCAGTGGCCGCCCCGATCCATCTTATTCTGGACTACCTCCTTCACCTTAGAGCCCAGGGCCTGACGCCCTCGTCAGTCAAGGTGCACCCATCTGCCGGTGCAGGGCTACGTGGTATTCTTCCATGCTATGATTCCTTAAGGGGTTGGATTGCCTCTTCCTGTATGTTAGGCCCCCTGTTCTGCAATGGGACCTAAATCTGGTGTTGGCCCTCTCACGGGGCCCCCGTTTCAGCCGCTAGCCACGTGCTCCTGGTCACACCTCTCGTAGAAGCTGGTCTTCCTGGTTGTGATCACGTCGGCTAGCCGGTCTTGGAACTCAGGGCCCTGACCTCTGCACCCCTGTACACGGTGTTTCATAAAGATAAGGTCCAGCTCTGCCCACACCCTTCATTCCTCCCGAAGGTGGTCTCCACCTTTCACATGGGTCAGGACATTTTTCTGCCGGTCCTCTGCTCCAATCCCCATGTGTCCAGTGAGGAGCGCTGCCTCCACACGCTGGATGTGAGATGGGATCTGGCTTTCTACCTGGAGCGGACTAAGCCTTTCAGAAAGTCCTTGCAACTGTTCATCACCTCAGCTGAGCGCATGAAAGGTTGGCTGATCTCCACTCAGAGGCTGTCCAACTGGACCACCTCATGCATCTGTACCTGTTATGACCTGACAGAAATCCCTCCACTGCCAATTGTGAGGGTGCACTCGACTTGGGCACAGGCCTCGTCGGCTGCCTTTTCCCATGTTCTCATTCAGGACATTTGTAGGGCTGCCACATGGTCTTAAGTTCACACGTTCACCTCGCATTATGCGATTATCTCTCAGACCAGGGAGGACGCCGGGTTCAGAAGGGCTGTTCTCTGTCCTGAGAGTTTGTGAACTCCTACCCACCTCCAACAGATGTAGCTTGGAATCACCTACTGTGGAATACACATGAGCAATCACTCGAAGAAGAAAAGACAGTTACCTTTTCCATAAGTGGTGTTCTTCAAGATGTGTTGCTCATGTCTATTCCACATCCCTCCCTCCTTCCCTTCTGTCGGAGTTGTCTGGCAAGAAGGAACTGAGGGTGGGGGGAGCACGCAGCGCCCCTTATACCGTACCATGAAGGTGCCACTCCATGTGTCACTGGGGCGCTCCCCTAGTGCTAGGGGAAAAACTTCTGGCACTTCCAAAGGTCCTAAGGACTCTAATTATTGTAGCCTGTGATTATTGTTATTACTTTAGGTCCTGATCCAGCAAAGCACTTAAGCATGGGCTTAATTTTAAGCATGTGAGTAATCCCATTAGCTTCAATGGGACTACACACCTGCGTAAGTGCTTCAGGATTGGGGACTTAATAAGGATCTATCTCAATTCCAGTTGTTGACTTTATGGGTCACTTCTCAGTGCTCATAGTGGAGTTTCCTACTTCAGTCTCTGTTGATGTAAATTCTGCCAACATGTCACTTACACTGATATGGTGCATGTGAAAATGGATAGTTCCCTTTGGAATTAGAACTAAAATACAGACCCTAAAAGCAATGTTTAAAAAGGAAGAAACTTTACAACCTAACAGCACAATTGTTGTAAAGAACAGGGAACTAGCAATCCTTGAACATGTGTATTTTTTTTTCCAGCAAAATCAAACTACCAGCTAGTAAAAAAGGACTTGCTTAGCTCTGGTTGGGAATTTTTTGATGAAAAGGATTTTTGTTGGAAAATACTGATGTGTTGATCCTGAAACTTTTTTTCAGAAATGTTAATAGTTTTGACAAAACTTTTGTCAGGAAAGGATTTTCAGGTCCAGGGTGGAATTTCTGGTAGCCAGTAGCCCACTGGTTAGGGCACTCACTTGGGATGGACCTACCGTTAAATCAAGATTGGATGTTTTTCTAAGAGAGAAGTTCTAGTTCAAACAGGAATAAATTAAGGGAAGTCCTATGGCTTGTGTTAGGCAGGAGGCCAGACTAGATGATAATAGCAGTCCCTTTATAATCTATGAAGTCCCTGCTTTATCTGATTCAGAGCTGGGACTCAAACCTGGGTCTCCTATATTCCCAGTGAATGCCCAAACCACGGGGCTATTGAATATTCTGGAGTGTATCACTTCCTCTGTTTTTTTCCAAAAATTTCTGAAAGGTCTCCTGCTCATCACAATATGAAACAAGACAAAATGTCCAAACCTCAACATAGTTTGTGAAATGGAATTCTTGTTTTCCATCCAGTTCTAGTCTTGGTCCTGTTCCCACTGAAGTCAATGCTAAACTCCCATTGATTTCAGCGTAAAGTAGTCATCCTTAGAGAGGGTCATTTACTTCAGTGGGACTTCTCACAAAAGGGCTGCTTTGTTGGGTCCATATTCACCAATTTAGTAGATAATATTTAGAAGATATCTAATCTAGGTCATAAACACTCTATTGTGCCATGTGTTTCCTGACAAAAACATAATAAAAATGGTCTCCTTAGTTTATTGTAGATACTATCAAGTTTTCTGCCCCTCAGCCTTGTTTGTTTTTACTTTGAAATCTGACATGGAAACAAATAAATAAAAAGAAAGAAAAGACACATGGTATCAGATTCTCATCTTGTGTAAATCCCGCATGCCTCTATGTCTTTCAATTGCACCATGCCGATTTACACCAGCAGAGCATATGACCCATGAATCCCTGTCTTCACAACAAATTGACACGGGGAGATCATATTCTGAACACGAATGACTGGAGAAAGCTTAATTTTCCAATGCCTTGTTCTTCATATATGTTTGTTACAAATTGTTTAATCAAATATACACCTATAAAAGACACATGCAAAAAAATAAATAAAGCCAAAAACTTTAAATTTGTATCCATCAACAGTTTAAGTCAAGCCACAGAGAAAAGAATGTCCAAACATGTAAAAGTTCCTGGCTTTCACAGCTGATCACAACTGTGCTGGATGAGTTCAAGTCAGAAGATTTGGGAACATTACACAATACTTCAACTCCCACCGCTGTCACCGGAAAAAACTTTGGCATTTCCTGACTTTTGAGTGCAATTGCAACATTAACTTAATGTGGAAATTTTTGTAATCCCTTCAAAATATTTTATATCCCAAATATTTATCCCATTTCTCAGGGTCTCTTTTCCCTTCATTGCACAGTAGTCACAGCATTCATTGGTGCTAATAAAAATAAGATGTCTGTATATATTAAAGAGAGTTGACCTTTAACTTAAAGCTAATTTCTTCCAGGAGTGGAATGCGATCAATTAATACTGTAATTAAACTTGGGCCTTAGTCTCTACGCTGTTACAGCGGCATAAAACTGGTGTAGTCAAATGGTAAATCTGGGAAATACTTAAGATCCAGGACTGAAAGGTGCTGAGTGCTCTCAGTTCCCATTGATAGAATAACAATGAAATAGTATTTTTTTCAAAGAATGGATTTGCAATCCAAGGTGTCACCTTGGAAAATTTTCCAAGAAAAGCTAGATGGCTGATCCTGCAAAATGATGACGGTCCCTTGGGAGTTGCTGCGTGCCTTTGACTTCCATTCACCTTCACAGGAGATGCACATTATTGTGCAAGAGTCTTTTTTTTTTCCTGGAGATTTTTCAGGGGTGACACCTTAGCCTGGGAACCCACAATGTATCAAAATTAATCGTTCAGATGCAATGGAGCTACATCAACTTACACCATCTGAGGACCACAATCATGTCAAGATATCATCCCAACACTAGGAAGCTGCCTATTTTTCAAGCAGTTTAAAAGAAATAAAATTGTTGTTTGTAAATATGTGAATTTTCCAATGTTTTTCATTATAATAGGCAATGTTCCTGTGGCATACTTCAAAATAACACTTGGTGTGTATTAAAACTCCCATAGCTAAGCACTGACCAATATTACAAATTATGAAGGCTTTTGTTTTCTTAAATAGCTGGCCGCTAGAGAAATTTAGGAGTGAATGAGCAGGAGTCATGTTGGTTTAGCTCCAGAAAAGCAGTCATGTGTAACTAATACTGTATTATTAACACTGGGTGAAATGTTCAACTTTCAGCATCTTGATGAAAAACAGACAATAAAATTTGCTTGGTGATTTTCTTCTGACCTTTGTAACATGTATTTTACTCACCAAGACCACTGTGTCTCCAGTCTGCACTCTTAGATGATAAAAGTGTGTCATAAGTGTGTCATTCAGTGGAAAAATGACTTTTTTTTTCTAAAGCTAACTTTCATGGAATATTCATTTGTTCCTTCTCACATTTTTAAATTCTTGCTATTTCATGCTATAGATATTCACCTACTAATAGAGTGACCCTGCCACTTGGGAAGTTTAAGATCCATAAGTCAAAAGTTCTAGGAAACAGGGTGCATTTAAGTGTGTTGAGGGGCATTGTATAGGAGCCAAAATGGATAGATTAAAACCTTTCATCATTCAAGGAAAAAGTGAATTTTTAAGGATTTGATGCCCACAAGAAGAAAGATGCTACTAGCTATAAAGTGTAAAGAGAAAATAAAAAAAAACAGTAGTTCTCCACTCTGCGTCTCCCACTGTGGGTTCATCTGCAGTGCAGCTGGGAGCATGCTTCCCAGCTTGGGTAGGCAGACACCCCTCTTGCTCTGCTTCAGCTTCTTCTTCTTCTTCAATGCTTATCCAGACAATCGGCCGCAGCGATCATTTGCCATTTGGTCCGTTCCTGCTCAACCGCAAAGGCTTCACAGCCTGAGAGTCCAACATCGGAACAGGTTTGATGAAACCATGTAGTAGGGGGTCTACATCTGGGCCGTCTCTATCCCTCAGTTGGTGGAATTTTATCCCGGATGTTACAAGCCATCCAGAGAATGGCATTCGCTGGAACGTCTTGTGGCATCCTTGCGACATGTCCGAAAAGCATACGGTGCTGCCAGTGGACAATGGCCCCAGTAGTCTGTAGACCCGAATGACCTCAAACATCTGCATTACAGATGAAGTCATTCCACTTTATGCCCAATATACGACGTTGACATTTTGTGTGGAAAGCCTCCAGCTTTTTCCAGTCTGCGTGGGGTAGTGTCCATGTTTCACAGCCGTAAAACAGTATGGGAAGAATGCAGCTCGAATAAATCCTGAACTTGGTTGTCATACTAAGATGATGTTGATTCCATATCTGTTGTAAACAGCCGATGGTAGATACTACGATGCCAATCTGATGGAGAACCTCCGTGTGAGAATTGGAAGAGCTGGTAAATATAGAACCCAGATAGCAAAAGCTGGAAACTGATTCAACAGTTTCATTGTTAAGAACATAAGAATGGCCATACTGGGTCAGACCAAAGGTCCATTTATCCCAGTAACCTGTCTTCCGACAGTGGCCAATGCCAGGTGCCCCAGAGGGAATGAACAGAACAGGTAATCATCAAGTGATCCATTCCTTGTTGCCCATTCCCAGCTTCTGGTAAACAGAGGCTAGGGACACCCTCCCTGTACATCCTGGCTAATAGCCACTGATGGACCTATCCTCCATGAATTTACCTAGTTCTTTTTTGTTATAGTCTTGGCCTTCACAACATCCTCTAGCAAGGAGTTCCACAGGTTGACTGTGCATTGTGTGGAAAAATACTTCCTTTTGTTTATTTTAAACCTGCTGCCTATTAATTTCATTTGGTGACCTCTAGTTCTTGTGTAATGTGAAGGAGTAAACAATACTTCCTTATTTACTTTCTCCACATCATTCATGATTTTATAAACCGCTATCATATCCCCCCTTAATTGTCTTTTTTCCAAGCTGAAAAGTCCCAGTCTTAGTAATCTCTCCTCTTACAGAAGCTGTTCCATACCCCTATTCATTCTGTCTTATGATCTATCCCTTTCTTAATGATTCCCAACATTCTGTTCGCTTTTTTGACTGCTGCTGCACATTGAGCAGATATTTTCAGAGAACTATCCACAATGACTCCAAGATCTTTCTTGAGTGGTAACAGCTAATTTAGACCCAATCATTTTATATGTATAGTTGGGATTATGTTTTCAAATGTGTTTTACTTTGCATTTATCAACACTGAATTTCATCTGCCATTTTGTAGCCCAGTCACCCCGTTAAAAAGAGATTCAAAGAGATTCAAGAGATGTTCAGCGCTATTGGAGTCGCAGCAGGGCATCAGCTGCACCTAGCTACCCGAGGCAAAGGAAGTTGCTGAGAAAGACTCAATGGCTCGGGTCACACAGCGTGAAGCCAGTACTGGTGGACCAGGAAAAGGGTTATGGTAATGCGCCTCCGTCTCACCCCAGTGGGACGAGATATTTCCCAGGATAATCGTTCGTTCTGCTCTAGCTGGTGCAATAAGAATAGCTGTGTAGTCAGGGGTAGCATGGGTAGCAGCTTGGGCTACCTGATTAAGTACATATGCAGGGGGATCTGGATGGGTTTGCATTCAGATGGCTAGCCAGAGGTGTTGCCCCTGCTGTCCCCGGCTACACTGCTATTTTTTGCATTCTAGTTCAAGCACAGTTAGCGCATGTCTGTCTACTTGAGATGGGAAGCTTCAGTGTAGACATACCCTTTGTCTAACTTCTAGATTGTAAATTACTGAAGGCAGCAACTGTATTTTGTGCAGCACTGAGTCTGTTTGTGGTGATTATAAACTAATAAAAGTCCCACAACTATTAAACTAAGAATAATGGTTAGCAAATGGAATTGTTATGGTTCTACTTACGAAAGACTCTATTACTGCAGCCCAGATACTATTTTATTAATCATGTTTTAAAATGTTTTGCAGGTGGGGTAATTAAACAGAGCACATGCCTTATCTTGGCCTGTATTCCATCTACTTTGTGCTGCTCTAGGAAACTGGTTTAACTGGCTAATTGGGGATGCACCTGACATAGGGGAATATTCAGTTTGGGAGCTCCGTGCTACGTCCCCCTTCCTGGCCTAAGTTGGGGGCATGGACATAGCACTGCTGAACTCCAGCAATCCCTGGCTGGTACTATAGCCCTTCTGAAGCTGTTATCAGTTAGCATAACTTAGGACAACCTTGAGACTGCTCCATGTTGCAGTGAGAGGAACCAGAGAATGGCTGGTCCCAGGACTGGGATGGGTGGCATAATGCACTTTTGCCTATCTGCTTCCCAGGTGTGATGAGTGGAGTTAGGCCATACTGCGGATTCAGCCCAGTGTTCATAAGAAGAGAGTTCTATCTCCCTGTTTGATTATATATATTATACCAAATTCATCACCCTAGTAGCTAAGTAGATACCACTGAGTTAGGAAACTTGCAAAGCTGCCTTCAGAATAGGGATTTCCTTTCACTTTTTATTTTCACTTCATTTTTTCTTTCATTTTTCAATTGTTTGTCTACCACCTTTTGCTTTCCTGATTTTTCACCAGTAGAGTTGGTTGCGATTCCCCCCCCTTGCAAAAAAATTTAGACACAAAAGAAAATGTTTTTGATTTTGTCAGAATTTTTCTGGTTTTCATAAAAAACCAGAAAATCCCAATTTCTCTTGTTTTCAGCAAGAGAAAACCAAAAAATTTCAGCCAAAATCCAGAACATTGTAGCAAAAATTGACCTTTTTGTTGAAAGAATAATTTTCCATCAAAAATGTTCGATGGAATATGTTCTACCTGTTCTATTAATCAGAAACACTAAAATAGCTGATATGATTTTAATGTATTTCATAGCACTGAAATGGATCAATTTATAGCATGCACATGGAATTATTCATTATTATATGATATATCCAGGATTTACCTCCATCAGAAATAAGGATTCAATTGTCTCTTGGCTCTGAATGCAAATGTCCCAATAGTATCAACTGGGTATGAGAATTGGTAGAAAGAGAGAGGGTGGGGGGTTATGGGTGATTTACTATAAACAGATTCAGTTTTTTTAACTGAACAGCTATATAGCACTTCTACTGTAGCAGCTTATAAATTAGATTGTTTAGTGATTTTTGTTTTATTTGCTATTAATCTTTGTTTTCCCTTTACAATGTGCTATCTGTCACATATCCATTCCCACCTGTACGATACCCTTTTGCTATTATGCAGTCTTCAAAGCTAATCTAAGTGACTTTATTGATGAAAAGTCTAGCACTGAGAGCCCTGGAGGCCAAAGTGCTTTCATCCACAGGCATGGAATAGGCATCATCAGCGCTTGTTGTCCTGCCAATGTGCTTTAATCATATAAGTGAGAGTGCAGTTCAGTCTACATCTCCAGTCGGGCCTTGGCCGTTCTGCTAAGACAGCCACCAGTTGTTTGTGCCAGTTTGTGCCAATTGCGGTGGCAAGTTTTGTGATGTGAACATCTGACCTCTAGGATTTGAATGGAGACTATGGATTATTTCACAAAGGCCACTGAACAGATGGTAACAATTTGGCCAGTGCTATACTGGGCCTGATTTGAACTGATGCCACAGATGAAAGTTTCCATATTATTTATTATGACCTAACATAATCCAAGTATTCCGAGTGTACACACCACTGCTGCATCCAAATTCATTATTATTAATAATAAATAGTACTAATTTATCTATTTGTATTCTGATAGCAACTACAACACCCAAGGTACTGTCCAAATACACAGGAAGGCACAGTTCCTGCACTGATGAATTCACAGATTACGGAGACATGCAACATACAAGGGGAGAGGGATACAATAATCCTGCAAAATGCCAGTAAAAGCTATTTTGAGTTCCAAAGCTCTTAATTTTTCAGGCCATTTTATCTCAGAGTAAAGCCTGGTTGTAACAGGAAGTAGACTGTATCATTACTCCTAATGCACCATTGAACACCAATGGATAAACTTTGTGGTTTTAGTTTATTATGTATTTGTCTTTGTCATTTTAGTGGTGCCTTGTGCTGAACTGCATTATTCAATATCAGGCACTACATTATATCAAGAAATACACGGGTAAATGTATGCCCTAAAGAGATCCCATATATTTGAGCAGTGAGTTCTAATTTATAACATCCCTATTCTTGTCCTGTTACATTCCAAGCAATATTAAGAAATGATTGATCTTTCTAACATTATTGTTGAAGGACTTGAAAATGTGAACACACACATTTATATGCTTCCACTAGGCTCTATTAGCTTATATGGAACCTGGAGCCTAATCCAATGCCAACTGAAATCAATAGGAAGTCTTCCATTGACCTCTGGGTAGTGGATCTGACCACTAAGCCAAGACGGAAAAGAAGCACTAACATTACAATCAGTACAAGACCAAATATGTTGAAGGATGTGTATGACATTTCCTGGGGGGGTATCCAGGGTTGTGAGGCACCTCACTAGCACCTTTTCTTAGCATGGGGAAGTCTCATCTGTCACTGACTCCACCAGCCACAAGAAACACAAGCATTCCTTCTCCAGCTGTGCTGTTCCTCTGCAGGTAAGCAATTGGCACGCTCAACCGCTGAGACTTCCTCGTGTCCCCCTGGAGTGCCCAGCTTTTGACCCAATGGACACTCAATTTCCAGATCCTCTGGGTCCAAAGGAACAGTACACCACAATTTATCAGTTACACCATAGACACAGTTCCTCAACCCACAGCATATACATTCATTTATAAAGAAAACAAGTATAAGTTTATCTAACAAGGCACAGCCATTCAAATGATAGCAAGGAGAAATATTGGAAACAAAGGGTTACATATAAAATCACAACATTCATTCTAGGGCCTAAACTTAACTAACAAGATGCCCTCTTGTCTAATAAGGTTCTGCTGAGACCCTCCTTTCATAGGACTAAGTCCACTGGCAGCTTGTCTCCCCAGATGAGGGATGTCAGGGCATCTCTCTGCAACCCTCAATATATTAGACCAGTCATTCCCCAACCTGTTCACCTCTTCCTGTTAATTTATTTCCCTGAACTCCCCAAACCCTCTTAATTAGGATTTGTCTCAGTATGTCTTCCACTGTAGGACATACAATACACAATGATCAGTCAGGGAGATAAGTGTGTCCTACCTCTTGCCTGGTGTAACCTGTCTTAAGGTATGCTACTTCTGGGTGATCTGCCTTTAACGTCAAGGCTTTAAAAACATAATTTCATATCTATAGCTATCTATCTAATCTCCTTACATATTTTATATAATCTCCTTACATATTATCCAGGACCAGTGTGACACAGGCTTTCAGTAGAGGCCTTACATGGCACTCTTTGGTGAACTAGTATGTAAATACCAGACCTACCGGATTCCTGTAATTCTTATGCACCCCTGTACCCTTTGCCAGTTGACATCAAAGAAGTCCTTGGGTCACAGTGTGAAGTATTGTGCTGACAGTGCTAAGCAATGTATTATTATTCTTTTTGTGGTTCTGGACAGATCTTGTTAGCCTCAATACCATACAGAAAGATCAATTTAATAGATTCTATATTACGGAGACAGTTACGTTCAAAATACAGGAAAATTCTTCTCGGTCGTCTTCTCACTCTTTTGTGGAAGAAACAAAACAAAGAGTAAATCTTGATTTTCAATAAGTTATGAATGTACATAGATCTTGGTTGAACTGCAGAGTGTATATCCTTAACATTATAACCTCTCTGTTCGGTCTTGATTATGTTTTGTATTGCATTAAGTTAATTTTACATCCACTTTTCAGTGGTTTAAATGACTGCAAGGTGCTAAGGGGGTAGAATATCAGGCCCTCTGCTCCTATGTATCTGACTGGCACTGAGTGGAGTAAATTCTATTCTACACTGAGCACAAGGGGGCAGAGCTATGTCCATGCTCCATTCACTAAAAAAAATCCTCTGACTGCACTGGTACAGACAAGGGTGTGTGTGTGTCAGTATTAGGTGTAAAGTCTAGATTTTTTTTTACTCCCAATTAAGTACCATCTTGGTACCAACAGTGGAATGATCTGGTCTTTATCGAGTACTCCAGGCACTGATCTTTAGTACCAGGCAGTATGCAGATCTAGTGCTTGGTTTGAATCATGAGTGAAGTGGTGCTTCTGAAGATGTTCCTGGCATCCCATCATAAGTGCACCTTCCACTGGGAGCATAGCGTGCTTCCACAAATGTTGCATGGCAGGATGTCTGACCGTTCCAACATCCATGGGCATGAATTTACTCTGGTAAATGACAGCAGTGTCCAACGAGCACAACCATTAAGGACTATCCACAGATATAGGGCTAGGGTGCTAGGGTTATTCCTCCAGTGCACTAATGCCCTGTGTCCAATGCCACACTTCTTGAGGCCATGATAGTTGTCACCCTTAGTCATGCAGGTTGGCCCAGGACTGGCAGCATCTCAGGGCTACCTACATGAGGGAGGACTTAGCTGCTGGCCTCCCTTACTCACAGACAATGCACTCTACGCCATTAGTGTCAATGGTTGTAGTTTGCTCTGGCCAGGTGGCAGCAGAGAAAGGTGAACAGCTGACTAGTGGCTCTCAGGTCACATGCACTGGCAGCCAGCCATTCCCACTTTCAGCAGCCCTCACCCCTTGCATCTTCTAAGCTGTCTGATATCTATATATGCTGCTGTGTAGGTGAATGGGACTGAACTTCTGAGTACAGAATAGTAGTTACACTGACATCTGTGCATAGCTAGAATACTATCAACAGACTTAATCCCTGGCCAATGCAACATTACTGAATTTGGCCCAGTTTAAACATCTAAACTTTCACTAATGTGGCTGCTTTAATAGATATCACAGACTATTTATGTGTTTGAACTGTTCTTTTTCTAACGCGTCTTTTTTGTATGCGTGTGAGAAGGCATGTAAATGTTTTGAATCAGCTAAATATACTTCAGACACATGTGCCCCAAATTCACTTCAGTCTTAAAAAAATGTATCTGATCACTTTACGGATGTTAATTCTTTTCTTTGCCAGTCCTCCTGGCTCTAGCTTTCAGCAGTGGAAGAGGCCAGCTCTAGCCCCAGGCAGCATGAAGAGTGGAGACATCTAGCATACTTCACAATGAAAAGAAGTTGCAATGTCATTTTGAGGCCATGTGCAGTTCCAAGAAAATAAAACTGCATATTTTACATAAGCATTAAATCATTGCTCTATAATCCCAAATAGGTCTAGTTCTTTTGCATCACATACTATCTGGAGTTTTTAATAGACATCTTAAAGACTTGTTATCTTTGGCAGGATCCTGGTGGTTTGGCACAGCATGCAAGCTGTAACAATATCAGCTCCTTTTTCTTCCCTCAAACAACATGTTACCTAGAATACATGAAAATCTGGCAGAGGCCTACAATTTCTTTCCCTGTGTCCCTTTCACACCATCTGCCTAGGTGTGCTAGAATCCACTGGAATGTCTTTAGAAGGTGTCAAAACTCCAGGAACTGCACTTCATTTGGCAGCTGAAAGGGAAAGAATAAAGTTATCATGGGAGTTCCATTGCAGAGAGAATTCTGGGGCTTGTCAGTCCCAATTACAAAAGAGACCAGCAGCCCGTTACAATCCAAGATTGTTGTTAAAATTCCTTAGGTGTGTTCACTACCTAAGGTTTAAGAAATGAACATTGGCCAGCAAGGAAAAAAACCAAAAACCTGTGAAGTATACTTTGCACAAGTATATTAAATCTATAACTAGTCTTTTTTCTAATTAAGATTTTTCATGTGTTTTCTTTATGTGCACTGTTCCTTTCAATTCTTTCTTTCTAAATTGAACACTTACTAATAAGTGCAATACAGCAGTGGAAATGACCTCTTAGTTCCAGAAGCATTTGTATAATTTCTTTCGAGCCAGTCACAATATGTCTTTAAGGTAATGTGAATGTACAGTGCAACTCAGAGATACTCCATGAGGTTTCAAACCAGAGTCAATCGGACAGATCCTCAGCAGGTGCACATCTATGTAGTTGTACTAACTTGGAGCAACACGGATTTACACCAACTGAGGATCTGGTCCTATATTCATTTGCATTATTAATTCTGGTTAAACAGTTAATTCTTTTGTATAAATAAACTGTATTACAGTGACCTCTTATGGTCATTAAAGATCTTATGAAACGTGTGCACTGTTAAATCGTTGCTGCATTTCACCCCAGACATGGCTGCATTTCTGTGAAGGATGAAGTAATCCTAGCTGGTAATATCATTTTAAGTTCCAATCCTGCAAACACTTAAGCATGTGTATAACATTACTCATATTAGTAGTTCCATTGACCTCTCGCCAATGGGACTATTTACATGAATAGAACTAGGCATTTGTTTATGTATTTGCAAGGACTTAATTTGTGCAGAGCTTTGAAATACTTTGGGACAAAAGCTGTTTTATATATAGCTATATATTATATACTATACATAACATTGTTTCAATGACAGCCATTAAAAGTCTCCCGCAAAGGAAAAGAAAGATTTTTTTTGGCTTTCTTTGTGATTAAGGCAATGATTTTTTCATGGAGGTTGCAACAATCATGGAATCCATGACTTCCAGTGACCTCTGTGAATTCAGCCCTGTTGACTGGGAGCTGCAGGGTCCCCCCACTGTCTGTGGCAGCGAGGGCCTCCGGAGCTCCCAGCCAGCACAGATGGCAGGGGCTCCTGCAGCTCTGAGCTGCTGCGGGTGACGTGGGCCCCCCAGAGCTTTGAGCCCCCACAGGCGGTGGGGGGCCCCAGCGCTCACAGCAGCCAAGGGCCCAACCTCTGCAGGCGGTGTGGGAACCCCGCAGCTGAGCTCCCCATTTTGTCAGGGATATTTTAGTAAAAGTCACGGACAGGTCACAGGCGTCTGTGAATTTTTTTTATTGCCCATGACCTGTCCATGACTTTTACTAAAAATATCTGTAACAAAATCTTAGCCTTATTTATGATCTATAAGAAAAGAATAGAAGGTTTTAAAATAATTTTGTTCTGCCTGTTTTTTTACATTAGAAAGATCAGGAATATTAAATCTTGTTTTTAGGTCCCTGAGCTTACATTCATATCTACACATGCTTAACTTTAAATACATGAGTAGTCCTACTGACTTCAGTGGCTCTACCCACATGCTGCAAGCACATGTGTATGTGTTTACCGGAATCAGAACTAGTTTTCCAGTCATCCATAGAGTTCTCCAGAAATACCAAAGCTAGACAAGATTTGTTATTTTTATGTATAAACAGACAACAACATCCCCTTCCTCTACTCCCCACACCTTTAAAATGAACAAACAAAAGTTAGAGAAGATTTACATTTTCTGAATTTTTATGATTTTATTATTGTCAAATGTTTGAATTTTGATGAAAAATATAGAGAAAAAATGTTTGTTTCACCATTTTTGTCTAAGTCCACTTAAAATCTTTATACATTATAAAGAAGCCCAAAAGAGCACAAACACAAATTTTCCTGTGTAGGACACTTTTAAGAAAACACATGAAGAAATCTTAATTAGAAATAAGTCTAGTTAGAGATTTAATATACTTGCACATACTATGTTTCACAGGGTTTTTTCCCCCTTCATTCTGGAGAATGTCCATTTCTTAAACCTTAGATAGTGAACAAACCTAAGGAATTTTAAAATAGTATTTAAAATAGTATTAAACAGTTTCAGCACTTAATATAAATATAACATGCCACACCATTTTAATTTTCCTGTATACAATTTCCCTTTATATGAATTACACATCAAGATATTGTCTACCTGAAACTAAACAGAATTAAAAGTATAAATCCAATACAGTAAATTTATTTTACATAAACTAGATATACATTATGCATTAGAACATCAGATGTACTTCAGTTTTCCTTTAAATTACTTTTGTGACATCATGCATTTTTATCTATTTCTATAATAAGAATTCAAAATACTGTTTACTATTTTCAGATAAGAATGATGGAAAACAGGAGCTAAAGAAGCTCAAAATGTCAAACCTACGGCAAGGGATAATAATCTTTTTTAAGTTAAAAAGTATTTGGAATAGTTATACAGTCAACTGTATTTATTTTTTAAAATACACTAAAATATCTCACTAAAGCTGGTAAATCCTAGGTCTGAGTGAAAGACCCCAGCAAGGATGGAGAATGCTGTAAAAATGTTTCCAAGCGTTCACTTTGATTATTTTTGTACCCTCTGTATAGACACTTTCCACAATAGTCTAGCAAACAAGCTTCCTTGCAGGAACATTTTGTGTAACAATGAATTATAAGCAAGTACCGGCAAACATCTGGAGAAAGTAAATGATCAGTTTGAAAATGGGAATCTGAGCACCGAAAAGCTGATTCTAGAGGCTTGTCTATATGGGGATTTTAAACCAGGTTAAATTGAGTTAATCCGGTTTGAAAATGCTTGCATACATATGATACAACCTATTACAGAGCACTAACTCCTCATTTATTGGGAACTCTGGAGTTCTCTTGCACAGTGGACTAGATCTGAATTGAATTAGTTTTTTTATGCACACAATTGCACTTTTTCCATACTTCCAACAGCTATCCCACAGTGCTTTGCAGGTTGACAATTACTGACCTATCTGTTTATTTGTATGCTCTCCCTGACCTGGTGTCAGATTTCCCTTTCCCTCTTTAAAAGGTGGTGCAAAGCCAGATTTTTCCCCTTTGCTCCAGGATCCCAGTGTATCCTCATTCTAGCGATACAACCATGGTAGGACTCCAGAAGCCCCACAAAATGCTTTGTGCAATTGCTTGGAGCTGTGCTTAGGTTCTGGATCTCATCACCATCTGCAGAGATGCATTGGTTCAGGAAGCTCTTGTGGCCAGCCACAGCAAAAAGGACGTTTTTGCGGACACTACAAAGCAGAAGTCTGCATGGAGTCACAACCAGGACGCTCACCAGTGCCAGATAAAGAGCAGCAGCTCTGGAGAAAGTACATTGAAATGAAGATTAAAAGGAGATGGTCCTGCAGGAGACATGTGAGCTGTCCATTTTTTTATGAACTGGACAGGATTTTACACAATTATAGCACAACCCATTCCAGGCACTATCTGGAGCCTGCTGTCCAGACTCTCTCCCCACCCTTACCCCCACTGAGAAGACTGGCTCGACCCATCGGGAGAATGAGCTGGAGGATGTTAGAAAAGAGGTGGTCCCTGAGAGCCTGGATCTTTTTGTGACTAGTAGAGGTATGGGAATGTTATCACCATTATACAAGGCACTGGTGAGCCCTCGTCTGGAATACAGTATGAAAGATTAATTCAAACTCAAACAGATGCAGATAAGGGATACTAGGATAATCAGAGGAATGAAGAACCTACATTATGAGAGGAGATTTGAGGATTTCAGAAACTCAGCCAGAAGTTATGGGCACATTACAGGACTGGGTGGGTGATGTGCAGAAGGGCAGACAAGATGATCATGATGGTCCTTTCTGGACTCTGAGTCTATGATTCAGGACCCTGCTGATGAACATCTGGAAAGCCCCTTAAGACTGAGAAATAGCTTGATTGTGTTTCACACATTATAAGGAATAGTCACATGCCCACGCCCATGTTCCCCAGTACAGCATGCAAGCCCCTTTCACTCCTGCAGTGCTTCTGGGTGGACCATCCAGAATATCTTGAAGGTCTGACCTTTACCTTTTTGAATAAGACAATTCTGTGCTTCCTAGTCACCCAATTCAATGTAACGTCAAGAATGAGGACAGTCTAACGGGGATGTAAAGGGGATTGCTATCCTCCATAAGTCTTCCCTTTACACCTCTGCATCTCCAGAGCACAAACAAACCTGCAAAAATAAACCTGGAACATAGCTCCAACTCCCCGTCTCCCACTGCCCCTTAACAGCATGAAAGCAGATACAGTAGACTGAAATCCAAATGCACCCAGCACCCTCCATACATGCAGACCTCTACCCATCTCTGAGCTTCCTTCAAATAAAGGGTAGAGTCTCAGGGAGGAAAGGTCACATATACTAAAAAAAACCCTATAATGACTTGTCTGTGATATGAACAATAAGTAAGGCTATGATTTTTTCACAGAGGTCATGTAATCCATGACTTCCAGCAACCTCCATTAGTTCAGCCCTGTCGACTGTGGGTCCCCACACAGCAGCACCACACCCCATCTTCAAGCTGCCACAGGCAGTGGGCCCACAGCTCCTGGCTGCCATTGTGGGTGGGGGCCCCCTGCAGCTCTCAGCCACTGCGGGTGGTGTGGGGCCCCGTGGACCTTCAGGATGCCATGGATGCTGGGGGTACCCCAAAGCTCCTGGCTGCCATGGGAGGCGGGGGCCCTCCGGAGTTCTGAGATGCCATGAGCTCGAGCTCCCACCCAGTAACCTGGGAAAACTTACCACCACCCATGGGTCCCCACTCACAACCACCAAGTCCATGTATAACAAAAGAGAGCTTTAATGACAAGGGAAAAGGGACCCTGCATTAATTTGGGCAAACACCACAACCACATTCGAAAGCATGCAACCATACACAAAGCTGACCTCACAGTGCGTGGGGCAGTGTCCTACCTTGCGGTGGGAAAGTCCAATCAATGAATATCCCTTTAACAATCATTCCCTTCTCCCTCCACTGCACCCCACTCACAGCTGGTGGTCCTGGGTTAGCGAAGGCCCAGAGTTCAGAGGTGCATTCCAGGGGGTGCCCCTCCCACACTTGGGCGGAGGCATTGAGCAATGACTCTACTGCTGCTGCCGTTAGAACTGGCTCACAGCTGCCGCTGTCTCACTGCCGCTGCCTCTGCCACCACTCTCTGAACATCACGTTCTGAGGTATCACCGGTTAACCCAGCTCTCAGTGGTTTCAGCAGGTAGTGGGGAACCTTACTCCCAGCGCAATTTCTGTGTTGCCTTTCACTACTGCTTTCCCCCTCTACTCCCACAACCACAGCACCTGCAACGGCCAGGCCGTCAAAGATTGGGCCTCTGTGTACTGTGACAAGCTGGCCATCCCAAAGGGGAGAAGAAGAGAGACTCTGGACTAGATGTTTGTAGAACTCATGGCAGAGACACAGAGGAGAACCAGGCTGTCTGAGAGGTGGAGGCTGTGCATGAGGACCCAGAGGGAGAAAGAAATGCAGCTGTCCCAGGAGACTGTGGCAGTGGCTAAGGACAGCATCACAGTGGCTAGGGAAAGCATGACGGTGGCCAAGGACAACATCATCATTGTAAAGGCAAACATGGGAAAAGACAGAGATGCAGAGGCAACTCATGGATGCTATGCTGAGCCAGAATGTTCTCCTGCAAAACCTCCTCCTGCTAGGCCAGTAGGCCCTGCAGTCCTGTAATTTGGGACCCAGCCATATCCTTCAGTCCCTGGACAGTGCTGATTACTGGGACCAGCAGTAATTCCTAACATCTGCATCCCTTCAGCAGTGCTCCAATTCATCTCTCGGATCCAACCTCTGGGCACCGAGAACACTTGTGCCTGGAAATCCAGCTTTTTAGAGCCCCACAATGCCCCCGAGAATTTTGAGCCAAGACACTCAATCCCAGAAACCATGCAGACAAAAAAGGCCAGCAGCAAGATGTATACTTGCCTTTAACTTTACACCTCTCTCCTCAAAATTGTTGTTCTTCATGATGCACTTTGAGTTTTGTCTCCACAGTTGCAGTAACACAGGGATTGTGTATTGTTGGTTACTTAAGAAGCTTGGATTGTTAAATCTATTTCCAAATAATAAGACATTATTTTTCCATTGGTTTCATTAAAACTTTATTATTGGCTTTTATTGTTATTTCATAATAACACTGTTTACAGTACATCCATTATGAGTCATGATTGCATTTAACACAGAAAGGTCTTTAAATAAAGCTGAAATAATTCATAGGATTTTGACAAAAACACAGAGGGAACATTAAACTTCAACTACCCACACACAATGTCCCAGTGCTCACACAGTCTGCATCGCAACCCAACCCGCCATGGGCTAACATGTGCATGTGACTCAACATATGAACAGTAGGCATTCCTGACAGCATTCCCATGGGTGCTGTGGGGACATCTTCCTGGCTGCTCGAACCTCTAAGCGTGTCTCTGCACCCCAGCCTCCCACACGCTGGTAAGGCTTTCCTTCTAGTTCTTATGAATATTATGCAAAACACAACATGCAGTTATAATGGTTGAAACATTTTTTTCTGATGCTTCCAACCTATTCTATAAACATCGCTATTTGCCTTTCAAACAGCCAAAAGCACACTTGACTACCATTCTGCCACTATGCAGACAATAGTTAAAATTTCCTTCCTTCTGTCCAAGCGGCCTGCATATGGTTTAATTAGGCAGGGCATTAAGGTATAAACTGGGTCTTCCAGAATAACGGGATCAATCTCCACACCATTATTGTTCTGAAAGATCCTACCATCATGGACCCTCCAAGACCACCCTGCTTTTACCTCTAAACCTGCCATGGTGGTCAACCAGTCCTTGGAGCACCATGGAGAAATAACCTTTTCTGTTTATAAACTCTGTGCCCTGGTTGTGGGGGAGGGGAAGATAGGCACAGGGGTTCTATCAATTGCCCCAATACAATTTGGGACTTCCCATGTGTGCAAAGCCATCAGTAATCTCCTGAGCATTACCTAGCTTCATGCCTAGGGCCCTATCAAATTCACGGCCATTAAAAATGCATCACGGACTGTGAAATCTGGTCTCCCCCCATGAAATCTTTTCTTTTATGTGCTTTTACCCTCTACTATACAGATTTCACAGGGGAAAGCAGAGTTTCTCAAATTGGGGGTCCGGACACAAAAACGAGTTGCAGGGGGGTTGCAAGGTTATTTTAGGGGGGTGTTGCGATATTGCCACCATTACTTCTGCATTGCCTTCAGAGCTGGGTGGCCGGAGAGCGGCAGCTGTTGGTTGTGTGCCCAGCTCTGCAGTGCAGAAATAAGGGTGATAATACCATCCCATCCCACACCACACCATACCATCCCATGCCACCCTTACTTCTGCGCTGCTGCCTTCAGAGCTGGACAGCCAGATAGTGGCATCTGCTGACTGAGAGCCCAGCTCTGCAGGCAGCAGCGCAGAAGTAAGGGTGAAGATATCATACCATGCCATCCTTACTTCTGCGCTGCTGCTGGTGGTGGCTCTGCCTTCAGAGCTCAAATACCAGCCAGCAGCTGCCGCTCTCCAGCTCTGAAGGCAGCGCCGCTGCCAGCATCAGCACAGACGTAAGGGTAGCAATACCACAATCCCCCTACAATAACCTTGTGCCCCCCCCAACTCCTTTTTGGTCAGGACCCCTACAATTACAACATCATGAAATTTCAGATCTAAATAGATGAGATCATGACATTAATGATTTTAAAAATCCTATGACCACGAAATTGACCAAAATGGACCGTGAATTTGGTAAGGCCCTATTCATGACCTAGTTAGACAGGACCTTATCAGTGGCATAGCAGACCTGCATGACAAGGGCCCAACAGTTGAACTCCCCATGCCAAATTGGTTGGCTACACACTGATAACATTCTGGGGCGGCGAACTTTCAATGGTAGTGGCGACCCATTTCCCCCTGGGTATGGGGCATTGCATATTGGCATGCTCTCACTGAAGCTGGGGTCAGTTCTGCACAGATCTGAAAAAAAGTAGCCCTCTCCATCCCACTGCTGGTCACCCCAGGTCTGCAGAATGATCCTTTCATATCAATCCATGCCCGTTTCCTGGGCTCAGAAACAGCTTTGAGCACTACGTACTACAACAGCTTGGTGTACTTCTGTACTTCTGCTTTGTCCTGTTGCCACTGCTGCAGAGTATCCTGCTGCGTGAGGAGCTGCTGCTTCTGCTACAATATATTCTCCTGCTCTCACATCATCTGCTTGATGATTCAACAGGAGGAATCCAATGCAGAATTGTCCAGCCCTGAGTTCTGTAATACAGCCCAAGCAGCCTGGGCATATTTACGTGTCCTTCATGATGCGGGACATTGTTCGGTCTGTTTTGGCTGATAGCAGTTTGAAAATGGTGCGAGCCAGCTCAGAAAGGAAGTATGGGTCAGCGACAGTGGAAATAAAGGATTATTTTTTTAAAAAATGGAACCTGCCTGGCTTCCCACAATTCCTAGTATGCATCCTGCTCATCAGCAAAGCAAAGGACCATGGGACACTCCTGGAGAATGCTACAGACTCAGTTTGCAGCAAACAACCATCATGTGCTCACATGATGCAAATTAAAAATAGAACATGCATTCCATGTGTATTTTACTGGTGCAACTCCATGTTACCTGATCTGCATAAAAAAACTTCAGCTTAACCCCCTGTGTAGATATACCCTAAGATTTACTATGGTTTTCCAATCAGGGAGGAAATTTACCATATTCCTTATGTTACTAATCAAAACTAACCAATATAACTCTAACTTTGTATATCAACTATGTGTAATGGTCTGCTGACAAATGAGGTACTAAGAATTATTTGCTGAGATTATTGGGCACATAATTTTGAATAATGATTTCAGAAAATCATAAGCTGTTCAAGGACAATTAATGAACAGAAAATAAGATGCAAAATTCGTCAAGTAAATTATTCTCTGCGAATTATCCACCCAGCTCTAGTCACCTGTCATATTTATTGTTTATACTGTCCTGCATATTTTGTACGTGTAGAAATGCAAACCTGTGGTAAATGCAGTCTTATCTGTAGTAGATGATAAACGTTGTAGCGGTTGTTTTACACAGTACGGCATGCATTCTCAAGCTAGTGGCTACAATTCTCTGTGTGTGTGGGGGTCACAAACAGGTGGGTTGCAACCTTCCTCCCTTCATGGCTGGCCTTAAAAGCTTTTTCTGGATTAACATGACGTTATGGACCGATATGGAATATATGTTGAGACCTGACACCTTGTTGCATTACTTTCTACTTAGATGATTTATGAAAGATAGGTGCTTAATAGCAAAAATCTACATTTCATATTTACCATTTCACAATGTGTCCTAAAACAACCAATGCAAATACATTAAGTAGCAGTATATTTAATAGTTATAGAAAAGTATGCACTGGCTTCCTTCTGGTCTCACTTACTCTGTTTTAAATCAGGTGTAAATGAAATGGACTTAGTGGAGTTATGCCATTGGAAAGCCAAGTAATTATTGGTTTGTTTATACCTTGAAACATGAGTTTATACCCTCTATATTTATGCTATCTTTGTAACAGTGTATGTTCTTATCTATATAAATGTTCAGTTCTCATTTAAGTCGCACTGAGCTTGTGGCCTCAAGAGACATTCAGTGGCAATGAAGCCAATATGTTCTATAGGTTTAACTGTGAGTGGTGTAAAAAAGTATTTCCTTTTGCCAATTTTAAATTCATTGCCTGTCAGTGTCATTGGATGTCCCCTTACTGTACTATGAGAAAGGATAAATAGAAGTATCCAAATTACCTTTTCTGTACCATTCATTATTTTATACAACTGTATCATTTTTTTTCTTTTCTTTTTTCTGGGTAACTATTCAGCCCTTTCCCCATTTCCTCCTGTCAGCTCTTTTCTTTAACATGATGTCTCTATAGCCGTCTTAATCAGGGAACAGACCCTAGTGAATGTTTGACTTACATGGTTAGTCTGCCCCTGGGAATGTAGGACTCAATGAGACAAACTGTTTACAAAGCCATTTTCAGTATAATCCATTGGGAGTCCTGCATCCCAAATCTGCAGTTATGGTTGAGACTAAGGCTGTGTCTGGGACATGCTGTTCTGAGAACCACACTGCACTAGCAGTGGGAATGTGATGAATCACCCTTTTGGAGCTCACCATCCCTGCATAGTAATAATCATTAGAAACCTTCATATTTTAAAAAGAGGAAGAAAAGATGAAGGGAAAGGAGAAGAGAGGTGCAGTGTGGAGGAGTAGCAGAGAGGGCTGGAGAAAAACTGGGGGGAAGGAGAGATGGTTGTTTCTTGGCTCGGGACATCAGGAGGGAGGGTAAAAACTTTCAAGGACATTTTGGTGGAAATTCTGGATTATGAGGCTTCAAATAGAAAAGGAAGGGGTGGCAAACGAGGAGGGGGAGGTCTAGTTTGGCTGGCCAGTATGGAAGGTATCAAAGTACAGTAACTGTGACAAAGGGGAATAACAGCCAAGAAGTGTCAGAGAGGTGATGGGAGAACTTCTGTGCTTTTTCCAAAATGGAACTCAACCATATCATGTTTGATCTGTCACCCTCTAACTCTGTTTCAATACAGTGACATAAATGCACATTTTGGTGGTACTATAACCGTAGTTCTGATGCTCTAGCTGATAATTATACCATTAGCATTTCTTGACCCACATGTAAAGAAGTCAATGCGCTCTCTTAACATCACATTCATAAATAGTAGAAATAAGACTTAGAATTATAGCTGATCTAGCTGACAGCTCATCCTGTTTTCTCAGTGTTGCGTACTGCACCAAAGTGCCTTTTCTTGCTTTGCCACAGTACATAATATAAGGTGATATAACGATGTTTCATAAGCGAACTGCCCAATCAGGCCAAGAAGCAGGGCACCAGGCTGTCATTTTCATTATGAGGAAATTGGTCTTTTGGTGCAATTTTCCTCCAGTAATTAGTCTCTCTGTGATTTTTAGACGTTATGTCATGTTGTGAATGCAACATGTTCGACAGCGTACCTGCCGGAGAAAATATCTTCTCTGATGGGTAAGAAAATATCATATTTTATGAAAGACAATAGAAAAATGTCATGTTTAAACTACTGAACTGTTGGAGGCAAGACAACTCTTAATGACAGCAAAGATCCTATTTAAGCCAGAGATCATGTGACAAATTACACTGTGATACTTTACCTTATGCAGTTGTGCTTACTATTTTTTGGCATTGTGGGGCATCATCGATACGTTACTGGATAAGCATTAGCGTACATTACTCAGAGAGGAAATGGTATTAGCCAAAGAAAGGAGACATTCTTCATGGCATAAAGCCAGCTGTACACATATTAAAAAATATGAATATATAAACTAAGGGCCCAGTGCAGCAAAGTACTTGCATGTGTGTGGTTCCATTGGCTTCAGTGGGATTATTCCTATGCATGAAATAACGCATATACTTAAATGCTTTCCTGGATTGGGGCTTTAGTGTGGTGGAGAAGGTAAGAGTACAGGCTACTTTTTGTGTACTACATTTAAATATATTCATTAGAATTGGTTATAAAATGGCATTTTCTGTGAATTGTTTTTTAAAAGTGAAAGTTTTTCTTTTTTTGTAGAAAGGTTCTGGTTTTTCAGTGAAAATCAGAATGTTATTAGTTTTTGATCAATCCCCCCGCCCCAGCATTTCTTATTTTTTGTATTTATAAGAAACAGAAATATTTTTGGGTTGCCCAAAGTTAATTTAAAAGGGAGATGTGTTTTTGAACAGATTTTAATGATTCTATGGCCATAAAGATTTTGTGGTCACGAGGTATATATGTATTCACTATTCTAACATTATTCCATCAAGGGACATTATTTCTACAAGTTTTTTAATCAACAGGTTTAATTTGCAGTTAGACCACCACATTTGATACCCGTGTTTTGTATTATCCTAGCCAATGGCATTTATTTTGTGATTTCCCAATTTTTTTCTTATGTTAGGCAGGAACATCTAATGGGGAAAAAAACACCCAACTGGCTCCCAATGAGATTACTGTCCAATAGGTAAACACTCACACATTTTGGTTTATGTTGGACATTGAAATTGACAGACGACTTTAAGGAGTTTGTTGTTCCCTGTGCTGAAAGTGTTGAATTCCTCAACTGCTATACTAGAAAAAACACGTTCTTTGCCAGACAAGGTGGGTGAGGTAGTATCATTTATTAGACCAACTTCTGTTCGTGATCGAAGCTTTGTTGCTCAAAACCTTGTCTCTCTCACTAGCAGAAGTTGGTCCCACCTTGTCTCTTTAATATCCTGGGACCAACATGG
This sequence comes from Mauremys reevesii, assembly GCF_016161935.1. Lineage (NCBI taxonomy): Eukaryota > Metazoa > Chordata > Testudines > Geoemydidae > Mauremys > Mauremys reevesii. The sequence goes on along the minus strand of NC_052628.1, from coordinate 19,277,004 downwards.
CTACAACTACACTGCATACGTTCTTTGCCAGGTCAGCCTCTGATCCTAGGAACATCACAGAGGCAAAAGTACTAAAATTCAGACATAAAGGCAAGTAAGAGTTTATATTAAAAACCTTTACGTTACATAAAGAGGTGTGAACCTCCAGTGTTAAAACCAGAATGAAATCTGTCTGATGGCTCTTCTATGCTATGGTAATGGTGGCCATCTCAATACCTAGATAGATTAGAGAGGGTGTAATGGATAGAAAGAAATAGCAGCTCAGCAGAGTATTTATTGTGAAATGAATGTTGTACCTATTTTTCTAGGAACCCTTTTTACTTATCTGCTCATATGTTGTTTTCTTACTGGGGACTTCATGTCACTGTGATATTCCCTGAGAGAAATTAGGCATAGAATGGCTGCACTGCAGTATTTACGGTACCGTGCTCCAGGCATCACTGGCTTAGTAAAGAGAAGTGTATTGCGGATATCTCCTGTGTTTGAAATACAGGTCAGGCCTGACGAGAAACTAACTTCATATATACTAAGTAGCATAGTCAAAAATGACTCTATTCTATACTGTATAGGTTCTTATGACAGTGTCATCACAACAGTATCTGATCACCTTCCAGTAATGGATTGTAATAGTAATATAATCATCTCCTGGTAGTCCATCGATCCGATGATGACAAATCTGTGCAGATCATCTATTGTTGGTCTCACGGTGTGCCCTCTGATGACTGTACAAGCCAATTCTAGAGGTGCACATTTTGCTGCAGATGGTGCATGGGAAATTCACGGTCAGTGGATCGTGCGCTGCTGATGCTCTGTGACGTCGTTCGTGTGCCTCTTGTCGACGCCGGCAGCGGTCTTCCTCAAAGGCGATGCAGGTATTTCTGACTGTTGCGCGCCACTATGTTCTGTCGCTGGCGGTGTCCTCAAGGTCCCTAGGTTTAATACTGCTATACTGCAGATTGGCTTTGATGGTGTCCTTGTAACGTTTCCATGAACGACCTATATGCCGGATGCCCTGGGAGAGCTCACCATACAGAAGCTGGTGGGAGATTCTGTTGGCATCCATGCGGCTGACATGACCAGTCCAACGTAGCTGTGACTTCATGATCATAATTTCAATGCTTGTCATCTGGGCTCTCTCGAGGACCTCGAGATTGGGCACTTTGTCTTGCCAGCGGATCTTCGTGATGTTGCGAAGGCAGCGCATATGGAATGCTTCAAGCGGCTTGATGTGACACCTATATAGTGTCCATGTTTCGCACCCGTACAAAAGAGATGAAAGAACAACAGCTCTGTTTTGTTGACATCTGGATGTTGTGGTGATTTAAAACTTTGACACGCAGACAATCAAGTGCCTGGCTTACTTTGGATATTCATGCGTTGATCTCATTATCCAGTGATCCATCACTGGATATGACACTACCCAGGTAATTAAAGTTCTCCACTACTTTCAGCTGAGTGCCGTCAATGGAGATACTCAGGACAGAAGCATTTGATCCAGGTGCAGGTTGATGGAGAACTTCTGTCTTTCCGAGGCTGATATAATCATAATGCATGATCAACAGCTTTCATGTGCGGCTTGTTCCTTCTCCCATCCTCTCCCCAAGTGAAGATTTGTGGGTGTAGTGATGTGTGTTGTTTTGGTAGTGGTTTCTGGTTATTGTTTATTTTTAAGAGTTCACACTGCTCTGAAGGCAAGGTTGAAGAAGTGTGACTTGCATTTAGAGAGGAAAGTGGTGAGGTTTGTGATGGCCATTAGTTCCTGTGGCGGATGGGTTTCATTGTTTCTGACTAGATCTGGGTGAAATGTTTTGGTTGAAAAATATAAATTTGAGTCAACCGAAACATTTCATGGATTCATGTCAAATTTGCAGTATTGTTTCAGCTGGAAAAATAAACCCTAAAAGAAAAAGAAAAGAAAATCAAAATGTTTCCTTTCAATATTTTTTGAAAGGAAACATTTTTATTTTTTATTTCAGATTTACTTTAGTTTTGTTTAAAGGTTTAAAAAGCTCAAAAATTAAACAAAATGTTGAATTTTGGGTTGAATTGAAACAGTTTCTTTAACCCAAATCATTCTTTTGATAGTGAATCAATCTATTAGTTATGCACGAATCTCTTATTTCCTACCACAGCAGTGCTCATAGGACAAATCCTGAATGGAAGAGAATCCAGAGTGCAGTCCTGTTGTGAAGGAGGGCAGCATTCTGGAGCCTCACAAAAAGGAGCACCGCACATTGTCTGCTGAACTGTGCCCTGGGGGAGTCTTCTTGTGCCACTGCGGAGAGGTTTTGAGGGATGGGCAGAAGCAGTGCATTCACGACTATGCGAACATCAAGTCCCTTGCACAATGAGCACCCATCTCAGTTAGGGCTAATCGATACTACCATATTACAAATAATTAATAATATTAGTAAGAAAGCCATGCAAACCTATATAACATTTCCTTCTGTTCCACAAACAGACTAGAAGTGCAGGCTCTTCCTTGTCAATCAGTGTAAAATATAACTGAAGGCAAATATTATCATTCAGAGCTTTTTTTACAATGTGGTCTAACTATTTAGGCTGAATGCATAATAAATATAACTATAAAGTCCATGAAATACTTGACAGACAGAGGCTTTTTCAGGGGAAATCAAGTGACATGGGTCTAGCATCATGTGGACACACTGGAGAGTTTTATTGTTTTTGTTTAAGCCATTAAGAAAGTGAGTGGGCAGCTTGAGCAGAGATTGAAGCCAAATAGACTCAGTCAGGGGATAAGGCCTCACTTCAAAGCAAAAAGCACACATTATAGAATCACATTGAGTTCCCAAGCCATGACGTAATGCGCTTCAGTACATTTGAATGGACGGCCATTGGTCTGGATTTACAGCACTGCGGCAACTATGCATTGACTGTGCGTCTGCTTGAAAGGTCTGTCCAAACAGAACTTCATTGCAGGTAAGCCAATCTCACATTCAGCTAGACTGCTGAGTATCACAGAGAGTCTAGTGTGAAGAGTGGATAGATAGGAGACCTCTGCTGTTTATGCCATGTCCTGAGTTTACTGTATGGAAATCAATGTGGAGTGCTATATCCATCAAACCCAAATTGATCAGCAGCTTCTATGACAGCATGATCTTCTTGTAGCATCTGTTCTTTCCTGTCAGAAAGCCATAATGATGAACTGTCAAGGACAGAGACTCCTTTTAGTCACTGTGTAACTATCTGGAAGTGAAGGTGAAATCTGATCCATTCAAAACATGGCAAAGACAGCCTTGCCATCCTGGGAAGCTCTCTGTACTTGTAATGGGTTGAGTACCTATCCCATCCTTAGCAGAACACCCAGACCCCATCAAATGCTCTTTAAAGCCAACAGAAGCCTTCTTCCACTAATTTTAATGAGCAGTGGATTAGACCTTTCAGATGAGATTTTCAAAACTGCCTACAGGGTTTGGAGTCCAATTCCCATTGAAATGTAAGCCGTAGGCGGCTCTGAAAAACAAAAATACAATTTAAATCTCAGACTAACCCTCCTTCTTCAGCTTGACTTTCTCTCCCAGGGTTTGCGTCTAGGATTTCCTGTGCCTTGGCTCCCTTGTTCCTTCTTCTTCTTCCCATTCCCATCTCCCTTGTGTCTAACAAGCGGCACCTGCCATAATGAAATGGCATCACCTCAACAGAATGATGCTGTCAATGGATGAGCCCTGCTCCCTGTCACTTCGGACATGTACCGTTCAATGCCATGCCTAGTGTAATTCATTCAGAGCTTCTAACAGATCCTGCAGTCTTGTCCACACTGATGCTGGGAAAGCCACACATAAATTAACAGCTGCGTCACCGCTTGTAGAACTCCTTAGCTGTACAATGGCCTGGGACAGCAAATATTTTTAAAGTGTTGTTTTTAAAAGCACGTTGCTGAATCTCAGTATTTGACTATATCCCATGGTGCTGGGATTGCCTAGCATCCTTTTCCTACTGATTTCTTTTCCTTACCGAAACAATGTTTAAAGCCACTACCTTATTCACCTCCAAATCCCACCTTAAAACTCACTGTGGCCATGATGCCTACTGCTCAGTGATAATAAATAGGCAAGTGGCAAGATAAATTATCATAAACTATGCTTGTATTACCTTGTGTTCCAGTCTCTCCACCTTCACCCCTCAACCCATTTGTTTGTTTTGGTCAAATGTTGCATCTGATCATTAGCCAAGACTATCAACTGTTTTCTTACTATTTTTGTACACTGCCTGGCACAACGGGACCCTGATCCCTGAATAAGTGCTATTGTAATAAATAATAATAATAATTAATAATTTGTAATTATATAGCACTTTTCATCTAAGGATTAATATTAGCTAATAGAGCCAGGCCTACACTAGAAACTTTTGCCCATATAGTAATGTTGGATAGGGTAGTGGCTTTTTAAAATGGCATTTCTAGACCTGCAAAAGCCGTAGTGCAGACATATTTATACCAGCAAAAACGTACTTTTGTCAGTACGGTTTACTTAGCACATTGAGCCAATAAAAAACAAACCAGCAAAAGCACTCTTTTTTTTTAAAAAAAATATAAGCTATATCTACACTAGGAGGGTTTTCTGGCATAGTTATACTGAGATCATAATATCAGCAAAGCTTTTCACGTGTAGACCTGAGCCTCACAGATGCTTAAGGGATTGGATTATATTTTTTCACAGGGATCATATCACTCTCCAAAGAAAGGCAGCCACTTTTGGGAAGGAACAGATAATGCAACAGAAGGTTACACAACAGTTTAGGAAGTGCTCAGAAAGTGTAAGTAGGTAGAATGTGTGTTTCCACTGATGCAGCATAGGAAATGAATTCCCCACTGACTCCCTTCAGCCCAGAGTTAAGGAAAGGTTCGTTGCAAAGTTGAGCAGAACCGTTGCCGCTTTTTCTGTAGCTCTTATACAGCTAAAGCAAGACGTCTGCTAGGAGAGTCAAGCTGGTGGATTTCACAAGACTCTAATTCATTTAAAAATACTGTTACATGGCCTTGTGATCTACTTCTTGATGGGTTAGTACAGCCAGGCCAAGTCCCTGAATAACACACAGACACACGCTCAGTAAGCGCAGAACCACAGCAATTCATTACAAAGGCTCCCCTCCTGATGCTGGTGTTGCTGTACAAAACAGAACAAGGAGTACTTGTGGCACCTTAGAGACTAACACAATTATTTGAGCATAAGCTTTCGTGGGCTAAACCCCTCTTCATCGGATGCATGCAGTGGGAAATACAGTAGGAAGATATATATACACAGAGAACATGAAAAAATGGGTGTTGCCATAACCACTATTTTTTCATGTTCTCTGTGTATATATATCTCTTCCTACTGTATTTCCCACTGCATGCATCCTATGAAGTGGGTTTTAGCCCATGAAAGCTTATGCTCAAATAAATTTGTTAGGGTATGTCTACACTACCCGCTGGATTGATGGGCAGTGATCGATCCAGTGGTGATCAATTTATCGTGTCTAGTCTAGACACGATAAATCGATCCCCGAGCCCTCTCCTGTCGACTCCTGTACTCCACCTTGGCGAGAGGCGCAGGCAGAGTCGATGGGGGAGAAGCAGCAGTCGACTCATAGCGAAGACACCGTGGTGATTAGGTCTAAGTACGTCGACTTCAGCTACATTATTCACGTAGCTGAAGTTGCGTAACTTATATTGATCCCCCTCTCCCCAAGCGTAGACCAGGGCATAGTCTCTAAGGTGCCACAAGTACTCCTTGTTCTTTTTGCTGATACAGACTAACACGGCTACCACCCCTGAAACCTGTACAAAACAGTTTTGCTTTCTCCCCAGGCAGGAAGTGCCCCTCATCCCCTGAAGCTGAGACAGGGGGTCCTTCCTACTGTCTGGGAGGAGCCACACAGTTTGGGGGATGACCGTGAGAGTGCTCCGAAACACTCCCGCACCCACCCAGGCAGCACAGTAACTCTGCTATAATCCATATAGAGGTAGGTGCAGGGTGGTGAAGGAGTTTGGTCCTGCCCCACCACAGCCATTGATCTTTTGTCTGTGGGCCTGGTGCCTTGAGCTCTCCAGTGGGTGGCACACCACCTCCTGAAGCCAAAAGACTTGCATCTTGTTGCAACCCATTAAGGATGGTAACCTCACTTTAAAGAGCAGACTGTTCCATGCAAGAGGGATATGGCACTCAAGGGGTCAACAAAAGGAAAAATATGCAAAATACTTTGTCTCCTTTTCCATACATTTCTGTTCAGCAGTGTTGCATACCCCATGCAAAATTAATCAGTACAGTAAGAAATTATTAATTTGTTTGCATAGTTGTTTTCAGAATAAATGCAAGGCAGATAAAGGATAAGTACTTTTAAGGCGTGTGGGAAGCCAGAACCTTCTATTACCTCCAAGCACTACAACTGCAATAGCTAAGGCTTTTAAAATAAAGACTGAAGTTGTTCATGCAAAGGGGAGAGGCTATGGAAATAAGATACAAACAACTTTTATAAAAAGAATGCAAAATTAGATCATTTAGGGTACTCTTACTTTGTTAGGTGGAAGTTAAAGTGCTAGGACTTGTAGCATACTACTACCACATATTTGTATGAACTGTAACATAATACATTTTCCAAAAGGAAAAATGTACAAACTTAGGTATTTTATGAATGTCAGCAGTGTTAAGGGTGAGTCAATACAAATATGTCTGCTGTACCATTCATTCAGGCAGGACTTTGATTAGAGCTGTGCAAAGTATCCATAGTGTAGTTCAAGTACTTAGCATTTGTTCTTGCCCAAGTTTATATTTCATAACTTTGCACGGAATTTTCTGCACAAATGAAAATTTAGCTGAACTTTCTCCACTATCTAGATATCCTCAGAAATTTTGGGGCAACTTTTCATACTGAATTGTTTGCATGGTATTTTCCCGCTACCTCATCAGATGTGCTTGTCTTCCTCTGCTTAGGAGGGTCAGCAAAAGCCATTTTGACACTCTTCCTCTGAGTGAGAGTCTGTAGTAAGTTGTTCTCTGTGAGCAAGTGGTGGTGGTGGGGGGGAGGAAGTGTTTACCACCCACCCTCGCTTTTTTAACAATCCAAATAACAATTATACAGCCTAGGAATTGATTATTAGTGTAACTAACCTTGGAACTGACTTATACACATGCCACCTGAAAGGGATGGCATTAAAACTGGCAACAGAGAAGTCATAGGGGGCAGAAAGGTGATGATTCTTCTAGCCTAGGTATATATATGGCCACCATTACTATAACACGTAGCACATCAATATTCTTAATGTGTTTATCCTTACAGCCCCACTATGAAATATGGACTTACTATTATCCCCATTTTGGAGATGGGGAAATGAGACACAGAGAGGATTGCCCAAAACTTACACACAGGAAGTCAGTGGCAGAGCAGGGACTTGAACCATGGTGCTTTGCAGCCTACGCCAATACTCTGATCACTGAGCCACCTGTGCTTTTTTCATTGATCCCTTTTAGGGTCTCCAATGGCATAAAAGCCTCAGCCTCAGCACGAGTGGTTCTCTTTGGGGAAGAGACTCAAAGTGGAACTCATAAGTGCAGGGGTCTTTTTCCAGTTATGCCTGATGTTACACGTGCCACTTATCTGCCCTATCAGCAGAGGGTTAGCCAGAGTTTTAAAGGAAAATGGCTGCATACCTTGACTCTCACAAGAACACATGGGCATCCTCTATATCGGGGTCGGCAACCTTTCAGAAGCGGTGTGCCGACTCTTCATTTATTCACTTTAATTTAAGGCTTTGCGTGCCGGTAATATATTTTAACATTTTTTTAGAAGGTCTCTCTCTATAAGCCTATATATTATATAACTAAACTACTGTTGTATGTAAAGTAAGCAAGGTTTTCAAAATGTTTAAGAAGCTTCATTTAAAATTAAATTAAAATGCATGGCAGGGGGCTGCAGGGGTACGCCCTGATTCCTCCCCCCTTCCCCAATGCCCCGCTCCTGCCTCTTCTCCGCCTCCTTCCCGGTCTGAGCAGCGAGGGCGCTGGGGCTCCTCTTCTCCCCTCCCTCGCAAGGGCCATCGGCAGCAGGGAGCGGGAGGAGGCGGAACACGACGCAGCACAGTGGGGGAAGAGGTGGGGGAGGGGGAAGCTTGGCTGCTGGCGGAGCCTGCCCTACAGCAGCAGCCGGCAGGACCAAGCTTGTTTCTGCCCCCGGCACCCGCCAGAGAGAGCGGTAGGTGGAGGGCGGAGAAGAGCAGGCTGGGCCGAGCAGGATTTTTAATGGCATACTGCTGCCTGCTGGGGTCCCAGCCGTCGGCCCCGCTCAGCCCGCTGCTGGGGTTCGGCAGTGGGCTGAGCAGGGCCAGTGGCGGCTGCAGCGTGCCATTAAAAATCGGCTCGCGGGCCGTCTAGGTTGCCGACCCCTGCTCTGTATGATGATGGAAAAATGAAGGCATGAGAGAAGAGAAGGGTTTGCACAGAAGATACCCCGCCCCTCCTCCCAGTGTGCTATGTCAGGGCAAGTGCCACTGTTGATGAGAAGGCAGAGCAGAAACTGCTGTAACTGTAGTAGCCCCACCAGTAAATAATCAATGGCCCCTACTAGGAGTCCTAGCACTGAGTTTCTGACCAAGGTGAAACCTGGGGAGATGTACTGTGAGGTGGGTTTATCAAACCCACTGCCAGACCTCATTTCTTTTTGCTTCAATAGCTAGGTTGTAGCTTTGTAGAGGCAGACATTATGGCCTTGTCTATTCTTGGGATTAGCCTGGATTCAGGGAGTAGGTTCCACAGCAGATGAAAACTTCACCAGTACAAAATAGGTCTTTCCATGTCTGTGCTAGGGGTTTGCACTGGTGCAGCTGTCCCAGTGGCTGACAAAAGGGATTATTCCAAGATTAGACAAGATCTAAACCATTTCTTCCCCCTCTGACTAAACCTGTCCTGGTGATGCTTGAAAGAGTAAAGGCAGAAGCAGGCAGCCTTGGCCAAATGCAAAGGTAGGAAAATCACCTCACTATGGGCCAGTGTGCAGACCCATAGTTGTATGTCTTAGCTTTCATTGGGTCAACTTTGGCAGCAGTATCAGTATCTGCCAGCAATGCACACTCTGCTGGCCATATGTGGCTCTGAAAAATAATGGGATGCTAGAGGTCATCATAGCAGAGTGGTTGACCACCTCCTCTCTCTTTGTACAGTTGGTGAGAGGGCAACAGGTGAAATCTGAAGAAAGCAGAGTGATGACTGTCTTTGACTTGTACCCTAATTCACATAGTGCCTCAACTCAGTAGTAAGGGTACTCCAAAAAAACCACGGTGCTCACCACAGCTCTAAAATATGCATCTTCTTTGGGTAGTTCTTCTTGGCATGGCATCTTTTTGAAGAGTTCCATGACAAATCATCTTCCATATTATTTACCCAGCTCTACTAAACTGTCTCATCTCTTTCCCCTGGTGAACACTCAAATAGCTTGAGTTCTCAGTGACCAAAGGGACTCACACCAAACTACTGCCTTGCTTTGTAGACACTACTGCCATAGTTGCCGTGGTTCCATTTTGTCTCTCTAAATATTTCCACTTGCTATTGTCAATGTGGAATGGAGCATGTCCCCCCACTGGAAAATGTCAGCATTCCTATGTTACCTATTGCTAAGCAACATGCAGTGAAATGTATTCCATTTTCTGCTGTTCCCATTTGGCACCTCCCACCATGTTCTTTCATGTTCAGTTCCACAATGTAACAAATAAAAAGACTGTTTTCTATCTTTGGGTGCCAGTGCAAATTGTAGCCATCGTTGGAAGGACAGACACATAAATTGGCAAGGAGAAAATGATTGACATTAGGACCTTTAGTGTCTGCATGTACTGAAGTGCTGCTATTCATTTCAGGACCATGTGCTGCTAAGTGAAGTCCAAAAAAATTTTTTTTTCCACATTAGAACTTCAAGCTGATCAAAGAAACAAACACTTTTAATGAAACATATGCAGGATACTTAGAAGGAGAAGAATCTCAATGCATCTGCTGTGGGACCAGAAGGCTTATCAAAAGCGTGAAGTAGGAGGAGAAAGATTACTAGTGTATGATGCCAGAGGAGGTTACAGAAATATTAAGCAGAAGGAATCTAAACACTTCTATCTAGGAATAGTTGTTGTGTGTCTCTGCATACACAGAGAGCAACATACATTTTCAGTATGAATGAGCTTTATTTTAGTTTAAGAGAATCACCAAAACAAGAAAGAATGAAAGTAAAGTCTCCCAGGTAGAGCACACACAGCATCTGTGTCTCCTCTGTCACAGTCCTTACTGAAGTGATCACAAAAATCTATCTAGATACTTATGTGTTCCTTCACTTTATAATATCTGAGTGACTTGGAACCATGGATCTTATCCTCATTACAGCCCAGTGAGGTAGGGAAGTAGTTTTTTACTGATGTGGAACTGAGGCACAGGGTAGATTAAGTGACTTGCTGAAAATTACATAAGAAGTATGTGACTGAGCCAGAAACTGAAGCTAGATCTCCCAAGTCCCATTCCAGCATCCTATACACTAGAACATTCTTCCAAAATGCTTATATCACTGCAGGAAGAAGAGTCCACGGAGGTATTATGGCTGCCCATCACACTTGGGAAAAGCTCCCTCTAAATCCAGAAAACTAATTGATTATCCTGCTTCAAAACCCTCCTTAAAACTCTCCTTTGCCATGAGGCCTACAAAAACTTGACAATGGTTAGGCTGCTGGTGTGCTGAGACCATTGCCCATCATGCTGACCAATGCTGTCTCATTATTTCCTTCTGCTCCCTTATCCGTGTGTATCCATCTGTTGTCACTTGTCTGATTCTTAGATTGAAAGCTCCTTGGGGCTGGGGCTGTCTTTTTATGCAGTGCCTGGCACAATGGGGTTTTGGTCCATGACTAGGGCTCCTGGGTGATGTGGTAATACAAATAATAATAATGATGATGTGCAGAAAACAAAGGCATAACTGTTACATAACTAAATACACAATACTTATTTTCTAAGCCTATTATGCTTGCATTCAACCACGAACAGTATCCTCCTGCTTTCATTACAATTTAGCCTGGGATTAGGCTCTAAAGGAAATTCAACTCATTACGTGACATGTGAAAGAATAAACACTTCAAAAACCTATACAAAAATACTCACTTATTTTATAAGTGACACCCTGATTTTGTGCAGAGTATATAATGAGAAATGTATCACAAGGGGTTACCAATACAATGTAAAGGCCCAACCCCGCAGTCCGTATTCAGGCAAATCTCCCCATTGACACCCCTTGAGAATTGGCGACTTTATTTGGAGGGGAGGGGTGCATGACCAAAGTCCAGATCAGGGCACAAGACAGCTTTCTGGGGATGTTTAACATCTCAGGTATCGTTTTCTTCCGGTAGTTTATGGGCCCATCAGAAATCCTTGATAAAAATATAGTGCTGCATAAAACCTCACAACTGGAAAAGCCTACAAACGACAGCTATAGACATACACTGCAAATAGATTGCTATGACATCTATTTTAAATATCATGAAAACTGACCAATGTTGTGGCGATCATTTAACCATATTTTACATATGAAAGAAAAGAATACATTTAAAATCAATTTATGTGGAACAGATTTTATTAAACTGATAAATATTGGAAAAGCTGTAATTTTCTGGTGATATTGCATTATGTTTATTACAATCACAAATATCATGTAATTACTTTTTTCTCATACTGCCCAGTGCAGACATGTGGCTTATCTGTTAAAGCCACTGGCCAAATTCTACTCTCCCTTTACCCTTGCAAGCTCATTGAATTCACTGGGGCTGCACAGTAATAGCTAGAAGGAGATTCTGGACCTCTTTTTTATTGTCAGATGAAAATTGTCTCTCTTCAAAAGCTGTCTCTGCAATTATTAACATGTATGTTGCAATTCTGACTATATGTTTTTGATTGTTTGCATTTAGTTAAGTAGGTCTAAGGAAAAGCTTGCATGATTCCCTGTTTTCTCTGTTCTTCTGAGAGTTGATAGTAGTTCCTACAAGATAGTATCTTTAAAAGAAATACTCTCAGAATAAAGTACTCTTCTGCATGACTAAGGGAAACAGAATCTGGTCCTTAATGATTATAAAGGGCTAGATTGTGACTTCAGACTACAGACATGCAAGGCATTATTGCCTGAATTTTGTGAATGGGGATCATCTCTATTCAGAAGGCAACTCAATTGAACCTATTTCCCTTAGATTACAGAAATAATTAGGTCCTGACTTTGTGGGCTGCTGCTTCTTATAGGCATTATATCTTGATAGTTTATGTTAATTACCTGATCTAAATATTCAACATTTATTATACTGGTAAACTGGGGCGGCATAATAACTGTGTCTGGTCACTTTCATTATTATTCCCCCTCTCCCACACTCTCGCCTATAAGATATGGGGTTGAAGATATGCTTAAGTACAGGCCAGGTCTTGTTGATGCATTTTTGCTGCCTGAAAAACCCAATGACTTCACATTTTCTGCTGGTGTTGCTGCTGTAAACCAGTGGAAGATGGGTCAAGGGGAATGCTCTGGGTCTCTGTAGCCAAGGTCAATTTTGCCTGAGGTTACTATCTATATAAAGACCCACTGGCATATGCTAAAACTTCCAGGAGGCAGGTTTAATGTATGCTCTTTACCTTTTAAACATTTGTTCTAAGTTTTACACCTGCAGCTAGGTCTGACTTGGCCAAAAACAGTCCTTTTGCTTTTCCGTACTCTGGAGTTTTGCACCTTAGCCATTACTTCACAGCTAATTATCTTGAACTGTTCAGAGAAAAAGTACAGAATAAAGTGGCTGGTAAGTCAATTATCTTTCAAAGCACCGGATTGCAAAACTGGCATGTATATTACCTGTCTTTTAGTGGGCCTTGTCATCTAACACAAAGGTTACCAAATTGTTGTCCATGTACCATTGATGGTCCATAGAGCAGATGGTGGTTGGCCGTGGAAAGTAGGCTAACCATATGGTTTTGGACCCTCTTTGTTTCCGGCTGCTAAATGTCACTACAAGGCGGCTAAAATAGTTTCCCAGTATTACTTGCCCATCTTAGGGTATGGCTACACTGCAATTGAAGATGTAGATACACGGGAGTTAGCTTTAATCTAGCTGGTGTGAGTACAAATAGCAGTGAAACTGTAGTAGCATGGGCTTCAGTCCAGGCTGAAATCTAGCCCATGCTGAAGTCCATGCTGCCATGGATTCACTGATTTCAGTATTTGCGCTAGATAACGTAAAGCTAGCTTGGAAATGGCTAAAAATGCTGCAGCCACACGCACCTATTATAGAGTAGACAAATGATAAGAAACAGAGGTGATAGCCACATAGGTGTTATGGTGCTGTAGTGTATGAAAGAAGAAGTCTTCTCCTTGGTTGCAAACAGGAAGGTTGATCGTCCACAAGACAAGTAGGCCTGATTCTTCTCTCCCATATATAATTTTTCCGATGATTTGAGTGCAGTCAATCCTGGCTTTATACTAGTGTAAGTGAGTAGAGAATCACGCCCAAAGTCTCTATTAAGTTAGAGAACTGTCTACAATCAAAAAAGATTGAGAAGTCCTCAAATATGTGCTATCCTTTTTTGTATTGCTATGAAACGCAATTAGAAATGATCCTCAAGGTAAAGATTCAAACCTGGAATATTGTGCACCTCAAGGTAAAGTGCTGTGTATCTGAAAATGAAACCCTAGAAAAATCAGAACTTCCTGCATTTTTAAAATCTAAATAAGCAAATTGCAAGCAAAAAACAGCACAGAATTTACTTAAAACACCCACAGTCAAGTGGATTCTGTTACTACTTCCTAGAAGAAAATATCTTTCCTTAAATCTATGTAAGCTAAATACAAACAACCAGCAAATGTAATAAGCACAGTGACATATATGGTAAAGGTTGTAGAGATGGTTCTTGATGTTAAAAGACTTTCATCTTTAGCAATGAGGAAAGATGTTTAAGTTTACTTCAGGAAGCATAAAATGACCCACATAACGTAGATTTGAATCTTTGAAAGGATGAATGTATGTACTAGCCATTGCTAGGTAGAGTGGTCATCATCTTCTCTAATTCTCTTTAAAAAGGTTGTCCCAATATAACTACTTGGAGATCTGAAGATTAGCACCTACATTTGGGTTAACTCAATCTAATTGGATGCCACTTTTGGCATGAATATAGCTCATACACTGGTTGCTAGTTCTTGATGTTTGAAACACTGTCCTTTCATACCTACTTTTCTTATGAATAAAATCTCTGTAGTTCTGTTTATTAATAGAGTATTTATGCTGCAAAAGATAATAAAGTTTAACTGTTCAAGACACTGTTTAAATTCTTTGAATTGCAGGAAGGGGCTTTGACCTGGGAGGGGACCTGGCAACACAAGTATTTCTCCTCTGAGCATGCTTAGTCCTTAGACTAGCAAGTGTCAAGTAAACTTTCTAAGCTCTTCCTGTACATGTAATGCACACTGATGATCCAAATGTTGGTAAGAAAAGTAATCCTTTAAATGAATGACTATTTATGAATGCTGTTATGAGGAGTATTTCTCATACTGGCAGTGACCAGTTAAAGAGGGGCCGGAGAGCCCAATTAGCCCATTCTGTGGAACCTGAAGGGGAGACAGGTAATTAAGGATTAGATCCAGCTGGGGAGAACCAGACTGGGTGGTTTCTATAAAAGAAGGACTGTTGGGCAGTAGAGAGAGGAGACCCAGGTGAGTGGTAGTTGGGATCTTGCTCTGGGAGAGGAACCACAGAGGGACCTGCAGGAAGGAGCTTGCTTCGTAGGACCATCCCTGAAGGGAGAGGGCAGCTGAAGGGAAGGAGACTCCTAAAGCAGGCCTGGGACAAGCAAAAGTCCTGGGAAGAATCCCTGAGGGTCACTGGCTCAGGAGGGGCTGGATCTCCAAGAAGAAAGTTCTGGGAAGTAGCACTTTATAATGGCATGAGAAAGACTCTTCAGAGTCCGTGAGATTGGTGAAGAGTCCGTGGAGGACTGAGCCCAGGAAGGGTGGAAGAGGTTTTGTTCCTCTGAGATTTGAGTTGGGATGTTGTTACCTCAGAAAAGGTGGAACTCAGCGTGACCTGGCATGGGAGCAAAGTCACTGCACAGAGCACTGAAGTCTGGAGGAGGAGGGTGAGGCAGAGGGGGCCCAGTGCTGGCTCTTGCCATGAGGAGGTACTCTGGGAGGCAGAGTCTATGACAACCAGAAATTTGGCCATCACATCCACTTTTGTTTCTTAGCCTTCTAAGAGCAGATGTTCTGATTTAACAGAGAACTTAAAAATGTGTTTTATCCCCATTGAAGTCAATGCGATTTAAACATGTGCATATGGATAAGCATGTGCTTGGGCGCATTGCTGAATTATGGCCAGAATGAGCACTTCCCTCAACAAGTGCTAAGATCACTCCATCAAAGCAATGTGCTTCCATCATTAACAGCAAAAAGCAGTTGCAAACCCACTATTGTCACATGGTCATCTTTTTGGCATCAAAATTCCCTTCATCAGAATCTCATTGAACATCTAACTGCTAAGAAGCATGCTCTGCTGGTAGCCTCAGAACAAGTTTTACTCTTTTAAATTACTATTGGTTATAGTACTGATGACCAATAATACTATGTATTTACATCTTTCAGTTGATTAAAGATGAATTAATGGGATCATATTAATTAATTAAGGTATCTCTGAAGTAGCAATATATTATCTCCATTTTACATATTGGCAAACAGAAGATCAGAGAAGTTAAGTGACTATTGCAAAGATTATCTAGCAAGTCACAGGCAGTTGCAGGATTAGAACCCAGATGTCCTGGGTACTAGGTCACACTGATTCTCCTTTGTGTGCCATAGCCAATGAAAATAAATTAGATTTTTCTTTTTTCCAGTGTTTGAAATATTTCCTATTGCACCAGAGCACTAGGAACTCACTAGAGATGTCATTCAGAGTTGTTGTTTCAAAATGCATCTGTAAATGAATATTAATTGAAATGGCTCATGAAAATGTGCAAACTTGCTTTGTTACAATGTTTTTAGTATGCAATGAATGTCTAAAGCAGGACTCTCTGTATTCGTATTTTAACTTTTAAACTATTTCATTTGCATGTAAAGAATGTGCAAAATCTGTTTGTTGAAATTTGAGCCTTTAGAAATGAAAATAAAAAATTCACCAACTTGAAAAGAGCTGTTAGGTACATAAATAATTTGATCAGCTCTCAGCAGGGCCCCTGGAACTGACAATCTAAACTACTGCAATGGCTTGGCATCCCCACAAAAAAAACCACATGTTGAAAAAGAAGCGTCTCTAAGATGGCTTCCCAGAAAGCAGTGTGATTATCTATTAGACAAAATATATCCAGTGAGATAGACAGTGAAACAAGTGAAAGAAGTACACTCTGGTGTCTGACTTGAACAGATGAACAATGCTACAAGGTTCTGTCAACACTTAGAGACACCATCACCTCTGAACAAGTACTCTGCCTAATAACAGAATACAGCTGTAAACATATCATTTATTGGACATTGCGGTGATGCTGTGCAAAGGTCACCACAGCTTTGTGTAAACTGGCTTGCCAGGGCTTTCTTCTGTGAAAGATAAAAGCAAATGACCTGTAGGTATGATCCCTAATAATATCTACATCTGTGTGTGTGCTAAATTTACATTCCATGCTTCCTTTTGCATAAACTGGATCCAAAACAAGGACTCATTAAACTACAAAGTGAAACACGGGACCAGATGCAGCCAATGTGTGTGTGTGTGTGGGGGCTCCTGAGAAGGAGAGGGCAAAGGAGCCATTCGTGTCTCTCCCCCATCATGGGGTCTGTGCTCGTCTGGTCCTTGAAGGAATTTTGAGCCCTGGAATGCCCAAACTATGCGAGCTGTCACTGTGTCCCCAAGCTATTCTGGCATTGAGGATTCCTGGAGGTCAAGGGTGAGCTGCCAATGCCCCTTTTGTCTTCCCATGCCCATTATATGAAGGTGGGTGATGTCACATAGCGTATCCAGCTGAGGACTCTGTAGGTGTGAAGGTATCCTTGGGAAGTATCAAGTGGGCATAGCTATATGACAGTTCCCATCCCAGACCATGGTGTAGGTGACAGGGCTGGAGGAAAAGAGGTTTGGCTGGAGCATCTCTACACTCCGGTGATTCTTGGGTGCTGGACTGGTTCATCTGGCTCATGAGCAGTTGAATATAAATTAGAACAGCCTTACTCACCTCCTGGGAGTTTTGTGAGCATTAGTTAGTTAATGTTTTCAAAGTGATTTGTCAATATAAAGCACCATATAAATACTAAGGCCCAGATCCACATAGATTCTGAGGCACCTAAACACCAGACTTCCCAGCTCTGGCTACATGGAGATCCACAAAACTACTGTGAAACCCAGTGGGCACCAAAACTCATTTGGCATCTAAATTTTCAGAGTAAATTTCTCTAGGTGCTTACGTTTCTGCTTCTGGGCATGCACACTGTTGCCTCACTCTTGGAGTCTAGATGCCTATCTCCAACCTATACCTCTAAGCAATTCACAAACCAGGAAAGATAAGCATTTGGCCACCTAAGTCACGTGCAGAGCCGGATCCAGCAGGTGTGCTGAGAGGTTGCCTAATGGATTGGGTCCCATTCAAAATCTGGCTGGAGGAAGGATAATTTTTAGCTAAGGGGTTATAGCACTCACCTGGATGTGGAAGACCCAGGTTCAATCCCCCCCTCTCTGCCAGAGGGAGAGAAAGGATTTGAACAGGGGTCTAAAAGTTATAAATGGGCTCCCTCACCATAGAATCATAGAAGATTAGTGTTGGAACAGACCTCTGGAGGTCATCTAGTCCAACCCCCTGCTCAAAGCAGGCCCAACACCAACTAAATTATCCCACCCATACCATCTCCTCCTCCTTCTCCTCCAGCTAGTTTGGTGAACCTAACCTATTCCTTAGGGAGCAAAGTCAACTGATTCCAGACAGCGAGTTCATGGATTGCAAAGCAAAGCTAGGCACCTCCCCAATGCCCTGACTTTGTCATCTATCTTAGAGAGGGGTGGGACCTAGCATACACCCCTCTCATCAGCATCTGCCAGTGGCTAGCTTTTCTGGGGGAGCTGCCTAGTGTACTAGTTTTCATGGATTGCATTCTTAGACCCCTCTCATTGCCCATTCATTGCATAGGGAGCCTAGATGTGGATTCAGGCTTTGGGGATCACCATGTTGTTCCTGTGACTTTTTTTTAGGAACCTGAAAGTTAGGTGCCACAGTACTCAGTGTTACAATGCCTAAGTCCCTTTGTACATTCCACCCTAAGGCCCACACGCTTTGCTGTACTCAGTAATGACTGGGCCTAGCAAAAGGGGCTTGGTTCTGACCTTGATGGAATTTAGAGCAGCCAGAGACTGGTCTAGACTCTGCCAGATGGTAAAGGTAAATAACATGGGATGGATACTCAGCAGTTGTAAACTAGCATAACTGCATTGAAGTCAATGAAGCTACAGCAGATGAGGATCTGGCCATTTGTGTCTGTAAAAGACCACACACATCTGTGATTCTGCATAATCAGAATAATACACTAGTTTTGGCCTAGTCAGATTCAGGCAATTCCAACACTCCTGCCCATTCATCCACAACCATATATCCAACCAAACCTAACACTCCAACCAAATTATCTCCTTCTCCCCTGCTTCATCACATTTTCATTCCTTCTCCCTTGAAATGGACTGGCTTCTATACCTCCCCTATGCATTCTACGTGTCAACAGACTCAGCAGGCATATCCAGAGCACTTATATTAGGAGGGACATGTATGAAGAGATCTGGAAAGAGGGCACGCTCTGCATATATAGACACAAAACCAGGTGGAATGTGTGGAGGAGTTACCCCTCTGAGTCATTTGCTCACTCCGTCCCTAGTCCTGAGCTTGCTTCCCACACAAGATGCCAGACCCTGTGTTGCAGCTGATAATCTTGAATTTGAGCCAATACAGATTTTTCATCACAATTTTTGTAGTAAAGTGGTCATTAAATGGTTAACTGGGTCACCTCCAGTATTAGGGGATGGAGGCATGCCCCATCCCTCCCTTACTTCCTGTTGTAGTCAGTGAGAGTTTTCCCCCACTCTGTTGTGAATGCAGTTGTATAGAGCAGCAAGTTCCCAGCCTGCAGTTCTGTGAATAGACTTATTTTTGTGGCCCTGAGTGGTCCCCTTACAAAGATTTGGCTTGTATATGCAGCACAGCCCACAGGATATAGATTATGAACATTCACCTCTCTGCTAGAGCTACATGTCTAGGGTGCCTTCCAATTCCTGTGACAAGCATTGAAGGGGGAAAAAAAGACTTTTAATTCCAATGACGTCAATACACATTCCCCAGACTATTCAGAGAAATAATAAGAGAAACATCTTTGCAGGGGTGTAAACAGAGCTCATTGTATGAAGCCAAACAGAGGAGGAGGTAGTTGGAGGCAGCAGCACAAGGAGTTTCCAAGATTGGTTTAATATTCATTGGGCACACCAGCATGTAACCATGCTTATTTCAGGCCCTGATCACATGGTACCTTCCCCAAATTGTTGATAATCATGTCAGGTTACTCAGGAGAGGCCAATGTTTTTGGCGATGGTAGCAGGTAATGACTATTCCCATCTCAGCAAATCTCTAATGCAAAGTTATACAGAGGAAATATTACACATTAATCTCCTAAACCTACATTCCTAAACCAATATTTTTTTCATACTATAAATGCCTTTTTTAATACACTGAACATTATAAAGGAAGATTGTTGATTTTTGATTCATGACTGTTGATCATTATTTGAGCTGAAATGTTTGGTCTGGTGAGTTGTGTTTGTTTCTAGTGTTTAAAGTAAAAATGTAGTGGTCATTCGTCAGCTGCCTCTTGCTGCTGCAGGGTTTCTAGATACCTCATCTGCTCCAGACTCACAATGCAGTTCATCAGGGTTAAAAATGAAAGGAAGGCACAGCTGGATCTATGTCCAATACTCAGACCTCAGACACCTGTCACATAGTAAACTGGTCCTTTCCAATGCAACGGTAAGGAAATGTTTATTATGTATATTACTGTAGTGCTGAATGGCCCCAGCTGAGATTGGGGCCTTTGTTGTGCTGGGCGTTGTTCATACCCATGGTAAGCAACAGCTCCTACCCTGAGGAGCTTACAGTCTTTATAGATAAAACAGAACAAGGATGAATTATTTTATTGCATTTCACAAATGAGGCCATGATGCACAGAAAGGTTAAATAAGGACACACAAGAAGTCTGTGGCAGAGATATGAAACTAGATCTCCTGAGTCCCACTTCTGTATCTTAATCACAGACCATTCGTCGGATCAGTGTTTGAAAGCATTCTTTCCCTCACAGTGCATCACAACTAGAGTGTTTTTTTTTCATTAGTGACAACAAACATAATGCTAAACCGAGTAGAATTTGCTCTGCATTTAACATTTATGTCAATGGAGCTATGTCAATTTACATCAGCTGAGGATCTCTCCCTCTGTTCATTAGAGGGAGAAAGGGAACTGCAAGCATCTCACTGAAGGCAGAATTTGGTCCTTGATGTGCAGAGAATCACAAATTTGTAGGTAATTGATATGGGGATATTTGTGTATTTTACCAGTATCTTTAAAGTATTGACTTAGCACAAAATATTTTTATTTTTGTAGATGTGCTGTATCTTATAAGAAACTTGAGTCATTAAAAAAACCAACAAGATACAAATATAATTTAACAAATTCCTTGTGTATCAAATTAACTTGGGTGGTCTAAACATTATCAAACCCCTAAGGGATTGGAGAAAATATCTAACTCAAGAAATGTGTTAGAGTATCTACTATAGCGGCAACCTGTTTAGTTTTTGTCAATATGTTTTCTTTTAGGAAGACTCATTCTTTTCTGCTCATATTGAAAGCATCCCAGTCCCTCTGGAAGCAAAGGATTAACATCTCAATGGGTGGCACCAAGCATTTTTCAACATGTGTGGTGTGGTAGCTTTTTTTGGTGGTCTTGATACAAAGGGTCATGTTTAAGTACTGTAAGATACACTTAATAAGGGTATATCAGACTGGAAAAAAACAGACGGAAAATACTGTTAATTTCTGCAGCAAAATAGGGTTATGGTTATGGTCATGTGACTGTTTATATACTAATGAACAATCTTTCTTTATATTTGTCAATAACATAAGGTAGCTTTATCAAGTCAGTTTTTAATGGACTGAATCATTGAAATCAAAACAGTGAACCAAATTCTGCTTTCACTTACTCCCTCATTGGGGATGATCAGTGCAAATTTCATTCTTAAAGCAGCCAACAGATGATAGTTTGATTAAAGGCATGCATTCCTGATTTGGGGTGTGGTGACTACATGGCAGCATGCAGGCAGGGCCAATGGCATGTGAAAAAAAAATGACATCCTGGCAGAAGAAAACACCTATGTTCACAGAATTTCATAGACTCTTGTTTATAATAATGTTGAGAAGCTGCCTAGTGATGGGCAAACCTCAAATGGATAAGTGATCTAATTCAGTTGATATAAGCAACTAAAAGATCTGATCCTTATCGATACTTCTAGGGACAGATTGTCAGCTGTTAATGGACAAGCTGTGTAAATTAGCTATGCTGATTTACACTAGCTGAGAATCTGTCCCTAAAGTCTGCAAAATTGCCCTGACAGATGGGCAGTCTTTCAGGCTTTAGAAATGCGTAGTTCATTCCTTGTTGTATTTGGAAGTTTCCATATCTGGCACTAGCCCTGAATCAGGAAAGAAAGGTGTTTTTTTAAATTTAAGAAGTGTCAGTTTAGTTTTTGTGTAAAACTTTGGTTCATTTATCAGAACTGGTTTGCCCATCGGTAAACCACCATTGATTAGCATCTTTGTGGTCCAAATCTGCAGCCTCTACTGTATTCTAGAAATAACAATCAATCCCTATAAACATGCTTATGGCAGAATGCATCTCAAATATTCTCTCCCTGGATGTCAGAAGTTAGGTAATGACCCTTGCACTTTTATATGTAATGTTATATGCTATCCTAGATGGATGTAAGAGTGACAAATGCCTTCTTCGACATTCAGATAGTTAAAGGACTGTGCCCATGTCTCTCCCAGTGAACAGATCCAGACTTAGCTTCTGTGCTTCATACTTTTGTCAGCTCCAAACTGGCCTGCAATAACTCAATCTGCCTAGAAAAGACACTAGTTTCACATAAAGCTATATCTTATGCTGAATGTAGATATGCACCTCTTGAGCAGGGAAGGCTATTGAGAGCTCATCAAATCACAGCTCTATACATTCCTCCAGCTCCCAATTCATTACTAGATATTACTCAAAGGGCTGGCCCTGCCCTTTAAAACCCTCCATGGGTAAGGTCTGGTTTTCATACAAGTTGCCTCTACATCTGTGACCCTTCAAGGCAATTGCATTAAAAAACCCCCAACAACCTTAGTTTTAAATGTTTGAGAGCAGAACATAAGAACATAAGAATCGCCGTACCGGGTCAGACCAAAGGTCCATCTAGCCCAGTATC
Organism: Mauremys reevesii; assembly: GCF_016161935.1. Taxonomy (NCBI): domain Eukaryota; kingdom Metazoa; phylum Chordata; order Testudines; family Geoemydidae; genus Mauremys; species Mauremys reevesii. Next base: position 19,254,504 of record NC_052628.1, on the reverse strand, counting down.
TGTCTACCGACAGTCGCCAATGTCAGGTGCCCCAGAGGGAGTGAACCTAACAGGCAATGATCAAGTGATCTCTCTCCTGCCATCCATCTCCATCCTTTGACGAACAAAGGCTAGGGACACCATTCTTACCCATCCTAGCTAATAGCCATTTATGGACTTAGCCACCATGAATTTATCCAGTCCCCTTTTAAACATTGTTATAGTCCTAGCCTTCACAACCTCCTCAGGTAAGGAGTTCCACAAGTTGACTGTGCGCTGCATGAAGAAGAACTTCCTTTTATTTGTTTTAAACCTGCTGCCTATTAATTTCATTTGGTGACCCCTAGTTCTTGTATTATGGGAATAAGTAAATAACTTCTCCTTATCCACTTTCTCAACATCACTCATGATTTTATATACCTCTATCATATACCCCCTTAGTCTTCTCTTTTCCAAGCTGAAGAGTCCTAGCCTCTTTAATCTTTCCTCGTATGGGACCCTCTCCAAACCCCTAATCATTTTAGTTGCCTTTTTCTGAACCTTTTCTAGTGCTAGAATATCTTTTTTGAGGTGAGGAGACCACATCTGTACACAGTATTCGAGATGTGGGCATACCATGGATTTATATAAGGGCAATAATATATTTTCAGTCTTATTTTCTATCCCCTTTTTAATGATTCCTAACATCCTGTTTGCTTTTTTGACCGCCTCTGCACACTGCATGGACATCTTCAGAGAACTATCCATGATGACGCCAAGATCTTTTCCTGACTCGTTGTAGCTAAATTAGCCCCCATCATGTTGTATGTATAGTTGGGGTTATTTTTTCCAATGTGCATTACTTTACATTTATCCACATTAAATTTCATTTGCCATTTGGTTGCCCAATCACTTAGTTTTGTGAGATCTTTTTGAAATTCTTCACAATCTGCTTTGGTCTTAACTATCTTGAGCAGTTTAGTATCATCTGCAAACTTTGCCACCTCACTGTTTACCCCTTTCTCCAGATCATTTATGAATAAATTGAATAGGATTGGTCCTAGGACTGACCCTTGGGGAACACCACTAGTTACCCCTCTCCATTCTGAGAATTTACCATTAATTCCTACCTTTGTTCCCTGTCCTTTAACCAGTTCTCAATCCATGAAAGGACCTTCCCTTTTATCCCATGACAGCTTAATTTACGTAAGAGCCTTTGGTGAGGGACCTTGTCAAAGGCTTTCTGGAAATCTAAGTACACTATATCCACCGGATCCCCCTTGTCCACATGTTTGTTGACCCCTTCAAAGAACTCTAATAGATTAGTAAGACACGATTTCCCTTTACAGAAACCATGTTGACTATTGCTCAACAGCTTATGTTTTTCTATGTGTCTGACAATTTTATTCTTAACTATTGTTTCAACTAATTTGCCCGGTACCGACGTTAGACTTACCAGTCTGTAATTGCCAGAATCACCCCTAGAGCCTTTTTTACATATTGGCATTACATTAGCTAACTTCCAGTCATTGGGTACCGAAGCCAATTTAAAGGACAGGTTACAAACCTTAGTTAATAGTTCCGCAACTTCACATTTGAGTTCTTTCAGAACTCTTGGGTGAATGCCATCTGGTCCCGGTGACTTGTTAATGTTGAGTTTATCAATTAATTCCAAAACCTCCTCTAGTGACACTTCAATCTGTGACAGTTCCTCAGATTTGTCACCTACAAAAGCCAGCTCAGGTTTGGGAATCTCCCTAACATCCTCAGCCGTGAAGACTGAAGCAAAGAATCCATTTAGTTTCTCCGCAATGACTTTATTGTCTTTAAGCGCTCCTTTTGAAAGCAGGACTTTCTTCAAGACGGGTACCAAATATGGAACTCACTGGGGCTCAAAGATCATAATAATGACAGAATAAAATACACTAAAATAATAATTAAAAAGCATTTTCTGAATTTGGAACAGACAGTAAATATATAACGGTGAGAGTGAAAAATGGAACAGAAGGAAATGGGAACAAATATATGCACAGAGGCAGCCAGTTCTAACAAAAACATATTTGGGAGTAAAAGTTTTAAGGGTTTTTAATGGAGAGATGGACCAATAGGGATTTCAGAAGACAGTGAGTTACACACCTTAAGGGTCACCACAGCAAAGGGAAGACGACCTGCCAAATTAAGACACGATACTGGCATTGCCAAAAGGCAGGAGGAGTGTGATCATATATGCTTATCAGGATAAGACTGAAATACAGTCATGATTTCCTGGGCTTTAAAACCCAACAGTTCTATCTTACAGCCATCCCACCATTTTATAGGCAACAATCCTAGTAGCCCAAAGTGGTTATAACATTCTCACTTTTGCTCAGATACACAGCTACATTCTGAACAAGTGTCAAGCAATGGAGAAGCCCTGACGAAAGTGCTACAGAGAAAGAATCCTCATGGTTGCAAGTTTCTCTGCTGAGAACATTATGGGATAAATGAGATTTGTACAACATTTGACACTTGACTTTCTATGGAAAGGACATTGTTGTAAGATGCACCAACTTACTTTACCTTAATTCATAAACTTAAAAAAACCCCAAACCCTTAATAACTGGGGACAAGAAGCAGCAACTCTACTTTTACTGAGAACCTCTCTCCAGCAGCAAGACTTCCATTTTGTCAGCTGTGAATAAAGAGTAACTCCAGTGCAGCCAGCCAGAAACATCATACAAAAATCCCTTGGATTCCAGGGCATAGACTCAAATTACAGGGCCCATGAGGCAAGAGATAAGCAGCTGTGTATCATCAGTGACCCTGTTATATTCTACCGTCTGTTTAGAAATGATCTCTCCAAGTAGCTTTATATATTTGGGAGACAGAAAAGATCCTTGAGATCTTTCCACATTCCAAGTCTCCCTGTGCTCACAAACAATTTATCAGTCACCATCAACTAACTTCTGTTGCACCACAGAAGAACAGCTCCAAACACACAAACAACATCCCTTAGTCACTGGAACAGGAACAAATGGTTTATTGTATCACAAGCAGCTGACAAGTCCAGCATAACCAAAATGTTGAGCTGACCTCATTCTAAAATCAGCAGGAAACCATTCATGAATATAACAAATACAGTCTTAACACCAATCTGGAACACAGACAAGAATTTATCCATGTATGCCTAAATGCATTACCTTCTCAGTTACCCTCTTAGCCTTCTCACTCAGCTTTTCATAAATGGGCGATTTGCTACTAGAAGTCACTAGCAAATATCTCAACTCTAAAAGACAGTTTCTGGAGTCACTGATAAAGCCTGTGATTAATAGCACCACAACCACACCACTGTAGGCAGTAATCAGTAAAGATGAGGGCCATAATCACACATGGGCTTCAAGAATTCCAGAAGACCATGGACATCTGCATCCATAAATGATGTTGACCTCAAATCAGGGAAAGACAGTCCCCTGGGAGCCAATGGCTTCTGCAGTGAAAAGGATCATAGCATCATAGAAATGTAGGGTTGGAAGGGACATCAAGAAGTCATCAAGTCTAACTCCCTTCATTGAGGCAGGACCCAGTAAACCTTGACCATCCCTGACAAATGTTTCCCCAATCTTTTCTTAAAACCCACCAATGATGGGGATTTCACAGCCTAATTTGGAAGCCTATTCCAAAATTTAGCTACCCTTAGAGTTAGAAATTTTTTCCTAATACCTAACCTAAATCTCCCTTGCTGCAGCTGAAGTCCATTACTTCTTGTCTTGCCATCAGTGGACATGGAGAACAATTGATCACCATCCTCTTTATAACAGTCTGTAATGCAGGGGGGGAGGGGGCACTCACCTCTTGAGCACCTCCTAGTGGCTGAGTGTGGTACTGCAGTCCTTATCTCACCCCTGGTGCTCCCTGCAGGCTGCTAGCTGACCTTGATGGGTCTTTTGTGGTTTAGCCCTGAGTCACAAAGTCCAAATGAACCCCTTCTGAGGTATTGAAGAGTCCAATAACAGTCTATTTGCCCTCACTAGGATCTTCAGCTCTAGGATCTTTCAGTTCAGTTCTTTGTTTGGGCTCCGAAATAAGGCCTGTCCCCTTCTTAGATTTGTGGCTGGTAGGAGAACCCAGGTCCACCCACTACTCTGGGTTCCAACCCAGGGACCTTGTAAACTGCAGCTATGCCTTACTTGATTTCAGTTCAATGCTGCTTCTTCCTTGGGCCTGAGCCTACCTGGCCCCTTTTAACTACATTCTTACCTCAGGGTTAAGGTTTATAGGTCCCCTTTCCCTGCAAATCCATGTTAAGCAAATGCAGCCAGAAACAAACTCTGGTTATCCATTGAGCTCTTTTGGCCAAAGAGAAGCACCCTTTTTCTTCACTCTGGTCCCAGTGAGGAACTGACCTGCTAAGGCCCTGCAGCTCCTTTTATCTGAGCCATCTGGCTGCTTCTGTGAGGCATCTCTAGGCAGGCCTGGAGGATTCACTTTCACTGTTCCTTTTCTGAGGTGGGGTGTAGTAGGACTGTGGGGCTTCCTGTTGAGAGCCACAAAGGTCAGGTTCACCCAATCACCCAGCCCTTAACATATTTGAAGACCGTGATCAGGTCCTACCTCTGTCTTCTTTTCTCAAGACTGAACATGCCCAGTTTTTTAACCTTTCCTCATAAAAAGTTTGGAAAACCTGACTTATCTTTTTTTGTTGCTCTCTGCTGGACTCACTCCAGTTTATCCACATCTTTCCTAAAGTGTGGAACACAGAATTGGCCACAATACTCCAGCTAAGGCCTCGCCAACACCAGGTAGAGTTAGATAATTACCTCTCATGTCTTACATACGACACTCCCCAGAATGATACTAGCTTTTTCCATAACTGCATCCCATTGTTGACTCATGTTCAGTTTGTGATCCATTATAATCCCTACGTCCTTTTCTTCAGTACTACCACCCAGACAGTTATTTTCCATTTTGTTTTTGTGCATTTGATTTTCTTTCTTAAGTGTAGTAGTTTGCACTTGTCTCCATTTAATTTCATCTTGTTGATTTCAGCAAGGATGAACAGATCAGTTTACAATCTACCTTATCTACAGGCATCCTTGAATAACTAGACAATGTACTGCCTGAAAACATCCATTTAGATTGCTCCTCCTTGTGTCTATGGATCAGGACAAGTAACATTTCTCTCATAGCAGAAGATCTGCTCTGCAACCATCTCTCCATTCTGAAGCCCAGATACTTAAACTCCTGGATATCAGGATTAAACCATTGTGCCATCTAAGCACAAGAAAGCCAATGAACTGCACAGGGCTAAGGAGTTCAGAGTGTTCTCTAACATCAGTTAAGAACAGTCAATAAAAACGCCAGCTTTTCCTCAGCAACAGTAAGAAGATAACTTGAATTAGCATATTCAGTGTCATGAAATAACCTACATGTACCTGGTAGAAATATATTTAATGATCAGTGGAACATAATATGTTAAAATGCATTTAGTGGGTTTCATATGCATCATCTTTTTCCCTTAAAGAAACTGATGAGGGCTCATAAGGCCAACAGATTATCAAATTCAACCTGCAGCCTACTTCTATCTCAAATGGAAACAATTTAAAAATCAATTCTGGTTATGTTGAACAAATACTGTAAAGAAGCACTGCTTTTAGTTATGGTACTGTCTGGGCTGGTGCAACCACCAGGTGAACTAGGTGGTTGCCTAGGACGCCAAGTGTTTGGGGGTGCCAAAAAGCGGTCTCCTGGTTCGGCAGGGAGGAGCTGCCTTCCGGAGGCACTGGAGAGCCAGAGCATCAGCGGCGAGCCCCAGCCATGGAGGAGCTGGCGTGGCGCGGGGCGGGGGGAGGGGCAGCAACCCTGCAAAGGCAGCAGCGCTGCTAGCGGGGAGCAGCTGTACCCCCTGTCCCTCCTGCCCAGGCTGCAGCCTGATGCCCCCCCGGGGGCTCCTGAAGGCTGCAGCAGATGCATGTAGGCCCCAGCCCCCGTACACCCCCCAGCACCACCCTCGCTGCGCTTGGGCTCTGCGGCTCCTGGGCATGTGAGCCGCTGCCAGGGCGCGGGGCCCTGAGCCTGCTCTGGGAGTTCAGGGGGTGGGGAGGGGGGAACCTGGTCTGGGGAGCAGCCCCTGGGCATGGCTGCCCCCTGGGGTCTATAAAGGTTCATTGGGATTTGCTCCTCAATGAACTGAACGCACAGGGGGGCCAAGTTGGAAGTTTCGCCTAGGGCGCAAAATATCCTTGCACCGGCCCTGGGTACTGTACCGCAGCAAAGGACACACGAGGAAGCCAATGGCAATCCTATCTTAGAATTGTGAAAAACTACCCATCACCAGGCATCTGACCATAATCCCACCATAGTGAATTCTCTGCTGCCTGAATCTGTCAGGTTTACAGCTGCTTTATGCATGTTTTGCACATGTGGACTAGTGCAAAGTGGCTATGGCAAGGCCATAGATCTAAGCCTTTGGAAACAAGATAGTATCTCTGAGCCATGTACAGATGTGTACATTACCATATTCCTTTGCCAAAATGACTCACAAGTGATAATAGCTTTAGGTTCAAGAAATTCCATTAAAAAACCTTAGAAAAAAATCTATGGTAAGAATATTTACTCCAACAGGTCTGTCAATCTTTCTTGCACCTGTTAGCATGCTTAAGAAATGGCTTTTTATAATTCGCTCATCTTATTGCAAGCTTTAAAAAATTCACAAAAGTAGTTCCAATTATTCAAATTGTTTTGTAAAACATAAAATTAAGAACACATCCTATAATAAGCGTAATAAACTTAGCAACTAGGTATAAATAAAATATAGGTTATTAAAGTACTGTAATATGATGGTAAAGAGCTTATAAGCTCTTGTAATTAAATGTGTTGCATGTAAACAATTCTGCTGCTAGTTTAACCATTTTCAGCAACAGCAATGTAGGAGATTTCTTGAGAATGCCAAGTGGAAAGATACTGTTTCCATTATTCTCTTTCTTTCATTGATTAACTCACAAATGCATAATAAATGTATGAAATGCATTAGTTTGCAATAGATACTAGTGTTAAGGCATGAAGGCTTATGCTTTGCCTTCTTGCCATTTGAAATAGGAAGCCAAGATGAGTATGACTACAAGTTCCATGCAGTGAATTAGGGAGGTCATTATTCATTTTAGAAGAAGTCCCATCCAATAATGGAAATGCTGAAGGTTATTACAATAATAAATGAGTTGGCAATGTGATTTATGTAAGAAGCTAATGTACTTTCTTATGGAACTCTATTTAATTTCTTATAAATCCTGGACTTAGTGGACAAAATCTGACTCTCAGAGTCACTCAGTCTAATGCATGCAGAACTGTGAGTTCATGTGGTTCATTTCTTGTTGTCCAAACAGCTGTTCTTGATAGTTCTCCCTGCAGGTATCTGTTTGGGGATTAGTAATGCTTCACATGGTCATGCATCACAAGAAGTGGATGTGTAATTACATTAAATATGCTTCATCTCCTTAGATTCACTTATCCTGAATCATTGATATTGGCTCAACCCAATGAAATTTCTCCATAGACTGTTTTACTTTTTAGCACAACAGATCCTGCTTCAAATAAGAGGCTTGCATAACACAGTATTCAAGCTTAGATTAAAGGAAAAACAATTTCTCTCTCTTCACTATGCTTTCAAAAACTTGCCTTCCAAAAATGCCCATTGATTTAAACATTCCAGTTTACATAGGCCCCTGCTTACTCATCCCATTCTTGTATATATGTGAACAATGAATCCACAAAACTCAGTTTGTAGAACATCATGATTTCTTTAAGACAATACTGCCATGTTTCAAACTGTTTTGAGCCCATTGTACAAAGAGGAGAGGTGACAGTGAGGTAAGAGAACTCATGCCCAGCATAGTACCATTGGTAATTCTGATTATTGAACTAGAAAAATGCCTGGGCATGTGGAATTATGTTTAATGCATGTTCCTGACACTTTTGGTGCTAAGATTCAAATAGAAGAACCACATGATCCACTAGTTCTGCAGTTTAGTGTTGAAGGGTGATTCTTGGCAGACTTCCACTGAAAACAAGTTTCTTTACTGTACAAGCAAACTTTTCTAAAACCCTTCTTTCTTCTCTCTCTGTGGAGTAATACCGCAACCTGTTGCCACCAATTTCTTCCATGTTTCAGATTTTCTGGTAATGCACATATTCTTTATTAATGAAGTAAAAAAATCTGCCAGGAATGATGCATCTGAAACTTGAATTTAATAAACAGAAGAGAGTGGAAAGTGAAAAGAATCAGTTAAAGTTCCAGATTGGGATATTTTTGCTGGGAATGCACCAGGTCTTGTATATCCTTAAAAAAATGCTCTGATTTCCAACAATTCATTTCTAAGAATTCCAATCAGTGTCTCAAGAATGGATCAACTTAAATTCCTTGGAGATATAATTAAGGCACAATACAGCCTATGCTATTCTAATACTTGGGAGAGTCTCTCCTGCAGCCAAACGCTACTTAGTGCAAGACACTGTATTTGTGGGAGTGTATTGTGAGAGCCAGTCTGGGGTAGCTCTAGCATGAGTTAGAGCAGTCTAGGGGTTTCTTTCATGTACGCCTGCCGTGGATCAGCCTGGCATAGGATGGCTCCTCTCTGTCCACTCACTACCCTGCTGTGCTGCCTCTGCTGTGATGGATGGAGTGGTTGCAGCTGGCTCTGCTTTACACCAACTCTCCCTCAAGTGGGGGAGTTCTCAACTAGCCAGATTCAATCACCTCTCTCATGCCTGACTGGCTCAAATGGGTTTTGGATCACAACTGAAAGCCTGCCCTCTAGACTACACATAATCATACATAGAAGTGGTTGAAATATTTCATTTGAAACGAATGGAAAATGACCATTTTCAACAGTGAAAATTTTTGCAGAATATTTTGTTCTCCAAATGTTTTGCCTTTTTAGTGAGAAATGCAAAAAACAACCATGTGGGAAAAACTAGTTTTTGAAACCAAAATTCAAAAAGTTTTGGTTTGTTTTTCTCCCTTTTCTCCTCTTCTCTCCCCCCCCCCCATTTCAGGGGCAAAATGGGGAAAAGAAGAAAGGTAGAAAGAAGAAAAATGGAGAGTGAAGGGGAAAACAAAACCTGAAAAACACAAAAATTAAAATGGAAAATGAGCTAGTGAAGAGAATGTTAGCAACAGTAGGTTGTCATCCTTAATGAGTACCAGTACTAGAGGGAATTGAGACTCACACTTTGCCAGAGGGTGTCACAGATATTTGCCGACTGCAGCGGAATGGTGAAACTCAGGAATCATAGGTTCCATTTCAGGCTCTGGAGAAGAGTGTACATTAGTGGTCACAGATTCTGTCCATTCCCCACAATTGTGACCCCTTCTTCCCCATCCCGTCCTACTTGTCCTTGTCCCAGTCCTGTCTCTTCCCACCCACAGCTCCTCATACAAAGTCCATTCTCCTTGCCCAGCCAGTTCTAGTCTCCACTTCTCAGGCTTCTCACCCCCTTGCCTAGCCAGTCTTAATTTTCCCTTCTGGACTTCCCATCCCAATCCCAGTTTCCTATCGCACCACTTCTGCCCAGCCACTCCACATTCCTTGCCCCACCTGGCTCTGTGTCCAATCTTTCTCTCTCTTTTCCACCAACCTCCTGCCATCCCTACTCCCTGTCCATGTTCCTCATCCCCACTTGTTCCCAGTCTCCCACCTGGGGCTCCTTGTCCACTCTTAGTGTTCCCCACACAACTTCCTGTCCCAGTCTCTTTGCTTAGCCAGTTCTATTTCTTCCCTCCCACACCCTGGATCCTCATCAGATATATCTCTTTCCCCCCTTATCTCTTCCCCTCTGCACCACTGGCTCCCAGTGTTCTTTCCCAGTCAGACCCATTCTCCTCACTGCCAGCCTCCAATCCCAGTCTTCCATCCAGCCTTCTTGTCCTAATCTACTTCCACTCCCTCTCTCTACCCCTCATCCGGCTCTTGTCCCCTCTGATTCAAAATTGGCAGCTTCCTCCACAGGGGGCAAGCTCCCTGCTTTCAGTTTTGGTGGCCAGCCCTGGCCCTGGCATAGCCTGCAGCAGTCCAGAACTGCAATTGCAGGGAAAGTTCTATTCTTTTAGGTTCCTAAATATGAATTTTGATGCCTAACTCTAGGCACCCAAGTTAGGAAATGTTGACCTTAAAAGCACAATTTTTAAAAGACCCATGTGTTCAATAGCACATGTAAAAGGTACACTCAGTTCTGTAGCCCAGTTGCACACTTGATTTGTATATGTGGTTACTGCAGCTGGAATCTGCATGCAGAGAAGGCAATGCAAGGCTGCCTTACAGTCATTTTAACTTCTAAGGGAAGGATTCCTGCTGAGTTAGGGCTTTGTTGGTGGCGCAAGGCTATTTTCAAGCCCATGTGTAATAACAGAGACAAAATATGGTCCTATTAACATGTCCTAGCCAAAAATCAATGCAATGCCAGCAATGAAGAGCCTGACACGATACGGGTGCTACAAAATGATTCAATTCCAACTTGAGCCCAGACAGTCTAATGAGCTAATGTGAAAATGGCCTTGGTGCCATTTAGATTTTCTGTATAGCATGAGCCAGCTGTGGCTACTACTCTCCTCATAAAATGCCAGTTTATACTTGAATTTACAGGGAGATGCCAGAAGTGTGACTAGAACCTGGATTGTGATTTTTGCCAGTTGAGCAAAAAGCTCAGCCCTATTAGATCAAGTCCACAGAAACTCATTCCTATGCTACCTACCTTTTCTTACACAATGACCTATTAAACATACAAACCTAAGTGCATTGATTAAAGAAGCAATACTCACACTTAGACAGCCCAACATGTTTTTCATTTTCCTTGGGGGGGGTCTAATCAGATAATCCATGACTGAAATAGGTTAAGACAGTGATTCAAGTCTTCATTGCAGTAAGAAAAAGAATAAAGATGACAGGCATAAAAATTTTAAATGAGAACCTCATGCCTTTGGAGTGATTCACTTCTCTGCATGTTCTGGTCCCCCTGTAGTTCTACAGTGAACTCAATAATGATTTACTGTATTTCCAAACAGGACCCCCCTCATACTCATCTTTCATTACTGAATTTCCTTGATTAAATCATATTTATTTTAGTTTATCTCAACTCTAGGAAACCACAGATTTGCCTACATCAGAGTGATAACAAAATGGAAAAGAAGTCTTAGACTTGAACAGACACATAGAGATTATGCTTTCTCCCAAGAGAGATTGATTGTTCCTGGACTTCCATCACGTACATGAGTTCACTTGGCTAAGACTTCTTTAATACACAGAACGCAAAATACAGAGTGGCTGTTCACATTAAGCTTTAGTAGTTTTGCTTTCTTCAGTGCAATATCCTGCAAAACTACAAATACACTCAGCCATACATGATAAACCTCCAATTTACCACATTAAAGCCAAAATCTGCCCAGGTTTTCATCCATGTGCATCTCTATTGGTTCCACTGGGGTTACTCCTGATTTTAATTGGCTTGCGATCAGAACAGGCCATAAATTCCTCTGTCAAATTTTTCAAGTGTCTACTAATTTGGGGTACCTTGATATTTGGCAGCTCAATTTGAGGCACCTAGTGTAGACGTAACTACAAAAGTCAGTGGATACTGCCCTCTCTTATGTGATCCAGGTAGTAAATAACCTTTGTAAACCTTTCTCGTTAAGCAAGAGACTTTGAAAGGCAAAACAATTAGCCCTGTTTCAAACTTCCTCTTAAGCTTTCTGGCTTCTACATTGTATTTCCTCAATTTTTCATTGAAAATATTTGCTCTCTTTGGCTGAGGGAATTCTTTTCCTATGAGTGCCCTTACTTCCTGTAATCTCATACGATTCTCCAGTGTGAATGTTCTCGAAATCACTTCAGCTGGACTAGATAGAGGGCTAAATGAATGAGGTAGGAAGGGTGTAACTGAGCAGAAGTTCACCAAGACTATTTTGCTCTTGATTGAAGATGAATTGTTACTGCACATGCTCTGACTGCAACAAAAGAAATCCTCTTGTGATTTTCAAATAGGGGTCAGCATGAGCAATGCGTCGAATTCCATAACCTAGGCCTGGTGTGTTGGTGAAGTACTTCAGTCACGCATCCCCTAAGCTTGGCCTCCCTCCCATACTAATATTGCCTCTCTAGTTTCAGTGTAATGCCTGTGTCTCACACCTGGTCTACACTAGGCGTTTAAATCGGTTTTACGAGCGTAAAACCGATTTAACGCCACAACCGTCCACACTAGGAGGCACCATATATCGATTTTAATGGCTCTTTAAACCGGTTTCTGTACTCCTCATTAACGAGAGGAGTAACGCTAGTATCGGTATTAACATATCGGATTAGGGTTAGTGTGGATGCTGATCGACGGTATTGGCCTCCGGGAGCTATCCCACAGTGCACCACTGACTGCTCTGGACAGCAATCTGAGCTCGGATGCAGTGGCCAGGTAGACAGGAAAAGCCCCGCGAACTTTTGAATATTTCCTGTTTGCCCAGGTGGAGCTCCGATCAGCACGGGTGGCGATGCAGTTAAAAATCAAAATAAAGAAAGAGCTCCCGCATGGACCATGCGGATGTGATCGCTGTAAGGGCAGGCAAATCTGTTCTATCAGCGCTCCGTTACAGAAGACGAAATTCAAAATCATTTTTAAAAAATCTCCAGACAGACGCCATAGCAGGGGCTCAGCGCACTGCTGCGTGACAAACGTAACGGAAAGCCCAAGAATCAAATGGACGCTCATGGACTGGAGGACTCAAGCTATCCCACAGTTCCTGCAGTCTCCGAAAAGTATTTGCATTCTTGGCTGAGCTCCAAATGCTTCTAGGGTCAAACACACTGTCCGCGGTGGGTCAGGGCATAGCTCGGCAATTTACGCACCCCCCTACCCACCCCAGAAGTGAAAGGGAAAACAATCCTCTCTTGACTCTTTAACATGTCACCCTATCTTTACTGAATGCTGCAGATAGACCCGATGCTGCAGCACTCAACACCAACATCCTTGCTTCGCCCCGCCATGGGTGGCTGATGGTGCAATACGACTGGTACCCGTCCTCATCATCAGCCTATTGGCAAAAGGGGCAGTGCAAAAGGACTGGTAACCATGATGACCAGCATCTGTTAGGTCGATCAAGGGTGCCTGGTCCTAATTTTTCATGGTAGATGGTGCAATATGGCTGATAACCATCATCGTCATAGAAACAGGGGGCTGAGCTCCATCAGCCCCCACCCTTCATGTGTAAAGAAAAGATTCAAGTGCCCCTGAACTAGCAGAGGGATGCTGGGCTCCTCTCCTACACACTCCTTACTGTCCTGGCTGGACTATCATAGCAGCTGGAGGCTGCCTTCCACTCATATCACTGTGTCTTATTCCTGCATTCTTTATTACTTCATCACACAAGTGGGGGGACAATGCTATGGTAGCCCAGGAAGGCTGAGGGAAGAACGGAATCAACAGGTGGGGTTGTTGCAGGAGCACCCCCTGTGAATAGAATACAGCTCATAATTTCTGCAGGATCTGACACAGAGCAGCTGTGCTCTCTGGTTCTCTGATACAGTGGTTCTCTAGTACACTTGCCCATATTCTAGGCAGGACTAGGGACTTGCCCATATTCTAGGGACTTGCCCATATTCTAGGCAGGACTGATTCTATTTTTAGATACGAAAAAGGAGGGATTGACTCAGGAGTCATTCCCAATTTTAACTTTGCGCCCTGGCTAAGAGCAGCCAGGGGCACTTATGACAGCAGCAAATGGAACAGTGCAAAAGGACTGGTAGCCACAATCATCTTATTACCAATTTATGGTATGGTAGATGGTGCAATATGGCTGATAACCATCCCTGCTATCATGCAAAAGCAAAAGCATGCTGCTGTGTAGCGCTGCTGAATCGCCTCTGTGAGCGGCATCTAGTCCACATACGGTGACAGTCACAAAAGGCTACACAGGCTCCATGATTGCCATGCTATGGCATCTGCCAGGGCAATCCAGGGAAAAAAGGCATGAAATGCTTGTCTGCCGTTGCTTTCCCAGCGGAAGGAGTGACTGACGACATTTACCCAGAACCACCCGCGACAATGAATTTCTCAACCCGGAAATTCAAAGGGGCGGGGGAGGGGAGGCGGGGGAGGCTGCGGGAACTATGGGATAGCTACGGAGTAGCTACCCACAGTGCAATGCTCCAGAAATCGACGCTAGCCTCGGACCGTGGACGCACACCACCGATTTAATGTGTTTAGTGTGGCCACGCACACTCGATTTTATAAAATCTGTTTTACAAAACCGGTTTATGCAAATTCGGAATAGTCCCGTAGTGTAGACGTACCCTCATATAAGTTTAGTGTCTTTATTAGGCATTAACTAAACTTTATTAGTTGTATGGGCTCTTATGTAATATTTTTGGGCAAAAAGGGGAGAGCTCATGGGGTTCTCCTGTTATTTCTGTAACATTTAGTTGGTGTTTTACATCTTTTTTCACAGTTCTGTGCTGCCTGGGAAAGCCCTTCTATTATTTAAATAATCGTAACTGAAAATTCAAGTCATCCATAATCTCCAATGTCCCTCATGAAGCCTATGTAGCTGTAACTTGACTAGACTTTGGTTTACTATAAAAAGCAAAACCCTTGGCACTAACATGATCTGATCAATCAACGCCACAGTCACTTGGCCTATATATGTATCCATTTCCCCAAGCCTGGACTTATTTGTTGTTTTTTTATGTTGTAAGCTCTTTCAGGCAGGTACTATGTCTTTGTAAGTGATTCTACAGCCTCTAGTGTACTGGGGCCCCGATCCTGATGTAATAACAATTAACAGGGTTAGGTAACTGGGGCCTCCCAGAGCCTTCAGTGGTGGTTGGAGTGGATCCCTAGTGAGAAAAGAACTCCTTTGCTGAATATCGCCAGGATCTGAATAGTGATGGGAATTTGCTGCAGCCTGAATAGCTATATCAGCAGGAAGCTTGTTTATTTTAATGTAGCTAGATGTGTGTCTAATATGTCTAATATTAAAGGCGCTTTCACATTGCAGAGAATTATGCTGAATGTATCTTGGAACAGTCTCATCTTTCAGAGTCTTATAGTAGATATTTAAGAGAAAGGAACTGATAGAGGATGAAAAAGAGTCCAAATCTTTTCACTTACTTTCTACCGCCAGGCATGTTACAAATTTTAAGAAGCATCTGAATCAGTCATCTTCTAGAGCTGAGCCATCACCATTACCACTCTGGCTGGCAGGCCTTTCAGTTCTTTCCCTCTCCTCCATAGGAAGGAACTATAACGCTGGAGGGAAGTTTGAGAATCAGCCCTAACTAACAAGGCTTAAGAGATTTAAAGGCCTCGAATCTCCCCTTCGGTGGAAGATTAAAATATTTCTTTCCAGCAACATTCACATCAGACGAAGTGTACTCCTTTAATCTCATTCAAGGCCTTGTTATCCCCTTTTCCAAGGCTCATTGTGGTTAAAAGGAAAGGTCACAAATTGTCACATCAAAAGTTTCCACTAGATACTCAATAGAGAGATTCAGTGGCTACAAGTAGAAAATGCAAAGAGGATTCGTTTCTCAGCTATTTTCTGGTGCATGAGATGTTTGTCCCATTTTAGACATTCTGAGCTAGATTCAGCAATGGGTTACACCAGCTGCTTGTGGCATTATGGAGTGTGCAGGACTTCCAGTAAGAGAAAGCCTGCTGGGATGGAGATGATGCAGTGGAGGAAAATGGCCACAACCTGTTGGAAGAAGATGCATGTGACACCAAGTTAGGCTCCTGATAGATTTTTTTTCTAAATAATTGGTTAGACTCACATAGATTCACTTTTGAATTTGGTTAATTGTTTCTATTAATTTCTGGGTATTTTGATCTTGTCATTCCTTATCTTATGATCCAACAATAGGTAACGATAGAATTGAGACCGACAAATTTTCGTTTGGGACTAGGGTCGATGGGGTGGGGTGGGGTGAATCTTGATGTTGAAAAATCATTCTTATGGTAGAACCGAGCAAACACATTTATTTTAGGAGATAATATTTGACACATCCTTCCAGAATAGATCCTTACAATGGCCACATCCCTTCTGCAGCTTGAAACATTTTTTGCCACTCATCAGATTTCAGGTTGGTTGATTGATTGGTCCTGAGATACTGAAAATGAAGGGAGTTTATGTTGCTGCAGCAGAGTATACTGAAGTTTGCATAGTCTCTCATTTTCTTAGTCCTTAAAATCTTGCAAATGCTGATTTAAAAAAATCCTCAGTCCTCACAGGGATCATGAAGCTCTGAACATGGTGCCACTTAAGGGACTGATCTGCCACCATTATTTACATCTAAGAGCATTTACACAAGCAGTCCCATTGAACTTAATGTGACATCACACATGTGATTAAGTGCTAGACAATGGAAGGGTAGCAGAAGCAATGGAGGTACAACCCAAACAAGAATCCTTGGAGAAAAAGGCTGTAAGAGATCCAATGGCTGGAAGCTGAAGCTAGACAAACTTATACTAGAAACGAGGCTCACATTTTTGACAGTGAGGACAATTTACCTCGGGATACTCCTTCTCTTGAAGTCTTTAAATTAAGATTTGGTATCTTTCTAAAATATATGGTATAGTTTGAACATAAATTATGGACTTGATGTAGAAATTACTGGGCGAGGTTCTATGGGCTGTGTTATGCATGAGGTCAGACTATATGATCTTAATGATCCCTTCTGCTCTTAAAATCTACGAATCTATTACTCTTTACAATGCACTGATGGATAAGCAGACCACGTAGTTACTTGATTAACCTTTTTTTTTTTGGTCTTGGAACAATAAGAGAGGCAGAGAAAACATTGGGAAGAAGGGACAGGAATACATGACTTCATCCTCCTGAGCATAAAGAGGTCCAGAATATATTTCTTCCACCTTCCATTAAGCCATCAAGTATTTCACAAACATAACATTCAAATGGCCAAGGAGTCTGTGGTTCAGATTTCTGTTCCACCGATATCTGCTTCTCCTCTTACCCTATGGAAAATACCCACAGCAATAAAACAAAGGACTAGATGTGCCACAGACAATCTGCAAACGGATGGCTTGGCTACCGAGAGGAGGAAATGAAGCACTAAAACCTCTCATCAGATGTTCTGAAAATTATTTCAGCTGCTAGAAAAGCTACACAAAATTTTATTTCAAAGGAAATGTTCCAAAATCTTCCCCTTTGATAATTGCTTTTTTTAAAAAAAACCCATCTGTTATATGTTTCATTCCAGTCTCAAAGGGCCAATGTGTGGAAGGGAGCCTAATCCCTCGCATTCCAGTCCAGGTAATGGTTTTGGAGCATGCTCTTTCCCCCTATCTCAAACCCACTGCTGCTCCTTGGAGCATAATCCAAGTGTGGCAAGAGGACAGGCCGTAGGCCAGACATGGTAGGGACAAAGCGATTCTTTAGGTCACCTTGCTGTGCATTTCTAGAAATTCTAACTTTTGAAAAGATTTGTTGTCATTTAAAATCTCCTGGGTTTCCAATGTTTTTAATAACCTCAATAGTCTTTCCGGATCTCCCCCCACCCGTACATTCCTGATATATATATATATTTACAACCTCATTTGTTTTTGAAAGAATAAAGAATAATCACTCTGTAATACTTTGATGGTTAGATTACTGATTTGGAAAGATGGAATTTATTTTCTTCTACTTTTTTTGAATAAATGGAAGGATGGTCCAGTGTCTAGAGCATTAGCCTTGTCCTTGGGTGCCCCGTGTTCAATTCCCTGCTCTGCCACAGACTTCCCGTGTGACCATGGGCAAGTCATTCAGCTTCTCTTTGTCTCAGTTCCCAGTCTGTAAATGGGTATAATAGCACTGTCCTACCTGACAGGGGTGTTCGGAGGATAAATACATCAAAGATTGTGAGGCGGTTTGAGATGTACTGATAAAAATTGCTAGGGATTATTACTGATATCTATTAAAATGTGCCCATTCCTTACTATGGAGACATATGACATAACTAAAACACCCTCAACCAGCTGATTTAAATAATATCAACCACAGACAACTTGCCACCTCCAGTTATCCACAGAAACAAAGCCTGCAATAAAAACACAATCATTCCCTGTTCCATTCCCATTCCCCTGGCAAATCCTGAGATACATTTGTGTAGCATTAATGCACTAAAGTGCTCCCCAAGAGTCCATGCAGGATTTACAAGCTCCAAACGGAGTCTACTAATTCAGGAAGTAATTTTAAGTCCTTTAAGGAGACCCTGAAAAGCTTATAAATCCAGCAGTAATTTCTTTTCAGTCTGCGAAAGTTGTGGACTCCATTAGGCCCATGAACAAAAAATGGTCCTAACAATGCATAAGTTAAGCCATTTTTATTAATTAGCATCTGCAGGCTAAATTTAGAGGTCCCTGGGAGCCCAAGGACTAGTTAAAAAAATACTTAGTAATGTCAAATATAGGGCCAGATCCTGCTGTTTGTAGCAAAGTGGTCATCAGTGGGTTAACTGGGTTACTCAGACTATTATAGGTTGAAGCCATGCTCCACCCTTCCCTTACTTCCTGTTCGTAGATTCCAAAGCCAGAAGGAACCACTGTGATCATCTAGTCTGACCTTCTGTATAACACAAGCCATAGAACTTCCTGTAGGCCTGCAGACTCACCCCTGTGGCGCCTCCTGCTGGTGACCCAGGGAATTAGATCATTCCAGCTCTGGAGCGCCCTCTACAGGCTGGTAATCCGTCTGTCCTCTGGCCCCATGTCCCTCCCAGGACCCTGGTGCCCCTTTCTCTGGGTGCTGCCCCCTGGCAGAAACCCCTCAGTCTTAGGGTCTCCCCTCCCCAGGGAACCCCCACCCACTATTCCCACCTCGCCTCAGTATCAGGCTACTGCCAGTCATCGTCTAGCCCCACGCCCTGGGGCAGACTGCAGTAGCAGCCTACTCATCACTGGCAAAGAGGGTTTGGACCTGCTGCCTTGGCTACCCCTGGGCTGCCCTCTGCAACCCCTAGTACTCCTTGGTCTTCTGCTAGGCCGCAGCCTGGGGCTTTCCAGGCTGGAGCTCCCCAGCTCCTCAGCCTTTCCCCAGCCCTGCCCCACTCAGGTACCCTGCCTCTAGCTCCCTACAACCAGGCCCTTCTCCCTCTACAAACAGAGAGAGACTCCTATCTACCCCTGGCTTCTCTGCCTTTATAGGGCAGCTGAGTCTGGTTGAGGCATGGCCCCAGCTGCAGCCACTTCCCCCAATCAGCCCAGCCTTTTAGAGCTGCTTTCTCCAGCCACAGCCCCCTCCCAGGGCTGGTTGAAGCCCTTTTGGGCAGGAGCAGGGTAACCACCTTGCTACACTTCCTCAAAATAATTCCTAGAGTGTCTTTTAGAAAAAAACCCAATCTTGATTTAAAAATTGCCTCTTATGGAGACTCCACCATGTCCCTTGGTAAATTGTTAATTACCATCACTGCTGAAAATGTATGTCTTACTTCCTGTCTGAATTTGTCTAGCTTCAACTTCCAGCCACTAGATACTTTTCTCTGCTAGACTGAACAGCCCATTATCAAATATTTGTTTCCAGGTAGATACTTATAGACTGTAATAAAGCCACCTCTTAACCAACTCTTTGTTAAGATAAATAGAATGAGCTCCTTGAGTCTATCACTATTTGACATGTCTTCCAATCCTTTACTCATTCTTGCGGTTCTTCTCTTCTCTCCGATTTATCAAATATCTTTCTTGAATTGTGGACACCAGAACTGAACACAGCATTCCAGCAGCGGTTTCACCAGTGCCCAATACTGAGGGAAAATAACCTCGCTACTCCTAATCAAGATTCCCCCTTTCTGCATCCAAGAACTGCATTAGCCCTTTTGGCCACAGTATTGCACTGGGAGCTCACGTTCAGCTGATCATCCATCACGACCCCAGATCTTTTTCAGAATCACTGCTTTCCAGGGTAGAGTCCCCCCATTGTGGAAGTATGACCTACATTCTTTGCTCCTAGAAGCACACATTTACATTTAACCGTATTAAAACACATATTGTTTGCTTGCATCAAGCTTACCAACCAATCCAAATCACTCTGTATCAGTGATCTGTCCTCTCCATTATTTACCACTCCCCCAACTTTTGTGTCACCTGCAAACTTTATCAGTGATGATTTTATGTTTTCTACCAGGTCATTGATAAAAATATTAAATAGCGTAGGGCCAAGAACTGATCCCTGTGGGACGCCACTGGAAACACACCCACTCACACCCCTTTTATATTTACAATTTGAGATCCGTCAGTTAGCCACTTTTTAATCCATTTAAGATTTTTAAAATCCTGTTTAGTTAGTGGGAGATCACCCTCCCATGGTGACGCTGTTAAATAAAGCATCAAGTTCCCAGCCTACAGTCCTGTGAGTAGACTTGCTTTTGTTGTGCAGAGAGGGCTCTTTACAAAAAGTGCCTTCGTTATGAAACTTCAGTGGTACTTTCTGCATGATTAAGGATTGTGCACAGGAAGAAAGGTCTGCAGGATGTGGCTTCAAATTACAGAGAAAGGGAATTAAAAAGCTGCAGTATGATATGATAAACCATCAAGCACTGAATTCATTGGGAATTGAGGAATCTCAGCTCCTTTCTGGAGAAGCTCTGCACCTTTCAAGATCTTGCCTGTTCATTTGAAATATAATAATAACGGGTATTATCATTCTATCAGTTTTTAAGTAGCAATCCCCACTGAAATCAGTGAGGAATTCTGCCTGTTAATCAGTGGCATGATTTTTAAAAAGCCCCAGATTAAATTGCTATTGCATTATTTCGTCTGCTTTTTAAATCACCTTCAACAAAATATAAACCCCATAAAATTAGATAGTTTATAAGCCCTGCTCATCCCAGGTAAATTTCCAAAGAAGGTGAAATTCTTACAGTTATAGGTCCTGATCCTGCAAGCCCTGGGTCACTAGTATCCAGCCAATCCCATTGATTTCAGTGGGTAGGATTTCCAGGATTGGGCCCCTACTTTAGTTTATGTTGTGGTATAATATAGGCATGGATCAGCATTCACATCACACTCGCTGTCAGTAGGCGGCCTTGGCTGGGGAAGCTAATGATCCAACCAGCAGACCAAATTCGGTGACGAATCCTGTCATGAGACAGGTGAGGCACATTGCGCATATGCTAAAAAGAAGAACCGGCTATTTAGAGATGTGAATCTGAAGCAAGCTTTACATCTACAGAGCAGCATAACATAATTATAATAGGAATTATGTATCTGACTTTTATATTTTCATTGTTATATAGTGTAACTGCTTTGTATCTAGCATGTATGTGTATATTTTTAATGCTCTGTGTTCATTCAATAAAAATTCTAATACAATTATAACATGATAATAAATCTAATATAAGTCACCATTTTAATATCAGGACATTTTTAATGGTAAAATGTACATGATTACATTTTGCTATATTTTAGTCTAATACTGTGCTCAGTTTCTGAAGGCTTTTCATTAGAGAGAAAAAATAAAACAGTGCCACCTTGTGACAAACTCATTTTTCCATACCTCACCCTAAAATAGAGTAGAAAGAAAGTATATAGCAATGAAGCATTGGAGTGTTTTAAAGGATTGCATACTGACACAGAAAGTTATGGTTCCACTGTATGGAACACTAAAGAGATCCCAGTTTGGGGAAGAATATATTTCTCAACTGAAGAGGAAAAGAAAAAACTCAAGTTCAGTAAATGCTGAAAAAGATGTTATTTCCACTGGAATTTGGGTGTGAGACTCCACTCTTTCAAACTGGTGTAACTGCATTATCTTCAGTCAGTGGTATGAAACTGGTGTAACACAGTAGAGAAGATTGCGATAAGCAAAGATCATTTGAGGCTAAATCTGGTCTTAGTTGTACAACCGTAAATCCAGAACAATTCCATTGAATTCAATGGTTACTTTTTTTTTTTTACACTAGTGCAACTGAGAGCAGAATCTGGCCCTTTCTGTATTTTTATTGGTTCAGGTAATGCTTCATAGGAAACAGCCCAGTGTCAAAGCAATAGGGTGCTACGATTGGCTGAAGTCTGAAAGGATATATAATTTCAGAACTATTAGACACAGTGAGTTAACATGTCCAAACTAAATTGTCAGAGATGGCTTTTGTCACTGACAGATCTACTATCGTTCCGTCAAGTTTTTCCAAAACAATGTTACGAGAAGGGTTCAGAATCTCAAAATGCTTTCAGTCTGGTGATGTTGTTGGAAAAATATTTGCTTCTAAATCAGTGTGCAGCGTAAAACAGAAGGGCTTAGTTCTTGGGGCTTTGCATTACATGCTTTGCTAAGGAATGAGGAGTACAATTACAGCAGCAGATTCTAACAGCATTTTCCCACTCCTAGGGAAGCTGAATGCGCTCTGTGGAAAACAGGATGTTATTGCCTGAGTTAATGTTCTTATGGGGTTAGGATTTCAAATATCACTTGAAAAACCAAAGCTTGTGCTGTTCATTGACAGATTGATAGCCCGCACTGTGGTTTGTAATACTTTGGTGAACATCTTGAAATACTTATGTCATGACTGAGGTAAGGTTTGAAAAAAACATTTGGTTATTTTGTTACATTTCTTAAATGTTATGATTTATTTTAATATTTGCGTATTGCTAACCCAAACAGTGGAGCATTATGTTGTGCTTTTTCCCATCACAGTTTTGTAAACCACCATCTTTCTCTTTTCCTGGAGACCCGCAGGACTGGATCAGATAGTTTTAAACATCTGCCATGTGTGCATCTCACAGCAGTCTGGTCTTTATTTCCCAGCCTCAATCACATGATCTGGGACAGGGTTACAAAAGGTTACATCCCATCACATGGCAAAGGCCAGTGTCTGCTGAGATCAATGGTTATGGTTACGTCGTCTTCTTCTTTTAAAATCCAAATGCAAATAAAACATAACATTGACCAAAAAACAATGCTCACAGCTAAGAAAGCCAATTAATTCATAAGAACATAAGAGCAGCCATACTGGGTCAGACCAAAAGTTAATCTAGCCCAGTATCCTGTCTTCTGACAATGGCCAATGCCAGGTGCCCCAGAGGGAATGAACAGAACAGGTAATCATCAAGTGATCCATCCCCTGTAAAGCAGACTAACAGAAACATCTAGAGAGGGATGTCAGGATAGGGCACCTGAACTGCTTGGATAGATGAAAGGATTATTCTGACTCTTACTGGATATCTGTCAATAATAATGGTCTCTGAATCTCAATGGGTTTCTCATCGCATGTCCACTTCTTGTTTTTCACTTCTTTGTCTTCTTGTTCCTTCTGCGATGGCCTATTCTGCTGCTGTACGGTGGCTTTGCCACCTGGATCTGCTACTGCTTGTGTAGGAGCCTTTGGCATGTTGTCAAGAAACAAAGGGCCTGAGCTTTCTTATAGAGTCTTCTGCTCCTCAAAATGGTCTGACCCTCAGTGGTGGCTATGATGTATGAAGTTGAGCTGGAATGTACGGTTGTTACCTTGGTAGTTTGCCATTCACTTTGTGTTTGGAATTTAACATCCTCTCCCACTTCTAGAGCGGTCGCTCTTTTGCACACTAGGTGCTCAGATACTACAGTGATGAGAGGTATACAAGGACCTGAGAGTAATGTGTTAGTGTAGAGTGTAACTACTTCGGAGTTAAATATCTTTGGCTTAGTTGTCTGCCCTGTGTTGCAATATTCTAACAATACTACCAATAAGTCTGGATCCCTTGAATCTGCAAGAGATTTTAAAAATCAAGTTATTTGCTATATGTACTGACTTTTCTGCTCAGCCATTTGACTGTGCTTGACATGGTGTGAAAGGCAGAGAACTGCCAAAATGAGTCATTCGCGAATTATGGGATACTATCAGTTATTAGGTCATCTGGAATCCCAGGAGGAGCAAATTGTGAGGTACAATGTGTTATTACACTGCCACTAAATGTGCTGTGCAGCAGCTTGATTTCCGAAAGATGTGAATAGCAGTCCACTAATGAGATAATCTTACTCATTTAATTCAAATACACCTGCAGCAACTTTGGACCAAAGGGGATGAGGAATCTCATATGGTTTTAATGGTTCTGTTAGATTTTGTTTTCTGTATTACAGATTTCACATTTGGATACCTTATCTTCAATAGCAACGTTCATACCTAGCCAGATTAGGACATATCAGACTCCATTCTCACCCTGCTCAAACCCAGGATGGGCCCTGTGTAGCATATTTAGCAATATTGACCTCAGGCTGTGTGGTACCTCAGCATAATGTCTTTTGCACAGAATCTCTTCATGTTCAGCAATTTAATAGAATCATAGAGGCAGGACCTCGAGAGGTCATCTAGTCCAATCCCCTGCATCCAAGGCAGGATTACATAATAACTAGACAATTCTGATAAGCTTCCAAGGCTGGAGGTGCTTAGGTTTTCTCTGTGAGCATCTACACAAAATTTCTCTCTCAAACACTTGTAAATTGAGGTGATTTGGTGTTCCTCATTTGAGGCTGTCAGATTTTCTTTTGGAAATGGTAAGTATTTGAGTCACATTTACTTCAGCCTCTTCTCCTCGCAACTCCTTGCCTTCGCTATTTCCAGGTGCTCCTAGAAGAATGTTTGTGATTAGGAGCTCCTTGCTGGGCCTGGATTTTACATTTAGGGCTAAATTGTGGCTGGAACCTATGCAGCCACGCAGGGGAATAAGGCTCAGCCCATCTACATGCCTGGCCACATAGGACCTACCCAGATCTTGGCTAGACACAGAGGGAAGAGCAATGGCTGTGTGCCTAATGATCCCCTCAGAAGGAAGTGGGTGAAGGATGGGACAAGGGTTGGGAATAGCTTGAGCCAGGGCTCTGCCTCCTCATGTTACAGCTTCAAGGAAAGTGTACTCAGGTGATGGGCTGCCTCAGTGTGGAAATGAGGAGCTGCAGAGGGATTGTGCTCAGAGGATTGACTCCAAGGTGTAATTTCCATTCTACGGCTGCTCGAGGTCCAGTACAAATGCACACTGCCCCTGACTCAGGCCTGAGCCTGAAGGCCCAACCTGGCCTGCAGGGAGTACATTTGCAATTTCTAGATCATTTTCCAAAGTCCAGATTGTGCTTTGCAAAATGGTTTCTGTGATACAGCTTCCAAAGGTCTGTGGTCTGTTTCTGCCTCACCGGATCTCTGCGCATAAACATATTCATGAAACGGCTCTAAACCAAAACAATTGCCAGCATTTCTCTTCCAATCTGTGCATCGTTCTGTTGTGGTTTAGTCAGTGTTTTGTATGCTTTTGAAGCATATGCCTCTGGAAGATCATCTTGCAGAAGGACACCGCCACCCCATGTGAGCTTGCACTGACTGAGAGATGTTGGATGTTTCTTAGGGCTTCTCTCCACTTACCAGGGCATCAACGCTCAGTGATCGATTGACTGCCGTTTGCTCTCCCATTGACTCCGGTACTCCACCGGAATGAGAAGCATAAGGTAAGTCAACGAGAGAGTTTCTCCTGTCGACTCAGCGCAGTGTAGACACTGCAAAAGGTGGATGTAAGCTACATCAACTCCAGCTATGTTATTCATGTAGCTGGAGTTGCGTAACTTTGATCAACTGTGCCCCATGGTGTAGACCTGCCCTTAGTCTCTAAATCATTCATTGCGGTGCTTCTGTGCCACCTTTTTTTGAATTTTCAAAAGCTGCCCTCTTCTTGATCATCCCACTTCTCCTCTGTAGACTTCCTGTTCTAGACTTCCTGAAGCAGCCGTCTCACTGGATTGTTCTTCATTCTGATCTTTACAAAACTCAACATTTGGGTTCAGATTTGATCAGCAAGTGTAGCTTTAAGTGTAACTTTTGTTGTTGTTTTTTGGGTTCTGGACACTGCACAGAAAATGTCTGAAGTAAAAAAAAAACCTAATTTCCATAGAAAGTTAAAATGAAATGTCCTGAAAACATTTTTATTCATATGTGTTTGTACAGCATCTCGCACAGTAGGGTCCCGATCCATGACACGGGCTCCTAGGTGCTATGGTAATACAAATAATAATCATAACGATAATTAGTTTTTTTAATAACACTTTCAATTAGAAAATCTTAATCTAGACAAATCTACTTAAAATTCAATTTGCTTAATCAGTGACATTGCTATAAAGAGCCAGCTGGGGTATGGCATGGTACAGTGCTCTGCTTGGTGCTATTCTGAACTCCTCCTTGGAATGTCTGCAGACACGAGTCCTCCTCAGAATATGATAAAGTTTCAATACATGTCCCCATCCCTACATGCCTGAGCCTCATTTCCACAGGTCAGCCCAATAGCATGACAGTAGTGATTTAACATGCCCTGCAGGAAACCTTATTTAGAGAATGACTTCAGAATTCCCCTTCCTTATGCTGATAGAGACTAGGCGTATCTTAGTGAAAACATGAGCTTCATTGTCTCACTTCCCTGACAGAGACTAAGAGATCTAGCAGATAGTGAGGCAGGTCTTGACAAGGCAGGGAGTCCAAAAGTTGTTGCCAAAAGATGGGTCTAGAACCGTCTACAAATGCAATCTGCTCTCCCTCCTGTGACAAATATTTATGTATTTTATTCAGATTTCTGGAAACTTCCCTAGGCCCCTATGCTGTGCTCTGGGTGCCCACCCCATAAATTAAAAAACAAACATGCACTATGAAGGTCTGTTCCTGTGACTTTGATGCACAAACAGGCATCCATCAGTTAATATGAGGAAAATAAACTCAAACCCTTCCATTCATCAGCTCACTCCGGCCGTCACAAAAGCCTGGGGAGGGGGCCAATGGGACATGCCTGGAAGATCAAGTTTGGCCTCTGGCAGATCAAGGTGCGGTATGAGTTCCAAAGCTGAGGAAACTTCACAGAAAATGACCTACCGGTAGACCCTCCCCTCTCATTTATCAGAGAGATTCTATAGCTTGAGCACATCCTACTCATCTCAGCTATGGCAGTCTGGTCCTGGTGAGGGTGGGGAGAGGTCTCTTGGGTAGTCAGATCCCAAACCACTTAGGACTTAGCCTTACCAATGCTTTAAATTCCACTCAGAAACTTCCTGCTAGCCTGTGCCTGTTCCAGAGCAATGATGCAATATATCCCAGGTGAGAAACTCAACGTTGCTCACTAGCTTCATCTTCTGATTGGCATAGAGCACATGAGGGTAATGTGAGCTCCAGATGACAAAGGCATGGATAATCATAGCAAGGCTCCCTGTATCAGAGAGAAAAAGGTCACATATTCCTTGCCAGGTGCAGATGCGTTTGGGTCGGATGTGATGGAGACAGAGCTGGGTGTCATCAGTGACCTCAATATATCACAAGCATTTTTTCTCATTAGCCCTCTTGTGACTTCAGGAGGACTGATAATATACTGCCCCATGATGTCCTGGAGGGGAGAAACACAGATGCAGAGGAGCCATTTCCCCACGGCTACCCTCTCTCAAAGTCAGTAGTGATGGAGAAGACTAGACACTGCTGCTTAGGATGCCCAAAGTACCTAACAGGAAAAAAATATTCTCAAAATAGCAAGTGCAATTAATTTCAATAAGCAGCAATGTAGCCGTTCAGCTACAATCAACACAATGAAATCCCCAGGCACCACATTGAAAAGGTACCCTAATATGTCTGTGTTGAAAGATGTGGGTGAGATCTGGCTGAAGATACACAGTGCATGTAAATGTTTGACTGCCTCAGTGGTGCCAGCAGTTGCAGATCATCTGTTGGCAATTGGTGATATGCTGAGAAAATGTAACTCCTGGAGAATAAAAAAGAGCTATAGGGTGACCAGATGGTCTGGGCATCAAACCAAAGCAGGGCAGGGATGTGGGGGAAGGGCATCTCTTATAAAATCACATTAAGTTCTGGGGTTATCTTGTCTCTATGCAAAGAGCACAGTCCTTCAGGGTACTGTGAGTAGCCTGGAGGCTGCAGAAGGCATCTTTTTCAGAGATGGGATGTTTATGCTTCTCTGTCTCCATTTGACCTGTGGCAATATACTGTATCTACATTAAGCCTAGATTTGCACTGGGCATCCTAGGATGTCTGATCATCCTTTACTAAAGGGACAGGGACACTGGCAACAGCGTCTATAAGTCTGTACAGTGATGCATGAATGGGTCGCAACATTGTAATAATCTGCACTGACTTTTTAGGGTTATGCACACTAAATGTTTTAACAGGGAATTTAATGCAGGTGAAAGGTGCTGGCTTGACAGCTCTAGAGACCAAGTCTTCCGTCCACACAACACAGGCAACAGCATTTCCAGCTTCTCCCATGCTGCCCTGCCTCCTGTTTGATGAGGACGCACCACCTCTAAGGACAAGAACCCCACCTCTTGGCTGTTTATTCTTCAGGCTCTTTCAGTCCTTGGGCTAACTGTGATTTTTGATGCCTCAGTGTCTGTCCTGAACTTTTAGCATTACTTGGGGGTTTATATAGCTTGGTCCTTGTTAAGTTCACGGCATACACATGAAGAACTAGGGGAAACAAACCTTTACCCTTTTCCTGGAAGCGTGCAGTGTAATTGTATATTTCTTAGAATCTAGAAATCTAAAACACAACCGCCAATTACACAAAGCAAGATAGCAAACGGCTACCTCAGGCACAGAGGCACAACTCACTCTGACTTGCCCCAGACTGACTCTTTTGCAGAATGACTATGGAAGATTCAGATCACATGCTTCCCTAGGGAGCCCCCTACCCTGGAAGCAGGAGCAGGAAACCCCTTACAAATTTAAAATGATCGCTTCCAATTATAACATAGTTTTCAATGCATCATAATTCTGAATACACTTCCACTGGTTTTTACATCAGTGTAAACCCATCTGAAATTAATAGACCCATAGATTCCAAGGTCAGAAGGGACCATTGTGACCATAGTCTGACTTCCTGTATAACACAGGCCATAGAACTTCCCTAAAATAACTCCTAGACCATATTATTTAAAAAAAAATCCGATCATGATTTAACAATTGCCAGTGAGGCAGAATCCACCACAGCCTTTGGTAAATTGTTAATTACTCTCACTGTTAATAAATTGAGGGCTGGAGGTAACAATTTGCATCACCCCTTTCTTACAGCTTGATCATATTTGCAGTGAAAAATTGGGACACTGTGTTTCAAGCAGGGAGAGGAGAGAGGTAAGCAACTGGGGGTGGGGGCGGAGATTTTGATGGGAGTTAAGGGAGATTGATGAATATAAAACTGGGGCACTTTTTAGTAAATAGCAGGAAGGGAGGCAGCAGAATGTATCCCTCTGTCACACCCTCACTGTTCTCTCATAGTCCAAAATCTCCAGTGTAGCTCATACCCTAACATCTCCCATTGCTTTCTCCCAGCACACCTGCCCTCAGTTCACTCAGAACCTTACTTACCAATTCACTCCTGCTCTCAACCTTGCTAACCCAACCATGCGCACATGTACTGTTTTTGCAGCACGGGGGCCTTAAGTGCTACTTACCTCAGCCGTAAGCATCAAGTCTTCAGAGATAAATGTGCTTTTAAAATGGACAGTTTTCCTTTAAGATGACTAGAAATCAGAATGAGTGGAGAATGTGGAGAAATCAAGTGAAACTGACTCTTGGAAGCTTTAGTGCCATCTGCTGGCAGTGTAGGAAAATGCAATAGTAAAGCTGAAACTTCAAAATAATTAGGAATGAAAGCAAAAACTACTCCCATATTGTATCTGGTGCAATAGGAAACACAGAGAGGGAAAAAATAGTGTCTGCTGAATAGAAAAAGTCAAAATTAATATGGGGAAAATTATTGTATCCTGTGAAACTGCTGCATAAACCAACACTAAAAAAACTTCAGCAGAGATAAAAATAGAAGAAAGTACACCTTTATATAGGTAAATATTACAGGCTCTTAGTATATATATCATGAACGTGTTTGTGTTCATACAGGCAATTGAACAGCTGTTAAATTGCAATGACTTTCAGTCACTTTGGTCTGATCTGGATTGGCATCAAATCAGTGACCTAAAGGTAAAACGTTTTGTCCTTTGAACCATTCAGTTCTCCAACCATACTCTTGATAGGACAAGGATAGCTGTTTATATCACACAACCTTTTTAAAAATGAACTTCTGGAGTTTTTTTCTTTAAATAAACCTTTTTGAAAAAAAAAACCCCAAAAAACGGAATGTGCTTAAAACATCATGTCCAAAAAAGAATACGTTGGGTACGCACAGACTGAGCATGGCTCTAATGTGCTTTCACCCAATGCTGCAGAAAACAAGCACAATAAAATAGACATACAGACAAAGAAGGTAGGGCTGGAAAAATCCTGTCCTTCAGCTGCTAAACCACAGGTGCTTGCCACATGTTCAAAATAACTCATTTGGGCAATCCACTCGAAGCACCCTTATCTTTCCTGTGGTCCAGCCAGGTGACAGACAGATGGAGTAGTGAGCGGACAGATCCGCACTTACACACACACACACAGCTCAAGCTCACTGATTTTCAAGATATTGAGCAACATTTTCAAATCTGGTTGCCAAAATGTTGGCATTTAAATATCCAGTGGCCTGATTTGTAGAAGGGCTGAGCATCCACTAGTTCCAGTGCAGTCACTGGGAGTTGCAGGTGCTCAGCACCTTTGATAATCAGGCTGCTTTATTTTAGTGTTGTGATATGAATTTAGGAGACTAACTTCATGCACGTAAATGTGAAAATGTTCACTCAGATACAATTTTGACACCCCCACCCCTCGGATGCTTTTGAATTGATCATCAACATAAACAGCTTGTCTGAAGAGATCAGGTTAGTCAAAAAACAGACTGAAAAAATCAGAGAGTGAATGTGGGGAAATTAACTCCTTGAAGGAAAATGTCTGTAAATATTTTTATTAAATGAGACAGGAACAATGAAGTTACAAAGATTGCCCTTTATTTCATCAACCTAAGGTATTTTGGGGCTTTTATTCATTTCCAGCCCTTATGAGAAAATTCCTTTAAAAGAGACAAAAGTGTTTGTTCAGTGCCCGGTACAATGGGGTTTAGGTCCATGACTGGGGTTCTTAGGTACTACCACAATATAAATGATAAATAAAAAAAAAATAATTAATAATAAAAGAAGTGGAAAGCCAATTTTTGTGACTATTTCAATAACTCTCAAGACAAATGAGCAGTTGCCTTTCTAAAGCTGGTCATTGAGAAATATTTTCAGCTCTTTTTTTTACTTAATTTTATGATAACCATCAATTTTTCCAAGCAGAACCCTTCAAGATACAATGTTTATCCTCTGCCCCCATCCAGTCAGAAGTGGGGGGAGGAGAGAGGGAGGAAATCTGCTAGCACTGATGAGCAGCCCCATCAGCTGTACAGAAAGACTATGGCAAAGATTACAAACATCTACAGTGTTAGTTACAGGGACATTATCCATACAGCATGTAATCCTATCCAAACCTTCCTACAACGGTTTCACAGTACGCCAGAATTTTTGTAGGATATTTTCTATTTTCATCCCGTGATCCCATGTAATACATAGTCTTGGCATTTCTTATCACTTCCAACCATGCATTTCTCAATTTTTTTTTATGTTTGTTCCAAATTTCAGTACTGTGCATCCTTTTTGCCTTAGACCAAAAGCATATCACACATTCTCATCATTTTAATTAAACCAGGGCCAATCCAGGGCAAATGTTTGATTTTGACTCAAAAGGTGCATGCAAATCACAAATTCCATTCGATTCACAATGGAAAAGGCTCCCTGCTACCTCCTTACAGTATGTGGAATTAAGCAGTCTGCCAAATTCCTGACTGCACATCATTAAAAAAATGTGCTTATGCATTTTGAAATTGAAAAAAAATCAATCCATACAATAAATTGAAGTTGCGCATGCATTGTTTTATGATCCACAGCAAATACTACAGTATAAAACAATGATCCTTTCAGCTGAGCTTCCAATGAGGAAAGAATTCAGGGCATCTATAGATGGAAATCTGCATGAAATATCTCTTGAAACAAAATTCCAAAGGTCATGAAAGATCTTAAAATGATTTCCCCCCATAATAGTTTTCCATAAAGACACTTTCAAATGCAGGCACCCAGGATGCACCTGTAAATTGTATCCATGCACACACTGCACTCGCAAATCACAATCCAGCCTTTGCCCTTGCAAACTAATGAATGGCATGCACAGTCAAGTACATATGAAGGCAATTAACTGATCTGAGCAGGTAGGTGCCTATTTGCGAGTACATGTTTTGCAGGTGCAGGTGCAAATAGTGTGGAAGTAATTAATGGGTCCGAATTTGAGAATTTGGCCCATATGGCTACATAGATTTGTGCATCTTCTTTCACCCATGCAATTAATGCAGCTGAATTGCTGTTGAACAAATTCTATCCGTTGTACGTAGAAAGGCATGCTATGACGGCTCAATAAATGCTACAATTGCCATAACTGCTCATATAAAAGTGTGTGAATACCTTTTATTCAATTACATTCTCCCTCCTGTAGATTTCCCAAGCAGCAGCTCATGCCCATTTATGATCCTGTTTCAAGTGATTGCTTGTTTCAAATCCTAGATTCATCGATTCCAAGGCCAGAAGGGACCACTGTGATCATCTACTCTCACCTCCCGTTCAACACAGGCCAAAATAATTCCTGGAGCATAGCTTTTAGAAAAACATCTAATCTTGATTTAACATGGTCAGTGATGGAGAATCCATCATGACCCTTTGTAAATTATTCCAATGGTTAATTACGCTCCACATTAAAAATGTACACCTTATTTCTAGTCTGAATTTATCTGGCTTCAACTTCCAGCCATTGGATCCTGTTTTATCTTTCTCTGCTAGACTGAAGAGCCCATTATTAAATATTTGTTCCCTATGTAGATACTTACAGGCTGTAATCAAGTGACCTCTTAACCTTCTCATTGTTAAGCTAAAGGGATTGAGCTATTTAAGTCTATCACTCAATCTGCATGGTGCTGAGCACCCTGGCCCAGGTCCAAGGAAGCACTTAAGCACGTGCTTAGCTTTATTTAATTATTGAAGTGGATTGCTGAATTGAGACCAGAGTGCTCAGCACCTCATAGTATCCAGCCTCTGGATCTCTTGTATTAACTGAACAGCTGGGCCAAAAGATAGTGAACCTAGATTTAAAGCACGGACTTATATAAATCTGTTGTGCATGCAGGCTGATTCTGCACGCTAAAATCTAGAAGGAGCCTTTTGAGCAATTGCAAATGGCTGCTCCGGTGAGGATATAACAATCAATCTGTTTTGAGTTACCAAATGGCTTAAAAGATTTCTTTGTGAATATTTGTGCCAGGACCAAAATCCCAGAAAACTGAAGTTGATGCTGGAAACGCTCATCCATAACGCTGGAGGCCTTCATAGCACCACTGTAACAGTGCTATTTTCTATCCCTCTGTGAATAAGTGCACTAGTATGAGCCTTATCAGTGATCATTATTCAGCTTAGACAGTGGAATTGCTGACCATACCTAAGGGAGTGAATCATGTCTAAAGATGGTGGACAGTCTCATCAGTTGAATGATAGTACACAGTTTTATATTGTTTGCTCTGTGGACCCTGCAACTCTGTTTTAGAGAAATGACTGGAGCATACTGCCAGCTCTGTGCACCTTTTTCTAACCCTGGGAAAACAAGTCTTTCTTCAGGGTAGATGTCATTGTTATGAGACATTGTTATTGCTCCTCTTTTCTGCCCTCAGTTACTGAGGGCACTAGTTCAGGCATTGTGTTCTTTCAGCCACTCTCTTTCTACAGATAGCTCCATGCATCTGATTGGTTTTCTTTGTGCAAGTAACTCATGACTAGTAAGCTCAATGAGGCTAACTTTTTCCTAGGCTGTCATGGCCTCTCCAGCACTGGCAACTTGTCCAGAATGCAACAGCAATTTGGCTAGTTACCTTCAGTATTTGTCATTGCATCGCATGAGCCATGTGTTTATATGTTTCTTATACAGTGGTGGATTGACTTTAAACAGAAACTGTTGATTTTTTAGACGGTTAACTGTATAGACTCTCACTATATTCTCTGTCTGTACCCTGATGGGTGCCTGAACTCACATCATCAATATTTGGAGTCCCAGCACTACATTTTAAGGCAGTGGGTGACAGCACTATTATTGTGCTCCCCCTGTCTCCAACCATCTTTAAACAACATCATAAAACATCACCTCATAATTACCTCTCCCATCTTGTTTCCTCCTCAGACCCCCTTGATAGATTTTATATTTATGTAGGTTTAAATGTGTAGAAAGTGGTCTGATGCTGCTGAATAGCACCTGTGTCAGGAGGTAGGGGGTCATTTATAAAGTTGTTGCTATTACAAGGGACACACCAGGGGGCAGCCGGGGGGGGGGGGAAGTGGGGCAATTTGCCTCAGGCCCTGGGCCCCACAGGGGCCCCCACGAGAGTTTTCAGCAGGTCTTTGGCGGCAGGTCCTTCAGTGCTGCCAAACGCACCCGGAGCGAGTGAAGGACCCGCTGCTGAAGACCCGGAACTTCTTCCGCTCCGGGTCTTCGGCGGCGGGCTCCTTCTGCTCCGTGTCTTTGGGGCACTTCGGCGGCGGGTCCTTCACTTGCTCCGGGACCCACCACCGAAGTGCCCCAAAGACCCAGAACGGAAGGAGCCCTGCCGCTGAAGACCCCAGGCCCCCTGAATCCTTTGGGCGGCCCTGGGACACACTCATCTTGATTTAATAACTATGCTTTGTTTGGTCTTTCAGGAATGTATTACAGGCAGGAGAGGTTAATCAAGAGCACAGCCGTCTGTCCAATTCTCCTGTTCTCTCTGGTGGCTTATACAGCTTAGCTTTCAACCTGAGGCTGAGTTTGCATAAGTTTTGTCTACACTAGCAATCGTCGTAGCTGCAATTCACCACATGTGCAGCTCCACTATTGAAAACAACCGGGGAAGCTGTGGAGTAGTCGGGGCTCAGGTATTTTGACCAGCACCTTATCTAACCTCAGCATGGTGATTAAAACACTTACGCCTACCTGCACCACACTACAGCAGCCACTGTTGCTATCATCTATGCAGCTGTCATTGTAGGTGAATTAAGGATTGTGTTTTTGCCAGTTGTAGCTGTAGCCATAGGCATCCTTTAAATCCTGGTTTGTATTGATGGGTTTCTTTTCTCTCACACCACATCAAGATTTCCCACCTCTGAGATGCCCTTTCCCCCACAACCGCGGCATTGCAGTCAGTCCCCTCTGAACTACAGGCTTGCAATGCACAGGTGTTAACACAGCGCTCCGCAGAATGTTATCAACACCCCTGGGATGTCTCTGTGGCGAAAAGCAAAGAGCAAACATTCAGCATTTTTTAACAGTTCTCATTTCATTTCCTCCCTCACTGACTGCTACAGTCTGTGACACTTTATTGCCAGCTAGGAAAGAGTGCTAGTTCCCCACGAAGGCAATGCTGATGCCATCACATTTACTGACTACTAGCAAGGGTATGTTTGTGAGGAATCTCACTAATCAGTGTGTAGGTCGGATGAATTCAAACAGGGAGGAGCTGCATAATCTAATGATCGGTCTGGAGTCTAATTGCAGCATAAGGCCAGATATTGCATAACTGAAAATGGTCTTTGGGCAAATTAGAAGCCAAACTATGGTGAGAGCAATAACTGATACTTGTGTCACAGGTGCTATATTTGACTGCTTAGTACAACAGCATAAAAAAAAATGAAACTAAACTATTGATCCAAGATACCCTTAAATGAAGATATGGGAAAAGGTTGCAACTTTACTGAAGACAAGAATTCAGAGAACCAATAAAAATTACATTAACCACACAACCATCTGATACCTGGGGTCATAGCCATACCGGCCTCTCACAAGGCAAACCCACCAGGTGTGTTGAGTCCCTACCAACATGATTAACCTGCAGGGGTCATCTCCTTGCTACAGGGATTTTTCTGGCTGCTGAAGTGCCTAACCAATGTTATCAAGGGACCATCTCCCCCAAACCCTGAAAATGACCACTATTGCCTTACTTTGCTGTTACTACACCTGATTCCCTGAGGGTTATTTCTCTGCAGATGAAATGTATTTCACAACCGCTTGATTCTACTGTTGCTGTAACCAACAACCAGTGTCATAAAACACCATGTAACAATTTCTGCCATGCTGCTGAAGCCCTTTCCAAAACCTGAACCCTTTCTTGTGCTTGATTGCAATGATACAGAGAAGTAATGTGTGTGAACCAGCCTGCAGGCTCCATCAGAATTAACTGTCTCCTGCCTCCTCTTCATTCAACATTTTGTGCTCCTTCAGTTACCCCACAGGAGCAAGATCCCTCCTGGGCTTCTGAAATGATCAATACTAATAGTCAAACTCATAGTCCCACAAAACAGGGCCGGATGCCCCGTTCAGTTAGTCAAGGTTTTATTGTGAGGAACATGCAAGTGTAACCCACACGCCTCCTGGGTGTGGTGCTCTGTCACCTCTGGTGGCACTGAACATGTACTTAGAGATTAATGAGTCTGCTACAGCCTTAGCTAAGGGCTATGCAGTTTTTAGCTCATGCAGTAGCTGCTCATTCATTTAGCTCCCAAGGTCCCAGGTTCGATCCTGCCCGCCAATGACCGTGGTGTCTGTTGGTGTTACAAGTGGGGGCTTGTCTGGGATTTCACCTAGGAAGTCTCTGAAGCTTGGCACACACTTCCTCAGCTAGGGGAAGTATGTAACCCACACACCTCCTGGGTATGGTGCTCTGTCCCCTCTAGTGGCACCGAGACCACTGAGAGATTAATAAACCTGCTACAGCATTAGCTAAGGGCCACACAGCTTTTAGCTCATGCAGTAGAGGCTCATGCATTTAGCTCCAGAGGTCCCAGGTTTGATCCTGCCCGACGACAACTGCGGTCTGTTGGTGTTACACAAGTGTTATCCGTAGTTAAGAGTGTTTTTGCATATTTCATACATAATCCTTGCATCACGTAGGTGTGGACCTTGTACTTTTGCTGGTGTGGGTGGGTGCACACATGAAAAAAATCTGTACAGATATAGGGATGCATTTTCAGCCTTTAGCCTGCAGGTAGCTTTATGTAAAACTGTGCCTGCACTTTCATGTGCCCACACTGCATGTACAAACACCTGCAATCACTGTAGAATGATTCTGATACCTGTGCATAATACACTGAAATTGCACACACCCCCACAAGCAAAAATGCAAGGATCACACATGCACAACAGAAAGCTCATGTGCAGAATATACAAGAGTACCATTAACTTAGCATGATCCTTGCATGTTCCTTGCACTAAAGTTTGAGTAATTAAACCTTGCATTTCATGCATGCATGAACTTTGCTGGCATGAGCCCTAAACTGACTTGGACAAAATGAATTGTGTGTGTGGAAAGTCTAACATTTGTCCACTAAGACTTCTGAATTTGAGAGACGGCTGTCTGATCAGGAACACAACCCTAGTGCCCTCTAGACAACAGCATCAGGAAGATCCTTAAGCCTGAGGAACACCCATGGTAACACAAGAGGTCTGACACCTGAACCTTCCCCTCTCCAGCCGTGTCTGAAGGACAGGCCCAGTCCGTAGGATGGGAAAAAGAAGCAGCTGCTAGAACCACAGAGGCTGGGCAGCTGGGGATATCTTATGTTTAAAACCAAAATAAAACATGGATCTAAAAATGTGTGTGCCAGCGACCCTGGTCTCTCTGCTTGTATACTGCATTAGTTTCCTTCGCTCTTTGATTTGGTCTGTTTAGACTGTAATCTCTTCAGGACAAAGACTATCTCTTCCTAATGTGCTTCTACACAGGGACCCTGATCCAGACTAGGGGCCTTTGGGTGCTACTGGAATTCAAACCAATAACAACAGTGAAAAGTTAACTAGAGAAAGAATTTTTACCAGAATCTTGGCTAGTATTCAGTCAAATACCTATTAGGAGCCAGATTTTAGTATAGCTTGGATGGATGTCATTGTTTAACAACTGTACAAAGTGCATTTTCAGGAAGTAAAGCAATTCCCTGGAAAACAGATCCATGAAAGAATTGCTGGAGTGTCCTTGTGCACACAAGTCTGTGTCTTTTCCAGCTAGTAATCGGTCCCTCGGTTCCATTGTTTCCCGCTCTAGCATGTTTTTTGCAGGATCCAAACATTTCTTCAAACAACTGTGTTTGAGTAATTTATTGGTACTGTATTTCCACATGTAAAAATCTATTGGGCTGTAATTTGGCTTGTAATGTGCCCCAAAAGCCTTCCTGACAAAATCTCTTTTTAACTGTGGCTAATTACACATACCCTGTTGCTCAATACCAAAAATAAGCGCATCCAATGTAATGTTTATTATTTCTCTCACAAAGGGGAAAATCATAAATTCTTTTTAATGGGATCTTTAATAATAAAAAAGAACATAATCATTACTATCAAAAGATGTATTGCTTCCATGGGGTTTACATACCAGCATTTTGTCTGATTACATCTCCGTTACACTCACAGCATTAATTATTGGAGACTAATTAGGCAAAATTGCAATGTAAACCCTAAAGAAAACTATTCTTACAAAATCCTAACTCTTTGCCACATCGTTTCAAGTTTACCTTTCTCTTGCAGCAAATGGCAGGACTTGCTTGTTTATTTATGTGACACTCTGAATCTTCTATGAACTGTTGGGAGTTTAAACCTTCCGAACAATGGGCAGCTTTTATTTTTTTCAGTTACATGGTTAGAGGTAAGCAAGGATGTTAACATTGCAAGTTATTTTCCAGCATAGCCAGTTACTACAGATAACTATCCTAGCTCCGTCGTAAATACTTGAAAACACTAGGCTGTACTCTTCTTTTTAGACCTCTGTGTATTGTCCACTAGTGGCAGCCA
Source organism: Mauremys reevesii (assembly GCF_016161935.1). Classification (NCBI taxonomy): domain Eukaryota; kingdom Metazoa; phylum Chordata; order Testudines; family Geoemydidae; genus Mauremys; species Mauremys reevesii. The sequence continues at coordinate 19,215,793 of NC_052628.1, read as the reverse complement.
GCAGGGCTGCATTGTGACCTCTTTTCCAGCTGAGCTGGAAATGCTTACAGTGTCTTTACTAACTGATGTGCTTGCTCAGCTTAACAAGGTCACGAATATCTTCCTTCCCAAGGGGCAGCTGTCCTGGGATACAACCCTTTACAGGGTATCAGAAATAGAGAGAATTCTGCTCACTCACACAGTTATATAGAAATGTAAAAGAGTGCTGGATGGATTAGCCACCTCAATAAAGAACTTCATCTTAATAAGCTCTGCCAATTCCCTGCCTGTATGACCAGGATAGCTCAGACTAGTTTATGCAGGATAAAAATTGTAAGATTGGTTTACATGAATCTCTCATGTAATAGATCCATTTTAATTTATAAATGGCAATATCCCGAGTTCTAGACTGATAAAAAAGTGAACCTGTATTCACACACAGAGTGCTGGGTGTCCTGAAAGTTTCCGAGGCGTTTTACAAATCGTGCACAGGAATAACATCAGACACCACTGAGATGCAGCCACGCCCTGGGTAGAACACTTCTTTTAACTAACTGCTTCCTTCGTGTCATTAAAGGTGTAGCAATGAATGAAGCCAAGTCCGTCAGTCTGTTCCGGTGGAGTGCCGTGGAGCCGCCCCCAACGGGGCTGTCCACGTCTATTTATTATAAGTGGTTACATAAATCATTCTATTATGCGCATGTGCTAACATAATCCAACTACTTCGCCCCCTCCCCTGATTGGTGCCTTGTGCACTGTGTATTCCAGTAGTATGCACCTGGTCGGCGCTTTATCTATGTGTCTCCTGATCGGGAGTGTGGGGGTGTGGGAATTACTTCAGCTGCTTGAGAAGTGTAACATTCCTACAAAAGGGACAATGTCGATGTGAAAATCACATTTTCCTCTGAAAATTCTGTACCAACTATTGGTTACACATAACTCCTAACAAAGGATGATAGTGCCATGCTCCAGAATTCCTGTTAGGAAAGGGTGCTGAATTCTAGAAATGGGCAGTGCAAAAAAAGAGGGCAGAGAATTGTAGTATAATAGAGAATATGGAATATGATCAAGAATGGATTATAGACCAAGACCCTGGCTCAGCAAAGCATGTAATTTAACTTTAAGCATGTGAGTAAACCCCATCCTGATTCAGCAAAGCATTTAAGCATGTGCTGAAGTTTAACCATGTGCTCAATTCCCACAGAACTCAATGAGGCTTAAACTCGTGCTTAAAATTAAGCACATGCTGAAGAGTTTGGCTGAATAGGGATGCCCTTAAAGTTAAACAAGTGTTTAAGTGCTTAGCTGAATTTGGGGCTCAGATGCACCAGACCTAAAGGGCCCTAAAAGCCCTTGCATATATCCCAGTAGACCAGTGGTCCCCAAACTGTGGGGCATGCCCCCCTAAGGGTGTGCAGAGGAATGTTCAGGGGAGCACAGTGGGGTGCAGGTCAGCTCCCATGGGCAGTGGGGAGAAAGCACCACTCAGGCTCTCTCTGCCCCTAGCTGTGCTCTGGCCCTGCCCCAAACCCAGCCCCAACCATAGCTTGGGCTCTGGCCCCGCTCCTGGACTCAGCTGTGGCTCTGCTCCCGGCTGTGGTCCCAGCTGCAGCCCCCGCTTTGGCCTCCCACTCCTGGCCCCAGCCTCAGTTCTGCTTCTGGCTCTGGCCACAGCTCCCCTCCCAGCCGGTGTTCGAGGGTGGTTGTGGTGGGGACAGGTTCCTTTATGAGTAAGGGCGGGGGCATGACAAAAAGGGAACCACTGCAGTAGGCCAAAAGGGTGCCAAAATGTTTGCAAAGCATGGTTTGAAAATCATATGGAGAGATTTGAAGAGGTGCTATGTTAGCTGGCATAAGAATGGAAATAGCATAGTATAAAACAGCCACAGATATATTCCAACCTGAACACTTCTTGAGTTCCTACAGTGTGTCAGCTGTGAGGAGTAGTTTAGTCTTAATGTTGGAAACCATCTATGGTACTTGTATGGCCCCTCTGTGGATAATACCTGAGACCTGGATCCACAAAGAACCTTAGGTGCTGCAATGCTGAAGGTCACAGTGCCTATCTATTAGGTGCCTAGAAAAATCCACAAAGCCTGATTTAGATGCCTAGACTCCCTATACAATACATAAGGAGAGATAAATGCCTTAGAAAAAGCCAGCATGGTAGGTAGCGCCACATCTAAACTAGCCAATGGCAGATGCTGATGAGAGGGGTGTGTGCTAAGCCCTGTTCCTCTCTTTGAAATAGGCACCCAAGTCTGGGCTGCAGGGAGGTGCCTGTCCCTGCTCAGCACTCTGGCACAGTTCTGGGCAATCGCATCTGTACTCCCCTTCTGTGGTCCACCAAGGGCACACATTCTAGGCTTCTGGTTCCTCAGCTGTCACTTCTTCTGGGCAGAGACCTATGCCTCTCTCTCCTGATCAGGGATTTTTCCAGGTTGCACAGTTCCTCACCTGCATTCTGATATTTCCAGTGAGCCAGACTGTCTAAACAGCCCAGCATCTGCACTTTGTTTTCTCTTAGAAGGCTGTGAACAACATAATTGCCAGTAGTTATGAGTTACCACACAGCTCTTTCTAAGCAATTACCTTTATTCTTAACATGAAAGCATTACAGAGAAAACATATTAAAAACAATAAGGGAACCTACACGCATGCTAATAAGCTTACCAGAGATCAACCCTCCAAATCCAGCAAGGGCTCTGGTAGGAGTCAGTCCTTCAAACCCCACCAAAGAGTTTTTCTTGTGGTTATAAGTTCATAACAGCCTTAGCTGAGAACAAACACACCCAGGAATAGTACAGTCTTTCCTTTATACAGGCTGGGACTTTTATCTTCTGATGCCGGGAACAGGTAATCAGCAGACAAAGGTCCTCTCTCAGGATGTAGCTTCACAAGTCTGGGTTTTGCATAACCGGCGGTAGAAATTTGCATTCACCCCCCCCCCGCACACACACACACACCTCCCAGAGATTCCACGGGCAAACCACTTGACACTGTTTGCTCCAAAGTCCATTCTTGTCCTGCCCATTGTTCAGTATAGTCTGTTGAAGTTCATACAACTTCCCAGGGATCACAATAATACATAACCTTTGCATTTAATACAACGGACTCCAAAGCTACTTAAACTTAATTCACTCAGGTTTTTCAAGGATATTGCAGGAAATTGCCATATCTGTCACAAACAGGAACCTTTCTCTTGAGTCAGGCAGCTTAGGCACCAAAAGTGTTTCTTTCAGGAATAAGTTATAAGTTATAAATTGGGCACCACTACTCCATGCATGGAGGTGGTACCCAACTTACAACTTTTAGCCCAGTGGTTAGAGCATTCATGTGGGAGGCCCTGGTTCAATTTCCCTCTCTGCTTGATTGGAACAGGGGGTCTTCTAGCACCTGGAGATTTTCTAACTACTAAGCTCTAGTATATTATGGTTGGGACCCCTTCAATCTCTCCCATTGAAACTATTTCACTCAGGGTTAGATAATGAAAGAGTGATTGGGCCAGAGAGTAGCACACAAGAGCAAGCAAGTGGAAATGACTCTAGTCCAGTGATTCAGGCACCCACCTAGAACACCCAGGTGCTAGTTCCCCTACTCCAAACATAGCTTCAACATGAGAACAACAAAGAGTCCAGTGGCACCTTAAGGACTAAGAGATTTATTTGGGCATAAGCTTGTGTGGGTAAAAAACCTCACCTTTAAGGTGCCACCGGACTCCTTGTTGTTTTTGTGGATACAGACTAACATGGCTGCCCCCGATACTTCAACATGAGGGAGCCCTGCTTGAGAATATCCTATAGTTCAGCAGTTAGCGCACTCTCCTTCAAATTCTTTCTTCCCTCTGGGAAATCCCTCTGATTTATCACACCCCGGAGTGATTTAGTTAAGCCCACTTAATTTTCTCATGTAGACCAGACCTTATACACATGCCTAACTTTCAGCACATATGTACATCTCTGCAGGATGGGAGCCAATGTCTGTAACTTGCTTTGAAATCAGATGAAAGAAGTTATGGAAATATAAAGGCCCAGAGTGTTCTATACAACACATGCTATTTATTTGTTCTATTTTTTATTTTAGGACCAGAATTTATTTATTATTTTCTTTAAGCCAAAGCACTTAAAAAGACTCTCTTAAATTCATTGGTTTAGACATAAAGAAAAGAACAGAAAGCACTAGTCAAATCTCAAATTTACTTATAAAACAATAATATTCTTTCCAGTGCAGTTTAAATTCAGGTCTAGTTTAAATGTTGCAATTGTCGCTGCTTTTCTGTTGGTCCTGGCAGGGATTTCCATTAGAAGTGGAGAGAAAATGAAAATAGAGACTAAAAGAGTGGTTAATGTTGAATGTTACACTGGTTGTGACTTGGAAACACTCAAATTTAATTCAGCAAACTGTTCTGCAAGTTACTGTTATCCATTCATGTGTACAGTCCTCACTGTTTTATATGGTAGAGAAGATGTGAAATGTGCTCTTTATATACAGGCAACAAAGCATTGCCTCACACAAGATGTTTATTACAGTGACTTCTTTAGCTCAAATATGGAAATAAAACCCCATCTGACTGCATTCCCCTAGTATTCACCTATCTCCCCACACTGCCACTCATACAGGGCATCACCAGACAATTACAACCATACTTAGGCCCCTACCAAATTCATGGCCATGAATAATGCATCACAGACCATGAAATCTGGTCTCCTCCACACTCCCTGTGAAATCTGGTCTTTTGTGTGCTTTTACCCTATACGATACAGATTTCACAGGGGAGACCAGGGTTTCTCAAACTGGGGGCCCTGACCCAAAAGGGAGTTGAGGGGGGGTCACAAAGTTATTGTAGTGGAGTCAAGTTTTGCTACCCTTACTTCTGCGCTGCTGCCTTCAGAGCTGGGCAGCTGGACATCAGCGGTTGTTGGCCCGACACCCAGCTCTGAAGGCAGCGCCTTGCCAGCAGCAGTGCAGAAGTAAGGGTAGCAGTACCACAACCCCCCGTATAATAACCTTGCAATTCCCCTAACTCCTTTTTGGGTCCAGAACCCTACACTGTGAAATTTCAGATTTAAATAGCTGAAATAATGATATTTACTATTTTAAAAATCCTATAATTGTGAAATTGACCAAAATGGACTCTGAATTTGGTAGGGCCCTATCCATACTTGAGGGGGACCACACCCTGGAAGAAATCTTTGCTGACCACCCTCTTTTGGCCTTCAAACAGTCCCCCAACCTCTCCAAGCTCATCATCAGGAGCAAGTTCCCCACAGACCAGGACACACCAACTCATGATGTCACCAGAACCTGCCAGAACAACAGATTGAAAACCTGTAGACATAGCACCATTGCTATGATGATCAACACCCCCCTAAACACATCTTTCAAGATCTATGAGTCCTACATGTGCCTATCACAACATGTGTTGCACCTCATTCAGTGCACTAAATGCCCCAATGACAATCATGTGGGTGAAACCAGACAATCACTATGCTCTCAAATGAACTCACACACAAAAATTATAAAAAAGAAAAACACCCTATCACCTGTGGGTGAACACTTTTCAGAAACCAATCACTTCATATCTGGCCTCAGTCTTCATCCTCAAGGGAAACCTGCACAACACCTTTAAAAGATGAGCTTGTAAATTCATAACTTCGCTAGACACTAAAACTCATGGACTGAGCAGAGACACTGGATTTATGCCGTACAGATGCTCCCCGACTTACACAAGCGTTCCGTTCCGGAATGCCTTGAGTAACTCGAATTTTGCATAAGTCAGAAACATATACCCGACCATTACACAAAAAAACAACAACAACCCACCCCCCCACTACTATTTCTAGCTTATGGAACTTTTTTCGTTAGTGTGGATTTGCATAAATCGGGTTTGCCTAACCGGGGGGAGGGGGGCGTCTGTATTACCACAATCTATAACCCACTAACTCCCCTCCCACTAGGTTTTTTCCCCTTTTCTCCTTTCCCCACTATGACTGGAGAGGTGTAAACTGGCTACTTCTCCTTGAATGGTCCCCCTGAATCCTCTGGGCGGCCCTGATGATATTCCTCAATGTTCTAAGGCAGTGCGGCAAAAGACCCTGTAGCTGTATAAGAAGAAAGAAGATCCCTTAGTGCCAGTATGGATGTGGCGTATAAAGCACAGATCTGCCATATATTCCCACCCCTTAGTCTTATTTTTCCATTTTTCCATTTTTCTTTTTTTTTACATTAGGTCTGGGGGACTCAGATATTGCATTTTCCTGTGTTCTACACCAGTTGTTGACACTTAGAAGATAAATAAGTAATAATAATGATAATAAACATAATTAAACCTTGGGATCTGAGTTTAGGACAAATGATAATCACTTTATAACTTTATTTGTAGTTAATGAAAATAGAACCAAAGAAGTCATGTAAACATTCCTTTTATTTGTAACCCAAATGTAATTCTATTGGACTTCAGCTATATCTTTGCTCACACATCCATACAATTTGCTTTTCCTTTGGAGCCCTGGTATTCTCTGTCCCTCTAGGCCAATTAAGCACAGATATCACCTTATGCAAGAAACAGATGAAGAAGCCACATGTCTGTGCTGCAACCAAGATAAGTCATCATTTCTGCTGTTTATCTCAGATCCTCCCCATGGATTTCCTGGGAGGGTTTTGCCTTGAAAAATTATATTTCTGAACCCTTTAATTTATGCAGAGAAGATGATCTTGTGAAAGAGAATATCGTGCAATTATCTATAGTTATTACTAGTGAAATAGTGATCTAAATAATTATCCTACTGACGCTAGAATTTCATTGGTGGAAGGCAAGTCTGGTACTAACGATGCACTTTAACACACTGTTTCCATAGTTTATTAATTTCTCACTCAAAATCAAGTACTGATTTAAGGATTCAATGACCACAAACACCCCCTCCCTATATCATTAGATACAAAATTCCTTAATAGCAGAAAGTTCTAATTATGATGCTTATTCTCCTTGTGATAAACATTTGTTAGTAGGATTTACAGTCTGCAAAGATACTGAGGGGAATAGAACCCAGGCTTTCTGCTTCTGAACTCATAATTTATGTTCCAAAAGTTGAGAATTTCTTCTCTTTGTGACAGTCTGTTTATAATCACTATTGTTTTGCTAAGCAATAATATTAATGATCAGACAAGGTTCCAGGTTGACCCTGGAGAATGATATAATCTATTTATCCACAAAACCATACAAGCTTCCCTGCACTGTCCGAGCAAAACGCCCAAATCCTGATTTGGCTGAATATCTTTTGCAGATCCTGTTTGTACATTCAACACCCCATCTAGAATTGAGAAGGCAGTGCAATTTCTATGCACATTCAGTCCTGGGTCTGTTTGTTGACACTAATGCTAGTTTTGTGGTCTGGCTTGAAAAGATTGCAGCGTCAAATAATAAAATAATTGCCTATTGTTTCTCATCATATTCCTTATTCGCAAGTTCAGGTAGGGACAAAGATCGTATTTTATTTGATGTGTGTGCAGTACATAGTACAATGGGAACCCAGTCTCCCACTGAGGACTCTAGACTCTACCGCAAAACAAGGGAATAAATAAAACAACAATAATGACACTAAGAGCTTGTCTACATGGAGAAAAAGCCCACAGTTGCTGGTGCTCACTAGCTATTCCCCACTGAGGGTACGTCTACACTTAAAGTGCTGCATTGGTGCATCTTCACTGATGCAGCTGTGCCGCTTTGGTGCTCTAATGACTACGCACTAAGCTGATGGGAGAGCTCCACCTCCCTGAGAAGCTCTCCCGGTGCCATAGCACTGTATGCACAGGGGGTTAGGTCAGTATAACGACATCGCTCGGGGTGTGTGGATTTTTCACGCCCCTGAGCATTGTAGTTATTCCTGTGAGCCCCAAACTGTTTCTGTTAGCCTTAAGGGATGGGCTAAAGTTAAGATGCAAGTGTCGGCCCCCTTATCCTGCTTCTATCATCAGGGTTTATTAGTGATGGACGACTTACATGTAGATAAGGTGCAAACAAACAGTGTTTATTAACTAGGATCCCCAGCACAGGGTCAGTAAGATTTAAACAGAATATAACAGCTTGGTTGTTATTACACAACAGCGGGCCTGAAGTCCAGAACCCCAGAACTGAAATACACAATGGTAAGGTAAAGATAACTAAAGGGTTAACACATCACCATTTCCATAGGATGAAGGGACATGCGGACGCTGGAAGGGAACGACGGACTGGAACACCAGATGCAGGACTGGAACCAGAGGACACAAGGATACACAGCAGGTAAGCTATCTTCAGGTCTTCTTTCTTCTGGTCTTCTCGCCATCCTGGGTGCAAGTATGTGGAGTAAGCTTGGCCTGGCCCCACCCACTCAGGCTGAGAGAGTGGCTCTTTACCCTCTGGTTCAGAGGGAGGCCACCCTGGCTCCCTACAGGTATAACTACGTTGCTCGGGGATGTACCTACTCTCCCATGTGGATGGCACCATGCTGGTGAGAGAGCTTCTCCTGCCGACATAGCTACTACCTCTCAGAGAGGTGGCTTAACTACACCAATGGGAGCTTTCTCATTGGCATAGGACTGTCTTCACTTAAGCACTACAGTGGTGCAGCTGTGCCTGCTTTTTAAGTGTAGACCTGCCCTTAGTGCACAGTAAGAAATACAGCGGTATTATGAATGTATGTCTACACGGAAAGTACATATGACCACATGGAAAGTTAGTGCAGAGTAGCTAGTCAACTTTAAAGTCACACGCTAACTTATTGGACACAAACTTCCCTGTGTAGGCAAACCCTTAAATAGAGTTAGTAATACCTGTAATTAGATATATAATTCTGCACCTTCTGGCCTAAATTGTTTAGTAGTTGTTGTGAGCAGTCAAATGGATGTTGCACACCCCAGAGTGGTAGCTGCATTTTAGTGCCAGTTAAAGTGATTGTGAGCCTACGCCCCATATTCTTCATAGAGATATGCTTATGATATGAATATGGCATAACCAGGATATGTTTTATGCAAGATGGATCATGAGAGGTATCATTGGAAAGGTTATGATTTACATAATGTAATTATCCAATATTTATGCATATATCATTTCTGTATCTGAAGTTAGGAATGTTGGCAATGTAATAATTACAACTGTGTTTTCGCCTGGGGAACACCCACCAGAGAAGTATGCAAACGTCCTGGATGGACCATTAGGAAGGACAATAAGACTTTGAAGATACTAATCTCCCTCCTTCCTGAGAAGTTTACTGGGATGCTGCTTTGATACTGCAGGGTCAGGTGATCATGTCCATGTGATATTGGACTTCTAGTGTTTTTCCTTCAAGAGATGTTGGAGGTCAAACTGAGAAACAAAGGCGTCCCACCATATGCAAATCCTATTTAAGGCTGGGAAGTGAGTTAATCTAGGCTCTTCTCCACTGACTCCCCATCCAAGAAGGAAGACTTCTGAAAACACCTGAAGAATCAAAGGAACTAAATTGGGGATCGGGGCGAGGGCTGAGCCCTGGCGAGAAAGGTCAGCCTGTGAAAGCAATACCTGGAGATTTAAGCTGCAAGCAGTGCAGTTTACCTTCAAGAAACTCTGCAACCTGCATAAAACAACATTTAGTGTGAGAAATTACTATTTGTAGCCAATTTCTTTAATATATTAAACCTAGTTTGAGTGTTTGTTTTATTTGCTCAGTAAAATGCTTTATTCTGTTTGCTAACTCTTATATCACTTAAAATCTAACTTTTGTAATTAATAAACTTCTTTTTTGTTTATTCTAAAACCCAGTTTGTGCAATTCATAACTTGGGGGTGGGTGGGAGGGAAGCTGTGCCTATCTCCCTCCACACCAAGGGAGGGAGTGAATTTCATCAGCTTTCGCTGTGCAGATCTCTATACAGCGCAAGACAATATAATTTTGGGTTTACACTCCAGAAGGTGTGTGCGCTTGAGAGCTGGGCAATCCCTGAGCTCAGTCTTCTGACACAGAGCTGGTTGCAGACTCTGTGTGATTCTACAGCTGGATGTGGCCCTACCTGTGTGTGTGCGTGCCTGGCGCAGCAGGACAGAGTGAGGGAGCCCAGGCTGGTGGAATGGGCAGGCTCCGTGGGACCCCAGCAGATCAGGTGGCACCCTGGAAGGGGGAGGGGTCCAACCCATCACAGTGATATCTACAGCTACATACACACATATTAAAAGGATATTATGAGAATTAATCATTTGACGTTTATAAAATGTTCTGAGATAACTGGATGAAAGGTGCTACAGACATGCCACTGTGACAAGGCAAGGCTTCTCCCCAGCTTCCAGCCAGTCCCCTGTCAATAGATTTATTGTCCAAACATAAGCAAAACAAACAGTTCCTCAGCTGACCTTTCTCAGCCAGTCCTTATTCAGCCAGCTCTGCTCTCCTCCAGCTCTGTTACTCCTCAGTTACAGCAGGTTCAGGGCAAACTTCCTCGGCAGTGGGCACCTGGCCCCTTGCATCAGGAGTTAGCTCCACTCCCCTCTCCAGGCACAGCCTGTCCCAATCACTCCTCCTGTAGAGCTTTCATATGCCTGCCATAAAGCCACACAACATGGGCATGCACATTCGGCACTATGCACCCTCACTGTCTAAGTGTACAGTTGTTGTAGCCTTGCCCCCTTTAATAGGTTCAATTGGGGACCATTTGCTCTGACAAAGGGAGCTGGTCTACTCACAGGGGCCAGCTACTCTGTGACAGCCACATCCTAAACATTATTAATAATTACTAATTATTATTGATATCGTAACGATTGTAATTGATTACACGGGCTAATGATTGGTTTTGGAGGTAATTATAGAAATGGAAACTCTACTAGCGAATCTGATTGCTGATCATCTGCACTGCTTTTGCTAAGGGAGTTTAAATGATTCATACTTCACAGACACAGAAACAAGCTTATGTGTCATATGGCTGTTACAGGTCCGTGTGGGCAGGCGCTTTGTTTTCCCCACACAACTGGGAGGTGCCAAATGGACAGTGTGGAATGAGCTAAACAGTCTGCATCCAGTGATACATGTGGCGTGACATAAGGGATTGTGACTTGTGCCGAAGGTATGTGATATCTGCAACCCCTCTGTTACACACAGGTCAATGCTTGACATTTCTGATAAGCATCATTACTTGCTCCCCAAGACCCCAGTCCTGCAAAGCGCTTAAGCACAGGCTTAACGTTAAGCATGGGAGTAGTCCTATGGAAATCAGGCATGTGCTTATGTGCTTTCCTGGGGACTTGGGGAGCAAATATTGCTGCTTACATGAGTTGTTAGAGATGGATCTTTAGGTCATCAATGGGATTATGCCATGCTTAAGTGCTTTGCTGGTTTGGAGCTCATATAATCTATTGGGGCAAGCAGACATATATCTGTCCATCTGCCTGTTGCTTATCTGCCCTTTACTGTGCTATCTGAGCACACACAAAATGATGTGGTACAAACAATCACTCTGAAAACCGTGATATACCCGTTTCCCTTGTATTATGTGGTGAGAATGTACATGGCTTATTCAAAAGATATTATATTATTCACTATCTTCAGGAAAGCTGAGGCTTTCTTTAGGGTTGTTATCGTGGGAAAGCGCTTGTACAGAGCTGAGTCCAGTTCACTCTGCCAGAGGCAAAATCCGGGGTCGTTCGGTGAAAGGGCTGCTGAGAAATCCTGTCCTGTTCTCCTGTAAGCTTCATGCTTGGCATTGCCCCTTTCAGTAATGTCCCCAGAGATACCCTTTTGTGTTGGAGAAAAACCCAGGCAGCCTCTAATCAGAAGTACGGTTGGAGTCTCCTAATGGCAAATAGTCATTGATCTTTATCATTTGACACACTATGCCTGTTGCTTTGCATGGACACTCAAGACTTCCTGTATCCTGTTTTCCTCTCAGAATTAAAGGGACAAGAAGCAAAACAGCATTCTCTGCTTTCTACCTACATGAGTTTCTCCTCACTTCTCAATGTTAGGTTGTTTTTACACCGGGGTTTGCTTTTACGAAAGTTTGTAGTGCTTGTAGAACTCTATTACGTTTGATAACAGGACAAACTGATGACCTGCTAAGTTTCACTCAAACCATCCATTTATAGGGTGACCAGACAGCAAGTGTGACAAATCAAGACAGGGGATGTGGGGGGGTAATAGGAGCCTATATAAGAAAAAGACCCAAAAATCGGGACTGTCCCTGTAAAATTGGGACATCTGGTCACCCTATCCACTTACTGTAGCTTTTCCCTACCCCCTCAGTGAGTTACATTATTAGCCTCTCTGCATTTTTCATCATTGCTTAAAAAGTTTAACTGCTTTTGGATAATACTGCCATTTTAGACATCTTGTCTTTCCTTGGTATGTATTCATATTGTGTAATTCCCTGTAAAGTCGCACTTCTGCAACAAGGGAAGAAGAGGTCTGTTACTGTGCAAACATGTGAAAGAGATTTATGGCTGGATATTTTTGTCAGATGTGTGGCACAACTCCTATTGAATCTAATGGGATTTACATGCTTGCAATTGTTAAGATGATTAGCCCTCAACATTTTAAAAATCATACATATTAAACATACATTAAAAAATGAATAGAGAGCTCCAGATTCTCAACTGGTGTAAATCCATCATCTCCAATGGAGCTGCACTGAATTATACCAGCTAAGAATCTGGCCCAATTTATTTTGTTCTATTGTGTTTTTTTTTATGTTGATCTCTATATCACTGCAAACAAGGGAAACAGTGTGAAGTATTTATTGGGCAAACTCCATCCTCCATCTGCAAAGTGAATGTCTCATCTCTTCTTCTGAAGTTGCCCCTATCCCTATCTCTTTCAACTTACTTGCTGTCAGGTTGACTGGCCTTTTTCTACATGCACTCCTGAGATGTGGTCCTTGACTTCAGGAAGCAGTTTTCTGGCCAGATGGTATCCTCTTATAGTGGAACTACACTCTTGAGATACAGTGCTCCACTGAAATGTGTGGTGGTCTTGTCAAGCTACAGACAAAGAAGCCTCTGATGTATGCAATTAATAAAGATGGGTCTGAGCTTGTTCAGGATCTTGATCAAGATCCAGGCATCCATCTGGAGGAGTTCAGATCCACAATTTTGTTCAGGCTTATCTCTAGTTTAATATTAGGAAGATTAGTAACAATAGGCTAATTGCCATGTGAACCTCTCAACAAAACTAAAATGAAGGAGTTTCAAAAATCATTACATTGAGTACTCTGGGAGCAGAAACCAGAAGTGTCTAGGAGATTCCCCTCCCATTTGCTGAAATGTAGCCTGATATTTTTACAACAATCCTTTTGTTTTCAGAATTTTTATATTGTTGCAGAGTAAAAATGCTGTAAACCTAGCTATGGTCAAAATCTAGTTGTTCCCAAGTACTTTATCTAACTGGAAGATATAGGAGCTGACATATGTGATGTGCTACACACACACACTCGGAGATCACAACTGGATTTTCAGGTTTAGGTACTTACATGGAAATCTATCAAAAACAGCATTTTGCTGTCTAATGAATCTTCCTAACAGCAGTGCTACTTTTTTTCTAAATTTATTAAAAACTCTGATTTGAGTTCTAGGAATATCTGAAAAAAAAAAACCCACCTCAAGCTATTGCACCAAACAGTGTGCATATTAATGAGTGAGTGCACCTGCTTACCATTGGGCTAATAAAGACATAAGATCTCAATCAATTTGGCAGGAGGAAGCAACCCTTATCCTGCATCAGCCCCTCCCACTAAAAACAGCACTACTATTAGGAACCCTCCTGAGGCTAAAAAACTCTGTCTTTGATGAATTGGCTTCATAATACATTGAGAAGTAGACACACTGCAAGGGTAAGTGAACAAGATGAAGGAAGAAGACAGGACAAATCAGTGAGGCAAGCAGCTCACATTGTTAATTGAATCTGATATATCTTCCCCCAAAAGTCATCTGCTTGGCTAAAGAAAGCAAAAATTAAATGGAAGGTTGTTCCTTTGACAGACGCCTTTTTATATCATATAAGCTTTGTGGCACTGAGTAACAACACTGGCAGCTCATCATATTTTTAAGGTCTGCAATAACAGAGTAAACATGATAGCTATCTTCCACAATAGATGTGCAAGATGTAGTACAAGGGACAATCCATAGATTATATAGGGAATCCTCCACTAGCAAGGAGAAGGAATGGGTTTTTCCATTCTAATTTGTATAGTTCTGTGATAGATGAATAGAAAATACTTGTCTGAATACATCAACAATAGTAACTCACAGTTGATGGGCTTAGCCCTCATCCTGCATTTTATCATTATTAATTAATATTTACTAGTTGTTAAGCACTAACAATGTGATCGGCATGGTACAAGGCACAGAGAAGACCCTAAAGAGCTTACATTCTAAAAGATGGATACACTGAAGACAGGATGCAGTAGGATACTCAGAGGACGATTTTTTTTCCAAAATATTTTCAATCTACTTCTTGGTGGTATCATAAAAGGGTCTTTAAGAAGCATTTGAACGAGAATATGGCAATGATTCAGCAAACTGGAGTTGGGAGGATCTTCCATGTATAAGGGACAGGTGAAAAAGGTACAGAAATAGCAGTGGGATAAAGAAATAACCAGGATGCCAAAGCTGGCATTGTTGGCTGAGCAGATGGCATGAGGGAATCCAATGAGAGACAAGGGCTTAGATAGAGTACTGTTGTTCAGGACCTTGAAGGTGAGGCTTTAAGTTTAATCGTGATATAGTGGACCAGGGAGATCTGCTAAAGGGGTTCAAAGAGGGGACATGGTCAGAATGATGATGAGGTAGATCATTTTAATGTTCATGCTTTGGACAGACTGGGGCAGGTGACGTGAATGTCAGGGAGGTTAGAGAAGAGAAAGATATAGTAATTGTGAGGAGAGGTAATCAAGACGTGGATGAGTACTTTAGGTGTTTTGCCAGGAAGGAGGTGTCAGAGGACTTGTCTATACTAAGACGACCTAAGTTACGCTACTCCAGCTGCGTGAATAATGTAACTGGAGTTGACTTAGCTTAGGCCAACTTACCGCGGTGTCTACACTGCGCTGCATCGACAGGAGACAGCAGCATTGATCCCCAGTAAGTGTAGACAGGGCAAGAGTTTTTAAATGTTGTGGAGTGTGACGGGGCAGCCCTGCCCCACACTAGCCCCAGCAGCGTAAGACCAGTAGCTCTGGCGGCGGAAGTCCCGCCCCGTTCGTGCTGGGCATGCTCCAAGTGCTCTGGGAGTATAAAAGGAGGGAACTCAGCTCAGTATGGGCTGGCAGCTGCAGGGGAAGGACCTACCCGGGAAGCTCCTGCAGAGAACCAGCCACCACTCTTGTACGTGCTGGGACCTGAAGCTTCCCCTGGTCAGCACGAAGCCCGGGTGCGGGTGGAGCTCGAGGAGGCGATGGACCCAGAGGCCCGTGGAGAACCTGGAGATTCTGGGAGACCCCAACTCTCATCTCAGTAGGAAGCAACCTGGAGGGGGTATGTGGCAGACTGGTACCTTGCCCTCAGTAAGCCTCAGCGTGTTTTGGTAGGACCCCCTGCTGAGTCTGTGGCAAGGTCCTACGGTGCTGTTAGGGGCAAGTCTATGGACTCTGGCTACTAGGCTGTGTTACCCCATAATCAGGGGCAAGTCTATGGACTTGGGCCACTAGGCCGTGTTGCCCTGTGATGAGGGGAGTGAACCCTCACATGGAGGAAGAAAAAATTCTCTTTTACATGGAGAAAGTAGTCATGGTCCATGTTTTACAACTTGGTGGGATACATGTAACCATGGATATCTCAGAGTGTGGTCACTCTTGTTTTACATGCTGTTAAGAAGTTTTAGAGCTCAGAATTCCCTTTGGTAGTGGGCCCCCTGCAAGTCCATTCTCTAAACTCTGAACCTGTGACTAAGAAATGCCCTTTCAGTGTTCATTCTCCTCAAAAGAGAATGTGAAGGGATATGGGAATTGGAGACAATTCTAATATTGCTTCAGATAAATAAATAAACTGGCAGAAGGTGTTTTGTAGAACCAACGGTCACCACCCAATTTCAATCCCCTCCCAATTCCCAAACCCTAAATTAAATCTATTGCCCCTTTGATACCCTTGAGTCTCTTGGGACTAGGGAATTAATATGTAAAAGCAAGACCCAAATCCAGGTATCCTTCCTGGCACAGTGCTCTTTGAAACCAATCCAACACAGAGGCTGAATCTTAACATCTACACATCTTTTACAGTTTATTATATAACTAGATATAATTCTGTTGAGAAATGAGAGCTGTGGACAAATTAATCATTTTGGCACTGTGATCACACACATGAATCTGATACACATTTTTTGGGGATCAATAGTGATACAGATTGATTTCCTCTTATAGCTCCTGAGCCGTTTAGCTTGCAGTTACAATGTTAAAGAATTAGAGCTCAATCCATAAAATGTTGTTTGAGTTATTTCCCGATGACTATCCTAGCCTCTCTATGCTAAAAAGATACAAAAATCAGAATTTATTTATTTATTTACACTCTTCAGTGTATAAAAAAAACCTTCCCTTTGCTGTCTGGCAAGTTCACACACTGTTCTTAGGAGAGGGGACATTGGGGGAAGGTGAAGGTTGCAAAGTCAGCAGTGCTGGTATGCTGGGATGTGCAATATGTAAAAAAAAAAAATTAAAAGAAAAGCAATGCAAAGTGACATGATAAAGAAAAGATTGCACCAAACTCCACATGAAGGATAGTGCAGCTCCAGAGCAGGTGAATGTGGTAAACACTTAGGGATAAAGGACCCTATTTCCCCCTCCTGTATAAAATCACGAGGAGGAGAAAAATAGTTAATAGCTGTTTAAAGACATCTCCCCTTGATGCCAGGGGACAAGCTTTACGAGGATCGAATGGTGAAGACAAGGCGAAGGGCCAACAAGATCTATGGAGAACAGGGGTCCCAGAAAGCATTTGAAGAGACTGTTCTTCTGTGTTTGTCTCAGGGCCACCCTCGCCAGCAGTGACAGCATGGCTGACTAGATTGCCGTTGGGTGTCAGCCACATGACAGCACTATTGGATAGGGGCACAGGAGATGCTTCTGTAAGGTAGGTTCAATTCCTGTCTCTGCCACAGACTCAGTCTGTGGCCTTGGCAAATCGTGGAGGGCTCAATTTCCAGACGAGCTCAATGTGTTGGGTGTTGAGCTGCTTTGAGAATCTGGCCCTTCTTCAGGTGCCTAAATGGCAGCTGAGTTCTTCTGAAAATCTGGCTCCAATTGTAGGTGCTGAGCACCTGAAAATGTGACCCTGAGCTCTGTTGAAAAATCTGGCCCCTCATTTTTCTGTGTCTGAGTCCCCATTTGTAAAATTAGGATCAAATTGTTAATTATTATTGTTGTATCAGTGAGGGTGTGGCTATAGGTGCGAATACAGCAGAACACCACACTGATTGGCTGAGGGAAGCTGCAGCAGGAGTGCTCAAAGTGTATGTGATAGCAGGATTTGTTTTTTAAAGATCCTGACACAAAAGAAAGCCAAACATCTTGCCAGTCACACTCATGCAACATCCTGGGGAGATTTCCAGCAGATCTCTGCCCAGGCTCTTGAAACAACTGAAGACAAATCCTCCCCAGATGTGACACTGGGTCCTGTGTACTCTAGGGCAGGGATCTGATTTACAGCATGTTACTGCAGGACCAGATGGAGACAATGTGAACCCACTGCCTCACTGGGAGCTCTGAAAGCTGTTTGCCCCCAGCACTCCTGGAGCTCTGGGGAGCACAAGTGCAGCACAGACTTCAGCTTCTGCTCCCTTCTATGCCTTGCCAGCTCTGCTGGTGAGAAGAGTCCTGCCCACGTCCCATGGTTCTTCATCCTGTTTAGAGACACTACTAGTGGCAATGGCACTGGCCCTGTGGAATGCAAGGACTCCCGTTGTGCTCAGCCCTTGTACAGGGGTGAGATGCAGGGACAATGCTCTTTGCCCCCATCCCTCCTTTGCCCACTAATAGAGTAGCCCTTAGTCATGGTGTGTAGCTGCCTGTTTACTGTAGATGCGTTCAGCAGAGCTGACAGTTACTTTGGGCCCATCTACACTGTGATAGGTATGATGCTGTAGCACGCAGGCAGATTGTCCACCAGATGGTACCGCCTACTCTTTGAGAAATATTTGAAAGGGCAACAAAATACAGCAGGAGCCATTTGACAGTCCACATGGTTAGTGCAAAATTAGCCAAAAAGACTCCATGGGCATCACAAAGAGTGATGAGCAAACCTGAGAAGGTTCAGCTCAGTTAAGCCCTCAGACGTTTGTATGTTTATATACAACTTGAGGTCGTCTTCTTCTCACCCCACCTTCTCTGTCTTTTTCTTACCTTTCTTTTGTCCATCCCATCTTCCCTCTCTACTGTGATGGCTCAGATTACTGGAAGATCTTTCAATCAAAGCACCCAGACTCAGTAATGAGGTACATATCTGAGCTGCATTTATCATATTTGCATGGGTACATGGGTGTCCACACAGCACTCCAAAATTTCCACACTCCTATCCCAACCTTCATTGGTCTCAGTGGGATCAGTGCACACTAAGCAAAATCATAGGTACATTCTCATCCCTTCCGCCTTGACCCTTGGCCTCTCCCTCCAAGTACAACCTAATTATCCCCCTACCTACACAAGACAGTCCCACCATTTTTCAGTCCATCAGTGGTTCCCCCCCTCTATGTCATCAAGAACTCTTTTTGCCCAACGCCCAGTATCATTGCTAGTCCAACCATTTCTAGTTTGTGGTCATGGGAGATTGGCCTATGCATAAAAAAAAGGCTGGCAGGCTTTGCTGATGTTTTCAAATATTATATGCTGCCAGGTTTTCCTTCACAGTTTTAATAAAATGCATTGCATAGGGAGGCTTCATGGTACACACAATCTAAATATGGAAACTAATCTAGGCTAAGCAGAGGCAGCCAGAACTGCTAAGACCCAGACACAACATGCTGTAATATCAGTAAATGTAGGAGGGACTGTTATGGCTCTTTGCATCCCTTCACTGGCTCCCTCTTCTCTATCATAGCAAACATAAGCTACTTGTCTTCACTTTCAAGGCCCTTCATCATGGCCTATTGCCAGCCTACCTCTCATTCCATATTGAAAGGTCGATTCTCACCTCCAGTCACCCATGATCTCTGCCTCCATTGCCCAGTTGTTCAAATTCCCAACAAACACCTCTGTGCTTTCCCCCACAATGCCACTCCTTCATGGGAGAAGCTCCCGGTAAACGTTTCCAAAACTCATTGTCCTCCCTGAAAACTCTCCTTAAAACTCCTATTTGCTACAAAGCCTATAAAAAGAAAACTTGACAAGGGTTAGGCTGCTGGTGTGCTAAGACCACAGGCTATCATGCTGACCAATAGCGTCTCATTGTTTCCTTGTATTCCCCTGTTGGTCTGTCTGTATCCATATGTTGCCTCTTGTGTTATGCTTAGATTGTAAGCGCTTTAGGGCAGGGACCATCTTTTTGTTCTCTGTACAGCGCCTAGCACCATGGGGTCCCGGTCCATGACTGGGGCTCCTAGGTGCTACAATAATACAAATAATAATAATAATTAAAAATAGAGCTCAAGCCATGGGGGAGCTCAAAGAAGAAGAGATAGACAGGAAAAGAAATATATGCAGAATATAGAGAATGTAGGGACTCAGCTGATATAGGCTAAGGTGGGGAAAGCAGGGAATAGAGGAAATGGGATATAAAAAGAGCATTAAGGGGTAGTGGGTCTTAGTTCACATCTCACCCGCCATTAGAATGGGCTCATGTACAGTTTGGACTATCCATCTTTAGTTGAAACACTTCTCATTCAGAGAGTCTAATGGGCTGGTTCTTTTGGGGATCTTGGGTGGACCTCATGAAATAATCGATCCCAAATAAACATATCTGCAACACAAAGGAAGCTCCAGAATTGCACACAGCATTCAAAGCAATTGTGTTTTAGGCTTTGCAAGGTTTGAAGAGACTTGTACGTTAAGCCCTGGGTATCACTTATCACCAATAGCCACTTGCAATTTAGACAATGCAGCTGTGGAGCAAAGTGGTTATAAGAACCTGCTCACATACCATGACATGGTCTACTGTGATGATCCCACACTGGAAAACAGGGGCTTCCAGAGCTGCTCCAGTCTCACCCTACCACCACTGCAGTGCATACACAGGCTGGAGGTGCAGCTTATAAGGGCAGCAGACCAGAAAGAGAGAGACTTTAAAGTGATCTGGCTGCAGGGCCAAGTTGCAGGTAAAGGCAAACCTACACAGGTGGAGTGACCATTGTCAAGAGGGACCAGACTGGAAGAGAGCTACTATGCCATGTCCTGCCACAAGAAGGCGCTAACAGTGAGCGAACTCCTTCATGGACTATCCAGACCTTGGGTCCAGCCATGCAGGAGTAAGTGGGCCTGCGCACCTGCTTACTCCCTCCTCACAGAATGTAGGCAGGGAATGGGTAGAGCATTGACTTCATCTTCCCCTAGTCATTGGCCTACACCGCAGAGCCAGCATGTTAGGTACTGTAATTTACTGCTGATATGGCACAGTAGCAAATTACTAACTCCAAGGAGCAGGGAGGAACAACTGTGACTCAGGACAGCAGTGTGGTCCAGGGTTGTGCTTAAAGTCATAATCTAGCTAAATTTTTATTGACAAATAATTTACTCGACAAACAAGGCAGTTTCAGGCTGACCAAAACAATCTGTGAATTTGGGTCAAATTCAGCGAATAGTTTTGGATGGGAAAAGGTTTTTTTTTTTTTAAAGAAACATTTTGTTTCAATGGTTTTGAAATGAAATGTTCTGACTTGTTTTAAAATGACATTTGGTTTAGAAATTTACTAGATTTATTTTAAAATAAAAACAAAAAAGGGTAAAACACATTTAAAATTAAATGCAAAAACTGAAACAATATTGTTTCAGACTGAATTAAATGTTTTGCTCACTCTGAAACTATTTTTTGTTCTTGGCAAGAAACAATGAAAAATTTCAATTGGGTTGACCTGAGATGAAATATTTTTTAGATTTTTGTAGTTTGGGCAATGAGCCAAAAACCCAATTATTCCCTCAGCTCTATGTATAATTGATCACAGACATAAAGTTGGTCTCTGGAGAGAGTCCATCACCATTCATTCCCTGCTGGCTGTTCCTGGGAAGTGCACTAATGATGGTTTTGGAGGGGCGTGTGCAGTTCATCCCCAATGGTAGAAAAGGCATTGTGTGATAGATATTGTAGCAGGTAAGGTTACTTTGGGGGGAAAGTGACAGGACCAGAATGAAAGAACAGGCGCTGTCCAATTTTGTATATTGAAGGACCATTCCCCAGCCCAGGGGAAAAAAAAGCCAAGTGAAAGTACTTATAAGGGGCAGATCCTGCCACCTTTTAACTCATGTTAAGAAGCACCTTATTCTGCAAGTTAGTGCCACTGATGTCAATGGCACTGCTTGTGGAATGAGGTACTACTAACATGAATAAGGGTAGCAAAACTGAGCTGTTAAAGCAGTTAATTAGTAGGATCCATAGATAATTAGAAGGATTTTTCAGTCAAACATGTTAAAAAGCATTAATCTTTGAAAAGGTGCTCCCCCTGTTCCTCCCATCAGAAGTATGAAATAATGGAAGAAGGTAGGGGAGGAATGGTTGTGATCTTTCATCCCAAGAAGGGGACAGTTGTGAACCTGCTGTTGGAAGAGAGGAAAGTTTTCTGGGGTTACTACTTCCTTAACTCTTACCAGTTGGAATATTCATAAAAATAAAGTGCAAAGAAAGGAGCTATTGAGTGTTTTAATTGGATCCCTGCAAAAGATGCTGCATTTCCACTGATTAAGGCAATTAAAGGTGCAGACACTGTTGCCCAAAGCTGACATCTTCAGGTGTCTCTCAACAAAAATTAATACCACTGCTAGCTGTGCCACCTAGTCATGCTGTAAAGTAAATTAATTAGTGCAACAGAACTAACAACAACAGTTCAGGCATAGTTGTAGCAATCTTATGGTTTACCATCAGAGACTATGCCGAGACTTTTGCCTCTCTGCTGCCCATGAGTGCAACCCAGCAATTGCTGACTGTAACATTTCTATTGTATAGTTTATGCTAAATATGCATATCTTAATTGCATTAGTCAAAATAATTAGCTAATATATTTTTGCATAATGACGAGGTAAGCAAATATCACCATAGCTCAGTGCTTCTTGCATGAGTAAATTTGGAAAATTAATAGACTCCCAATTTCCTAATTATCTGTCTTTTATTCCAAACTCAAACAATGAAATGCTATTGCACACTCCTGGGCATCTTGTAATTTAGTTTGCACCTTGAAAATTTTAAAGCATCTTTTTTTTTTTCCTGGAAGAAGAATGTGAACTACCCATTCCTTCCCTTGAATGCTTTTTGAATGAAGCTACTATACATAAAGCTGAGGATCTTACTAGCTTTTTAATTTCTGTACACAGTTGGGAATAGGAATTAGAATAAAAACAGTTTGTGCTTTAAAAAGTATAATTAAATCGAAAGGTATTAAAAAGTTAATTCTTTAGGCAGAGAAAATAGGCAATAATATTCATAAAACCTGGATGCATTTAAGAACTCTGAGCAGGGACTGTTTCTAAATGCATGTTTGCGGTATTGCCATTCAAAAAAAAAATGAATCAGGCCCTCCAAAATCATGAGAATAGGTGAAAAAAATCATAAGATTTTTAAAAATACCCTTTTGGGGTTTTCTGCTGTTGTCCCTGGGTGCAGGGTTCACATTTCCAAGCTTTTCTCTGCCACCTCCAGAGCTAGAGATGTACTTAAAAAAAAAAGGCTGAAATTGTCATCTGATTGCAGGATCTTTAAAAAAAACACTAAATACCTCAAGACTGGCGGATCAGATTGCGAGAGTTAGCCACAGTGTATTTGTACAGCACCCAGTACAATGGGACCCCAGTCCTGATTTTCTACTGCAGTTTAAATGATCAACAGCAATAAAGGCATAGATAACACTTTACATCTTGACTGGAATGGGATTCCCCTCTCCCAGTAACTGGGGTTGTAGGAGGATATGGTTTGAGCAATGCTGGCTAACTCTAAAGAAGGCAGGCACTGTTGTATGAGGACTCTGACTGCATTTAATTCCTGCATTTAACTTGCTCCTTCGGATACCCTTGATGCTACTGAACCCACTGGCGAGTGTGTTTTACAGATTCCCCTTGGTGCCTGGTCCACAGAGGAGATGAATC
Source organism: Mauremys reevesii (assembly GCF_016161935.1). NCBI lineage: Eukaryota > Metazoa > Chordata > Testudines > Geoemydidae > Mauremys > Mauremys reevesii. Next base: position 19,192,613 of record NC_052628.1, on the reverse strand, counting down.
TATTACAACCACAGAGCTGCAGCTCAAGTGATAGCAGCTCTGGAGGTCCCTGATTTAGTCCCTAGTGGGTTGGCCAACATGGTAGCCATCATGCTACAATGTACATCTTGCTTCGGACTAAAGGAACACGGGATTATCTGTCAATAACCTGTCCCAACTTGCTTTCTCAGTGTCTTAGCATAATACACTAATTCTCAAAGGAAAAAGAAGCCTGCCAACAAGAAATTTTAGCGATACTCTAATATGGGTCTGGTCCACTTGCTACTAGAATCAGTTGAAAAACTCCCATGGATGTGAATGAAAATTGGATTTGGCCCTCAGATCTGATCACTGGCTGATTTAAAAGTACTCTCCCTTCATCATAGATTTAGAGTTTTAATCCTTTGGAAAATTGATTTCCAGCTGCCCCTTTAATGTAGCATCTGCAGGGACCTGCCACATGTAGGTGAGAACTTTATGCCATGACATTAGCAGCTATTTCCACCAAAAACAAATAACACATAGCGCCAAACAGCTGAGTAAGGATTCCCGCCAGTTTCCAAAGATATTCAGAAGTACTGAGGCTTAAGGAAAGCAATTCAGAATCTGAGAAAGGGAGCTCTCTGCTGTTGACATTCGCCTCCACCAAACTCTTGTTTGATTGATACCTGGGCTGATGAAGCAATGTTCTGGATCCAGCACTGAAAGAAGTCAAGCTGCTTGCCAGTAAAGTATCACTGAGTTGGAGAACACCGCTTTGGAACCCAGAGCATCATTCCACCTGCAGCAGCCTCAGAAATGACATGAACGTCTATATTAACATGCAAATTACAGCATTAGGGAATGGGTCTGAATGTAAAGCTTGTAAATGAATAAACATAGATCATTTAAAAACACCTCTTGGAATGGCTAAGTGCTCCCGCTCTTTAACCCGTAGATAGCACACAAGCAGGGAACAGGGACCATCTCTAAGCACAACTAAAGAGCACCCATCTGCAAACCTGATTTTTTCATCCCTGGGCCTGGAAGCCAATGGTTCTAGACAAAAAGAGAAGCAATGCTGAACTCTCAACAAGGTTTCACTGGCATTCAGAAAAGGGATAAGAAATCAAAAAAAGGGGTTATTCTTTCCCTCCCCATCATCAGGAAACAAGAGTCTTTCCTACTTCACAAACCAGTGAGTACACACACAAATCTCGACAGGTGCCAAACACCTCATGCCAGGTGATGTTTGTCCTCAACTGCCTAGACTCACTCATCTGTGCCTTATGAAAACATATTTTGGTGTCTGAGTGAAGTACTCTTATTTAAATGGTATGTGACTGTTGTACTCATAAAAGGTGTTGCCAGAGAGTAAAGTCCTCTGTTTTACCCACAGACCAGGAAGAGCAAGGGCAGTATTTTCATGCAAGCTTCTCCACGCTGTCCCACTTATATTTGCTCACCTCCTCCTGGATCCAAGACAGTAGATACTGGATCTGTCTTTAGGATTGCCAACCCTCCAGGATTGAACTGGAGTCTCCAGAAATTAAAGATTAATCATTAATTAAAGATGATGTCAGGTGATTAAATCTCCAGAAATATGTCCAACCACAACTGGCAACCCTCTGTCTTAGCCACGTTCCCCTGTCCTCTTCAAAACTCTTCGCCACCATAATTACACCACTGTGCACAGGGCTGGCCAGAGGATTCCTTCATTCCCCAAATGTAACAGATTGCATTTTACTTTAGAAGCGTGATGGAGCTAGGGTGCAGAATTATAGGTCTGATTTTTCCCCTTTGCTATTGTTGGAAAAATTGAGGCCTTCTGTGCAGGCAAAGATGGCCCTGGCAAAGGATATAGATGAGACTGATACCAGTGGGTAACTGAGTGGGTGGGTAACTGAGGTGACACACAGGAGGGCTGGTGGGAGACTGATCTTTGTTTCCTGGCTGCACTCATATGGTATGGGTCTGGGCTGTGAAAAGTGATTACACCCTTGCAATGTGGCAGGGATCAGTATCCCCTGACCCCAGTGGCTACCATTAGGCAGGGAAATCATTGTCATTTCCTGGCAACCTGCCAACAGGGTCCTCGCTGTCACAAAATTGGGTAAACCAGGTTAATAACACAACATGGTATTGAAAAACAGGAGGCAACCTGGGCCAGCGTGTGGCATGGTTAGATAGTAGCAGAGTTGTACAGCTTTGTGACCTGACTGAAATCCCAGTGAAGCCAATGGAAAATTTCCACTGCCTTCAGTTGGGCTTTAGATCAGGCACTTACTGCTGTCTTTGTGTGTATGATGCAATTGCTGGGAAGCGCCTTCTTTTGAGGACTCCATCCCTTTCTCATACTCAGCGCTCATGGAAGATGGGTTTCATAATGTTAACACAAGTTGGTACATACACACCACATTTATTGTAATGTTCTTCACTATTATCATAATGTGCCATGGTTACTAGAAATGCTGTCTCCATTTATAGACATTGGCCTCTGGTATCATTAGTTCTCTCATTTTAAGAAGGGTTTCATTAGAAAATGTAGGTTCTGTAGAGGGATATATAGTATTCATTTAATGGGTTTACTCTTACATCAGATATTCATTTAAACTGCGCTTCAGAGCACATTATTACCAGAATAGCAGGGCGTATCACTGAAAGTTTCTCACTACAAACCTCTCTTTTTTTTCCTCCCTGCTCATAGTTTTGCAGAATAATTTAATCTGTGAAGAAGGTGGGTAACATGCACACGTTCTCAGCCCAAAAGTGATTTTGTTTTTTTGAAATAAAATGCAATAAAAAGTTGATCATTTTTCACTGCTTTCCTGCATTTCTGAAATTTTTTCATAGCATGTTTTCCCCTGTAAAGCTGGGGCTAAGGTTGTACTGAAAATATGTATTGATAATTTAAAGAGGAAAACAATAATCTCAATAGAATTACTTAATTTTAAAAAATAAGGATATGATTTTCCAAAGTGCTTAGCAATAATCTAACTCTTTCCCTATGGAAGTCAATAGGAGCATTTGAAAATGCCACCCTAAATTCTGAATACCGGGAAATTCAAATACGCACGAACATTTGTGACTTTATAGGAACAGAGAAATTGCCAGACTGGATCAAACAAGTGATTTTAGTTTGGAATCCTGTCTCTGGCAAAGGCTGGTAACAGATTCTTCAGAAAGAGGTCCAAGAAACCATGCAATTATGGAATAATCTTCCCATGGGAAAATTTCTTCCTAACCCACATAAGTTAGATGTTGATTTATTCACAGAAGTATGGGAAGATTTTAAATCTTTACTATTATAATTATAACTTGGCATTTTCATCAGTGGGAATAGACTTTGTGATCTGCCTTTCATGTAGCTCTCCACATCTTCCTTTATACTATTATTTATATTGGAGCAGTACCCGAGATGCGCTAGGCACTATACAAAGATATCAAAACCTATGGTTACTGTCCTGAAGAGCTTTCTGCCATGTTGCCAATGTGTATAGTGGTAAATACACTAAAGGACCCAGTCCTCTAAGGACCCAAACACCATCTGGATTGAGGCTGAGAACCCTCAACTCACATGGTAGTCAAGGTAATTGAGGGTGCTTAGCACCATTCAGGAGGTATTTTTTCAGAAGCACAATCTTATCAGGGCAGTTGGGGCAAAAATGTCTAGAATTGTGCACAGTTCAGCTCTGGCTTAGGAATTAGTTACATTCGTAACAGAGAGCCTGATTCTTGGACAATGTCACTGTAACTGTCTTCCATAGTTGCAATATAAAACTAAGTGCCACTCTTCTTATTTTATACGTATTATAACTTTCTAGATATGTGCAGGCAATGATCATAGTGGGTTTAACCTATGTTTAGTGTATCACTGTCAGTAACTGTTTTGTGCAACTTCTGCAATTTATATGAACCAGCTGGTATTAAAGGAAGTGTGAAGATCTTTTTTTTTAGGGGAAGGGGAGGGAGGGAGGGTTTGTGGGTGTATTTAAAGGTCTGTTGCATGAAATGGATAGATTTTGTTGTTGTTAATATGTTTTTAGTTGAGCTGTGATGGACTTTTTTCCTCTTTAACATGCTTCATGAAATCTGCTGATATCATGGCACCTATTTGGGGTTGGCAGCTGCTATTAAACCTTGTGGCATATTTGCATTTTGTAAACCTTCACAACTGGGAATGCCAGTGGGAAAAGGGAGTTACACTGTGGAGTACGTTCCTGTCTTCCTTCTAGTGAAAGAGAGCTGGTGTGTTCAGGAGATGTGCCGCGGGATTTATTAGTTTTCCACAAAAGCTCGGTAAAAGTGATCATTTTGAACACTGAATGCCATGCTGTGTCTTAGCCTTCAGTGGGTGCACGGTAGTTGTGGGGGCTGGAGGGAAGCCTTCTTCATCTATGCTTGCTTAGGGGCCAGGGATAAATTGCTGTCTCTATTCTAATGGGAGCACCCCAAAGAAGGTGTGATGGAAACACAGTCAAGGCCCTGCACCCTATACATTGGCACACAGAGGAGTATGCTGCACCTGATAAAGATGTGTCAAGCAGGTGTACTCCCTTGTTCTCACCGGCTGGTCACTGTCCCAGTCCTGTATCTTTCCCTCAGCCCAGATCCTCATCTCAATACCAGTCTTTGTCCAGCTAGTCCTAATCTCCCGCTCTGGATTCTCTGTCCAATTCCTAGTCTGAATCCCACCCCAGCTTCCAATCCCATTATCCCTCCTGCTCCTCATTCCAGTACCACTTTCAGGTTCCTTGCCACAGTCTCTGTGCCCAGCCAGTCCCATTTCACCCACTGGCCTCCCTCCCAGTTTGTCTTCCCTCTGTCCTCTACTCGCTCTCAGTCCCAGCCTCAGTGTCCAGACAGTCCCAGCCAACTCCCAGTCCCAGTTTCTGCCCCACCCCCAGCTCCTTGACCCAATCTATTCCCTCTGCTGTCTCCTTTCTCCCCCAGGTCTGGCTCTTTTCTCCTCTGCATGTGAGTCAGGCATCTCTCTCCTCCAGGCTGTCTGGGAGGCAACCTTCCAGTGGGTGCCCAGTGCCACAGTGTAATAATTGCTGGAAAAAGTTTGCTCAGTCTCTGCATCCTTGGGCTGGAGTATACTTAGTATAGATGGAACCTTCTGAGAATTCAGGTGCCAAGCTCTTCACAAGTCTCTAGTGAGTATGTGCCAACTGAGATTTTTCAAAGGCCAATGCCCTGGCCAAAACTGGGTGATTTTTCATAGGGACAGCAAAAGGCATATCCTTGATAGAAGGGCAACCCCGCTCCCAAATTTCAGTTTTCTGTTCCAAAGCATCAAGGTTTCTCCACGAAACAGTTGTGAGAGATTTTTAACATCATTTTTACATAACAATGTAATTTTCCCTAATCTCATTCTCAGAATGGGCTGAACTGTTTTAGCTGGAACTTTATAAAAGAAAAGTCAGCCTGAGGGTGACACCCAGCATGGAAGATGTCATCTTCAAAGGTTAAAGTTTGGCACTGTTATAAGCAACTGAAAATAGGGTCTTATAAGGGGAAGTGTCAGGCAACCTTAACTATAGGCGTTGCTACTAGCTCTGCCTATAATAAAGCAGATGTTTGAAAACAGGTGAATGTCTGCTAAAGGACATGATGCATACTATATACTCATGGTTAAAGCTAAAGAAAACAATTTTATTTCCCGCAAGAACACTTGCTAATTCTTTGGAATGGTTCATTGATGATGTTAGCTTATTCTGGTTGTTCATAATGATACAAGTTAGTAAGAAGTGAAGGGATTTTAAACCTCATGTGCAGTACAGCAGAGCTAAAATGTTCAGACTTGGGTGCCTAGAGTTAGGTACCTAAAATCCATATTCAGGCAAAGAAATAAGTGGCTTAATTTTCAAAGGTGCCAAGTACCCACAATTCTCATTGAAATGTCTGGCATCTTGAATGTAAATCATGACCTATGAAGAAAATCTTCTATAAAACAAAGTGATTTATCAAGTCAGAAGAATAAGACTTAATGCTACATAAAGGCAAATTCAACCCCATTGGAGTACAACCTATCTGACTTCAGCACAACCGAGTTGATTTCAGCTGCAGTTGCACATGTGAATTGCAAAACAGAATTTGAGCCATACCATGTCTCAAAAGTAAAATGGCATTCTCACTAAATTCATGGTATAGCTTATGCTCCTGGGAAGTATCATCACCAACAGAAAAGCTCTGCATGTTGGTTTCTTCTGCTGGGACAAACCGAAGAGTAGTTATGAGAAGGAAGAATAGCTCTCTGATGGTGATGGAGATACCTTCACTGAATGCGGGGAGGAATATAAGTGCTGTTTGTACGGGATTGTTCCTGCCATCTCGTATTATGTGGCTCTCATTAAATACATTTGCTCTTTTCTTCAGACCCCCCATTCAGACTCTTCAGAAGTTTTCATAGAGGGCAGTACACCTAAGGACATTGACCATGATATTTTGAACCCTTTCATTTTAAATCCAGGCCAGATGGGTAATAAACAAAAGTTGTTTCCCCTCTCATGCTTATCCAGTGGCCTATTGGAAATGAACTGATGATCTCAGCACAGTTCCTAACTGCACACAGGCTGGCCAACATGACAAAAGCCACAATCCAAACAGGTGCTGTAAATGGTGGTCCCAGCAGAGAGGTCAAAGACTGAATGGGTATAGAGGATGACCTGCCATCTCACTCCTATGTGTGGTCAGAGCTGACTGAGGCATACTGGCAGAGTGGGATGGAGAAGATGGTTCTGTCAAGGACTGTTCTGTGGATGGTGTCCAGAGCTCCTACAATCGCACCTTTCGGTAACACTGATCATAGAAAGACTGGTTGTACAAAATCTATTTGTGTTAGTGTCAATATCTTTCTGAAGATGTGCTGATCAGCTGTATCCATGCAGTAACTACAAAGGGCAGAAACAGATTGGAGGGTATGAGTGGCTGACAAATGATAGCATTCTTCAGAGTAGGTTTGTGTCATCTAACCCCAGCCACCTTCCACATTCTGCCAATACTAACAAATTTCTTCAGATCTCAGTTCCAGAATCCCAACAGCGCTTTGCCTGGTTTAGAGCCAGCTGCTATGTTGTCTCAGAGATGAAAATTGTACTGTCAGCAATATCACAAAAGTGATTTCTTTATCAAAAGGTCATTACCAATTATTTTGTAAAGAACTGACGCTTCAGTAATTACTTGATTTTATCTTTTTTTATGTAGGTCATTTATATTTCATTATTGTCGTGTTATGGCCTATCTACTTGCAGAGAGGCATATATTAAAACCAGCAACTTTGCCTTAGTCTCAGAATTATTGCCCTATATTTCATTTGCCATTTTATCTTCTGTTCTGGAGAAGATCATAACTTGTTAGTTAGTGCTATATAAACAAACACACAGAGACACACACATATGCATGTTCTCCTCCCAACAGTTTCACTCTGTTTTCATTTGCTTCCCTACAGATTGCACAGTAAAGAATTTTTCATCTATTTTTATTTTTGAATGCAACGGATGATAGGTCTCCTAACTCAGCTCTCTTGGCTATTGCTAACATCACTGTGTAAGATGAAGCCACGAGGGAGTGCCCTACATGGCATTTTTTGGTCCTTTTCTCAGACATCAAAGGGAGAGCGCTATTTTGATTCTGCCAGACTTGCACATGGCACTGCAGCTCCACCTCTAACCCGCCCTTATGATACCTACATAGGGGGCCAGGCAGAATTACAGTCCCTGTGCATGGGAGGATGCATGGAATGCTCCCTCTGGGTACCCAGTATTCCAAAGGAGGCAAGGAAGAACTGTGAGGCCATCTTCTTTCCCTCCTCCTCACCAGCTTGCTGTGGGGTACTGGTGCAGCCAAGGAAGTAAGCTTCACTCTGCAATGACAGTTGCCCTGCAAGCTGGGGATCTCATGTAGGATTCTACTGCCCAGAGGTAGAATGACACCTCATACCATCTCTGGGGTAGTGAGGCTCTGCACTGCCTCTTCTTATGTGGTGGATGATAGCATGATCCGGCCCTTAATCTTTGATATTTAGGAAAAAACTAAGAAACAAACAAAACCCACCCAACAAACACCCCTGCTACTCCCCTGCCCTCTTCCCAGTAAGGTGAAGAAAAAGGTTTCCATTAGGGTATTTCTAATATTTCACAGTAAACTTTTTTGGTCTAGATGACCACATTCCTTGTCATTGTTTGTAACCCTACCATTGCAGTTGTGGGCTAATGCACAGGGACCAGAAGTGACATTGATTAGTCTATAGATGAGTGAAGTGCAGGCAACCAGTCCTCTCCCTCCAGATAATGGATGCTCCTTATTCTCATTTCCTTTGTCTTGACTGGGGAAGCTGGCTCTCATTTCTCCCCATTAGTCCAGCTTGTGGCTGGTGATTGTTTGGATGGGGGAAGAGCTAGACCAGTGGAAAAATCCCATGGGAAGCTGAATACTCATCATGACTTTGGCTTCTCATGCTGAGATGCAGAATGGAGTCCAGCGTGCCAGTCTGTCTCCTGGCCCACTTTCCCTTTCTCATCCCCCACTTGCTGTTGGGGTCTCAAGCACACAGGTTAGGTGTGTGGATTCAGTTTCATATTTCCAGACTATGTGCTTCTGTCTGTATATAGGCACTACAGGGAGCCACTTCTCACACAGTGGCCAGGGTGCTACAGAACAAACGGAATGCTGCAAATGTCAGTGTTCATCACAGTGCTTCCCTGTTAGTGATGAAAATGAGTCTGATAAAGTATTGCCCTTGATACTGGCTTAATAAGTGTTGCATGGTGTGGCTGGCAAAGGGTTGCTAGAAAAGAAATAGAGGAGAATGTGCTGCCCCTTGCTGACAACTTCTGTTTATGATACCAGGATTCTCTCACACTAGTATCAATTGCTTGTATTGTTTGTAATTGGCTGTAAAAGCGTATTCATGGGGGCTCTGAATATGTTGTATTAGTGGGAATTATGCAAGTGAATGTGTGCTAAATTATTAACTGAGCAAGTAATTTGCCACAAATAATTGATCCAATGATTTAAGACTCTCTCAGATTACAGAATATCCATGGGTAGATCAGGACTTGAAGTTAGTCAGATTGACCACGAACAGTCCTCTGCAAGTATTCAATACAATTCACTGTTCACTTTTTGAAGCTGTATAGTATAGTTGTGATTGGTGAGATGGATCACATGATATTACTTCTATTCCCTGATTGTACTGAGCCCTCACACAGTTCTGGGGTGAGTGCATACATGGGAGTTTAATATTTGGTTTCTAAGGACCTTTCTACGCACAAAAATGGTACCACTTCAACTATACCAGTACAACCTCCCTAATATGGGTGCAGTTTATACCAGTATGAAGGTACAAGGGAATAAGGTATACTGGTATAAGGCACCTTAACCTAGGCATAACTGTGTATACACTAGGGGTTATACTAACGAAACTACTTTGGTAAAATAATCACACTTGTAGCCATTATACCATATTGCAGGGGTGGCCAGACTGTGGCCCTTTCACAGTTAAAGTGCGGCTTGCAGAGCACCCGTCCCCCATTATCCATTTACCAGATGAGGGAAGGGGGCTCGGGACCTCTGTCTTGCAGCGTGGTAGGAGCTTCTGCCCAATGGGCAATGGGGTCTTGGGGCTTCAGCCCCATAGCAGGAGCAGGGCTGAAAGCCCAAGGCCTGGCCGGCACCTTCCGAGGTGTTGAAGCCCAGACTCCCAGCAGGTGCGCCCCAGCTTTCGAACTGTTGTATGCAGCTCAGCGGGTCAGTAAGTTTGGCCACCCCAGGTATATTGTTATACAAGTGTAGACCTGGTTTGTAGACCAAGCCTGAAAAAACTTGCACTTTTTGCTAGTCTTTTATACCAGTACACAGGGAGTGCAAAGTGTAAAAAGTGACCAGATCAGAATGATAGTGTTTAACGCCCACTTTTCACTCATGTTACTCCAGTGAAATGGCCAAATGAGATACAGGGTAACAGCAAACCAGGCCCATTCAGTTTAATTGGGCAGCCAGCTAGGGTGACCAGATGTCCCAATTTTATAGGGACAGTCCCAATTTTGGGGTCTTTCTTATATGGGCTCCTATTACCCTCCACCCCGTCCCAATTTTTCACACTTGCTGTCTAGTCACCCTACAGCCAGCTGTCTACAAACCCCTATTTTGGCTCAAAGAATGATATATTCTTTCAGGTTTGATGGGATACTTATTACTCACTGCTGGCACGCCTTCTCCTTGCTCATCTGGGGATTAGCTCACCCGTTCCTGCAGTCGCTCAGCCCATTGTCTTAATCTCAGTTTCCAGCACTCAGGGTTGTCTTTTGGTGAATTGGCCTTCTGGCCAGGTCATTTTATTTCTCCCCTTACCCCTGTCCATGTCTCTCTGGACAAGCCAACCTTTTGCTGTTCCAGACAGTCCTCCATTCTACAGCCAAAGCTGTGCCACTTCCCCAGTGGCTGGTAGAGGGCATCCTCTACTCTGAGTTCCAGCCCAGGGAACCTATACTCTGCAACTATGGTCTACTTACTCCTAGACCTAGTTACTATTTCCCTGGGCTCTGTCCTACTTCCTCCTTCTATCATCCAGCACCTCTGGGTTTACCACCTGTCCAAACTTTCTTCACTTTTCATGGCCTTTTCCCCCTTTGGCTTTTTGCCGGACCCTGTAATCTCTAACAAACTTCCCTCCTGTCAGGAAGTGACTGCAGACCACTTCTTTCTGCAGCCCCCTTCTGTTCTCAGCTTCTTAGCTTTATAGAAGCCCTGCCTAGTTCTGCCCAGGTGAGCTACATCCTTAATTAAGAAATATTGATCCCTGGCTCCCCTCCAGGTGCAGCCTATATGGTTAATTGTCCCATCTAGCCATCACCACCCTTTGAGGAATGGGATGGGGCGAAAGCCCCATCACGTGGTTGTTATTATTTATTGATACAGAATCAAAGTGGTTGGTATGCACTTTATAGACAAGCAAGAAATAAGGTCATTTTGCAAGAAATTTATATTCTAAACTGACAACTGTAAGCCGAGATATAATCAACCCCCACAATACCTTTAGTATATCCTGTTTCATCCATGATGTTTGTTTTATTATTAAAACCATTACTATTTTTAGTTATTTCTTGTTACATCTGCTTGGTTACCACTTCCTTGAAGGGTGATCTAGGGTTTGTGAGCTGTTTATAACTTATTTATTATTTAGATAGAAGCATAAATGCCATAGGCCAAGGCTGTGCTCAAGACCTCATCCTTGAGCCTTGTCTTGTCTGTTATCTGCACTCACACTTATATTCCTTTTAGGGTTACCATTGTCACACCTTAGGTCAGAGAGATGCCTGGTGTGATACATACACGGCCCGCCAGCTCTCAGGGGACCACTGAAATCCTAGATGGGGATTCCTAGATGACTTCCACAGTTCATCCCAATCCAAAGCATACCACCCAATATAGAGGAAGGGATAGCTCAGTGGCTTGAGCATTAGCCTGCTAAACCCATGGGTGTGAGGTCAAGCCTTAAGGGAGACATTTAGGGATCTGGGGCAAAAAACTGCCTGGGGCAACAGATAGCTCAGTGGTTTGAGCATTGGTCTACTAAACCCAGGCTTATGAGTTCAATCCTTGAGGAAGCCACTTAGGGATCTGAGGCAAAATCAGTACTTGGTCCTACTAATAAAGGCAGAGGGCTCAACTCAATGACCCTTCTGGGTCCCTTTCAGTTCTACAAGATAGGTATATCACCATTTATTATTACCTTGGATTCTGTACATGCCACATAGTTTACAGAAAACTACCTCAGGAATGTTTTAGAGAGTTTTAAAGTTTTATATGACTATTTTCTTTATCCCTCTGCCTGTATAGGGATCAAAGGGAGCCATAAAAAGCTCAATAAACAACCTACAATTGCTTTCCTTACCTAAAAATATCAAAACTCTAAAGTCTATTACCTCAGGCATCATAGTAGTCAGTGCTTTGACCACTGAGACTTTGTAACCTCCCCTTTCCAGTGACATAAAGTTTCATTTCTAGTCCTCCATTAGGCATCAGAATTCAAAATTATTATAACTGGCCATTTTTGTAAACAGGTTTACAGGACTAGGCGGAGGAAGCATGGCATTTCTTAGGTTTCTGTAGAACTCTAGAGACGAAAGATAAGAATTATTATCAATACTTATTATTATTTCATTGTACTGCAGTAGCATGTTGGAGCACCAAACCAGGAGGAGGGACTCATTGTGCTAGGCATTGTCCAGACACAAATTAAATGTAAATAAAATATGGGTATATTTAAATTGAGTAATGGTGGCTGTTGGAAAGTGTCCAGATGGTTGAAGTGGTCAGTTAAAGTCTAGAGAGAAGGATTAGTGAGCAGAGGGCAGGTGAAGCAGTTAAAGGTGCATGCTAATGTCATTTATCACCTCTCTTATGGAAAAGTCCTCTGCAGGTGAATCGAAAACAACTTTTCACTACGTTATCACATATGATCTAAGAGCAAATTACCAAATTTGGGAGGCTAAACTGAAAACCTCACAGCAAGCTTAAAGCTGTGTATTAAATTCTATAGGCTAAATCCCAAATGTGGCGGAGCAGCGCTTGGCAGACCTTGGGGGACACCACTTTTCTACCCATTTGATCCTGGGTGCATCCGGACCTCCAGAGCAAGTTAGAGCAGTCTCATGAAACTGCTATATGGACTGACACATAATGGCCCCTATGGGGCTTTTTCATTCAACCCCTCCCACCTCTGATGTGCCCCTCTGATGTCCCCTGCCTATCTCAGAATGTCCCCTACTGTGAGGGTGGGCAAAGGGGGCTAGAAAGGACTCACCAAGGGCTAGCTATACCAGCTCGGGATTCCTCTGCTGTAGGGGAATCCCCAGCTAGTGACTTAAGGGAGTTTCAAGTCCTCTCCACACCACTCTAGTGGCACTAAGGGCTTCAGAGAAACTAGGGATCTAGCCTTATAGGCTTTCGGGATAATTTCCAATAGAACCCTATCAAATATATAGAGAACCCTTTTGATTTAATGCCTATTAAATTCTAGAGGACTTTTTCCATAAAGAGACTGTTCTGCAGTTTATAATATGGCTTTATAATTTATCACCTGATAATGTGAGAAAGAGAGAGAGAGTACTTTTATAGCTGAAAAAAAATCATGTTTCCCACTGTCCAGTGCACAGCATTTTCCTGTGTTCACAAATCGTGTGCTCACTTCTGATCTTGTTCATAAAAACAAAAAGTAACTTTTCTTAAGCGAACAAAGCCTGCCATTTTTGCTGCAAAAATAGTGTCAGATTCTGACACTCTTACAAATCAGTGGGGCTCCTGATAGAGGAAAGTACCATTCAGCAGGAATAAGACTGGTATAATCTGCTCCACGGTGAATCTGCATGTGGAAGAATCATTAAAAGCTGCCTTTACTGGCAGAAGTTGTGTAATTTCAGCCTAGGGCAAACAAGGGGATATTCATGAGAACTATCCATTTGGTACACCTCTGCTAGGTTTACGTTCCCCAATTCTTTTTACACAGAAATTCTGAGTGTGCTGCATGTGTAAGGTAAAGTAAATGCTATGGGATGATCTTTGGAAAGGAAAAAGCAATATTTCTAGGAATCTGGTTTACATGAAAATTAACAGGCATCAACCCAAAGCAAATTTGGTGTGGTATAAATGGATGTAGAACAACTTAAGGTTTCTTATTGTTTAAAGGATAACGTAACATGCTTTTAATTTCTTTAAACCATTTATAATGTCCTGGGGACTGGATGGCTGAGTGAATTAATGCATTGAAAATTTATCTTAGGAACCAGTCTAAATTCAAACATGACTAATATGACCAATAAACATTTTAATTGCTTGGCATTAAAGAAGTCCAATAGAAATTAGTTCAGATTCTTTTAACCAAGTTCACACAATACATGAATCCTGGCTCTTCAGATTAATTTTCATATAACTCAGGTCCAAGTGTACAGTAAAGAGTTACTGTACACTTTATTGTTGGTAACATAGAAGAAGTGAGGGTTACAGTCACTTCTATCCATGGTTGGTATTAAAGAAGCACATTTATCATCAGAAGCAAGATCAGAACTTAAGAAATGAGAGAAAGTAAAAACAAAATTGTTTGCCACTTTGGATAATTCATATATTTAGAATCTTTGTTGGGTACAAGATGGAAAAAAGAATAAGCAGTTGATTTCAGCATTACATAGTCCAAATTCTTAATCTATAGTATCCTGGTTTGGCTGTAGGCTGTTGTATGTGAGTGACCAGAATGAAGAAAGGAACTGAGCAGTAACCTACTGCTCAAAATACAGGGTCACATTTTTCTCCCATTTACATTGGTGTAAATATGGGTTGGCTTCAATGGATTTACTCTGGATTGACACTGGTGTAATCGAGGGCAAGTTCTGGTCCATTTTTCTTTCCTTTCTGTTTACTACATCATCCCTCAGTGCACACGTGGATGTGCAAATTATTATTATTATTAAATTTGCAGCACTGAAGTGTGTCCCAGGCACTTTACAGATGAAATAAAATAGACATGGTCCCTGCTCTGGCTTGTTTGAGTAGTGAGGAAAGCATAAAGGTGGCTCTGAGCCACCGTTCTCTCCTTCCCACCCCAAGTTGCAACAGACGGCTTGGGACAGCTCTGAATAGAGACCAGCATCTTCAGGGTTGGCCTGATATCTAGCAACAAAATCTCATTCAGTTGAGGGTCACTGTGTAAGTCTCAGACACTAGCACATTGCTGTTGTATATTGTCACTGATGACAGAGACTGGGCAATATCCAATTGTTTATCTCTCCTCTATTTTTCAGCTATGCAAATTTCCAGGAAGGGCTGTTTCCTGCTTTATAATGAATAGCCTACCAGAGGAAAGAAAAGGAAGTGGGTGTTGGATACCAGGTAGTTGTTCCACTTAATGACAAATCAAAGGAAAACAGTGCTAGCAAGCTAATTCTGTAGTGGGGCTGTCTTATGTTATCATTTGTTTCCCTATTGCCATAACACTATTTTAATAATCTACATAGCATTTAATTATAATTCAGTTACCTGACATAAGTAATATCAGTGCTCTTTAATATAACAAATCTCTAGTGTGAAATATCTGAGTAATAAGACCTGACAGGTGGTGGTTATTATTCTGCAAACTTGTCTTCAAGGGTACTGGAGCTTTTAATAAAACAACCCATGCTTAAAATCCAAGAATGGCCAAAGCAAAATCCGCAGAGTTTCACCTGTCAGCCCCCAGCTGTCTGTTGATGACATCTTTTATGTGGAGGTGTTTCTTATAGACGCTCTGAGTCAGACTGTACAGTGGTCCATCTTGGTCCTGACTACTTAGAACAAGACAGATCACTCCCTGGTGCCACATACCCATATTAAAGAGGAGGACAGCTGCAATCTCATGAGGAAGAAGCATTGTGTAGTGGCTACAGGAAGGGCTGGCTGAGGGCCTGAACCAATGCCAACTGAAGTCAGTGGAAAGACTCTCGTTGACTTTAATAAGCATTAGATCAGACCCCAAGAGTCAATGACTTCGATTCTGTTCTAACTCTGCTACTGATTCACTATGTGACATTGTGCAAATCAGTCATATAACCTCTTGGTCCCTCACTTTCTATCTGTAAAAATATGGGGATACTAGTGTTTGCCTATCTCATGTTGTGTGGATTAATTAATCAATCAATTCCTGCCACGCATTTTGACTTCCTTGAATGAAAGGCATTACAGAAATACAAAATAGAATGTGCTTCGTTATGTCAATTTGATACAATCTTCAGGCTCCCTTCTCTGTTGATGAACACATCTCTTCCTGCCTCTCTGAGATGTCCTCATGGATGTCCTGCCACTTCCTTAAACTGCCCTCCTCATCCTTCTGCCGAAACCCTCTTCCTTTCCCTCTTTTTCTATCACCATTGATACCTCCACCATCTTCCTTCTCACAAAGGCTTACAGCTATAGGGTTATGCTTCACTTCTCCCTTCTCGTCTCTTCTTTTACCCAAGATCTTATCAAATTTGATTGCTTCTCCTTCTATATCCCAACAACTTAAACTCTTGTTCTTTGCTTAGTGCTCTCTTGCTTGTAACCCCAGCAGCTCCAATATATGGTTGCTCACCTCTCTTATCTTTTATCTAACCAGCACTCAGCGGCTGAAGAGATGTTTCTTCCCCTCTCTCCAGCCATGCAACTCCACTCCTACTGCACCTTCACGCTCACTCCCTGACTCTCTCCACATAAATACCTCATCCTCACTTTTCAAGCTTTTGCACAGCTCTGCCTCGGCCTAGCTCTCCTCTCCCCGTGCCACTATCCACCCTGCCTTGTGTGCCCAGAGCACTCTTCCATTCTTCTGCCTCCCTTTGTCATATCCTCTCATTCTCATCTGTGTGATGTTTTTCCTGTTTGCTACTTACAGCTGGAATGACAACCCTCTTCCCATGAACCAAAGTCCTCAACCTCCCCTCCTGCCCCCTCCTCAGAAGCCATTTCTTTCCACTGCCAATGCCACTCCTTGTTGTCTACTCCTCCCTATAACATCTTCCTATAACAATATTAGAATCTGTAAAGCGGAGCCACCCTCAATCTCCGTTAGCTGGCAGGAGATTGCTCTAATAAAGAACCTTTGATCGTAGAAGGGGAAGACAGGAAAGGGAGGCAACAAAGGATTTCCTGGATGACCAAGAAAAAAAAGCCAAAGAGGAAGTGGGCAGTGGGCCTGCTGGGAGCTGCGCCCACTATTACCATTTTGGCTACAGACTTCATGGCCACATTGTTGGCCACAAGTGACAGCTTTGCTCTTCTCTGGCAGCGCCTGACTACATGGGGAACCTCACAACACTGAGAGAGCCTCAGATGACCCGGAACTCATACACCACCTGGCCCCCAGTGCAGGGGTACTGACCATAGTGTCCATCTGTCCTAGTGATTGCCAGTTACTGGAACAGTCCCATGGGTCCACAGGCAGCCAATGTCATTTACAGCAGCCCTAACTGAGCTAAGAGATTGAATGATCTGAGGTTTGAGGGTGCAGTTGGCATCTTTCTACCCCCTGCCTAGCCTGTGCTGAGCACTTACCAGCCACATCTCAGGAGATGATTTTCAGAGAGGCCTACAAGCCTTGGGAGCAGGTGTCTTTCTTTTAAAGTGGCAGCAAAAGAAGCAAAATGTAAACAGCTTCACCAATCTATCTTGAGTTGCAAGGACCCACCTCTGAGTGAGACAGGTAGTTAGATTTCCACCTCAGTTCATTCCTCAGCCTTTCTGCTAAGTCTGCTAACAAGGTAGTTAGTGTCAATTATGATGTTTTTTTTTTAAATGAAGAATCATGTGCATGAGGAACAGGACTGAGACCATTCACTTATTTCATACAGGCCACCAGACAGCTGCCAGATGGTAATGAGCCTTAATGACCTTGATCTACCTTTGTACTGAATGCAAGGCAAATGCATTTAAAAGAGTTGGAAAATACATGTGATCATCGTCTTTTGCCAGATGTGTGAGTGAAATTAGCAGCAAGAGACAAGCTGAGAACGAATGCATGTCAGCTCACTGAAGGGCTGAGAAAAGCAGCCTCAGCTCAGGATGGAGAGAGGAGAGGTTACTCACTACATCGTTTCCTGATCTGGCTAAAGCAAGAGCTACAGAAAGGCTGCGGGGTGTGTATAAGTCATCACAGCATGAGGGATGCTCTGTTAACAAATAAAATGCAGAAATGATTGGTGATCTGACATATGCCCGAGGAAGTTAAGGAAGCAAAGCTACAGATGATGGAAACTGTGAGTGTGAACAGAAGAGGTGAGACACAAGAATGTCTTCAAGAAAGGTGGCAACAGCTCCAAAGTCAGATGAGGCAGGGAAGGGATCTGGGAAAAACAGGAAGGGAACGTGAAAATGTAAACACCAATGATTGACTGTAAATGTGAGAAACAACCAAAGATCAAGAAGATCTACACCACTGACAAAGAAATAAAAAGCAAAAGGAAATTGCATAGTGCATATACCTTGCAATGAGAAAATCCAGCTTCAGTCACCAAAAAGCAATCATTGCTATGAAATGAAAATATTTTCTAATTTATTTACAGGTATTTCTATTATGCTCTATGCCAGAATGATTATCTATCTATCTATCTATCTATCTATCTATCTAATCTGCTATACTCATCACCATATCTGTGGGTTCTCCATCATAATATATGTATCATTTACTTTTCTTTGCCTTTTAAACTCTAACAGCAGTTGGGTAGTGATGGTTGTTGTGCTGTCAGGCACTAGACATTACACAATTATTTTGGACAAGCTAGTTTAAATAGGTGTATCCTACCAACACTATCTGCTAAAGTTTAGATCCAGTTTTCAGACGTTTTAAGCATGATTTGTGCACTTAGGGCCTGATTGTCATCTCATTAAAAAACAGTTTTATGTTGATTTTCTGTAGCATTGCTCCTGATTTACACAAGTGCAAGTGAGAGGAGATTCAGGTCCTTAATTCATCCCCACAAATACCATGATTGAGAATGTAAACATGCTAATTGTGCATGCAAATGACCAGGTGGAAGCAGAAGGCCAGATTGTAATAATTGATACAACACATTCTGACAACAGAGGATGTGTTCAACCACTTGTCAAAAGGGCCTTTGGTAAGAACACTATTTTTTACCCAGCATTGGGATGGACTGTATAATAAAAGGAAAGGTGCCTCAGAAAATTGCTACTCTGATAAGCCATAAAAGCTTTGTTCTGCTATTTTTGGACAAGGTTTCAATTGCCTGCCCTCTCTGCTGAGAAGGGCATTTCAGCCAGATGTGTGACTATTGGAACTTTTACCATCCAGTTTGTAAATTGCAACATTAAATATCTTGGGCCAAATTCAGCGAAGGTGAAATTTGCCATTGTATAGAAGACCAATGTGAAGCTTATGCCTTATTCTGAAGACATAAGTGGGACTTAAGTAGCACATAGGCTTTTTCATGGCCTTGAGTGCAGGAATAAAATCCAGCTTCAAATTTTAATCTGAATAATCAGTTGGATTAAGAACTGAAAAAATGTTCAAGACTTTAACCTTGTACTTTTACCATGCATACCACAGGGGTAAACTTTCAAACAAAGACGTATGACTCTTTAATTAAGTAAGCTGGTAGTAACCCCTATATTTATGTTGTCTAATACTTTCCATTATAAAAGATTCTTGAAACCTTTTCTTTGAGAAGCTATCATGTCTCCACTATTTGCAGCAAGCCTATGATATTTAGTAGAAGAAAATCCTTTAGGCTACTGAAGTGCCTTTTCTTTCTCCCGTAAAAGTCCCTTCATTTTTTGCTGAGATATAAGTAGTTTAAAATTGCCATTTCCTTTTTCATACTTGAGTTCCTCAGGAAACCTACAAAAATAATAGCTGAACACAGAAATTCTAAGGCTAGGCTCAAGTCAATGACAAAGCAGCAGCAGCAGCACATACTACACTGGGGAACATTTGGGAATTGCTGGGGCAACTGTAGTAGGTGGGGCAAAGAGCAGGGCTGGCTGAGCTCCAGCCCCCTCAACCTGGCACATGGCACAGGTCCTCTGGGGACAACATAGTGGTCAACACTTCACCTGCTGGCATGGGGAAGGTGGAGAGGGAAAGCCAGGCTGGGCTCCTCCCTTGAAAACCACTTTAGACTCAGCTCCAGTAATCCTATTCCTTCCCCACTGGGGCAATCACATGGGGCTGGAGCTCTCCCAATTCCCTGGGGGAGAGAGAGAGTTGAAGCAGGTGTGACATTCTTTTCAGGGAGCTATGGAAGTTGTGTGGGGTGAAGCAGCTTACAACTGCCCCATGTCACCCACCGGCCAATGGCTTAGTGGAAAGGTTGATCTTTTGTATGGAAGAAAAGTAAGTCAGGGGGGCCCTTGATCTCATTAGAGATTTCTGGGAGGGAAACTCTGAGGTAAAGGAAGAACCAGTGACCGAATATATTCAGAGGTTCAGGAAGGAGTTAAAAAACATGATGAACATTGTCCAAACCAATCTCCAGAACAGTCAGTCCAAACAAAAGGCATAGTATAACATAAATATTTGTAAGCGGACTTTTGAAATAGGAGATTTGGTAATGGTGTTAAATCCTGTGAAAAAATATAACATGCAAAATTCTTGGGAGGGACCCTTTGAGGTAGTAGAAGTGGCAAATGAGGACACATATCAAGTTAAAAAGCCCCATGAGAATGTGGTCCCACAGCTTGTACATGTGAACAGGCTTAAAGCCTATCACAGCAGGGAGGCCGTAGTAAACATGATCTGTTGCAGGGAAGGGGAAACTGAGGCATATCCTCTCATTGATTTAATGGCTGAATGCCAAGATGGCTCAGCCATGGAAAGCATGGAAATCTGCAGCAAATTAACATCTACTGAATAAGGGGAAGTGTTATCAGTGCTACAAGGATACAGTGAGGTGTTTTCCAACAAGCCAGGAAAAACACACATGTTAACACACAAAATCCTTACAAAAGGGACTCAGCCACCCTCTTCCAGGCCTTACAGGTCCACTGGCAAGAGCAAATCCATGCCGAGATACACAGTATGTTGGACCTGGGAGTAATTAAGGAGTCCCACAGCTCTTGGGCATCCCCTGTGGTCCTGGTCCCTAAAAAGGATGATTTTGTGTGGACTATAGAAAACTTAATGCTATTACCAGATGCACCTATGCATAGAATTGATGACATGCTGAATGTACTGAGCAAAGCCAAATACCTCAGTACTTTTGATCTAACTCGAGCTTAGTGGCAAATCCCTGTGGATGAGGATGCACAGAAAAAATCCTCTTTTATCACTGACATAGGACTCTATGAATTCCTAATGTTACCTTTCAGCTTGGTCAATGCTGGTGCAACTGTCCAGAGACTGGTCAACAAGGTATTGAAAGGTTTTCAAACTTTTGCAGGGGCATGGATAGGTGACATAGCGGTGTTCAGTAACTCATGGAATGATCATAAAGAACACCTGGGAAATGTGCTGTCACAGCTCAAAGAGGCTGGTCTAACCATAAACCCTCTAAATGCAAAATAGGAGCAGCCAAAGGCCCTTATTTAGGGCATTGGGTTGGAGGGGGACAAATATCCCCTGAGCCTCTCAAAGTGGAAGCCATTGTGAATTGGCCTGTGCCCCAAACTAAAAGGCAGGCCCACTCTTTCATAGGCCTAGCAAACTATTACAGAAGGTTTGTGTGTGGGTTCAGCGACATTGTCTCCCCCAATCACGGACTCCCCCAAACACCAACCCAATGAGGTGGTTTGGTCAGAGGCTTGCCATAAGGGTTTTGATAAGAGAAAAACATTCCTGTCTGGGAAACCTGTACTGGCCAGCCCTGACTTTGAGAAAACATTTGAACTGTGTACAGATGCCTCTGAAATTGGTCTGGGTGCTTTACTGGGAAGGTAACAAAAAACACCCTATTGCCTTCCTGGGCAAAAAAGCTATCACCTACGGAGCAAAATTACTCTGTCATTGAAAAAGAATGTTATGCCATGCTGTGGGCAGTCAAGCAGTTAAGGCCCTACCTCTTTAATAGAAAGTTTAGAATTCTGGCGGACAATTCACCCGTGGTATGGCTAAACAGAACCAAAGGCACAAATTCCAAACTTTCGCACTGGAGTTTAATCCTGCAAGAGTTTGACATGGAGATCATACACATAAAGGGAAAAGAAAAGCTGGTAGCGGACGCCCTGTCCAGGAAAGAGGACCCTAACACACACTGCCTTCGAATTAGTCCATGACTATCCCTCTTGCAGTAAACAAAGCGGGGAGGTGTGACATTCTGTACCTTGGGGGAGCGCCCTGTAACCCCCATATTCCTCATTTATATATGATTGTGATCTTACATATAAAGCATGCCTTGTAAGATATCAGGGGAAAGGTTATGACCGGCTGAAAGTCATTTCTCTACCCATTAATGCATATGAAGTTATGAGACTTGTGTTGTATGGTTGTCACTAAAACATGCTGTAAGTTGGGGAGCCAGCCAGATATTAGCTCCCCAGAGGCAATAGCAAGGAAAGTAACCAACACCTAGGCAGGATATCTATCAACCCATCAACAACCATTGTCCAGCAAGGGAGCTACAATTCAATGACTGACCTGCATGAGGCCATACCAGGGGAATTGCTCAATGTTGCCTGGAGACTCAGCAATGCCCCCAGACATGCCTGGACTTGTGCTTCCCAAGCACATGGGACTGAGTTTACAAAACAGACACAGTGGCCACATGCGGGGCCTTTTCTCCTGCCCCCACCTATGCTGCAAGCAACAAAGACACTGAGAAGAAGACTGAAGACTCCAAAAAAGGACACTGGCCCAGATTTAAGGGACAAATCGGTATATTAAGGACTGCAATATCCAGTGGGGAGATAAAAACTGCTTAATCTGCTGGGAAAAACTGCTGGGAGCTGGGGGGATTTGGCTCTGCTGCCTTTCTCTGCATGATTTATGAATGGCTCTGGGAGCATTCATGTAATCTAGTTGGGTGTGGGGTCTCCACATGCAGTTGTGCTGAGTGATCACAGCGCCTGGAGGGGTTTACTGCTGGTCACTAGCAAGGCATTGTGAGAGACAGCCCAGGCTGGAGAGAGTTAAGGGGGCACTGCAGTCCCACGGTCCCAGGTAGGGTGACCAGATGTCTCGATTTTATAGGGACAGTCCTGATTTTTTGGGTCTTTTTCTTGTATAAGCACCTATTACCCCGACCCCCTGATTTTTCACACTTGCTGTCTGGTCACCCTAGTCCCAGTGTACCCCAGGATCCCATCACAGCAGGGTCCCCGCAACCATCCCCCCATACCCAGATATGGCTGCAGCAGCATATCTCCCTTTTGGACAGGAGTTACCTTCACTCCTGGGAGGGGGAATAGCGAGGCCTCCCCCCAGAGCCACCCCATGGACTCAACACCTGGACTCAGTGGTCCATTTTCCACTCTGGAGTAATAGCCATCTGCTGCTGACAGCTAATATAATTTGTTCTGTTGTTTATATGGTAGCGTTCAGTGCTATAGGTTCAGGGTTCAAACTCAATGATGCTGCATAACAGTGGGGTTGTTAGTTGCACATAATAGAATTTGTTTGTAACTATTTCCTTAACAAGACAACCCCCACCCCACAAAACCTAGGAGATTACATACAAAAGTGTATGCTAAAAGAATGTTATTCTGGTTGCAAAGTCAAGCACTTGAAATCTAGGAAATGTCAGATTTATAGTTGTCTGGGTAATCTTAATTCTTCTCCCTGGTGTTTATGAATTATGCTACAGTCATACGCACATTCTATTTTTTTCATAGGACTGGGCCTCATTCAGTGCACAAGATGGATGCACAAGGGGCTGAATTAAGGTTGCACAGGCAACTGTGAATCTGGCATCTTCTAATTTACATATATTGTTGGATTTAAGGGCTGTTTTTGTAATATAAATTATATATTTTATATATAGTTAGATTAAGAAGGTCTGGGTTTGCAATATACATGACATTTGTATATGTGATATATTAAAGTATATACTTTGATTTAAGAAGGACTGTACTTATAATATCGTCTTGCAAACTTTTTAAATACAGAAAGTAATTTTCTTACAAATGGAACCCTGGTTAGATAACTTCACTAAGAAATTTACACAGTTTAATTAAAGAAGCAGTGCTGCCTTGTTCTCCTTGTACTACAAAATAAAGCAAATAGTTTTAAAATATTACACTCAATTATACTTATAAATCTTGCACAGGTAATGAACATATTCTTTAGATTGCAGGAAGAGCTGGACACTTATCTTACTCTGTAAGATAAAATACCACATCCATATAATGCATTGCTAAGCTTTCCTCTTCCCATACACGTTGCCCAGAATCCCATTTTCCATTAAATAATAATCATTGTAATTAATAGACTAGTTATTTTATCTCCCTAATCTGGTTACAGTAATTTATCAAAGGTATGTAAATGAATGCGAAAAAAGCAGTTCATTATTATTTTCTAAAGGGTACATGTCTCTTGCTGAAGCATGTAAAATGTAATTCTCTTGAACTTAATAAGATACTTGACTTCATGTAATTCTTGGAAAGAAAACCCATTCAATACTTTACTTTTTTATGTCACACTCAATTTGTTTTACTTACATTTCTCTTGCAGTTAATAATTGCTAATGGGCTGTTTTTCTGCATACACTTCTTATGACCATCAAAGATGCCACTGATAGATGGATGGGATATAATTCTTCCCCTCGTTTTCATAACATAATCCTCTATGCCACCCTGCAGATAAATGAAACACATTGAGGGGATGCCATCCTGGATAGGTTGTGATGTTGTGTTCTGCCTTGCAGTCTTATCAGTCCTCACCCTTTAAACCAGTGTGGGAAGAAAGAGTTCTAATGTGTGATTCATTAACACATATGCTGCTGGACTTCCCGTCTACTCTTGAGCTGTGCTGCTGATTAATAATTGATGTTCCAGTGAAATCAATGGCATCTCAGGCTGTACCCGCTACTCTGCAGCTGGCAGCACAGCACATGTATCTCATGGTTCATTTGGGAGCAGTTAAAATACAGGACAAGCAGAGCTGGTCTGATGACTTTGCCCCCGTTGTTTCCTTGGGCCATATTAATCTGCTTAAAAATGGTGGCACTATCTGGCCTCTTGTATCCATGGGTTAAAAGTTATAGATTACATTTTATTGAACTGATCTGGCAGGCTTTACCAGTTAATGGGACTTTTGCCTGAGCAAGAACTGCAGGTGTTATATGAGTGACTTGAATGGTTGCATGTGTCAAATTTCCAAATCATTCATTCAAAACCAGTAATTGGAAAATATTCCATTGTATCATATACTTACTAATAGAGGATCTGTAGGCACCCAGATGAAAGGGATCTGATTAATGATAGTACCTGAGATAAGTGGCACTTTAACCAACTTTAACTGTTGATGTATGATGACATAATGTCCCCTCCAATTAATGACAAGGATATAAAACACCTGTATTGAGCAGAGCAGATGCTGCTTTTATGGTTAAATGCACTGATGAAATTGACTTTTAAAGGTCCGACTATAACTTACATTTCTATTATTTGTTTCTCTATTTGTTTCATGTGTTATGGGAAGAAAATGCAATCTAATCTCAGATTCCACACCTGTGTAAGTAACAACTATATGCAATCCTGCAATTTAACTAAGAGTGATGTACATAGGAGAACACAAGAAAGATTTACACTGTAGTGAATGATGATGATAATGACCTGTTACATTTCTAGAGTGTCGTCTCTCCAGAGGATCCCACAACACTTTGAAAACTATCCCAAATGGATTTCCCAAGTGGAGTACAACATAGTGAACTTTTAGATAACACCTCGTCAGACTATATGTCACATCTCTTTCTAGTGGCTGGACCAGCCTGTTCCATTGAACAGCTAACGGAGTAACTCTAGCTCATGTGGTACAGGTCTGTGCTTCGGTGCTGAAGTTCTCAGTTTATGCTGTTGGTCATTCATATAGTCACAAATTAGGCATGTTAAGCAACTGAGCTACTTTATTGTAAAGACTAATCCTTCTAATCCTGGACTATGTTTCAGTTTGGTTCAGATAACGGTTAGGACCAATTTATCTATGGGCTATTCATAGCATCCTTTTTCTTTTGGCACAAACCTAGTCTGATGGAAACAAACATATTGTTCCCACTATACAGGTTTTTGCAGTGTTTGGAGCAGATTTTCTACACAAAATAAGAATAATGCTTTGCATCTTTGTAGTGTCTTTCATCTCAGGATCTCAGAGGGCTTTACAAACATTAATTATTCCCACCCCTTTGACCCTACCCATTCCCCAAGACAGAGTTGTTTTACTATATACATTTTTACAGACAGAGAACAGAGACACAGAGAGGTTAAGAAATTTGACCATGGTTGCACAACAGGGACTGGATCATGCACATCATAGCTTTTCCAACCCCCTGTTTAGTACCTAGGTCACATTTCTCAGACATGTCTTCTTTTTGGTATCTCATGAGGTTTAAAACACATTAACTGCATATTGGCTTTATGGTGATTATATGTATAGATCCTAAGTATTTCCAGATATCTCAAGGTTATTGTGAGGCTTGCAATGTTTGGTGTTTTTCTTAAAGTCCCAGGTCCTGGAGTCATGTTATTTCATAAGAATCTGAGATTTCCCTTTTTAAATAGTAAATTTCCAGCCCTCGTGGTAATAGAGAACATTTTGAAAACATGTCCTCAGCGTATCCTAAAGGTCTAAAAAATGGAGGGAAAATAAAGACAATCCCCCATTTTTAAAAATCTCTTGATTTTTAAGCCAATCCTTGAGTTTTGAGGGCCTCACTCTGACATTTGCAGGCTTAGGGTTGGCACAACTGGATCTTAACCATTTGTAAACAGAGTCTAAACATGGTCATTGGAAATGTGTAGTCTACCTCTTATCTGTTAATGTGGAGTTCCAAGTGTCTTTAGCTGTTTGTAAAGTTCCTACAGAATCTATATTCACAATTGTATGTTGGGATATTGTACATAAACAAAACAGCCCCAGTCAAGTGACACAGCCAGAGCCTGAGCCATCCGAACATTGCTCTTAACACATGCAATACACAGGGCCATCCTGATGAGGCAGTGTTCATGGTTTCATTTCTTCTTTTCCATCCCTCTCTTGAGAGCAGGGGATGACTGAGGAGGAGGCAATGTGCTTAGACCATGGATGGGAATGGGGTACAGATTGTGAGCATCTCAGTTTACTCAGTAGCAAACCTCTTCGGCCATTTATCAAGTTGTTTTGACAAGCTTGGTCCTGTTGGACAGATGCATGGTGGCCATGACAACATGGGCTTTCAAGGGTTGGAGAAAGAAAGGGCCAGATTTGTAGAGGTATTTAAGCGCCTAGTAGAATTTCCAAAAGCACAGAGCAGGGCCGCCCAGAGGATTCAGGGGGACTGGGGTGTTTGGCAGCGGGGGGCCCCCGCCACCGAATTGCTGCCGAAGACCCGGCACTTTGGCGGAGGGTCCCAAGGCAGAAGGACCCTCCACCACGGGTCTTTGGGGCACTTCGGTTGCAGGTCCCGGAATGGAAGGACCCCCCGCCGCCGAATTGCCACCGAAGACCCGGAGCAGAAGAAGCTCCGGGGGCCTGGGCCCCGCGAGAGTTTTCCGGGGCCCCTGGAGCGAGTGAAGGACCCCGCTCCAGGGACCCTGAAAAACTCTCGTGGGGGCCCCTGCGGGGCCTGGGGCAAATTGCCCCACTTGCCCCTCCCCACCCCCCGGGCAGCCCTGGCACAGAGGCACTGACACCCATTGAAATCAATGGCAGATTAGCACCTAGATGCTTTGGAAAATCCCACTAGGCATCTAAATACCTTTACAAATCTGGTCCAAAGTATCAAGTCTCTCATCACAATGCACACAATGGGTATGCTGGTGTATTATAAATGTATATCTTCATTTTCTGGCACTTTATTATCTTGGAGTCAAACATTTTTAATAGCACTCTAATTTCACAGAGATGATAATAAAGACACATTCCTTGCAATGCATACACACTATGCAGTATTAATGATTTTATTTATTTGCACTTTTACAGTTGCTAAAAATGGACACATGTCCATATGCTCAAAGTTCCTTGACTTAATTTTAAAATATAGCAAAATAATACACCAGTATAACTGAAGTGTGGCAGTACAATTCATTTCACTATATCCCTCCCAAGCAAATGCTCAACTCCCCCTCCGGAGACTCCCTCCCTTACAGCAACTAGACAAGTGTAGAATATGAAATCAGGGGGAAGGCGGATCCAAGCTGAAACAAATAAAAATAATGTGAGTCGTTATTATATAGTGAGCAAATCTCCTGAGCTTTGATATTTGGAAAACAGCGTGCAGGAGGGGAGAAGTAGACAGTATGCACAGGAAGAGGAAGTCTGTGCTGGAAAGCAAGGTGAGCGAAGGGATTTTTGTGGAGTAATTTCCACAAAATGAGGTAGCCATGAGGATGCTTGGCACTCAGGTAGTGGGATACTGTTCCAGGTTAGGCACTCAGGTAGAGGGATACTGTTCCAGGTTAGGCACTCAGGTAGAGGGTTACTGGTCCATGTTAGGAGGCAGCATGGAAAGTGGCATTAGGGTGGATGTGAGAGGAGCTGACAAAGACAAAGCAAGAAGAGTGGTAAAGGTCAGGGAAGGGGGAAGGTAGGGAGCAACTGGAGATGAGATGAATACAATGAGGTCCATATCCTCTGTGGGGCAAAGCTATGCAGACCTTAAAAGAGCTTATTAAGGGTTCAAATTTTGAGTGGAAAGGGACAAAGTAAAAGGACCTGAGGAAGGATCAGAGTGGCAGCAGGAGAAGGTAGTACCCAACTTTCAAATGTTGGGTACTTGAAAGAGGGGATGAGGCAGAGTCAGGGAGGCCAGAAAGGAGGTTGATGAAATCCATGTAAGGTGTGAATCTAGCATTTGGAAGTTTGGACTGGGAGGAGAGGGCAACTATTAGGAAATGTTATACAGGGAGAAGTGACAAGATCGGGGCAGAGCCTGGGTTTGAAGAGAGAGGGGCCCAAGCCAAATAAAGGAGAGGGAGGAGTCAAATGAATCCTAAAAAAAATTGGAGTTGTGTGCTAAGGCTTATTTTGGGAGGGGTCCTGTAAGATGCAGCCAGAAAAAAGAAAAAGAAAAAAATAAGCTCACTCTCATACTCATAGCCCAGTTTGATTTTAAGAATTGGGGCCTAAGGGATTTAAGACACGTAGTGTCCACTGTGTAGGCCAAGCACACTAGCATCCCTTCACACACCCACAGTATGAAATCTGAACGCGTTTAAGTAGCCACAGATACTAATTGACGAAAATCCCAGTAGCAGTGGATTTCTACAAATGAAACTAAATGGCAGACTGAGCTGTCTTCTCTTCATTTTGTTGGCACAAGGATGCAAATGAGCCTGGACGAGATTGAGAAAGGCAGGATGCAAGCTCTGTAATCCTTTCTGCTGTTAAATTGGCAATATCTAATACTACTGAGAGAGGCTCAAAACCACTGTTAAATGAGAGCTGAATCATTTACGAGGTGTAACAAACTATCATTTCTGTTCCTGAGACTAGAAACCTCAATGGTTGAATATGATATGAGAAAATAATTATTCTGGGCTATACTGTGGATTGCAGTTAAGAAATGTTTTCAGTGAGGAATTAAGATCGAACTCATAGATATTTATCTTACTGTCTATTTTAGATAGTTACAGAGCACAGGAAAGCATTGTGTATAGGTGGTGCTATGACCCCTGGCATTTATTTCTTTAAGTTATATTTTAAATATTAAAACATGGCTCAATACAGTATTTATACCTAAAATTCGGAGAATAGGAAAATAATTAAAAATAAGAATATAGACGTAAAGCCTATATTCTGACTTCAGAAAGGAAGCCATGGTTTGCCGTGTACTGTCTTAAATCAGGCCTCAATCTTGCAATTGACTCTGGTCTGTGCCCACAGATTAGCTCCATTGAAGCCCAGGAGATTTCATGTGAGTCAGTTGTAAAAACAGAATCTTAGATTGTTAATTCTTAGGCTCAGGGACCATATCTTCCTTTGTTTCTATATATACGTAGCATGAAAAATAATAATAATTAAAGTTGGTCAAAATTTTTCCAACTGAACAGTTTTCCACCAGAAAATACTGATAGGCTGAAATCAAAATGTCTTGTAAACAGCAATGTATTGATTTCATCAAAAATGTGGACAAAAATTATCAAAACAATTTAATTTTGATAAGATCAAATAACTTCTTTTCAAAGCTATTTTCTTGGCTATATGGTATAATATATGATATGTGGTATTCAGAGGGTGTTCCATGTGTAGGGGACAGCAAAGGAGAAAATCTAAAGATGGCACTGGGGGAGAGAAGACATCTTTGTCATTAAAATCAATGTTTTTGAACACAAATACCTAATGAACACCTGAAATGCTTTTTGAGCTGTGTGGTTCAGTAGTGTTTCCTTGGCCAAAGGAAAGATTTTTAACATTACTTTACAATCTCACAGCATTTTCTTAGGGAACTCTGATGAGCTTCACTTGTCTTGTGTCACCTTCCCACTGATGGACCATTTTACACTTCACTCAACTTACCAGACAAGGTTGGTATATTTCTTTTTCTTTATTGCATCTCTCTGTTTATAAATTAAAGTTTCTTTCCCTCACTCAGTGCTACATTCAGCCACCCTCTGCACACGGAGCTGCACCTTACTGCCTGAGTATTTTTACCAAACTCTGGTCTACTCAACATGAATCAGATGGTCCAGAGATAGCAAATGCCTACTGTTTGCTGTCACAACGCATCTTATAACGTAAAAGAGGACAAGGCAGGAAAGCAAAGTAACACTACAGCAAACATACAAGGAAGGCAAAATAACATCCAATTATCACGGGCTTTCAAAAGATTCTAAAATATTGCTTCCGTACATCAGTTTGAGACATAGAATTACATTCGTTGTAGCCCCCTGAGATTAGAGAAGTTCAAGTTTCTGTTCTAGATAAATAAAGATTTCCTTAAAGCGTTTAACAGCTGCAAAAAAAAAAAAAAAGTGAAGACATCCATTTTCTGCAATCAGTCTTACAGTGGCAGGTGCATGTCAAGGGGCATGGCCTTTAGCAGGACCCCAGGGTTGACCAGAGCATTGCCAATTAATCATCCAGTTAAATGCACTTGACAGCTTGGAGACGTCTCTGATTCTTTTTCTCATGATTGCATTGCTAATTTAGCTCTTTAAACTTACCAAGAACAGGCAAGACTTAAGGAAAGGCTGTCATTTTTTCTAATATATATGTTAGAAAAAAATGATATATTTAAGGGGAGGATTTTCTGAATTGGTTCAGTTGCAGGACATGAGCTACTAATTAAAACATTTCATTCTAAAACATATGTCACAAGGCACAGCTAATTCTCTGTGGTGTTAACTACATCAGCCAATACAAGTATTTTGTTAATGTACTATTACCCTCTCTTCCCGCATCCTCCGCCCTGGCTTGCTTGTGTGTCTGATTCACCTGTTATGACTGTAACTAGTCTGGGCAGGAGTGGTCATTTACTATAGGTTTGTATAGTGCCCAGCACAAAGAGGCCTCTACTGGGTTGGCCTCTAGGTGCTACCATGGTATAAATGTTAAATGTTAGTAATGCCTCAATTCTCAAAGCCACGGGGATGACATCTGTGCCTTTGCAGAGTCCCAGTGAAGTCAGTGGGGCTTTCTGTTGCTGCAGGGGTCTGACTGCCCATGTGAAACAGCTTTCAGGATCAGGGCCTAAACGTGTAAACTACCATATTTAGAAAGGCTAGTTCATCTATGATAACAGGAAGCAGAGCTTAGCCAGGCAAAGTCTGTGCTCTGGTTTTGTTTCCTGTAAATTGCAAAGAGCTGAGCTCCCAGAATCAACGGTACAAGATGTACACTGAATTTAACTCCCTTGGATTTTTTTGCTTATGACAAATGCCAAAAGATATGTTATTTGATATATGTGCCCACGCCAGACTGTGTCCTTCCCCTGAATGAATGAATGAATGAATATGAGATAGAGGGCACGAGGAGCCGGTCTTGTGTATTCCTGGCTAGTAGTGCTAGCCACTCCAAAATGGGCAGGGAGCAGACTCTGCATGTGTGTGTACATGTACATAGACACAGTACTAAATTATATTGTGGAAAAAGTATGTATAGGAAAGTCATGACCTCGTGCTTACAGCATTTAGAGAAAAGCACAAGAGTAGCTTTATACTGTATTTCCCTGTTTTCTCAAAATAGTCATCTTGTTTGTTTGATGCCAATATCTCATAGACCTAAAAAGCTCAGTGGGGGATTTGGGCATGAGTTGGCACGTGTTACTTCTAGTTTATGTAAGGTCTTAGTGCAGTTTCTATTTTTAACCATGTTAATAAAAAGGATTGTTCATCATTATACCAGCTTAGCAGACACAAATCACATGCCTAGGCAAATCTTAAGGGGAAGTAAGGTGATTCATTCCATTAATCCTCTGCTGTACAAAGTCACAGTAAATCCTGGTTCTAATATGTGGGTTGAAGGCTAAGACCTTAGGGTTCTACTGTCTAGCATTTGGCTCAGGTTGCTATCGGAATGTCGGATTTTCATTTTTAATATTAATTATATTCCCTAAAAAAACTGGTAGAAAATGAATGCTCAATAGGTTCTCTACCAGCACATAAGAAATTGTTCTTAATAGTAATGGACAAAACTTAACAATGTGAAGTTCAGATAAGCACCTAAGATGACTTTGTGCTTTTCAGACCTTGTATGTGTCAAGAAGTTTTTACTGGAACATATGGAAAAGAACATGAAATTTTTTAGTCCTGGAAATGGAGCCAGACATTTTAAGAGATCCAGCATTATCTGGTTGCAGCAGGGCAGGTGGTAATTTTTTTCCCACTTTCAGCCAAAAATTTGGGCTCGAGTGTGTGTAAAATGAAAGAAGTAGTGTATATTGGAAGATTATATGAAATCAATAGACTTACATTGGTGTAAAGTGGTGAATGAGGCCTTTTCTGTTTAGATGGACATTCTTGGAAAGAAACCAAAATAATAATAATAATTTGTATGACTGTTCATGGACACCAGAAGTTAAAAAAGTCACAAATACCATAAAAGCCAATGGAGGATTTTTATCTGAATAAATGCTTGAAAATATTTTTTCCATAGTCACCCAGCTCTCACAATGGAGAAAGCCTCTTTAGGTCGAGTAGAGAAATCCAAGCACCTTAGATTAATCAGACACATTCAGACTCCACTCTTCTTGGATACACTGTGATTTTTAAAGACTACAGGGAGGAAGAGGCAGAGAAAGCTGGTTAGAAGGTGAAGGAAAGTCCTTCCAAGTATACAGGGAATATGTGAAAATCTGTGGGAATATGATGCTAGCTACTTATTTGGAAGACTCAGATTTGCTGAGTAGACAAGTTAAGCAACATCCCAAATGTCTCCTGAATAGCTTTTTATGCACCAATGGTATTAGATTTGTCCACCCATCTGTCATCTTCTCACGCAAACTTCTCCACACAGTCTTCCACCCTGCCTCTTACATATGGCACACCATCCCTGAACCAATCTCTGAGGCCACCAGGCTCTCTTCCTTCAAATCTCTCCTCAAGACCCACCTCTGCTGCAATGCCTATAAGGATTTGTCTACACACAAAAATTGCACTGCTTAATCTATACCAGTATATTTTAAGTGGCATAAGCCCCCTAGTGTGGATACGGTTATACCAGTATAAAGGTGCTTATACTGCTACAGTTCTTCCTGTAAAAGAAGAACAATAAGCTATACTGGTACCTTTATACCAATATAATTTGCATGCACACTACTGGGTTGTACCAATTTAACTATTTTGGTAGAATATCACACCCCCAACCAAAATAATTAAATAGATACAAACAATCGAGTAAAGTTTTCAGAAAGCACCTAACTGTCTTAGGCGCTTAAGCCCATTTTTTAAATTGATTTAGGCACTTAGGAGCCAAAGTCAATGGGACATAAACTACTAAGTTACATAGCTTTGGAAAATTTTACACAAGATGTGCGAAAACAATTAATAATAGGTTGAGGGGCAGATGGGGAGAGATGGCACATTTTATCTATTGATTGTAAAAAGCAAAAAAGGGGAAAAATTATCTTTATATAAAAACTATATTTATTTTGTTATATTTCTCTCCCCCAACTATTCATATATACAACTTGTCGTCTTGGATTGCAAACTCTGGGGCAAAGCCAATGGGTGAAATCCTAGCCCCATTGAAGTTAATGGGAGTATTGCATTTGATTTCAGTGGAACAAGGATTTCACCAAGTATCTTTATTTATGTTTATCGAGCACTTAGCAGAGGAAGACCTATTCTGATGAGGACTTCTGTCTGCTACTGGAATATAATGAGGATGATGAATTTATGCAGTATGGACTGTTGAGTAAATGATAACTATACTTCAACATACCTTGATATGTTTTTACTATGCACAGTAGAATATAACAACAAGACTGTTCTAGGCTATTGTCCATCTCTCATTATAATTAAAAATATTAAAGAAAAAATATGAAGAAACTTTTGGAAGCTTTTTTTGAAGGAACTCTCATAAATCTCCCCTCCCGCCACCCCCAGCTCCTTCACTCAAAAAAAAACAAATCACCCAAACTACTGCTTGTTAAAATGCATTAAGTGTCTTACTTTCAGAATTAATCCAATAAAGCAAGGAAATTCATAGTTAAGTCTGACACTCTATCCTTAGCTTAGACTTTTGTAATAGTAAAAAAGGTCCAATTACATAAGACGAGACCTAAATGTCAGTTTGGATTCTTCTCTAATTTTTTGCTGTTGTTGATTTAAGACCTTTGTGATTTAGTGACTAAAATGCTATCTTTGAGGTATAGCCTTTTTTTTTTTGGTGTGTGCTCGGATCTCTCATGATCACAAAGAGGAGTTCTGTGCGCGTGTGTCCTCTCTTGCAGAGGTACAAACAACTAGCACCATTGTTTAACTGTGATACATGACCTTATTCTTTCTTCCCTGCTGCAGATAACAAAGTGATTTTTGGGGGCAGTAAATCTAATAGTGACAGTTCCACAAATCTCCAGTGGCTTTCCCCTCCTGACTCTGCACTCACACTTCACAGTGATTGGGTCATTGTCTTCAGATATCACAAGCAGGGTTTCTGGGGAAAATAATGGCGATGGTTCTGCAATTTGAACTCCTTTAGGGGCTGTGCAAATCTGCAAGCTATAGAATCTGTCCTGGCTGTCGGGTCTCTGCTCCTTGCAGATTTTATATGGACTCCAAAGAGTCAATATCCCTAAATTAGGATTAGAGTTCTCAACCTTCAAAACACAGGGAAAGGATGAACAAAATGTGGGCTTTACAGCTCTGGGCAAAAATGAAAGTAAATCTGCCAATCCCTCAAATATTTTGGATTTCAGGGTGATGTGGAGATTTGGGGAAATTAG
The DNA here is from genome assembly GCF_016161935.1 of Mauremys reevesii. NCBI lineage: Eukaryota > Metazoa > Chordata > Testudines > Geoemydidae > Mauremys > Mauremys reevesii. The sequence continues at coordinate 19,157,679 of NC_052628.1, read as the reverse complement.
GAGTTTGAAGAATATTCTCTTTGTAGTACTTTGTACTAACCATATGTCTAAAACAATCCTAATCTCTGAAATGTCCCAGTACATAGCTGCGAGATATTGCTAGCCTCATCACTTACTTGCCATAGAAATAAAATGTCCAGACTCTAAGTGATTCAGGTATGCTATATGATAGAATACATAAGGGTAACTAACAATAAATCATAATGACACTTTGCACTTGTAATGGTAAGCAGAAGCACAAAAAAGATGACGTGCCCGGTGTCACGCTGTTGAATTGTCAAGAGCAGTCCACAGTCCCTCATCATACCTCTGTGGAGAAAACAATGTGGAACTCAGCTGTGTGACATGCAGAAAGATGCAGAGACATCCTCTATGCCTTTTCTGTTTCACAGCCCTCCTGTGAAGTGCAAATTCATTTCCATGGATTTTGGGTGTTCTGTGTGCACAGCATGCATATGTGAGTGTGTGTGTAGCCATGGTTTCACTCTTAATGTTTAATTTGACAAGGGGGTTGTTGTCTTTATGGAGGATTCTCCATGTCCTTGATAGATCCCTTATCATTCTACTAGTCCTTAAAGCCCCATGCTACAAGAAATCACATAATCATTTACTTATGCCAGCTTTAATCATTGTGTCAGCAACCTCTGGTCATGGTGGATATGGGGATGGTATGATGGGATAGCCTAATTTTGGCAATTAATTTGGCAATTGATCTTTGATTATCAGCAGGTAAGTATGCCCAGTGGTCTGTGATGGGCTGTTAGATGGGTTGGGATCTGAGTTACTACAGAGAATTCTTTCCTGGGTGCTGGCTGGTGAGTCATGCCCACATGCTCAGGGTTTAACTGATCGCCATATTTGGGGTCGGGAAGGAATTTTCCTCCAGGGCAGATTGGCAGAGGAGGTTTTTCGCCTTCATCTGCAGCATGGGGCATGGGTCAGGGGCATGCTGGAGGATTCTCTGCAGCTTGAGGTCTTCAAACTGCAATTTGGGGACTTCAACCTGCAATTTGGGGACTTCAATAACTCAGACATAGGCTAGGGGTTTGTTATAGAAGTGTATGGGTGAGATTCTGTGGCCTGCGTTGTGCAGGAGGTCAGACTAGATGATCATAATGGTCCCTTCTGACCTTAAAGTCTATGAGTCTATGAGTCTATGTCTACATTGCAGCTGAGAGTGAGGCTCCCAGCCTAGGTAGATAGACCTATGCTAGTACGGCTATAGTTAGCGTGCTAAAAATAGCAATGTGGACATTCTGGTTCAGGCTCTAAGGGGTCAGATGAGCTTGGGAGCATGAGCTGCACCCTGAGTCAGAATGTCCACATTGCTATTTTCAGGGTACTAGCTCGAGCACCGCTAGCACAAGTCTGTCTAGGCTGGGAGACTCACTTCCAGATGCAGTGTAGACACAGTCACCGAGTTCGTGTCATGTGACATTTGGTGATGAAATGTCAGCCTCCATATTAAACAAGGGCCTGACATGAGATTAGAAGCTGTAATTCTGAAATTTTCACTCATGGTCACACACAAATATTCAGCAAGGGGCAGGCACCCAACATGGAAAATTGCAACCTGAACAGTTAAAGTTTACCAAATTTATATGCAACTGGAAATAGGAATATAGTGGGGTGAGCACCTGCTCCAGCCCTGAAGGGGTTGGAAAAGCCCTGCAGAGGGCTGGGGAAGTGGCTGCAGCTGGGGCCATGCCCCAAACAGACTAACTGGGCCTTATAAGAAGGCCAGGGCAGCCAGAAGCTCAGGAGTCTCTCTCTGCTTGTAGAGAGAGAAGGACCTGGCTGCTAGGGAGCTGAGCAGGTACTGAGAGTGGAGCAGGGCTGGGAGAAGGCTAGAGGAGCTGGGGAGCTCCAGCCTGGAAAACCCCCAGTCTGTGGGCCTAGCTGAGGGCCTAAGACCAGTACCGGGGCTGCAGAGGGGCAGCTCAGCTATAGAGAGAGGCAGCAGGCAACCCAACCTTGCCTGTGATGAGTGGCGTATACTGCAGTCTGCCCCAAGGAGTGGGGCTAGATGGTGATTGGCAGTAGTCTTACACTGAGGTGAGGTGGGGTTAGTGGGTGGTGGTTCCCCTGGGTGGGAAGACCAAGAGTGTGGGGGTACTGCCAGAGGGGCACAACCTGGAGAAAGGGGCACCGGGGTCCTGGGAGGGACACAGAGGCCAGCGGTAAGGCGGATCACCAGCCTGCAGTGGGCACTCCAGGATGCTGGAAGAGCTAATTCCCATGGACGACCAGCAGAAGATGCCACAGGGGTGAGTCCACACCCTTACAAGGGACTTATAAAGGAAAGTGATGAGCAGCCTTAACTATAGGCAGTGCCACCAGCTCCACCAATAGTACCAGGGGATATACTTAATTGCAGTGGATATCACCACAAACTGGCTGATCCAAATATCACAGGCAGACATAAATATATTGGAACAAATCCTAGCCTTAGGGAAGTCAAATGGAAAAAAAGCATTAAATGTCATGTGTTGCCTTAAATGGGTTCAAGATTTGGGCTTCACACTAAGAAATAAACAAAACAACTCTACACAAGTGTGGCTTATACCCAAAGATACAGTCACACAGGGTATATTTCAGCTAAGTAAGAGAGGGGGCATCAAGGGCAATTTGAGTAATGATCAGCAAAAGGATATATGCAGTGTGTGTGTATATATATATATTTCTCCTGCCAGTGGAGAAACATTGTGCCGCGGTCTCCTTTCACATGCAACACAAGAGATGCCCTGAAATCGAGTCTGCTGATGAAGACAGAGTGGGATTTTCTTTGGTGTTCTTTATTAATCTGCCTTGTAAGTCAGATGGACTGCAGTTGAAGGATGGGAGTTGCTTCTGTCCCCACTCATGGCTGAGCATCCTGCCTCAGCAGTTCTCCTAGCCCCAGAGGAACAAGGGAAATGTCCCTATTTAGCTCCGTTCCAATCTGGTATCCTGACCAACCTTAGAGGTAGGTGAACTGCAGATAATGGAAAATTAGGAGTCCTGGTTGGAGAGAGGCAGTATATAAATAGACACAGTTGCTTAAGCAACTCTAAGGGGTGACAAATCATTACTTGCCTTGCTCTGACTATTGTATTTTTTGACTCTCATTCCCATTCACAGCCTAGGACATTCACATGCAGTTAATTAACCCATGGAATTATTTCCAATGAATCACAGTTTGTGTTTCCTGACACTTCCTATAAGGAAAACTAGTCAAATAGTCTCCAAGTTCACATTTACATGTGGAGTTACATATAGAGGTGGGCCCATATGGAGACTAAATCTGAACTCTCCCAAAGTTTGGGGAAATTCAAATCAGATATAGATACAGATCTGAGCTTTGGGACTTGGAACTCCGTAACAGATCCAAGCAGAACAATGAATCCAAAAATACCTGATTTTTGGGGAAGTCTGTATAGTGAGCCAATTCCAGATCCAAATGCTAGGACTTAGATCTCTTTGTAATAAAGAAAGAATTGTGCAGTGGTTCCTAATGTGCAAGAAATAGCGTTCCTGGAGAATTGACAGCTTTCAGACAGGTTAGCATTCCCTCATCTGTGATTTGTACTGTGTAAATTAACGACTATTAGTTCCTATAGATTATTAATATGCAATTCTACCCAAAGTAAAACAATAAATAAATAAAACATTTCCAATTTCTAATAATGCCTCACAGTGATGATATAGTTATTTTAATATTGAAGGTTAGGATTCAGCTTGTTGCTGCTACAAAGATTATGATAATGCTCCAACCTCTTCTAAAATCCAGGAGACTGCTATTATTAACATGTCATTTTAGTATGCATGCTGTCTTCTGTTGTGTATACTGTACCTTTCATTTCAGAACCAACATTTTATTAATAAGGATATTCCAGTGTGGGTTACTACAGTCTTTTCTTAATTTCTCCAATGGTTTCAATGGAATATAGTCTAAGCCAGATCTGGTGTAAAGCAGCATAGTTCCTTTGACTTCAGTGGAGCTGAAGGATATGGTGAGGATATGGCCCTATTCTTAGTCCCTTTGTATTCATAACTGAATTGTTGAGTTGCTGTGACCCGTTAAAGAGTTGCCACAATTTTGGGGTGGTCGGGAGTCATTTAGCAAGCAGCACAATTCTGAAAATGGTGTGCTTTTATAGGGCCCAAATTTGGATAATCAAACCAGCATTTTGGCATGTAAATCCCCATATGTCAACCTCTCTGTCTCATTACCTTTGATATGAAACATAACATATTATATGATTAAAATTAATGGCAATGTTATAACAATAAATAACAATAAAATGGCACTTTTATTACCTTACTATCCAGGTTCAACTAAAAGAGAAATATTAGCAGCAATTCCTGACTGGGAAATGTAGCACAATTGCTAACCATATAATAGTTAAGATGCCTATGTTAATTCAGAACTGACCTACATTATATGACAAACTAGCAGGAATGTTACACATGACTTAAGCAAGTAAAGGTCACATAAAGGTTTTGTTGTCTTTCCCAGGTTTAAGTTCCTCTACATAGAGAGCAGACTCAGTGGAAAACATGGGTTCATATCTGCTTTTGGAAACACAGATGGATGACATAAAAGGCCATGCATCTTTATTAGCAGCCATTGTGTAGCATCTGGAAGTAGAACAGAAAGGAATGAGTAATTATTTTTCAGTATCTGTCCCAGGGACAGGTGTATTGTTCCAGGATGTTTCCACGGCTTGTGTAAGGCTTCCAGAGATTGATGAAAATCATTACACTTCTGTGTAGTCAGCAGCCTGACTCCAATGCCACGTGATCCATTAATATTTTTTCAGGGGGAATATACATCAGAAACTTTGCAAAGGATATGGAGGCTGTTTTACAAACGTATTGTGTAAATAATTTGGTTCTTTTTCACAGCTTATTATTATGCAGGACAGCAGCACTCAGAGGCCTCAACCAGGTCAGGGACTCATTATGCTGGGCACTGTATAGACTTATTGTGAAAGACAGTACTTGCTCCAAAGAGCTTACAGTCAGCACCTACATTTATTGGGAATTGGGCAACTAACTCCCTTTGCACATTTCAGACATAAATTTCTGGGCTTGTCTACATGGAGACACACAGGGAAATTATTCTGAATTAATGTTTAAAGTGCATTAGTTAAACTGCATTAAACCCCTGTGTGGATACTCTTATTCAAAATTCAAACGACCTTAATTTAATTTGCTTCAGTTCACTTCCAAAGTGAATTCACACCTTTAGTTAATTTGGATTAATTTTCCCGAGTGCCCGGTGACTTCCAATCAGGAACAGAAATAATGCCACTGGATTAGGTGACTTTCAACCTGCTTTCCATAGTCTCCTTTTGAATTCCAAGATTATAAACAGGACCAGTCTTCAGGCTGTTGTACAATTAATAGAGTGCTTTGCTAACTGGCTATGAGATCACATCAGATAGAATAGCCATGTGACAGATATTTATTTGGGCTAATATTTGTGACAGTTTTGCTTTCTGTGCACATTCTTGCACATAAAATCTCCTTCCGCAAAATATCTTTGTTAAGAGTGTTTAAGAACAATAGTATAATGGGCCATCTTCTGTATCTGTCCAGTTCTACTTTGACGGATGAAGGGCAGAAACTTTTTAAAGCTGATGTGACTATATGCAGAGTTGCAACAGTTTAAGACTATGTCTATGCTACAGAGCATATGGCGGCATAGCTATGGTGGTAATCTCCCTAGTGTTGACACAGGCTATGTCTACACTAATGTGGTAAGTCAACCTAAATTATGCTACTCCAGCTATATGAATAACGTTGCTGGAGTCAACGTAGCATAGGTCAACTTCCTGCAGTGTCTACACTGGGCTGGGTCAACTGGAGACGCTCTTCCATCGACTTACCTTACGCCTCTTGTTCCTGGTGGAGTACTGGAGTTGACCAGATTGTGCTCTGCTGTCAATTTATGGGGTCTTCACTAGACCTGCTAAATCAACCCCCAGACCTGCTAAATCGCTGCAGCATTGATCCTGCAGTAGTGTAGACATACCAACATTGTACAACAACAGAAGGAGAAGTTCTGGCAGTATAGGAACACCAGCTCCCTGAACAACATTAGCTATGCTGACAGAAGCCCTCTTCAGTAGCTGTGTCTACACTGGGGATTTTGTCAGCATAGCTCTGTTGCTGAGAGGTTGTTGTTTTTTTTCACACCCCTGACTAACCAAGGTGTAGACAGGCTAAATTTAAGGTGTGCTTTTAACCCAGTTTAGCTAAATGGGTGCAAAAGGCTGTGTGGAAACTCTTATTTTTGTTTAAACTGGATTTATTTCAGTTTAGATTAATTTGATTACAAATAAGGTTATGCTAAATTGAAATAAGCCATCCGTAACTGCAACAAGAGTGTTCACACAGAGATTTAAACTGTTTTAACGAAATTGGTTTATCTAAATTTAGATTTTTTTGACTAATCTAATGAATTTTTCAATTTTTTAATTCAAGGTAACATAAAAAAGGCCAATTGCCTCATTTTAGAAGTTCAATTTACACTTTAAAAAGTGTCTGTGTCACAGAAGTTAATGCTGTAGTGTGAATGATGTAACTCAGGAGGAAATCAAAAGGAAGGTGAAAGGATGACATACTGGACACAAGTCAGGAAATAGATGATAATTCTTTAGATTGTAAACCCTTCAGAGTAGCATTTTTTCCTGGAAAGTTAATAACTTAATACCAACATAATAAAATAATAATAATAGCTTTAAAATCAAGCAGGAAAGTCATATTAATTTAGAATTAAATTTGTAAATTTCACTTTCAATCCATTCAATAACACCTATGGCTTGTTTTCGTAGCGGTATAACTATTTCTGTAGGGGTGTGTATTTTTTGTTTATAATTATACCAGTACAACCCTTAGTGTGAATCCAGCTATATTGCTATAAAAGTGTCTTACACCAATATAGCAGTTCCCTTTCCTTACAGGAATAAACTTTACTGGTATAAGCAGTATGTGGACTGCATCCACATTAGTGGAGATTGTACTGGTTTTACTACATTGGTATATTTAAAGTGGTATGACTTTTGTGTGTAGACATGCCATTAAAAAAAGTAGTGTCAGGGATGGGTTTGGGTAAAATTTATGGAATTAATTATTGCCATACTGCAATCAGCAGTATGTATCTGTTTGTCGATCACAGGGTTCTCTAAAGTGTCCATGTCTGTAGAACCTAAGAATTTACCAGGTCAATTCAATCTGAATGGCATTGTATAACATTGAACTCTTGGAGATGTTTTGCGATGGAAAAACTTTCCTTTTAGATGCTAAATAAATGACAAATAAAATAACATTTTTGACATGTGAACTATCAACAGATCTATAACTGATTGGAATACATACACCTGGCTGGATCAGAACATCACTGGCTGGAATACCTTCCTCTCTTTTCAGTCATGCCATTCAGTCTCACATTTTAGCAGTAAAACAAAAAGAGTCCTATTTGTTGCTGATAGCTAGTATATGTGTAGTTACACTGCCTCTACATTTTGCTTTCGGTTCTTAATGAAAACATATTGCACTAGTCATCCAGGTAATGCAGTGTGAGCAGATGGAAGGCTAATAAGGATATTATTGGAGAAAACATATATGATTCAAGAAGACACTTTCCTTTCTCAACATATAAACATACTAGAATGACAAAGATGCCTGCCATTTCCAGATAACTACAGGCAGTGTATCAAATGCAGTGGCATGGACAGTAAAGTCATTCCCATGACTAATGCCACATGAATATCTAAGAGAATTAGATCCAAAATATCTCTTTTTTACTTGCAATTTTTTTATCTCCTATTTCTATTGTATCATTCAAATGCTCATTTTTCCTAATATAATTTTAAAACTTCCTGATATGATTATATTATTCATTGTATCTTATTAATGAAAACAAAATTACTCAAATGATTCTATTAGGGCCTGACAGAAAACTGCTGACATGTTGGAAAGTTTCTAGGATTCTGCTATTTGGATTCATGTTGCCATTTTTCTTTATTACTACTGACATTGCCTATCATACTTTGTAGAAGAGTATGGTTGTGGTGCCATGAAATCTGCCTATTGTAAGGAAGCAGAAGAATATCAGCTAATTACCACAAGTATTTGGAGAGGGAGCCTTTGGTCCTGACTTTGTGTGTGTGTGTGTGTGTGTGTGTGTGTGTGTGAGGGGGGTAGGTAGGTAGCTGGTCTTTCCCTCTCCAGAAACCTTAGCATCTGATTTAGTGAACTTTACTCATGATGGATGAAATCCATCCCCACAGGACCTATATATCACCTAGGGCTCAGGTGAGACTTCTGCCCAGGGAAGAATTCCACCCACCTTACTCACACAAATAGTCACATTTTTCAGATGCAGCCGGTTTTGAAGCATGCTGCTGATATACAGTGGACATTTCACAACAGTCTGTGTCAATCATTGCATGAAGCTATGAGGAATATGATGGATGCAGCTCATTGGTCAGGATGCATTTGCAGGAGCAGAAATTTTGAAGATCACATATCACACTGGAAAAGAATGTTGAATGAACCAAAGTTTCTCAGTGATTCTTTTAATAAAGGTTGCTAGAAGGCTTAGAAGGATGGAACTATCTGCTCTCTGTATAGGGAAAAAGATTGATCTGACCAGCCTCATTTACATAAATTATAAAGATGCTTATCCATAGTTCCACATAGTGTGTTTAGTTGTTTTAACTGGAATTTCTCCATGTTCTGATTGTATAAATGATATTAGATTATTCTTGTATGTGTACTCATGAAAAGACACAACCATTGTGCAAGATATACACTGGAATAAGTTGATTACCCTGAATTTACAGGTAGTGGTCCCTAATTTGGAAATGGGAATCAAGGTCAATGAGGAGAGGATAGAAGGTCCTGTCTTAGAGACTGGGAGCGCTATTCTAAGGAGTAAGCACTCCTACCAAAGGTCTTGTTTTGTTCTAGGTTCTCTACCTTGAGATTCTGAACTGTGGATAGATTGATTCTGTGGGATTGGACCAGACCAGGTGAGGTTTGACTGCCCCTGTAGTGGTGACAATGCTGACTTGATTTTGCAGCGAGGTCCAACTAGATCAGCAGCAGTGGAGCAGAGCTGGCTTTGTAGCAAGGCTTAATCAGACCTGCAATGGCAGAGCTGATGTCATAAAACTAGACCAGATAGCTACACATCAGAGCAGAACTTGCTTGTTTAGATTTCTCTGGACTGGAGCAGACAGGTAGAGTCACCTCCAGATGCCCCTGCCTACCATTGAGTCTACCTGTGAGTAGGGTTTCAGGTGGGTGGGGATTGCTTTGTGACTAAGAGTTTTAGACCTCAACAAGCCTGACAATTAATACTGGGAACTGTTGGTTACACTCCTGATACACGGATAGGCTTTTGCTCATTTTGTTGCATGTAAATATATCTAGGATAACTATCCTTCTTTTATGTGTGTTTTCCTTTTTCACCCAAATAACAAACATTTGTGGTTCCAAGTTCCTGAGGACTCCCGAGTGCTTGCAAATGAGGGAGAACCACCTAGAAAAGCAACCAGGGGATATTATATTTTAATTTCCCAGACCCAGACATAGAGTCCAGCTCTGGGTAGTGGCTCAAACCTTACTTTCATTTATTTTAAAGAAGGACCCAGAGACAGATTGAAACCAGCCCTTGTTGCTGCTATTGGCACCTGGCAGAAGGGTTATAGTTGTTACTATTAGTAGCAGGAAGTTTCACTTCCTTGCTAACTGCAGATTAATTCCTTGAGAATTCTTTAATATCTTCCAGTGCTCTTTTTTCATGCTGCAGTCCCTGCCAGCTGTCTTCATGTGGTCTTCCATTGTTCCTATCCTTGTATTCAGCCTGACTACCTTTGTGATCATAGCTCCTATGGCATTCTCCACATAGGGAAGGGAAGCAGATATGGCATATAGTGTGGGGCATAAGTCTATAGAGGTCCAAAGAGAATTTTGGAGCAGATATTGTTACATGAAGCTGGACCCTGAAGCCCAACTCTGATCATGTGCTTGGATACAGTCCACTTTCCATCTTCGTCCTTCCCTTTGGATGTGTTCTATTAGTTTTCTCAGCATCAGGCACTGAGCCTCACTTTTATGTAATTAAGATAAAGTGCTCTGGAAAGGCAACACCCATGCTTTTGCAGATGCATTCAGGGTACATATCTGCTCTGGACTGTGCTGCCAACACGATACAAAATTTTGATACTCCGGTATAGATTGTTGCACACTCATTAATAACTGCACATGTCATTTCAGGCCAGAGCCACCTATGATTTAATCATTTTCTGCCAGCATAAGTCCTGGCTCAGGTCTCTGGCAGCAAAAAGTCTACCAGGGGAGGAGGTTGTCGCTTCACAGAATGATCACAATCTCCCTTCCACTAGAGGGGTTGGGAGAACTGCACGTGTAGTATTATCACTGATTTTAGAACTTCATAGAGTCATGCAGTCCAAAAGCTCAGTGATGCAGGCTGGCAGTGACTGGGATGTGGGCAGTTGGGCCTAGCTGGAGCAGGAGTCAGACCTAGTGGTCAAAGCAAGGGCCAGTAGCCAGGAATCAGAGCCCGGGGTCAGAACCACAGTCAGAGGCCAGATGTCAGAGTCAAGGGTCAGAGATGAAGTCAGGTGTCAGGAATCAGAGCCAAGGCTCGGAATCAGGATACCTGGAATGAGTCAAGGCAGGGAAATGGCTGGGGACAAGCAGGTACAGGAGCAGTCCGTGTGCTGTTAGGGCGGGACGCGCGTTTCTGCGGCAGCGGCAATTCGGCGGCAAGAAAGAAGCTGAGCCACCATGGACAGCTGAACGTAGAAGCTGCCACCGAATTGCCGCCACCGCGGAAATGCGCGTGCCTCCCTAACAGCAGATGGACTGCCCCCGCTGTCCGCGGCGGCAATTCGGCGCGCTGCTTGGGGGCAAAAACACACAGACTGCCGCCCCGTGCAGATTGCCGCCCCAAGCACCTGCTTGGAATGCTGGTGCCTGGAGCCGGCCCTGTGCCCTTCCCTGGTTCCAGAGAGAAGTGCGTGGAAACACAACTTGCTGTCCCTCAGGGTGAAAGTCCCTTTACTCAGAAAGGATATGCTGTTTCAGACTAGAGAATTACAATGGTCCATTCTGGCCTTAAAAGCTATGAATCTATTTTTCCCTGTTTGGTCAAATCTTTTAAATTCAGCCTTTGCTGGGTGAAACCAGCTCCAGACCTTGCTGGATGAAATTTTGATCTGAAAACTGTTGAGATAAAGTAAAGTGTATATATGGCTCAATGTTCCCCTTCATCTAGGGGCAGCTGGTCATTAGAGGCTAATGGGGCTAAGCCCCACCAATAATATCACAAGTGTGTAGAGTGGTGGTGGTAATGCAGGATGTAGTGCCAACTGCTACCACTGGGACCGTGTATGTGCTTCTGAAATGGCTGGATCTGCTCCGGGTTCTGAAAGCTGCACTACACCCCTTTCCTATCACGGGACTTCTGGCACATTGCCTTTTATACCCTGGATTCCTGGGATCCCTGGAATTGGAGGCCACATGTGATCTCCTCCACAACACCCACGCTATCTCCATTGGGAGGACTATAAGTGGAACCTCACTGGGGCTTGGTCCACACTAGGAACATATGGCAGTATAACCATGTCGCTCAGGGGTGAGGAAAATCCACACCCCTGAGTGAGGTAGTTATACCGACCTAACCCCCAGTGTAGACAGCGCTGTTGACAGGAGGGCTTCTCCTGTTGGCTATAGCTATGGCCTCTTGGGCAAGCAGTCCCTTCGGCTTAGGTTGTATCTTCATCAAGCACTGCAGTGGCACAGCTGCTCCAGTGCAGCTGAGCTGCTGCAGCACTGTAAGTGTAGACAAGCCCTGAGCTTCCTCTGATTCAGTTCTGTGGATTTTACCTGGGGGGAGGGAGGAGGCGATATGATATGGCCGTGTATTGGAATTAGGAATAGTTGAAGGGGAAAATGGCAAACCCATGAACCTACTCTTTTACTGATATGAATAGACGTTGCTCATTTGTTGAAACTTTCAAATCATCCTTTTAATCCATGCTGTCAGTCCAAACATGCACTAGCATTATCAGGGCTGGCTTTATGAACTGCGGGGCCCAATTCGAATCCCCGGCGGTGGTCTGGGGCTTCAGTGGCACTTTGTCGGTGGGAGGTCCGCTCTGGGTTTTCCGCGGCACCGAAGGACCCTTCGCCACCGAAATGCTGCCGAAGACCTGGAGCGGACACCCCCCCACAGCTGAAATGCTGCCGAAGACCCGGAGTGCGCCCTCCCCACCCCGCGCCCCTGCTGCCGAAGACCCGGACCCCCCCACCAGCCCCGGGTGCCGGGTGAATAAAAAAAAAATTAAATTAAAAAGGCGCCTAAGGCGTGGGGCCCTCTTAGGCGCGGGCGCAGGGCCCAATTCCGGGGCATTGGGGGAATCGACCTAAAGCCAGCCCTGAGCATTATGGCTGTGCCATTTAGAATTAATTGAGCAACAATAACAAAGGAAAGGAACAGAGTATTTTAACATGAGTAGATGTTTAGGGTCCCATTGTGCCCTCAGCTAGGTGGATGCAATTCAGATATTAATTCAAATTAGAATTAAGTAAAATCTACACAACATCCATGAGAGGAAGGTATATATTATTATACTCATTATGCAGATAGACTAATCGAGGCAGACAGGACATATGGCTACCCAAGGCAAGACAAGGCAACTCAAGAAACCTCTAGAATTCAACTGTTATCTTCCAATAGCCTATGTTGGTGCAGGAAATGTGTATTAAAGACACATCCTGTCAGCATTTGGGAACTTTTGGTGCAGATCTTAATGAAACAAACCTCATTTCTCTCTCTTTTAAATTTCAAAGAATGAAATCAGTATTTTATTGCACAGCTCTAAAAGAAATGCAATCTGATCACAATATTAGAGTAAGGAGTATTATAGTTATAGAAAATAGCAACCTTTGTGCTTTTTCTTGAACATTTTAAAAAAAGATTTATTTTATATTTCTGATGATGAGTGAAAATTTGTACTTAAAAAAATTAATCAACTGTCAGTGCTGGAGATTTCAATTCTCTATTCACTAATGTTTAATAATACCATTATATAATAATACGTTAAGAAGCAAAATAAGACAACCCACTTCATTTTGCTTTGGTCTGCCTTGAGGACTGGCACTTGAATTCTACAGATGAAAGGCTAATACTTTTATCCCTTAAACTACTCAGTCAGCCCCTGAAACTAAAGGACTTAAAGAAAAAATAATTGGCTTTTTACAGAATAAGAACAGAACAATGTGCTCTTTGCCTCTCAAGCTCTATTTTGCATCTGTCTTCATATTCATTTCTTTGTATAAATAAATTAAATAATGTTACCTAAAGAATTAGATCACAAAAATATTCTTTTTTTTTACACTTTGTTAGGAATTAATTTCCAGATGGCCATTCTCCTTATGTCCTGACCCACAAGAAGGAAACGAATTTGGCTGATGTGAACCATGGCTGGGAGTAGTGGGGGGAACTGTCACATCATCTTTGTATATCTTAATTGTAAGGACATTGCAAGCTGATGTCCATATAAACAAATATAATTAGGACAGGGTAGTGTTTTCTTTGATTGTTCTAAATCTGTAATACTCAGGAAGAGAAAGGGAGGAATGGGACATGGAGGCAAAAGTGCGTGTCCTATTTTTATTCATTTCCTAAAACAACATTTTTAAAAGTCTTGTTTGGGGAAATAATAATAGCTAGCTATCATGTAGTACTGTTCATCAGTAGATCTCAAAGTGCTTTGCAAAGGAAGGCAGTATCATTGTCCCAATTTTAGAGTGGGGGAAACGGAGGCATGGGAAGGTGAAGTGCCTTTCCAAGGTCACACAGAGGGCCAGTTTTCCAGTCAAGTGCTCTATTCACTAGGCTACGCTGCCTTCCAAATACTTGCATTCTCCATTTTGTTTTGATAATGATAGCACCAGTTATCCGACTGTTGACTGTGCCTAGCAAATATCCCCGTAACCTTGACCAAAGCTGAATGCCAATGACATTTCACATAGCTGAAGCAGGAACTCGGAATATTCATTTCAGCTGAAGTGACCCCTGCACCTAGGATCAGCATAAACACACCCCACATATGTCCTGCTTAAGCTCTATATTGAGATCTTAAGACAGACTTAATTGGTCCATAGACTGTTTGGTGGCCCTCTGCACAAAGTTGAATTTCAGCCTTAGTCTTCAGGCCATATTTTCCCCAAATGTATGAGCCTTACTTCTTTTTCAACTAGTTGCAATAATAAGTTTTCGTATTTGCTTTATTTAAAGAGTCAGTTCCCTTCTTCATCTTGGAAGATCCAACAACTGCAGAATCTCATTCACCTGATTTGCCTCACAATCACCATTGACTTTACCAATAGAGCTTGCAAGTTCCCTTTTTTCACAGCTTTTGTGTGGTTCATGCATGCTCCACTTATAGCTTGGCCCTTAGAGCTTGTGAAATCTTTCAGCCAATAAATACACACACATAAGCTGTGCATCTCTGCTTATATACACAACTCTGTACTTGAAGTGCCTGATCTAGCAAAGCACTTAAGCATGTGTATGACTTTAAGCGTGTATGACTTTAAGCATGTAAGTAGTCCACTGAAGTCATTGGGTCTACTCTCATTCTGGATCCCCCACTCCACATCCCCCACTCCACTTCACAAGACCTACCCCATATAAACCATTATTGATTACGGAGCGGGAAAGGGAGGAGCTGGCCCCAGAGTCCTGGGTTGGTTGTAGGCTATTGGGTTGACCCTGTGACAGTTGGTTGGCATACTGGATGGGTCTGGAAAGAGAAGAACATGGCTGAGGCCAGAGCACATGTTGTTACTGGAGGAAGGAGACCCAAACTCAACCTAAACCTGGAGGAGGGATTGGCTTTGGGGTAAGCTGGGGCACAGCCACAGCTCATCTGAAAGATCAGCTGACATAGCAGAGGCCCCCTGACCAGCATAGCGATGGATACCGAGAAATGCAGCAGAAACAGGGATTCACCACTCTGAAACCACACTGCATCTAAGCACCACCACAAGGGGCAGGAAGTATCTTAATGTGGGCCTGGAGGGCACTTTGGACTCTGCTGGGTTAGACAGTTTTACTTTGCATATGTAAGCACTGGGGACTCACTCGCTACACTGCATTACTACTGAGATGGTACACATGACTCCCCACAGGGACTCTTGTACTAATCAAGGTTTTGTTCCTGCTCAGAAAAAATCATTGGTATTCTATCTGAGTGCAGCATCTGTTTCTGGGGTTAATTCCTGCCTCCCCAATCGTTGTGGAAGGGAACTGCAAGAGAGTTGGGACCAGCAGGAGGCAAGTGGAGTTCTCCACTCCCAGGCATGTGGCTTGGAGTTTGGGGTTCACTTAACAGACCCCTCATGAACGATGAGTCTTTCTGTTTCTGTTACACTTTCTTCTATATGGGAAAGCTTTACTAAAATGTCTTGTTAAAGAGTGAGACCAGAATTGAATAGATGTATTCTTGAAGAGCTGGATAAAGAGGTTAATACACCCACCGGTGGTGAATGAAAGCTAAGAACATTTAAGCACTGATAACTATATTTCCTTAAAATATTTTCTTGGGTCTCCTGGATGTGGAAAATGGGAGGAAATCTTGACTATATTTCAAGGGAAAGAGAA
The DNA here is from genome assembly GCF_016161935.1 of Mauremys reevesii. NCBI lineage: Eukaryota > Metazoa > Chordata > Testudines > Geoemydidae > Mauremys > Mauremys reevesii. The sequence continues at coordinate 19,141,988 of NC_052628.1, read as the reverse complement.
GAAAGTATAAAAATCATCTGTTGTTCAGGAGAGAACTTTTGTTGTGACAGGGTTTTCCTTCTTTATCAGAAGAAACCTGGTTCTTGATACAAAGGAATTTAACTAATTTTTAACAGAGAAAGATTTGTGATTTCCTGCTGTATTATCTAGGTAACACTTTAGAAAGATTTATTCCTACGACAGCCTTTTATGTAATTATAAATTGAAATAAATATGTAAGTATAATATTCACTCATGCTGCTGCTACACTGCTTCTATCCATGCACATCAGGACTCTTTCCTTCCTTGTTATCCATTCTGTAGGCACCACCTTTGAAGTCCTCTCCAACCAGTACAAAGGATTATGGCCTGCCTAGGGGAGTGGGAAACCAAACGGTTTGCCTACAAACAGCCCTGAAATTGGGTGTCTAATGTGTCAGTGAATTGCTCCACTAACTTACACCTTGGAGTAGCTGAGAAAGAGGCACTGTCGTATATCTCAGGTGAGATTTTTCAAAACTGCTTGAGGGATTTGGCCATCTGGTTTCCCTTAAAATTAATGGGACTAGGGCATGCAAATTCTCTAGGTGGCTTAGAAAAGCCAAACCTTATTTTCTAAAGGGCAGATCCCCAGCTGGGTGTAAATCGGCATAACTCCAATTAATGTCAATAGAATGACCTGGTTTATACCAGCTGAAGAGAAAGTAAATTGGTTTAGGCTATGTCTACACTGGAGAGCTTACAGTGGCACAGTTGCACCAATGCAGCTGCACTGCTGTAAAATCTCTCATGTAGCCACTCTATGACTACCGGAGAGATCCATAATTAAACCGCTCCCAATGACATTTTCACACCCATGAGTGACATGTTTTGCCGACATAAGTGGTAGTGTAGACATAGCGTTAGAATACTACAGCATTCCCCATCTACAAAGTTAGGGCTGATCTTCCTCTCAGCACCAGTTTTACAGCCATATCATTCAATTACTTTCAACGGAGTTACTCCTGATTTACACTGGTGTAAGTGAGAGGTGAATCCGGTCCTAAAGTGACGGTAGGACTGCTCCACTTTGACACAGAATCAATTTTATCTCTCTCTTTTTTTGGCTGGAAATGAAATGTAATTGGTCCTTTTGGCAAAGAGTCTCTAAACAGGATGCTTGGATAATGCAAGAAGGATGCATTTTCATGCCAAGAATCAGAAGAGACAGAAAACAGGCTGTGTTCAACTTCAGAATCTTAACAATTCTCAAGCGTTCCAACACCAAGAGCATCAGGCACCTGGGGAGACTGACATCAAATATCTTTGTGCGATTTGTACATTCTTGAGTCCAAATGTTTGTACCTTTCTACACTCCCCCAAGGAATGCCATAATACCGGTAAGGCCAGCTAGCATTTTTTCAAATAATTGGTGTAATTTTAGAACATCTGTTACAGAGATTTTATAAAATCAAACTTATTTGAACAATAAAATATTGAGCCTACTTTTAGCTTATTGTTCACAGAGAAACCATAAACATCATCTACTGCTCCTTCAAGGATCTCTTTTTGTTTAGGGCTCTCTCCCATGCTCGTCAAGGTTCAGGGACTATCCCCCTTTTTGCCTCTCACTAATACTTAACCCTTCAGTGGCTATTTTTTTTAAGATCCGTTACAGAAATCCTGAAGAGGCACTGAGCACTCAGATCAGGCCCATTAGCAATAATTGTGCTGCCTGTATTTGCTACATGGAATTAAACGTTGTTGCTTTGCTTATAGATGGAACTATGTACACTTTTAGCTTCAGCTAAAGAGAGCCCTGGTTTACACTACAGAGTTAGGTTCACGTAAGGCAGCTTACATCGACCTAACTCTACACAGGACTCATACCCAAGATCTGGGTAGTCCTAGTATGTTTGAACAGCGGGTAACCATTAGTTCTTCCTTCTCCCCAGTGCAGCTGCATTAAGGCTAGTTACAATTTAGGCCTATGTACAAGAATGGTCAAAGTTCTTGATTAAAGTCGATGAGAGTGTTGCCATAGATTTCAGCAGGAGCAGGATTGGAACCTTCATCACTTATAGTGACAAAGGTCAGTAACTAAACATTAAATTATGCCTTTGGATACAGTGTGAGTCTTAGCTGGTGTAAATTGGAGCTACGCCCATTCATACTAGATGAACATGTGGATACATGGTCCATTGAAGGCAGTGGGAGTTACTTGTGTATAAAACAGGATACAATATGGCCTGTATAATCACCATCAAGTGCAATGGTTTTATAGGCACAATAAGTCTTTAAATTTGACCCATAACGAGTGCAGGGAAATTTATGATGTTATAAAAGGAGTGGAAACTCAGGTCTCAGACCCAGATTCCTAGAGTTCTAAATCTGAATTCCCTTATCTCAAATGTTTCTATAATGCTGTATTATTACTTGACTTTTCCAAAGCAATCTGTCTGCATGTGAAAGTTATTCTTATTTTTACTCTTCTAACCCATTTGAAAAAGGAAACACAGTCCATTTGCTGTAAGCCTCTGAGCATCTGCTGATTTGTCAGTTTTATTTAGTTAAAATGGATTCACTTTTGTTGCATAGGGGACCATTTAGATAAGCTAGCTGAAGAAAATTAGTTCTACTTTACCAACATTAACTACCCTGATTTTGCATTATGATATACTTTGTGACATGTGAAATATCCTAACACAAAAATTTGAGGAATTAGGCAGGTTTGGCAAACTAAAATAAATACAGTTTGGTGGCAAAAATATTTCTCCACTTTGCAAACAGTAGCTGCTCTGTTTTTTGCCTTTGGCTTCATATACTGAAAGTTCAAACTGATAAGAATTCCTGGAAGAATAATCTATAAAAATTAAATGGTGTGATGATTTAAGACCATTTTTGTTTACAAATTCTCCACAGATTGTGTTTTTTAACTATTTTTTTCATTCTTTGAAGTTATTCAATGAATATTTGATGTGAACATGTTTCAGTGTAGGACTTAAATCAAAGAATAACTGTTATTTGTAGTTTGCTATTTAAGAAGATTTGATTGGCCACATGGGTCACATGGTGTGGTTTCTGTACCTTTATTGGATGTACATAACTCTTGGAATCAAGTTTCCCATGTGAATGATCATGATGAGGAATTTGAACTTTTTCTGAAATTTTGCAATATTTGCTTAAAGTGCACCATTTTGGCAAGCATTCTGACAGAAAAGGTGCTTGTTATAGTATCTGCGGACAAGGTATAAGTATAGTTGAAGGAAATCAGGTTAAAAATATAGCTAAACAGTTACAGATAATTTTTATACTAGTTTGCTGATGTAAATTAAAATAGAAATAAATATTGTCCTCACCTCTATCGTCATAGTTTTTTCACTACATCTAGGCCCTTATCCTGCAAAATCTTAAATACACGTGTAACTTAACATATAGGAGTAATCCCACTGACTTCAGCAGGACTACTCCTGTATGAAAAATAATACACACGCTCAACGCTTTGCAACATCAGGGCCTTAGTAATATTTGATCTGCTAATATTCTAATGCCCAGGAATCAACAGCTCTCTCCATATAAAATAACACCCAACCAAACTATTTCACAGCTTTTTGCTGCAAGTAGAAAGAATGCAAGATAGCTGGTTTAGAAAATGCTGGCACCAGTTCACAATAACTGCCATAGAGTCTCTCTTATTTTTTCAACTCTTTTCTCCAAAATCATGTGCAATATGAACAAAGGCTTTAAGGGCCTGGTGCAGCCTCAGCAAATTCACATGGCTAAGATGTAGCCATGGTGGCATGTAGAATGGACTTCCACCTTGAACAGTCCCTTGCAAGTCTTCCTTCAGCAAAGTTGTATGGGAGGATTTAGGTTTCTTATAGCCCTCAAAATTGCATCTTCAGCCTCATCTGTGGTTGGCCTCATGCTCTACTTCCTTTGGCCTGGTCTACACTATGAGTTTAGGTCGAATTTAGCAGCGTTAAATTGAATTAACCCTGCACCAGTCCACACAATGAAGCCATTTACTTCAATATAAAGGGCTCTTAAAAATCGATTTCTGTACTTCTTCCCGATGAGGGGATTAGCGCTGAAATCGATATTGCTGGTTCGAATTAGGGTTAGTGTGGATGCAATTTGACTGTATTGGCCTCCAGGAACTATCCGACAGTGCACCATTGTGACCACTTTGGCAGCACTTTCATCTCAGATACACTGGCCAGGTGTACAGGAAAAGCCCCGTGAACTTTTGAATCTAATTTCCTGTTTGGCCAGTTGAGCTCATCAGCACAGGTGACCATGCAGTCCGAGAATCGAAAAAGAGCTCCAGCATGAACCATACAGGAGGTACTGGATCTGATCGCTGTATGGGGAGACGATTTTGTGCTAGCTGAACTATGTTCCAAAAGACAAAATGCCAATACATTTGAAAAAATCTCCAAGGGCATGATGGAGAGAGGCCACAACAGGGACACAACAGTGCCACGTGAAAGTTAAGGAGCTCAGACAAGCATACCAGAAAACCAAAGAATCAAATGGAGGCTCCGGGGCAGAGCCACAAACATGCCGCTTCTACGCTGAGCCGCATGCAATTCTAGGGGGGGCCACCACCACTACCCCACCCCTGACCGTGGATTCCGAGGAGGGGGTAATCTCAGCCATGCCTGAGGATTTTGAGGATGGGGAAGATGATGATGAGGAGGAGGAGGATGAGCTTGAAGAGAGCACACAGCACACCATTCTCCCCAACAGCCAGGATCTTTTTCTCACCCTGACTGAAATACCCTCCCAAGGCGGTATCCCGGACCATGAAGCTGTAGAAGGAACCTCTGGTGAGTGTACCTTTGTATATATAATACATGGTTTAAAAGCAAGCATTTTTTAATGATTAATTTGCCCTGAGGACTTGGGATGCATTCGCAGCCAGTACAGCTACTGGAAAAGTCTGTTAACATGTCTTGGATTGGAGCGGAAATCCTCCAGGACATCTCCATGAAGCTCTCCTGCAGGTACTCTAAAAGCCTATGCAGAAGGTTTCTGGGGAAAGCAGCCTTATTCCATCCTCCATGGTAGGACACTTTACCACACCCTGCTAGTAGCAAGTAATCTGGTATCATTGCATGGCATTCAAGCAACATCCGTTCTTTATCTCTCTGTGTTATCCTCAGGAGAGTGATATCATTCATGGTAACCTGGTTGAAATATGGGAGTTTAATTAAGGGGACATTCAGAGGTGGCCATTCCTACTGGGCTGTTTGCCTGTGGCTGAAAAGAAATCCTCCCTGCAGTTAGCCAAGTGGTGGGGGGTGGGAGCATTGGTGCTGAGCTGTTTGCATTTGGCTAGCAGGGATCTTCCCTGACACCAACCACACGGTGGGAGGAGGGGTAAAGTGATCATCCCAGAGAATTGGATTGGGGGGGTTAGTTTGGTTTCTGCTGCTGCATGTTAACACGAAAACCACAGCACTCAACGGGCTTTGCTTGGTATGGGAAAGGAGGGCGCTGCTTTTATGAAGGTTGCAGAAGCCGAAAGACTATGGGTTACCATGGCCTCCTGCAAGCTAAATTCTGTTGCCCAGCCCTGCATCTGTGATCTCTAACACCAAAGCCACAGGCACTCAATATAAGATGCAAAAAATGACCCTGTACCGAAATCACGTGCTATGTAATGTGAATAGTGTTGTTCATTGTGAAAGAGTCTACCCATTGTTCTGTAAAATGTATCTTTTTAAATACTTCTCTCCCTTTTTTCCCTCCTGCAGCTGCAAATTTTTCAAGCCTCCCTCCTCCGTCCCAAATGCTATCTCAGATAAGGCAGTGAAAAAAACACACGAGCGATGAAATGTTCTCTGAGATCATGCAGTTGACCCGCAATGAAAGAGCTCATCTGAATGTGTGGAAGGACACATTATCACAGCACAGGAAAGCAGCCAATGAACGTGAGGACAGGAGGGACAAACATGAGGACAGGAAGGACGATCAAGATGAGAGGTGGAGACAGAAAGATCAGAGGAGGCAGGATGCAATGCTGGGGCTACTGCGGGATCAAACGGACATGCTCTGGCATCTGGTGAAGCTTCAGGAACGGCAGCAGGATCACAGAGTGCTGCTGCATCCCCTGTTTAACCACCCTCCCCCCTCCCCAAGTTTCATAGCCTCCTCACCCAGATGCCCAAGGAGGGGGGTGGGAGGCTCCGTGCACCCTGCCACTCCACCCCAGTGGACAGCCCAAGCAACAGAAGGCTGTCATTCAACAAGTTTTGAAGTGGCCTTTTCCTCCTCTCCTCCCACACCCCACCTCAGCTACCTTGTCAGTTCTCTCCCTATTTTTATAGTCAATTAATAAAGAGTACATGGTTTTTAAATGATAGTGACTTTATTTCCGTTGCAAGCAAGCTGTGATTGAAGGAGGGAGGGTGGATGGCTTACAGGGAATGAGTCAACCAAGGGGCAGGTTTTCATCAAGAAGAAACAAATAGAACTGTCACACCGTAGCCTGGCCAGTCATGAAACTGGGTTTCAAAGCTTCTCTGATGTGCAGTGCTTCCTGGTATGTTCTTCTAATCGCCCTGGTGTCTGGCTGCACGTAACCAGCAGCCAGGCGATTTGCCTCAACCTCCCACCCTGCCATAAATGTCTCCCCCTTACTCTCACAGAGATTGTGGAGCACACAGCAAGCAGCAATAACAATGGGAATATTGATTTCGCTGAGGTCTGAGCGAGTCAGTAAAGTGCGCCAGCGACCCTTTAAATGTCCAAATGCACATTCTACCACCATTCTGCACTTGCTCAGCCTATAGTTGAACAGCTCCTGACTACTGTCCAGGCTGCCTGTGTATGGCTTCATGAGCCATGGCATTAAGGGGTAGGCTGGGTCCCCAAGGATAACTATAGTCATGTCAACAGCCCCAACAGTTATTTTCTGGTCTGGGAAGTAAATCCCTTGCTGCAGCCTTTTAAACAGACTAGTGTTCCTGAAGACACAAGTGTCATGAACTCTTTCCGGCCATCCCACGTTGATGTTGGTGGAACGTCCCTTGTGATCCACCAGTGCTTGCAGCACCATTGAAAAGTACCCCTTGCGGTTTATGTACTGGCTGTCCTGGTGGTCCAGTGCCAAGATAGGGATATGGGATCCATCTATCGCTCCACCACAGTTAGGGAATCCCATTGCAGCAAAGCCATCTACTATGACCTGCACATTTCCCAGAGTAGCAGCAGCTCAGTGATTGCTTTCGCTACTTGCATCACAGCAGCCCCCACAGTAGATTTGCCCACTCCAAATTGATTCCCGACTGACCGGTAGCTGTCTGGCATTGCAAGCTTCCACAGGGCTATCACAACTCACTTCTCAACTGTGAAGGCTGCTCTCATCTTGGTATTCTGGCGCTTCAGTGCAGGGGAAAGCAAGTCACAAAGTTCCATGAAAGTGCCCATATGCATGCGAAAGTTTCGCAGCCACTAGGAATCATCCCACACCTGCAACACTATGCGGTCCCACCACTCTGTGCTTGTTTCCCAGGCCTAGAATCGGCATTCCATGGCATGAACCTGCCCATCAACACTGTGATCTCCAAAGTGCCAGGGCCCGCTCTTTGAGAGAATTCTGTGTCCATGTCCTCATCACTCTCGTCACCACGCTGCCGTCGCCTCCTCCTTGCCTGGTTTTTCAGGTTCTGGTTCTGCATAAACTGCACGATAATGCGCGAGGTGTTTACAGTGTTGATGGCTGCTGCGTTGAGATGAGCGGGCTCCATACTTGCCATGGTATGGCATCTGCACTTTAAAAAGGTGCGAAATGATTGTCTGCCATTGCTCTGATGGAGGGAGGGGCGACTGATGACATGGCTTACAGGGAATTAAAATCAGCAAAGGGGGTGTCTTTGCATCAAAGAGAAACACAAACAACTGTCACACAGAATGGCCCCCTCAAGGATTGAACTCAAAACCCTGGGTTTAGCAGGCTGTTGATTTCACAGAGGGAGGAAGGAGCAAATGAATACAAAACAAATCGGGTCAATTTTTTATTTTGATCCACTCCATCTATCATTTACATCTTAGGCTAGCAGCAGATGGTGTAGTACGACTGCTAGCCATCGTCATCTCCTGGGTGCTCGGCGGAAGATGCAGCATTATGACTGCTAGCCATCGCCATCTCCTGGGTGCTCAGCAGAAGATGGGAATGACCTGGCTGAGTCACTCCCATGTCTGCCCAGGTGCCCCTGACCGACCTCACCGAGGTCGGCTAAAAGAGCACCCAGGAGTACAATGACGATGGCTACCAGGTGTAATGCACCATCTGCTGCCAAATGGCAATGAGCTGCTGCTGTGTAGCAATGCAGTCCCACATCTGCCAGCACTCAGGAGACATACGGTGACGGTCAGCTCCATGCTTGCTGTGGTATGGCGTCTGCACAGGTAACCCAGGAAAAAAGGTGCAAAACAATTGTCTGTCATTGCTTTCATGGAGGGAGGGGGGGGCCTGACAACATGTACCCAGAACCACCCGTGACAATGTTTTTTGCACCTCAGACATTGGGATCTCAATCCAGAATTCCAGTGGGTGGGGGAGACTGCAGGAGCTATGGGATAGCTATGGGATAGCTACCCACAGTGCAATGCTCCTGAAGTCAATGCTAGCCTTGGTATTATGGATGCACACCGCTGAATTAATGTGCTTAGTGTGGATGCATGCACTCGACTTTATACAATCTGTTGCCAAAAATCGAATTCTGTAAAATTGGAGTAATTTCCTAGTGTAGACATACCCTTTGATTCAGCTCTATAAACGTTCTGTATGTAAGCAGAGTCTGAAAGAGCTCTCCCCTGACATCTAGTGATCTGTGGAAAAGGACTTTGGGAGTTGATCTTGTTTGCATGTGTGCACCCTGCCTGTGTGCTCAACATGATGGGATTGCTTGCCCAAATGATCACTTGTGGCTGGTGTTGGATCCCCCGTCTTCTTGTAATTGGGGCAGGAATAATAAAGGGTTGTTATCCTTCTTGTGTGAACCAAGGGCAGCAGAACTGTACCTGGCATACCCAGATGGAGGGACTCACCCTCAACTGAACGGCAGTCGCTAGGCAGGGAACATTGGTTCCAAAACCCGAAGAGTTGAGAGAGGGTGGGGATAGGTACTTTTACCTGTTGGTGTGGGCCCTGCTTAAGGGTCCTAGACACCATTTGACCCTTCCTCTCTCCACTGTATAATAAAAGAGCTAATTTAGACTCAATTGAGAGTCTTGTTACATGCTGCAGAGCTGAGCTGAAATCACCGATATCTTGGTGTGACGTTATTGACATAAACTGGCACTGTATAGATCATTGTTGCAACCAAGGTCCTGTAGTGGCACCAAAGCTGGTATAAAGGAGGTCCAATAAGGTGTCTAAGACAAGGTTAATGTTTGCTGGTTATGATTATGCTGTCTATATGTGTGTATCATTTTTGTAGTTGAAGTTATGAATATTGGCTCTATACTGTCTGTATTTCAAACTTATGCTTTGGTTCTGGGTGACACTACAGACAAGTTTGTGTCGGCTCTGCCTAGCCTGCTTGATGGCCCATTAAGGACCATCAGCTATACAACTGACCCATTGAGAGAAGGCAGATATGCCTTGTGACTCAGCAAAGTATGCAGGGACTTGCCCATGTGACTCCAGACTCCATTTTGCTGTAATTTTCCACAGTAAGACCAAAGAGGTGTTCTTACATCTGGAAAAGACTATAAAAGGCTGATGCCTCATCTCCATCTTGTCTTCAATCTTGCTTCTTACCTCTGGAGGGACTTTGCTACAAATGGAAGCTCTACACAAAGGACTGATGACTCGTCCCAGCTGGGGATGTACTTCAGAGACTTGATTTGAACCTGCAGTTTATTCTATAACTGCTACAAGCCTGAACCAAGAACTTTGCCATTACTGTATGTAACTGATTCCATTTAACCAATTCTTGCTCTCATCTATATCTTCTTCCTTTTATGAATAAACCTTTAGATTTTAGATTCTAAAGGATTGGCAACAGCATGATTTGTGGGTAAGATCTGATTTGTATATTGACCTGGGTCTGGGGCTTGGTCCTTTGGGATCAAGAGAACCTTTTTTCTTTTACTGGGGTATTGGTTTCATCCCCATAACGAGTGGCACTGGTGATACTGGGAAACTGGAAAAGGAGCAAAGAGTCCTGTGGCACCTTATAGACTAACAGACGTTTTAGAGCATGAGCTTTCGTGGGTGAATATGGCTCATGCTCCAAAACGTCTGTTAGTCTATAAGGTGCCACAGGACTCTTTGCTCCTTTTACAGATCCAGACTAACACGGCTACCCCTCTGATACTTGGGAAACTGGAGTGTCTAAGGGAATTGTTTGTGTGACTTGTGGTTAGCCAGTAGGGCAAAACTAAAGTCCTCTCTGACTGTCTGGTTTGGTTTGCCTTAGAGGTGTAAAAACCCCAACCTTAGGCTGTAACTGACCTGCTTTAAGCAATTTGTCCTGAATTGGCACTCTCAGTCGGGTCCCGCCAAGACCAGCATTGTTACACTAGGTGTAAGCATTAGACCTACTTTGGGACAGTGTCTCTTTTGCAAGAGACTGCCCAGTGTGCACCAGCAGTGAGGGTCCCCCACTAACAGCTGAAATTACTGAGAGCTGAAATCACTGAGAGATGTGTTAAGTGGGAGGCCCTGAAGTCATCTGGGCGAGTGGGCGGCTGGTGAAGAGGCGCGGCAAGTGGCCAGCAGGGCAGCTGGCGGAGAAGGCCCAAGCAGAACCCTGCAGGGAGGTGCAGCTATCGGCTGTTGGGACGACAAGCGAGGGTGGGAGGTGAATTCTGTGGATAAACCTCTGAACTCTGGGTTTGCCCTGGCCAAGGACAGCAACTGTGAGTGGGGTGCAGAGAAGGGACGGGCACATTAAAGGGACTTTTGGGTTGCTGGACTTAAGAACCTGAGGGGAAAAGGACACTGCCCAACTTACTTGGGGTGGGTCTTTTGCTCATGGTTTATGTTTATGAACCCTAGTTGCAGGGTTTTCCCAAATTAATGCTGAGTTATTTCCCTCCTTTTAATAAAAGTTTTTGCTACACTCAGACTCTGTGCTTGCGAGAGGGGAAGTATTGCCTCTTAGAGGTGCCCAAGAGGTGGTGTGTAATTGTCCCAGGTCACTGGGTGGGGGCTTGAGCCAGTTTTGTGTTGTATTGTTGAAAAGGAACCCCTAGATACTGAACCCAACCCTTGTTGCTGCGGACGCCAGCTGGCAAAAGGGTTACATGTAAAAGCGTACCTTCTTCTGCACGTTGGACATGAACTCACCAAGCCATCTTGTTCTCAACTTGAGCAAGGCTGCAACTTTCCAGAATCATCTAAATTGCTCCTCATTTATGACAAAATCAAACCAACAGATGTTAAGAATACACGGTAACTTTTGACACTGAAAACTGTGTAGTTTCTTCTTCTTAGCTGTTTTTAATAGCCACGTTTCTGCTCCATATAATAGAGTTGTCATCATTACTGCATTAAACACCTGTATCTTGGTTGTCACTCAGACATCCCGCCACCCAAACAGAAGCCTTTGAAGACGTTAAAATGCCACTGATGATACAAGACTAATCCAACATGTGACTTCTTCAGTTATAGAGCCTCTTCTCTTTTTAGCAACTGACCATTCAGACAGATAAAACGATTTACCCATTCAATGTAATTTCCATCTACATGCAGTGTCAGCAGGTCATTTGTTTCCGTTTTATCAGAGGCATTTATAGGAGCTTTGGTTTTATCACCATTGATCTTAAGTCCCCTAGATTTTGCAGGGATTCTTCTAGCACTAGTACTCTCTCCAAGTAAGGCAATATCATCCATATACTCAAGATTCATCAAAGATGAATCTTTAAATTTCATGCTCCTACTTTGGCCTCATTCAGCCTTGTCATCAGATGGTCTATTAGAACATTAAAGAACATAGATAAGAGAATGCAACCCTGATGTCCTCCTGATTCTACTGAAAACCAGTCTGTTTTTCAGGGCCTGGTGAGCAATGAGTTATTTGCAAGCAATATAAAAATAGAGAGATAAACCTTTAAAACATCTGTAGAGCATTTCCCACATAAAACAACTAGATATAAAACATGTAGGATTATTTTTTTTTCTTTCCATGTATGCTTTTTTAAAGCACAGAAAGCCTGACTAGGTAGCTGGCCTTTAAGCCTTCAATTAATTGAACAAAGATTTTAAAATTGTTCAATTGGTTTCATTAGGAAGTGTATAATAGAATAATAAAGTAAAACAAATGATATAAAACAGACCCACTAATTAGCTCTACATGATTGATACAGCTTTGGACTAGGCATTTGATCTCATACAAAATGCAGTTCCTTGTTAAGAGGATTTTTAATTGATGTGCAGAGAGGTATTAGATGATGTTGGAAAATAATTACTCAAAAGCTATTCATGCATTTGGCTGAACATAACAAATGAAGTTTGGGCTCTGGATCTGGCAGAGTGGACACATGCTAATTAATAATGAGAGGAACAAGCATCTTCCAGTAGTTTTTAACCCAGTATTTGCTAGGAGATTGCATAGCAATTATACACCATAATGAGGTTGTCATCTAAACAAAATCAACATTACTCAGATGTCAGCTGAGATTGCTAAATGTTACCACCCATATATATGTTCTATTCCTTTTACAGATGGTTATATGGTATTAATCAACAAAAATTGTTGCTAGCTATCTGGCTGCCATTAACATACTGGTACATTGGGCTATCAATACTCTTTTACCAATTTCTGATTATAAACATTATGTCATCGTAGGGAAGAATAGCAGAAATTCTAAAATGTAATTTACAAATCTTGTTTTTTTCTCCAGTCAAGCAAAAGGAATTAAAATATTCCTTGTCTTTAAAAATTTGATGAGCACCTGTTTGTGCTGCATCTAATGTACTAACGCTGGCCATGTGTTGTGAATTTGGTCATCTCCGTTCTGTTCCCTTTGGACAAGTGTGACAGGTTGGATCACAGAAACCCCCTTGGGGCTGCCAACTGATGTCCCAAGACTACTTCTGCCCCTGCTTTCCCTGCCGGCTTGGGACTCCAGAGCCCTGCCTAGTTGTGCCAGACACGCTTGCTGGCCACAAACACAGACCCAGCTCTGAACCATGTCCCACACACTGCAGGCTTAACTGAAAGCTGCTTAAGAAGTGTTCCTGTCTTTAACACTCAGATGCTCAACTCCCAATGGGGTCCAAACCCTAAATAAATCCCTTTTACCCTGTATAAAGCTTATACTCATAAACTGTCCACCCTCTATAACAGAGAGATATGCATAGCTGTTTGCCCCCCCGGTATTAATACATACTCTGGGTTAATTAATAAGTAAAAAGTGATTTTATTAAATACAGAAAGTAGGATTTAAGTGGTTCCAAGTAGTAACAGACAGGACAAAGTGAATTACCAAGCAAAATAAAATAAAACACGCAAGTCTACGACAGAAAGAAAAGTGAATACAGATAAAACCTCACCCTCAGAGGTGTTCCAGTAAGCTTCCTTTTACAGACTAGTCTCCCTCTAGTCTGGGTCCAGCAATCACCCCACCCCCCTCCATGGTTACTGCCCTTTGTTCCAGTTTCTTTCAGGTATCCTTTGGGGGTGGAGAGGCTATCTCTTGAGCCAGCTGAAGACAAAATGGAGGGATCTCCCAAGGCTTTATATAGTTTCTCCTTGTGGGTCTAAACCCCTCCCTCCACCTGTGCAGAATTACAGCTATAAAATGGATTTTTGGAGTCACATGGGCGAGTCACATGTCCATGCATGACTCAGAACTATACAGGTAGCAGTCATGGTTCACATGCTGCCTTGAACGTCATCAAGTAGACTTCTTATGTGGATTGGAGCCTTCCAGGATCCATTGTTTGTTAAGTGTTTCTTGATTGGGCACTTAGCTTACACATTCCTTTCTCAAGAAGCTGACCAAATGCTTTAGTAAGGCTACTTAGAAATCAAGCAAGTACACAGCCAATATTCATAACTTCAAACACAGAAATGATACATGCACATAAATAGGAGGAATAGATTCAGTAGATCATAACCCTTACAGAGATATGTTACATGGCATCTGTAGCATAAAACATATTCCAGTTACGTCATATATACATTCATAAGCATATATCCATAAAACCTTATGGGATGCAACGTCCCAACAAGTGTCTGAATCAAAAATCAAGAAAGTCTTAGCAGAGGCCAGCTCTAGAAGAAAATTGAAAATGTTACCCTAGACCTCTATATGTGATTCCTCTAGGTTAGATTTGAGACACATTGGTGGGGATGCTTTGGGCTAGAAATGCTGCTCTCTGTACTGTACCTATGCTAAAGAGCAAGTACTGCAGTCTCCAGGGCTGCCAAACTGGCACTTTTCATGAGCACTAAAATCTCATAAATTTAAAAAGAAAGAGACCTGATAAGAATCAGTTACAGAGGGGTTAGCCAGCCTATTTTTTCTGTAGCACTCTTCACGGTAATTTCTAAACTCCTTACAAGGTTACGGCTACATTACAAGGTAAAATTCACTTTCTTTCTGTTAAGCCAGGGTTGAAACTAAGAGCAATATGGTCCAGTGGATAGGGTGCTGGTGTGAGACTAAGAAGACTGGTATTCTATTTCTGTTTCTCTGAAATGCCTGCTGTGAGTCCATCTCTGTTTTCTCCCAGTTTATGTATGTCTTGGCTATTTAGATTACAAGTTTTCCAGTGAAGGGACTTGTTTTAGGAGGTATTTGTACAGTGCCTCGCACAACGGGGTCCTGGTCTCAGTTGGAGTCTACGCCCTACAGTAATACAAATCACTGGTCTACAATTTTTGAGAAGCTGTCTGCTTCAGAGATAAAATGTGCTATTTATTATGTATTTTGATGTGCTGAATTCAAATATGACAATTAAAACAACTGATTGGCTACTGTTTCTAAGGTATTTAAGTTTTTACATTTTATGTCTATGTATATTGTATAGATAGTAGAGTTTTAATCATAAATTGTAAACCTAGGTCTTTTCATGTGTTTATGGTTGCTTTACATGATAATATTTCACCTGTCCTGTTTATGTAACACTTTAAAAATCAGCAAAAGGGTTATCTAACTAAAATTTATTATGAAACAAAAGGCAAAAAACTATTATGTATATAGTTTAGTCCTATTCAGTGTCTACTCGGTGCTTCTTGGCTTGTCTCTTGTATTCATTAAATGGAGCATCTCCTGCCAGGAGATTCCACTGCTGTAGTCTGGAGCCCAACAGCTCTGCCTTACTCTTGGGTAGTTCCAAATCCCTGACAAGGTCATTCAGTTCACTTTGTGTTATGAGGTGTGGTTCAGAGGAGGAGGATGGGAGAAAATGTGGGTCCTGTGACATTGATGGTTCAGGACCAGAAGTTTCATCCTCTTCCTCGTCTGACTCAAGTGAGAATGATTCTGGTGCATCAGGAACCGGCAGTCCTTCTCCGTGGGGTACTGGGCGTATAGCTGATGGAATGTTTGGATAAAGCACAGTCCACTTTTTTTCTTCTTTGACACACCTTTCACCTCTGGAGGCATCATGCAGAAGTAACAATTGCTGGGATGATCTGTTGGCTCTCTCCAAATCATTGGCACTGCAAAAGGCATAGATTTCCTTTTCCTGTTCAACCACTGGTGAAGAGTTGTTGCACAAGTGTTGCAGCATATGTGTGGGGCCCACCTCTTGTCCTGATCTCCAATTTTGCAGCCAAAATAAAGGAGATAGGCTTTCTTAACCATAGTGGTTATACTGCGCTTTTGTGATGCAAAAGTCACTTCACCACAAACATAGCAGAAGTTATCTGCACTGTTCACACAAGTACGAGGCATCTCTGCTCACTTTGGCTAAACAGAAATGTATCCCTTTGCAAAATCAAACACTGACAAATAAGAGAGCACAACACTGTATGATTTCTGGAGCTGATATAGGGCAATTTGTTCAGCAGAGTGATGTGAGCTTCGTTATGATTGCATCAACCATGACTTCTAGGAATAACATGATGCAATTCATATCATGTATGACGCAATACCAGCTTCAGATTGCATCATTCATTGTTTTGCCTAAAAAGCAAGTACTGTCCAAACCCAGTCATAGATTTATTCATAGATCCAGTCAAAGATGTATTTTAGTCATTTCTGGTTTAAATTGAGATCCCTTCCCTTTATAACTCACTTATCCTCCGCCATTCCCAAGTCAAGGGTCGTATATACTGACCCAATAGCATATCTTGAAAACTAGAGCCAATCAACAATTTCATTCTCAGTGACCCAGAATTAGTAAAGTTGGACTAAATTTATTTCAGAAGCATTTTGGCTGTAGAGCAGTGTAATCAGAATGAGGCTTCCACAGGATCTCAGGGTACGCCTAACATCATCCTGAACATTTGAACCTATAGGCAATGTTGTCCAATGGATAGGGCACATGCCTACAAATTAGACCTGCTTCTCTTTCCACCTCTTCCATTTATATGCTATGTGCACTTGGGTAAGTCTCTTTACCTCAGTTTCCCCTTCAATAAAATAGGATTAATGCTATGAACCTTTGGAAAGCACTTTGAGATCTATGAGGTCTATGAATTAAAATTATTTGTTTGCACCTTGTTATGTTTCTGACTAAATGTTAGAACTGGTTGAAAAATGAAAAATAATTAGTGTCACAAAGATTTTTTGACAGGTTTCAGAGTAGCAGCCATGTATAAATATCCCCTGTCTGTGTGTTCCATTCTATGCATCCGAAGAAGTGAGCTGTAGCTCACGAAAGCTCATGCTTAAATAAATTTGTTAGTCTTTAAGGTGCCACAAAGATTTTTTGAAATTTCTAAATTGTTTGCTTTTCAAAGGATTTGAAACAATGTTTTTCTTTTCTTTTCTCTTCATCTTCATGGAATTTTAAAATTTCCCCAAATTATTATAAAAAAAAATCTACTAAAATGTCACAAATTTTATATTTAAAATGAAAACAAATTGGATAAAGTCAACGATGTTTCACCAAAAAAAAATCAATTCTGTAAAAATGTGTTAATTTTTTTACCAGCTCTACTAAATATATTTCGAATAGGCATAATTGATAATCAAAATTTCAAAAAATCATCCCACCACCTACTTTCTAAAATTGCCTATTACTCCCCTCACCCTCCACCCCCAACACACTCCATCCTAAAAAGCTGGAACTTTTAGGAAAGATGTATTCTTTGTTCATTTAAAAAATAAAATAAGGATACACCATGAGGAAGTGGACAAGTGACTTTGGACATTTAGGTTCAAATCCTGTTAGAAGGTTCTATTTACAAGTTAGACTTAAATCCTTCATAACTAATAAAATCTGGAAGGGAGTTATTGTGTCCATTGTTAGCTGCAATCTATGATATGGAACTTGCCACACTTTTGTGTGCTCTAGACTGGATTATTATAATGCACTCTCCATGGGGCTATTCATGTACCGTAGGGGATCATCCTGATTTTGTAGCCAGATTGACTAAGTGAACTAATGGAACTTTTCTGTCACTCATTTATATGCAGATTACTAGAAAGCAACAGAATATGGGAGCCCATTTACTTGATGAAGTTGGACCACAGAATTTTGGGATGCTGTCCCCTTCTTATTGGGTTCCAGATACATTGCTACCTAGTCTTGCAAACAACAACATAGTACCTTTACAGCTCTGAATAGTTCCCTTAGAAGTCAGTGGCCTGCTCCTACAGATAGAATTACTTGTATGCTTAAATGTTTGCAGGCTTAGTCATGTACGTATAGAATTCAGTCTTCAATAAACTAACTTTCTTCCTCAGCATGCTCTGAAAGTTGAGATCAATGGACGAACTCTTGCTAACAGTCCATAGCTTAGAATACCTGGGAGCCTGGGGCAGAGTATTTCCAGTGGAGGGGCTGACACTACTTCCCCCTCATTTATTCAAAAGAACACAAATGTGTTGACCTTCAGGACATAGTGGAAAGTCCAGCTGTTCTCTCTGAGGTGGAGTCCTTGATCTACAGAAAACCATGGCTAACTAATTTTGCATGTTTTTTAAATTTTCCCCAAGCTTCAAAACTTGATGAGGAACTTATAGGAACTACACAAATAAATCAGTAATATCTGGTCCAAAGTTGCATCAGCAGATGTGTGGAGAGGCTTCCTTTGTTGGTTCCTCACAAATTTCAACAATTTTTTTTAAAATTCAACATTGTAAGTGATATTTTTAGACTATTTGGTCTGAGAATTATTTCTTCATTTTAGATTGTAGTACATGTGGTATAATACCATCTAGCCTCATCCAATTGGAAAAATGCTGTATAGGCATCTTTCCAAGATTAGACTGACCTGATACTAAAATCAGATTAGTCAGGAATCAGGATGCTAATTAGATGTTGTCTAGTTTGTATAAGTAACGTTGGGAGAAAAGGTAATATAAACTCCTTTCTCAGGATTTTTGTTATGTTTTCAATTTATTGGATACAGAAAAAATACATTTTTCTTTATATGATAAAGCTGTAGCACTAAGAGAAATGTAAGAATTCTACAAATCAGAGGGGTAGCCGTATTAGTCTGGATCTGTAAAAAGCGACAAAGAGTCCCGTGGCACCTTATAGACTAACAGAAGTATTGGAGCATAAGCTTTCGTGGGTGAATACCCACTTCGTCAGTTCACATGCATCTGACAAAGTGAGTATTCACCCACGAAAGCTTATGCTCCAATACTTCTGTTAGTCTATAAGGTGCCACAGGACTTTGTCAAATTCTATCGAGTGTATCTAGAGGTAAAACTAGCAGACTGTCAGATGTCTAAATTTTGTTCCCAGCTCTGTCACTGGCTTAGTGCTTGATCCTGTAGAGTCCAGAACACTCTGGTCCAAATTCAATGAGTCACGTTTTTAACTTTAAGCATGTGTATAGCACCATTGAAATTATGGGCCTACTCATACACTTAGGGTGAAATTCTGGCCCCATTGAAGTCAATTGGAGTTTTGCCATTGATATTAACGGGGGCTGGATTCCACCCTTAAAGTTTAGCGTGTGCTTAGGTATTTCACTGAACTGGGGCCAGAGTGCTCATCACCTTGCAGGATCAAGCCCTTACTGTGTGACCTAGCTGCATCTCTTAATTGCTCTGTGTTTCAGTTCATCAATCTATACACTGGCTATAGTACTTCAGAGGGGTATTTGGCAGCTGAGCAAATCCAATGAAGAGATAGATAATGCAAAACTGACTACATAATCAAGTGATATGTGCCACTTAGGTATGGATCTTTACCTGGTCATCCAGGGCTGGATCTAAAATTTTCAGTTAAGATTTGTCATTAATAAATTTTATTCATGAAACCATAAACTGTGTTAAATTTAAGAAGTATTGTGACTATATCAAAATTAAAATACATGGAGTTTTCAGACATCAGTCTTTGGGCTAAATTCTTAGTAGATTTATGCCATATGAACTTCAGAGTAACATCATTAAATTCAGTAGAGTTGCTGTGGATTTCTTGCAACTGAGATCAGAATCTGGCCCCTTGTGTGTACCGCATGTGCTATATCCAAACCTCATAAGGCCTATTTTTCCATATAGATATTTTCCATTTGACTGTGACGTACAGTTTCACCGACTGCATAGGAACTAAACCACCCTGAGAATATGATTCACTTTCTTCACTATATTATTTATTTATTTAAATACCTGGAGACCCAGGAGCTGAGTTTTCTCAAAATCACAAGTTCCTGTAACACCTAACATGCTGAAAGCAATTTATGCTGTCTTTTCTTCTTTATTGCCAGAAAATCAGCGTAGCTCTTATTTATAATTTTTAAAGATGTTTGAAGCTTAGAAATATTGAATGAAGATTAGCCAGAAATAGGCAAAGTCTCAAAACCAGCTTATGATTTTGGGTGCTCAACTTGAAACACCCTGTATGGGCCTGATTTTCAGAAAGTGCTGAGCATCATTTTTTGAAAATGAGATCCCCCCCGTACAGAGGCTGAATTTGGCCACCCAGAAGTGAAGGCACCCAAAATTATTAGTTGCTTCTGAAAATGTTTTTTATTTATAAATAAACTAAGATATGCTTCATCTTTCTTTGCATAAAATGTAAGCAGTCAAAGAGAGAGTCTGGGAATATATGAATTTAAGTAAGTCTGCCTCTTTCCCAGTATCATTGCAAGTTTGAGTATCACTTTCAGCACACATTTAATTACAGTTTATCGTGTAGCGCAGTAGATGAATTTTGATACTTGTTATTTTTGAATTGCTTTGGAATGACTATATTTTTACACACATGTGTGAGTGTGTGTGTGTTCATTTATATATCTGAACACTACTAAGAAAGTAAAAGACTTTCTAATACAGTCATTGTACGGATGGCTGCACTGGGAAACCTAAGCTTCATTATAATCAGGAGTCTGTTGTTCACGGGACTGATTATTTAAGACAACTGTTGTTCCTGTGTGGAATCTTGTATGCAATGTGTGAATTACATTACTAATTTACTATCTGATCAAATGTTATTCCTTTGTAATGGGCCCCATTCCCTGTAGCTCCAGTCAAGTAGTTCTAAGACATCTCACGTCTTTAGTAAAGAACTTCTCAGTTGATTTCAAGTGGGGTGCCAAAAGTCTCACTTTTCTACTTCAAATAAATTACTCTCACACTTCACAGCCATAGCTATATATTCTTTGTTAAATGTGTATGTGTTTTGTGGGTGAGAGTGCAGTGTGGTTTGAAGAGTTGTCAGATGTTTTATTTTTAGAAAGAGACAGATAGTATTTTGCGATATAATTAAGGGTTAGTGAAGTTTCCTTGAGAAATAAAAAAAGCCCTAAAAGCTCATGTTTTACTCCTATATGTATTTTACATTCCGTACCTTATTTGCCACCTCCTCCTCCAATATTTTATAAATCTGTTAATTAATGGTCTTTATTCTCCTCTCAGTCTGGTCTGAGAAATGTTTTTATGATGATATTATTAGGAACTGATGATAACGTATGTGGGAAAAGGTATTTTTTTGCATGTAGGCTTGCCAATCACTATGGAAACAAGCAAATATTTGCAGCCCTCAAATACTGAATAATACCTACTGGGTATTTTGGTATTATAAAGTTACTCTTTGAATGTAAACACTTTCTTTCTAATGGCAATGTTCTCTACTGTAATTTATTTACATTTGTAATATTCTCATCAGATATTAATCCAGCCATTTAAAGCTCCATCAAATTCCAGTAGTTTTTGAAACAGCCATTTTTATCAGCAGGTGGCTCAAGCATTAGATATTTTTTAAACAATCACTTCAAATTTCAGTGAAAACAGTTTTATTACAAAAATATTTTACACTGAAGGGAGGAATGCAGATATATGCACTGACTAATAGTGTGTCATTAACAGGGGCGGCTCCAGACCCCAGCATGCCAAGCGCGTGCTTGGGGCGGCATGCCGTGGGGGGCGCTCTGCTGGTCGCCGGGAGGGCGGCAGGCGGCTCTGATGGACCTCCCGCAGGCGTGTCTATGGAGGGTCTGCTGGTCCTGTGGCTCCAGTGGATCTCCCGCAGGCTTCGGTGGAGCCGCAGGACCAGCGGACCCTCCGCAGGCATGCTTGCGGGAGGTCCACCGGACCTGCGGGACCGGCGACCGGCAGAGCGCCCCCCGTGGCATGCCGCCGTGCTTGGGGCGGCGAAATGTCTAGAGCCACCCCTGGTCATTAAATTAATATTGACAAGGCTGCAAAAACTTTATGTGGTGCAAGCAAAGAATAGTTTGCCAATTCCACAAACGATAAAACTTACCATTCCAAACCATGCCAGGCCTCTCTTATAATATGGGAATTGATGAGTTTGGCTTTGGCCTAGTTCTGCTTAGCAATAACAGCAAGGCCTACTAAAAATATTTACTGGCTGGGGTAGACAGGCCAGCTGTATGACCTTGCTAGATAAGAGAATGCTTGCAGAGGCTGGGAAAAATGCTTGCAGAAGCTGGGTTTGAAGTAATTTGTACCTTTTTGTACTAATCATGAAGCTTATCAAGAAATAACAGTTGCTCTTTGTTTTTCTCTTGTATGCTGGGAAAGTATAACTGAGAAGGCAACAGTGATGACGCGACATAAGTGATGACACGACGGAGTAGATAATAAAAGCAATTTGAATTTGCAGAAGGGGGGCTGGTTCTATGGAGACGGGCAGTTCTCTATTGAATGCATGCTTCAATAAAGAACTTGATAGTTGAACCTTGCTGGTTGTTGCCTGTTTCTTTGCGGTCAGACAATGAAACCTGAGCCATCTGGGATAAGAGAAATCCCCGACAGAATTAAGCTTCAAAATATTCCAGCGTATCAAGAGGCCTCATCTCTTCATGATCCTTTTTCTTTCCCAACATGGACATTTCTCTTCCTTCTGATAGAAACAGGATGCATGATGAAGAGACCATTTGTTTGTTCTGTGTTTGTACTACACCTAGTACCACGGAGTCCTGGACCAGGACTGGGGCTCCTGGTGCTACTGCAATACAAATAAATAAAATAATCATAATTCTAATAGTAATGACAATGATGTATATGGAACACTTGATATTCAAAATGAGGAGGAAATAAAAGAAGAGGATAGGAGATAGAAAGGTCACTTTTTAAGTTCATATCAGTAAAGCTTGTTGAGGTAAACTCCTATAGAGGTTAATAGAACATAATGAACTTTCGGATAAATTGAACTGAGAATTATATTCTTGCTATTGAATTCTATGGGATGGTTGAAAAACTGTAAAAAGGAAATTATTCTTTAGTCAGTTCTATAGCTTTTTAGAATAATTTCAATAGAACCCTACTGGTTTCATACCTATTTCATTGTATAGCAATTTTCCAAATGAGTAAAATTTGACTTTTGGTGAGGCATTGGCTCCTGACTGCCTAAGCAGGGCCGGCTCCAGGCACCGGCTAAGGAAGCAGGGGCGGCCAATACAAAGGGGTGGCACTCCGTCCGTTAGTGGGGCGGCACGTCCGGGTCTTCAGCGGGAATTCGGTGGCGGGTCCCTCAGTCCCTTTCTTCCTCTTTGAGCTGCCACCAAAGTGCTGCTGAAGAGGAAGAGAGGGAGCGAAGGACCCACCACCGAACTGCTGCAGAAGAATGGAGTGGCGCGATTGAGCTGCTGCCGAAGTGCTGCCGATCAGCTTTTTTTTTTTTTTTCCACTGCTTGGGGCAGCAGAAAACCTGGAGCCAACCCTAAGTAACTTTTGAAAATTGGACTCAAGCTCCTAAGCTACTGAGGTAATTTTGAAAATTGTATCCAATATGTCAAATAGAAGGAGGACAAATTACAAGACAAAGTTTACCTCTGAATGAACACTCAGGGCTTCTCTACATGAACAATTAGCTTGTGACAAGGTGGGTTGTGAATCTACCCCACACTAGCCTGCTTCAGCCTCATTATCTGTGTAGACTCTGCTGATGCACACTAACAGTTCATTAATGTGCTTTGATCTAGTCCTCTTTGAAGTGGGCAGAGCTATGCTGAGAAGCTTGCAAAGCACACATCAATCTAAACCTTTGCTAATGAGTCCAATTTGTTTTTCTGCTAAATCTAGTGTATGAACAATATAGATATACTGAGCCTGTGATTTTTATTCACTTTAAATTTCGGGCCCTCTTATTTTATGGAAGATTGTGAGTAGCCTAAATCATGTAGGTGATATCTATGAACCTCTGAGAAAGTCTTTTAGTCTTATTTGTTGCCTGAATTTGTTTTTGATTATTGTGTTACACTTCTGCAGCACCTTCCATTCACAGATCTTGAATTGTTTTGCAAATAATAAAGTTAACCTCAAAATACCCTCTTTGAAGTAGGTGTTATCCCCATGATGAGGAGATTGAAGCAAAGATAGGTTAAAGACTAAATTTTCAGAATTCTAGTCTTTTGTTGTCATAAAACATGACATTACATGTGTAACTACTGATTATAGTGTCTGCAATTTAAAACTAGATTCAAATATGAAAACAATTATTTTTCTACCTGTAAATTGCTTCTGTAACTAGGAGGCCAGTCTGAATAACTTTACTCATGTAGTTACTGATAAGATAAACAATACTATAATAATAAATACCTATGATTGTGACAAATATGGCAATCTCCTTCAATACCCTGGATAAAACTTATTGAATTAAGGTTAATATCTTTGGGGTCCATTGTATTACAAATGCAATTGTTAACATGTTATTGTGGAATTGTATGTAATTGCTCTAGAAGATGTGATTAATGCAATCTCTGGGAAGTTTTAGGAACTTCAAAGGACTTTTTGGGACAATATATGTGAAGTGGATTTTCTAGGAAATACTTGAGGTGAGGGGAAAGCAAATAACCCTCTTGTTCCTTTCGAAGCTTCACCTTGAGCAGAAAACCATTGTCTGCTTGATTATCTATTCAGCGTCTCCTCACAGGCCCTTGATAAATGAGTGACTCTCAAGGGCCTGTGAGAGTTCTTGTTCTGGGCAAGAGAGTGCGATGAACTTATAACCACAGGGACACTTCTGAGTGGGGTTTTGAAGTACTGCTCACCTACCAGCATCCATGTGGTAGCTGGGAGATCTCTGGTAAACTTATTAGCATATGTGTAGGTTCTGTTATTGTTTTTAACGTGTTTTCTCTGTAGCTTTTACTATGAGAATAGAAGTTGCTTAGAAAGAGCTGTGTGGTAATGCATATCTCTAGCAACTACACAGTGTACCATCTCTGAAGAGAAGACAAAAGAAGCCTGCTTGGGCTGCTTGTCTTTTGCAAGGGATTTCACAGTATACTCAGGGGACTGTGTAGCTAGCAATATGCCAGCAGAAGGGAGAGAGATGCATGTGTCCCAAGAGAGGCAACAGCTGGGGAACTGGAAGCCTGGAATGGGTACCCTTACTGGGCTATCGAAGGGAATACAGGTGCACTTGCCCTGAACTGTGGCAAAGACAACTTATCATCTCAGTCCGTCTGATAAATTACAGCAAAGTGACTTGCCTGAAGACACACAGGACGTCCATGGCCCAGCCAGGAATGGAGGGCAGGTCTCCTGATTTACAGTCTTGTGCATTAACCACAAGACCATCTTTCCCAGTCAATAGTTTCATTAATCATCATTTAAGTTAGCGTGATGCTTGCCGGTTTATTTCTGGCCCTGTCTCTGTTTTTAAAGACTGTAATCTATGGGTTGGATTATCAACTATAAACTGTATTCAGAGTACTCCTCTATTGCAAGACACACTTTTTGTCCAAACAGTATTGTTTTGTAATGCACGTAATGAAGCCAAAGTGAAGCTTGCACCATTATGGTCAGACAAGCAGCAGACCAACAACCCTTGTGTCACCAGGTGAGTTTGTATTTAAGAGGGTTGAGGGCTCCGCACCAATGCCAGTTTTGGCCTGCCTCCTGAGGCAGAAGCAATCAGTAAAATCACCTGACAAAGAGTCAGGTGAACAGGAGTCAGGTCTGCTGAGGGATAAAAAAGAGGAGTCCTGGGAGAGGGAAGAAGCTGGTTGCTGGAAGCTGCCTGCTGTGTGTGAGTCCCTGATTTTGGAGAGTAGCAGAAGGAAGGAAGGAAGGAAGGGCCATGGCGGCAGCGGCAAAAGCAGCAGCGGTTGCAGTGGAAACAGCTGTTGCCGCTGCTGAAGGAGGCCAAAGAAGTGTGTGTTGCAGCTGAAGGAGCACTGTGGCTAGGGGAAGAAACGATACCTGGAAAGGTGTGCTGTTGCTGAAGGGAGGCCTGCTGGACACTGGGTGAGCCAAGCAAGGGAGCCCTAGAAGTTGGTGCTTGCCAAACATCAGGCAGCCAGCCACCTAGTAGTATAGGAAAAGGCTCTGAGGAAGCGAGTGAGTCCTAATTTCTGACTCTGCTATGGGGGAAGACTGTCCAACTCCTTAGGATCCCCAGGTGCTGGGAAGCCATAGAAGAGGCTGGATGTGGGTTCCCTTTTGCTACTGCCTCGTGAGGTGAAGTAATGACCCCGGATGATAAGGGCAGGTATGTGGACACTGACAAAGGAGGGGTAGAGTGGAGGCCAGGAGTAGGGCAGAAGACTTGTTAGACTTTGGTACCCCCAAAGGGGTGGACTTTAGGGCTTAGTCAGAAGGTCAGGTCATCGTAATGACTGTCTGCCAAACTTCCTGGGCTGGTGAGAATCCATCGGTCCACACGCTGAATGCACACATCCAATCCAGTGGATGACTCGCTTTACATTTGGGTGCGTTTAAAGTATATCAAGAAGAAAATTAACGACGCACAAACATCACTCTGATTGGCACAAAGCTTGAGATTCAAGTTGTAAAAGGCCAGTGGACGGGAACTCTGCTGCCATATAGCTGGTGAAGCTGGTTCTTACACCAACTGCCCTCTAGCCCCCAGCACAGGAGGCATGCCGGGGTGGGAGGAGTGTGTTGGGTGTGACAGAGCGCCATCACACTATGACAATTCTTATTGGTGTAAGAGTCTGTAGGCTGCTCTAACTCAAACTGAGGCTGTGCTGCTACAGAATCAAGGAGTTGTAACCAACTCCCTGGCAGCCTACGAGTGAGTGGAAGTTGCACCCCAAGGGAAAATCTAACCTCCTAGCTATAATATACAGTAGTATGCAGGCACGGACAGAACCTGTGTGTACACATATTACTGTAAAAGAAATTTTGGCTGCAAACTTTGTAAAACTAATTATGAAAATATTGTCTATTTTCTGTTCTTCCTCCTTTATTTCTAGTTTCAGTCCCCTTGATTTTCCCTTTACTCTTGTATCCAGTCAGTATAGATTTCTTCATAGCTAGGTTTCATAAGGTTTTTTTATTTACAATCCGTGTGTTCTCTCTTACATTATCTTGTTTTCTCTTTTTTTTTATTCTTATACAGCCTCAAGGTTTTTTTCCCCCAGTGTTGTTACTTTTTTCCCCCTTTTCTCTTTAGTATAATTTTTTTTATGCAGTCTTCATTTTCTTCCTTTAATTCCACACCCAGGTTTTCTTCTTTTCGCTTTTTGATTGTTATCTGCTAAAAATCACTTTTCTCAGTGTTAATATCTCCTGTGCCCTTGTCTTTAAAAATGAAGCCCTTTTTGTGTTTTATGTGAACACACACTCTTAAAAATGTAACAACAAGTTTAAATTAAAAAAAATCCCAGGGGTGGATTTTCTTACCATTGCACTAATTCGGCTCCCATTGAAATTGATGGAAAACTCCTATTGACCCCACTGCAAGCAGAATTAGGCTAATGCTGAGCACTTTTGAAAATCTCAGTGTGGCCAACTATTGCAATTTTATCACAAATCTCATGATATTTGGTGTTGTTTGTAAAGCCACAGCTCCTTGAGACAACTTATTGTGTGAACTTATTGGTTTTCACTTAAAAAAAAAAAAGAAAGTAAGTAAGTTCTAGTCCCCATGGTTGCAAAGAAAAGCTTGAAAACATGACCCGAGTGGACCCTGAAGGCTCAAAAACCAGATGACAAATAAAAATAACTCAAAACTTATTACTTAAAATTTCATTGTTGTTTGCAGTGTTATAGCTATGTTGGTTCCAGGATGTTAGAAACAAGGTGAGTGAGATAATATCCTTTACTGGACCAATTTCAGTTAGTGAAAGAGACAAGCTTTTGAGAAGAAATAGATGTGGAGTATAGGTAGCTTTGGGATTAAAATCAAGACGCACCTTGAAATGAGGGCCATTTGATAGGTCTGACTCACATTCTGGACAAGTTACCTATTCCTGAATTCCATCCCCTGGTCAATGTGGCTTAGATGACAGAATGAGAAAGTAATCATTGCATGTAGGTTGTTAAGTTAGTGGGACCATAATTCAGTGCCTCTGCAAGACACCCCAAATTTATTTGAATCTATCTTGCCATTCTACCTAGGGGTTACAGTGGACGAGAAGCTGGATATGAGTCAACAGTGTGCCCTTGTTGCCAAGAAAGCTAACGGCATTTTGGGCTGTATAAGTAGGAGCATTGCCAGCAGATCGAGGGACATGATCATTCCCCTCTATTCGACATTGGTGAGGCCTCATCTGGAGTACTGTGTCCAGTTTTGGGCCCCACACTACAAGAAGGATGTGGAAAAATTGTAAAGAGTCCAGCAGAGGGCAACAAAAATGCTTAGGGGCTGGAGCACATGACTCACGAGGAGAGGCTGAGGGAACTGAGATTGTTTAGTCTGCAGAAGAGAAGAATGAGGGGGGATTCGATAGCTGCTTTCAACTACCCGAAAGGGGATTCCAAAGAGGATGGATCTAGACTGTTCTCAGGTGGTACCAGATGACAGAACAAGGAGTAATAGTGTCTAGTTGCAGTGGGGGAGGCTTAGGTTGGATATTAGGAAAAACATTTTCACTAGGAGGGTGGTGAAGCACTGGAATGAAGCACCTAGGGAGGTGGTGGAATCTCCTTCCTTAGAGGTTTTTAAAGTCAGGCTTGACAAAGCCCTGGCTAGGATGATTTAGTTGGGGATTGGCCCTGCTTTGAGCAGGAGGTTGGACTAGATGACCTTCTGAGGTCCCTTCCAACCCTGATATTCTATGATTCTATCCTCCCATCATTTTCCTTCCCGAATCCTGTAACCCCATAAGAGGGGTCAGCTTGAAGATTTAAAGATTGCACACTCTATCCCATCACTAATTCTTCACTATTATTTTGATAAGTGCTTGACATCTGTAGAGGAGTAGGGGTATATATCTGCTTCTTTACAGTGTTCTTATCTCCCTTGGTCCTTTCTGCAATGCAAATCTCACCACGTGCATCACAATATTGATAATTTTGCTATTTTACTTAGCAATAGTCTGGTTCCCTTAATGGGAGCCTTCAGCTTATTCTTTTCGTCTTTCAGTAACCAGATTATTGACTTGTAATTTGTCATGATGATATAGCTCGGTTACTAAAGTAGGCAGTAATTAACGCATGGTAAAGCACTTACGGTAATTGTATAATAAGCTACACATTACCTAGAGTGGTAATACGGTGTACCGCTAAACCAGCAAGTAAAAGAAATCCTTTTGCCAGGTTATTTTAGGGTGTGAAGGACTTGCTGTTGTGGAAAGGTAGTGTGAATCCATATTATGCAGAAATCAATGGATACCCATCTTTCTTGACTACACTAGGAGCTGTGTGACAAGGGCACAGCATTTTTCCTAATCAAGCAGGTTGTTTGAAAGCTAAGAGTCAAACTGAGCTTGCTAAAACCAGCTGTAGTTTGTTTGCTACTTAATGGAGCAGGTCATAGTTATAACACCCCAAAGAAATCAACTAGTCTCAGCCTGAAGAGCACAGAGGAAGTGTTGGAACTCCAGCAGTTCTGTATTCAATCACTTCTATAGGTCATCTGCAGAGAAAGGACCCAGTGAAATAATAAACCAGTGTCATTCTCGCCTGTGTTTAAGGCTTTCCCTCATCCCCCAGGGAGGAGTATCTGTTTTAGGTTGGGAAGACCAATATGGCTAAAGAAACCGTTCTTTATCTATTATAAGCCCCTTGCAGATGGGGTTTTCACTCCCCCCCCCACCTTTCCCAGCTATGCAGAATGAAGGTTTGTAAAAGAGGTTGAAAGATAAACTATTATTATGTAATACCTATACTGTTGTAGCACCCAGGAGTCCCAATCCTAATTGTTATGCTAAGCACATAATAAAGAAGATGGTCTCTGTCCCAAACAGCTTAAAATGTAAGAGATCAGTGTCACACCATACTAAGCCCAGTCCTTTCCCCACAATATTGTAATTACAATTAGTAAAATATAGGTAATGAATAATTTACTGCATACATTTCACGTTTTTTCCTAAACGCTCCATGAATCTTTAGTTTTAGTCTTTGTTTAAAATTATTTGCTAAGATTTAGGATTACCCTAAATTCAGAGCACCTCCTTTCCTGCAGTATAACACACATCGACCTAATACTGCTGTGAATTATACAAAGCCACATCTATGTGAACCTGATCTTAAAATGAAGCTTTTGTGTCACACCTTGAACTTTGGACCGCACTAAGGGCCTGATTTTGTCAAAGATGTTTATGCACCTAAACATGAAGATATACTAGTGGGATTTTCACAGTGCCTCAGTACATAACTCCCATTTAAATCAATAAGAATTAGGTGTTTCTGAAAATCCCACTAGGGACCTATCTCCATCTTTAGGTGCCTAAATACCTTTGTAAATCTACCCCTAACTCCCTGATCCAGTGAAGACTTATACACATGCTTAATTGTATATACTGTGAGTATCTCCATTGATTTCAGTGCAGTTATTCACAGCATATAAAACTAAGCGTATGTGTAATTCTTTGCAAAAATCAGGGCCTTAATTTGCAATGCAAGAGCAAGAGTGTGGACTTTATATGAGTTGATGGTGGTTGAAGTACTGTGTCACTGAGGGTCATTCTACCGGTGCTACTGAAGATGGCAAATGATAAAAGTGCACCCACATCCAATTGTCAACAACACTGAGGACCACTATTATTAAGTATTCAACAGTCAGAGCCCCTCCAACATGCATCATATCACTAAAGATCTAGAACCCATCCATCACACCCATCCATCTCCTCTACTCAACCCTTCCCCACACAGAAAAGCTTTAGAGAAAAAAGTGGTCCAGAAAGTCATCAAATAAAGACTTTAGTGAACTGCCATGTGAAGTGAATTGTCTGGCTCCGGATCCCATCCATAAATAGTTGAAGATTCATGTATTATGTAGCCATTCCTACAACAGTCACCACACCACTGAATAACTGGAGTCAGGATCACGTTGTACCACAGCATGGTAACAGAGTGTAGTTTAGTAATCATTAAGATTCAGATTGAATCCCTAGCACCAGCTCTGTGCAAGGGCAAATGTGCAGCTGCACCAGTCATGGAGGAGCCCCAGGCAGCAACCACGAATCAGCGTTACAGCTTGTTCCCTGCTCCCTCCCCGTGGCTGCATTGGGTGTGGCTTGCTTCCCCACTCCTGCCAGTTTAGCTCTGCTGGCTGGTGCACTGAAGGAGCAAGACAAAATTCCACCCACTCCTGACCTCCACCAGCTCCCCGCACTCACCACCCAACTGCTTCTAGAGTGAGGGTTAAAGTAGTGGGCTCTGTCTCCCGCAAGTGCTTGAAGTCATGATAAAGGGAGTGCTCACACAGCTGGGCAGGGGGACAGAAGAGAGTCTTACCCTCCTTTATGTGGTTTCATAGCTTTGTAATACAATACAGCCCTTACTAAAGGCCCAGTATTCCCACCCTTACCTTGAGCCAGAGTCGTATCACGTCAATGGAAATGACTCTTCTATTTTATGTATATTTTTATATCGCCTTATCATTGTAGTATCTGATCACCTTCCAAAAGTGCATTAAGCGACATAACTAACATGTGTCACATGTGATTTATTCTCTCTCTCATCGTCTCCAGAGGGAGAATTATGAGTGCAGTGTAGTGTCTTGTTTTGTTTTTTTGTTCCAATGGACATGCTGCCCTGTTTTTATGTCAGAGAAGGCAGGTTCAAGGAGATATGTGATGGTCTTTGATTTCTGCTCATGTAGTTAAGTTCTACTCAGCGTGAATCAGGGTGACTGAATCATGCCTGAATAATTTGGCTTTCAAAGAAAAACATAATTTAACAATTTCCCTAATGCCAAAGTTTTAAGAGAAAAGAATAATATGCACTGCACTCTCAACGCCTTTTCAATACGTTCATTGGTCATTGCTGTCCAAAGAAAATGCCTAACCGTCATGTTTTTACTTTTAATTGCCAAACACACTAATCACATATTCTCCCTCAGCCTTTTTTGCTCTTGGTTGCTCATATGTTTGCTCAATTCATGGCAGTGTATAATAATCAATGAAAGGCGTTTATTATAAAGAACAAGAGATTAAAACAAATGATTTGGTCCCATTAAAACATGGTTAGCTCTAACTAAGGATGTACTCGTCACACAAAATGTGATTTATGTTCTGCACAGAAAAAAAAATCCAGTAAGCAGAAAAGGAAATGTTATTGTCTTGCCAATGAATCACTGTCCTGCTCTAAAAAATAAGTTCATAAATATAAAAATCATTATTTAATAAATTTAATGTAGCTCTTTATTGTAAATATAGCCACTGTAAATAATGGCTTTATTTTTCCCTAATGGCAACAGTGCCTTTTGAAATGTTAATCGGTTCTATAAAGTAGCTGCCTCAGTTTCCAAGATTTACATAAAAATAAATATCCATTTATTAGGCAGTTTTATGTGCTATAAATTATGGAGCATGTCAAAAGCTTTTGTTTGAAAGTGGGAGTGATGTTGAGGCTATATGTACAGCCTGGGAGAGACCCCGTACCACAAATGCCCTCTGGAGTTAGCAGCGATTAATCTTTGTCTCATTTACACAGTGGTTGAGTGGAGACCCCAGTTCCAATAGGAGCCTCCCAAGGTCCACATTGTTAGCACCACAAGAAGGGAAAAGTCCTGCTTTACTAATACAATTAAGCAGGATGTCTTTTTTTTGTGGCGCAAGGTAGATTTTTAGAGGTACCCGTTCTGAAATGAGCATCACCACTGAGCATCTGTAACCTGCCACAGCATGCATAAAGGCCCCAATCCTGCAAACACTTATGCACAAGAGTAACTTTTTTTTGGAAATTCACTGAGACTACTGATATGTGTCAGTGTTTCCAGTATCAGGGCCAAAATGGGGAAACTTCCTGGGCACTTGCAGATAGAGGTTGGAAATTGCAAACAGCACAGACACTTTCCTGACATGTGTGTGCAACTGTCTGTTTCGAGCACATAGCTTAGATGCACAATTTGGAAATATAACTCTATATTTTCATACAGGTGCAACACAAGTCAAGTCATTCCATATTTAATTCATGTATAAGTGGCTTAATTTTCAGAAGTGTCCACAATGGTAATAGAAGTCAATGGTAACTACAGGTGCTCAGGTACTCTTAAAAACAAGCCACTTGTAATTAAGTGCTTAAATTTAGGCACCCACATTTTAAAATGTTTGGTCAAATCCTCGTCTAGTGGGAATTGGAGTAACTTAACTGACTTCAGTAGAACTATGCTAATTTACATCAGATGAGGATCAAATCCCTTGACTCATATGTCAACAACAGACAAATAGACACACAAATTAAAATGCTAAATAGATCTGTCACTTT
The DNA here is from genome assembly GCF_016161935.1 of Mauremys reevesii. Lineage (NCBI taxonomy): Eukaryota > Metazoa > Chordata > Testudines > Geoemydidae > Mauremys > Mauremys reevesii. The sequence goes on along the minus strand of NC_052628.1, from coordinate 19,108,904 downwards.
TTTTGTGCCCAGTGTAATGTATATTATAATGTAAAGTCGTGAAAAGCTAAAGTTCTAGAAAGTTAGCTAAAGCAGTAGGAGTGTTCAAATACATTAGTTGCCTAATGGAGGATTCCACAGGCATGTTCTCAAGTTTTATTCAGCTTAGTAGAAAGGAGAAAAAAAGCTGACAGTACTTTGTTGCAACAGGCAAACTGAAATTCATTTAATTTGTTACTTGCCGTTTTATCCTATAAACTCAAATACTTATTAACACTGTAAATATGCCTTTTTACTGGCTCACTGACAGCTCACATGCTTTCTGTGCTGTCTCCTTAAACATTTATGAGCATTCATGAATATGCAAATTCACATCTAATGTCTGCAAAATGGTTGCAAGTACAAATGCTATGTTAATATTTCATACAGTGATGGGAGCAAATCAACAATCATAAATTTTGAACAAATATGTTGCTTCATTAATAACTAATGAGGCAATGCACGGAGCTCTAGTTTTGGCATTTAATAGTAAAAGTCGTGTTTAAAAAGAGCTTATCGTACTGCACAATCATTTAAAAAAGGTTAGCAAGTTTTGCTGCTTACAAAAAGGTTCCTGAAAGATGTCACAAAGTAGAACTAAATAGAGTTATTGATAGACCCACCAAAAACTACTTCTCTTAAGCAAGTCTCTGCTGTTTCTTTGCAGATACTGATTTTTTACTCAGCTTTTAGGTAACTCATCTTAAGCTCTCAACAATCTACAGTGATATACATATCTTGGTTTGTAAGATTCAGATTTTTTAAGACTCAATATGGATTTCCAGCACTACTCGTGGCACTGTTCTGTATTTTCCCAATCTTAATTATTACTATTTTTGTGCATTTGTTGCAGCTTTTCCCCCAAAGAAAAGATGCATGATATTGTAACCTACTGATCGGTGTGTGTTACAGGTCCCCATCAGTGCCCTGTCCAGAGGAGATTTGAGTCTTGCGGCTCCAGCAGGGAGCTATGACTCTTTTGTTCAAGCTATACAAGCTCATACTTTTAGCTCTGGAGGTCCCCAGAATACTAGTCAAGATGGCAGCCATAATATTCTGATGTATGGTGGAGCCCAGGACACACCAGAACTTAGCTTTGCATGGATAGCTGGGAGGTCCTTTATTGTGGGATTGATTATTATGAGCTTGATCTTTAAATTAGGGAGGAGATACTGAAAAACAAGAGGGTGATGGCTAAAGTAGGTTGACAGACAATAGGTCCTCAAACTACAGTAGATCATACAGTCTTGTCCATGAGTTGCCACTTGTCTATAGCAGCAAAGGTCAAACTTATCTCAGTTTGAACAAATATGGGTACTCTCCACTTGTAGAAGAATACATAAAAGCATAAAAGATAGAGAAGTACTCTTACAGGCATAAGAAGAGAGCTGACCATTAGAGACATGTTACTCAAATTCACATTTTGGCAGCACAGAAAAGGCACTGGGGCTTAAATGATAATTAGAAATGAGAGCAAGCTATAGATATTAATATTAGTAATTACAGTGAAACCCCACTATAACGTGATGTTTGGGGTCTAAAAACTTCCATCGCGCTAAATGCGGGGTCGCGGTATAGCGGGGTTTCAAGCCAGTCAGTTTGTCAGTGGTCCCCAGTGTGGTGCACTGATGTGCGCCGCCTAGTGCCTCTAGTGCCTAGCAGGGGAGAGGAGCCACAACCCCGCCTGCCGGGGACAGAGAACTCCGAGGCTGTGGGCGCCGGTGCTCTCTGTCCCCGGCAGGCGCGGGGCCACGGCTTCTCTCCGGCCTGCCAGGGACAGAAAGCACCGGTGCCTGCAGCCCCGGAGAGAAGCTGCGGCCCCGCGCCTGCTGAGGACAGAAAGCACCGGCACCCGCAGCCTCAGAGTTCTCCGTCCCCGGCAGGCGCGGGACTGCAGCTTCTCTCCCCTGCCATGGTGTTGGGGACCACTGGTACAGTACTATATTATACCTTAAAGGGGAGCCAACCTATGATCGCATTATATGCGATTTCACGTTATATGCGAGGTTTGACTGCATTTGTATTGCAGTGGTGCCTACAGCCTAGCCCCTGTGCAATCATAACAAAGAGATGGCCACTGCTCCGAAGTGTAATTGAAATATAAGGTGACAGAACACAGGTGGTTACAACAAACAGATGGGAGGAGAGCAAAAGGTAACAAGGAGACAATTCTGATCAGCATGAGCAGCAATGACAGCATAGCTAGCTACACTAGGGTTAGGTTGGCCAAAAGTGCTCTTCGTTTTTATCATTCAGACCTTTTACATGCAGAGAAGAGGTCTCTCCTGGAGGTAATGCTGACCAACTACTGGTGGCAGAGTAATGGTCAGCAAGAAGGCAGAAATTAATAATCCCTGTCCTCTTCCAGGAGCCAGAACTGCCCTGACCAAAAGCTTTTGCAACTGAAACCAACCAAAATCTAAATTAAAAAAAAATGACAGGAACAAAACAAAAAGCAACAGGACTTGGGCCCTGTTTGTGCAACAAACATTGTGAGTGCTGCTAATCAGGCAGGGAGATTCAGAGATGGAAGATGTTTTTCTTTTTATACAGAAACGTCACCTTCCTCCCCCACAGATTCCAGGCATGAAAGGGACTGTCCACTGGGTTGATCCGCATGTGGCGCTGAATTGCCAGAGAGTGGAGGCTGCTGTGGAGATGGTGCCTCTAGGTGAATGCCTTGGCCCCATGATGACCTGCTGGAGGCACTGGATTTGAGGGTAGGTACTGTAGCTGGTCCCAGAGGTTAGGGCACACTCCCCATTCCCATTATGGAACAAATGTAGTAGAAATTCCATGCAGGAATTCTTGGGAATATTTTATCTCCCTGCCCGCCCCCTGAATGGTTTATCACCGAAAGCAGAGACCTGGGTTAAAATCCTGGCTCCAATTAAGTCAATGGCAAAACTCCCATTGACTTCAATGGGGTCAAGGTTTTAACACAGGTCTACAGTGTTTTAGATGGTCAGATATAAAATAATTCCAAAATTTGCAGACAGAAAGCAGACTCTGGTCTCACCCCATAGAAGTAGGAGACCCCTTCATCATATTTGGTAGTGGGGCATTTCACCTCTATGGGTATCTGTCTGCTCAGCACCTTGGGTCCCTTATTTTGCCAGGCTGATATACAGAAAATTTTCAATTTGGCCCATGATCAGTACTTAAATAATAACCAAGAACTGGAAAACACATGTTAAGGTTACTATTACCCATCATCTGCTCTTCTGGGTGTGCCATGTTCCCTTGATGAAGAACATAGGTTTAAAATTGCTGATGAGACAAATTAGAAAATCTCCATGTACAGAGTGAGGTGAAATTGCAGTTTGTATGGTGAGGTTGCAATCATTTGTACTTGGAGTAATATTTCAGAGTTTATTGTGAGTTAGAGCCAAATCCTAACCTCTTCCATGGGCACCCATGGCCCAAAAAGCAAAATTCTGTGTTTGAATGCTTACTGGGAACCCCATAGGCACTAGAGACTATAGGATCTAGCACTTGAAACACCTTCAAGACTTTCCCCCATCTTGTGTTATACCTGACATACTACCAAGTACCTAAAAAGGCTGTTTGAGGTATTACAGCAGTTCAACATCCTCACTGGGTGAGACTTTGCAAAGGCTAGAGGGGCCTTAGAGAAGAACTCTAAGATGAACCTGCATGCAGCCATCCATGTTCTTCTTTATAGACACCTAACTATCACCAGGTCCTCAATAAACATCAAAGTCACCTTAGAGTACTGTAAAATTGTAATACATGTAACAACAATCATTTAATTGGATTAGAATTCCTAGTGGAAGAGAAGGAAATCATTATGGATGCCTCCCAAGTCACCCTGTGATTGAATATCTTATTCTAACATAATCTGCTTTATATATAGTTACTTTGATTGTGATTTAATTAACGTCTGTTTTACTGCTTCCCTTCATAGAATTTATTCTATTCTTACAATTTGATAGAGGAGAAACAATAGCAAAATTACATTTCTGAGCTCTACTAGTAACACTGATCTTGGTCTTTTTTTGGTAAAATGTGGATTCATGTTCTTCCTTGTTGCACAGCGCTTACTAAAAGTTCTTCTTAATTTAACTTGATTAGTGGAGGCATGAAATGCTGAGCTTTTAGGGAGTTACTGAACAACTAGGAAGAATATACATCAGTTACTCATCTGTGTATTTTTTTTCTCTCTCTCTCTCCCCCCCCCCCCTTCTCTCTCTTTCTTTTAAGTTTGGATAGCTGGGCTTAAAAGACTGAGTTCTGAAGATCAGATACATTCCTGTTAACTAAACAGACATGGACAACTCTTTTAAAGTATTGTATGCATTATTTGCACATGCAAGCCTGCCTCCTAAAACAACCACCTTGTTTCTTTTCGTATCAACGTCCTCTCTCCAAAGGATTGGGTAAACTATTTGACAGCAGAGCAAGACATGGCAGTAAATGTCAAGGGAAATGGATTGGGGTCAAGAAGATCACTTGTTTGAACCTGTTGATTTGTTTTAGGCTGACCAAAGCACAAACAGCCCTGTCATTTAACACTGGGGAGGGGAGAGGGAAGAAAGATGTGGAGCCAAACAGCAAGGACTTGTTAAAAATCTCCAGATCCTGTCAAAATGCCTCCATTTTATGGCTTGCAGTTTGAAAGGTGAAGTTTTTGATGAGGTGTGTGAACAGTGACCTCATAAATTGTTCTATAAAGTGTAAACATGAGTTCTAAAAATTCTTTTTGAAACCCAACTTTAATAATAAGCCAAACCTGTTAGAACAGCCTTAAATATTTATGTGCATGGCATGTTTTCCACACAAATTGTAATTATAGAATATTATTTCTTTTTTGGTACATTTTTAGCTGTGTTGCCACTATTTTTTGACACTTTAATTTACGTATAGCTTAGAAAAAAAAGATTATTTCTTTTTTCCACCTTAGTATAAAGACAAACCAGTTAAATCATTCCTGCATTTACTGGTACAATTTCAGTTTTTAGCTATGTTGATAATTTACTTTTGATGCTAATTAATTACAAGTAATCATAAAAACAAATTAAAAGCACTATACTTGTAGCAGGGTTTTTTATGCTCATGAAATAATGCATCTTTATGCATCTGTTTACTTGCTATGTAAAAAATGTAATCTATATTCATAGGAAAACAACTTTAGCACTCTACATTGGTGCTGTAAACCATTAGCAGTAACTTGTTTTGAGATATTGTTCATTTTTTTAGGATGGCTAAATGGGAGCTAGCCCAGTGATACACCATCAAAATATGTCAGGGTGAGTGCTTGAGTTCAGAAATGGAGTCAGTGGTTCAGAGAAGGGCAACAAATGTATGGACGCTTGAGAATATAGTTTTATAAAGAAAGGTAAAGATGAATTCATCTCTCTATATATATTCGTTTATCTAAATGTCTTTCAAAATTACATAAAGCCAATGAATAGTCTAAGCATAGTTCATCTTTGTTTCTCTCCCTCCTCTCCACAAAATGTAGGTTTTTTCTTTCCTTCTTGCATTGAGGTAAAACTAAGCTGAAGAGATTGGACTTGCATTTCATCCAGACAGTGGTAAGTTTCGTAGTTATGTTTATCTCTTGTGCAACGAAACTCCAATTGTCAGGCTCACCCTAGTTGTTGACAGTGCCATTGTTCCATATGACCACAGTTGTAACCTCTCACTGGGCAAAGAGGTGGTCTCTGAAGCAAGCAAGGTACACATCTAGGGACATGATCTCCTGGCCAGCCTTAGTTTGCAAAAGGTGTTTTCGAGCAAATATTATTTGGGTATCCAGTAGCAGTGAAGAGTCTAGAGCAGTCCATGCCTGCTGTGAGCAGATGCCCTTGATTGAGGGTGATATGATAATTCTGTCTATGAGGAGAGATTAGAAAGACCAGGACTGTTCAGTTTAGAAAAGAGATGACTAATGGGGGTATGATAGAGGTTTATAAAATCATGAATGATGTAGAGAAAGTGAATAGGAAAGTGTTATTTACCTTTAACATAACACAAAAACCAGGGTCACACATGATATTAATGGGCAGCAAGTTTAAAAACAAACATAAGGGAGTTCTTCACACAATGCACAGTCAACCTGTGGAACTCATTGCTAGTAGATATTGTGAAGGCTAAAAATATAGCTGATATCCAAAAAGAATTAAATAAGTTCATAGATGATAGGTCTATCAATGGCTATAAGCCAAGATGTTCAGGGTTGCAACTCTGTTCTCTGACTTTCCCTAAATTTCCAACTGCCAGAAGGTGGGACTGAACAATAGAGAATGGGTCACTATATAATTGTCCTGTTCTGAAACATTGTCTTCCCTCTGAAACATCTGGCACTTGCCACTGCTGGAAGACAGGATACTAGGCTAGATGGACCATTGGTCTGACCCAGTATTGTTGTGGGTCTTATGGATAGTTCTTTTACACATTTCCTTCTTCCTTTAATATCGCTCATGTTTTGCCAGGATTTAGCTTAATCTGGCTCTTCTTCATCCAGGCCCTTGTCGTGAATAGGCGCTGGGCTAGCTGTGAGATGATACTGTTTGCATTTGATGTGAAGAAGATGTAGATCTGGGTATAGTCTGCATATTGGTGTCATTCAAGTCCATTATGCCTCCCAATTCTCTAAGTGATTTTACGTACGTAAAAGCTTTGTTATCCAGCACTTTATCAACCAGAAAGCTCTATTAACCAGCATTTCTGACATCTCCCAATACAAATCTTCAATCTAGTAACCAGGACTACTATACTGCCCAGGAGGTTATGCAATTGCACATTCTGCACTCTACGTTTATGCAAAAGAGGCAGAAGACAAGTAAGCAAGCTGATATCAGGGATTTATTCAAAAAAGCAGCTTCCAGGGTGTCATACGGTCATTACAGATTCAACCTACAATGATAATTGATGCTGATAATGATGACCATGAGGCAATGCAAGATTCTGAAGTGCCTTCTGAATCATCAGAGAAAGATTAAATTATGTTCAGTACAGTTTTAATGTTAAGTGTATTTTTAGTGATCTGGGTGTATGCCATGTGCTGCCCATAGTGAGATGTAGTGTCATAAGATAATCTACTGTACAGAAAACTTTACCTGTATACACCTAAGTGCTTCAAGAAACCAACCACTCTGCAGTGCAATACTATTACTGGATTGGTGAGTACTGTATACTATTTAATACTTTATTCATTTTATTGTATTCTCATTCTTGAAAATTGATATTCTATTGGTAAGTATAACTCTTAGTTAACTGGAATTTTTGACTAACTGGCACCCCGCATTTCCCCAACATGCTGGATAACAAAGTTTTGACTGTATATATTGAAAACATTAGGAGAGAAAATAAAGACTTGAAGATACCCACAAGTGATAGCATGAGATGGAGGTGCAGCTGGTTATCATGACCCTCTGGGATCAGTCTGAGAGGAAGGATCAGAGCCAGCTTGGAGAACTTCCTCCTACTGTTGCCAGGTCGCAAAGCTGAGTCATCAACAACTCATTATGAAGACTCTGTGTATTTCGCGGCTAATTTGACTAATTTCTGCAGCAAGGCCCCTCGATTCTGTGGCAGCTTTAAATAAATTAAGAGGGAGGATTTTATGTGATTAAATATGAAACCAAATCAAGCAGCCAGAACAATCTTCTTTGTTTTATTTAATTTAATATTCAATTCAATGCACTTTTGGGTTGCCCCTCAATTTTTCAATTTTCCATGTGCTGCGAAATTTTGCATTGAAAACAATGTGTAGAAGGTTTTGAGGGGAAGGTGTTAATTGTGGCAGCTGGGTAAGGGGCAGTGGTGGCTTTTGCCAACCATAAAGTCCAGAAATTTCATTTTCAGAAAAAATCAAAGCTTCGATTTTGCATCAGAGTTCTGTGGCAAGGGCTAGATCCTATGGCAAAATCAGCAGCTGTGAGAGTGTTGAGTGTCTAGACACATACAGGGTCAGTAAGACTGTTTGCCCTCTGTCCATAGCTAAGAGATCATCCACCAGTACAAATATTGCTGAACGTTGCTCTATCTAGATCTAAAATGATATGGAGTAGGATCTGGGACAGATGTCTGGTGTATATGGAGATAGCTCTTTGCCAGGTTCTTGATTACCTAAACCAGGCACCGGGCATGAATTTGTCCCAGAGTATTCAAGGGACAACATGGTAATCCTACAAATACTTCTTAAAGGATAGGCCATTGCTATTTAGGTGGTTTTCCCCCTCAAAGAATAGTGGATTCAAGATTTTTTTAAAGGGACAGTTTCATACTGGAGATGGAAAAAAAATTCTGATGATAAGGAGGGGAAAATTCTGCTGTAAAACTGTTTGCCTAAAGAGGTTGGTATGAAAACTTAGAAGTGCTGAAGGTCAGTATAAGGTAGAACATATTATGGGTACAAGCGTATGAATTGCCATACCCAGTGAACTCAGCAGTCCATCTTGTCCAGTATCCTGTCTCTGACAATGGCTAATACCAGATACTTCAGCAAGGTGCAAGAAATACAACAGTTGGGAGTTATGGAATAATTGGCTGAGAGGGAACATTTCTTCCTTACCTCCATTGGTTAGAGACTGGTTTAGAAATAGAAGCATGAGGGTTTCTGCCCTTCCCAAACTTTGGTGTTTCTTTTTTGTGGAGAGGGAGCAGAGGGAATAGGGCGTTCCTCATTTTTTTTCAAATATCCTTATTTCCGTAATTATGATCTTGTTACACAAGTGGTTGGACTAGCTACCACAAGAGGTCCCATACACCCCTGTCCTCTATGATTCCAGTCAAATTAAAGCTGTCCCAAATAGTCCAACTCGGTTTTCCTGTTAATCCTTCTCTACTACTTCCTTTCTCTAGTGCCACTGACAAATACAATTTGCTCCTCATCTCCCTGGGTCACCAGTTCAGTGTCATCCTTGATTCCTTTCTCTCTTCCTCTTCTCTCACCTTGAGTCCTGTAATTTCCTTCTCTATATTGCCACTCAAATTCATTGTCTCTTCCTAACCCGTTAGAATCCTTTCCCACATGCTAGTCATTTCTCCCTTGATTACTATATCCTTCTCCTCTATGATATCTCTGCCTCTTAATTCTCACCTCTCCAATCTATCCAAAATGCAGAGGCTGCATTGCCTTCCTCTCTTCCATTGACTACATCGCATCATCTCCCTCTTCATTAGCTTCTGACCTATTGCTTCAAACTCAAGTTTTTTGTCCTCACATTCAAAGCCCTGCTGAATCTCACCCCACTCAGTCTGTGACCTTATTTCTTCCTATAGTCTCTCATTTCATACACTCTCCCAAATCTCTCTTCCCTTATGTTATGGAGTCCCCGGGAGATGCTTTGGAATTGCTCTCCACAAAGCCAGGCAGGACTTTGGGGAGCCTCCTCTCACTTGGAGCAGACTATCTTCAGGGCAAGAAGCTCACACGGCTTCACCTCCTGGGTCTCTCCTTGGAGCATTCAGCATATGCTCCTCTGTGCGCTTCCCACAGTGAGTCCGCCCAGGCGGGGTCCTGGGGAAGCCACAAGGTCCTGCACGCACCCCCACTTCACAGTCAGACGTGACTCTTAGCCAGCCAGTAAAACAGAGGTTTATTAGATAACAGGAAAATGGTCTAAAACAGAGCTTGTAGGTACAGAGAGCAGGACCCCTCAGCCGGGTCCATTCTGGGGCCCAGTGAGGCAGACAACCCCATCTGCCCTCACTTCCCGTCCCCAGCTCCAAACTGAAACCCTCTCCAGTCCCTCCTTTCTGGCCTTTGCCTTTTCCCGGGCCAGGAGGTCACCTGATCTCTTTGTTCTCCCCCACACTTCGTCACACCTTAATGCTTTCTTCAATCCCCTTAAATATTCTTGCCTTCACATTTTCTTCTATGCTTGAAAACTCTTCCAATTATGGTTCAAGAGCCCTGTATTTCCTTCCAATCAATCCCTACACCCATTCATTCTGGAAATCCTTCCTACTTGATTTGACTCACCAATAATCTGTCCACATCTGCCTTTACCTAAGGTGTTGCTCCATCTTTGTTCTATCTTTCATTGTCTTGACTGTCAGAGATTGAAAGCTCTGCAGGTCAGGGGATGTTTCTCATGGGTTTTGTAAAGAATTTCCTATATTTGCAGAACTATGTACAAGATTAGTAAAAATAATATTTGAAGTTTCATTCTTGTATTACCCTTGACAATAAAAATAATGTTTTAGAAGCTTTATCCTCGGCTGGATTTTGAAAACTAGCTGAGCACCCATAGCTGCTGTTGATTTTTCATGGGAGCTGGGGTTGCTCAGCAAGTCTGAAAATCAAGCCATTTGTGTCTAAAGTTGATAAAAATGTATGAAATGAAAATCCTGTCTCATTCTGATTTACTGCACTTATTGACTGAGACAAAAGGCAACATTTGGAAAACAAATTTTGGTAACACTTTGAATTAGTGTCCTAAAAGAAGCTTTAACTGCTCACTCAATTTACATGCATAGGATTTTATTGCACAATAAACAATTATTAAAACATGTTTGTAGAGGATAATATACAAAACAGATACAGTACCTAAAAATATGTATTCGTTAGACAGTTGCTAACCTTCTATTTATGGTATATGCATATAATAATCAGCTGCTATGTAATATATGTCCAATGGCCATCTCAACAAATCTAGAAAGGTGTACATTTATAAACAGTAGTTATTGTATGTTAATGATTAGCACCAAGTATACAGGAGAGGTTTAACCATGTAATAGATATAGATCTATCTAAACACTGTTAAAGCTCAAGCAACAAGTTTTTGTTAATCAAATGGTATTGAATTAACATACTGTGTAATAATTGCCTTGTTAAATTTAAATTAAATCCTTATTTGAGACACATAATCTGGAGTGTGACTCACTGTTCTAACCACATTTAGATTGTTGTCAGTACAATTAGGATTTTGAATTTACAAGTTATTTTTAATTTAATCAATCACTATAGCAACTACACAATTACACAGGAGATGTTCCTCTCCCAAGTGCATCAGTCCAGTTTGCTGTACACAGTATTATTGCGAGGAGGAAAGCAAACTTCAAAAGTTTCTGAAGTTTAGCTATTTTTAGATACTTATCTAAACCTTTTTAGTTTGTAAACCTGACTTACAGAAACGTAGAAATAAGAGATGGGCAAGACCTGTTAAATTAATTACCCAGGTACCAGGGCTGGATTGTTCTCCAAAGCACATTTTCCATGATCAGTCTCATTTTAAATGTATCAGGCAACAGGGCTTCCTCCACTTCCCTTGGAAGACCATTCCACTATCTTAAAGCCTTCACCATTAGGAAGTTTTCCTGATATTCAGCTAAACTTTTTCCTTTTCTTAATTTTACCTGACTATACTTAATTTCATCTGGCTAGATACCAGGTAAAACATCCATAAGTATGTAAGTGACTTTGAAGCCTATTTTCAAAAATATCTAAGTTACTTAGGCTCTTAAATGCCACAGACTTCCAAAGAGACTACACTATTAAGTCACTTAGGGCCAGATTTTTACAGGTACGGTATTTAGGTGCCTAAACGTGCCGGGTGCGATTTTTAAAAGCACCAATGCAGCTAATTCCATTGATTTCTGGATCTTTAGGCAATTAATTACCTGTGAAAATATGGCCCTTGGACTCTTTTGGAAAATTTTACCCATAATCATTAGCGCTATTTTAAATAATTTATTTTAATCTCTTGTGTTTACACCCTTCAAATGCATGTATACAGCCACCTGGGGCTTCATCCAGGTCCCACTGAAATCTATAGGAGTCTTCTTGTTGAATTTGGACTTTGGATCAGGCATCTTGTCCCTTTTAACCAAATTATCTATGTCATAGAATCATAGAATATTAGGCTTGGAAGAGACCTAAGGAGGTCATCTAGTCCAACCCCCTGCTCAAAGCAGGACCAATTCCCAACTAAATCATCCCAGCCAGGGCTTTGTCAAGCCGGGCCTTAAAAATGTCTAAGGATGGAGATTCCACCACCTCACTAGGTAACCCTAGGTAATCAGGCCAGATTCTGGCTGTTTTGTGAGACTAATGGCACAAAAGCAGCCAGAGAACTAAGCTACCTAAAACTTCCTTTGAGTACAGGGGCTGCAATTGTGCTTGACCATTCAAGGAGGGGAACATTCCTTCTGCTTACTCCCTGTATCTTATTGCACACCAGTCACAGGGCTGGGCAGGATCTGGCCCTACATTTACTCTTTTCTGGATCATCTCATGCATCCCCACTTAACTGGGAAGGGCACAAAACTTAAAAAGGAAAAAAAGGTGATTTCCCCCCTCCCCCACACTGAATAAAGAAGTTCAAGATTTGACTCTTAGGCAAACTTTCAAGGTGGTTTATATTCTATAGTTTAGTTTGCCCACTATGAATTGTGGAATTATTCAAAGGTCATTATATTCCTCAAGTACCATTACTAGAGTATTGTTTTAAGCAGCAGGAAAAAGACATTTCAAGCACAACAACGTTACTAGTGATTTAACTATAATTGTGCTTCTAGACACACTACACCAGAAATTTTGGAGCTATAGTAATTAACAATAGGTTACCAGCATCTGAGCAATATACTAGTACTTACAACATCCAACACCTGGCACCCTTAATAATCTTATTCATTGAATTCTTTATTCCCATTACTGGTTTAAAAATTGACCTCAAATTTACAGGTGTAACTTAATGAGGCACATGTTGCAACCAGATGTCCTGCAAAACAGATATCGCATATACATCCTTGTACACTGATAATCCTGAAATATTCATTATGAGGCATATTCATGAGATCTGCCTCGTTATTTCAGTGCCAGTCTTGCACGTCGGTTGGAACAGATGGAAAAAACTGGGAAATGTATTTAACATTCCTGCTAGTTTCTTAAAAATAATTATCTGATTAAAAGTGCCAAATGCAATTTTCATTTTTCCTTATTCATCATACCGGCAAAAGTGTAGTTAAATTGGCAGTGATACAGTATCACAGCATTATGACAAGAATCATAAAAGAAGTGGGCCAGCGCATGAATATTAACTCTAGAATATGGGATTTAAGTACTGTCCAACCTCATTAATTTTCAACTAGAGCTTTGAACAATAATCATATAATAAATTGCACAATAGGCACCTTTTATGTAAGTAATTTATTGAAGGTGTTCTGCATGCAATAGTTAGGGAAACAAAATGCAATACATTGCATCAGAGTTGTCCATTAGGAACTCTATTTAAACAGTATAAACTGAAGACCTAATCCTGCCAGCAGTAGGCCACAGAAGTTGGTTGCCTACTCAGTGAGATTGTTCCACAAATGAGGTTCTAGTATAGAGAAGTCCTGGCTCCCAATCAGGTCAAGATGGGACCATGTGACAGAGTGCAAAAATAATCTGGTCAGTCTCAACTGTTTTAGCAGGTCATAGGACATGAGATGATGACCAGTATGGGCTCGATCCTGTGAGGTGCTAAAGTCTCCAGGCCCGAACCACCAAAGTGCTTCCTTATCTTTAAGCACCTGAACAGTCCCAATGATATCAACAGGATTACTCACGTGTTTAAAGTTAGGGATTATTTTAAATGATGAGGTCAGCACCTTGCAGGCTAGAGCCTTCAAGTATCTGGGAGAAGGTACCGAAGGCTTTATATGCTTCACTATCAGTAAAACCTTGACAGAGTTTGTTGGTATATCATCAACCAGCAGTGAAGATTAAAAAAACAAAACAAATAAAGTTAAAGCAACAGCCAAACATTCAAAGGCAGCCACTTGGATTTCAAGCTCCAGAAGAGCTCTGTGTGAGCTTGAAAGCTTGTCTCTCTCACCAACAGCAGTTGGTCCACCAAAAGATATTACTTCACTCATCTTGTCTCTCTCATATGCCGGGACCAACACGGCTACAACAACACTGCAGATTGTCAGCTCAGATTGTCACAGGTGCCTCAGACAGGTATTTGGATGCCCAAATGCTGATTTTAGCACCCAAATGTGGAATTGGGCATTCTAAGGAATGAAATGGCCTCAGCTTATGTTTGAGAAAACAATTGACAATTTCATGATACGGTACTGTACTTTATACAGACCTCCTGCCTACATTAACCCAATGACGATCACCCTCTTTCAGGGGCGGCTCTACAAAGTAGGCTGCCCCAAGCAGCGCGGAGCGCTGCGCCGCCCTTCCCCAGTCCCGCGGCGGGTCCCCTCTTCCCGCGGCTCCGGCTTCCTGGGGAGGGCGGCATTTGGCTCCGGTGGAGCTCCCGCCGGCATGCCTGCGGCAGGTCCACCGGAGCCCGGGACGAGCGGACCTGCCGCAGTCATGCCTGCGGGAGCTCAACCGGAGCCGCGGGAAAACGGGACCCGCCGCAGTCATGCCTGCGGCAGGTCCGCTCGTCCCGGGCTTCGGTGGACCTGCCGCAGGCATGCCGGCGGGAGCTCCACCGGAGCCAAATGACGCCCTCCCCAGGATGCCGCCCCAAGCGGGCGCTTGGCCCGCTGGTGCCTAGAGCCGCCCCTGCCCTCTTTCTTATAAACACCCACATAGTGTATATTAAATGTTTGGTTCCCAACAGTTGTGTTATAATAAGGTACAAGTTTAATTACATTAAAAGAAAAAAAAGGTATGGTTTCTAAAAGGACAGAATACTTACAAAATTTATGGACCCATTTAACAGACTGCTTTGGTTTAGAGAGGTGGGGATTTGCATGTGTTAAGTGCTCCTACAAATCTCCTTTACCCTTTCTTGGAAAAGGGCAATACAATAATTGTTAAATTTATGTGGAAGACGTCTTTACTGTAGAGCTGTGCAAATCAGCAAACTAAGCAGTTGACTATCTGCTTCCAATTTTTATCCTTTAACTGTCTTCACTAAAATGCCTGATTATCCTGTTATCTGCCTAATAGAGTAACTCCTGGCATGTACTCAACTGTATGCCTCGATGTTTGTTTGTTATACCTGGCAAGGGGGCTTTGAAATTCAGAAAGCTTGGATTCCTGTGTTTTACAGTTAACGAAATTTAATTATGTAGTCAAGCTCTAATGATGTGATCCTAATGAGTAGTAAGTATATAAAAGAGAACATTAATGCTTAACATGGGGAGCAGGCTGCATTAAGACCAATATAACCACACTTGCAAACAAAATATGTGTTTATGGCTCATTCATTCTACCCCATACACTAGGATTTTCTTTATGGGAACACCTCAGGGAATAGCCTATGATCATATTTCAATTGCTGTCTAGATTGAGAAAACAGAACAATTTTTAAATATATGAGAATATTTCATACTAAATAAAATCCTTTAGCAATAATGTTTATAGCAGCATGTTGTGACCCCAGCCAGAATCAGGACCTTATTGCACTAAGCACTGTACATACATAGTGGGAAAGAGTTCCTGTCGCAGAGAGTTTACAGTCTAAGTAGACAAGACAAAGGGTGGGAGAAAAGTATTATTATCTCCATTTTACAGAAGGGGAACTGAGGCACAGAAAGAGAAAGTGACTTGCCCAAGATCACGGACGAAATCTGTGGCAGAGCTCGGAACTGATTCCATATCTCCTGATCCACAGGCCAATATTACCTTTATTAAATAAGAATACAAGAATTCAAATAACATTCACTACAGTCCATCTTTAATAATCCATTTAGGGCCAAACTGGGAGACATACTGCATAAGGAATTGGAAACTCAAAGTTGTTCACAGAATTTCCTTCATATAATTTAATGGAGGATGAGTTGTACCTTAACTGAATAAGAAGGAGATCCGACCCTTTAAACCCAAAGGTATTACAGAATCCAGGTAGCACTTGGGTCCCCCCACCATCTGCTATATTGTCATTAATGGTAAAATCCTTGGGCAGCATGCTTGAAGCTTTCCCCAAGCCTTCCTTCCCCCACCATAGTGGAAGGGAAAAAATACCCATGTTGACTGGCTCTATGTTATTTTATACCTGTATCTTATATAGGTTTCGTAAGGGACGATGCTGTCTCCCTAGTCCAGTGGTTTTCAAACCATGGGTCGTGACCCAGTACTGGGTCACGGAATGTAAGGCACTGGGTCACGGTGGCTCTGGTCAGCACTGCTGACCAGGCCATTAAAAGTCCCCTTGGTGGTGCTGCCCAGCTAAGGCAGGCTAGTCCCTACCTGTTGTGACACCGCGCTGCACCCCGAAAGCAGCCAGCAGCGGGTCCGGCTCATGGGTGGAGGGTCTGCAGGGCTCCAAGCGCTGCCTCCGCCCTGAGCACTGGCTCCGCACTCTCATTGGCCAGTTCCCAGCCAATGGGAGCTGGGGGTGGTGGTGCCTGAGGGCTAGAGGAAGCCTGCCTTAGCACCCCCACTGCACTGCTGATGGGGAGCCACTCGAGGTAAGCCCGTGCTCCAAGCCCCTGCCCCAGCCTTGAGGCCCCCACAAACCTGGAGCCCCTTCCTGCACCCCAAACCCCTCATCCCTGGCTCCACCCCAGAGCCTGCACCCCCAGCCCAGAGCCCTGACCCCCTCCTGCACTCCAACCCCCAGCTCAGACCCTTTTCCCACACCCTGAACCCCTCATTCCCAGCCCCACCCCACAGCCCTCACCCCTGCAGCCCAACCCTCTGCCCTAGCCCTGAGCCCCTCCCACACCCCAAACCCCTCATCCCCAGTTCCGTTGTGTCGTGGGCATCAACAATTTTCTTCAGCTGGGTCGCCAGAAAAAAAGTTTGAAAACCACTGCCCTAGTCAACCCTCTTTCTTCCCAATCCATAGAAATAATACAATTAGCCTCACCACACTGCTGCGAGGAAGGGAAGTCACAGCACCTCCATTTTATAGATGAAGAAACTGGGGTAAAGAGATATTCAGGCCAAATGTTTCAAAGGTGACCTCGAAATTTAGTAGGTCAATCTGAGACAAGGCCTCATTTTCAGAGGGGTTAAGCACCCACTATATTTGAGAAATTGTGGCCCAGATTTTTAAAGGCATTTAGGAGCCTAAAGATGCAGCTAAGTGAGATTTTTTGAATTGCCTGAAATCAATGGGAGTTAGGTGGCTAGACACTTTTAAAAATCCCACAAGGCACCTATCCATCTAAATAGCTGTAAAAACCTGGCCCTGAGATACTACCACTTGGGAAGTAAATGCCAAGATAGACAGAAACTCCTATTTGACTCAACAGAAGCGGTGTGCACCCCTGAAGCCAGGTGGTAGGTTTTTGCAGTGGGGCAGCCAAAAATGGAGGCACCCCAAGTTAGTGGCCACTTTTGAAAAATTTGGTCAAAATGACTTTCCCAAGGTCATCCAGTCAGAGCCAAGAACAGAATTGAGGCCTTCTAACAGCGTACCCTCATCCAGGCCATCCTCTGTGTTGTGCAATATATAGAGTAACCTGCTTTTCCAGTCAGATATGTAACATTTCATGGCAATGCAAGCATGTCCTCCTGCCACTGTTAGGAATAGGCTGCATAAAATAGCAGTGCTGTGAAATTTGGTGTTAATTGCTGTTTATTCTTCTCCTTACCCTCAAATAAACTAAAATGAACTTTAATCACTGATAACACAAGCTCTGTATTTAAATCCCTGTAGACAGCAGACTCTCAAGGTCTTACCCTGCGCTCCATGCACGGCCCTACAGAACGCGTGTTAATAAAGGCATTGACAGCCAAGGCAGACATTCTCTAGGAAGCCTGTGTGTTCCCAAGGGAGACTTACTGTACTGATCGTTATTGTAATTTTTTCAAATATCATTAATTTCTGTGTTTTTATAGTATTTTACCATACAGTTATGTATTGGCTCCTGTTTTAGTGCACTGTTTACTTCTTGGTTTATATATATATATATTAATTTCACAACAAACTGTTTATCTGCATTTCATCTGGGATACTTGGTCATTGGTAGCCTAGATATTTAGTTCATCTACGTTACTATGTGTACAATGTGGAGTCAAACTGAGACACTTTTGAAAATACCACTTTCTGCACCTTAGCTTCCCACAGCTAAAATGGTGTTACTGTTTCCTTACCTTACAAATGGGTGGTGAGGATGAATTCATTGCTTGTGAGCCGCACAGATCCTATGGTGATGGGAACCATATAAATAGTAGCAAGACATGCTGCATTTAACATTGTGAGGTGCTCAAATATCTTGCCGCTAAGTGCCATAGAAATATCTATAAATAAAAATTACAAACACCTACAATAGACACCAACAGATGATAATGGAGTTGAAATGTGCCTGACTAAACATCCACCGATGAGGTACCGGGAGGCACTAAAATATTGCAGTGATTTGTATGCAATGAAATGTAGACCTAAAGGCTGTTTGGAGGGCAAAAGAAAATCCTGTTATTTGGCTTAATAGTTAAGATCTACTGTAACTTCAAACCCATCAGCCAAGAAATTCAAAGCTAATGCTCCAGTTCTATTCTTGAACTTTTCCTGATGCATCTAGTGTGTTGCATCCCATGTTAGTTTGGATTACACAGATTTTAGAGAAGTTTGCAATATATATAGTTGCCACAAAGTAGCACATTAAGCATGCAGTGATGAGTTCCCACTTTTAATTTTACTTTGGTATTGTTAATAATAAGAATCACACAGTATCCCATTTACAGGTTTGGGATATTTAGCTATTGGTAGCACACACACATACTTAGCTAGTTAAAAGCAATGTGATGTAGCACTTCGAGACTTGAACTCAAATAATTGCAAAATAGCTGGAAGTTAGAATAATCAGTTGCAGTTACAGAGGTCCTGATGAAGTTATTAGTAATCCCTTTACTCAGAAATATTCAAGGTCTTCATCAGCTGCAGTATGTTTGTGTCTAGAATCTGAAATCCTAGTCCCCCAATTCTCTCTCAGCGCCAGACCAGGGAAGTTTTATAATCACTGACTAAACATTAAAGGATACTCAGCTACTGCTTCTGACTGGATGTGAAAGAGCTCCTTAAGTTCTTTCTACTCTTCTTGCTGAGTTGCCGTTTAATTTAGTCCGTCTTCAGATAGAACAGAAAACCCCTCTAATTCATGTAAGTGACATGTTTAAAACGACATGTTAGTTATGATTAAGATAGGTTAACATAACCATTGAAAAGTGGTACTCCTCATCTGTACCATCTTCAGCTGTTACTGAGGAGGTTACCTTTTCACTAAACAAAATATTAAGTGGTCTGCAGCACTGTCTATTAATATGGAAATATTCAATTCAAAACTATGTTTCTATACCAAGACTTTCAAAAATGGGTGCCAAAGATTGGTCTCCTAAATTTATATATAGGTAGGTACATATGCTCCCAGTCTTGCCAAGAGATTCATATTGGTGGAGACCTGTGCCTGCACAGTTGTCTTTGCAGAACTTGAGCCTAGGGGGCCTGATTTTCAAAAGTATTGAGCAACCCGTATCTGTCATCGTTATCAATAAATTCAGCGGGAACTTCTGGGCACTCACACTTTTGAAAATCAGGTTATTTAGTGGCCTAAATATGGATCTAGAAGTTTAACTTCAGGCTCCTGATTTTGTAAATTGTGGTCTTCGAGCCTTTACAGTAACGCTGGATTCATGGTTTTGTTATTTGCTATCTGTTTTTTTCGGCCATTAGGATTCACATTTTCAAGCTACCCTCTGCAACCACGAGGGCTAGAAGCTTCCTTTTTTAAAAAAAGCTGAAAGCTGAGACTCTCACATAAGCACAGAGTTCCAGGAGCTGAGGCTTTGAGAAAAACACCCAGTGTTGCAAGGCCCATGATAGAATTGAGGGAGTTGGCATTACTGCCATTTTCTCAAATACTATTTTTATTCAAAAATATCCATCAAATAATTTCTGCTAATAATTCTATAGATTGCGTGTGTGTGATTTGTTGTGTGTGTTGATTTGATGTTCAAAAATGTGAGCTCTTCTTATTGGACACATGGGCCATATGGCATGTTTTTGTTCCCTGACTGGATGAATGTTACTGTTACAACTATTACAGGTCTAGTGCAGGTACAAACTCCAAATTTGCTTTCTGCAAATATTCTGCAATATTCATTTGCAATGCATGATTTCAGCACACAGGGCTGGCAAATTCATTTGGAAGACTATTCATGGAAAGCAAAAAACAAAAAGGGGGGCAAACACATTTGAAGAAAATGTGTTAAAAATGTGAACTGTTCGTGGAAACCATTTTGCAGTATTCAACATCTCTAATTAGATAACTGAGCGGAAGAACACTTCAGTTCATAAGGCTCTCAGTCTCATGTGCCTTCATGCCAAGAATATTGCAGATGAGAACCAGGAACTACTTTGCCTGGAGAAGGTGCTCCGTCAGTAGGGGCTCCTGAAAGTGATGTTGATCTATCACCATGTAAGCATTGGCAGCACCTTCTCCCATCAGCAACCTTGATAGCTCTGCTGGCCAGCGCAGCAGGCGAGAGGGGAGGGGACAGCGCTATTACCGTAGCATCTATGCCGTGGCTGAAGCACACCTCTCACAAAGCCTCATGCCCCTTTAGAGATTTCTATCATCTTAGTACCTGCACTGATGCATGAGGTGTCTGTCATCTGCTTTTGCACCTGCGCAGGGGCCAGGCTGAATCTTGCCTATGATCTCCTTTCATATTTTTCCTTCACAGGCCACATGTTCCCGCAGTGCCCCACATTTTCCCTCAGGTTTCCTGTGCACCTTGTGGTATTATCTAATCCTAACCTCATTTTCTGCAGTCTTTAATTATGTTCAACATGAAAACATATTTAAAGGAATAATTTAAAATGCTTTTATTTTTAAAATGCTTTGAATTCTACTATTACATGTACAAGTACAAAAAATTATGTGATAGTCAAGTTGACACCAGAGAATTAAAAGTGTAATCATGCAAGGTGCATCAGAGGTACTGAAGAGAGAGCCACCAGAGCAGCGAGGCAAACTTGCTCAGATGATGAAGAACTAGTTGTGATATAGGAAAGCAGGAATAGCTACTAAGGTGAACAAAATAAAGTGGAACAGGGAGCAGAGATGTGGCGATGGGGGCTGTGGAATTGAGGAAGAAGTCGCCTGAGTCTAGGAGACTCAGATCTTTCTAAGAAATTAACAAAAATATAGTTAAAAAAAAGACTTTTCTAAATGTGTAGGGTTTATAAATCATGTGAGAGGGTTAAGTGACTCCTAAAGCAATCCAGCTTTGGTCCCATGGCTGCAGGATATGGCCCTCGCTGACACACTCTGTAAACCACAGGGACATAAACATAGAGTATATTAACGAAAGCATTGAGGTAATAATGCCATCTGCTTAAAAAGGTTGATAATCAGAAAAATCTTGCACGGCAACCCTGGGCACTGTTAGTCTTTTGAATGCTACTGTTACTTCAAGTGGGTATGTCAGGCACTGTAAATACCTAATATTCTATATACTGTGCTGTATATACTCTTCTTTCTTCTTATTTTTCTTTTTTTTTCCTGCCTGTTTCTCTACAATCTGTCTATTTAAATTCCTTCTAAACAAGATGGGAATATCTTTACGCCTGTGTGTAAGAATATTCTACATCCATCTGTTATTTACATCATTCGTTTTCCTGAGGTGTCTCCAACAAATCCTGGCTGGATGCTCTGTATATGTTATTAATAAAACAGCTGTAAAAATATTAACTGTACAGCCTAATTGTCAGCCCTGATTAAGAGCCAAATTTATTCCTGAACGGATGCTGAGACACAGAATGTGGGCTCTTATCCAGATCTGACCCTTGCAGCTCACTTTACATTTTAGTCTTTGAACACTTAAACTGCAGAGCTGAAAGCAGAGCTTGCATTCACCCACCCACCCCCCAATCCCATTTCATTTTTCTTTAGTTCTGTGTGCACAGCACTGGCTATGTTGCTAGTGTTCGTTTTATCCTTTTAATTCACCAATTATACCCTGTTGTAATAAAAATATCACCAGCGACTTTTAACCTCTACCTCATTCCATTCGGAGTAAAAGAGCAGCACTCCAGCAGTGTGTTACTTTCAAAATTTGTTGGCGTAAAGATAAGTGGAAATTCTATCAGTGTTATTTCTCCTTGTGTGGAGGTATGAAATTGCATTTTGATAGGAGGTGTTATATAAAAAGTAAATTCTGTATGCTCTCTTTCTGGGAAGTGGGAGAGGGGGGGGGAAGCAAAAGATAGGAAGGTTTGGCGACACAGTGGGTTGGTGCATTAGCCTTTCACCCGGAAACAGACTACAAAGGCTGGCTTAGATCACAAGCCAGAACTAGATTGTTGGTTGTAGCCTAGTCTTAATTTGTGCATATCGAAAAAAGCACCATGGAAATACATCATTAGATGATACTGAGTCTTTCACCCTCAGGTCACTATTGCAAATCCAGCCTAGATCATTGGTGACCAAGAACGTGATTTTCATTTACACTAAAGCCCGTTTATACCCCCTTTTGAGAACCACTGCTGTAAATAAACAGAGGAGTTGGGTGTCTAGGCTTATCAGGCCAGTACCTTCCATTAGAATTAAATTCACATTTTCTATTTATAAAAGAAAGCAAAGCTAATCAGCATGCCACATTTTGGTGTGATTTCCAGCCTCTGATGAACTGAGGCCAGAAGTTGTTTTACATGACACAAGGCAGGATTGGGGTTGACTCAGGAGTATTGAATATGGAAAATTATAAGGTACCTGCTCTCACCATGCATAATTCCAGATACTGCTATTTCAATCTCTTCAGTGCCTGATCCTGTCAGATTCATTGAGATCATATGGAGCTGAACCTGACTAGCATCTTGCAGGAATAGGCAAGGAATAGTCCCTAAATTTCATGAGCACTAAATTTACCAAGAACATTTTGTAATGGTAAAAAAAGTGTAATATCTGAGGTATATGGGGAAGCTTTATCAAGAGAACTACTGTTGTGCTATGCTTTAGCTTCTACAGTCTGTTTGAGGATCTGGAGTTATTTAGTGCAAGGGATAAAAAGACTATTATCGACTGTTAGTCATTGAGAACTTTAACTGAGCAATGATTAACTGATGAAAAACAAAACACAAGGAAATATTTGCTGCAGAAATTCCATTCATTTCCAGAGGGTTTTATTGGAGTTGTCGTCATCTACCACAAAAATGGACTAGAACATTTAATACATTGTAGCAAGCACTATCTTTGATTTTGTTTATTCTTACAGCCAGATTTGGAACTAAACTCCTTTCCTTTCCTGTCCCTAAGGCTGTCTTGAAATATCTCTATATCTGTTTGTCTGTTCCTCTTTCTCTCCCTCCCTCCCATCCTTTTGAAAGAGTCTAAATGCCCTGTAGCCTCTTGTAAATCAATGTCTCTCTGACATCTTATTTACTGGCATTTCTGCCTCTGCAGTCAGTTGAACCTATAATTGTTTGTTGGACAAGTCTAAAAATACAGTATATTGTTAGAGAATACAATAATTCAGTCCTTAAAGGCAGTGTTGTACATTTGAAAAAATAATTAAAAAGTCAAACTTAATTTTTAAAATCTATCATCATAGTAATGGAACCCTCAAATTCTCTAGAAAATTCAGTAAGTCACTCCATGATTGCTCACTTTCTGACATAGTATGATGCTACCTCACAACCGGGTCCACTCCATTGGATTGTAGTGCTGAAGAACTGGCTCACATAGCTGATGTTAAAAGTGCCTTGAGGAGTCCTGATTATTTGCTACAATTATATATGGTCTTTAATTGTCAAAATAAACAAATAGAAAGAAGTCTTTTGGCAAACTTTCAGCCAGATCCTCAGGTCCAGTGGAGATGCAAGAACCCAAGCTAGGGGCAACGGTGGCTTAACCAATCCTGAGAACATTGAGAATGCCAGGTTTGCTTTCACACATGTTAAAACAGGGATGTTCTCACTTACACTGGTGGTAACTATAGTCTAAGAGCTGTTCCAGTGACCCAGGATCACAAGGCATTGACCACCCTTCTCTTGCCCCTAATATGTGTCCTCATAAACCCCTATACCAGAAGTTGGGGTAATTCTGACTCAACAGACTTCTATCTATGGTCTCCATTACCATCGTGTGTCAGCACCTCACAATTGTTTTAATGTATGTATCCTCACGACACCATGGTGAGGTAGGGAAGTACTATTTCATGAATTTTACAGAGAAGGAACTGAGGCACAGCTAAGTAATATATCTAGGGTCATAAAGAAAATTTGTGCCTAAGCAAGGACTTGAACCCAGGTCCTAGGCCAGTGTTCAAGGCCAGTGTTCTAACCACTGGACCATCCTTCATCTCCTTACATAAGAGAAATTCCATAATGGAATGGGGGTGGAATGGAGGCCAAAACTACAGTCCAGTATGTACGTTGGATGGTTTTGGGTCATAATTATCACTGCTATAAGCAGGCATAAGCTTCTTTGAACACAGTGGAATTGTGTTTGTTTCCATCAGCAATGAATTTGGTCCATTTGTTTGTATTGGAACAGCATGTGCAAAGTTACAATGGACAGAACAAAAGGTGGGAACTAATGTATCTTTGCTATTCAGTATTCTTCTATTCAGCATTTCACTTCCTCATGGAATTACCTTGAGCAAGAGTTGCAGAATCTGTTTCTTAGTAAGTCTCATTTAAGTCACTGGGACTATTTGTGGAGTAAAATATCAGAATTTGGTCCAGAATAATTATTCTGAATAGATTCTAAGTCGGGTCAAAAATATACAAGTTGATTACTAAGTCAACAAGACGTTTCCTCATTTCATTCTGAGGTAGAAACTGGTGGCCCATTTCTACTGCTTCCTCTATAGAGGTAGAGTGACCTATGATAAAAGTTGAATGGCTGCAGTATACTCATATTCTGCATAGACATGAGGAGACTGAGGAAAAACGTGAGTGTACTGCCATTAGAAACACAATATCTTGTGATATTTGCTAAGCTGTTTCACAATAGAGAAGTTACGCAAGCCCATTAAAAATAGTACAGCCACTCAGAGAACCCAAGGAAAATATTTTGTCCTATGACAAGGAAGAAAGAAGTAGCAAAATACTCAAATCAGAAATACTGTACTTCCTATAACAGTGTAGTTACCAGGGATAAATGACAGATAACTACTCCCAGAGACCTAGAGAAATGTCAGACATTTCTGTTTATTTCTAAGTGAGAACATTAACTCTTCTTGACTAACTTTAAAAACAACTGAAATTGTATTTAATTTCATAACACTTTGGTTGAAGAGCTAGCCCTGTGTTTCACTCATACTTGAGCTCTTACAGGAAGATGAGTGCTTGTGGCATATTTATGTTACCATGGGGATTGCTATAGTAACAATTCGCCAAACCCTTCATTTATTTATTTACTTTGCTGTAAACTAAAGGTAAACCAAATATGCAAAGAAACAATAGCTATAAAGAGATTTTACCATTCATGCAATCATGTCTGATGTTCTGATGAAAGGGCCCTGAGTGAGTTTAAAGGACATTTTCAGATAATTTAATACAGTCAAAGGAATGAGGTTTCTTCTGAGACTGGAAAACAACAGCTGATCTATGTCATAACACATTATAGTATTTGACAATTTAGCAATCCTTGTCTTCAGCTCCGCTAGGCAGAAGCTTACTCTGTCCCTTCTTTTCTTCCAAAAGCGGACAATGCTTTAGAAGAGATGGAAAAAAATAACTCACCCATCATGCCTACAAGAAATTAATGAAGTAATAAATGAGTAGATTTATGGGTATCCAATGACAATTGATATTAAAAAAATAATAAATGTATATAAAAATTGTACATACTTTGATTGCATCCCTCTACCTGATTGTCGTCTTAAATTATAAACTGGCTGAGGCAGGGACTGTGTCTTCCTATGCGTGCATGCATATATGAACACACATCTGGGCCCTGATCCAGAGCCCACTGAAGTCAATGCAAGTCTCTCTGCTGGCTTCAACAAGCTTTGGGTCAGAACACATTGTGGTAGGTATCACTGGAATCCAAATAGATACCAACAATTATGATGGCATTGCATAAAATCAATGAATAGTGAAATCCGATGAGATACATTGCAGGCTGATTTTAAAAACTCATGAGCAGTTCCCCAATAGTCCAATTATTTGGGGCATGTCCAAATGTCCCAAGTAGATTCTCTTATGTTTGATCCCATTTAAACACAATAACCTGGTCTTATGAGGAACACCAGAAGCACTAAAATCCAATCCAGTTACCTAGAGATTGGAAGGTCATTGCTGGAATATTCTCTTTAAACTTGAGCTCCATCATCCCATAGTGGGAGAACATGCTAATGACCATCTGAACCACAATTGTAGGGCCAGACAGTCTCTTGCTTTGCATGGGTGTGCACGGTGGTGAATGAAGAGGATGCAAGGAGCCTTCTGAATTACCTCTGGTTTTGGTGTACAGGGGCCAGTCACAGTCTCAGTCCTTCCAGATGCTAAATGCAAGATCCAGAAAAGGATATCCAAAGGATGTGGAGTGGGCTTCACACAGGGGAGGTGATGGGAGGTACAATGCACCTGTTAAATGGTGTTTCAGCCCTCACCCTTGCTTGTGTGTCCGGAAGACCAAAAGTACTCTGACTACCTAGACGATTATTTCTCTGGAAACTCCAGAAGGTTCAGTGCCACTCTAGACACAAATACCCCTCTTGCCTACCCACCTCTTCCCCCAATATGAGCAGTATCTTAACACCCATAAACTAAGCTGGAAGAGAGTTTGTAGATCCTCAAATTCATTCTCTCCCCAATGTCAACTGCAGCATTGTTTCCCATAGCATATTTCCCAGCATTTTGGCATGTCTCGTTTTAAATGTTTTCAGTATTGAGGCTTCTATCACCTTAATATTTAAAATGATGCTAATGCACAATAATTGTGCTGAAACCTGGGATATTGACAGCTGTGCACAATATTCATGTCACACCCAATTGCCGACAGGATAGCTTGGAAGGGTTCGTGCACCTAAGCCCATGTTCAAGAAGTTGGCAAACACCGGCTAGGGTACATTAGAGGTCCAGCCTGCACACGCCACTCCCATCTGTCTGCCCACCCACTTCACAAGTGCAAAGCATGATTCCAGTGAGATAGCTGCTTTGTCAAAATCAGACATCCTTGTGAAGCGTCAGGGTTCACATTTGCTCTGCTTTTGCTGCCAATCCCTGCATGCTCCATTTTGCAAACCCCTACTGAAATAAACCCTGCATGGCTCATGCAGCCCTAGAAATGTGCAGGTCATGATTCAAATCATGATCAGAATGTGCTATTTAAAAATTACCAAGGCAATGTTTAGAAAGACCGTGAGAAGGATTAGGCAATATGGACTGAGCTCTGAATGGACTCTGACGTGCTATTTTCCTCCCTAAGGCACCAGAAAATGAGAAGAAAACATCTCCACTGACTTTAATTAAGCTTTCCCTAGGCTTGGAGGTTACTCTCTAGGCAGATTTTTCTAAGCTCTCACTGCTCAAAAATATATAGTTTCTCTGGGCTTCAGAGACCACCATAGTTCTCCTTCCCACATTGCCAGTGAATTGGGAAATGACAGGCACCATGCACAATGGTAAATTGATAATTTCAATGGACAGGGCATAATGCCAATCTCAAGAGTTAAAAAATACCCACATTGCACAAACTTGTCATAATTATGAGGGTTTAGTTGAAAGGAAACATGCAACAGCATTGCATTCTGGGAAAATGCGGGCAGAAACACAAAGGAAAGCTAGAAAGTAATAATATACTAAAGGCCTGTTTTATTTTACAAGATGCAAATATTACACTTTGCAGTTACATAGTAAATACCAGATTACTGGGTAATTATGCTTAAACATTACTGAGCACCGTACCTGCAAAAATAATGGCCATGTTAAGGGCAGTTATTCAGTCCCTCAACAACTCTATAGTTTAATGATTAGAAACAAGTATATCATTTATTCCCTTCACATAAAAAGCTGCCGACCATTCAAGCACTGTACGTGATCAATAGTGGTTTATAATGGGAGTGCTGCTGATCTAACCTAATAACCGCAGTATCACAAAAGGCAATAAGCAGTTTACAACAAAATGAAAAGCAAAGTGTATACAGCAAGTGTGGGAGCTGTTTGAGGGTCCCAAAGGGTCTTCAAGTCACTTTATTTTTATGGGGCACACGTAACCATGTCAAAACTAAGCTTGGCATTTTAAAACTCCACTGTAAAAATCCACTCCAGTCTCAAACTTTCTTCATAAGGTCTCAGCCCTGAAGCTATTGTGTCTGTATATTTCTGCTTTGGCTTTTTAAAATTCCATGTGTATTGAAAAGAAAAGAAAAGAAAAGAAAAGAAAAAAGAAAAACAAAACTTTATTGATGTTCACTTGACAAGTTACACTTTACTATTTTTAACCCATATTGTGGACGGGGGTATTTTTTTGGTAGGCTAACTTGGCTGTAAAACTGCAATCAACTACTTAGTATCCTAAGCTGTGTTTCCATCAGAGTGGATAAAATTAAAAATTGAAGAGATAAGAAGTGCAAAGGTAGGGTTTTGTGAATAAGTCCTGGTTAATTAGACACCCAACTCCCATTGACTTTCAGTCTTAATTTGGCACCTAATTTCCTTAGGTTATTTTGAACATCACAGCCAAAGCTCTTATCATCTCCAATGTGCTTTCTTGACAGCAATGGGAGCTCCAGGCATAGGCAGCAACATATCGGAGCTGCAATCTGATGTGCAGTGCTAAGGGGGAAAACTTACCTTAAAGTTGGAAGTCATGGTATTGTAGTGTCTGCAAGTCTAGTTATAACAGCAGCAGCAGCAGCAGCAGCAGCAGCAGCAACATTTCTTTTTTATATAGGATTATACTTGACGGGGAATCTACAGTGTTGCCCACAAAGTACCAAGCACTGATCACTTATCCTTTTTGGGGCAAATGTTGTCCTCTGCTTCCATGAATAGAGAGGAAGGAAAAAATCAGTGAATGAGATATACAAGGGGCATTTTGAGGCATTTTCATGTCACTGGTCTCACTGCTGCGAGTTCAAACAGACTGTCTTTCGCTAGTAACTAAGAATTATTACTTTTTTAGTAACTAAGGATTTATTGCTTTTTTCTCTCCTTACCTAAAGAGTTTGAATCATTCCTGGGGAAGGTGTTGGGGGTGATAGGTGAAATTATTGTTTCCAGGGAAGATAGCTTTCCAGTCTCCCCATTCGGAAGGCCTTTTTCTAGTGTTTAGCAAAAGATCCTAAGATCTAGCAATACCAGGATACTTGGCCTACTATCAGCTTTGATTCAGTCTATCTTAATTGAGTGTCTATTCTACAGGAACCTTCAGGGTCCAATCAGCACCAGACCAGTAAACCAAGGATGAAGTCTGCTAGTGGGTCCAACACATGAAAGCCCGGACAACGTGCAGCAGGTAAGATTGACATATCTGTGTCGAGTGCATGAACAACTAGGGTCTAACCCAAAGTCTACTGAAGTTAACAGAAAGATCCTTTGATTTCACTAGGCTTTTCATCAGGGCCTCTGAGAAATGCCACAAACAAAGCATCCCCAACAAGGACAGTGGTGGAATTTTTTTTTTTTTAAAGCAGGTTGGTTAAAAGATGTAGTCTTCAAGTAATATTTCTCTCACACATATAATGGACTTAGTATTGACAGTAATAATGAATCAAGTTTTGAACTAGTTTTGCCACAAAAGTCTGCAAGCTTGACATAAAAATGAATTTTCTGGAAGGTTCAAAAACAAAGTCAGGATTTTATTAAGGTCACTGAGTTATTACATCTCCTGATGTACATAATGTTGTAAGCAAGACACAAGAAGTAAGTCTGCTCTACTCTGCGCTGATTGGACTTCAACTGGAGTATTGTGTCCAGTTCTGGGCATCACATTTCAGGAAAGATGTGGACAAATTGGAGAAAGTCCAGAGAAGAGGAACAAAAATGATTAAAGGTCTAGAAAACATGGCCTATGAGAGAAGATTGAAAAAATGGGTTTGGTTTAGTCTGGAGAAGAGAAGACTGAGAGGGGACATGATAATTTTCAAGTATATAAAAGGTTGTTACAAGGAGGAGGGAGAAAAATTGTTCTTAACCTCTGAGGATAGGACAAGAAGAAATGGGCTTAAATTGCAGCAAGGGAGGTTTAGATTGGACATTAGATTGGAAAACTTCTTAACTGCCACAGTGGTTAAGCACTGGAATAAATTGCCCAAGGAGGTTATGGAATCTCCATCACTGGAGATTTTAAAAAGCTGGTTAGACAAACATCTTTCAGGGGTGGTCTGGATAATACTTAGTCCTGCCATGAGTGTAGGGGACTGGACTAGATGACCTCTTGAGGTCCTTTCCAATCCTATGATTCTATAATCTCTGGTTTATTAGAACAAAGAGAAGGTGAACCCTTTCACCACACACTTGTACCTACAGTATGCAGGCTCTTTGACCTCCCACTATACACTTGGGCATTTCAAGTTTGTAGCAAAGGAGGAGGCGAATTTAAGGAGACAGTGTCTTTAATGACAGAGAGCATTGGGAGCTGGGAGGGCCCAGTGAGGATATCATAGGATAGCCACTTACTGTCCTACAGCTGTAAAAGAAAAATAGCACCGTAACAAACCACTTGTGTCCTGAATAAAATGCTGACTTTCCATCTCCTCCCTAAATATTTCCAGAGTAGAATTTGGTCACTGCCTCCTGTTTCAGCTGGTGCAGGGAGGAGCAGGAGCTGTTGTGCTAAGCTCCTAAGGTGGAACAGCCTGCAAAGTGGTGGCTAAAGCTACTGAGCACTCTGCATCTCATATCCACCATGTGCTCCACTGTCTCATGTTTTCAGAAGAAATTATGTGTTGTCAAAGTCAGACAGCGCACAAAAGATAGCACATTGGAAAACAGATCATCCTCCAGGGCACACACCACATTGGCCTGACCATGAGATTTGATAAAGTCAGGAGGGAGAGAGAGACATGGAGACAGAAACAGGTGAACGGAAGAGGCTGAAAATTCCATTGTGTTCTCAGCATGACTTCCCTTCCTTTCTAAATTCTCCCCACTAAATGGTAAGGCCTTGGTCACAGAGATGAGGTTCAGGTTAGGGGCAGGTGTTGATGTATCACAAGGAGTTCACCTCATGACCTGCACTTCCCTCTGCTGTACATTTTGTGGTCACTAAGCACATAGTTTCACTCTCCGTTTCTTTTTTTTTTTTTTTTAAAGACCAAAACTACTGAAAGGGTGAAAGGTGAACCTCACATTTGTGTAAACACAGTGAAAGGGCAAACATTGCCTTTTTCACAGCCCCAGTGTAAGGCATACAGGGCCACTAAAGCCATGCACTAAAATATATAGTAAATGAAAGCCCCAAATAAATCCCTTCCTCTGTAGATTAAATTAGATGTTTATGTTCTGTGGGGGGAAAAAGAGTAAAACATTTTCAGCCTTTGATTCAACACACACACACACACACACACACACACAGCAATTCCTTATTAAACCTAGAAGAATAGAGGATGGAGGATTAAAATCCCTCAGTCAAGACTCAGAAGGTCAAAAATAGGGCTCCCTGAACCCCCCAGGCTCTATTTAGAGGAGATACAGAGAAACTTATGGGCAGGTTTAATTGACAGTTGTGGGACCTGAGTTTTGCTTTCAGGTTCATTTGAACAAGAAAAACAAAATAAATACATAAAAAATACAAATAGAAAGCATATCAGGGGCCAAGCTGCGATAAAGTCAATGGCGAGACACCAGCTTACTTTTGTGCAAGTCAGAGTAAGCTCTATGGGCGTAATTCATTCTGTGCTGCGAATGCCCCTACTGTGAGGACTTGGGGCCCAATTCAACAAGCTATTTTAGTCTATGTGTAACTTTAAGGTTGCCATCCGACTGAAGCCCCTTCAGAGAAGATTTTCCTAGGGTGCTGAGGGACGGAATGGGATTACCTTTCCTGATCCCCTGCACAATTTAGATGGAGGACCCCCATTGTTCACACCAGCTAAGGGAGGAGCTTGGAACCCTCTTTTGGGCAGTAGTGATCCTGGATAGGCTAGGACAAAGAACCTCTGAAAAAAGGTGGAACTCACTTGGCCCTAAAACCTCAGCATTTCATTGTAAATTTTGTTGAACCTCAGTTTAAACCTTGGTAAGTTTTATTTTGCTTGGCTCAGTGTTCCTGGGTGGAAATTCTAGTAAATTCTATTAGAATCCTTCAACTAGTCTCTCTTGGTTTCTGCTATTCTCTGTGTTAGAAGTTCAGTAGCTACAAGCACCAACAGCTCCATTGCTCTGTTCCAAAATGTAGGGAAATCAAATGGAACCTCTGATTTTCTAGGAACCAGCTGAAAAACATCTCACAATTCTACTAAGCTTAAAGTTTGCTATAAAAGGTTTTGATAGCTTCATTCGCAAGATATTTCCAACTACAGCCGGGATGATCAAGACAGGATTTACAAGTTTAACATGAAGAGAGAAGAGCAGATCACAAAGAATTATAACAAATCCTTTAGTGGATGGTATATAGCTCTGCATAATGCATAATGCAATGAATGAGTTGTTAAGTTTAAACAATGGTGAATGGATCAGTGATAATAACTAAGGCATAGTCTAATTGTTAAAGCGTGGAACTGGATAGATATGAAGTGAAATCCTGACCCCACTGATGTAATCCACAAAACTCCCATTAATTTCAATGGGGCCATGATTTCATCCAGGGACTCTAATCACTAGCTCAGCATGTGACGTTGGCGAGTCTCTTAGCCTCTCTGTGTTACAATTGCCCCATTTGTAAAACAGAAATAATATTACTATACCTACTTCAAAGAGTTTTTGGATCTTAAATTAGCACCTGTCTTGCAGAAAATTGAGGTCCCTGGGCAATTTTACATAAATATTTACATAGCTACTTATGGTCTAAATACCTATTTAATTTCAGTAAAAATACACATTGACAACAGACTTCATCCTTTTCAGACTCAGGCCCTTAACTTTTGTGAATTTTTTTGAAATCCTCAGATGGAAATTGCGACATAGATGAAACATTATTATGATGGTGATAAAGGTCACATTAATCACGCATAAGCCATCAAGTTAATAGTTACAGTTACATAGTATAATCATGTGCATGTATAAAATCTATTTCTTAATTATTTGTTTTATTAAGCAGTCACAGAGTTGTTGGCATGATCCCTACCCCAAGAAAATTCCAGTCTAAGTCAGACACTGGGAGAGCTCCTTGCCCTACTTATCAGCCATCAAGTTACCAGGTCTTACAGCAGTGAGGATACCTGACTACAGACCACCAGGCCTCTCTATAGGCATCTGCAAAATAAAAAACAAAACAAAAAAACCCCACACCACATTGCATCTCTATTTGGTACATGGATGACTGGTTCTGACCAGGTCCCTCTCCCCATTCCACAAAGGGACAAACTACGCATGGCCTCATATTGCAGATGAGCAGCTATCTTAATTATACACCAAGAGATTTCCCCCCCCAAATGAGGACAATCAAAAATGTTAAGACAAGGCAATTACCTCAC
Organism: Mauremys reevesii; assembly: GCF_016161935.1. Taxonomy (NCBI): domain Eukaryota; kingdom Metazoa; phylum Chordata; order Testudines; family Geoemydidae; genus Mauremys; species Mauremys reevesii. The sequence continues at coordinate 19,075,486 of NC_052628.1, read as the reverse complement.
AGTTAGAGATACGCGTAAATACACCTCCCCTCCCCCCAAAAAACCTTGAAATCTAAACCCGGAGACAAATTTCTGCAAATGGCACTTGACAAATAGCCTGAAACAAGACCTTGGCACCAAAAGCCCCAGAACTTTAGGGTGTTCAAAATCCTGATCCTAATATTACAGCTTCAGGTCATCTCCACTCAACTGTCAGGGAAAAACACCCAGACCAGTGGATAGCGAATTCCCTTCTATCAGGAGTATGCTTGGTCAAACAAACTTTTACTGTTAATAGAATTCATCTAGTAACCAAGCACCTCCAAAGCTCTACTCTAGTGCCTTTATGTGAGCTATACTGCCAGTAGGTCCAACTGTAGAATATGAGGGTTAGAAGGGACCTCAGGAGATCATCTAGTCCACCCCCTGCTCAAAGCAGGACCAATCCCCAGATAGAGTTTTACCCCAGTTCCATAAATGGCCCCCTTAAGAGTTCAACTCACAACCTTGGGTTTAGTAGGCTGATGCTCAAACCACTGAGCTATCCCTCCCCCCCAGGTTGGTGCTCTAGAGGAGGCTTGAACTCACAACCTCAACATCACTGCTCTATAAGTAAACAAATCAAACAGCCTGTGTAAATATATCTATCTCACAGAACTGAAAGGGACCCTGAAAGGTCATTGAGCCCAGCACCCAGCCTTTACTAGCAGGACTAAGTACTGGTTTTGCCCTAGGTGGCCCCCTCAAGGATTGAACTTACAACCCTGGCTTTAAGAAGGCAATGCACAAACCCCTGAGCTATCCCTGCCCCCTACTAGTCACACTCACAGTCACAGACTCTCAAGATAGTGTTCTTGTTCTCCTTTCTAGGCACCACAGGAAACCAGTTTCTGGTGCAATCACCCTGTTCCTCAGAACAAAACTCTCAATGGAGTACTTCTATCCTGAGTGCATTTTAATTACGCCATTTAACCTGACCACGTTCTGTAATTAGAGCTGGGAAGGAAACTAACTAGACAAGAGATCATTCCACATGCTACCTGTAAAGTAACTAACTATATGGGAGCAAAGCAAATCCATGCATATGGACTTATGAATATATTATAAGCATTAGATAAATGTAGAGAGGAAACCAAACAACATTACACATGCAGCTACAGCTGGCTTTCCATTGTCCTTCTCTGTCCTAGAGGCCTCCTTTCCTGCTGCTCTGACCTTTCCCCTCTTTCTCTCTCCTCAGTCTCTTTCATTATTTTCCCTCCCCCTCCTTTCATTATGCCCCTCTCTTGCAGCAACAATAGACTGCTGCTGTTCTCAGCTTTGGGTTTTCATGGGCCACAGCTGCACAGTCCAATCTAGTCACATGAGTGCTTCCCCAGGCTACTGTATCCTCAGGCTTTCTCTGCCTATGTGTCTCCGTAGTGAAGCACACGGGCAGGATGGGCAAACTTAGAGTATGTCTATATTGCAAGCACAGGGTGTGACTACAGCTCATGTAGACATATCTAAGCTAATGAAGCTGTAGCAGGACAGGCTGTATATCAGCTTGGAACATGGTTAGCCTACACTGTAGCCCAATGTAGACATACCCTGAGAAGCACAAATCAGCAATTTTTTGAAGTACATTTTTTTCATAGGACTTTTAACTAACCTTAGGATGGAGACAGAATATAAGTATACTTGGAGACATAAGCCCAAATCTTCCAGTTCCATGTTTAGATACCAAAGTATGGATTAGTACCATGAATTTCAAAAATGGGTGCATAGGCATCTAAATCCCTATTTAGGTACCGGTGATCTGCTTTTCAAAAGTGTTGAGCACCCAGAAGCTCCCGCTGATTTCAATGTGATTATTCACACTCCTGCCAGTAGTAAGCATTTCCATTTACTGTGAATTGTATGGCTAAATCCCATGCAAGGATGAGTTTTCTGAAATGAATGTGGTTTGGAAATTGTGGAGGAATAGGAGAAGGTGAAGGGTGATGATCGCTACACTTTATTTACAGAAACAGCTTTATTCATAGGTATGTTTAAGCGATCAATGCTTATATGGAATACAGATTCGCTTCTGCTTTTAAGGCAGGGTTTCTCAAACAGGGGAGACCAATACGTCCCTTGGCCCGCGCCGCTTCCAGCAGCTCCCATTGGCCTGGAGCAGCGATCTGCGGCCAGTGGGAGCCGCAATCGGCTGGACCTGTGGACGGGGCAGGTAAACACACCATCCCGGCCCGCCAGGGGCTTTCCCTACAGAAGTGGAGACCCTTGTTTGAGAAACCCTGCCTTAAGGGACAAGGATGGAACACTGTCTACGTATGCCATGAACTGCAATTGCAAGCATTCTTTTAATTCTGAAGTGTAAGGCAGCTCAAGAGCTTGGGTTTCTAGAAGCAGGCCTGCTGGAGAATCTCCTTTGATTTCAAATCCATTAAATATCAGTTTCAGCAATGAAGGTGGAGACTACCTGGATCATCATAGCACAACTCTCTTAGACTCGCAGTGTTGCATCTTACTTGCTTTGTAGGCCAAGGTATAGAAGAAAAGGATACCCACTGAATGGAAGTCAAGACGATATGTGTCTTTCTGATCTTGGTGGTTGCCAACAGAAGCTCCTGGTCATTCCAGACATCTCCTATCCACATTCAGTAAAATGTGAAGTTCTGATTAGTTGAACTTTCCCATAGAAGCTTATTATTTGTCAAATTACTTTTTCTTGCCTCATGGAAGTCCTAGTCCAGAGCCCATTGAAGTCAATGTACACAGTGTCCACAGATCCTTGGTGCCACACCATATCACCATATGTTCTAAACTGTGATTTGCAGACATAGGCCATTTAAGAGCAAGTACAAGCATCGTGCAGTACGTGTTAATAGCTGCCGCATAACACCAGTTCCATTGTTTGTTACAGTGAATAAAGCTGTGAAAACAGTCACACACCCAAAGCAAAAGCTTTGGAAATTTGTCTTTGTGAGGATAAGAAAGTCATTATGTACACAGTGCTACTTTGCATATTCTTTTGTAAACATAAAACCGTTGTAGGCAGCAAAAATTGCTTTTGTATGAAAGTTATGGGGTCACAATGCAGGTGGGCGAGCTTGAAGGTGAAAGAATAAGATCAGCTGTGCTCATCAATAATATCAGGCCAGATTCTGAAGTCCCTTACATCTCACAGATGTCAAAGTTTTTCCAGAACAGAACTATGTAATCCCTTCAGGATTTGGTCCAGCACTGACACTTTACATTTATATACTGTTTCTCATCCACAAATGTCATAGCACTGTTTGTTTAGAGAGTATGAAGAAGTGCATTGTGGTTTAGTGGATACCACACTAGACTGGGCATTAAGGGGTGTGATTTTTGTTCCCTGACCTGCTGCATGACTTTCAACAAGTTACTTACATCCTAGTTTCACAGTTTCCCCATCTGTAAAGTGGGGGTAGTGATACTTTTGTTTGTCGAGTGCTTTGAAATATATGGATGCTGTAGAGCTAAATATATTATGATCATTATTTGCTAATAACTGATATGGTGGCTGGTGCTGTATGAGACACAGACAAACACAGTTATTTACTTGAATTGATTACAATATAAAAATAAGGCACAGAGGAAAGAGGACAAACCAGGTCATCCAGGGTAGAGGACAACTTACTGTTTTGTATAAAATAACTTGATTTTTTAAAATGAACTCACAACTCATGGCTATCACAGGAAAAGTGAACTTTTAGGAAGGTTCTGAATGAGATGGGACATCGTATTGTGAATGAGGATTAAGAAGCTGATCCATGCATAGGAAGAAGCATGTAAAAAGTTGTTATAGTAACATTAATTAATTAAACCCCACAACATTCTCTGAGATTGGTATGATAACTATTTTTAGAGTTGATCAAAGTGTTTCAAAACGTGAAAAAAGTTTTGGGGTATGTTCCCCCACGTTCTCACAGGCTCTCCCCAGTACAGATGAGCAAACTGAAGAAGAGGTTGGTTAAGTAGCCAGCCTATGGCCACACAGTCAGTTGCAGATCCAGGGAGAAAATGAAGGAATCCTGACTCCTAGTCTTCTGATATATTAATATTACTGTTTGCAGTTATGCAGCACATGAGCCAAAGGGTAGATTAGAAACCAATTTCTATCCTTCTTTCCATATAACTCCACAAGCAGATATCGAGATACCTTTTTCTTATGAAGTACGGGCGCTGTAAAATCCATTTGCTTATACGCGTCAGAACAAGACAGTTACTAAGCCGGCTCATTTTCCACTCTCAAATCCCTCCTGGAAATTTCCCTGGTTTGTTTTATTGATAGATTAAGGACAAAATGTTTAAATAGGTTTATCAGGAAAGATTTGTAAAGTATCATATGAATCCCACTGAAATGAAGCTTTCACTTGCAGTAGGGGTCCCCTCTTACAGCCCTTTGGACATTTCTATGTCTGTGTGGAAGTAATCTTAATAAAGTGGTGCTGCCACCTACATTTGGTCTATGGCCCCATTCCCTGTTCCCTTCACCTATTCACAGATCCCAGTCTATGTCCAACCTCGTGCTCCCTACTGAACTTGTAAACACACTTCTAAATGTGTGTGTGTGTGTGTGTATTCTACCACCTCTTGCTGTCCATTCCTTCCCCTGTTGTTGTTAAGCAACAGTGACATGGGGGAAGGGGACAGAGCAAGGAAGAGGATGGCCTGTAAAACTGGCTGTAGCTCTTCTAGAAAGGCTGCTTCTCCATCTGGTGAACCTCCCATAGGAGGATTGCCAAAGGAAAACCTCAGTCCCATGGACCTTGCTAGGTGTAGCAGCCTGGGCCTGCCACTGGTGAACATTAGCATGTCCACAGGAGACTGAAAGAGAGGTGGGGTAAGAGGGACAAAGGACTGGGTGCGTCTGCAGGGAGCTAGAGAGTGGGCTATGAGGAGACAGAGACAGGCTGGGTAGTATGTCTGGGGTACTGGACTCTACAGCAGAAACTGCGTGGGGAAAGTAGTCAAAGAGACGGAGCTGAAGAAGGTTGTCTCCCATATGCAGTTTTCATTTTCTCAGGAATGCTGCATCATTTAACAGAAGTGGCTAGCAAAACTCCATATAGCTGTTGGCTTACGCTGGCGGCCCTGAACTGAGCTAGGAGGAATAAGGGGAATTGTATTTGTTTGTTATTTCTAATATTTGAAAACTTAGCCTATGTCAGAGGCATAATTCTGCTTACTTTGCATTAGATTCAGGTTGGTGGCATAGTATACCTGAATTAGAGGAATCTGAAATGGGTCTTATGTTAGAGAGGCCTAATGAAAAGTCAGACAAAGAAGCACATTTTCAAAAAGGATGTATTTTTGTGAGTTTTCAGTGGTTGGAATATTGATTGAAATATTATAAACCCGGGGTAGAAAATTCTATTTGTATCTCATTTGCATGAGTCTTAACTGGGAAGAAAATGAATTGGATTATTTTGAAGGGAAATGAAAGGTGTTAAATGCTTTAGCCGCAAATCACAATAAAATCCTAAATACAGAGTCATGACCGACACACCCCACAATAAACATAAGCATTTCGAGAGTAGTTTTGTGCATTTTTTTTAACCCATAAGAAAGCAGTTAAGGATCTTGGGTGTGATTTTCAGAGAGATCCTAGGGGAGTTAGATGCCTAAGTCACATTTTCAAAAGTGACTTTGTGCCTGATTTCCAAAGGTATTTAGGTGCCTAATAGACTTTTCAAAAGCTCCTAAGCAGGTTAGACACTTAACTCCCATTGAAATCATTGGCAGCTAGGGCCCAGATCCTCAAATGTATTTGGGTGCCTAAATCCCATTGAAATCATAGACTTTTGAAAACCCCATTAAGTGCCTATCTGAATCTTATTCACTGTAGAAAACAATGGGACTGCTGTTATGCAGCAAAGAATGGCACTATTAACACATATTGCATGCTGCTTGTACTTGCTCTTAAATGGCCTATGCCTGCAAATCACAGTGAAGAGACTATATGGTGATAGATGCCCATCACTGTGGTATCTGTGTACCTTTAAATTGCTTCAAGATACATCAGGTCAAAAAGCAGCCCCATTCCAGCTGTTCTGAATGCACGGTAGAAGTTCCCTTGTTATTTTGAAGTATTATTCCGGAATATAATTTACTACATTTAAGTCACATTGATTTAGCCCTTGCAAACATGACCCCCAAGCAAGTTTCTGACAAGGTTTTGCCAAGCTTCAGGCACTGGTACAAAAGCCATGTGAACAGAGTAAAGGAAATAAATGGTAAGGGAAAAGATGCACAAGAGGTTGAAGCATGCAAGCTGTCCTGGCGTATGTTTCATTAATGTCTCCCTTGCATAATATTTTCTCAGAACTTTTGAAAAACTCCATTAGCTCTTTCTGTTTGAAGGTGACATTTATTTTCAATTCTCCCTACAATATGATGATGAAATTACATGAACTTTAAATCAAACTTTAGTGCGACAGGATAAATAAGTCTCACAGCTGACTGCACTGAACTGGCGTCGGAACAATCGCACCAGCATTACAATTTTATCTTCTTAACAAATGTTTGTTTTCCATTTGCATTTGACAATGGAATTAATAAACTATTTTACCAATTTAAGATTTATGAAAAATATATCTCACTCCCTGGATCCCCACCCTCACTTATCTCATTTATAGAATTTGCAATTTGCATAATGGTAAAACAGGGGCATTTTTGCTACAGCATTTCAAACACCTCAATTCTAATTTTCATGGTAATAGTAAATGCGCTTAACAACAATGGTCCATTGATCCAGTTTGTCTCCTACCTGCCCCAGAGCAACTGGGCAATTGTTAAATGTAGACGCCACAAAACAGATAACAGAGTAGACCATTAGTGCATAGGCTTTGGCTATAATGGTTTCAATAATAATTAATATGCAGGATAGCTAGTCATGTCACACACCATTTCAGACTAGAATTGCATCTGTCAGTCCAAATTCTGACTACGCACAAGGCATCCAGCACCGAATCTAGTTAGACAGCTAACTGAATTAAAACAAAAATCTACAGATGCATGATAAATGCACAGGATGCTCTGTCACACATGAATGACTCCTGTGCAGGCCAAATGACAGATGTATTTCCTCGACTCCAGGCCAGGCTCCAGCACAAACCACTCTTCATTTATCAATAATTGGGCCTTAATTTCATTTGGCAGTGGTGGAGCAGCATGCTCAGCTTCCTCTCCAATAGACTAACACTAATTAGACTTTTTTTGGGGGGTGGGGCATCAATCTTTTTATTTTATCCTCTAATAAGCCTCTATAAGCATAGCTATATCTTGTCCTTTTCAAGGGACAGGGTAGGCTTTACCCATAACTCATTACTAGCGATAATGGAATGGGAATGGGAACCACTGTATTATATGTTTGAGAACGACAGAGAGAGAAAGGCACATGGGATCATATTCTGCCTATTCACATTGAATCAGTGTCTTGATTCATTTGCCACCTCTTTGGAATAATAAATGTCATGTTCTATTAGTACCTTTACACCAAAAAGGGGATTTTGTTAAATAAGTCCTATTTGTCAGCGAGATTGGAGGGTAAAGTACAGGCAGAGTAATGCTGATGGAAATGCCCCACTCCGCACCCAGTCATCAGAACCTTGAGGGTTCAATCCAGCAAAGTTGTGAGCATTCCTGAGTGGTACTGAGCACCCTCAACTCCCTGGAAAAAATAAACTTGATCAGAGTTATGGGCACCAGAGAGGACTGAGTTCTTAGTTAACTTGAATTTGGTAAAAGGGAAATTTTAGGGTCTGCAGGAAATCCATGCAGTATACATGGCACACACACATACACACACACGCAGAAAAGGAATGAGACACGCTAATCTTATGGCTTATTTACACTGCACATCATGCTATCAAAGGATTTACCCCCCACAGAGTTTAGCTTTACAGCTAAATTTCTTGCTGTTTCAAATGCAGTAATATAACCGACCTTGGTTTACATAAGTTTTGCTCTTATCACCTGTTTCCCCTGTGAGTTCAGAGACAAACATCATATTTCTAAACCCTTTCTTGCCTCCAAGTGATAAACTGAAGTGACTGGTCCCATTTGCAGAGAAGACCTCAGCTTTAGGTAAGTGTTAAGCTCTAATGATTGGCTCCAGGGATCAGAGCTGTTCAGTGCCACTTACATTCCCTTTAGTACTTTAGCATATAACTGTGTTTACTGGCATACAGTAAATCAGTGATGTGGTCCTGAGGGCTGATTGCTATGCCCAGATGATTTGTTGGAGTTTGCCTCATGATCCAATCTCTGGCATAATTGAAGAGGATGAGGAACAAAATTCATCCTTGTTTCACCCCAGTAACTACGCCAAATTCAACAGAGAGCTCTCCATATGGTCCAGCACAAGTTAGGTAATGTGTATATTATGCCATAATAGATGAAGTCTCATAGGTTTCAGTGGCTAGTTATTTTCAAAGATCTTTCATAGCAATTCATTGTGAATGGAACAGAATGCAGCAACAGGGAAAATGAAAAATAGTGCTGCAGTGCAGTTATGATAGTGATGGAAAAATCTGGGCTTGTGTGATTTTTGCAAAATAATGATGCATGCACATGTGCTTGATCTTCACCTTGGAAAAGTCTGCCATTTTTAATTCAAATTTCCTTTTGGTTAGTATAGTTAAAATATGAATAGGTAGATACTTCAAGGGTCTGTTCCCAAAGAAATGCTAAGCACCTTGAACTTCCACGGAAGTCAGTGGGAATTGAGGTCTGTCAGCATCTTGTGGGAGCAGTCTCTGAAGCAGTGACGAATGAAAGAGTTCTTAATAACTCTAGTCTAAGCACTGGCAAAGTTATTATACCAGGTATGTAGAAGTGGAGTATGTCTATGAAACAAATTCTCCTCTTGTTTACATTGGTGCAACCCCATTGACTTCAGTAGAGTTAAACCTAGGTAACTGAGAAGAGAATTGGGCCTTTTACATTGATTCTGTTGCTCTAAATTAAAGATCTTAAAAAATTCTCCTAATTTTATTTTAATGGGTTAAAGTCCCACAGACACATTTGATTATTTAATCTCAGCTGCAGCAAAAAATTATTGAAATATTTTTAAAATATCTGTCAATTATCTCTCGCCATGTTTTAATTTGTTAGACATGTGTATGGCCTGTTTAAATGAAGATCAACGGAAGACATTTGAACCATCTAAAAATACTTGATATGTGCAAAAGAGCAGAGAGAGAGAGAGGAATTCTCTAGGATAGTACAAAGGGATATAGCCAGTTATGTCTAAAGTTGGGTAGGTAAAATTGAGAAAATAAAGGCCATTTCAGAGTCTATTTGCAGCAATTGGTAAAAATACCAACCCTGTCTGACTCAAAACCAGGCAGACAAAGCCTGCCCTGAGGGGACTCCTTAGGGCATAAGTGGCAGTAACAGAAAGAAAGAAAGAAAAAGTAAATTTAACAGGATACAAAACTCAGATACAGAACCTGATCTGCAAACAATCTTAAAGTTTAGCGGTCTCCAGATCCCAGGTTTTGGTTTGGCTCTGTATACGTAGATGGCAAAATTCAGATCTGAATTCAGGTTCAGGGTTCAAACTTCCAGCAATAGAGTATGCCAGAGTGGTCCATCTAGTCTGGAGCCCTATATCCAACAGTTGACAATACCAGATGCTTCAGAAGAAGTTCCAAAAAACCCCTTCATGAACAATTTTGAAAAACCTGCCTCTAGGATGATGAGTGGAGCTGGAGGAAGATGATCAGTTTTCAGCAGTGACTTAGTTGAATATAGCATCGGAGACTCAGAAATTCAAGTCTGTTTAGCTAACAAAAAAAAACACAAAACCCTCTAGATTCTTAGCATGGAACACTGGCCACCCAGAATGCTTAATAAAGTTCTCTTTCCTGCAACTCTGCCTACCTGGTGCACCTCTTATTGCTAATAAGCCATCATCATATGGGAAGTTTCTTTCTAACCCCAGACAACTAGTAATTGGTTGGTTTATATTATGCACTTTAACCATAGCTAATGGAACTGTTGAAGGTAAGAAAGAAAGTGGTTCAGGACTATTTAGAAAAGCTGGATGAGCACAAGTCCATGGGGCCAGATGCACTGCATCCAAGGGTGCTAAAGGAGTTAGCGGATGTGATTGCAGAGCCATTGGCCATTATCTCTGAAAACTCATGGCAATCGGGGGAGGTCCCGGATGACTGGAAAAAGGCTAATGTAGTGCCCATCTTTAAAAAAAGGGAAGGAGGAGGATCCAGGGAACTACAGGCCAGTCAGCCTCACCTCAGTGCCTGGAAAAATCATGGAGCAGGTCCTCAAGGAAACAATTTTGAAGCACTTCGAGAAGAGGAAAGTGATCAGCATGGATTCACCAAGGGCAAGTCATGCCTGACTAACCTAATTGCCTTCTATGATGAGATGACTGGGTCTGTGGATGAGGGGAAAGCAGTGGTCATGTTATTCCTTGACTTTAGCAAAGCTTTTGATACGGTTTCCCTCAGTATTCTTGCCAGCAAGTTAAAGAAGCATGGGCTGGATGAATGGACTATAAGGTGGATAGAAAGCTGGGTAGATCGTTGGGCTCAACAGGTAGTGATCAATGGCTCCATGTCTAGCTGGCAGCTGATATCAAGCGAAGTGCCCCAAGGGTCGGTCCTGGGGCCAGTTTTGTTCAGTATCTTCATTAATGATCTGGAGGATGGTGTGGACTGCACCCTCAGCAAGTTTGCAGATGACACTAAACTGGGAGCATTGGTAGATACGCTGGAGAGTAGGGATAGGATACAGAGGGACCTAGACAAATTAGAGGATTGGGCCAAAAGAAATCTGATGAGGTTCAACAAGGACAAGTGCAGAGTCCTGCACTTAGGACGGAAGAATCCAATGCACTGCTACAGACTAGGGACCGAATGGCTAGGCAGCAGTTCTGCAGAAAAGGACCTAGGGGTTACAGTGGACAAGAAGCTGAATATGAGTCAACAGTGTGCCCTTGTTGCCAAGAAGGCTAACAGCATTTTGGGCTGTAAAGTAGGAGCATTGCCAGCAGATGGAGGGGTGTGATCATTCCCCTCTATTCGACATTGGTGAGGCCTCATCTGGAGTATTGTGTCCAGTTTTGGGCCCCACACTACAAGAAGGATGTGGAAAAATTGGGAAGAGTCCAGCAAGAAAAATGATTAGGGGGCTGGAGCACATGATTTATGAGAAGAGGCTGAGGGAACTGGGATTATTTAGTCTGCAGAAGAGAAGAATGAGGGGGGATTTGATAGCTGCTTTCAACTACCTGAAAGGGGGTTCCAAAGAGGATGGATCTAGATTGTTCTTGGTGGTAGCAGATGACAGAACAAGGAGTAATGGTCCAAAGTGGCAGTGGGGGAGGTTTAGGTTGGATATTAGGAAAAAAAATTTCATTCAGAGTGGTGAGCACTGGGAATGGGTTACCTACACAGCTGATGGAATCTCCTTCCTTAGAGAGTTTTAAGGTCAGGCTTGACAAAGCCCTGGTTGGGATGATTTAGTTGGGGATTGTTCCTGCTTTGAGCAGGGGGTTGGACTAGATGACCTCCTGAGGTCCCTTCCAAACCTGATATTCTATGATTAAGGTAGAGTGGATCAACACGCAGAAAATTCCAATATTTTTTAAAAGGTTTCATTTCAAGTCGGAACAAAAATTAGAAATTTCCCATGGAAAGGTAATTAAAAAAATGTTTTGGAAAAAATCAAATCAAATCATTTTTGTTTACTTATTTCTAACAGATTTCTACTCATGCTGTCCCAACTGCCATGGACTCCACTGCTAGCGTCAAAGGGCTCCCCCATTGCAGAGCAAGGAGTCTAGAGCCCTGAGAGTGACATCTCCTGTGGCAGGGAGCCTGGAAGCCTTGGGGTCCCTGACTCTGAAACATGGCAGAGCTGCCCCCAGAGGCCATGGACCCAGGAAACCAAAGCTCCTCAGCAGCCCAAATGTTTCTGTGAAACATTTTGGTTTTGACAAATCAGCATTTTCCAATGAAACACTGTTTTTGGACAATTCCTAACCAGACCTAGCTGAAAGTAGCCCTTCCCCTTGTCTACTGAGAACTAGTGTTTTACAGGAAGCATTTGTTTATGGTGTCAAGAAATTGCTTCTCAAGTCCTTGTCCCATTCTGGAATGGTTTCAAAACCATAATTATTTTTTGATTCAGATCCATCTCTCAAAATACATGTGACTAGTAAGAAAATTTCCTATGGGTCAGATCATTCTGATGTGGAATAATCTTCTAATAAAATAATAGAAACATCAGCATTTTAGATACTTAAAAAGTTGGCTAAAACAAAGCATTAGTAAAAGGTTTCCCCACCCCCACAGTACCATCTCCTATGATTCTTAGTGTATTAAGTAACCAGGTATTATACTACAATTCTGATAAATAATTAAAACTGCCTGTATTTGAGATTGTCCACAGCAAAGAAATTCATTGGTAGTCTAGTACTTGCTGTACTTTATTTATTTGGAATGATAAAAACAATAAAGGGCACCCACTCTAGGTCTGGTAGAGTGATTAACAGATTTTATAGTTCAGTGGCTGAACTGAAAAGTCTGAAAAAAAATTCAGTCTGTTTTGAACCAAAACTGATTTTTTTTACATTTCTTAATAAAAAAAACAAACCAAAAAAACATGTTTTATTCAAGTTAAACGAAATACCAGTTCAAATCAACATTTTCAAGAGAAGACAGTTCATTTCTAAATGAAATGTCAAAACAGTTTGTTTAGAAGATGTCAAAATGAACCATTTGGACTTTTTTGAACTCTTTTTCCTCATATTTTAGTCAGCCAAGACAATTCTCCAAATTCTAGGCAAATACTTGCAGTCTCCCCGAAATGATGTTTATTGAATAATTTATTATTTGCTGAAAACATTTTTGCCCAGCTCTGCAACTCTAGTTACCCCTGAGAACTTAAAAAAAAATCCTAGTCACTATAAACAGAAGAGAACCAGCGGCAGTCCCACAAAGTGTAACAGTAATATCATATATCTGCAGCTCAGATACCCCATGCCAACCTCAAGCAGAATTTCCTTTCCCAAAAGCTTCCTTAAAAGATTATTCATTCATATGTTTGTTTATTATACGCGGTTTGATGGATCATTGCTTGGCATTAGGTGAAATCCTAACACACTGACATATCCATCTTATTTGCGTGTAGGCAAGTAGCAGAAAAGTGGCCAATAATGTTTCTTTTTGCCTATAAACTAATTTTATTGTTTTACTATGGTGGAGAAAATTGCTACATTTGTCTTGGAATGAAAACTATTAAAGATAAACAGCCAATTAACAAAATAAGGAGGGTTTAAAACATTATTTTGAAGTAAATAATAGCTTACTGGGCTCAGCTGTATTAGGGAGATATTTGTTTCCTTTCCTGCTCTAAATTCCTCATGTGGAGTGCCTCACCCTAAAACCTCGTGCATTGGTTCCAGCAGGAAAAAATAGACTGGAATCTTTGGAGGGATTGAAATGATTTGCGCTCTGCTATGTTTGTTAGGTTGCAGATGTGTCAAATAGTTTGAAGGCTTGTTCAAACAAATAAAATGGGGTCAGCTGACTCAGGCTAAAGGAACTTTGTGCAAAGAATAGAATAGAATTTGACCATGAACATTCGAAGAACAAAGAACATTCAGCATACTCACCCAGCTACTTTCCAACCCAATACTTTGGTGAGGAATGCTTGGACATAACTAGTTCTTACAGGATGAAATTCACCCAACTGCAGAGGGCTATCCACCTCCTAAGTCCCATTTAAACCCTGTTTATACCCAGGCCAGTTTGGGCAGGGGGATTTAGGGGTAGGTAGAGGAGGGGCAGGGAAATGTCTAGGGGTTCTACAATTACACAATGAACTCCTTCATGTTAGGGGAGTGCAGAGGTTACTCTCCATTCTTGCAGTTCCTATTCCAGTACAAAAGATGGAATAAAAGCTGTGTAATGGGCTGAATTCTCTCCTCTACCCCCTCAGGGGGTCAGAGGATGTTAAAAAGGTGTGTGTGCAACTGTGTCCCCAAACTGCCCACTTTTAAGAGCTTCCTCCTGCCCTCACATATTGATACCTCACTCTTTTCCAGACTTTTCTGGTCCGTTACCATGGCAATTCATTGCCTCATCACAGTCCTTGTGAACTTGTTTACCATCCCAATTATAATGTTCTCAAATCCAGGCTGATTATGACAGCTCTGTGTCGCCCATCTGTGCTTGATCTGATCAGCACTTCCACCACAATACATTGGCAGGTCACCATAACTTTGCATCACACTCTCCCGCACGTTAACTAGGCTTAACTGTTCTTAACATTCTGAAATCAACTAAATTCAGCACTCCAGCGAAATTTATAATTCTCTGTTACAAGCCAGACATTTATGGATGACCACAAGGGGGCAGAGTCAGATAAAAAGGGCATTCAGAGCTCCGATGCTTTAAAAACATTTATTCACAACTTTTTAAAAAGGAATATTTTTATGATTCTTGTTCCTAGAGGTCTCAACTGAGATTGGGCTCTCCTTATGCTAGGTACTATGCAAACCCATAGTAAGAGACTATCCGTGCCCCCAGCGAGCTCACAATCTAAATAGACATGATAAGAAAAAAGAAGTATTGTATTATCACCATTTTACAGCTAGTAAAGTGAGATACAGAGAGAGCGGAAGCAACTTGTCGAAGGTCATGTAGCTATGGTAGATCTGGGGATCGAATTTAGTTCTCCCGAGACCAACGGCAGTGTCTTGGCCACAAGACCATCCTTCCTATCAGGGTATAAGAGACAAGAATCAGATGAGTGCATGTTGTGGCTATGACCATATGTCATAATGGGAGTGGCAGCAATTGTCATTGTTGCGCAACATTTTCCATTCTCACTCTTCGTTTTCAGTCACTCAGAAATGCACTCTGAGCAGAGCTGGAGCCAAAATAACTGGGCATTGAAATGTGAAACTTTGCCATGAAAACAGCCCTCACTGAGGAGAAGTGTCTTTGCTTGCTCTGGAGGAAATTGATTTTGATTTTTTCACTAAGCTTGTAAAGTGTGCAGCTAAGGAATGATACACTCAACATGCTAGAGGGGTTAAATTAGCCTTGCAGAGCAAAGTCAAGTCCAATATATTGGTGTGACTTGATTAAGACACCTGGAATTGGAAGAAGTGAGACTGCAATCTTGTAAGGTGTAAAAGGGGTTAGGAAGGCTGCTATGGGATTCTCACATGTGTGAGGACTACTTGTAGGGATAGGGGTGGCAAGACTGGACATATATTAAGTGACTCTGACATATTATTCCCACATTTTTTTCAAGCAGGAGTCTGTCTGTCAATCTGCCCAGAAGGACAATTTTTTAGAAAGTTTTTTCAGCATCTGAAAATGGGTTATAATCAAAGTCCTGACATAACATTAATAACTATAGCAGGTGAGACCAAGCTCCTGCTCGGATTTAGTGTGTACTCTCTTTCCTCTACATACAGTTCAGGCGTGCTGACCTGATATTAGCAGATCGTAATTGTTTGCAATGTTCAGATTGGACCAAGGAAATTGATTTTACACTGCTTGAACTTCAGAAGTAAAAGTATTCCAAAGGGATGCTTGAGAAGTTTAGCATTCTGTCTTGGGAACAGTATTCAGGGTTGTCAAGATTAGCAGTCTGCATGTTAAAGACCATTCGGGCCCGATTCTGTGTTGAACCTTTTGCTTTGTGAAAAGCCAGTAGAGTGCACCAAAGATAAATTTGGCCTACTGGTTTCAGATTTGAAGCTTGCAAAATATTTAAAACAAACAGAAAAAAGTATCAGCACTTTTTCCCTTTAGTTACGAACACAAAGAGGGTCCCATTTTGCTGAAAAATTTGCCAGTTTTCGCCTTTTCCTCCCCTTGAAAATAGGCCTCTTGTCTAGTGAAAATTAGTTTTGGTGCAAAATGGGACCATTCCAAATGATACTGGACATTGTATTTTCAGATTTTAAATTTTGAATTAGCCATTTTGTTGAATGGTACAGAAAAACTAAATCTGAAGCACACAATGTCACCCATAACAAAATGACAATTTTAATGGAAACAATTAAATGAAAAACATTCACCACTTTCTCACTGTTCTAATGCAGATTCACCCGCTCCACTGTATGTTCCTTAAAAAAAATATTGTCTGGACCTTCAGATACATAGCAAGCTCAATATATTTAATTTACCAAAAAGAAGGTTAAGAGGAGACTTGATTACAGTATATAAATAGCTACTGGGAAGAAGATTTCTTAGAGGTGAGTGTTCTTTAATCTATCAGAAAAAGGCATAACAAGATCCAGTGGTTGAAATCCAATGGTTGGAAGCTGAAGCCAGATAAATTCAGGCTAGAGATAAGACAGAACTTTTTTTACAGTATTTCAGCATTGGAACAGCTAACCTGGGGATGTGCTCAATTAAAAAGATTGGGACTGTTCAGCTTGGAAAAGAATGACTAAGATGGGTTATGAGAGAGGGCTATAAAATCACGAATGATGTGGAGAAAGTGAATAAGGAAATGTTATTAACCCCTTCACATAACACAAGAACCAGAGGTCACCCAATGAAATGAATAGGCAGCAGGTATAAAACAAATATCAGGAAGTACTTCCTCACTCATTGCACAGTCAACCTGTGGAACTTGTTGCCAGGGGATGTTGTGAAGGCCAAAATTATAACCGGGTTCAAAAAAGAATTAGATAAGTTCATGGGGGATACGTCTATCAACGGCTATTAGCCTAGATAGTCAGGGATGCAACCCATTGCTCTGGGTGTCCCTAAGGCTCTGGCTGCCTGATGCTTGGACTGGCTGACAGGTGATGGATCACTATAGAATTACCATTCTGTTCATTCCCTCTGAAGATCTGGCACTGGCCACTGTTGGAAGACAGAATACTGGGCTAGATGGACCATTGGTCTGACCCAATATGACCATTATCTTCAGCAATTGAAGACTTTAAATCAAGATTGGATCTCTTTCTAAAACAGATGCTCTGGCTCAAGTCATGGTCTTGATGCAGGAATTACTGGGTGAAGTTCTTTGGGCTGTGCTATGCAGGAGGTCAGACAAGGTTATCATAATGGTCCCTTGTGGCTTTAAAATCTATGAATCTATCTGAGAAAAAAATATGTGCTGGAGTCACTAGTGCCAGTTTCTGACACAGTGATATGTGCAATTTTTTCAGAGTGGAGTTTTCCAAGTAACTTAGTGTTCTGAATGAGTTCATTATGAAACACTGAATGAGTGTTGTTCACTTTCACTCTGAGCAAAGAACAATTCTGATAATCTCTATCCTCATTCAGCTTCTCCCTTCACTCCAAACACTTGATCATCACACTGAACACTCATTCCACTGGAGTCTTCCTGTTCAAAGACAAAGCAAATTCTAATCAGTGTCACCACGTGTTGAGCAAGAATTCTGGTTATTTTAAAAGTTTAGCACTTTAGCGGATTCAATTAAAAACTAGGACATTGTAGATGTTCCAAATGAAGTTCCTGGGAAACTGGGAGGCCCTATGAAAAACCAGAACTGTATGAGGGAAAAAATGGAACTCATGGTTACTGTTTCCGAATGCCAAAATGCTCCATGTATACACCGGGAAGGCTAAGTAAGCCCAAACACACAAGCTGCGTACATGGATGCTTTGGAATGTAGCACCTTATTGAGGAATAGATATACTGCTTTCTGTGCACTTCTATTTGAAATGCAAAGAGCAATGTTCTCTAGTTTTCCATACATGAAATCTAAAAACCATTATAATATAGCCTAAGTTCATGCAGTACCCTCAGGCTTCTTAGCTCTATGCCGAAGCAACTTGGCTATTTATGATCAAAGCTCTAATTGCAATCCCAGCAGCAATTTCATTCCTGGGGTGGACTGCAGCCCTGAGGAAGGGAAGCTGCACCACCCCAGGAGCAGCACCAGGAGGCACTGTGCCCCAAAGATGACCCTCTGAGGCATAATTCCTTCCATGCTCCCTCTTCCTCCAGTAAGGATGGGGATAGCAACTTGCTGTTGACCTATATGCCAGCAATGAATTACACCACTTCCTGCAGCAGCCTAGCTCTTGTGGTAGGGAAGGCAAAATACCAAGGCTCTGCCCATTTCTTGCCCTATGCATTTACCCAGGGTCCAGCCTCCTACAGGGGTGTACGGGAGGATTCTTACTCTTCCTTATTCCTCAATATGGGAATGTGGTCGAAGTCGAAATTGCATTCTTGTGTATAAAAGAAAATGGTGGTGGCTTAGGCAGCTTGAAATTTCATATATTTAAATTAAAAACAGTTTTGCATTGACATGTAGCATTTGTATTATTTTACTCACAACTGGATACATAAATTCTGATTTCTGAATTAAGCTTTGAACAAGTGTACCTTTTCCTGGTTTAACACAGCCATCGCTACTTGAGTCCATGATTAAAATATTTGACTCACGAAACAAACCTAGACTTCAGTGGAGGTAGGAGCTATGCCTGATGAGTGTTATAGCATTGAAGCAGAGAGCAGTGGACTAGATTCAGTTCTTTTTCAGAGGGAACTGTGGCACTTTTTGAATCATCAAGCACCACTCCCTCCAGGACCACTGGTTTTCCTTGGAAGTCTCACATCCAAGTATCATGCTCAACCTTATTTAGCAGGTGAGAGCTGACATGATCACAGCACAAGGTGTGATGGCTGTAGGCATCACATGGTGCCAGATCTAGTCTTGTTTATATTTCTGTCCACACCATTCCAAATCTGAAAGGGAACATTCATTTACTCTTCCAGTATAAACATCGACAGAGATTATAGGCTTGAATAGGATTGAAAGTCCATTTTTCATTTTTTTTCTCCTCATTTGCATCCCATTTTTGCTTCCCTGATTCCAATGTTCATATTTGGAAACAGCCACTGAGAGACTGAGTGGCAGCAAAGGACAGTAGCTACTTAATGAGCTGAAAGCATTGATACTCAACAAGCCAAGTCATAGCCTATGAGTTGTATCACTAGCACCCTTCCACTGCCCATGATCAGACTGCTTTTTCTCACACTGGACAGTGAACCTTTCCATCCCTTTCTGCAGCTGCTTTTCCTGCATGGCTGCGCAATACAAAGCCATGTGGCCACATGGACTTGGTTCTTTTTCAATCTATTTTTGCGACACTATAAAAATGATGGGTTTGGGGGTGGGTGGATTTTTTTCCAGAACTGCTTTCTGTTTTAGTTTTTCATTAAATCCTAAACTTAATTTCAGATATGCCTGTGGCAGAAAATTTTAGTGAAATGTCGCTTTTCCTGCCAGAATAGTTTTACCCTACTTTGCTTTCTAATCCCAGGAAGCTTTATACTAAGCTGAGAAACATCTTTGGCTTAGTTTGGACAGACATAGCTGGAAAGAGAACACAGAATGCCTGTTTTTAAAAATAGACATATCTGTACTTCCAGAGATAGGTTCCGATCCCCTACCTCATGTGGAGTGGCACCTTATGTCACAAATAGTCCTGTTGACTGTCACCACCAGAACAGACAGGAGAGAGCAGGGTGTGCGTTCATCTAAGAGGAGGGATTATGACTTGGCCTGGCCTTTGCATGGACAGGACAGAATGACAGGGAAGAATCCTTGTTCCCCATCCATCTCACACATCCACACAGGGATGGGGCACATGAAAACCTTGGTGAGAGGACAGGGAAGATCTGGGTAATATATGAAAGACATTTCCCTTTATTAAGTCATTGTCCACAAGAAACAACACATTGCCATGGTTTTAGTTATCAGGGTGTGTCTGTGGTGGTGGTGGGGGGGAGCACAGTGAGGAAGAGGGAAAGGGAGAGAGAGTGCAAATTTTGTGCAGAGTGGACAGCACATTTCAATATGAGCCACAATTAATACACCATACCAAGGCCGTCTGTATCTTTATGAGCAAAGATTATATTCAGCTGCTTCTTTATATGCAAACCTCATCTTCATGATGGTGGGTGGGGCTGGCTCCATTTAAAATGTCATAGGCTGGTTTAAACATTTTTCATTCTTTATTGAATTCTACAGAACTTTCACATAAGAGATTGCTTTAATCTACATATCGCTAATGATGGGCCTGAAATTAATCACCTGTCCACTACAGGAGCAGAAATGTGCTTGTTTTAACAGCTCTAGAGTATAAACATTGTCGTTTCTAGCAAGCTTCTTCCCCAACCCCAAAATATCTTCCCCCTGCCAAATAACTCAGTTAATCCTGCCCCCAGCCATTCTACCCAACTATATCAATTCTTCCCCTGCAAATAACTTCTTCCCCCACTAAATCAAATATCTCTGCCTTCCAAAATCAATTCCACCTTGGTCAATTCAATCCATTCTTCCCACCAATCAATTGCCCCTCCACCAGGGCCGGCTCCAGTTTTTTTGCCACCCCAAGTGGCTAAGAAAAAAAATAGGAAAAAAAAAAAGAAAAACCCAAAGTGCCTCCAAAGAGGAAGTGAGGCACTGAAGAACCCACCGCTGAATTGCTGCCGAAGATCCGGATGCGCTGCCCCAACAACGGACGGAGTGCTGCCCCTTTCTATTGGCCGCCCCAGGCACCTGCTTCTTTCGCTGGTGCCTGGAGTTGGCCCTGCCCTCCACAAAACAGTCCATCTGACACCCTATAATCTATTTCTTGCACCATCTATGCAGGATCCCTTACTGATTTTTCTGCTTCTGCCTCCATTGCTCCTGCTGTCCTGATCTCTTGATCTCCCAGCTCCTCCTCCAGCTGGGCCCTGATCTCTGCTCTGCTCCCCATTTCCCCCCTGCCCTTTATTAAAAGAGCAGTAGCTCAGGGGCCGCACTGCTCCTAACAGCTCCTTCCCTCCTCTATAAAGAGCAGCAGCGCTTGGGTTGCTTAGCTCCTTAAGTGGCAGCAGAACAGGCCCCTTTGCACCTCCCCATGTGAACAAAGAATCAGGTCCTAAGCCTGCCTGAAAGAATAAGTTGTTCATTATAAAATGAATGTCAAGCTCTATTCTATTTTGTAGAGGTTCCTGTACCACCATCACTGTAGTATCTGAGCTTCTTTCAATGGTGCATTAGCAACATGACTCACATCTGCCACTGGCACCTGATTTACACCAGTATAAGAGACAGGAGAATTAGATCCTGGTCTGAGTCCTAAGCTTCTAACACAACCTGATACCAAGCAAGTTTCACATGGTTGCGGGCTTCGTTATGAACACTGGACATGGCTCTGCCTTAGACAGACGTACCAAATGAGACGTCTTCCTTGTTGTGTATTTGTTTCAGTCCCAGCCCCAATGAGTTGTTTTTTTAAAGCCCAGTTAAGTTACTTTGGTTGATTTTTTTAAACACACAAGTTCTATTAATTTATGATAGGACACATGCTTGTATTCCTCTCAAGGACACAGCTGGTCCTCGAGTTCAACTCCCACTCCCTGTCCTCTTTATCTTTATCCAATTCCTTTGTTTCTTTCCTCTCTTCTGACTCAGTGGCACAAGATGGCTTGAATACTAATCCCCCTCTCAGTGAAGTATTTTTTCTCTTTTAATCTACCAGGTCATATCTTAACAGATCTCTACTCATCACTATTACCATTCCCAACTCAACCAGCAGTAATGAGAAATCAAATCACAGCTGTTAGAGAGATGTAGGCGCTCTGGGGCTGTTCTCACAGCTACAGTTGAAGACAACTTCATCCCTTACCCCTGGTTTCAGCTGTATTAGTTAACATACTCTCACACTGCCATGCTGGACTGCTCCTGGCAATGCCTTGTCACTGTGGGTATAGTTATGTTAGCCCATGTAGCAGAGCAATGACTGCAAATCATCTGACTGATTTACTCCTGTATATGAGCATCTCCGGCTAACTCTGCAGCACTTTATGACATCTGGCAAGTATAACAAATTCCTTCTAGCTCAGCTTGTGGAGCTGGACCTTTTGCTGCCTTGAACACAGCTCTGGCTATTTGATTACCTAGCTGTTTGATTACCTTATGCCCTTATGCAAATCTTGCCAATGTCTCCATCTTTTCAGTAATTTCTTAACTCTCTGGATTCTGTGAGCTGTTGCCCCTGGATTTCAGATACATTTTTCACAGTGTACAGCTTTGCATGCAATAGTCTTTTGACTTTAAGCACAGGGATGGATTTTGCATGTTACAGACAGAGAACAGTCATACAGCGTTAATTTTAAACTCTCAAAACTATTGAAGGTGGAGTGGGAAAGGTGAGTCTGAAAAATTCTGTCTCATTATTGTCAAGTGAGACAACTTCAGGTCTCAGATGCATCAGGGTAAACCTAGTGTAAATTCAGTGACTCTAGTGGAATTGCTCTGGATTTACACTGGTGAGAGAGCAGAATTTGCCTCAGTGCCCGCAAAACTTATGCAGGGTGCTAAACTGCCAATAGTGAGAACCTCTGCCATTTCAAGCCATTTATACTGTGTACTGGGAAGTGGGTTCTGAGCTGGATTAGTGCTTTGGTCTTGCTTAGGCAAGATGACACCAGATAGATACTACTCTTCTAGTCCTTATGCAGGGAAGACTCTTTTAATTCTGTGAGAGTTTTGCATATGTAAGAAATATGGGACCAAGAGACATGCCTTCTTTGAAAACAGCAGTTTTTCTAAGGCAAATCGTACTACCTTCACAGAATCCATGCTGGGCTAGCATTACATACCCTGGTGACTTAGATGATATCTGGAAATGCAGGGAGTGTGAGAAGGAGAAAGATGCCCTTCAAGTGGCGGACTACTACCGTTCCCAATACCCTGACCTGAAGAAGAGCACTGTGTAAGCTTGAAAGCTTGTCCCTCTCTCCAACAGAACTTGGTCCAACAAAAGATATTACCTCACCCATCTTGTCTCCCAAATACCATGGAGAGCCATATTGTTAGTGCTTCAGGAAACTTGGCTGAAGTTAAAGTATTGTAATAAATCCACGGAGACCTAGAACTTAATAGTTGTGCCTCTTCTACCTGGCCACATGGAGTAGTGATGAATAGAACCCACATCCATGTGCTTTGAAAGCACAGACAGCTACTCAAGACTCTTTCTAAGCCTCTAGCACAGACATGGGCAAACTATGGCCTGTAGGCCACATCCGGCCCACGGGACCGATCTCCCTGGCCCCTGAGTTCCTGGCTGGGGAGGCTAGTCCCCCGGCCCCTGCTGTTCCCCCGCAGCCTCAGCTCACTGTATCACCGGCATAATGCTTGGGCAGCGAGCTCCTGGGGCAGCGCAGTTGCAGAGCCCAGCCTGAACCGGTGCTCTGTGCTGCACGGTGTGTGACTGGCTCCAGCTGGGTGGGGAGGCTGCTTGTCGTGGTGCAGTCACGCCATCAGCCACCAGTGCTCCAGACAGCATGGTAAGGGGGCAGGGGGGTTGGATAGAGGGCAGGGGAGTTTGTGGGGTGGTCAGCGGGCAGGGAACCGGGGGGTTGAATGCGGGCCGGGGTTCCGGGGAAGGTCAGGGAGAAGGGGTGGTTGGATGGGGCAGCAGTCCTGGGGGGGATAGTCAGGAAGGAGGGGGTGGATGGGGTGACGGGAGGCAGTCAGGGGCGGGATTCCGGGGACCATCAGGGAGAAGGGGTGGTTGGATGAGGCAGGGGTCCTGGGGTGGCAGTCAGGAAGGAGAGGGGGTTGGATGGGGCAGCGGGGGCAGTTGGGGCAGGGGTCCGGAGTCAGTCAGGGGACAGGGAGCACGGGGTGGATGGGGCAGGGGTTCCAGGGGGCCGTCAGGAATGAGAGGAGGGGTAGGATGGGTCCATGGGGGCAGTCAGGGGTGGGGTTCCAGGGACGGTCAGGGGACAGGGAGAAGGAGTGGTTGGATGGGGCAGGAGTCCAGAGGGGCAATCAGGAAGGAGAGGGGTTGTTGGATGGAGTGGTGGGGGGGCAGTTAGGGACAGGGTGTCCGGGGGCGGTCAGGAAGGAGTGTGGGTTGGATGGGGCAGCGGGGGGCAATTGGGAAAGGGGGTTCTGGGAGTGGTCAGGGGACAGGGAGAAGGGGGCAGATGGGGCAGGAGTCCCGGGGGGCCGTCCGGGGTGAGAAGCAGGGGGAGGGTCGGATAGGGGGCGGGGTCCGGGCCATGCCTGCCTGTTTGCGGAGGCACGGCCTCCCCTAACCAGCCTGCCATACAATTTCTGAAACCCAATGCAGCCCTCAGGCCAAAAAGTTTGCCCGCCCCTGCTCTAGCAACATAAGGCATTTGACCTGTAAACGGACATTCGAACAGTTCTCAATCCATCCAGGAGAGGGCAGTGGTGCACATGGACATACCAGGCCAAATCCAGACCGCCAGATACTTTTGAACCTCGAAATCTTTTTATTTACTTATTATCATTATTGTTATAGTGGTGTGAAAAATGTTTATCTGGAGTCTGGATCTGAACTATATCTTGACCAAGAAATTTGGACCTTGACAAAAAATAATTGACTACCCCATACTGGGTCATTGCATGCTATCCAAGGGCTTGTCTGCAAGGTGCCTTAGTCTGTGCTTGCTGGGGTGTGAATTCTGTGGTGCATGAGCATGTTGCGCACTAGCTGGCTCATAGGGACGCTGCTGGCATGAACTAAAAGTTCCCTGGGTACAGAAACATATGACGGAGGGAACTAACCAAAACTGCCAACTCCAAATTTTTTACTTTTCAAAGCACTTTTGTGACGGCTTTGAATATACAGTTTAGAATTTGCTTTCAGGTATAAAACCTGGCATTCTCAAACCTTTGCATTAATAATGATTAAGTACTTAAATGTTCCCTGAAAGTGAACAGGAAAGGAACATAAATATAAGCAAATCAAAATTTGCTTTCAAGCTTGAATGCACGTCTGTGGAAAACCAGGGTGACTTTTTGTGCAGCTCAAGCTGGCACTTCAATGCATACCCTGGCCATGCAGAACTCCACAGGCAAGCCAGTTCTACAAGTACAGCAGCAGAGAAGAACACCTCAAGATATGGCTAATGTACTTTTGAAGGAAGTTAAAAAAAATCTTTCCAGAAAGAAATAAGGGTTGGTCATTTGCTATCAAACCCCTAATTGTTGGCATACACTTGTAAGCAGGGTCTGACTGAGCTCTCCCTGGACCGCTAGCTGGGGAGGAGAAAAGGCTTCAGGACCAGACTGTATTTACATGAAAGCACCCACTCTGCCGAAGTATCCAGCAGACAGTGCTGTGTTGCCAAAGTGATCAACTTTGGCTGGTGTTACAAATCACTTTAGTGCAGATGAGAAGCGCGGTAAAGAAAGTAACTGAAATACTTCCCTGATAGATTGTATTTTCCAATTGGACAACCTACTCTAATTTTCAATTACTGAGGGACAATCTCCACTCTGATATATTTTGCTTTCCACAACCAAATCTCTGTACCACTTCTCATGAGTGGTGTACCTGAATACTTGGATGCTAATATCTAAACTGTATTCTTAAATTTATTCACCTAAATGTGGGTTATTGCTGATTATGTACTATAGGTATCATATGACTTTTAAAAACAAACCTTGTATTTGTGGATAATCTAAGTGCTATACCCAGATGTACAGACACTTTTCTCAACCTGTGTAGTATATAATTTTAACATTAGCTTTCATAACATTTTTAAATTTGAATGCAGTGGTAATGAAATTTTATCCTTATGGTAAGAGTAAAGAGCAGCAGAACTGTGCTTAGCCTGTCCTGATTGAGAGGATCACCCTCAACTAAGCCAAACTCGGATGCCAAACCTCTGTGAAAAGAGAGGGGGTGGGGGCAGGTGTCCCTGGTAAGAGGTGTGGGCTCTAACTAAGCGTCCTAGGCATGCTTTAACCTGCCCCTCCTCACTGTCCATATATACAGCCAATTAAGGCTTCATTCGGAGTCTTTTGTTATGTGATCACTAGAGCACAACTCACTTGTTGAGGGACAGCATTTCTGCCAAGCCTGCTTCAGCAATGAAGTTCCCCCATTAAAAGCTGAAAATCACTGAGAGCTGGGTGAAATATCAAGAGAAGGACCGGCAGAGGTCATAGTAGAGAAGCAGGTGAACATAAGAATGGTCATACTCGGTCAGACCAATGGCCCATTTAGCCCAGTATCCTGTTTTCCGACAGTGGCCAATGCCAGGTGCTTCAGAGGGAATGAACAGAACAGGAAATCATCAAGTGATCCATCCCGTCGCCCATTCCCAGCTTCTGGCAAACAGAGGTTAGGGACACTTCAGAGCATGGTTTTGCATCCGTGCCAATCCTGGCTAATAGCCACTAATGGACCTATCCTCCATGAACGTATCTAGTTCTTTATTGAACCCTGTTATAGTCTTGGCTTTCTCAATATCCTCTGGCAAAGAGTTCCACAAGTTGAGTATGCATTGTGTGAAGAACTACTTCCTTTTGTTTGTTTTAAACTACTTCCTATAACAAACAAAAGGAAGTAGTTCTTCACACAATGCATAGTTAATTTCATTTGGCGACCCCTAGTTCTTGTTTCTTGTGTTATGAGAAGGAGTAAACAACATTTCCTTATTTACTTTCTCCACACCAGTCATGGTTTTTATAGACCTCTATCATATCCCCCTTAGTCGTTTCTTTTCTAAACTGAAAATTCCCAATCTTATTAGTCTTTCCTCATGTGGAAGCTCTTTCATACCCCTAATCATTTTTGTTGCCCTTTTCTGAACCTTTTCCAATTCCAATATATCTTTTTTGAGATGGAGCGACCAGATCTGCATAGAGTATTCAAAATGTGGGCATACTGTGGATTTATATAGAGGCAATATGATATTTTCTGTCCTATTATCTAACCCTTTCCTAATGATTCCCAACATTCTGTTCTCTTTTTGACTGCCCCTGCACACTGAGTGGATGTTTTCAGAGAACTATCCACAATGCCTCCAAGATCCACTGGAAGTGGCAGCAGAAGGCACATCAGTGATGGCTGGCAGGGTGGTCAAAGAAACAGTGAGCAGCTGGTGGGGCACCAGCAGAGTGGTGTTGCCAGAGCAAGTGCTCAGACAGTGGAGCAAGCAAGATGCCCCCCCCCCGGGTGGAAGGTGAATTCACACAGATGCACCTCTGAATTCTGGGTCTTCACTGACCAAGGACAACAACTGTGAGTGGGGAGGGAGAAGAAAAGGGCACACTAAAGGAACTTCTGGTTGTTGAACTCAAGAACCTGAGAAGAACAATGCAAAGTGCAATGGGGGGGGGCGCCTACTCTACTCACATGTGTATGTGAATCCTGCTGCTTGCAGCTTTTCCAAAATTAATGCTGGGTGCTCCTCCTCCCATTAAAAGGATATTTTTTTTTTTCTATTCTGTTCTGTGGGAGAGGGGAAGTATTTGCTTCTTAGAAAGGCCTAGGGGGTGGTGTGTCATTTTCCTAGGTTACTGGGTGGGGGCTCGAGCCAGTTCTGTGTTGTCTTGCTGAAAAGGAACCCCTAGATATTGAACCACTCTACCTGCAGAAGGGATTACACACTAAAAAAAAAAATCATATTTTTAAAAAAAAAGAAACAGAGTGCTGTGTGCCACACAAGTACTGTTTTTTTTTTGCTGATACAGACTAACACGGCTGCTACTCTGAAACCTATCATTATTTCTACAGTTAATGGCAGTTTTCCTTTAGATTAAACAGTACCTGTTTCTGGATCTAAAGATCATGGGTTCTGTCTCCAGTGCTGTATGTTTGTATTATTAACACCTGTGTTTATACGGAAGCAGATTAATTATGCCTCTTTTATTTTAGTTTTGAACATTTAGCTCTTCAAAACAGAGACAGTCTTTTTGTTATATGAGTATACATACTTTGCACAATGGGACCCTGATTCTTGGGGCCTCTAGCTCCATGAACATTGAAATGATTTGTAGTGAACATCTGCTCCCAAGAGACACAGGGGCAAAGGGGACAGTTTTGGTTTTGCAAAACCTGGCTAGCATTATTCAATTATTTATCTCTTTTTAGTGTCTGCACACCAAGGGGTCAGATATTCATATCACCACAAAAAATGCTCAGACAAATCTACAAGGCCACATCCTCAGCTGGCGTAAACTGGTGTAGATCCATTGACTTCAGATTTCCACCAGCTGATCTGGCCTCAAATGGTTATTGTTTCCATTCCTCAAATTAAATTCCAAATACTTTTGAGGCACTCATGAACAAGTCAGTCATTCGCTAAAATCAGTCTCACAAATATATCTGTTTAATTACATTTTCTGTAGTATTCACCCTTTTTGGTGAGTTTATTACGATCAGAGTACAACTCCATTTATAGATTAGCAGCTGTTGCTATTTTAAAAAGTGGGTGAAATCTGCATTTGCTTATAGAAATTTTTTGAGAGGTATGTTTAAATTAATCTCAACAAGATGATGATAACTCAACAGAAGAGACGTGAAACAATAGCTGGTGCAACTAAATGTAGCAGAGATGTGTAGAGAAATGAAAGCTTTCCATTTTCAGGGTAAACATTATTCTAGAAATTATGGGTGCTTAGTCACTATTATGACACCTATCTAAATTCAGGAAGAACAAAATTTTCATATCCACATTAAACAAGAATGAAAATCAGATACCAGAACCAGTCACTCAAATGTTACGATGATGAAGACCATATAAGTAGACAGATATATTCCATTTACTTATTGGATAATGAATGACAGCTCTCAAATATTAGAATACAGATCCCTTTATATCTTACCCAACTTTAAAAACCAGATTTGCAATGACAAGTTGGAAGAAATGATGAAATTCACAAATTGACAGTAATTTCTATGTTTTCCCACAGACAGTGAACATGATTATTTTGCACTGCACCAATCTGAGTTCTGGAACCTTTCCTCTGATTAGTTAAGAACTATAGTAAGAGGGTAAGAAGAGTTTGAGGAAGGCTAGTGTGTTTTCAGGAATGTCAGAGAGGTGGGGTGGACATTGTTATTGAACTATCTCACTGTGTTTTTGTTAGCTTGTTTTTTGTATTTTTTTACACATAAACATTAAAGGAAAATAAAAATATTCTTGTTGTTGAGATAAAAAAAGAACAATTTTATCTATATATACATACCAGGTGCTTTTATGGTTCCCATTACCATAGTATCTGAGCACCTCACAATTGTTATTTATACTCACAACATCCCTCTGAGGTTGTGAAGTGTTATTATCCCTATCTAACAGATAGGAGAACTGAGATACAGAGATGTTAAGTGACTTGCCAAAGGTCATACAGGAAATCTGTGGCAGAGTAGGGAATTGAATCCAGGACACCAGCTAATGTGCTAACCACTGGACTGGTGGTTCTCAACCCTTTTTTTTCCCCCATGGACCACTTGAAAATTGGTGAAAGCTTCGGCAGACCACTTAATGATCTTTCCAAATGTTGTTTGTACCATTAGCTAACTTAGGATAAAAGTGCTATATAAACAAAAATTAACATTTTTTGTTCTACAAATAAAAGCACACAACTCCTATTTTAATATCAGTAGTCTTACCTTTCTAATGCAATGGATGTGCCTTTTCTTCCCCACCGCAGCAGCCCCTGAGCTGAGCCTGGGAAGAAAGGGGGGGGTGTTTCTCCCCCACTGCAGCAGCCACAACGCTGAGGCTGGGAAGCAGGGCTGTCTCTCCCCAGCAGCCACAGCCCTGGAGCAGGGGAAAGTTGCCTCTTTCTCCAGCCTCCGCAGCCCTGCACATCCCAAATGCCCCCCACCTCCTCTTCTCACCCCACTGCCCCCTCCCACCTACCTCCTATTCCCCCCCCCCAACTCCACCACCTCACCTATGCTTCTTCTCCAGGGTCCAGGCACCTTATTAGTGGCACCACACCTGCACAGCTCCACTAATTAGGTGGGTGGCCCTTCGTTCTCTTGTGTGTGGCCGCCCAGGTGAGCACCTTAGAGGGAACTATCTGCGGACCACTTGAATGGAGCTCGCAGAACACAGTTTGAAAACCTCTGCACTAGACCATCTTTCCTCTTTGTTTTCAAACTGCGTTCCCTTCACCTGAAATGTTTTTAACCCTGAGAAAATAAATCTCACTGAGGGTGATTTTTTTTTAAAGGATGGTATTTAAGCAATGGCATTTCTGTGAGTTAGGGGGTCATATTGACTGGCCCGTTAGAGGACTTTGCCAACACAAATTCTTACCTGATTCTAATTACTTTAAGGGTATATATTTCATTACTGAAAACCATAAAGGGGAGGAATTGCACAGGGTGATCCAACAGGGAATAACTAGAGCTAATAGGATCACATTAATTATAGAAACAGTTTACCAAGGGCAGTGGGAAAAGCTCTATCCCATCACTTGTGGTCTTTTAAGAATGAAAGTCATTCTGAAAGTTCTGCTCTAGATCAGGGGTTCTCAAACTTCATTGCACCACGACTCCCTCCTGACAACGTAAGTCTAGAGCGGGGACCGAAGCCTGAGCCCACCCAAGCCCCACCACCCTGGGTGGGAGGGAAGTCAAAGGCAAAGCCTGAGCCCCACCACCCCTGGCAGGGGGGGTCAAGGCTCAGGCCCAAGGGCTTCAGCCGCAGGCAAGGGGCCTGTAACCTGAGCCTGGCCACCCAGGGCTGAAGCCCTCAGATTTCAGCTTTGGCCCCGGGCCCCAGCAAGTCTAGCGCCAGCCCTGGCAACCACAGTAAAATAGGGTCATGACCCACTATGTGTTCCCAACCCACAGTTTGAGAACCCCTGCTCTAGTGCATAGATATTGCGAACTTCTCTTCTAGGAAATTGCTGCGTAAAATTCTGTGACCTGTGTTATGGAGACGATTAGAGCAGATGATCATAACAGTCACTTTTGGCCTTAAAATCAATGAATCTATGAACGCATTTTTGAAGACAGTGGGCCAAATTCTACCCTCAGACACACAAATAAAACTCCTCGTGGCTTTGGGCTTAAGTCCAATCCCTCCAACTCTTCTGCTCAGCTTGGCCCATACAGTCCTAACTCTGGATTTAGAAGCCTAACTTTAAGCTCCAGTTTTTTAAAATATTTTCCATACAATTTTCGGACTACAGCATCTGGGGCCAGATGCTCAGCAGGTGTAGATAGGGTTAGCGCCACTGAAATCAATGGAAGAATGCTGATTTAGGCCAGCTGATGGTCTAGCTCAATGCATATAAATACAGAAAAATAGAAGGGGCAACACCAGAGATACTTACATATCGTGGTTCATCACTGCCACAGAGAAACTTTTGCAATTTACCCAGGATTTGAAATTTTTTGAACAAAATCCAAGTGAAACAGCAGGAGCACCTTGCTTCAGCTGGGAAACCTGGGGAATTGAAATATAAAAAAGATGTAGTAGGGTCAGATCTGGTATATATCAGATCCAATAAATGAAAGGAGATGTGCCAATTTACACCAGCTGAGGATCTGGCCCTACAGTCCAACTGTGGAGGAGACGGTAATTAGTGTTGGTGGCATGATTAAAACGAACCAGAAGTGGGTGAAGGTGAAAGTTTGGGGAGTGCTCCTAGGGGAAAAGGCCGACATTTTTGCAGATCAGATTTCCACAGACTGCGGGGAATGTTAACATTCATGCCTCAGACAGTTAACTGTGGTGGTGTTTTCAGGAACTGGATAAAATCCACCAGGTGAAAATAACTGCCAAGTGCAAGTCTGAATGGTATTCAGACTATAAGTGCTTTCAACACAGAATGTGAAAGAACAATGAACATACACTCTGTGGCTTGAACAGGGTTATAAAATGGACACAGGCCTGTATTGTTTTGGAAAAGGCACACGACAACTTAGTACAAAAGACGAAGGACCCTGTCACTATGGAGGGACAAACAAGTGATGGACAGATGCTCATTTTTAATTTGTACCTATTTTCTATAGAAAATCATATTAAGCTCATTGCACTGAGCAGTATGCAAATCCCTAATTCTCTGACTATCTTAACACAGCCGGTTTGCCAGTAAAATACACAAACTCAAGAAACAGTTGCATGGACATGGAATCCTCTCCATTGATTGGCTGGAAAAAAAATGGTTGCTGCCTGCAAAATAAAATCCAACTCCATTGCAAAGCTAGTTTGCTTGGTTGACTGTTCTCATGCTCATTTCAAGTAGAAATCAGAAAGGATGGCTTAAACAAGACCCATTTGTTCATTCTAAAATAAGTATTTGGGTGATGAGTCAGTTCCATCCTTTCTGTGTAAAAAAAAGACATTTCCAGAGGATTTTGCAGCATGGCTTGCTAACATAAAGTCTGCCTATCGTGGATTCTGTTAAAGGCTACACATTAAAAGGATTGTGGTTTACAGCTTCGGAAATGTGTTAGAATGAATTGCCTGCTGTGAACACAGGGAAAGACTGGTGATTGACCAACACTGAGATTGACCAATATCCACAGCTGATTTACAAAGAAGATGACCTTGAGGAAGTGATTATGTAGTTGGATATAGTAAGCAAAGGACAGGGCACATAGACCAGCAGATAATCAAGCAAAGAAGCAGATTCAGTGACCAATAGACAGGACATCTGCATTCTGATGCTTACACATGCTACAGTTTCATTGCAATGAACAGTAATCAGCTAACCTTGTCAGAAGTTATGATGAAGGGAGGTTGTAGAGAGGGATCAGGTTTAGAGAGAATAAAAGGACCAGAACATGTGTAGACATGATAGAGACAAGATGGGTGGGGTAATATCTTTTATTGGACCAACTTCTATTGGTGAAAGAGACGAGCTTTCAGACTAAATAGAGCTCTTCTTCAGGTCATGTTGTCCAGTTTGTTGAAAGGACTTCACACTGCTCAGCTGAGGACTTCTGATCTCTAGTGCAATTCTTTCCTGGAACAGCAGAAGGTCATGCATGATCTAAAATCCTAGCCAAAACAGTTAGCTAGGATTTTAGATCATGCATGACCTTCTGTTGTTCCAGGAGTCTTGTTTAAAACAAGACGTGGGTGAGAACCAAAACCCCAGATCCAGATATCCACAACCTTTGCAGAGGTCCAAACCCAACCTTCAGGACTGGCCCCTGTATCTTTAGTTGGCAGAAACACAACCCTAGATCTAAGTAATCACAAACTTTATAGCTTGATCTCATCCCTTTCAAAACCTTATGAAATCAGACAGACAGATTTCACTTCAAAGGTGTACATGTTCAGACTCTACTGACTCCTGAATAAAATCAGAGCATGCAAAATTATCATTCTAAAATCCAGCCAGACCTCAGTTTTCAACCTAAAACAAGGGGAAACTGACTGGGTTCACCTGAGTTTCACTTTGAGATTTTAGTAGTTCAAACTCAAAACTCTAAGTGAAATCCACGGCACATGACCCTAATAGGAACAAAAAAAAAATTAAGACGTTTGCACAAAATGCCTCTGAAATGGCACAGAGATGAATTTTGCACATAGATGAAATGTACAAAAGCTCTAGGAACATGTTTTCTCTTTTCAAAAGCTGTTTCTAAATGTCAGTTTTATCGCCTTTTTTAAAAAAATCATTTATGACCATATGTGTTTTTATGATATTCACAACATGCTTGTGCCACACAAGATGCAAATGTAATTTCCTGTTATTATGGCACAATATGCATAGTAACAATGAGAGATGAGTGACACAAAATAATGAAAGTTACTACATACATATTATATGTGTGCAGTGAGAGGCAATGAAACACTAGGATAACCAAATGTTTTGCTTAAACTCCCAATTCTCCACAATTGCACTTATCCATAAGGACCTGGCCAAACCTGCCCCAAAGGGACTTACAGATCTTCAGTGAGTTACTGATAGGATCTGTTTGTTAAGGAAGCCATCATCTTCATAGGAAAACATAGACCTGATTCTCCATTATTTGGCACATTAAATTAGCTGTTACCACTCAAGAAAGATCTTGGAGTCATTGTGGATAGTTCTCTGAAAACATCCACTCAGTGTGCAGCGGCAGTCAAAAAAGCGAACACAATGTTGGGAATAATTAAGAAAGGGATAGATAAGAGGACAAAATATCATGTTGCCTCTATATAAATCCATGGTATGCCCACATCTTGAATACTGTGTGCAGATGTGGTCGCCCCTTCTCAAACAAGATATATTGAATTGGAAAAGGTACAGAAAAGGGCAACAAAAATTATTAGGGATATGGAACAGCTTCCATATGAGGAGTGATTCAGAAGACTGGGACTTTTCAGCTTGGAAAAGAGACAGCTAAGGGGAGATATGATTGAGGTCTATAAAATCATGACTGGTGTAGAGAAAGTAGATTAATAAACAACACTTCCTTCTCATAACACAAGAACTAAGGGTCACCAAATGAAATTAATAGGCAGCAGGTTTAAAACAAACAAAAGGAAGTAGTTCGTCACACAACTCACAGTCAACCTGAGGAACTCCTTGCCAGAGGATGTTGTGAAGGCCAAGACCATAAC
The DNA here is from genome assembly GCF_016161935.1 of Mauremys reevesii. NCBI lineage: Eukaryota > Metazoa > Chordata > Testudines > Geoemydidae > Mauremys > Mauremys reevesii. The sequence goes on along the minus strand of NC_052628.1, from coordinate 19,041,172 downwards.
AGGGTTCAAAAAAGATAAATTCATGGAGGATAGGTCCATCAATGGCTATTAGCCAGGGTGGGCAGGAATGGTGTCCCTAACCTCTATTTGCCAGAAGCTGGGAATGAACGACAGGGGATGGATCACTGGATGATTTCCTGTTCTGTTCATTCCCTCTGGGGCATCTGGCACTGGCCACTGTTGGAAGACAGGATACTGGGCTAGATGGACCTTTGGTCTGATCCAGTAGGGCCATTCTTATTGTAGACTCAGTTATACCTGTTATGGGAAGTGTTTTACACCCATTTGTGTAGGTGTAAATTGGAATATATGTGGCAAGGCAGTGAAGAATCTGGCCTCACTTGAGACAGTCTCATACTTGGATTGGGTCTACTTACAGAAGATGGTGAAGGGTTAACATCCCTGCTGACAGAGGATGAATCTTGCTCCTAGGATTCTAAATGGAGTTAGACACACTGCAATGGCAATTCATGCATAAATTAGGCACATGCTGAAAAGATGAGATGGGGAAGGGAGCGTGCAGAAAGAGCTCGTTCTCAAGAGGAAGAATATGATGAGTTAATGTCTGAGCTTCCTTTCTGGATCAGCCCTACATATCAGCATTGTGATATCCATCATGGCACTGGTGCATGATAACCATCAGTGCTGCGACTAGGGTGGAGTACTGGCTTTTGCCCTTGGCAGGGGCATCACAAGGCAGGAGAGGGCTAGGTTTGATGGGAACCTAGGTCTAGTGGTACCTTTGTCAGCAAAAATGGCCTGAGCGGGTATGTGTGAGAGAAGCCAGGTCAGAATGATGTGAGGGTAACCAGGGCTGGCTTTAGGCCGATTCTCCCGAATCGGGCCCCGCATCCTAAAGAAGAGCACCTAACTTTTTAATTTTTACTCACCCGGCGGCAGTCTGGGTCTTTGGCGGTGGGTCCCTCAGTGCTGTGGAAGACCCGGAGTGAGTGAAGGACCCACCGCCGAAGTGCTGCTGAAGACCCAGACCACCACCAGATATTTGAATCGGGCCCCACACTTCCTAAAGCCGGCCCTGAGGGTAACCACAAACTACGTAGAGAGGGCAGATATCAAAAGTCAGGGACTGTCCTTTTGTTCTGTTGTACAGCACCTAGCACAATGGGGTCCAGGACTTCTTGGTGCTATGGTAACAATAATAATAAACAGCTTTGAATGTACTTACAATCTAATTCTAAGACAAAGACAACAGGTGGATGCAGACATACAAGGGAGTTACAGGAAACAATGGGATAGTATTGGTCAGCATGATAGGCGGTGGTCTCAGCACACCAGCCGCCTACATTAAACTCCCTCACTATGGGCTATATGGTCCTCTGGATTGCATGCTATAGATAAGGCTGAAAGGTGTGTGTGTGTGTGTGTTTTGGGGGGTGGATGGCGAGTTACGAAACCACTTCCAATTCACAGAAATACTGTACCAGAACTGCAAACCACTGACCTGCTATGATTCCTTGGGCAAAAAAATCACTTCCCCACTCTGTGCCTCTGTTTCCCTCCCCAATCTTTTGTCTTGTTTATTTAGATTATGAACTCTTCAAGGCAGGAACTGTCTCTTACTGTGTGTCTATACAGCTCATAGCAAACTAGAGCCCTGATCTCACCTGGGTACTCGATACATGGCTGTAAATAATTATTAATAATCAATAAAAGAGGATTGGGTGAATGGGACTATAGCAAGACCAGCTTGTAAAGATATATCCTATGCTATGGTTGTTGCCTAATAAAACCAGAAACATTTATATGGAGACACAGCATGAAAGTACCGGGGCATGGAGTTGCACCAGTGTAAAATTAGTGTAAATCCGACCCAATATCTATTGCATTGTTCTATGGCTGCTGTGACAGATTGGAAGATTTCTAGTCTTTCTGCTGCTTTTCTAGACCATGCCCTCTGTTTGGTCTAAAGACCACTAATGTGTGTATAATTGCTAGGTGTGATTAGTCAGCTGAACTTCATTGCAAACAATTTATCCCTGCATGTCAGAAGTTTACAGCTGGATTGTTTTAATTTGTTCTGTGATAGATGTGACCGGCAAGTTCTTAGCCCAAGACTAAAAACAACGATAATTTAACACAATTGTAGAACAGTGCTCCCACCCTGGACACTTTGCAAAACAGAAAAAAAAAGGACCAAACTTAGGCCCTGATATTGTATACACATACATTTACACACAATCACAGCTTTGTTCATGTGAGCAGTCCCATTGAAGGCTATACTATAGGCAAATTAAAACAACCAGGCTAAACACCAGAGATTAACAAATAAATTTAACCTGAATGAATAGGCTCTGGACTCTCTTACGTAATCAGGAGAGTAACCTTATGTATTCTTATGCCAGCTGGCAAAATGCTGGGCAACCAAGAGATGCCAGAGTGTGCCCTTTTCCATTAATTACAGGCAGAGCCGATAGTGATCTATACTTATACTTAAGGTTGCCTAACACTTGCCATTAAAAGACCCTGTTTTTAGTTGTTTATAATTTTGCCAAACTTAAATAGTTCAAAGTGAAATTTTTCCATGCTGAATTTTTCAAATACCTGTGAAATCCATTGTCAACATGTGTGTCTCTTCCCCCTTTAGCTGCTGGGCCACATAATGTTTAGCCACCTAATACTGTTCCTGGGTACTCCATTAGCTTTAGTGGTAGAGGAAATGAGCTATGGATCTAAAAACCTTGTTGATGCCTGTGACAGGGTTGGGACTCACCACCACAGCACCTCCTACTGCTTACCACCGGGAATTATCTCAGGCCAGTAGCAGGGTGTACTGCAAGAGAGGTCTAGGACAGACTGGCGGCTGCTCTGCTGGGCAGCCTTTATATAGGGCCAAGCTGAGCCCTGATTGGCTGTCTCCAATCTTGGCCCTCATTGGCTCTCAGTAAACCCTTTCCTGGTTGGCTGCCAGCCTGCACAGCCATTCTGGCCTACTCTAGCTCCCTCTCACATGGTGGGTAGGGCAGCCACCTCACTACAATGCCCCATGCAGAGTTTAATTTGGAATTTCTGTTTTTCATTGTGCACTGAAGCAGTCTTTAACAGATGGCCACATACTATCTCAAAATTCAAGCACTTATGGGGCAAAATAAGGTTGCACAGGCATTTCCTAACTTTTGAGTACTTGACTTTGAAAACTTAACATTCTTTTAACAAAGTATTTTTTTGGTTATATATTGTTTCCTGTCTGTCAAGTGGTAGCAGATATTCACGGTTCTACTCATTGACTTCCCAGTGGAGGAGAAATCAGTTTAGATCTATACCTTGTTTTATTTACACATATACTCCAGACCTGGATCAGAGGTGGTCCCAAACAGCATGCAGAACAATCCCATCTTTCCAGAATCTCCACTGCCAGGGAAAAATTCTTCCAAAAGAATTGACTCCAATCAGAGATGAAGGCTGCTACTCTGCCAGTACCTTTTATAACAAAACTAAAAACAGCACACAGCATGTCTTCCCAAGATGGAACATTTGCTCATATGCTAAGAAAAAGAACTTGGAAGCGTATGTGTAACAGTTCCACCTGGTGTCCCCAGAAGTAATCATGCATACAAGGTATGTTAAAAGAACATGATTAAGTTTGCAAACTTAAGCACAAAAAATTTAGTAAATGCCAGAATTAGTTTGCCCGTGTAACCTAACTCAGCACCCTTGTGAGTATGCATTATGGTACAGTCTTTAATTACATGATTACATAATATATTTCCTGCTCCTTTTCCAATCCCTTTCTCCCTATACCCAGCCTCCAGTTGCCCACTTCCACCCACATTTCCTGTCCCCACTGACTCCCAGTCCCAGTCTCCATCCCTAAGCTCTTTGCCCAATCTCAGCATTCTCTCCCTCCCCTCCCTCAGTTTCTTTGCACTGCTAGTCCTAGTCTCCCTCCACCTGGCTCCCAGTTCCAAGTGTCTTGCCCAACCAGTCCCAGTCTCCTCTGCCCCCTGTACCTCAGTTCAAGTATGTTTTCCCTCCCAGTTCCAGTCTCCCCCGCACTCCAACTCCCAGTTTCACGCTCCCTCCTCAGCCAGACTCTGGTCTGTCTGAGTCTCTACCCTGCCTGTGCGCTGCGTCCCCTTGTCTATCTCCCCATTGAACTAGCTCTTTTCTCTTGCAAATCCTCCACGCTGCCTGGGTCCAGCATGTGGGGCACTGAGAGCACAGGTTCCCTGCTTGCAGTTCAGGTGCCCAGACGTGGCCCAACTCACAGAAGCCCAGAGCTGATCCCAGGGAAAGTGCTGCTCAGCCATGGGCTGGAGCATGCCCAGTGTGCACTTAATCTGTGGCGGATTTAGCTGTAAAGCTCTAGCAACTCTCTACTGAGCATATGCAAACTTCAAGTTCCTGCTCCAAATCATGGGAGCATTATAGCTTCTCAAAGAAAAGGTCACCAGAAAACTTTAAGATGGACAAAAGAACCCCATATTCTTCCCTAACCTGAAAAATAGGCAATGGTACAAGGTTTGCCTATTTATATGTGCATGTGTACACACATGCAGACATGCACAATGTCTTCGTTTAAGTGAGGTCTTGATTTAAAACATTTAAAAAATCATAATTGATGTAGGAGGGACACCCAAGGAAAGGATGCAAGAATACAGGAGAGCTCCTGAATGGTAAATGTTGCTAGTACGAAGGATGGGTTTGAACTCCATTCACATACAACCTTATCCCTGGCATTTCCTGACTTTTGTTTCATCATGCATGATGAGGCTCAATTTAAATGTATACCCCAAATTAAAAAACATAGTAAGAGGACCAAAAAAGTGACACTGTGTCTAAACAACAAAGTAAAAGAAGCAGTGAGAGGCAAAAAGGCATCCTTTAAAAAGTGGAAGTTAAATACTATTGAAGAAAATAGAAAGGAGTGTAAACTTTGGCAAATGAAGTGTAAAAATATAATCAGGAAGGCCAAAGTTAAAAAGGGATCTCACAAAACTGGGTGACCGGGCAACAAAATGGCAGATGAAATTCAATGTTGATAAATGCAAATTAGTGCACATTGGAAAACATAATCCCAACTGTACAGCTAAACGATGGGGTCTAAATCAGCTGTTACCACTCAAGAAAGAGTCATTGTGGATAGTTCTCTAAAAACATCCATTCAATGTGCAGCAGCAGTCAAAAAAGTGAACAGAATGTTGGGAACCATTAGGAAAGGGATAGATAATAAAACATAAAATATCATATTGCCTCTATATAAATCCATGGTACACCCACATCTTGAATACTGCATGCAGATCTGGTTGCCCCATCACAAAAAACATATATTGGAATTGGAAAAGGTACAGAAAAGGGCAACAAAAATGATTAGGGGTATGGAACAGCTCTCAAATAAGGATAGATTAAATAAGACTGGGACTTTTCAGCTTGGAAAAGAGATGACTAAGGGTGGATATGATAGAGATCTATAAAATCAGGACTGGTGTGGAGAAAGTAAATAAGGAAGTGATGTCGTGGTGGGAGTCTGCTATAGACCACCAGATGAGGTGGATGAGGCTTTCTTCTGGCAACTAGCAGAAGTTACTAGATCGCAGGCCCTGGTTCTCATGGGGGACTTCAATCACCCCAATATCTGCTGGGAGAGCAATACAGCAGTGCACAGACAATCCAGGAAGTTTTTGGAAAGTGTAGGGGACAATTTCCGGGTGCAAGTGCTGGAGGAACCAACTAGGGGCAGAGCTCTTCTTGACCTGATGCTCACAAACAGGGAAGAATTAGTAGGGGAAGCAAAAGTGGATGGGAACCTGGGAGGCAGTGACCATGAGATGGTCAAGTTCAGGATCTTGACACAAGGAAGAAACAGGGGCGGCTCTAGGTATTTTGCTGCCCCAAGCACGGCAGGCATGCTGCCTTCGGTGGCTTGCCTGCGGGAGGTCTCCGGTCCCGCAGTTTTGGCGGCAAGCCTGAAGGAGGTCTGCCAAAGCTGCGGGACCAGTGGACCCTCTGCAGGCATGCTGCCGAAGGCAACCTGCCTGCCACGCTTGCGGCGACCGGCAGAGTGCCCCCCGTGGCTTGCTGCCCCAGACACGTGCTTGGTGTGCTGGTGCCTGGAGCCGCCCCTGGGAAGAAGGGAGAGCAGCAAAATGTGGACCCTGGACTTCAGAAAAGCAGACTTTGACTCCCTCGGGGAACTGATGGGCAGGATCCCCTGGGAGAATAACATGAGGGGGAAAGAAGTCCAGGAGAGCTGGCTGTATTTTGAAGAATCCTTATTGAGGTTGCAGGAACAAACCATCCCAATGTGTAGAAAGAATAGTAAATATGGCAGGCAACCAGCTTGGCTTAACAGTGAAATCCTTGCTGACCTTAAACATAAAAAAGAAGCTTACAAGAAGTGGAAGATTGGACAAATGACCAGGGCGGAGTATAAAAATATTGCTCAGGCATGCAGGAGTGAAATCAGGAAGGCGAAATCACACTTGGAGTTGCAGCTAGCAAGGGATGTTAAGAGTAACAAGAAGGGTTTCTTCAGGTATGTTAGCAACAAGAAGAAAGTCAAGGAAAGTGTGGGCCCCTTACTGAATGAGGGAGGCAACCTAGTGACAGAGGATGTGGAAAAAGCTCATGTACTCAATGCTTTTTTTGCCTCTGTCTTCATGAACAAGATCAGCTGCCAGACTACTGCACTGGGCAGCACAGCATGAGGAGGAGGTGACCAGCCTTCTGTGGAGAAAGAAGTGGTTCAGGACTATTTAGAAAAGCTGGGCGAGCACAAGTCCATGGGGCCGGATGCGCTGCATCCAAGGGTGCTAAAAGAGTTAGCGGATGTGATTGCAGAGCCATTGGCCATTATCTTTGAAAACTCATGGTGATCGGGGGAGGTCCTGGATGACTGGAAAAAGGCTAATGTAGTGCCTATCTTTAAAAAAGGGAAGAAAGAGGATCCGGGGAACTACAGGCCAATCAGCCTCACCTCGGTCCCTGGAAAAATCATTGAGGAATCAATTCTGATGCACTTAGAGGAGAGGAAAGTGATCAGGAACAGTCAGCATGCATTGACCAAGGACAAGTCATGCCTGACTAACCTAATTGCCTTCTATAATGAGATAACTGGCTCTGTGGATGAGGGGAAAGCAGTGGATGTGTTATTCCTTGACTTTAGCAAAGTTTTGATACGGTCTCCCTCAGTATTCTTGCCGGCAGGTTAAAAAAGTATGGGCTGTATGAATGGACTATAAGGTGGATAGAAAACTGGCTAGATTGTCGGGCTCAACGGGTAGTGATCAATGGCTCCATGTCTAGTTGACAGCTGGTATCAAGTGGAGTGCCCCAAGGGTTGGTTCTGGGGCTGGTGTTGTTCAATATCTTCATTAATGAGCTGGAGGATGGCGTGGATTGCACCCTCAGCAAGTTTGCAGATGACACTAAACTGGGAGGAGTGGTAGATATGCTGGAGGGTAGGGATAGGATACAGAGGGACCTAGACAAATTAGAGGATTGGGCCAAAAGAAATCTGATGAGGTTCAACAAGGACAAGTGCAGCGTCCTGCACTTAGGATGGAAGAATCCCATGCACTGGTACAGACTAGGGACCGAATGGCTAGGCAGCAGTTCTGCAGAAATGGACCTCGGGGTTACAGTGGACAAGAAGCTGGATATGAGTCGACAGTGTGCCCTTGTTGCCAAGAAGGCTAATGGCATTTTGGACTGTATAATTAGGGACATTGCCAGCAGATCGAGAGATGTGATCATTCCCCTCTATTCGGCATTGGTGAGGCCTCATCTGGAGTATTGTGTCCAGTTTTGAGTCCCACACTACAAGAAGGATGTGGAAAAATTGGAAAGAGTCCAGCGGAGGGTAACAAAAATGATTAGGGGGCTGGAGCACATGACTTATGAGGAGAGGCTGAGGGAACTGGGATTGTTTAGTCTGCAGAAGAGAAGAATGAGGGGGGATTTGATAGCTGCTTTCAACTACCTGAAGGGGGGTTCCAAAGAGGATGGATCTAGACTGTTCTCAGTGGTAGCAGATGAAAGAACAAGGAGTAATGGTCTCAAGTTGCAGTGGGGGAGGTTTAGGTTGGATATTAGGAAAAACTTTTTCACTGGGAGGGTGGTGAAGCACTGGAATGAAGCACCTAGGGAGGTGGTGGACTCTAATTCCTTAGAGGTTTTTTAAGTCAGGCTTGATGAAGCCCTGGATGGGATGATTTACTTGGGGATTGGTCCTGCTTTGAGCAGGGGGTTGGACTAGATGACCTCCTGAGGTCCCTTCCAATCCAGATATTCTGTGATTCTATAAGTGTTATTTACTCCTTCTCATAACCCAAGAACTGGGGACTCATCAAATGAAATTAACAGGCAGCAGATTTAAAACAAACAAAAGGAAGTGTTTCTTCACACAACACACAGTCAGTCTGTGGAACTCTTTGCCAGAGGATGTTGTGAAGGCCAAGAGTATAACAGGGCTCAAAAAAGAACTAGATAAATTCATGGAGGATAGGTCCATCAATGCTATTAGCCAGGATGGGCAGGGATGGTGCCCCTAGCCTCTGTTTGCCAGAAGCTGAGAATGGGCGACAGGGGATGTATCACTTGATGATTACCTGTTCTGTTCATTCCCTCTGTGACACCTGGCCACTGTCGGAAGACAGGATACTGGACTAGATGGACCACTGGTCTGAATCACTATGGCTGTTCTTATGCATCCTTAACATTCTTTTAATGTGGTGGGGGGGTTAGTGGTTTTTACTATGGTTTTGGAAAGAAAGAAAGAAAGAAAGAAAGAAAGAAAGAAAGAAAGAAAGAAAGAAAGAAAAGTTCCATAATCTGGAACTGTTTGGCTAAACACCACTTGTATATTCTGTCCAAATCGCCCTAGTAGATATGGTAGGGTAAGCAATGAATTGAGACACCAGTGCATCTATTTAGTTGCAGAGAATAAAGTTAGGGGGAAAAATGTGGTCCCAAGAACAGAAAAAGTGGAATCTGTGTACTCAAAATGCAGACTAAGAAACGAAAGAGTGAGTAGCATCAAGCATTGATATTGCTTATAGCAGGGCAACTCCCTTGATTTCAGCGGAGTAAATGTCAGTGGTGTTAGAAACATCAGCTTTTAATGTTTTATACATTTCTGACTATACGTTTGAGGACAGGGAGGTCTTGTGGTGGAATAAGACTGTACTGAACTGGCCCAATATTGAGGTGAAACCTGACCTGTCTCTGCCCATTCATTACCTACTTAATGAACCAAAAGGGGCTTTCAGGCTCTGCATCTGACATGGACCAAAATTACACCACAAAAATGTATTTTGAACCTGCTGAAAACATCCGAAGCCTAAAATGAAGTATTTTAAATCCCTCTTTAAAGTACGGCTTTTAATAGATGAGCCACTGTGACCTTCGGAGACACATACTGTTTATATATACACACACAAAAAGTAGCTTCTGCTTAAAATATTCATACCTTAGTTTGCAGACTGACACATGTAGCAGTTAGGAAGCAGAAGATTCCAGAGGGCTTCAGCTGTCTGATTTTAGCTTTTGTAGGAATTGCCCATTGAATAATAAATTTCCATGAATTATTTAACGATTTTACATGTAATTCAGCGGAATACAATTCCCACCTTGGTATGTGTTTTAAGTACATAACTTTATTACAGCTTCAGAAGGGAGATCTTGCTCCTTTCTTGTCATATTGCAGCTTGGAGTATTATTCACAATAGCCTCAGTGGAAGAGTGCTGACATATTTTTCTCACACATCTCTGAGGTCACAGGTTTAAATCCCAGTGGGGGCCAGGTGTAAGCTTCCTTCACCATCTGTGAATCCAAGATGAAATATTTCTGCTGCATTTGTAAAATGCATAAACTTGTATTTATAACAGAGATGGTGACTGACTCTCTTTGCAGTTTTTCTGCACGAGCATATTCTGAAGCTAGACGTGCACTTGCACGAACTGCTGTCCAATGGTTAGAGCAGGGACTTGCCAGACAAGCATCCTAAATTCTATTCTTAGCCCTTCCACTGACTTTGTACTTGACTACGAAAAAATCAGTTATCTTCACTGTGCTTCAGTGTACCCATTCTGTAAGATGGGTCTGATAATAATATCACCTGCCTATCTCTCGTGGGTGCAGTGAATAAATCTGGTTGAATTATATACATTGTGCATAATATTCATTTTGAATGTAGCCTCTTTTTGTCTCTTCACAAATTGTAAGAAGCCCTGATGCAAACAACTGTGCCCAATCCTGCCACCTCTTATTCATGTACCTACTGTAAATCTTTGTCTTCCCTGTTATACAGCAAAATAATGTAAAAATGTATTCAATATTATAAAGTACATTTAGCATAGCTGTTTTTAAAAATTACTGGGGGCAACTGTTTGTCCCCAGGGCAGTTTCAAATACTTTTACCATGTATGGTTCATGTCAAATCTGCCTTCAAATTATAGCTGGAAGTCCGATATCAGCAATTTGCATCAGCCAAGGCAAGCTCTTCAGTGAATTATTTTTGTTCTTGCACTGTCCCTGTGACCAGCTGATTTCAGATAAGTAAATCAACCTCAAGATTTATTTAACTCTCTTTTTTTAAGGAACTGTGAAAAAAAGGAAATATGCAGAATTTTGCTTTTTTATAAACACCTTGGAATTGCACCAGGGATGGATTTGGCCTATTATTTACAGTTTCAGTCCTGATGCAAATGGGCACAACCCCCAGTGCAGTAAATTGGAGTTGGACTTATTTACACTTGCACTGAAACTCAACTGATATATCAGTTACATATTTATAAATAATAAGCAGAAGGATTTTTCCAAATGTGTGTGGCATAACGTTGTCCTAATTTAAGAGCTTCTGTATCTCCTCATAAAGAGCACTAGAACAAGAGGATTAGGGGAAAATTCTTTGAAAATCACAGCCCGTGTTATTGCTTCTTGATGGACTAACAATTCAGATCTAATTGATCACCGCATTAATTACACATAATCTCTGTGTACTAGGGTAGCCTTGTGGGATATTTCTAATCAAATTAAAACTAATTCAAAGCAATCTGAGATTACAGAATGTTTTGTCTCTATTTTAGGACGGGGAGTCAGGGGATATGAAATGCATATTACATCTTGATCTGAGTGCATGCACTGTAAAAAGGTTTTTAATATAATCACTTCAATGGAGTGATGATTATGCGTACAGTAGCCATATAGTAGGCAAGCTCACAGAAAGGGATTTTTTAAATTAATTAAACAGGCAACATAAAAAAGCTCCAAAGCTCTAATTTCAGCATGAAAACAAACACCTTACCTGAGTTCATTTTTAAAAAGAAAGGACCCAAATGCTACCCCACTGAAGACAATACCTTTTCTAGGCCCTAGTTTAGCTAAGAGTTAAATGTGTGCTTAAATCTACTTTTATTCAGCAAAGCAATTATGCGTGTGCTTAATTTTAAGTAGGTGCTTAAGTCCATTGAAGTCATGCTATACATGCAGCTAGGGGGACTCGTGATCGGTACACATTTAATTTTCTTTTCACTAAATGCCTAAATATATGTTTTGATTTATTTTTGCTCAGACACCATCGGGCGTTTAATTTAAACATGACCTTCCCTAAAAGTACTGTTTTTTATTGCAGCTGAAAAAGAAGCATGCTAGCCAGCCTTATGGCTTACTATGAAAGTATCCAACTACAAGCAGTAAATAAAAAGTCTGTGGGCCAGATCCTCATCTGATGTAAGTTGTCATAGCTTTATTGGCTTCATTCAGTTGAAGATTTAGCCTTGTATAGCTAGTTTATTCAGGCACTCATGATTGGCCAATTTCTGATGTCAGTTATGGACTCAGATCCTTTATCAGATCCCTGACAATCCCATGCCAAATTCAGCAAGCCACAAAAAGGGCATATTAACACCATAAAACCTTCTACAGATTCTACTGTTTCTTTATTAGGCTTCCTTATTAAATAATGAATAAGTGAGAATGCTTGAATATTTCCCAGTCTCATTTGCTCCCCTCGTTTGACGAATATGCACTAAAAGCCAGGAGCAGGAACTGAAATGTGATCTTTCACCTGCTGGCTGTAGTTGTGAACTTCTAAACCACTGGAATGGACTCCACAATACTCCCAGAGCTTGTTTATTTAGGAAAGTTAGACTAATTGTAATGCAACTGCTTTACGCTCACACATCTCAAAGAGACACCTGTTCCTCAGCTCCTGCTGGCATCTCAGATCAGTCCTAAAATATCTTAAACAGCACAGAGAAAATGTGGCAATTAATTAATTTGACATTCTCAAATTAGTTGTTCTATGTATATAAGTAAAGCCCACTGGAGGACAGGCACTGTTTAGCTTAAAACATTCTGCACCTGAATCTGTCCTCCCTTACACCAGTATAGTTCTGTGCACTTCCTTACATCCTGCTTTGCAATGATGTAAATTGAGAGATTAAATCAGGCCCTTCCCATGACTCTCAGGGCTTTCAGAGAGTGGGCAACGACAACCCAGAAATGGGTTCAGAGAAGATGGGATCCTTCCTGTATACTGAGCACAGGCTTTGATATTCCTAAGCAAGAGCTTTCTTTTCCAGATGGGCAAAAGTCTCCAGTCTACTCACAGATGGTGTTATTGAGCTTACAAGGCCAGAAACTCCCCTTTGACCTAAACCTGTTAAAATCTTTGAACATTGCAAATAAGTGGCTTGCTGTATGTTTAGAATAATAGAACACTTTGGAAATTTCAATAAAAAAGTGGTTTATAGATTCTAATTAAATCTTTTTAAAATGTATAGCAGACACCAATTCTAGTTAACTTTAATTTAGGACTGACATTTACATGCTGTCTAAGAAGTGGGAATTCAGGATGGACAATTCATTTTAATTTTGGGGAAAAATATCATTTAAATGTCAGAAAACTGCATATTTAACATTTGCAGTAATTAAGTGATTTTAATTTAATAATAAATTGCTCTGTCTTTTATCTATTTACACTCTTTCATCTGTCCTCATTGGCACTTTCTATAATGATTCAACTACTACTAATTACTTCTTTTCAAGTGTAAATATGTTTAATACTTTTTCTGTCCAGGTAGCACGTTTACTGATAATAACCTGTTTCACAAAATCTGTAATTTGGGGGCTTCTTTTGTGTGACAAAAGTTTTTATTTATACCTTGAAACGATAGTTTAGACTATCAAATCTGGATCTGATTCTGGTATACAAACCACCAGCTGGAATGATTTTCATTTAAACAGGAAGAACATTTGACAATAAGAACATTTAGTCACCTTAAGCAATGGTTAAAAATAATTTTTTGGTAACACTTCATTTTTTCAGGGCACTATGTGCATCCAATCCATCTACCTAAGAATCTCTGGATTTTTTAGGGAGTTCAAATTCAGCTGCTCAGACCCAAATGTATTTTGAACATTGTGTGTCTGTCTCCTGGACCTTAAATAATTTTCCTCCCCTGATCCTATTCCTGAGTCCTCCTCCTTCTCTGTTAAAGCCCAGGAGAGGATGCCATAGTTCTCACTTTAAAAAGTTCTTCTTTGGAGCAAACACTCAAAAATGTCCCTAATTTTGAACAAAAACCTCAACTTTTTTTAAATTTAGTTTGGAAGAAAATACATTTTCACACTGAAATAGGCAAAAATCTCAAGCTTTGATTTTTCAGTGCAAAACCAGCTATTACGTGTGAAAAGAGCAAATATATTTTCTGGGCCACTAAGTGTCCCAAAGGAACATTAAAAATATTTTTTCTGGTCAAATTTTGCATAAAGGGATTTAATGGATTTTTACTCAGCAGCAGACTTAATCTTGGTTTTAACAAACATTTATGTCCTAGGCCAAATGCAACCATATGGGCCAGATCCTCAGCTGGTGTAAATCAGCCAGTTTATGCCAGCTGGTGTCTGACCCACGAGATCCTACCAATTCAGCTCTCCATTTTCATTCCAGGTGATCCATTCATCACTATTGGGACTACCATCCATCATCAAGGCAATCCATTGTACAGCTCTGATTCTATATAACTTGACCAGATAACAGGAACCAGAAATTCTTTAGTCATCACATACCCTTCACCTTGGTTTGCTTTAGCATCTTGCATGCATACATCTTAAAATGCTTTGATGTCCAACTTTTAGCTGCTGCTGCTGCTGTATCCTTTTGCTGAGTGCTCAGGTTTTTGCTCCATATGTTATGGCTGAAAGTGTACATGTGTCAAAACCCTTTTTAAGCAGAGTTAGCTTAATGATACCTATTATTTAGGAACTGTAAATCAGTTTAATGTTTTAATTAAGCCATTCAGTAACTTCAGACACACAGTGTACTGGAACCCTCATGACCATATGGATGTGCAGTGGGAAGTTTTCAGCATGGCGCACTGGGATTTAGCTGTATGACTTCCATTAACAAATCTAAAAAGCAGGAAATATACCTCTGCTCTTTTAATCTGACACACTGCAGAGCTAACAAAAAGGTGTGGAAAGCAAAACATTTCAAGTACTTGGCATATCAGAGGGGAAGACAATCATAAAATGACATTATCAGCTCTAGAAGAACAATCACCTGTATTAACCTGTATCCATTCCACCCTGGCCTAAGGTCCTATCAGATTTCACAAGGATAGTCAGTATTTGAATGAGAGACCTTTTCCTTTAACCTCCTTTTCCCCAAACCTTCTTCCCCTCCCCCCACAAAAGGAAGTGGGGTTGGTTATTCAGAAGCTGGTGTGAGGAGCAAAGTTCTTAACTTTGTATTCTATTCCTATAGGAATGGCAGTTGCCAAAATGATTGTTCTGAGCTCAATTGCTCCATGGCAGCTAGGGAATGGTGCTGAAAGTGGCAAGGATTGATGAAAAGAGATGAGGGGAAGCTCTGATGAGGCTTCTCAAACTCATTGTTTCGTTAAAAAATTCATAGTGCAAAACAATAAAAACATTTAAACCACTCAGCTTCTTTGCTTAAAGGAAATAGGATATATATTAGTAACATTTTTATTGCAATAGTGCCTAAAGACCTCAACAAGGTCAGAACCCCATTGTGCTATGCGCTGAACAAACATACAGTCATGACAGTCCCTGACTCAAAGAGCTTGTGTGTTGACCACCATCTTGGCTGACACAACAGCAACTGAACCAGGGACTTCCACAGCTAAAGAGCATGAACTACTGTAGCTTGAGCTAAAGCTCCCTAGGAGGGGGGTGTGATAACTCATATCCCAGCAGCACAGGCATCCTGTAAAATACCTTAATGGTGTGTAACACTTTTAGTCTAAAATTCAAGGTATAACAATTAGACAAGCCAAACAGAATGGAAGGAAGAAGAAGAGATGATGGGGTAACCAAAAAGAAAAAAAAGGACAGTTTAGCACAGATTATCTGTGTGCATAACTCTTAGCCAATCAGTAGCAGCGATCATGTTGTCACCTGACTAGCCATCATTAGATTGCTGTTTCTAGTTTGCATTACGGCAGAGGTGAGCCTTGGAGGAGAATAAGGTGATGGCTTAATGAATTTTTACTAGGGACCTTTCACATGACTAGGGTCAGCATGGGAGAAAGCATGAAGGCACTTGTGGGAGAAGCAGATGATCAAGGCTGACATTGTTGGCAGAGCGGAAGTACAAGTTGACCTCACAATAAGACAGAAAGTCAGTGGTTGGGTGGAGGTCTTTGAAGGTTAGGATGAGAAGTATGTGCATGGTGTGGGGGAGGAGAGAGAGCTCATGGAGGGCTTTAAAGAGGGAATGGTGGAATCAGAGTGATAAGAGGTTGAGTTCACTTCAGAAAATGAGAGAAGTTTTGACTGTTTTTGTATGTTTTGAAGTTGTTCATCCAGCCCTGGTTTTAACCCACACAGTTAATTTGTATTCTAACTTTGAAGGATTATTTTATCTGAGCATAGCTGTGCAAATACCTGGCCAAATTCTGCTCTGGCCAGAGTGAATGGGGATATAGGAACACTGGCTAGTACGTTCATTGCTCCACAAATCCTACCAGCCAGGGCAGGAGTCCATGGAGTGGGTAAGGGGATAGATGGGGATAAGGCCATGTCTAGTTAGTGCCATGATGCAGTTCTCATTGTGAGAGCAGATCATCCAATCTAAGGCATTCCTGAATGCTAAGGGGTGAACCAGGAAAAGCTCTATATATTTTTTGCCCACTAACAAATTCATGCAGTGGAGGGAAGGACCTGACATGGTATTTTGTTGTTTTGTCAGTAGTCACTAAATAAATTAATAGAAATTACTTCTTTGTGCCCTGTGAGGAAGGGCCAAAGAAGCACTATTTGGGTTCTTATCCAGATTAGGTTTAGATAAGGGTTCAGCACTAGCATTCAAGGGTTGACTTGGATTCAGCTGTGCCACAATCTCATCAATTGTTCTCAGCTATTTTTGTGTGGCTTCCACCATCTTCAGCTACATCTGAACCTGAGCATGTAATCAGTGATAAAGGCTTTATTGGCATTTATTTATGACCACCTTCATATATCACTCATGGTTTTGCTATTCATGTGTAAAAGCAGACTTCTTAAAATCATGCCAGTAGAAGCTTTGTATCAGACTACATCATCATGTATTTTACAGAATCATGGAAATGTAGGTCTGGAAGGGATCTCAAGGGGTCATCTAATCCATTCTTCCCATGCTAAGGTAGGATTAAGTATAGCTAGAACATCACTGACAGTTGTTTGCGTAACCTCCCATGACGAGGATGCCATTTACATATATATTAGTCCAATAGCTCTGTTGTTAATGAGCAATCCCATTAAATCAATAAAATGATTTGGAATGGAATGGTTACTCCTGAGTAACATTTCAAGTAAAATCTTTCAATGTTTGAGTGTGAATGGGTCATTAGACCACATTGTCTAGGGATTTTGCAATAAAATAAGAAGCATATTGCAAGGGTGGAGAACCTTGCTGAAATACCAATATTTTTCTCATTTCATTCTGAATGAAACTCCAAGGTTTTTCAATCCAAAGTAAATGCAGTGATCAGAGCACTAATGGGGATTGAAGTGGTTAATATGCATTTTAATATGCTGGCCTTTTAGGGTCGAATCCTGAACTTAGTGGTAGTTGAGGTTGCTTAGACCCTCACAGGACTGGGCTACTAAGGAAACCAGAAGCAACTCACTAACCCTGCTGGCAGGACCACATGCTCTGCAGGAGCTATGACTTCATTTGCTCAGATGTCTTTATTAAGTGTCTTAAACAGATAAATGAAACGTAGTGAATGTTTATAAACATCACTAAAAATATTATTAATACTTTCCTTCAGCCGGTGGTAACCTTTTGCAATTTGAAATGTCAATGACATTAACAAACTTTTGGATTTCAGTTTTTGAAAAGTGGGGGAATAGGTGCAATTTCCCCCCAGCTCTACACTTTAAATTTAAATAGCACTTCTGAGCCAAATCTCAAAGTGCTGTACAAGATGTGTAAGTATTATTATCCCCATGTGACTGCGGGGATAACTGAGGCCCACATGTTACATTATTAAGTGATATGGCAGAGGTCACATACATCATCTAGCATAGAAAGGACAAAAATTAGTTGTCTTCATTTCTCAACACATGCCTAGTCCATTAGACCACTCTACTTCTCTTTGGGCATTGTGAGTAATACCATTCTTTGAAAAGAACCAGTGTTTCATATCTAATTTGCTGAAGTATGACTATATATGTATTTTAAGTGTAATATCAAATCATTTTAAGATATGAACCTGTTTCAAAATATGGTGAGGGAACATTTCAGATTGCTTGTCTGTAATGTTGGATATTTTCAATAAGCAGCGTTAAAATTTGTGTTGAAAACATTTCAGTTAGCTTGTCTTTATTACAGGATATAACCAGTCACAGATCTCTTAGGCTGGACTCATTCAAAGAAATCTTGTGCTTCACAACAGATGTTTCTAAACATTTGGATTTATTTTTATGAAGGTTTTACAAGAATCAATTCCCATTTATAAGTCTTTTTTTTTCCCTGAAGACAGAAGAAGATTTGGAGAGCTCTTTCTGGTGTTCTGGTTGCTTTTTAAAACACTACAATTTTATGTGAGCTGCAGCTTTTACAAAGTAGCTATCACATTTCACAAATCACTACTTCTGGTACCACATTACATGTGAAATACTGGAGCAGTGAGACTGAAAGCTGATAGATTTAGTGGTCACAAGGTACAGAAAGAGAAATTAGAGCCATGCGCTAGCAGAAGAACATTTTTCGATTGGGGGAAGCTGACTGCTTCCAAAGCAAATCAGAATAAGGAGAGAATCTAATGAGAAAATTATTGAATTGAGGGTTGTAGTCTCCTGAGCCTTTCCCAACCCACATGCCATTCTAGAGGTTAGGGACCCAATTCTGAGAAGTGCTGAAGTTAACTGGAGTTGAGAAATTCAGCATCCATCAGGAGGTGCTCAGCAGGCTGTAGATTCTACCCTAGACTGTACCAATACAATAACAGGAAAGTAGAGGGATGGGAACCTCTAGAGAGTGAAAATCCAAGCAGGATCCTCCCCTCCCCCAGTTAAATTCTAACTAGAACTCTGGTTAGGGTCCAAAAATTCCTAACCCAAGCACAGTGTAACCTTTCTACCACGGTTTGTTGGCAACAAGTTCAAATGTCTAGCTGTTACTTCTGAAAACTTAAATAACACGGGCTTGAGCTCCCACTCCAAAACCTGGAAGACTATATATACCACCCTGCATACCCTTGACATACTTCCCCACTCAGAAGCACTGAGTCCAGGGGTTTGAGACAAAGACAACTTTATTGGGGGAACAACAAAATTAAACTTGGGAAATCCAGAAATCAATAGATTTATAGTTTCTTTTGGGCAAAACTCCCCAGGGAGTCTTAACAGTAGTCCCAGCCGCAGTCCTCCTCTTGCAGCTGTGTGTGGCCAATGCATTTGAGCCACTTCTCTGCTCCCTAGCTTCACACTCACAGCTTCTTGTCCAGGATAGGTGGAGTCCAAGAATTCTGGCAGGTCAGTCTCCAGCCCCGAAGGGAATTGCTGCCTGGGTTGCTAAAGGGGCTGTACCACATGACCCAGCTGAAGTGGTTTAATCTTTCATTGCTGGATAGTGAGGCCTGAACTGGAGTTCTTTCGATGGGGTGCTGCTCTTTACAGCTTCAGCCCAAGCTACCTCAGCTCCATCATCTTCCTGAGCTCAGCCTACTGCCTTGAAAGCACTGTCTTGAACCTGCCTCTCCCAGAGAGGCACACCAGCGGAAGATAGGAGCCCTTCCCCTCCCCATCTCACCCCCCCTCCCCCCTAGGCACTTTTTTTTTTTTTTTTTTTTTTTTTTTTTTTACCAACAGAATAATAGTTTTTTTTTTTTTTGACCCAAACGGCTAGTCAAAGTTTGGGGCCCTGAGGGTCTTTCAGTTGGGAGTAGAAACTGGTAATATTACCTGTCACCCTGCTTCCTCTGCAGGGAGGTATTCCTCAGCCTCCAGGACTCACTTTTGTACTGGCACAAGTGATGGGGTCACAACAGAGGGTTCCTCTGTGGCGGCTTCTTCCTGGACAACAGCAGACCACATAAGATGAGGGGAGAGAGAGAATCTGGCAGTTCAGATAAAGACTCTGTGTCCTGCTGGTCCCTTGATGTCCCAGACTCCTTCTCACTATCCTGGGGTTCCACATTCTTCCCAGGGACCCCCAAGCCAGAAGTGTGTGGCCAGGAACCCCTCAAATGACCAGGGTCACCACACAGGAAACATTTAATCTTTTC
Organism: Mauremys reevesii; assembly: GCF_016161935.1. Taxonomy (NCBI): domain Eukaryota; kingdom Metazoa; phylum Chordata; order Testudines; family Geoemydidae; genus Mauremys; species Mauremys reevesii. The sequence goes on along the minus strand of NC_052628.1, from coordinate 19,021,471 downwards.
AGAGGTAGCAAACACTGTATAATCTGCCCCATCTATGTGGTGCTTTAAAAACAGGAGCAAGGGCTGTTCAGGGTTATTGAGAACCACATACACCTGGCTCCAGAGTCACATAACATGCCTCGTATTCGAGTTCTTGCAGCCTAACAGAATCATCCTAACATCCTACGCTACCTTCCCATAACAGGGGAGATCAGACAATAGCGTCTCATTGTGAAGGAAAGCAGGTGGGAGTGTGGGGGGGTTGGGTGGGGGAGATTGGAAAAAAAAATACTTTAGTAGCAGGAGTAAACAATGGAAAAACACAAACAAAAGACTTCTTGACCCAGAGTCCCTCCTGTACCAAACAATTCACAAACTGCTCCTGGGCCAGTAAAATCACTATTGATTTACTCATTTGAGAGGCAGATTTTATATTGGCACAGCCAATAACCTTACCTACTCTCAGCAACACATCCTGCACAGTGCAGGAAACAGCAGGCATGCAGCAAATCCCCTGCTGCGGGTCAAATGGCTAAACGCATCTGAAGTGGACACCACAGAGAAACCCTCAGTTCCTCAAGGAAAAAGGACGGCACTAACAACATCCCTAAAACCAAAAAACAGCATGTAACAAAATAAAAACAAACAAACACAGCTCGTGCACACAGCACATACCAAACACAGCCTCACTCTCAGAAACTCCCACAATCCCTAGAGAAAGAGAGAGGTTTAATAGTTTTAGATCAGAATCCAAAATATGTCTGTCAAACCCAACAGTACATATGGCCACCAAGCTAGGAAATCCCAATGATCTTCCATAGCTCACCTGTTATGGAGTGTTCGTTGAACAGTGCACTTTCATTTACCACCTTACCATTTCTTTTAGATTTCCCCAATAGTGGGATCTTTTCCATTAGTCTTCAAACCTTGATCAAGTTTCCAAGCGTTTTGTCTTACACTTGATTTAGCTTTGCTAGACTAAGCACATTATTAATTGGTTTTCCTTTTATTTACAGTACTATTGCTTGAAATATACACTACACTCTGTAATTGAATTTTCGGAATACAGTAATTAAAAAAGTCAAAAGAGCAATAAATAGAGGTGTTAGTAAATAATTGCATCTGAGGATGAGCATAAATCATCCAGATTAAATGATTTTATTTCATATTTGAACTCTTTAATTTTAATTTATGATTTCCAGACAATTTACAATTGCTGCTGACTACATTTTCTTCTCTGTGTCGTATAGCCTTAGTACCACTAAAAGGATCTTGAAGAATTCTTCGATTTTTTTTCTTTTTCCTATTTTCTTTTTCCAGAGGTGAAATGTATAAAAATATTGAGGATGGTGAAAGAAAAAATGATCAGAGGCCAAAGCCTGCTTCAGACTCGCTTAATGTGGCTCAGTAATCAAAGTTCAGAAGTCAAAGCAGGAATGATGAATGTAATTCAGCACAGTTTGAAGTGGCTGCTTAAAGTTTGCCTTCCTATTTAAGCATTAGACAAGGGGGCGGAGCCAAAATTATACTGATGGCAAATTGATCAACTAGGTACCGTTCTTTGTGTGACTGTGGTCTTCTGACATGATTGTAAATGGAGTGAATGCTTTTTCTAGAACACAGTTAAGGATCTAAAGTAGGATTAGAGGTGGCATATCCCAGTAATAAACCACTGAACAGTTTGAATCAATATCATATCTTACACCTTCTACCAAAGGATATCGGTAAGCTTTAAAAATATTGATTTAGCCTCACTGCACCCATTAGTGGTAGGTGTTATTGTTCCCATTTTACAGATAAAGACACCAAGTCACAGATATATTAAATAACTTTTCTAAGGCCACAGTGTGGCAGCTCCAGGAAGAGACCTCATTTCTCCCTGATTCCTAGTCCTGGCTATTAACTACAGGGCCATTCTTTCTTGACCTGTTATTCTTCCACACACTTATATGGATGTATATGGAAATGTGGGCCTGCAATTAAGACCAGAATTAAGAGGAAGTTAGTTCACGAAGCTGGAAGAAGTGTAAAGAGTTGGGCACACACTAATAAATAAATACTCTGATTAATAATACCTATTTTCTTCTTTTCCCTTGTTTTGTCATCACGCTCCTACCATCTGACAGCTCAGCATGGCTACTGTGAGACATGGCTACATGTGAGACATAAGGAGGTGGTCAGGATTCTTGCAAGTGGTTTCATTCTGTTGCAAGCAGAGGCAGACTGGAGCAGCAAGAGATGGTAAAGGGTAGTTGGGAAGTGTGACAATGGGACGTGGGAGTGGAGGGGTGGGAAAAGACTTATAAGGCCTTTGCTCAGAAGCTGGAACTTGTTCTGCCTGCAGCTTTAGAAACTAATGGCAACCATTCTTACTCCCATCATAATGACCTCTATTCATTTCTAAGGGATGCTTGTGGTTTTTCTATAGGCCCCACTACAATGGGCAGCAATTTGCTCTGTTTTAAATTTTATTTGTAGTTTCCTTTGCATCTGCTTAGCCCTCCATAGTGGAATGTGTTCAAGTGCTCAGATGTCGGATTCAATAGTAATCAAATGGGAAAATCACCTGTTTCTCATTGTTATAAACTTCAGGGACCTTTAGGACCACATTCTCTGCTGTGCAGTTTTTCTGCTTGGCTCGGCAGAGAGAAGAAGCCATCAGGGAGCCAACTACAGCCCCAGAACATGTTAGAGCAGTCCCACCAGCTGGCAATGGTCCCCAAGGAACCATCTGCCAGCTGAAGATAGCTGGAGTGATACATGCATCTGCATGTCCATCCCTGCCCAACATGCTCCCTGTGCCAGGGGCTGCAAGAAGAGAGGCATAGGCGCCAGCTACATCCTCTGGGAACTCCCACAAGCTGGGAAAATCCCCAACTAAGGGGTCGTGGCCAGTCCTCCTTTCCTTTGTGCTGCACCAGTCATCAAGAGTGAATAGAACGGACCAGAGATTCTGGTCTTAACTGTTTAACAGATCCACATTGGTCTGGACATTTACGTTGGAAGCAATTGACTAATTTGAGACTGCATTAATTTCCCTATATTGACAATGCCCTTTCAAGTAAGTGTCAGGAGCTCCAGAATATAGCAACCTTTAGGCACTTTAGCGGAAAGGGCTGCATAACACTGCACCACAAAGAACAATAATATTTTAGTAGTTGCAGGTTGGAGGAGTGTGGTTAAAATTGCCCCTTTAAGTTCTGTTTGCGTAATTATTTTTTTTGGTCTCTGCTGGCTGATGGTAGGTCAAATGTGACATGGAGGGCTCAGATGGCTAATATCTGAGTAAGGGTTGGGAATCAGCAGTGCAGGGAAGCACAGCAGACAAAGCTGGGGATTCCTGGTAATGGAGATGGTGGGGACATCCTAGACAAAAAACTCTTGACCCAGTCCGATCTACCAGCAACCCTCTGCCTGGCCCAGTATTGTTTAGCAGAGCTCTAGGATACATAGGGAATGGTGGACAGTGCAGGAGCCTTAGGATATCTCAGTGGAGACAAACAGGTGATTTGGGCCCCAAATTTAAGTTCTGTACAATAAGAAAAAGGTTTATAAAATCAAACATTAAATGTTTTATTTTTATGAGGTTTTTTATTTAAATGTATAGATGAAAAATTGCTGGGTTTGGATTTGAACATTCCCTATTGTATTTGCTGTGCAAACATTGCATGATTGTTCATGCACATTAGCATCAAAAGTAAAATTGATTAGACTATTTTTATTGTCCAGAATTGAGAAAATTTTTAAAAAGATAGTTGAAAATTAGACTCTCAAGGCCAGAAGTCAATGAAGCGATGCCAGTTTACACCAGCTGAGGATCTGGCTTTTAAAAGTAATTTCACTTTCAATAATGTGTGATTTTTCACCCTGATAAAGAATTTTGTTATATGACAGGGGCTGTAAATAGCTCTTTTTTCAGTCTTATCTACAACTCGGAACACAAACCGTAGTGTGTTTTTAAGCAGTTTCTCTCTTGCTGATATGATAAAAGATGGTGAAGATACTTTAGTGTGCTGGCTAATTCATTTTGCCCAGCCATGAGGCATGTCTTTGTGATACCAATGGTAGGATACTGCATTGCACTTTATTAAGGGATACCCAAAAAAAAAAAAAAAAAAGCTGATCCTTCTTTTGCATTAATACAGAATGTCATAGCTCGAATACTGTCAGACAAGGACAAAGGGGATTATGCCTACCTGCTGTTTTGTTTACCTCACTGGCTGCGTGTGTGGGGCACAGACTGAGTTTTAAGACCCTTAATGAGCTGGGTCCCAGATAATTTCCTCAGCTTCTGGCCTCCTGAAGGCCAAAGAGATGAAACTGTAGGAGCCAGAAGGCTTGAGAGACAGGATTAAGTCTCTATCCCTGAGCCTATGGCTCTGAAGCCATGGAAAATGTCCCCCCCTTCGCCTTAGAATAACCATGCAACTAACCTTTTTTAAAGCAGGTTTAAAACTATTTTTATTTCAGCAGGCCTGTGGCATGACATATTGATATTATATATAATTTTATACAGGTGGTTTGTTTTAAAGTCAATATTTTTGCCTTGTTAAAATAAGAACTAAGAAATAAACTTAAAAATCTAATATTTGCTTCATTGGTAATGATGTTCCCCCCAACCTGCCACGCACCCTCTTGACATGCTAACTATGCTAGGGTGGGGGCCAAGTGGGACGCAGACAAGCAGCTCTGTTAGCTTTGCATCACCTGAAGATTCCTTATGTCAGGAGAAATTCTTGCCTGCCCATTTCTGGAGGAGCTAAAAGTTTCGCTTGTGCACATTTAGGGCCCAATCCTGCAATGGGACCGCTGGCTTCAAGGGGACTGCTCCCAGGTTTAAAGTGAAGCCTGTGTGAGAGTCTTTGTAGGATTAGGAACATGACTTATACTCATTTTGCTCAGAGAAGGCCTGACTCCGAGTTACACCAATGTGAGAGATTCACAAATAGTTTCTGCCATTTCCATACACAAGTGATAGTGCACAAACATTTCACAAGTGTCTGCATGCACCAGATTGGACATGCAGAGATAGAGGCCAGATTTTTAGTATTTTTTCTCAGTCTGAAGAGCTATAATAGTGCTGCTAACATAGGAAATAAATGTGTTCTATAAGATATTTAACTTGACATTGTCCCTTTCATGTAAGGTAGGCTTTTATTCTGTATTAATTTCATTATAAAGTCCCTAAGATAGTCATTTGTAGACACTATTTACAGTAAAAGTATCAATATTTAAAATGCTCTTAGAAAGAAGTCCATGAGCTCCTAAAGCCATTTCCGTTTGAAGCCTTGTTTGCTTTTTTTTCGGTAAGCCGAACTTTATTCATTATTTTTAGTTGTCATTTTTGAAATGTACCATCTTTCTGGATTACACTTGATAAGCACTTGCTGAGGACATAAGCTATCAGTTTTGTAGTTATGATCTCCCAGAATTCATTTTTTTCTGGCTTAAGATCAAGAGATGACAAATATCTTGAAAGAAGACAGAAGCTTTATTGTTGCTATTTGAGGATATCAGCATGTCAGAAGTAGAGTTGGGCTGTAAACTACCCTGTTATTTGAGACTCGTATTTCCAACCTACAAAAACACTTAGGCTTGATAATTTTGCACATCTTTATTCAGAATAAAAGATGTTCTGCTGTACTGTTGGTGTTGTCCACTCAGTGAAATCTGACAGTCAGTATGGTTACTCTTCTTGAGGCATTTGAAAATGTCACTAGGGAAGTACTGCTGCCAGAGGCACATTTTAACTGGCACTCAGAAAAAACAGGTACTGTATCGGAAAACATCACTGAAAAAGAATAAATAAGAGGCTAGAGTAATCTCGTAACGCTGGCATCAACAAAACAATCTATGGGCGGCAAAAGGAGTGAGTTATTTGACAAAGTTCAATGTGACGTGTGCAACAATGTGAATATTTTGTGTCCTTGTTTAAGCATTTCAGAGAGCCTTTCCCTCTAGGGTGTTGCTCCTAATTTCAGACCCTTCCCTCCGTCACTAGGCAGATTTTGGTTCCATCTAATTGTGTTAGTTCAGGGTTTCCTGGCCTCTCTGTGGGGTGCCAGGCTAATCCGGGAGGGAGAGGAGTGGGGAAGAAGAACAGCTGGAGCAGGAAAGGCTGAATGCTTTGGATCTGTCCTTTCCTCAGTCGTTTGACTGTGGTTAAAGTGGAGGGCAGCTCCATGATAGCTGCCTCCCTTTTTCACCTGTTCTTATGACAGCCATTAATACAACTGCAGAAACAGCTTATGTGCCCAGGGCTGTAGACTCAAGCAGCAGACCACAAGCCAATGCTTCCCTGCCCTCATGGGACTCAAATTGTCATAGCAGATGGACCTAGCCTCATGCATCTACCAATGGATTCCTCCTCCACACTTCAAGCAGCAAGTAGCTTTCTGGTGACTGGGGCAGTGGGGTTCAGGAGCCACCATGGAAAGAGAAGACTGATAGGGAACAAAAAAAACAGAATGCAACAAAAGGGAAAAGAAAAGAAAATGCATGTGGATAGAAAGAAAATGGGAGAAAGGGGCACGGAATGAGGCAGGAGAAAGAGAAAACCTATTTATTTACTTATCTATATTACTGTGGTGTTTTCAGTGTGATATTTGGGTTAGTAAGCTCTTGTCCCCGTTTTACAGATGGGTAAGTGAGACACAGACAGGTGAAAGTCTCTGGCACAGAGAAAGTCTCTAGAACAGCAAAGAACAGACCCTGGGCTTCTGTTAAAGCCCCTTTACCAGTGGTGTACAAGGGCACTAAAGGGAGCAGGAGGTGGGAAGAATTATACCAGGGGACTCATAGATCTGGTGTATGTGGCTTTACATTCTCACCTCTTCACAGCCTCCCACATTAGGGGAGTACAGGAAGGCGAAGGGTTATTGGGGCAGGAGAGGAGGGGCCAGAGTGCTTTTGTACTCTCTCAGCTATAGGCAGGCTGTATCTTCACTGAATAGCTGCAATCCACTCTGTACATGCTTCATACAGAACAGGTAGGTACTCCACGGTACCAGTTGTTCTTTGTATGAAAGTGGTGCCTAGAGGGCCCAACTGAGATCTGGGCCCTGTTTGTGTTGGGTACTGGACAGTGAGAGACAGTCCCTGGCCCTGTCATCAATGACCCAACTCAAACAATCAATCTCTGAACTGGAACCATATTTCAAAGGAAGACAACATACATTTGTTTTTTTTCACACTTTTGGAGCAGGGCAAAGGTGATGGAACTGGGAGCCAGAATCTGGTCAAGAGAATAACTTGGTCTTGGACTCACTTCTTGTGAGCAAAGAAGTCATGAGTCTTCAGGCAGTATTTATGGCTGTGACTAGGGTGACCAGATGTCCCGATTGTATAGGGACAGACAGTCACGATTGTGGGGTCTTTTTCTTATATAGGCTCCTATTACCCCCCACCCCCTGTCCTGATTTTTCAGATTTACTGTCTGGTCACCCGAGCTGTGACCCACCCAAAGACTTAAGCACATACACTATGTATATGAGTAGGCCCAGTAAAGCTAGCCATGTGCAGTAGTTTTTGCAGGATAAGGTCCCTAAGCCTTAACAGAAAGAATTATTCATGTTTAAATGTATTAGCTATTTATGTCGCCTAGGTTTTTTATCATTATACTTAGGCATAATTACAGTTTTATGGCTTTCGTAATATGTTTAGCCTCTGGTGGAAGAGTGGCTATTTACAGTAGCTCTATCTTTTGAGGCAATGCATGAACCATAGCTATGTATTTATATAAAAAAAATAGTATGATTCACTAGGAAAAAATTAAGAAACATGTGGAATAAATACATCTTTAGAACTCCTCTCCGGAGAAGAGGCGTTATGTTAGTATTCTTGGGCACTGAAAACTTTTATTAAACAGTGATTCTAATTAAAGATGTAGAAAATTACTCAAAGATAATTCAATATTAGCCCATAAGACAGTGGAGAAATGTATGTTGAAGTATCATATCGATTGACCTGTTTTTAGAATTGATTTAGTAGTATAATTTGAAAATATAGCATATACATATACAATCCAGTATACAGTAGTTACCATAAGTATATGCAGGGCTAGATTTTTTTTCTTTTTTTAAAAAGAGCATGCATTGGTTACTTTGACTGAAGAGGATAGAAAGGTAAAAAAAGCACGTCAGTCCAGGACAAACATTTTGGTTTCTTCTGAAAGGTTGTAGCATTAAATGACTGTGACATTAAATGACTGTGATTAAATGACTTTAGAAAACCATGTCACATGCCTTGTCAGAGAGGAAGGCTGGTCTTGTACTTAAGGCACTAATTGGGATTCAGGAAATCTAGGATACGTTTCTGGCTGTGCCTGAAACTGTGGGCAAATCATGTCGTCTCCCTGTACTTGCGAAGTGGAGATAATACTTCTTTGGTCCCGCCCTTGTATGTTTAGCCCCAGACCTTGCAAAGATTCACACATGTGCTTAACTTTATGCACTGTTAGTAGTGTCTCTGGAGTCCATGGGGGGCCAAGTGGGTGTATATTCACTGCACAGGCTATCCTTGTTACACTACTTTAGCGGATACCTCTACAAGAGCCAGGAAACACACCTCCCAGTTCAAATGTAGACAAATCCACAGGCTGTAAAGTTAAAAACATGCTTAAGTCTTTGCAGGATCAGAGCCTTAGGGCTAGTCTACACTTACCTGCCGGGTCGACGCGGTGAGTTCGACTTCTCGGAGTTCGAACTATCGCGTCTAATCTAGACGCGATAGTTCGAACTCCCCGCGCGCTCCGGTCGACTCCAGTACTCCACCACTGCAAACGGCGGTGGCGGAGTCGACCTTGGAGCCGCGGACTTCGATCCCGCGGCGTCTGGACGGGTGAGTAGTTCGAACTAGGGTACTTCGAGTTCAGCTACGCTATTCACGTAGCTGAACTTGCGTACCCTAGTTCGACCCCCGCCCTTAGTGTAGACCTGCCCTTAGATTGCATGCTCTTCATTATCTCTTATGTGTAGCCACAGCATCTGCCACTATAAGTAATAATATCTGCATATTTACAGCTACCCCAAAAAAAGGAAAATTTGAGACTACATACATCATAGTGACCAACCAATTTCACCTAGCTCTTAAGAATATTTATTTGTGAGCATCTTTCAGTGGTAAGATTTGTGGTGACTTGGGTTTGTTCATGTAAATATTGAAATGGGAAGATGAATTTCTGGTTAAAAAAGTACTTAGTATTTATATTGCACTTTCTGGGCACAATTTTTCAACTGCACCAAACTCAGTCAGTACACTTGTGCAGGGGAAAATAACGATGGCTCTGAGCCACCATTACATCTCCTTTGGTCCTGGACTGGCCTCTGGTGAACATTAAAGCAGCCAAAGGGCTGCTCTAACTTACATTGGCTAGAACAGTCACCAAGGGATGCTTGCACTGGTGAGGGATCAGTGGAGTGAATCTCACTCTGGCCTCACCACCTCTGGTCCTCATAAGCCCCTTTCTCATGCTGACACGTTCCTGGCCTGGTCCCAACATACACCCTACAGAATGAGGGCTGAGGAGAGGCTACCTATACCAGCCTGGAACTCCCCCAGGCTAGGGTATTCCTCATCAGTCCCTTTAGGGGTGGTTTAAGGTAGATTTGCATTTATCCAGCGGCACAAATGGACCTTAGCAGGTGCAAAGGATCTGGACCTACAGATTTTAGGTATGTTAAAATAGCTCCTCGTTTATACTGTTATTCTTTATGCCAAATAGAAAAGATATAACTTAATTATTCATACAAATCTGACAAATTTCAAAATAGCTGAGTACAAATTTCAAAATAACTGAGTATGGCAGCCCATATCAGGTGAGATTACACTAACTGACTTGCCAAAATAAGCAATAGAATCATAGAATATCAGGGTTGGAAGGGCCCTCAGGAGGTCATCTAGTCCAACCCCCTGCTCAAAGCAGGACCAATCCCCAGACAGATTTTTGCCCCAGATCCCTACATGCCCCCCTCAAGATTGAGATCACAGCCCTGGGTTTAGCAGGCCAGTGCTCAAGGTATTGTATTGTGGGATAGCAGAATGGCAATTTATAAGGACTAAAAAAAGATGAAGATATATTTCAGATAAGCTTTTATATCTTGGAGGAACATTAACACAACCTAAGAAGTTGTGTTAATGCTCCTCCAATCTATTTTTTTAAAATCCCAAACATTTACTTGTAAAACCAAGTAATGAATATCAATTCCGTTCTGTGAAAGATAAAATATGGACATTAGCTCTTCCTTTTGCTCACTAGTTCTCACTCTTGCAATGATAGTTATAAATCTTTAGCATCACAGCCTAGAAACAGATTTTTTTTAAATGAAATTGTTAACAGATTAATTTATTTTGGTAAATCATCCTGACAAGCAGAAGGAGGCCAAATTCATTGTTGGTTTAACCCCAAGGAATCCAATAGATTTGCACCAGGGGAGTATTTGACCACTCATGTTCTAAAGTTCATGAGTTCTATTCAACTTATTCATAAATGATCTGGAGAAAGGGGTAAACAGTGAGGTGGCAAAGTTTTCAGACAATACTAAACTGCTCAAGATGATTAAGACCAGAGCAGATTGTGAAGAACTTCAAAAGGATCTCACAAAATAAAGTGATTGGGCAACAAAATGGCAAATGAAATTTAATGTGGATAAATGTAAAGTAATGCACATTGGAAAAAATAACCCTAACTACACATACAATGTGATGGGGGCTAATTTAGCTACAACTAATCAGGAAAGAGATCTTGGCGTCATCGTGAATAGTTCTCTGAAGGCGTCCATGCAGTGTGCTGAGGCAGTCAAAAAAGAAAACAGGATGTTAGGAATCATTAAAAAAAAGGATAGAGAATAAGATGGAGAATATTTTATTGACCTTATATAAATCCATGGTACACCAAATCTTGAATACTGCATACAGATGTGGTCTCCTCAACTTAAAAAAGATATACTGGCATTAGAAAAGGTTCAGAGAAGGGCAACAAAAATGATTAGGGGTTTGGAAAGGGTCCCATATGAGGAGAGATTAAAGAGGCTACGACTTTTCAGCTTGGAAAAGAGGACACTAAGGGGGGATATCATGGAGGTATATAAAATCATGAGTGGTGTGGAGAAAGTGAATAAGGAAAAGTTATTTACTTGTTCCCATAATATAAGAACTGGGAGCCACCAAATGAAATTAATGGGCAGCAGGTTTAAACCAAATAAAAGGAAGTTCTTCTTCAACCTGTGGAACTCCTTGCCTGAGGAGGCTGTGAAGACTAGGACTATAACAGGGTTTAAAAGAGAACTAGATAAATTCATGGAGGTTAAGTCCATTAATGGCTATTAGCCAGGATGGGTAAGGAATGGTGTCCCTATCCTCTGTTTGTCAGAGGGTAGAGATGGATGGCAGGAGAGAGATCACTTGATCATTACCTGTTAGGTTCACTCCCTCTGGGACACCTGGCATTGGCCACTGTCGGCAGACAGGACACTGGGCTGGATGGACCTTTGGTCTGACCCAGTATGGATGTTCTTATGTTCTTATGTAAAGCAAATAGAACATTAAAAGTCACTTATAATAGATAAACATTGTCAAATTGTGCTGGGAGGGCATTGCAAATTTGTGCTGCAGCAATTAAAAAAAATGCAAATGCTAAAATTGATATCAGTAAGAGAAGAGCCTGGAGAGCTCTGGAGGCTGGAAATCTCACCGTCTGTGGTGCTTTTAGACTGCTTCAGCACAGCTGTACAAATGGTCACTTGAAATGAAATTTGTTTCTATCTTTGGTCTCTCTAGTTGCAGTGTTAGTATTCAATCTGATTTAGTGCAATATCAACAGCTGAACTCCCACTCTTTGCAGAACACCTTCATATTGCATTTCATCCTTCACCTACCGATTAACTCACAGAAGAGAGAGGCACCAGGCAGTAGGTTTATTTATTTTTTTAATTGTCTGCAAAGGGCTTGCAATAACTTCACTGAACTGGCCGCCAGAATACATTGGCTCCATGAGCTGAGATACATTATTAAGTATGACACATTAGAAAAGATCCTCGGCCAGATCCTCAGCTGATGTAGACCAATATAGCTCCGTTAAATTAATTTGCATTATGCGGATTTACACCAGGTGAGGATCTGACCCAGAGTTTATATTTTATGAAGTTGGGCCATATTAATACAATAATATTTTTTTACTCTGAAGTTGGCTATAAATTCTACGCCTGGAGGAAGATTGCATTGGACTTTTGTAAAAGTCAGCAGCAATGGGTGGAAATTAGAGATGGATATGAACCAAACCACTTTGAGCTCTGGGAAAGTTTGGCTCTGCATCTGTATGTGGTGGTTTTGGTTTATCTCTAATGTGCATTTCTTTTCCCACATGTAAGGCATACATAAGAACATAAGAATGGCCATATTGGGTCAGACCAAAGGTCCATCTAGCCCAGTATCCTGTCTTCCAACTTTGGCCAATGCCAGGTGCCCCAGAGGGAATGAACTGAACTTAGGGGTGAGAATGGGCCAAATATTTGACATGCCTTTACAATGTGATATTCCACCAAAAACGGTCACTACAATGTTAGACTGCATATACAGAGGCATCACACTGTACAGTAAAGAAGTAATAGTCCCTCCCTAATTGGCTGTGGGTTGTTGCTAAATTGTTTCCTCCTCTTTTTTTTTCCTCACCACTTTTTGAGAGATTTGACACCTTTCCCTGTTTCACAACTCACCCTAAATCTACACACTGCTGGACATGTGGAGAGACCCTGGGTTCCACAGAAAGCTGAGCTGAGTGCCAAGAGAGAAGGTAAGAGAAGCTTGGGCTGTTGAACTGAACTTAAGCTTGCAACCCTGTACACATGAGCCACCACCAGAGCCAGCTACATTAGGGGATGCAACCAGACTTGAGAGGGGAAGTAGGTGACTTTTCTTGCAGATGTAGCAGCACATTTGTGGGAGGTATGTGGATCTGAGGTCTTGCAACTTTCCCTAGCCACACTGAAACTCTCCTCTGCCTAGTGCAAATAGTCTTATATAACCTGACGCCTGCCGGGCCAGGAAACACTTTGCCTTTGAACAGACTGTTGCTTAGACTCTTCATATTTCCAGTTTCAGAATGATTGGAATCTGCCTGTGTTCTTGAGCCTGCCAGTCCCCGGGTACAGTATGTAATAGTTTGTTTTGCATGGGGCCCATTGGGTTTTAATGGCTCAGATGCAAGTACAAGCTGATGCTGTCTGTCTTCAAGCTTGGCATTGTGATATGCTTGACAGTTACATATGAATATTAGCCATCTGTAGGATATGATGATATAGTTACAATTTCTTTTTTGGTGGACCCAATCACTGCTGAACCATGTTTACTTGTGAACTCTACAGTCATGAATTTAAATGAATGCGTCTGAACACTATTTTGCATATTTGGCCAGCTCTACTGAGAACAGATAAATAAATAAATCTATTTTAAAAAATGTTGAGAGGAATGGATTGCAGATAATTGCAATTCAGATAGAGAGTTTATCTGAATTTTGGATTATTGAGAATTTTAATATGTACCCAGCTCCAAAATCTGTAGTGAAACAAATGCCATTTAACTGTTTTGGACATTTTCAAAGATATTTACTAATCAGCCTTACCTATAACGCATTAGTCTTTTATTTTTGGAGAGATGCATTTAAATCCCATGCTGGGTAACGAGTAATGATTTTAGCATAGGCTTAAACTAGCCTATACTGAATCTTGGTTTACATCACCACACCACCATACAGTGTGGCACAGTTGGTTATCATAGAATCATAGAAATGTAGGGCTGGAACCTGACAGGTGTTTGTCCAACCTGTTCTTAAAAACCTTCAATGATGGGGATTCCACAACCTCTCTTGGAAACTTATTCCAGCACTTAAGTACCCTTACAGTTAGAAAGTTTTTCCTAATATCTAACCTTAAGTCAGCCTTGCTTCAGACTGAGCTCATTACTTCTTGTTCTACCTTCAGTGAACATGGAGAACAATTGATCACTGTCCTCTTTATAACAACCCCTTAGCATATTTGAAGACTGTTACCAGGTCCCCCTTCAGTCTTCTTTGCTCAAGACTATACATGCTCAGGTTTTTTTAAACTTTTCCTCATATATCAGGTTTTCTAAATCTTTTATCATTTTTTGTTGCTGTCCTGTGGACTACCTCCATTATTCCATATCTTACATAAAATGTGACTCCCAAAACCGGACACAGCACTCCAGCTGAGGCCTCACCAGCGCTCAGTAGAGCAGGACAATTACCTCCCACGTCTTACACGATGATCCTGTTAATACACTCGAGAATGATATTAGCCTTTTCCTCAATCACATCACACGGTTGGCTCATATTCAGTTTGTGATCCACTATAACCCCAAGATCCTTTTCACCAGTACTATTGCCTAGCCAATTATTCCACATTGTGTAGCTGTGCATTTGAATTTTTCCTTCTCAAGTGCACTATTTTGCATTTGTCTTTTCTGAATTTCATCTTGTTGATTTCAGACCAGTTTCTCCAATTTGTCAAGATCATTTTGAATTCTAATCCTGTCCTTCAAAGGGTCGGCAACCCCTCACAGTTCACTGTCTTCTGCACATTTTATAAACATACTCTCCACTCCATTTCCCAAGTCATTAATGAAAATATTGACTAGTACCAGATTCAGCACAGACACTTGCAGGAACTCACTAGATACATCCCCCCAGTCTGACAGCAAACCCTTAATTACTATTCTTTGAGCAGTGGGAAGAAGTGGGACTAAAATGTGACATGGCCTGAGGGCTGAGTTGTGAGAAAGGCAAACCACCGCAGGACCAGAGTGTCACCAGGAGGTATTCAAAGAGGAAAGCCTGCTATACCCAGGCACATAGGGGATGCACCAGAGGTGAGTACAACATCATTATTCATTGCTATAGCAAACAGTGGGTTATTACTGCAGGGAAGAAATGACTAGTAAGGGCTCAATCCTACAAGGTGCTAAGCACCCTTATTGACCACAGACTTCAGTGAAAATTGTAGGGACTCAACACCTCACAGAACTGAGCCCTAAGGGCAGATAAACTCCCAGGACCCATATGTGCAATCCTTACTCACTGTGGTGAACATTTACACATGTAGATGACATTGCCCTAGCTGTTCAGCACACAAGCCTTCATACCATCAGCTGCACCTTAACTCGAGATCTTAGCACAATGGCTGATTATTTCCAGTGCTGGAAACTTAGGCCTAACCCCCCGAAAAAAACAGGGTAACCACTTTCCTTCTGAACAATAAAATGGCTAATACCAAACTCAATGTGTAGTTCTGTAGTGAGAGCGTCATCCATGAGGCTAACCAAGGTGTTACACTGGACTGGAGTTTGACCTTTCAACAACAGCTTGAGAACACCCGCAATAAGGTCAGGTCTTGTGTTGTGCTTATCAGAAAATTGGCCGGAACATCATGGGGATCCAGTCCACGGACTTTATGAACCAAAACAATTGCCTTGGTATATTCTGCAGCTCAATATTGTGCACCAGTGTGGTCTCCCAGCAGTCACACTAAACTCTTTGACACTCAACTCAACAAGGTTATGCGTATAGTGTCAGGGATGCTCAAATCCACTTCAGTCGACTGTCTCCCAATCCTATCGCACATCCAGGCTCCACAGATTAGAAAAGCTGCTCAGACATCTCGCTTTCTTACCCATGTCAATGCAAACACAAGGATCCTGCTGCACAATGACCTGCAGAACCCACCAAAGACAAGATTAAAATCCCGCAACCCTCTATTGTACGGCATCAAGACCCTTACACCCAACTTCAATGCTGAGGCTCAATGGAGAGCCACCTGGAGCTTTTCGACCATTCAGAAAAAACAGTTTGTCATTGACCCTGCCGAGGAGCTACTGGGTTTTGATTTATGTCGGAAAGACTGGTACAGATTAAATCATATCAGGACATCTCATGAGAGATGTGGACAAACCCTCTTTAAATGGAAAATGAGGCAAACATCTGTATGCAACTGGTCACCATGCACAAATGATGGAGCACATCATATCTGAGTGTCCCCTTCGTTCTTTCACCTGGGGCCTGAAGGAAATTCACCAGCTTACTGCTGTGGCAATGTGGTGGCTAGCAAATGTAGACATACATTGGTAGTTGTTGCTACCCAAGCCATATGAAAGAAGAAGATACATGTAATCATTTTGTGTAAGTCAGGTACTCCCTTTGAGTAGTTCAATGTGAATAAGGGTTGTGCAATTGGAACTTTGTACCACAATTATCCTGATTTGTGCATATTAACATACAAAAATTGTGCATATTAACATATAAAAAAAGATCTTCAGTTGGTGTTAATCAGTATAACTCTGTTAAAGTCAATGGACCTATGATGACTTACACCAGCTGAGGATCTGGTTCATCTTGATTACAAAAGACAGGGGGAGGTACCAGCGGTGAAAAAACAAAATCTAAGGCATAGCAACAGAAGGCTGGGAAAGTGTCTAGTAACTCTTGTTTATTTTTTAAACATCTGCAAGCTCTTTGGGCCAGGAACTGCCATTTACTGTGTTTGTTCAGGACCTAGCCCAATGGGGCCCCAACTAGCTGAGGCCTCTAGATATTATATTTAGTTAAACATTGGGTGCAAATCATGGTTGGACAGATACATGGACAATGACAACTAATAAAAACTCATGTTCCAAGGCATAAAGCAACCACTGACTCATAGGATTAGGAAGAAACATCCTCAATATGCAGATTATTTCTTAAATGTCCACCACAGAGTTTCTTGCACCTTCTTCTGAAACAGCTGTTACTGGCCATTTTTGGAGACAGGTTACAGTGCTAGATGGACCACTCATCTGATCCACTATGGCAGGTCCTATGTTCCTACTTATAGGCATCAGCTTTTCTTTAAAATATTCTAAAAATCTACAAGGCCTATTACTTTCTGAATGAATAAGGCGGTAATCAGCTGGAGGTAAGTTTACCGTGGAATGGTGCAATAGGCCATGCTGATTTATTAGTGGCCCTTCAGTCTGGTAGTACATTTACTGGTGACCTCCCTATCTCCTTTGCCTGTCCATCAAAAATTTGTGCAAGGAAATAACTGGGGGGAAATCAGGCAAAATCTCCTGGTAAATTACATTTTTTACCCAAATGCCCTGGTTTCTTACAGTCTTTCTGCTGCGTTTTTCTCTATTTTCTCTATTTTAGAATCTTCTGCCATAAAACTTCTGATCTGGACCCCACAGCCTCTGCTGTAGAAATGATCCCATGCATGTCTGTGTGATATCAGAAATGTACCAACTTTTTGGCTATTTTTCATTCTCAGGATCATCTGTCACTTTTCTTCCTTGCTACTGTTTTTGTTGCTGCATATTGACCAATGCTACCATATTCAAGAAGTTGTGAAAACTCCTTGTATATTTGTGATCCAAAGCACTAGAAATATTAAGGCACAGAATCAATGACCAAATTTGCCCCTGCTGTAGATATCTCTGTAGAAGTTCATGGAGTTACACCAGGAAGGAATTTTTCCTGGATGTAACATTTTGCCCATAGAAGGTTATTTCTTTTATGGACAATCAAGATGTTTTCTCATTCCCATATTTAGATGCACATCAATGCACTGGATTAAACTCCCCACATGCCAGCATGTCCCAGCATATGTTTTCAAGGCACAGAATACACATCCTGTCATGCTAAAATGATTTGTGGCAAAATCACACAAAGCCCAAGTAAGTGTTTTTTTAATTGTGCTCTTGAAAGCAATTATATTGTTTCTTTTCTTTTACTAAAAAGCCCTGTCTGGGGATGCCCGTACCTTTTATTTGACAGAGTTTAAACAAACAGCCTTTTTCTTTTTTGCAGGCCTTATTGGTAACCATAACCAGGGAAGTTTTAATGTCTGGGCCAAGTGCTATTTTGGTGTGATTAAAAGAAACGATGTTTCCCCCTTGATGCTGTGCCTTTTGAAAACATAAGTTATTATTTTAAGTACATGATATAATATGCTGTTGAATGTTTGTAATATATGGAGTCAGTTTTCAGCAACATACTGCCTATTCATATGTTTAAAAGAGAACAAAAATCTATTGATGTCAATATGTTGGATGCAAATAATACCAAATTAAGAGGGATTGAAACTATATTCTAAGATATATGTGTTGTATGCGTGTGTATGTTGTATGGGCAGCAATTGGAAAATTTCTGGAGTGTGAGGGGCTAATACACAATATAGTAGGTAAAGGCAAATATGTAAGTGTAACCCATTGAGTGTGTGTTGACAGCAGATATGAGTTTGATACAGACCCACCTAGGGAAGGTTGGTTCTTCATGTCAAGCTGTACAATTCATGGTTTTACTTTGAAGGTCCCCAGCTCAGTCTCTGGTGTCTCAGCCAAGATGGGTCATCACATAAGCTTCCTCAGCTTTGTTGTTGTTGTTTTTCACTAGTGAACTGATATCCCTCCATTTCAGTTCTGGGACTCTCTTGAGAAAGTCTTGAATTATGTTGAGTTTGAATTGTGTGGCAACATAAATGGTAGGATGAGTTGCTCATAGGGTGTTAAATAATCATAAAATGGATATAATTTGGTGTAACTTTCAAAGTAATGTGATTTGAACTAACTTCTCGGAGTTGGTGTGCAAAGCTAGAGTAATTTACATGTGGGAGGGGTTTGGGAAGCAGGAAAAGCAAGTAACAAGAAAATGTAAGATGGCCCAAAGGCTGGTTCTTTTGCATCTGAACCAATTTGGAGGGAGTGCTGCAAAGGTGACTGGAAGCCGCCCGTGTGGCTTCCTGAACTGCAGACAGTCTGACACCAGTCTGCTCCTGAGGAGCAACTTGGAAAAACTGCAGGGATGCTTTTGGGTGCAATGGCTCTCATGGGGTCATTTCCAATCCCAGGGATGGACAGAGTGCAACAGCACTCCAGCTTACCCCTAGCTGCGCTCCCTGTGATGAGGAGATAGTGTGCAGCTGGTCACTCCAGCTCTATGCAGTCCGAGGATTCCCTTGTGCCAAGGGAATACCTAGGTAATTGTTTAAACCAGTGGTGCATAGTAGGTGTAATGAGGTCTAGGATCTGGCCCAAGGTGTGGGGAGGCTTACTGCTCTTTATTTACTATCTTTCCTGTTGTTGGCTTTTCCCCTTGGCGTGGAAGTTATCTGTACATTGCACTCTCGCTGAGTGATAAACAGATGTAGGTTACAATACTTCACCGCTTCCACCTAAGGCGTGATTTACACCATCGCCTCACCAATAAATATTGCTCAGACTTCTATGGCAGTTGCATGAAATTACACTGAGTGTCTGATTCTGATCTTACTTACAGCCATGTTAACTAGGAACAGCTTTAGCTGTGTTAACAAAGCTACACCATTGTATTTAATATAGTGCAAGCCAGGTCAGAATCAAGCCCAGAGTTCACTAAAGTTACTGCTAAGTCACACTGCTATGAGTGAGAACAAAATCTTCCCCAGGTATTGATTTTTCCCTGGTTGTATGTCTCGCTAGGCCCATTATGTTCTCATTTACTCAGGTATAAAAGTGAAGGAACTCCATTGACTTAAATTGAGTTATTTTGTATTTACATCTATGCAACGAAGAACAAAATTTTCAGCAGAGGTCCTATCATAAACAGATAGTTAAGGGTTAAGGTCTCTTTTACCTGTAAAGGGTTAACAAGCTCAGTAACCTGACGAACACCTGACCAGAGGACCAATCAAGGGACAAGATAATTTCAAATCTCTGTGGAGGGAAGTTTTTGTCTGTGTTCTTTGTTTGGGTTGTTGTTCTCTTTTTGGATCTAAGAGAGGCCAGACATATCTCCAAGTTCTCCTGAAGTATTTCCTAATATCCAGTATAGTGAGTATTAGAAAGGCGGATTAGTCTTATATTTAATTTCTGCATTTGCAATTGTGTGTTGCTGGAGAAATATCTTTATTTCTGTTTGCTGTTACTTTGATTATTCTGAGAAAGGAGGGGGTGGGGGAAGCCTCTCTAGGTTTATAAGCTAGACCCTGTATATTTTTTATCCTGGTGTTACAGAGCTAGTGTACTTTCTTTCTTTCTTTTAATAAAATCCTTTGCTTTTTAGAAACTGGTTGATTTCTTCCCTTGTTTGGATTTTCAGGGGAAGGGGAGGGGGGAAAAGTAAATCCCTCTTTGTTTTGATTCAAGGAGTTTGAATCAAGGTATCTCTCCCAACGACTAGGGGAGGGGGAGGAAGGTGGGGGAATGTTTTTTTTCCCCTTTGTGTTAAAATTCAAGGAATTTGGATCTGTGTCCCCCAGGGAAAGTTTTGAGGGAACAGAGAGTGTGCCAGACACTAAAACCTGGCTGGTGGCAGCTTTACCAGATCTAAACTAGGATTTAAGTTTAGAGGAGCCCATGCAGGTCCCCATCTTGTGAACGCTAAAGTTCAGAGTGGGGAATAAACCTATGACAGGTCCTGATTCTGATCTCACTGAAACCCAGTTCCACACAGGTATAACTCCCTTAACACAATGTCAAATAAATGTGAGGTCAGAATCAAGCCGTCATGTACCTCTTACTGTATTTTCTTGTGAGGATCCTAGAATTGGATCTTACATTTTACATTTCTTTCATGTAACAGTTTTATACATATTTTCTTCTTAAAAGCAAAATATTGACAATGGCCTTTAGCATCCAGGTTTTTACTATGTCTTATGGAATATGATTCTTTATGTTCTAAACCTCATGTTATGCTCCAGCAAATTGTTGAAAACGTAGGGATCCCATAAGGCACTGAGCTTTAATGAAAGCAGATTTCAAGGGGAATTGAGGGTGCTCAAGGATTAAACACATAACTGACAAATATTAGCAAAGTTGGAGCAATCTTGTGGTTAAACTCTGTTCAAATGAAATTCAGATTTCAGTGAAACTTTCCTTAGGTGTCAATCTCGTATTACTAATTATTGACCCTTATAATAAGATTCCACCATGGGAAAATTAATCTTCCTATAAAATGCTTACAATGTATTTACTTTTCCTTATAGGAACATGCTCCACAGTAACTTTCTATATTAATTATTAACAAAGGTTCTATTTAAGATTCCTGTGTCTACTGCTTAATAACACCCAAATTAGTCTCAATGGAATTAGCTGTAATTAAAGACATTGTGAAATATGGTGGGGGCAAACAGAATTACACTGTATTACTTTATTAATAATATTCTTTAACTACACTGTAAATTGCTATTAGGCCTGCATATTACTGCCTGGATATGGAAATAGTCTTTTGCTATGCTAATCTAACACAATTTTCTTTTAAATGTAAACAAATTATACTCTATTAATATGCTGTTCTACTTGCATAGTTAATTATTGTAACAGTAAGGAATAAAATTGTTCTGCTTTCTCTGTTTCTGATGGAAAAAGGGCTACATAAATAGTTTAATAGGGAACTAATTATGCAAAAAATTTAGATGCCTAAAATGTGTTTGTAATTACATTAAAATGGTCTTCTGTTCAAATATTGGAAAGCCTGCTAATTGGAGGCTAGCTGGAAATTTAAATATTGTGAATCAATGATTTTAATACAGTACATGTTTGGTTGTGTTTCTGTTCATATTTGTCTTTGGAAATAAAGAGAATATTTAACGGTGTTTAATAAGAGGAGTTCTGAATTTCATACCAATGAAGTTAGTAAGTGGCAGACATGAATTTTAAACATGTATGCTGCAGCATTTGCCTTAATTTAGTCAAGGGGTATGGCAGCTGCTCAGCACTGCAGCACTGACAACAACAAAATAAAATGCTCCGAATGAAAGTTGATGAGAGAGAGAACCTGATACAGACCAAATCAAAATGTACTGGAAAATGCTACACGACAACCTAACAAGAATTGATACGGTTGTAAATTGCTAAATTGTATTAGATAAATAAACACATGTAGCATATCACCTGCCTATTCTCAGAGGAATCCAAGATGTATATCACCTTCTGAAGCTCTGGTTAAGAAGTGTTAAGGACATAGGGGTAGATTTTGAAATGCCTCATTTACTATAGACCTACATCTAGTGGAAATGAGTCACTGTGCCAAGGGAACTAGAGAAGAGGAAGCCCATGCAAGAGGATCCTGTAGGCTCTGCACTTCCCCAATGCCATGTCAAGAGCAGCTCGCTATAGGGGAAGTCTGGAGAGGTGGGTATGTCACTCTCAAATAAGGGCATGTCTAATGAGTCTATAAACACATGCAATCTCCATTAGCTTCAAGGTTGGTTTTAAACATAGCTAACTGACAGCTTCCTAAATTGCCATATTTCAGGGAGGTGCTGTGATTCTGAGTTCAACTCAAGGGAAAGCCTTGCTCTATGGGATCCTGTTCCTAAACACAGCAAGATGTACTAGAAGAACCGCAAGACAAATACTCCACACTATTGAAGGGGAGGGAATGGTAGATGGGGAGGCTAAATCGGGGAAAGAAAAAAAGAAAGAGAAATGATAGTGTCAGGGGGAAACAGTTAAGTTGTGAGCTATTGAAAAGGGAATTTAAAAAGAGGGGGGTCCCATTTTGTTGATTTGAGAGGAGGACATAGAAACTGAAAATATTCTTCACTCCAATGCTCCTCAGGATGGCCTTGGGGATCAAAATAAGGCATCTGTAGCTGAGTAGCACCCAAGTACAGTGAGTTGGAGAAGAAACATGAAAACAGCTTGTGGTACAAAGGAAAGGATAGATTTCCAAATGGCTAATCTCCAGCCACCCACATAAGTTTTGTCTCTCTTTAGCACCTTTCTCTGTTGCTAAGTCTTGCATCCAAAAACCGGAGCGGAGACACTCCAAATTATGCAGCAATATTACACATCAGGTAGTTGAAAATGGGCACTCAAAAAGATCTCAGGAAATGCAATGAAACAATTCTTTTCCGTGACAAAGTGAATCGGGACAGCGCAGGACCAGCACAGTAGTATGAATAATGGGTTGAGATAAATATACAATAGCCATGAGCACATAGATCTGTTGCTAAATAGGTTGGTACAGATTACTGAGCAACATGTTGGCAAGCCTGAAATTCCTCAGTTAACTCCAAGAATGGGGAAGACAACCAGCTGATAGAAGCAGATCTGTGTCATGAGAGAAAGGGTAAACTTCCTCTTCAGTTGACTTATCTCAAAATGACTCAAGCTGTCTACTCCACCTAGCTTTAATGAAGAGGACACAGGATGGAGGAAAGATTTTTAAATGATGGGGCTGATTATGCATCCATGAGCTCATGTCTCTCTCATTTATGAGCTTCAACTTTCCCTAACTGATGTATAACAATAATCAGTAAAGCAACTTCCTCTTCCTCGTCACAAAAAGGTCTAAGGAAGAAAAGTGTTGGATAAAAGGTTGTCCCCGTTCTCTGTAGTTGAACTAACCACTTGCCTAGAAGTGCACAGCAATAGCTACACAATAATTTAACTACATCCACCCTGACTGAATTGGCCTCGTTAGCACTGACCCACACTCGGTAAGGCAACTCCCATCTTTTCATGTGCTGTATATTTATCCCTGCTTGCTGTATTTTCCACTCCATGCATCTGATGAAGTGGGTTATATCCCACGAAAGCTTATGCCCAAATAAATTTGTTAGTCTCTAAAGTGCCACAAGGACTCCTCGTTTTTTTTAATAATTTAGGAGTTACTCCCCTGAGTAATCCCAATGAAGGCAATCAACGTGAGGGGGTACTACAATCCAGACCAATGTTTCTGATTTCCCATGAAAATGAGAAACCCTTTTGTTTTTAACTTACAGTGTAACTGCAATAGTAACAAATCTTACAGCAACAAATTAAACAACTTCTGCTTGGCCCCATCTCAAGGAATAAGGTGCAGCAGGCTTGTCGCTCCATGAAACTCCAGAATAGGGAGAATCCATTTAGTTGTTAGAGCTATTCAGAGGACAACAATTCCATTCTGTGGAAACTTTCAAGGCTTCAAAATTTGTTTCGGGTCCCCACTTGAATGACAACAAAATCTTTCAAACATGTTTTGTGAAAACAGCTTTCTGTTGAAATGCCCATTTGCAAATCGAAAAGCTGAGGTATTCAATTCAGGCTGCAGCATTGAAGTGTGTGTGGCCTGGTGGTTAGGGCACTGGCCTTGCATGAGGGGGCAGAGCCAAAGTCAAATACCTGCTCTGAATGATTCAGAGCAGATTTTTTTTCATCCCAGAGCACTGATTCAGGCAGGTAGGAACTTAAGGCTGGGTCCCTCATAAGCCAGTTCCCTAACCACAAGGCTACAGAGAGTGACAGAGTCTCACTCTCTCCCCAAGCCAAAAGCCATTTTGACAAAGACTGGCAAAACTGAAACACTTCCACAAAATGTTTTGGCTTTGATGACTTTTCATTTAGTCAAAAATGCTCTGACCAGCAGGAGTGGCTCTCCACTGGGCTGGAACCATTTTGCAGTTGCTATGTGGCAAGAGAGAATTGGAATATTTTTTAAAGTAAAGAATTGACAGAGATGATCTCAGTCTGCTGCTAGCCCCAGAAGTGTGGCAGGCAAGACCAGTCTTCAAGAAAGGAAGGTGCAAGCTGGATAAATTAGGGATGGGATAAAGGACCAAATTAACCCCTGGTGTTAACTCCACTGTTTGAGTATATTGTAGTGTGGTGCAATAGGATTAATTTGGTTCTTTGTTTCTACCCACGCCAAAACAATAGGAGTTGTATCTCTGCCCATATTCTATAGAACAGGACATACGTCCAAGGCTAAGTGAGCAATGCCAAGTGTTCAATGGCTGTTGCATTTGCTTACACAGCTGCTGTATTGCTACTATCTAACTTGCTGCTTTGTAAAAGAATTAGTGATACTTGGTGTACGTAAGGGGCTACAGAAAACTAAATTTTATTCTACAACTGATAATACTGTTGTGATTTCTTACCCCTCAAGATGTGTTAGATTAAATTGAAATACAAAATATTGATTGGTGTTATACAAATGAGTGATCTGTGTTATACAAATGAGTGATCTGTGTTATGCTATTTCCTATTTAAATAATAATAATAATAATAATAATGCTTGAACTAGGTAAGGGCAGAACAAAACCCTCAAAATTAAAATGCCTGACAAATTAGATTGGTCCTTGAGTTACCACCACAATTTTCATAGTAAATACCCTATGAAACAACCTACAACGCATATCTTACACCAGCCAGCCTGCCAAAATCCCCAAACAGCTTCCTTGCTGTTTAAGAAAAGAGCTTTTTAAATATCTTTGCAGTCTTGTCTGTTTGTCTGACAGATGTCTGCACTGTACTGGGAACTGTATTCATGCTCAGAATGTAAATAAGATTATAGGTCCTTAAATGTTTCCATTACATTGTATTTACCTAGATGCAGATGAAAATAAATAGGGAGCATTTTTTTCTGGTAGAATTTTCTTTTCTTCTTGCAAGCAGGCTTAAAAAAATTGCCATGTCAGTTAAATGTTCTGGTCTACACTGTTATCTAACAGTTAGTCCAAAGTGCACATCTGTTGAATCAAAAAGGCAATATCTGTCTAAAAGTATAAATCACACTGATTTGAAATGTATCCTTCATATTAGTTTTGCAGTGTAGACAACAAAAGTCTTAATGATGAAGTCTATTCAGACACCTGTTTCATTCACATGAGTACCACAATATTTCCTATGAGAACAGAGCCAACCTTCCTATTATGCCAGATATTTGACAACGCCAGAGTTTACTAAATACACAAAGATCTGACAGACTCTTTGCACAAACCAGCTTCAATATAATTAAAACCTAGAACCTATGCTGAAGTATTGCTAAGAGTCTGGCTTCAGCTCACAAATGCAAGGCAAAGTCTAAGCCAGTCATTGATTGTTCACTCATTGCTGTCAAGCCTAGGTAATCCAGAGGTCCTGCAACAGCATGTGATACTCTATATATGACAGATATTGCTGGGCTGATCAGTGGAAGGGATGTTTGCCATGCCCATGAGTTTCTGCTTTAAATGTGACTCTCCTCACTGCTATAAGTTTAAGGCTGGTTCAGTGAAGTTGCCTCTTTGGCAGTGCCTATGGCAGAGCCAATGCATTGTGGTGAAGCAGTAATACAGCACCTGCAAAGCTTTATTCACATGAGTATTCCTTACTCTCACTCAGTTACACAGAGTTTGCCTCCTGTGTTCACCTATGTTGTGGACATGTCGGAGCAGGCTGGGTAGAGATGAGTTAATATGTAGGGAGGCAGGAACAGGGTATAGGCAGACTCCAGTACACTTTGACTAGTCTCTACTTCCTTGAGCCTACAGACAGCCTTGGGAACTAGAATGTACTTTAGAGCAGTCCTGAGGCTGCTCTAACTTGCACTAGCAGACTGGCAGGCCTACAGCTGCCCCAGAACATAGGGAGTGCAAAAAGGAATTCAAGACACCTTTGCATCCACCCCCCTCCATTCCTGCAATGAGTTCAGTAATGGAGCAACTCAGAATTGGGGCACAGTGTTAATATGCCTTTATCTGTGAGGGAAAATAAAGTGAAGAAAAATTAATGCATTTATGTCACAGTCAATTTTTTCAAACCTTAAAGGAAAATGGCAACAGTGAATTTTATGCTGATGAAAGCAACCACATTTTCAGTCCTGGAGATTGAAATTCTCTGTTTATCCACAGAACAGTTACAGCTTGGGAAACATTATAAACTTCCCCACCAGTGTACCTTAATGCTATTCAAGGGTACTAGCTAGGAGTGATAGTGTCTGTTCATTTTCCAGGTCCTATAACATACTTGGCTTGTCTATAAAAGGTCCAGGAAATGTCTCAATGGCTGATCCAAAGCCCATTCAAGGCAATCATCCTTTCCTTTGACTTTAATAGGCTTTGAATCAGGCCCTAAATATGCTGGAGGATTTTTATGTAGGTATATATGCACAGAGACCACCAACCCACCTAGCACACTGTCCAGAAAACTAGAGATAAATATGCAGTTACAGCTAGCCAGAAATTGGCCATTTTACTTTTTCCAAATACTATAAAGACCTAAATCCAAATTACTTTTACAGAATTTAATTTTATAAAAGAAAGATATTTCTAAGACATTCAAAAATGCATGGAACAATCAGTCTGATTTTTTTCCCAGTCTGAAGTGATTTGAAAGTGGATTAGTCAATTTGTTAAATTAAAAAAATGTTTCTGGACTTAGCTCATGCATGCCAAGAGTCAACCAAATGTTATGGCTGAGTAATAAATCCTTTAAAAGCGATGTTTGACTTTGCAATGGGAATGTTGACAGACTCTTAGCTATAACAGTGCAAGTGTGCAGCATTATAACGTACAGCAAAGTCAACGTTGTAATTGATTCTGACTTGTATATCATGCCACGTGTGCAGATCTTTGTGCACTGGGCAGCATTTGTTAATATAGCTGCTTTCACCTGAAACAAATGAGGTCTAATTAGATTAATCTGTAAGTCAGTGCTCACCAGTTGTATGATTAATGAGCACTTTACATTTCTTAAAGATCAGATGAATGGATTATTTGAAGGGATTTATTAGGAAATAATAGATTTACTCATCTATAACAGTGCTACCAGTGATCCCATGTCTTCCTTGTTATGTCTGTAAAGGAAAATTGTGCAGATGAAGAAATTCCAGGCTCAATCTGTCCCCTTTTTGAAGAGCTGAACTTCTGATTGCGAGGGTGTCAGATGGACATTCTACAGCTGTTATGGAACCATGTGTCAACATTATTTACTAAAGTGATGTGATGATAATTATGGCATAAAGTATGGGTAGAAAGCATGCAAGCAGAATGGACATACATACTTAATGATTTTATTCTCCAGCATTCAAAATCAGTAGGAGTTGAGCTTGTCGCTGGAGACATGTTGAAGCAGCAGTGCAAGCTGTCTGTGCAGAATCCAATGATGACTGTATGTGGCAGCATGCATTCAAAGTAAAAAATTAATTTACAAATGGTTTTCAGGGTTCCCACCAGATGGAAGAGCAATGAAGTCACAACCAGTCTTCTTTGTCTTTTAACCCTTGAGCTGAAAGTCTGCAATGGGAACACAGCCATCTATAAAATATAATAATCAGAGGCCCCATTTATTTCAAAATGGTTACTTTAAAAACAAAACACCTGTAGTTTTATTGCTTGCTACTATGGACTTATAACATAACATTCAGGAAGCAGATGTGGAACTGAAGCCTTGGTAACTGGTTCAGATTATAAAAACCTTGGTGAAGAAAGGAGATTGTGAATATATTTTTAAAAAGCTAAAATTTGAGATCAAACCCAAATCTTTAAAGTGTCTTTTTAGAGTCACTCACATTGAGAAGTACCTGAAACTGCAAGTAGTTTTGTAGATTTCAATGAATCTCTTGCATTGATTTCAGCCGCTCTGTGTAAGTGTGGCAGAATCTAACCCTAAAGATTTATAGCTCCATCAAGTAGTCCTCACTAGGAAATTTTTGTTTTTCCTAGACTGTTCTGCTTTACTTCAAACTCTGCAACTCTGAGTCCAACCTCTATCTCCTATAATAATCAATATAATCATCATTATTAATAGTGGAATCAGTTACCATCACCTTTATTTGTAAAAACAAACTTTTTTTAAAAAGTGACTCTTGGTTAAAAGGGCGTATCTTAAAGAACAATCAAAGATCTGTTTTAAGATTAATTTTAAAGCATGAACTGCAGCAATTTCCATAGTATCCTGTTCAGTTGTCATAAAATTTACAGCATGGTGTGTTAGTTCATTACGGACTGAGTCATAATGCACAAAACACAGCATGTTGGAGAAACTATGTGAGCAGTTGTGTTTTTGTCCGGATTTGGTCTGAGAGCTGGGATTGATCTGAACTTCGGGGGATTGCATCTAAACTCAAATGTTCCCAAATCTCAGTTTGCAAAAACAGCTGCGACTTTTGCGAAGCAAAGACTGGATTGCAGACTTGGGAGATTCTGAGAAGAGTAAATGAAATAAAGATAATAACAGCTGATGAATGAGGGCCATTCTTCCAGAAGGCTGTTTGCCTGGGTGGGGATCTTCTTTTTCCTGTAGGAAGTGTCCGAAAGGCACACATGGATCAGCCAGTGACTATGTTGGAGCAGTCTGGGATCTACTTGAAAGCCTCTGTGAATTCTGTATGAAAACAGGATGTGTGTTAATCCTCACATAACTCACCAAGAAAGCTTGTTCCAAGTCATTCCCAGGATGCATAGCTTCCCAGAAAGATGTTATCTGTTCATGAATTACATTTTTCAAACTTGCTCTTGAAAAATAAAAAGGTTGAACTTGGAAAGGTTGCATCCATTTGCGAAATACCATTATAAAACATGAGTTCTAACAGAAGGTAAACATTTGGCTGTGTTCTTAGAGCAAGCCATAGTATCCCCTCACGATATTTTTTTCTGCAGAGAGAATATAAAACCCATGGAAGTGGCCCAATTTTTATCAGAAGCCCGGTTCATCCTAAGAAGGATGGTTCATCCCATCATCAGACCTTTTGCACCAGCTCCATAGAAATCTCTTCATGAGGCTTCATTATGTTTAGGAAGGGGTAAAGGTGTGGTTGGAGCCATAGAATATCTGTTCATCACGGTATTCCAAACATGCAAGGGAATCACTGTAGGAATTAATGATGGCTGGACATAAATTGTTTCTGGAGTCAGTTGCCATTTTGATACAACATTCTTCCCTTCCCTTCCTAAAGTGTTGTGTAGTCTTTGGGCATTGTTAAACAGCTACCTAGTTCAACCACAGAGATGGTTGAATGTCAGTGCTGGGTGTAATGATCCCTATATAACCATTATTTTTATCCTAGGAGTAATGCCTAATTAGGGCCAAATTCCCCTCTTATTTACACCTGTGCACATCCTAAGTAACTCCATGAACTCAATGGAGTTATTCCATATTTATGCTAGTGTAAATGAAAGCAGAACAAGGCCCTTCATTACTGCTTGTAAATTGGGCACCTAACTCCCTTTGTATCCTTTGAAAATATCTTGTTATATCCTGTCAATGTTAAGTTGCTCCTCTGCACATGTAACCCCTTTCTGAGAGTGTCTGGGATCAGCTGCTGATGGAGAAGCCATAACAGCAAGGCATGAGACCAAGCTGTATTACCATAGAAGATGGAGATGAAAGGGGGCAGAGAACAATGCAGAGGTGCTGAAACACCATATAGCAAGGAACAGGTGCTATGATTATTTAGGTTCTATGAGGGCCTGATCCTACTCTCAGTGAAACCAATGGCAAAATTCCCATTGAACTCAGTGAGAGCAGGATCAGGCTCTCAGCAAATAGTCAGATTGCATATGATTCATACATTGTTTGGAAACCAGAAGAGACTATCCAGAGTGAACCTGTAAGCCTGTGTTCTGAGGACTTCTCTACCTCTGAGAAGTTCTCTTTGGCTCAGCTGAGCCTGATATTATAATTCACACTCTTTTACTGCTAGAGTTCTGCTTAAAAACCTGTGACCTAAGGCAAACCACCGACAAAACATACATTTCTCAGGCCCCTTCCTTATTAAAAAATACTACCATACTTTACAGTAGTGGCCACAAAACTCTACTGCTTGCCACAGTGTTGTTGTGTAATACTGTAGTTGTTTTTTTTTACAAGGGGAGAAACAAATATTTTGTTACTAGTGACTCAAATTTTACATGAAAAGGAAATGAAGGACTTGATTCTAGCGTCACTTAAACCTACTGTACAAAGCTGTAACTCCATTGGGCCTCTGATCCCGTTGCCCTACACGTTCTCTAGTCATGTATACCCAGGCATAGTGATTGCAAAGCAGATGTAAAACAATGTCAGATCACAAGGATAGCATTTTATGCTCACTGTGCACAGGTGTGAAAAGACTGCACAGGGTACAGAACAGTGAAGAATCAAGCCTGTTAACTCCAACAGTGTTACACTGGTTTAGATCCTAACTCAGGAAAGGTTTCAGAGTAGCAGCCTCCCTACACCTTTTCCAAGTCCCCTTGAAGAAATGTTCCATTAAATACTCCTTATTTTCCCTCTAACAAGATTCATAATTTGTTCCTAAGAATATTTCAAAGACCATAATAGGGAGAAGAATTTCTGTTTTATCTATTTCAATACCTTTTAGGATTATTCTGTGGCACCACAATGTGACCTGACCTACTGTACACGGGGCTGCCTTTACTTCTTCTTTTTCTTTCTTTTTTTTTTTACTCTGAACTCATTTGAAAATTCCAATTGCTATAATAATTTGATGCAGCTGCTAAGATGTTCTTTTTCTTTTGATCACTGTTATTAATGATGTGCTGTAACATATGCAACGCTAGCAATCTGAGCTACTATTCCTTACAAAGATAATTGTGTGCTTCCCCCCCCCCACCCCCCACCCCCCACCTCTCAGATGAAGCTCATATTGTTTCAGGAAGTTCATCTCAGAGAATTAGGAAATGTGTGGGCAGCTCCCCTGTGATATAAAGAAATTGGAAACAAGACCATTCCCCTCTATTCCCAAAAGATGGATATTGGCTTTGGTTTTAGTCCTGACTTTATTGTTAAATATTTTAAGGTTCAATCTTAATGTCATCCTTTGTACCTCTTATTTGCCTCAATGTTTTGAAATAGCTGAGGTTTTTGTTGGTTTTCTTTTTTAATTTCAGAAACACTATTAAGCCAGTTTAAGATCTCAGTTATGTAAGTGTAAATCCAAGGTCACACCACAGAAGTCAATGCAGTTACTCTAGATTTACAGCAGTGTAACCAAGATCAGAATTTGAAGAATAAGGGTCTGATTCTGCTTCCAACCTGAGAGCAGATCAGGAGCCATGCCACTAAAATGTAAGTACACTAGTGTAAAACTAGTGAGAGATCAGAATTTGGTCCTAAAATTTCTTTAAGAGATTTTGAAGCGTTTCCAGTGTATTTTTCTCTCTCTTAAAACCCTTGAAGTAAATATTGTATTATAGGCTTGTGAAGTGGGGAGACAAATGAACCCTTACTTTACATTAGAAAACCAATAAATTAATATGCAGCTAAATTGTGCAGCATTTGGTAGAAGGAAATGTTATCAAACTGGACTACACTGTCCTCAGCTAATTGTTGTTTGGCTGTTTTTTGTTAATAAAATAGAAACCTTTTTTTAAATGTGTAACCATGTTTCTATAAGAAATGTGTTATTCCAGCATGTCTATTTCTTTCACAGAAGTTTATTCAAGAATGCTCCATTGCAAATTCAAAGCACTTTGCAAATAGTATCAAATTAGTCACCACTTGGAGCCAAAGGGGCTGCTTGCATGCTTAAAGTTGAGCATGGGCATAAGTTAGGACTGGATTAGAGCCTGCTCCAAAACCCATTGAAATTAATTGGAAGACTCATTGATTTTAGTGAGCGCTGAATTAGGCTCTAACTGAGTATTATTTTAGCCCCATTTTGCAGACATGGCAACTGAGGCATAGAGAATACCACAAATGTCTTACATTCAAATCAGTGGAAATTGAGTGCACTCCGCACATCCAGGGGTTGCTCAACACCTTGTAAAATCAAGCCTTAGACAGGTCACTGTTATATGGGAGGGCTGAATTTTCGGGAGGGATTTAAAGGAAGAGAGCTTGGTGGCTTGGCAGACCAGCAAAAGAAGGGCATTCAATGTGCAGATGCCAGCATGAGTTTACTAGTGAAAAGTAAATCAGTGGGTTTACTTTTGTGAGCAAGGCATTGTAATTGTAAAGCATTTTGACATTGAATAGCATAACATAAACACTTGATATTATTTGATATAGTTTGCATCAAAAAAGTTGAATCAATTCTAGGAACTAACTGGCCTTTTTTAGAGTTAGGTAAATGCTATAAAAGAAAAGCTCTAGAAATATCTATTCCATTTTTAAATGAATCGGTTTTGCCCCTTTTGTGATCTTTTTCTGAGTATATATTGAGTGAATAAGTTTACTGGCAAGAACATGGATGGAAACAGAAAATTCTAAAGGGACATTGTCAACGTGCATTTTTTTAAACTGATTTAAAAAAAAGTAGCATTTACAGGCATTTTCTATTTTAATTTTTTTTTAATTAATGTGTTTTTTATTCCCCTACTGATGTTTATAGGGGTCTTTTGGGTAGGCTCAAAAACAATAACAAAATGTGTTCCAGTCAGCCTTCCTCCTCCGTCTCTTTGTTTACAAGCATGCTGCAGCCTCTTTGCTTTCATTTTCAGCTTTGCTGCTGCTATTACTGGTATACAATCTCTTGCAATACAGAGGGTACTGCATGCATATGAGCTACCCAAGAGTAGTATATAAAAGAGTGGTGCCATCGTGGTAGTGTATGAGACAGGAAGTGCCATCAAAAAACCAGCAAGATTGGCTCTAAAAGTGCTGTCAAAATGCACAAAACAAACAGACTGAAAAAAAATCTCATCTCTTTCAGTTTGAATAATTTTAGGATTACTGTAAGAATCCTAGTTTAGAGATACTATCACTGGTTACAATATCCCCTGAAATAAATGTGATTTTTCAAGTTGACACTGTCCCTTTAAGCAGACAAATATTCAGGACGAATATTTGCAGAAACTGACTATTGAATGTCTAAACATAAATACTCACCCCAGAAACCTAATTCTCAGATTTAAATTCATCCAGTCAGGGAATGGAAACACATCATTTGACCTAGGTGTCCATTTCAAATATTAAATTATTGCAGTGAATGGCTTTCAGGCAGTGCACAGTCTCATTCTGACCTTCTGCACAGGGCTGAGCGTCTCCCTTGGACGCTGTGCCCTACATACTCTGGTGCGTGTTCTTTAAGTTTAGTCAATCTGCTGAATTCCGCACTAGTACCCTAGCTAGTCGACAGTGTAAATCCACCCTCAGCCCTCCACATTTTCTTGCCCTTAGATGAAATAGGGCAAGCAACAAAATTTGTAGTCTTGTCCCAGGCCAACAGAAAAGGCTAATCCATCACTGGGTACCCCTGGGTAATTTGACTTGTGCTGAAATGCCGTTCAGGGAAGAATCCTTTCCAGAAATGAGCACTAAGGAGTGATATCCCAGCTGTCGACAACCACCATTCCCAATGCCCGCACTCACTGCCTTAAGTAGTGTTTTCAAGAGCAATTACACACTCACACAAATGGGGATACCCACCAACATAGAGAATGGCACAGGCATAAACTACCCACTCTAGCCCAGTTTGATTTCTATTGAGGAATGATTGTTTTATATCATGTTTCCAAGAAAAGAAAATGTCCAGAAATTGGGTGTTATTTATTAGAATGCCCGCTATGATTCTATTACTTAAACAATAATGACCTTAGTTTAGGGCAATTCCTGGGGATTAATAAGAGGCTAGCGGAGAGTTGATGTGCCTTGGGCCATTAATCCTAGCAGACCATTAATCCACTGGAAATGCCATGTCTTGAGGTTGGCTTGATATAAAAATGAAAAAAAAAATTTTTTTTTAAGGGGTGATTCAGTTTCAGATGGTACCTGCACAACATTTCCAGGTAGTGTATTAGGTGGCCAGATTGTGTGATCATCTTTTGGCATTCCATTCTGTGTATCATTATTTTAATGTAGTGAACTATTATAATTATTTTTATTCTTTTTCTGATAGAATAAAGGGCAAGAGAAGTGATCTAGCATGTATGAATTGTCAGGGTCAGCAAAACAGCTTTGTATTCATGAAGCCATTTGCAGAAGTTTCCTGCCCTACATTTCTTTCCCCAAGTCAGAATGAAACAGCCATGAAAAAAATATACCAGGCTTCAGTCTCCTTCTCCCACCACTTTTCTCTTTTTTTTTTTTAAATTGCTTTGCTATAAAGGCAAAACAGGTGCTGAAATGTGAAACTCTATTGAGGGATTTCCTTTGCAGAACAGCTTGATGCTAGTGTGGACTTAAAGTTAGACATGCTTCCAATATTGAATGTTAAAATGACTGCATATCCTGTCAAAAGAGGATCCATACCACTGACTGTCAAAAAATAGCATACTGTCACTTTAAGAAAAAATAAACTAAAATATGAACTACCAAAAACCCTGCCATTTCCAGCCTGGGCTTGATTAATGATTTTTCTATCTAATAAAAGGTTCACAAACCATCTGTTTTTCTCCCTAATGCCTTGCCCAAAGGTTTTTCGTTCCTATTTCAGGCTCGGGGCCAACTGACATTCCACTCTTTTTTTTTTCCCAGCCTTGTAAACAAACCCTTCTCTCTTTTTAATCTTCCAGTGCTGTTTCCTACCCATCGTTATGCATATTCATTGCGAGTAAACATTTTTAGTGTCTACACTTAATCTCTTCCACTGGCAATTACTGTTCTATGCTGTTTTGTAATGCAGAAGGGCCAACGCTTTCCCTTCTAATAACAGCTGGGTCGCAGATGGGGCCTGCAGTCATTGTAGAAAATAAAAATTTACAAGATGCCAGTGGAATTTATTTCAGTTTTATGGAGTCACAGGAGGAACCTTTCTGTTATCCGCCTTCAGTGAAATCTGCAGGCACAAGGCAAGCTTTTGACATTTAATCAAAGGGGGGTTCAGGTAGGGTCTGGAACAACACAAGGAAGAAAGCAGGTGGATCATATTAGGCAATGCCATGGTTAATTTATTTAGAAGTGATTGGCTTAGATGTGTGCAGCCAATATTTGACATCATGTATATATCTTGTTTAGCATCCTGCTTCTAAATTGTTACCACTGTAGAGACACTGAGCTGTCACTGCGGACCGAACCAGGTGTTAGGTTTGGTTGTTGTTTAGAGGTACTGGTAGAAATGGCAATATAATAGCTGAAGACTTAACGTTCTGTATAGTTTCTGTAGTTGTTTCATTTTTACTTTACCATATCATTCTCTTAACTACTGTAATGGCTTCTTCAGCAGAACCCTGGAGTGCGTGTATGGGCTTTCGAATGCAGGCTCCAACCTTTAATTTAGCAATAGAGTTTAACTAGAAATTTTTTGTAATTTGATTATATGAAAATGACTTTCCTTTAAATGTTTTTAGATCTCATATTTATGCGATTACATAGATCTAGCACAGGATTAGTCTCTCAGTCGTCTGTCGGTAAGTCTGTGTATATAGCATTTAAGAGCTAAATGGGAATAAGCATTTTTCATTTGTGTATCTTCAGAGTTCTGGGCCATGCTCTACTTTCAGCTTCAACTATGTAAATCCAGAGCAACTCTAAGGATTTCAACTGTGTTACTTTGGATTTACACCTGTGCATACGAGAGCCAAATGTGACCTGCTCATCTTTAAAAAAACATTGCCTTATTACTTAAATTCTTCTGTTTGGACACTGAGACAGCCTTGTTTGATAGCACCTGCCTGCCTGAGAGGAATGAGGTAAGCAAGAAATGCAAAATAAATAAATACCACAAGGATACTAGCCTGTTCTCAGGTATTTGAAACCTATGCCAGAGGAGCTTATGTTCTTACATTTGGGCTCCTCTTCTTCCACAACACACCTTCCACCGGTTGCCTGGCAACGAAAGGAGCCCCACAGAACATGTGTGTGACGTGGTATAATTGCTGTCACAATTGACTTTTGTAATTTTTTAAAAGACCATTAACCAAAACAGGATGTTTTCCCTGTCTGAAGGACAGGTAAGACCTGCCTGAATTTGCTGAAAAGCTATAGGGTATCTGTCAGAACCAAAGTGATTCACAAAACCTCCTGACAAATAAATATGTGGATGCACCTAACAAAATGATAAATTGGACTAATTTAGAGAAAACACACATTAAATAAAGTGCATATTCCTATTTATTACACTTTGTGCAGATTTTTTTATCCAAATATTTTAAAATACTTGAATGAGAAAGAGGTAAATTGAAATTCTCACATTTTCCCTCCCCTCTCCCTTCTGTTGTAGGTGCTCAGAAACAGAAACTTATTGATTCACTCAAATTAATTAGTTTTTAGATGATGTGGGGTTTTTTTTTGTTTGTTTTGGTTTGTTTTATTATTCATGCATTTTCTTCATTTACCAAGCCAGGCTGTGTCTCTCTGTACCAAGGGCAACACATCTTTTCCTTTTAACAGAGGTTTGTATAATTTTGTTCTTTTTCAGGGTATCTTGCTCAGACTATGAGATAAATGCAAGCTTTATAGGGAACATTTAAAAAAAAACAAAAAAACCTGCAGTCATGTCAGAGAGTCCTTGATAACTATTTCCTGGATTTAGGAATAAAAACAATTAAAGGGCTTGGCTTAAAATTTTTCCCTCTTAATAGGAAGATTTCAATTTTAAAATACGCTAGATTGATATTTTATATGCACATTGTTTGGAGTATAGTATTTGGTATATTAAATACCAGAGATGAATCAAGACAGTAATGCAGAGGGCAAATTTTCATAACTGGTTTTCCCCATTTATTGCCCTCCCTTCCCCAACTTTCCATCCCCTATCCTCTCCCCTCATTTACAAATTCAGAAGCTGCAAGACACTGGGAAGTCTGCTAATCTCAGTGCTGTGCTGTTTATACTGCAAATATTAGTAAAGCTTTACTAGTGCTAATTCCTGAATTCATAGATGGGTTGGAAAGAACATCCTGGCTTACCTAGTCTGTATACTCCAGCAGTGCAACATAGATTTCTTTGTTAATGCCCGTGTATGAAAGATTTCTGTTTTGGTGGGGGAAGCTTTGGGACTGGGTTTCTGGCAGAACAGTGAGAATCTGGGGGAAGCAAATTCTAATCACTTTCCAAATGAAAAAGTTCACAGGATCAACAGACGGAAAAACTTAGAAGCCAACAGAAAATATAAAGTGAGAAAGCCGGTTTATATGGGGAGAATAAAATAATAATAATTTAATAAGAAGAATAGCTAAATACATGGAGAGGAAAGATGTTCCAATAGTCAGGGCACTAGCTTGGGGCCCAGGTACAGTTCTGTGCTCTATCACAGATTTCCCAATTTCACTTAGGCCCAGAACCTCAAAGCGGTATTTAGGCCCATAACGCCCATCAATTTTAATGGAGATATTCACCTAAATACCTTTGAGGCTCTGGACCTTAGTTTCCCTGAGCTTCAGTCTCCCATCTGTAAAGTGTGGATAATGGCATTTCCCTACCTGTCGGGGTGTCGTGGGAATAAATACATTAACGATTGTGAGGTGTTCAGATAATACAATAATGGAGGCCATGTAAGTACCTTAGATGGATGTGGAGTTTTATTTCTGGGCTACGTCCGCAGTTCCTCTATTGTCTTACACTGATTGGTCTCACTCATAAGGCCAAATTCATTGCCCAAGTACCACTGCTGGCTGCAGGCCCTTGGAAGTGGAAAGTCTTCTCCTCCACTGGAGAAGTTGCACAACTGACCTGAGAGGGAGGAAGCATGGTCAGGGGGCTGGGTTATGAACAGACTCAGCACATCTCCGGGCTGACCTCTGTTGGTGGGACTCCTGTGGAGGTGTGGATAAAATTTAAAGCATTGTTGGAAAGCAGTACTAGTACCAGTACCTGCCCTGTTGCTCCAGGGATAAATCCTCTCTCAGGCATAAACTGATGTTAAGGAGTTCAGGCTTGAAATATAATGTACCATAAAACCATGATGTGACCACAGTGGCAAAGTTGATGGTTAAAACATACAAGGTGAGAAAGGACTCAGGAAACTCCATGGTGTGAATCATCCCATCCCCAGGGTGTAGTTTACCCGCCTGCAGAGGATGTGTTTCATGGAATTAGAGGAGACTGGGATTCCATGGGGAACTATGCTCCCAAATCAATGGATCCCAGAGAGAGAGCATTGACAAGGATGGTTTGCCACTCCATGAAGCTGTTCCTAGACTACCTCTGTCCAGATAGCTTTCAGAGTAGCAGCCGTGTTAGTCTGTATCCGCAAAAAGAACAGGAGTACTTGTGGCACCTTAGAGACTAACACATTTATTTCAGCATAAGCTTTCGTGAGCTAAGTGAGCTGTAGCTCACGAAAGCTCATGCTGAAATAAATTTGTTAGTCTCTAAGGTGCCACAAGTACTCCTGTTCTTTCTGTCTAGATAACAATTCCTCAAGCACTGTATTGCTATTATTTGCTCCTGCCATGCCTTCCCCTTGCTCCCTCTTTCCAGAGAGGGCACTACAGATTGGACACTGATGCTCTGTCCAGCAGCACTGAGTGCCACTTGAAAACCCAACAAAAATTTGGCTGGTTAGGAAAAGGAGAATGTCACACACAGAGTGTGTACTCATTATCTCTTCCTGCTTCAACACACCCCCTCCCAACTGCTTAGAGTTCAAAACACATGGGGTTTCTCGTGCTTCCATTTGCTGCTGGGAAAGGTGAGCATGCCACTGAACCACCCACTCTCTTGCTTCCACTGGCCTTTGGGCTTTTCCACCCTATTCTTCTTGTGTGCTCCTCTCCATGCAGCAAGACAGCAGTTTGTCTAGAAATGCCAAGCAAGGCCAGGTCTACAGATGATATGAAGCTGGGCTACACCAATTTACAGCAGCTGAAGATCAAGCCCACAGATGTAAAGTAACAATTCTTAAAAAATTCTTCCTTACTGAAAAAAAGTCAGTAAAAAATAACAGCCAGTCTCGATGCATAATCTAAGGACCTGTCTACAGGAATATTAAGTTTGTGGCAAGGTGGGGTGTGAATCTACCGTGTGGACCCTGCTGATGAGCATTTAACAGTTTGTTAAAATGATCTTACTCTGTCACTGCAGAAACAGCCATAAAAGGAACAGTAGATTGATTAACATATCCCCTTCCCAGAGCTGTGCTGACATCACCGATGATATTGCTTAAGGATGCTTATAAAAACAAAATATTGGGCTGTGAATTTCAGCTCCGTTATAAACCAAAAGGGAACAAAATCATTGTTTAGCAAATGGGGAAAAAAGACAGCATTGTTATTAAATAAAAAAATACTTTTTGGAGGATCTTACAAGTACAGAAAATAAAGATTCAAAAGTACTATATTCATAAATACATTATCTTATACTTTCAGAAGAGTAACATCCTGTGTTTAGAGTTCAGAGTAGCAGTCATGTTAGTTTGTATCCACAAAAAGAACAGGAGTACTTGTGGCACCTTAGAGACTAACAAATTTATTTGAGCATAAGCTTTCGTGGGCTACCGCCCACTTCATCGGATGCATGCAGTGGAAAATACAGTAGGAAGATATATTTTAGATAATGCTTTCCCAGCCAGAAGGCCGAGAAGCGAGAACATGAAACACAGAGAACATGAAACAATGGGTGTTACCATACACACTCTAACGAGAGTGATCAGTTAAGGTGAGAAAAAAACCTTTTTGTAGTGGTAATCAAAATGGTCCATTTGCAGCAGTTGATAAGAAGTTGTGAGGAACAGTGGGGGGTGGGGAATAAACATGGGGAAATAATTTTATTTTGTGTAATGACCCATCCACTCGCAGTCTTTATTCAAGCCTAATTTAATGGCGTCCATTTTGCAAATTAATTCCAATTCAGCAGTCTCTCTTCGGAGTCTGTTTTTGAAGTTTTTTTGTTATAATATTGCGACAAGAAGCAATCTTTGCAATGTTGCCAACTCTCATGATTTTATCATAAGTCTCGTAATATTTGGTATTTTTCTTAAAGCCCCAGCACCTGGAGTCAAATGAGTACAGGTGATTTGAATGCCTGGGGCTGGCAACGATGTAGCTAGCGCAAGGACTGCCATTAGGCCAGACCCCTTCCATGGGAGCCAGCAAAGGGAGTGCAGGGGAACAGTATGCTATTTGCATCCCCTGTCTCCTTCCACACCAGCACAGAGGCCAGGCACAATTTGGCCCATAATGTTTTGGAGAGTACTGACATTTCCTTTTTGTAAAACATCCTCCTCATTACATATCAGACACCTGTTAAATCCCTGCAGGAAGGTTACAACCAACTAGCAGTTGCTGGCATTGTCAGATGAAATGTACTTGCATAGAGTGAGCATCAAAGAGAAGTTTCCTTAGATGGGAGTCGGTGAAGGCCAAAACCCGGTCGAAAAGGGACCCTGGCAGCTCCAGTCAGCATCGCCGAGTGGGCCATTAAAAGTCTGGTCGGCGGCACTGTGGAGCCAAAGCAGGCCAGTCCTTACCTGTCTTGGGGCACCGCGCTATGCCCCAGAAGCAGCCAGCAGGTCCGGCTCCTAAGCGGGGGAAGGGAGGGCACACAGGACTCTGCGTGCTGCCCCTGCCCAGGCACCAGCTCCACACTTCCATTGGCGAACGAGAGCAACGTGCTCTGCTGAGCCTCCTTCCCCCCCCCCCCCCAGCCCCTGCCTAGGAGCCAGACCTGTTGGCCACTTTCAGGGTGCAGCGCGGTGCCCCAGGACAAACAGACAGCTTGCCTTAGCCTCCCCACTGCACCACTGACTGGAAGCCACCTGAGGTAAGCTGACCTCCAGTTCCAACCCCCTGCCCCAGCCTGAGCCCCCCAAGCCCAGAGCCCCCCCTCACTCCAAACCCCTCATCCCCAGCCCCATCCCAGAGCCAGAATCCCCAGTGCAGAGCCCATACCCCCTCCTGCACTGCAGCCCCAGCCCCAACCCAGAGCCTCCTCCTGCACCCCAGAGCCTGCACTCCCAGCCCAGAGCCCCCTCCCACACCCTGAACCCCTCATTCTCGGCCCCACCCCAGAACCCTTACCCCCTCCTGCACCCCAAACCCCTCATCCCCAGTCCCACCCCAAAGCCTGCACCCTGAGCCAGAACCATCAACCCCTCCCACACACCAACCCCCTGCCCCAGCCCAGAGCCCCCTTCTCCAGCCTGAACCCCTCATTTCTGGCCCCAGAGCCTGCACCCCCATTCAGAGCCTTCACCCTCTCCTGCATCCCAGCCCCCTGCCCCAGCCCAGTCCAAGTGAGTGAGGGTGGGGGAGAATGAGCCACCCAGGGAGGGAAAATGTAGTGAGCTGGGGACGAGGCCTCAGGGAAGGGGTGGGGAAGTGGGCAGGGTCTTGGGGCAGGGGCAGGGCTAGGGATTTTGTGCCAATAGAAAGTTGGCAACCCTAGGGACTGGCCAGGGTGGCAGGAGTGAGGGTGTCAGCTTGGCACAGGGCAAGGAGCTGGGCCAGGAGGCAGAGCGTGCAATGCACTGTGCCACCCGCCCCCTGTGCTGGGACTGGGCAGCAGGGCTAGCCTGGTGTTTGACACACACTTTGCATAAGTGTGAGTGATGATACAGTGCCAGGCAGGGGGCAAGCAGCCTTGGGGCTCAGCTGCAGGCAGGCGCCAGCTGAGCGGAGCCCATTGCTATCCTTTCTGCTTTGCCCTGGTGGGGAAATGGCTCTGGCTGGAGGTGGTGAGAATCAAGATGGGAGAAGGGGTGATGCATCAAATGCAAACTCCAAGGATTGGGGTCAGCCAATTGTCACTCATTGGGCCTGACACCCTTCCAGACCACTGGGGACGCTGGTTTAAGGAGGCAGACTGTGACCATCAGGCCACACAAGCTGGTGCGTTACCATTTGTATTGAGGGTAAGGTGGCCACGGGTGCATCCCCAGAATAGGGGACATTCCCCATCCCCCGTATGACTCTATCCTCACCTGCATAGATGTGCCTGCATGGCCTGCCCTCAGTTGCACATGCCCACGCCTGCCTACAGCAGCCCTCCCGGAGGTGCTGCCTCTGCCCCCCTCCAGTAGTGTCCTACTGGACAGGGACAGAGCTCCACAAAACTAGCCCTGGCCAGCTTCAACCCAGACAATCGGCCTCCCTAACTGCCCACCCCACTGCACTGGATGCTGAATTGAGAAGGTCCTTGTCCCACACAGCTCGCAGTGTGAGTGTACTACAAAAATAACAGATAGGGACAGACAGAGAGGAGCACAAGGAAATGGGATGATTCTCAGTTCACCAGCTGCCTGGCCACTGCCCAGCATTTGTGGGCCCCATGGTGAGGAGGGTGCAAGGAGGGAGCTGAAGGAGGGCCGTGTAGTGGCCTTGTGGATGGCTCCTGGGAGCTCTGCCCATGCACCTGGCCTGGATGCATGGGACAGGATCGAGCTGAAGACAGCACCAGGTTACAGGCTGGAGAGGGTGTAGGCTGGACTGGAGGAGTGGAGCTCCAGGCAGTGACTCAAGGAGCTGAGAGCTGGAAGGGAGAAGGAGTGGTGGAGAGAGAGGCAAGAGAGCCCAGAGCATGCAGGTGTTGTGAGGGGAAGGAGCCAGCCAGGTGAGGGGATGTGGCAGCTGTGGCAGGAGGGAAAGAAGATGTGGGAAAGAAGTTCAGTGGTAGGGTTGCCAAGCATCCGGTTTATTACCAGAATGTCTGGTCAAAAAGGGACCCTGGTGGCTCCAGTTGGCCCCACCGACTGGGCTGTTAAAAGTCCTGTCAGCGGCGCAGCAGGGGCCTGGGGCTAAGGAAAGCTCCCTGCCTGCCCTAGCTCCATGCGGCTCCCAGAAGTGGCCACAAAATGGGGTGCAGGGTCCCAGCTGTGCTTACCGCAGCTCCCAGGAAGGGGCCGCCAGGTCCCTGCAGCCCCTAGGCACATGGTGGCCAGGGAGGCTCTGCGTGCTGCCCCCCGCCCCTAGTGCTGGCTCTGTAGTTCCCCTGGCCAGGAACCATGAGAGCTGCAGGGGTGGCGTCTGCTGATGTGAGGGCAGCGCGCGGGGCCTCCCTGGCCGCCCTGCACCTAGGGGCTGCAGGGACATGGCATCCGCTTTCTGGGAGCTGCGGTAAGCGCCGCTGGGATCCCACACCCTGCACCCCGTCCTGCACCCCAACCCACTGCCCCAGACCAGATTCCCCTCCCACACCCCAACACCCTCATCCCTGGCCCCACCCTAGAGTCCGCACTCCCAGCCAGAGTCCTCGCTCCCTTCCCACACCCCAACTCCCTGCCTCAGCCCAGAGCCCCCTTCTGCACCCCAATCCCATCTGGAGTCCTCACCCCCCTCCCCACACCCCAACCCAATCCCTGCCATGATCCAGAGCCCTCTCCCACATCCTGAACCCTTCATTTATGGCCCCATCCAGAGCCCGCACCCCCAGCCTAGAGCCCAACCCCCCCGCATCCCAACCCCCTGCCCCAGCCCAGTGAAAGTGAGTTAGGGTGAGAGAAAGTGAGTGACAGAAGAAGGGGGGATGTAGTGAGCAGGGGTGGGGCCTCGGAGAAGGGTTGGGGCAGGAGTGTTCAGTTTTGTGCCATTAGAAAGCTGGCAGCCCTGCACAGGGGTTGGGCAAGGACACACTCCACCCGCTCAGGGCCAGGAGCACCGGTGCAGCTTCTCCACAGCTGTCACTGTAGTCCATATACTCTGTATTTCCCACCTCATGCATTCAAACACACTGGCTTTTGGCCACTGGAGTGCACAGCTGCTGCCATAGAACTGATTTCCCCCACAAAGGCCTCCTGAGATAATGTCCTCTCCCAGGCTCTCCTCTCAGGTATGGGTCCCTTCAAGAACCCCCTTTGAGGCTGGGTCCTTCCTGCTGCCCTCCCTCTCATCTAAATCTTCTTTGAGGGAAGTGGGGATGAGCAGCTGCAGTTCCTGGGCACAGGCCTATAGCTCATTATCTCCTATGAAGCCAGTTCAGCTCCCTCCCTACCCAACCCA
This sequence comes from Mauremys reevesii, assembly GCF_016161935.1. NCBI lineage: Eukaryota > Metazoa > Chordata > Testudines > Geoemydidae > Mauremys > Mauremys reevesii. Next base: position 18,977,030 of record NC_052628.1, on the reverse strand, counting down.
AGTTGGTCCCATGATCACATTCTGGATTTTCTGCCAAGGGAAGCTTTATATTTATCTGGGACTACATCTCAGCGCTGCAAGAAGGAGCCACTAGAGGGAGGTTCTGAGTCATATGAACTGACCACACCCATTTTCGGGCCATTTCTGCCCAATCGTCTTTTCCATTTGCTGTGGCCCTCTACAAGAGAAAGGAGGCTGTTGCTGTTTTGCTGTGCTGAATCTGTGACAGCTGTCATCTTGGCTGACACACCAGGAATTGAACTGAGGATCTCCAGAGCTAAAAGCATGAGCAGTCACAGCTAAAGTGCTGCAGATTTCTGGGGGAGTGGGGGAGAGAACAGAGGAGCGCAGAACAGGACTCTACCAATATCCTCTGTGGCTTGGCACAGAGAGGAACCTGTAACTCTCACCAATGAGTTACACAGCCATCTCCGGCAGTGGGCTTTTCGCCATTGAGGAGCTGCCTAACCTATCCATCTGTATATCTTATATATGCCCTTCTTACTACTCCCTTACTTTACCTTTTCTTATAACAGTGACTCACTCCTAGAAGCAGGAAAGTAAGAGAAACGTCTGGAAAAAACATCTTGTCATTATTACACAAAATTAAAATAAAGTTTAAAGTAACTGAGGGAATGTACTATAACATGCACACTCATTTTTTCCAGTTAAAATCTTTATTAGGATTTGTACTGCATTTAATTGCTGCAATTGTACAGTCACCAAAATCTGCAGAGACATAAGAGCCCCCAATGTTCTCTCTGACTTGATGGACAATAATGAGTCTGAAAAAAATAGGTCAAAAAAAAACCAAACAAAAAACACACGTTGTAAAATAAGCCTCTAAATGCGTATTTACATGAATTTAGACAGAAGATCATCAGAGATTCATTCCAGAGATGTTTATTACAAGCTGAAATGCTGTTGGCCACTTGTTATTTCTCAGTGAAATTAGAATAAAAATATTGCAAGAGTAAGTACCTATTCTTCATTTTCTTATTAGTAATTGTTATGAAACGAGAAGGCTCTGCCAGCCTATCTCACTGCACCTGTTACTAGATATTTCCAAGACAATCTAACTACAATTTTGCCTGAATGCACTGGTTGTTTTTCCCATTGTGTTGACTGTTCATCCAGTTTATAGGTTGCTGGCATTTAAGAGGAATAGCACATTTTTTTTCAAATGAGGCACAGTGAGGTCCTTGGAACTTCAGCCTTAATGAGAGTCCTAAAGGACAGAATTTATAAGAATGAGAAAAAAAATACCTACGTTGTATACAGTATTGTTATATACAATATCTGCCACAGGATATTAGAGAGCTGAGGTAATATTTTTTATTGGACCAACTTCTATTGGTGAGAGAGCTGTTCTTCACTGTAAAAGTCACAAAATAAAGACAGTCCCTGCCCTAAAGAGCTAACTGAATGCAAGACCTGATTTGAGTGGGAGCTGAGGTCACTTAGAACTTTTCAGGAGGCATAGAATGTCTTGTAGGATTGAGACCTAATCAAAAAAAATTAAGAGAAATTGACAGATTGAGAAGTCCAGAGGAAAGAATATTAGGGGATTTCTTTATTTAGTGCTTGGGCTTGTTCACTTCTTGGGGGTACCCAATTCTTTGGTGTTCCAAGGATCTATTATAATTACATCTTAATGGCCTCATTGCTTGTGTTATAATAGTTTAGTGTTGAGGATATTGAGGAAATTCTAAACTTCAACGTATATATTATCCTGAGGATGAAGTGTTTGATGTACCAGTTCTGTTTCAGAAAGAATATAGTTTGCTGGAGGGTGTTCATAGCTGTTAGCAAGCATGTCTTTACTCTATTGGCAATCACAAACCTCGCTGAAGCTGATGAGGATGTGAGACAGCTTTCAGTCAGGTTAATTGAAGGGGCAATTAAATGGCACTTTATTTAGTGATAGCTGAAACAACAAAGCCACCACCCAAGGCCCAGATCAGCAGTTGAGCCATGTGGCATAAGGGATTTCTCTGGAGGCTGGTTACAAATGTAGGAACTGGGGTACTACTACTGCTCTGGTTACAAATGCTCAGGCCAAGGGGCAACACTTGTGGCGGGATTGGGATTCAGTTTTCAAGGAGAGAAACTGTGAGGTGTTCCTGAACCAAGAAGGAACAAATAATGCAAGTGCTGATGGTCAAAAGGAATTAAAACAAGACCTAAAACAGAAGCTGGAGACTTATCAAAAGAAATTAAAGCAACATCTGGAAGTTTCCCACACGGACGGAGAGATGACTTGTGGTCAGAGATAAAATTTTTGTTGTGGCAGCAGCTACAAAGTGTCCAAACAGATTGGTAAACCCTATTTCAAAACTTACAGTCTGGACTGGCAGAATGGATCGATGAGTTGACCACCTTTGATTGTCATGGACCAGATTTTTCCTGAAAACAGAGGAGACTAGGAAAATGTTGGCCAACTTGAAACTTGCTAACAGAGATGAGTTGCGGCAAGGACATAAGCAGCTAAAATCAGCTTCAGAAGGAAATCAAAGGGTCACAGACCACAGTGGAAGACGATCGCTTGGATGAGGAATTGGGCCAGCCAGATTTGTATAAATCAGGGCTTTACAACAGTTTTTTACCCTGTTTGTAACCTACAAAGGCTCAGAAGGGAGATACCAGGTTGTTTCAGCAAAAAATAATGCAAAAACCCACTATCTTTGAGAGAAAAACTACCTAGGAGGCTTATTTGTCTCAGTTCAACAGCATAGCCCAAATGAATGGCTGGAGAGATGAAAAGAGAGTGGGGTTTCTAGCAGTCAAATTGAGTGGCCCAGCTCTGATGGTACAAGCACTTGATATGCAGTTTGGAGCCAGTCATCAATCTGAACTGGCCAGGGCACAGCTAAGAGCTAGAAAGAAAGGAAAAAAGAAACTCCACCTGAACAGGAAGAGGAGTGGAGGACTTCCAGGGTAAACTAACAATGGACCAATTTATAGTGCTCGGCCAGACTTGGACAGTTGCAGGTCGAGGTCAGTAATAGGAGGCCAAGGACACGCTGACAGGCTGTGGAATTTTCCATGGAACTTGAATCTTTCCTTGCAGCTGCCCATCAAAAGAGGAAGGAACGGCTAGTATCAGGAAGATGGATACTGATCGCTACAAGCCCTGTAATCACAGCTCTGTGCGTAATATGCATGATGGAAAAGGGGGATTCTAATCTGGTTCATGACATTTTTGATGGATTGGAAAAATTGTTCAATTTTATTTGTAACATGAGGGATATTGGCAATAATGCAAAAATTAAGGGAAGCAGTTTAGTTAAATGCTGGTACTGCAAAAAAAATGGCCACAAAAAGAAGAATTTGTTATACATTTAAAGCTTCCTTGACACTGTGTCACAAGTGCTTAGTGAAAACCCCTCACCCCATTCAGGAAACTGGGGGACCCCAAGCTAAAGGGGCAAAGCTTGGAAGTACAAGGATCAACCCCACCATTTTTGTTTAGATCTGGGCAATTAAACAGCTATAATGGGAGTTTAGCTGTTGAATGTGTAATAGGAGCTGTGCAAAGAACAGGAACAGTGGACACTGGCTTAACCATAACAATTATTGGAGCAACGTACTAATACTAGGGAATAGGAGATCCAAAACTGAACCACCTACTTATTCTCAAATGGAGACAGTGACTAGGAAACACGCCACTGTCCAAAAATGTGGAAACCTGTATTTGAAGAATCACCTTTGGGAATTTGAACAAGAAGTCTGGATGGCCAAGTTAATGTATGAGCTAATAACCAGTTTAGTTTTCGTTATGGCCAATAATTGTGTAATGAATAGCAGGAAAGGTGTCTTACAAACTCACTCTGTGGAAATGCCCTTTAGAGATGTGGCCCAGGTGAGACAAATGGTTTATAGGCAACTGGTTTGCAGTTCTCCTAGCCCCAAGGGCAGAAACCATTATAACAGCTACATGCTGTTGTAGCTTTCCAGCAGAAGAAGATGGGGAGTGTTTGAAACCTGCTTTGAGACCCAGGGGAATTTTAGCTATTAGAGCAGCAGAACAATCTAAGAGACTTTCTGATTAAGAAACAGGAGTTGCTCTCCTGATCCATCAAACATATAGGTTGCACTGCACTGGTCCAACACAAGACTGAGATAGGAGAAGCCAGCCCACTAAACAGCCTCTTTACCATTTACTAGTAGCAAAGAAGGAAGAGGCTTTGCAGGTCTTTGAGGTAATGTATCAGGAAGGCATAACTGATCCTTTAATCCAAGCAGCACCAGATTCTGTGTGGGACTATAAAAAAATAAATGAAGTCACTTTCAAGGATTCTTATCCATTACCATGAATAGATGATACCCTGGATGTTGTAGCAGGTTCAGTCTGATTTTCCTCACTGGATTTTAAAAGAGGGCATTGACAAGTGGAAGAGGGCTCCAAAGGACAGGAAAAAGACTGCTTTCACAGCAGGACAAGCCACTGGCAATTTAAAGTGATGGCTAGTGCACTACACAAGCCAAAAGCTATGTTTGAGAGGCTTCTGGAGAGGGTATTACATGGCATGCCGCTCTCAGCCTGTTTGATATACCTAGATGCCATCCTAACACATGCTAATCCCCTTGAACGGGAACTGATGATACATTTACAAATGATCGGTGATCAACTTAAGACTGCCAGTCTGAAATGGAACCCAAAGAAATGTGAGTTGTTCCCAAAAGAAGTAATCTATGTTGGGCACACAATCAGTGAGTCAGGAATTTCCACTAACGAAAAGAAAAATAAGGCTGTACAGAACTGGCCAACTCCCCAGGCACTCACAAATGTGTAAAGTTTTGTAGGGCTCTGCTCCTGTTATAGCAGGTTTATTTGTAGGTTTGTCAGTGTTGCAAAACCATTGCATAGGTTGGGTGAGAAAAAGAAAAATTATTGCAGTAGTCAATAAAGTGTGATGTAGCATTTACGGAGTTGAAAAGGGCTCTTCTGTCTGCTCCTGTCTTAGCTTATGCATGTTTCAAAACCTCTTTCATATTGGAAACGGACACTAGTGATTACAGATTCAGGCCAGACAGAATTGACAGAAGAACACAAAGGATTTGAGAGAGTGTTGGCTTACTACTGCAGAAGTCCAACTTCTCTGGAGAGAAATTATTGCACCACCTGAAGGGAACTCCTGGCAGTGTTGAAATCTATAGAACATTTTCATCATGGTTTGTATGTGAGAAAGTTTGTGTTCAGGACAAACCATTCATCCCTGCAATGGCTTTTTAGATTCAGGAATCTTCAGGGGCAACTTGCCAGGTGATTGGAAAAATTGTAGTGTTATGATTTTACAATCATCCACAGGCCTGGACACAAACATGGTGATGCTGATGCCTTGTCCAGATGGCATTGTTCAGAGAATCTGGGCCATAGAATTTCCTAATTCAAGTAATTCACATATTGATTGGAAGCTTTTTTGATAAATGTTGGTAGGACAAATGTCTGTAATTTGTTTGTCGGGATACCAAAATAACCAGTGTTTCCTAATATCTATAATGGCTAACTTTATGCTAACAAGTTCCTCTTTCCCAACTCCTCCTTCCATGTAGACATACTGAGTAGGCTTTTCCTGTGAGAATTTACACTGTTACAGGTTTGTAGAATGCCATTCATACACACAATGCTCTAATCAATAATAACAAGGATTTTTAAAGTAGCAGGAGAATTTTAAAGTGCCTTGCTGGATTAATACATTTCTTTGTGATGAGGGATGCTACAGAGTTTGCAATGAGCCATTCAGCAACCCTGGAAAATATAAGTTCACTGTAACCTATATGCTGAAAATGAGTTTCCTGGAGAAAAAAGATAGTTTCACACCTATAGTGTATAATGCTGAGGGCTGCAAGATTTATTGTGTTTTATATCAGGTTCTTACAGCAAAGAGGAAGTTGCTCAAAGATAGATTTCTTAAGTTATTTGTAATGCTCTTTTCCCCATGCAGTTCTTCCACGGCATTGCTGGACTATATAGAACATAACATTGGGTGATTGTTAAAATAGATGCTGCTTCTATCCCCTTCTAAACATGCATTTATGGGAAATACACAGCCATGTGTAATAAAAGCTTTGAAAATGACCATACTGTCATAAACATACTGGAAGAGTTACAGAAACAGTTTGACAGGTGGATTAGCTCTCTCTTAGCTTTGGCTTTTGTGTTCTCATCTTGGGCAATGGTGCAAATATAGTTTATGCCATAAAAGATATGGGTCTTATGCATATAGAGTACCGGCATTATGGTTGGCACACCGCTTGCAGTTGTTTGTCATGGACCTCTTGCCTGTTAAAAGTGACACCGAAAATATAAAAGGGGTGGCACATAAAATCTGAAGCTAGTTTAGGCAGTTTGTCAAAGCTACAAAAATCTTTAACTAAACAACAATGAGACAACAACTTCCCACAACATTATCTGAAGCAGCTGGAGCTACTTTTTCAGTGGAAATCACTCTATAACAGTAAATACTTTCACATTTTCTGAACCGTGCTGGTATAGAATGTATCAGATTTCTTGTGTAGATTTACCTTTAACTTGTTGAAAATTGATATCCTTATTCCTGCTATTTATGATAGCAAGTGGATAAGGAAAAGTTATTTACTTATTCCCATAATACAAGAACTAGGAGTCACCAAATGAAATTAATAGGCAGCAGGTTTAAAACAAATAAAAGGAAGTTCTTCTTCACGCAGCGCACAGTCAACTTGTGGAACTCCTTACCTGAGGAGGTTGTGAAGGCTAGGACTATAACAATGTTTAAAAGGGGACTGGATAAATTCATGGTGGCTAAGTCCATAAATGGCTATTAGCCAGGATGGGTAAGAATGGTGTCCCTAGCCTCTGTTCGTCAGAGGATGGAGATGGATGGCAGGAGAGAGATCACTTGATCATTGCCTGTTAGGTTCACTCCCTCAGGGGCACCTGGCATTGGCCACTGTCGGTAGACAGATACTGGGCTAGATGGACCTTTGGTCTGACCCGGTACGGCCTTTCTTATGTTCTTAAGTAGTCCATGTCAATGATCAATTAATTAGATGGGCCCAAGCTCAAAGTTCAGCTCCAGGTCCAGATCCAAATGTCTCCAAAGATCAAGGCTATTCAGATTTACGGATTTTGTTCCCCATTTTACAGAGACAGGGATCTCTCTGGAATTTGTCTCTTGAACTGAATTTAGCAGAGTGTCCTAGTGTTTAGATTTTGGATTATTTTTAGGCTAACATTTAAGAAATATCTTGCCTTTTTAATTTTTTTTTTATGAAGTGCCATGTTTCCTCATAGATTCCAAAGGCAGAATAATAATAATAATAATTTAGTCTGACCTCTTGTATAACACAGGCCATAGAACTGCCCACAAATAATTATTGTTTGAACTGGAGCATGTCTTTTAGCAAATAAGTATCCAATCTTGATTTTAAAATTGCTGGTGATGGAGAATCCACCACAGCCTTTGGTAAATTGTTAAAACTGTTAAAAATGTATGCCTTATTTCCAATCTGAATTTGTCTAGTTTCAACTTCCAACCATTGGCCTAAGTTGTACCTTTGACTGATAGACTGACAAGCCCTTTATCAAATATTTGTTTCCCATGTAGGTACTTATAGACTTATAACTTTCTTGTTAAGCTAAATAGTATGAGTTTCTTTAGTCTATCACTACCAGGCATGCTTTCTAATCTTTTTATCATTCTCGTGGCTCTTCTCTGAATCCTCTCCAATTTATCAACATTCTTCTTGAATTGTGAACACCAGAACTGGACACAGTATTCCAGCAGTACCAAATACCAAGGCAAAATATCCTCTCTACACCTGCTTGAGATTTCCCTGTTTATGCATCCGAGGACTGCATGTGCCCTTCTGGCCACAGCATCACATTGAGAGTTCATGTTCAGATGATTATCCATCTCCCAAATCCTTTTCAGAGTCATTGTTTCTCAGGATAGTGTCCCCCATTCTGTAAGCATGGCCTACATTCTTTGTTCCTAGACACAAACATTTGCATTTGGCAGTATCAAAATGCATTTGTTTGCTTGAGCCCGTCTTGCAATCCAGATCACTCTATATCAATGTCATGTTCTCTTCATTATTTACCACACCTCAATTTGTGTCATCTGCAAATTTTATTAATGATGATTTCATGTTTTCTTCCAAGTCATTGATAAAAATGTTAAACAGCACAGGGCCAAGAACAGATTTCTGTGAGTCCCCCACTAAAAACACAGTTGCTTGATAATGTTTCCTCATTTACAGTTATATTTTGAGACCTATTAGTTAGCCAGTTTTTCCTCCATTTAATGTTTGCCATGTTCATTTTATATCATTCTAGTTTTTAATCAAAATAGCTTGTAGTACAAGTCAACTACCTTACAGTAATCTAAATATCTTACATCAACACTATTACCTTTATCAATCAAACTTGTAATCCCATAAAAAAAAAAAAATTAGTCTGACAGTCTATTTTCCATAATCCCATATTGATTGGCATTAATTATATTATCCTGTGTAGATGAGTGGACTCACCCCTGCGGCGCCTCCTGCTGGTGACTCCTGGGAATTAGCTCATTCCAGCTCTGGAGCGCCCTCTGCAGGCCGGTGATCCGCCTGTCCTCAGGCCCCCTTGTCCCTCCCTGGACCCGGTGCCCTTTTACCTGGGGGGCTGCTCCCTAGCAGTAACCCCTCAGTCTTAGGGTCTCCCCTCCCTGGGGAACCCCCACCCACTATTCCCACCTTGCCTCAGTATTTGGCTTCTGCCAGTCATTGTTTAGCCCCACACCCTGGGGCAGACTGCAGTATCAGCCTACTCATCACTGGCAAGGAGGGTTTGGACCTGCTGCCTTGGCCTACCCCTGGGCTGCCCTCTGCAACCCCCAGTACTCCTTGGCCTTCTGCTAGGCCGCAGCCTGGGGCTTTCCAGGCTGGAGCTCCCCAGCTCCTCTGCCTTTCTCCAGCCCTGCTCCACACAGGTACCCTGTTCAGCTCCCTGCAGTCAGGCCCTTCTCCCTCTACAGGCAGAGGGAGACTCCTGCTTCTGGCTTCTCTGGCCTTCTTATAAGTCCCTGTTGCTCAGTTTGGGGCGTGGCCCCAGCTGCAGCCACTTCCCTCAATCAGCCAGCCTAAAAGCTGCTTTCTCCAGCCACAGCCCCCTCTCAGGGCTGTTTTTACCCCTTCAGGGCAGGAGCGGAGGTTCACCCCGCTACACCCTGCTTTAATCCTTTATTAATCAAGTCCTGTATCAGCTGCACTGGATCCTCCCCAGTATTCCAGGAGTTACTGAAGATCAGCATTAACAGTCCGGCGAGATCCTCGGCCAGCTCTTTTTAGACTCCTGGATGCAAGTTATCAAATATTTTAAAATATCTAACGTTAGTAGCTGCTGTTTAACATGCTCCCAGGTTATTACTGGAATGGAAAGTGTTTCATCATCATGTTTCATCAGGCAACTACATCATATATTATTTCCCCAAATATAGAACAGAAATATTTATTGAACATTTCTGCCTTTTTTGCATTATTGTTGACCGTTCTACCATTCCATCCAGTAATCAACCAATAACATTCTTAGGATTCTTTTTGTTCCTCATATACTTAAAAAACTCCTTCTTATTGTCCTGAAGTCTACTGGCCATAGATTTCTCCTTGTGTCCCTTTAGGTTCCCTCATCAATTTTCTACAATTCTTAGCTTCTAATTTATATTTATTACTATCAACTTCCTCTTTCTTCCATGGTGTGTGTGTGTGTGTGTGTGTGTGTGTGTGTGTGTGTGTGTGTGTGTGTGTGTGTGTGTGTATTTTACTAGCCTGGACTTTATATGGTGTGCACATCACAAATGTGATCAAATCATGATCACTTGTACCTAAGCTACCACTAATTTTTACATCTGTGATCAATTCCTCTTTATCTGTCAAGAGGTCTAATATAGAATTCCTCCATGTTGAGTGCAACATTTTTTAATTAAGCACTATAATATTTAGAGATTCCAAGGATGTTTTAGTACTGGCAGCATGAGACCTCCAGCATGTTACTCAGATGGAAGTCACCCATAGTCACATAGATTTTTTCCTATACATTATGGATAGGTGCTATAGGAGTCATCCAGCTCCCTAGTGTGTTTTGGTGATCTGTAGCAAACACCAACTATTACCACATCTTGTGCTTTATCCGTTAGGACACTGATCCATAAACATTCAAGATCATTTTCTTCCAAGTTGTCAGCGACTTGGAAACAAGCACAGTAGAACCTCAGAGTTGCTGACACCTCAAGAATGGAGGTTGTCTGTAACTCTGAAATGGTCGTAACTGTGAATAAAGCGCAGTTTGGGCTCCAGTTCCAGCAGCTGATGCTCCAAGCCAGGTTCCAGCACCAGCTGAATTCCCTCTCAGTAACGGCAGCTTCCTTGCAGGCAGCTTCATTCCCTGAGTCGTACTGCTGGACAGGGAGGGAGGGTAAAAACAGCACTGACTCGCCCAGCCAGAGGAAGGGGGGAGAGATGAAAGCAATACAGATACCAGCACTGCTTCTGCTCTGCCAGCTGCCTTGGGCTGGCAGCCCCAGCATCTTCAAACTCCTAGATGTGAGTGGCTGCCCTGGGTGTAGGTATGGGAACAAGCAGCCCAGATGTGCCAGCTTTTAAGATGCAATACAGGCACAGTACAGTATTTGCTTTTTTTTTTTTTGTCTCCACTGCTGCCTGATGGGTTACTTCTGGTTTCACATGGTATCCAGTTGACCAGTCAGTCCGTAACTCTGGCGTTCATATGTTTGAGGTTCTACTGTACTGCCATCTCTGACATAAAGTGCCACTCCCACAACCCTTTTGCCCACTTGTTCTTTCATATATGTGTTATAACCATTGATTTTAACATTCTAATCATGTAAATCATCCCAGCAGGTTTCAGAATACCAAGTAGATCAATTCCAAATCCTCTTGTTTGTTACTCAGGCTCCTAGCATTTGGTGTATAGGCAATTAATTTTTTTCTTCTCTTCATATCCTTTGATTTCCTGATTGATTTTGTTCTTAACATCTAGATTTTGTGTCAAACAAGTGATCATTTCTTCCCTCTTTTTACTCTCTCCTATTGTTATTGGTTTAACGCCCTCTTGATTACTCGAGACCCCGAGAAGATTGGTTCCACTTCTACTGAGATGGAGGCCATCCAAACTGTATAGCTCCCTCACCTCATAGAAGTTGGACCAATGTTCCACAAAACCAAAACCCTCTACCCTATACCATTTACCTAGCAAATGGTTCGATTGCAGAATCTTCTGCCTTCTGCCTTCCCTCACTTGTGGAACAGGAAGGATCTCGGAGAAGATCACTTGGACATTCTTCTCCTTCTTCAGCCTGAAGTCATCTTTGAATCATAGAATCATAGAATCATAGATCAGAAGGGACCAATATGATCATCTAGTCTGACCTCCTGCAAGATGCAATAACATATCATTGACCCATTGTACTATTTACCAGTGTGGTATCCTATCATACCATCTCCTCCATAAACTTATCTCCTATTTCTAGCCTAAATTTCCTAACTGACAATTATTATATCTTGTCCTCGTGTGTCCACATTAGCACACTGAGAAAAAATTCCTCTCCCTTCCTGGTATTTATCCTCTGATATATTTAAATCAAGTCTCCTTTCATATGACAGGCCTTCCATTCCTCGGACCATTCTAGTGGCCCTTCTTTGTACCTGTTCCAGTTTGAAGCCTTCTATTATCTGTGAGCTATCCTATAATGCAGTGTGATTAGTGCCAATAAGCACCATCACCTTACCCATCGACCATCCAATCTTAGAGTGATGTCTTATTTCTTGGCTTTGGGAAGACAGCACATGATCCTGTGTCCTCGTCTCCCTTGAAGAATATTCTTTTGATTCTTCTCTAATGTGGAATGCCCAGCGAGGATCATCTGTCTTCCTTGGCCTGTTGGAGATCTTTCTGTGGGCAAGTTTGCTTTTCTTACAGGTTGGGCCTAGTGTCATCTAAAGGTGTATCCTGTACAGCTCTCTGTTCCCTTTGACCAATGGGATCTTCAGAAATAACTTCCTCAATTTCTGTGCTGAGGACTTGGTGTTGATTGGAAACTTCTAGTTATGTGGAATTTCTTCTGGTCCTCTTCTTCTGTGTGGTTACAGCCTCATCTGCCTCCAGATGTGTACAATGCCACCTCATCCTCTGACCTCTGGCAGTTATGAACTGATAAGCCTCCTCTCTGACTTCATCTTGATCTGGTTCCTTCATGGCCAGTTCGTTTCTTCTATAAATCTGGGGTAGTGAGGCTTCCTGAACCTGTTTGTCTAGGAACTCCTCAGCTTCTCTGTAGCGTCTCTACTTGCCTTTCCAATCCAAAAATCCAGGACAGCCACCAGTTTATGCTTCATACACAGGAAGTCCTTTCTGGCTTCAAGCAGGAAAGAAGACATGGCACATCCATTGCAGGTCACCACCACTTTTCTATCGCTGGCCATTATGGTATCAAGCATGGAGCTGGGCCTAGAAGGAAAGTCTTTCACACCCCGCTCCAAACTCACTCTGAAAAGTTTCTGTTTGCAGCTCTTGGGATTTGCCTAGCAAGTGACTTTTTATACTAAGTCTCCGCACTTACCTCAGCTCAGCTCTGCCCCATCACCGCCAGGGAGCAATTAACCATTCAGAGATTTCAAACAGCAGAGCTGATCAAAGTCCAAAGGTCAGAGACACACGGCCCTCACCAAGACATCAAGAAACAGAACCTGTCTTGGCTGCTTACCCCATGCCCCAGCTATACAAAGAACAAACAAACAAACAAATAACATTAGATAATTAGGAGTAGTGCTGCCAAAAGGCAGGTTTCTGCAAATTATACTGGAACACATTTGAAAAATATGGCAACCCTGTTCTGGAAACACCAGTAGAAGACCTGGCATTTCTGACTATCCATAATCGACAAAGTGAGAAAGTAGTCGTGGAGTTTAATATTGGGTGAAGTGATGAGTTGTTTTAAGGATTGTGACAGTTACAGAAACTTTCACTTCTAGGCCCCTAGTCCGAAGCTTATTGAGGTTGGTAGAAACTGAAATTTGCTACCATATAAAGATTGTTCCACAGCTTATTTATAGTGAGTTAGTGGGCTCTGCCCACCTCCTGATGGATCAATGTCTACATCACAAAAACCACCATCATAACTAATGCCATTTTGTAGGATATCAGCAGAGATCTTACACAAGAGTTGAATTGGCCTGAAGAGTGGACTACATTGTCCCCTATAGAGGTGATTCCTCCAGAACAGGGCTGAGCCACATCTTGCACTGACACTGCCTAGAGTGCACCTGTGGTCCAGACTGTGAACTCCCGCTGCAGAGCAATTACTCACACAAATAGTTCCATTGACTTTTGTCCTTTAGAGCATAAAGTATATTTGCCATTGCTCGAGAAGAGAACACTGAAATTGGATTTCTCATGTGAGTATCTGCTCACCAGCATGAGTAAGCAGTTCACCACCTGACCCTCAGTGAATAAATAAAAGACCTAAAATGCAAGGGCTCACAATTTGGCATACTTCACAAGCACTATATTTACACACATACTCACAATTGGGAAAAAATAAGAGTGTAGCACTGGCAAGAATGAATGCCTCATATTTTAGAAAGAGATCATAGAGCATTTATTTCTGCCAGGTCTGCTAGGAAGAGCCTCTTTTAATCACATCCTCTGAAATGTCAGAGAGTCTATGTGAGTCTTGGCTATTGCATAGCTAAGCCAATTGTAAATTTATCTTATGGGATAAATTGCAGGTTTTATGATTCCGATGTAAATGTTTAGGAACATTTCCATCTATTTGTGTGTGCGGGGGTGGGGAAAATGTGATGCACAAGTCCTATTAATAAAGGCAGTTACATGCCTAATTTCATGTGCACTGCACTGAAAAATTACTCCTTGATATCTAAAACATGTTCCTAGTTGAAAAGAAAAAAGAATCAAGATTGGGAAAGCAGAAAGTCAGCTAGACTGCTGGAATATGTTAGAAACAAATGTTAGCATAGACTCAGGCAGAGAATATTTAAAAAGATAAAGGACAAAGATATCTGCAGTACATATACTGTATTTACAGTGAATTTACTAGCAGTAGGAGCATACAATCAATCTGCTTTTATAGGTACATCTACACTCATGACTGCAGACATGTCCATGATCCATGTGTGTGGTTGCGCCATAACCCCCCATTGTCCACACCTAAACCTCAGAAGCATATGTCTGAAGGTGAGTGGAGGGCAAGTAAGCTGGCACAGCTAAGGGGTACGGGCAAGTACATGCCTCATTTAGGGCATTGCCACAAATCCATGCCAATCTGCAGTGGAAGGGGTAACGGGAGAGTATGAGATCTTGAGTTGCAATAGTCCTCCACCCCAATTCCCAGAATGCACTGAACCCTTTTCTACCTCACCTTTACCCAATCTATAAAGGTCCCTGTCCCAGTTTTTCACCATGTGCTGCTCTGAGCAGGTCAGAACAGCTTTCCGCTTCACCTTTCACAGATCAATACAAGTGAACATGGATCCAGTTCCAAAAGCATCTGGATGGCCCACTAAGCATACCAAGGTGCTGATCAGTGTGAGGTCGGAGTACACCATCCTCCACATCTTGCCTGAAGAGACAGGAACATGCAACTATACTGGGAAATTTCACAGAGGCTGGTGCAGGCAGGCATTCAGTAGACTCAGGCCCAGTGCTGGGTGCAATCCACACACCTCCTGGGTGTGATGTTTTGTCCCATCTAGTGGCACCAAGATCACTTAGAGAGAGAGTTAAATGAATCTGCTCTACAGCTTGAGCTAAGAGGCAGGTGGCTTTTAGCTCACGCGGTAGAGGCTTATGCACTAAGCTCCCAGAGGTCCCAGGTTTGATTCCTCCTGTTGATGACCAAGGCCTGATAGCATTACAAGTGAGGGCTCATCCTGGATTTCAACTGGGAAGTCTCTGAAGCTCTGGATGTGCTTCCTCAGCTAGGGGAAGTATGTAACCCACACACCTTCTGGGTGTGGTGTATTGTCCCATCTAGTGGCACTTAGAGAGAGAGATTAATTAGTCTGCTCTACAGCTTTAGCTAAAAGGCATATGGATTTTAGCTCATGCACTAAGCTCCAGAGGTTCCAGGTTTGATCCTGCCCACCAATGACCAGGGTCTGTTGGTGTTGCACAAGCACTTGAGGTTCCTGTACAGGAAGGCCAAAGACTCAGAAGGCTCATTGCACATCCTCCTTCTATGAAGAGCCTTATAGGTGTTGTTAAGGGATCCCAGAAAGGAGCCTGAAGTGAGTCAAGATCCCCTTCTCATTGCCCAAATGGATGCTCACAAGGGCCAGAGTGAGGAGGCAATGAGGGTTGTGGAGGATGCCCTGAAAGACCTGAAGATGAGGAGTATGTGATTCTGCATGTGTAGCTCGAGGAGCCAGTTGAGGAAGCTCCCCTGATGAACCCAAGGAGGACCACATGTGGCATCAGGAACCAGAACCCCAGGCCAGTAAGTTACAATGGACCGCCCCCCTTCCCCACCAATTGCTCTGGTGCTAAATTTCTGATTTTAAGATCAAAGGAATTTGAAGTGCTGTGCACTGACTTTTCTTCCCTGGATAATATGCCATGCATAGCTGTGTCTCTGTGTGTTTGAACTGCAGTGCTGAAACCATGGCATCGCCATGCCACAGCCCCTTACTGAACACCTCCAACTTTCCCTCCTCTCCCCAGTCCCCGCTCTTCTCAACCCTGAAATTACCCCCCAGCAAGACACGGTTATAAATCAAGATTTTTTTAATTGATTTCTGATGAACAACTATTAAGCATTTGGCTCAAGCTATTTCTTCAAAACGGCTTATTAAGGAAAAATCATTGTGCCCTGGTATGGTGCATTGATCAGCCAGCAGTCAGGCAGTAATGGTCCCTAGTGACTGGCCTCTCCCCACGCTGAGCAGTGCTGCATAAGCCAGAGGAAATGGGGATGGGAGAAGGATCCATTCTGGCAATTAGATAAACACACTGCTGTGTCCCTTTGCAGTGGAGAGGTGAGGCGCTTGTGGTGCTGATCTGAAGTTCCAGGGAACGAAGTACAGTTGTGGTGTGTCTTGTTCTTTCCCTATCCATGTCACTATTGTGAGGCAGGCACGTGGGCAGGATTTTCTGGTGATGCCAGAAGGGGTGGGGCAGTCAGTGCTCACGGTTTGCATCTTCCTTTGCATGGAAGCTCCGTATGCTAGCAAAGAATAGAGTCAATTTCCAGTTGCATTGCCTCCCATTCCTGTAAGCATATTGCAGTAAATTTCTGGTATAGCAGAAACTCCAGATGAGTCTTGAGTTTCAACAGCAGTGCAAACCTGCTTGGTCCATCTTCACAGCTGAACAAACCCTTCCATTCAGCAATATGTTTGAGGAGTGACCATTAGCAGAAATATTTCTCCGGCATAGATTGCCAGATCTCCTTTAAAGGCACTTATCTTCCTTTCTGGTACCTTGAAAACTGCTATGTTCTCCAAATGTCGGCCATCTTTCAGGGAAGAAATTGTAAACTGGTAACATAGCCCCTGGAAGGAGTTATCTCTCCCCCCACCTTGACACAGTAGGAGCATTTTAAATTTTTTAAAACATTAATACCGTTTTCTTATTATTACTCATGGACTACAAAAGGTGACTAAGAACCTATCATAACAGTTGCAATGCTGAAAAGTAACAAATTTGTGGCCTTCAACAGCAAAATTATGTTAGGTGGGGGGATTTCTTGCTTTCTTCCAAATGGGGGAAAAGATATATATCTATGTGCTACCTTTCTCTAGAAGACCTTTGGTTCTCTAGTGGGCAGGAGCAGCACCCCACGGCCAGCAGAAGCAGACAGAGAAGGATCCTGAAAGAGTGTTCATAAGGAGGGACAGGAGAAACCAGAAGCAGTTTAAACTCCTCAGGGCACAGAAGGTTTGGACTCTTCATCAGGAAGAGACACCGATGAACCACTTCATGGGGCAGGAGGCATGCCAAAGGGAACAGGAACATTCCCTAATGGAGAGGTTCACTGAACTGGTGACTGAATGAGTTTGGGGTCAACTTGCTGCTGAGGCCAGTTGATCAGCAACTGCCTTCTCCTCTGGCTGTCACCTAGAATGCTGCCGAGCTGAAGGATCCTGTTTCAAGGACTTGCCTCGCCAAGTGATGGGGAGGACATGGAGCATGCAGAACTCCCAGGACCTGTCTGGCACTCAGAACCACTCACAAAGGGACCCACTGAGCATTGCAACCAGGAGGGGAACAATGAGTCCATAGGAGTCCCTGAAGCCCACCAATTGCCTGGCCCCCAAACTCCTCTCAGGAGACATTCCTGGTTTTCCTTCAGAGCTATTTTCCCTCATTGTCCCCTCTTTGTTAGGAGTGGGCAAGGAGACAAGTGCATAGACATTAACATTTGGATGGTGTTCCCAGTTGCATTCCCTTTTATTTTTAAGATTTGTTGCTGACTGATAGATAGGGCCACCATGACTTTAAATGAGCAGCATTGAACTTCAGATTCTTCCACCCTAAGACCGATAGCTAGTATTGCAGACTATTTCACAAATCAATTGCCCTTCCTCCAATATAAGAACTTCGATGCTGGGTCTGACCAATGGTCCATATAGCCTAGTATCCTGTCTCTGACAGTTTCCAGTACTAGAGCTTCAGGGACAGTGACCAGAACAGGGCAATTTTGGAGAGATCCACTCCTGTCTTCCCTTTCTGGTTTCTGGCAATCACAGATTTAGAGTTGCTCTGAGCATGGGGCTGAATCCCTGACTATCTTGGCTAATAGCCATTGATGGACCTATCCTCCATGAACTTATCTAGTTCTTTTTTGTTTCTAGTTTCTTATACTTTTTGCTATCACATAATCTCCGGCTATGGCAATGGTTCGGGTCTCAGCAACATTATATTGGAGTTCCCACAAGACCTCTTGTCATAAATAAACAGATCAGGGTTAAGGTCTCTTTTACCTGGAAAGGGTTAACAAGCTCAGTAACCTGAGAAACACCTGACCAGAGGACCAATCAAGGGACAGGATAATTTCAAATCTCTGTGGAGGGAAGCCTTTATCTGTGTTCCTTGTTGGCTCTGCGTGCTCTCTTTGGATCTAAGAGAGGCCAGTCATGTCTCCAAGTTCTCCAGGAGTAGTTCCTACTATCCAATAGTGAGTATTAATTAGAAAGGCGGATTAGTCTTATAATTTGATTTCTACATTTGCAATTGTGTGTTTGCTATAGAATTTCTTTAATTCTGTACTGTTATTGCTTTTACTGAGAAAGAAAGGAGGGGGGATTCTCTCCAGAGATTGATAAGTTTAGACCCTGGGTATTGTTCTATCTTGGTACTACAGAGACAGTTACTTTCTTTTTATTCTTTAATAAATCTTTTCTGTTAAGGACTTGGTTGATCTTTCCTTGGGTAAATTCTCAGGGAAAAGGGAGGAGGGAAAAGGAAGGCATCCCTCTGTAGTTGGATCCCGGTATCTCTCCTAGGAAAAGGGAGTGGGGAGGAAGCAGGGGGGGAATGGTTTATTTCTCCTAGGTGTAAGAACTCCAAATATTTTGGGGGAAGGACTGTGTCCCAATACATGTACATTATTGGGTGGTGGCAGCTTTTACCAGACCTAAACTAGGATTTAAGTTTAGAAGGATCCATGCAGGTCCCCATCTTGTGAACCCAACAGCTCCAAGTGATGGTGAGACCTATGACACCTCTTCCACTCAGTTCCCTGAGAACTCAGTTCAATTCCAGTCTCATCTCTCGGGTTCCTTTATTTGGCAGACAGCAAAGCTACACTGAGTTGATCAGCCTCAAACATAGGGGGGTGAGTATAGGATGTACCACACATCCAAAGCTACACAGCAAACCTCTTCCTTTATATCCATTTACACATTGCATTGCATTTACTATACATGGCATCACACATTTTGGGATTGGCTTGGTCACTTCGTAGAAACCAATCCCTGTACTGCATGCACTGTCCACGCATGACTTACTGTTTATCTCATCTTATGTTCCAGGCTTATCTTATCCATTGTTATCTCATCCAGTGTAAATGGCTCCCTTGGTGTTCCCCTTATTTTAGCTAATACAGACATTCTGTGTCCAGACTTGTTAGGATTCCTTCCTAGACCTTTTCCACTTGGCTTATCCCAGAACACTTCATCCAGTTCTCTGGGATCCAAAACTCTCAGTTCAACTCTGGATTTCATCACTCGAGTTCCTTTATTTTGCATACACCTTGTGGGTGCACATTCTCTTAGCCTTTTTGACTGTTGCTATACGCTGAGCTGAAATTTTCAGAAAACTACCTATGATGACTCCAAGATCTCTTGCTTGAGTGGTAACAGCTAATTTAGAACATACATATATATTTTATATATATATAAAATTATAGGTTCTAAATTAGTTGTTACCACTCAAGCAAGAGATCTTGGAGTCATCAAGTCATCATAGGTAGTTTGATGACTAGTATATATATATGTAGTAGTGTAGCAGGGTGGACCCCTGCTTCTGCCCTGAGGGGTTTAAAAGCGGCTTGGCAGGGCTTGAGAGCGGTGGCTCTAAAAGCTGGGCTGATTGGGGAAGTGGCTGCAGCTGGGCCACACCCCAATCAGGCCACAGCTGGCTCTATAAAAGGCCAGGGAAGCCAGCAGTAAAGACAGTCTCTCTCTGCCTTCAGAGAGAGAAGGGCCTGGCTGCAGGGAGCTAGAGACTAGATACCTGAGTGAAGCAGGGCTGGGGAAAGGCTGAGGAGCTGGGGAGCTCCAGCCTGGAAAGCCTGGGGGTTGCAGAGGGCAGCCCAGGGGTAGGCCAAGGCAGCAGGACCAAACCCTCCTTGCCAGTGATGAGTTGGCTGATACTGCAGTCTGCCCCAGGACGTGGGGCTAGACAATGACTGGCAGTAGCCATACACTGAGGCAAGGTAGGGATAGCGGGAGGGGGTTCCCTGAGAAGGGGAAGCCCTGAGAGAAAAGGGGTTACTGCCAGGGGGCAGCACCCCCATGTAAAAGGGCACCGGGTCCAGGGAGGGACAAGGGGGCCTGAGGACAGGTGGATCACCAGCCTGCAGAGGGCGCTCCAGCGCTGGAACGAGCTAATTCCCGGAGTCACCAGCAGGAGGTGCCGCAGGGGTGAGTCCGACCCATCTACAACTAGATATTATTTATTCGAATGTTCATTACTGTGCACTTATCAATGTTGAATTTCAGCTGCCATTCTGTTGCTCACTCATCCAGTTTTGTTCAATCCCCCTATAACTCTTTGCAATCAGCTTTGGACTTAACCATCTGAATAATTTTGTATCATCTGCAAACTTTGCCACTGTACCATTTATTCCCTTTTTCAGAACATTAATGAATATGCTGAACAGCACAGTTCCCAGGGACCCCACTATTGACCTCTCTCCACCTTGAAAACTGACCATTTATTCCTCTACTTTCTTTCCTGTCTTTTAACCAGTTACTTGATCCATGAGAGGACTTTCCCTCTTATCCTATGACTACTCAGTTTCCTTGAGAATCTTTGGCTAATAGCCATTGATGGCCCTATCCTTGGCAAAAGCTTTCTGAAAACCCAAGTACACTATATGGACTGGATTACTCTTATCCACATACTTATTGACCACCTCAAAGTATTCTAATAGATTGGTGAGGCATGACTTCCATTTACAAAAGCCACGTTGACTCTTTCCCAACATATCATGTTTATACATATGTCTGATCATTCTTTTCTTTTCTATAGTTTCTACCAATTTTCCAAGTACTGAAGTTAGGCTCAGTGGCCTATAATTGCCAGGTTCACCTCTGAAGCCCTTTTTAAAAATGAACATAACATTAACTACCTTCTAGTTACCCATTAGAGCCTTGTTTTAGTAATAGGTTACGTACTGGAGTTACTAGTTCTGCAGTTTCATATGTGAGGTCCTTCAGAACTCTTGGGTTAACACCATCTGTTCCTGGTGACTTATTACTGTTTATTTTATCAATTTGTTCCAAAACCTCTTCTATTGGCAATAGCTCTGATGTGGATATCTCCCCCCACATCCTCTGCAGGTAGGACTGTTTCAAATAATTAATTTAGCTTCTTTGCAATGGCTTTGTCTTCCTTGAGTACTCTTTTAACACCTTGGTTATCTAGTGGCCCCCCTGCCTAGTTGGAACGCTTCCTGCTTCTGATGTATCTAAAAAAAATTCTTACTGTTAATTCTTTTGCATATTTAAAAGTTGCTTCTCAAATTATTTCTTGGCCTGCCTTATTACACTTTCACACTTAACCCACCAGAGTTTGTGCTCCTTCCTATTATCTTCTCTAGATTTCGACTTCCAAACTATAAAGGACTCTTTTTTGCCTCTAATAGCCTCCATTATTCTGCTGGTTAGCCATAGCAATATTCTTTTGGTCCCTTATTCTCTGTTCTGATTTGAGGTGTTGTCACGTTCTGGGGTGCAATCCAGACCAGTGAGGGGTTGTGTCACTGCCCTAACCTTGGGTGTCTCACAATGCTTTGCTGTTGTAGCTCCAAACCTGGACCACTCACAACCAGCCTACAGGCCACACCTTGAGTATCTGTGTACTAAGCAGCCCTGGTTCAGCAGCTCTGACTCCAGAAATCTGTTTACAGCCCCACTCTGGCTTCCATCAGCCTCACTTACTATTTGCAGGGTGAGCCCAAACTCCCAGTCCCAAATTTTCCCAAAACCACAGGCTCTGCCATGTCCAACAGTTCAAATAAATAATATGGTTTGTTTGCTCCTTTAAGAAGAAAAAACACACCAGCTTTCCCCATTCACTTTAAATATAAACATAACACTGTTGGTTTAGATTAATAGTAAACCAAAACAAAAGAAGCTAGGATTTTAAGTGAGTTTAAATATAAGAGTTAAAGTTAGAAAGGGTTACAAGCAAATAAAAGTGAAAACATGCAAGTTTTGGTTCAAGGCTTTGTTTAAAGTTGGTCTCTCTCACACAGTCTTCTAGCAAGATGATGACAGACCCTCTCCTCAGTCAGGATCTCTTCAGAGAACCAAAGGTGCAGGTGCCTTTGTCTTCTTAGGTGAAAGGCTGGGGATGGGGGTCAAGATGTATGGGGGTTCGGTAGATGAGGGAAGGGCCGGCTTTAGGCCAATTCCACCAATTCCCCCAATTCGGGCCCAAAGTCAAAGAGGGCCCCGCGCCCAGTGGCAGGGCCTCCGGGGGGGCAAGTGGCCAAGAATCCCTTCCCTGGCTAGAGGCTCCTTTTTCATTTTTACTCACCCGGTGGAGATCCGGGTCTTCGGCAGCACTTCAGCGGCAGGTCCTTCACTCTTTCTAGGTCTTCAGCGGCAGGTCCTTCACTCATTCAGTGCCATTGAAGACCCAGAACGAGTGAAGGACACACTTCCGAAGACTAGGAGCACCGACTGGTGAGTACAAGCCCCACGTGATTTTTTTATGTTTTTTTTTAATTCAGTCATCCCTGCTGGGACCCCGTTAAAACTGTTCAATTCAGGCCCCGCATTTGCTAAAGCCGGCCCTGGTTACTGTTCCCATGGATAGGGCACCCCGTCCTACAGTTCAGGTTCCTATGGGTAGGGCACTTGGAGCTAGGGTTAGGGTCCATATGGGTAAAGCACTTAGAGCTAGGGTTACGGTTCCTATGGGTTCGGCTTCCCACCCTAGGGTTAGGGTTCCTATGGTTGGGGCACTTGGAGGTAGGGTTACGCTTCCTAAGGGTAGGGCACTTGGAGCTAGGGATAGGGTTCCTATAGGTGGGACACTTGGAGCTGGAGTTTGGGTTCCTATGGGTAGGGTGCCCCGCCCTAGGGTAAGGGATCAGAAGGGTAGGGCACTTGGAGCTACAGTTAGGATTCCTATGGGTAGGGCATGTGGAGCATAGGTTAGCGTTCCTATGGGTAGGCGACTTCGAGCTAGGTTTAGGGTTCCTATGGATAGGGCTTCATGCTCTAGGGTTACAGTTCATAAGGGTAGGGAACATGGAGCTATAGTTAGAGTTCCTATGGGTAGGGCGCCCCGCCCTAGGGATAAAGTTCCTACGGGTAGGGCATTTGGAGCTAGAGTTAGGGTTCCTATGGGTAGGGCACCCTGCCCTAGGGTTAGGGTTCCCTAGGGTAGCACACTTGGGGCTAGGGTTAGGGTTCCTATGGTTCGGGCACTTGGAGCTAGGGTTAGGATTCTTATGGGTAGGGCTTCCCGCCCTAGGGTTAGGATAACTATGTGTAGAGCACTAGGAACTAGGGTTAGGGCTCCTATGGGTAGGGCACTTGGAGCTACGGTTAGGGTTCCTATGGTAGGGCTTGCCGCCCTAGGGTTAGGGTTCCTATGGGTAGAGCACCTGGAGCTAGGGTTAGAGTTCCTATGGGTAGGGCATTTGGAGCTATGGTTAGGGTTCCTATGGGAGGGCTTCCCGCCATAGGTTTAGGGTTACTATGGGTAGGGCACCTGGAGCTAAGGTTAGGGTTCCTATGGGTAGAGTACTTGGAGCTAGGGTTAGGGTTCCTATGGGTAGGGCTTCCATCCCTAGGGTTAGGGTTCCTATGGGTAGGGAATTTGGAGCTAGGGTTAGGGTTCCTAAGGGTAGAGTACTTGGAGCTAGGGTTAGGGTTCCTATGGGTAGGGCTTCCCGCCCCAGGGTTAGGGTTCCTATGGGTAGGGCAATGGAGCTAGAATTAGGGTTCCTATGGGTAGGGCACTTGGAGCTAGGGTTAGGGTTCCTATGAGTAAGGCTTCCCGCCCTAGGGTGAGGGTTCCTATGGGTAGGGCTTCCATCCCTAGGGTTAGGGTTCCTATCGGTAGGGTACTTGGAGCTAGGGTTAGGGTTCATATGGTTTCGGATTCCCGCCCTAGGTTTAGGGTTCCTATGGGTAGGACTTCCCACCCTAGGGTTAGGGTTCCTATGGGTAGGGTTTCCCGCCATAGGGTTAGGATTCCTATGGATAGTGTATTAGGAGCTAGAATTAGGGTTACTATGGGTAGGGTACTTGGAGCTAGGGTTAGGGTTCATATGGTTTAGGGGTTCCCACCCTAGGTTTAGGGTTCCTATGGGTATGGCTTCCCGCCCTAGGGTTAGGGTTCCTATGGCTAGGGCCTCCCGCAATAGGGTTACGGTTCCTATGGATAGGACACCTGTAGCTAGGGTTAGGCACTTGGAGCTAGGGTTAGGGTTTCTATGGGTAGGGCTATCGGCCATAGGGTTACGGTTCCTATGGGTAGGGCACTAACACCTATGGTTAGGGTTCCTATGGGTTGAGGTTCCCGCCCTAAGGTTAGGGTTAGTATGAAAAGGGCTTCCTGCCCTAGGGTTATGGTTCCTATGGGTAGGGCTTCCGGCCATAGGGTTAGTGTTTCTATGGCTAGGGCACCTGGAGATAGGGTTAGGATTTCTATCGGTAGGGTACTAGGAGCTAGGGTTAGAGTTCCTATGGGTAGGGCACTTGGAGCTAGGGTTAGGGTTCCTATGGTTAGGGCACTTGGAGCTAGGGTTAGGGATCCTAAAGGTAGGGCTTCCATCTCTAGGGTTAGGGTATCTATGGGTAGGGCTTCCCGCCCTAGGGTTAGGGTTCGTATGGGTAGGGTACTTGGAGCTAGGGTTAGGGTTCCTTTGGGGAGGGCACTTGGACTAGGGTTAGGGTTCCTATGCATAGGGCTTCCCTCCCTCGGGTTAGGATTGGGATTCCGGCCCTAAGGTTAGGGTAACTATGGGTACGGCCCTTGGAGCTAGGGTTAGGGTTCCTATGGGTTGGGTAATAGGAGCTAGGGTTAGGGTTCCTATGGGTAGGGCTTCCCTCCCTAGGGTTAGGGTTAGGGTTACTATGGCTAGGGGACTTGGAGCTAGGGTTTGGGTTCCTATGGGTAGGGCACGTGGAGCTAGGTTTAGGGTTCCTATGGGTAGCTTACTTGGAGCTACGGTTAGGATACCTATGGGTAGAACTTCCCTCCCTAGGGTTAGGGTTCCTATGGGTAGAGCTTCCCTCCCTAGGGTTAAGGTTCCCATGGGTAGGGTACTTGGAGCTAGGGTTAGGGTTCCAATGGGTAGGGCACTTGGAGCGAGGGTTAGGGTTCGTATGGGTAGGGCACTTGAAGCTAGGGTTAGGGTTAGTATGAATAGGGCTTCCCGTCTTATGGTTAGGGTTCGTATGGTTAGGGCACTTGGAGCTAGGATTAGGGTTTCTATGCGTAAGGCGCTTGGAGCTAGGGTTAGGGTTCCTATGGGTAGGGATTCCCTCCCTTGCATTAGGGTTCCTATGGGTAGGGCTTCCCACACTAGGGTTAGGGTTCCTATGGGTAGAGCACTTGAAGCTAGGGTTAGGGTTCCTATGGGTAGGGCACATTGACTAGGGTTAGGGTTCCTATGAGTAGGGCTTCCCGCCCTAGGGTTAGGGTTCCTATGGTTTAGGGCACTATGAGCTAGGGTTAGGGTTCCTATGGTTAGGGAACTTGGAGCTAGGGTTAGCGTTCCTATGGGTAGGACACATTGACTAGGGTTAGGGTTCCTATGAGTAGGGCTTCCCGCCCTAGGGTTAGGGTTCCTATGGTTTAGAGCACTATGAGCTAGGGTTAGGGTTCCTATGGTTAGGGAACTTGGAGCTAGGGTTAGGGTTTCTATGCGTAGGGCACTTGGAGCTAGGGTTAGGGTTCCTACGGGTAGGGTACTTGGAGCTAGAGTTAGGGTTCCTATGGGTAGGGTTTCCCGCCCCAGGGTTACGGTTCCTATGGGTAGGGGACATGGAGCTAGGGTTACGGTTCCTATGGTAGAGCACTTGAAGCTAGGGTTAGGGTTCCTATGGGTAGGGCTTCCCGCCCTAGGGTTAGTTTTCCTTTCGGTTCGGGACTTCGGGCTAGGTTTCGGGTTCCCAAGGGTAGGGTACTTGGAGCTAGGGTTAGAGTTCCTATGGGTAGGGTACTTGGAGCTACGGTTAGGGTTCCTATGGGTAGAGCTTCCCTCCCTAGGGTTAGGGTTCCTATGGGTAGAGCTTCCCTCCCTAGGGTTAAGGTTCCCATGGGTAGGGTACTTGGAGCTACGGTTAGAGTTCCTATGGGTAGGGTACTTGGAGCTAGAGTTAGGGTTCCAATGGGTAGGGCTTCCTGCACTAGGGTTAGGGTTTCTATGTGTAGGGCACTATGAGCTAGGGTTAGGGTTCCTATGGGTAGAGCTTCCCTCCCTAGGGTTAGGGTTCCTATGGCTATGGCACTTGGAACTAGGGTTAGGGTTCCTATGGATAGGGAACCTTGAGCTAGTGTTAGGGTTTCTATCTGTAGGGCACTTGGAGCTAGGGTTAGGGTTGCTATGGTAGAGCACTTGAAGCTAGGGTTAGGGTTACTATGGGTAGATCTTCCCCACCCTAGGTTTAGGGTTTCTATTGCTAGGGCACTTGGAGCTAGCGTTAGAGTTCCTATGGGTAGGGCACCTGGAGCTAGCTTTAGGGTTCCAATGGGTAGGGCTTCCCACACTAGGGTTAGGGTTCCTATGGGTAGGGCACTATGAGCTAGGGTTAGGGTTCCTATGGTTAGGGCACTTGGAGCTACGGTTAGGGTTCCTATCCGTAGGGCACTTGGAGCTAGGGTTAGGGTTCCTATGGGTAGGGCTTCCCTCCCTTGCGTTAGGGTTCCTATGGGTAGGGCTTCCCGCACTAGGGTTAGGGTTCCTATGGGTAGGGCACTTGGAGGTAGGCTTAGGGATTCTATGGGTAGGGCACTATGAGCTATGGTTAGGGTTCCTATGGTTAGGGCACTTGGAGCTAGGATTAGGGTTTCTTTGCGTAAGGCACTTGGAGCTAGGGTTAGGGTTCCTATGGGTAGGGATTCCCTCCCTTGCGTTAGGGTTCCCATGGGTAGGGCTTCCCGCACTAGGGTTAGGGTTCCTATGGGTAGAGCACTTGGAGCTAGGGTTAGGGTTCCTATGGGTAGGGCACATTCACTAGGGTTAGGGTTCCTATGAGTGAGGCTTCCCGCCCTAGGGTTAGGGTTTCTATGGTTTAGGGCACTATGAGCTAGGTTTAGGGTTCCTATGGTTAGGGAACTTGGAGCTAAGGTTAGGGTTCCTATCCGTAGGGCACTTGGAGCTAGGGTTAGGGTTCCTATGGGTAGGGCTTCCCTCCCTTGCGTTAGGGTTCCTATGGGTAGGGCTTCCCGCACTAGGGTTAGGGTTCCTATGGGTAGGGCACTTGGAGGTAGGCTTAGGGATTCTATGGGTAGGGCACTATGAGCTAGGGTTAGGGTTTCTATGCGTAGGGCACTTGGAGCTAGGGTTAGCGTTCCTACAGGTAGGGTACTTGGAGCTAGAGTTAGGGTTCCTATGGGTAGGGCTTCCCGCCCTAGGGTTACGGTTCCTATGGGTAGGGGTCATGGAGCTAGGGTTAGGGTTCCTATGGGTAGGGGACTTGGAGCTAGGGTTAGGGTTCCTATGGATAGGGCACCTGGAGCTAGGGTTAGGGTTTCTATCGGTAGGGCACTTGGAGCTAGGGTTAGGGTTCCTATGGTAGAGCACTTGAAGCTTGGGTTAGGGTTCCTATGGTAGAGCACTTGAAGCTAGGGTTAGGGTTCATATGGGTAGAGCATCCCGCCCTAGGGTTAGGGTTCCTATCGCTATGGCATTTGCAACTATTGTTAGGTTTCCTATGGGTAGGGCTTCACGCCCTAGGGTTAGGGTTCCTATGCGTAGGGCTTCCCGCCCTAGGGTTAGAGTTCCTATGGGTAGGGCATTTGCAGCTAGGTTTAAATTTCCTATGGGTAAGGCATTTGGAGCTAGGGTTAGGGTTCCTATAGGTAGGGCACTTGGAGCTAGGATTAAGGTTCCTATGGATAGGGGTTCCCATGCTAGGGTTAGGGTTCGTATGGGTAGGACACTTGGAGCGAGGGTTAGGGTTTCTATGGGTAGGGCTTCCCGCGCTAGGTTTAGGGTTCCTATGGGTAGGGCATTTGGAGCTAGCGTTAGAGTTCCTATGGGTAGGTCACTTTGACTAGGGTTAGGGTTCCTGTGAGTAGGGCTTCCCACCCTAGGGTTAGGGTTCCTATCGGTAGGGTTTCCTGCCCTAGGGTTATCGTAACTAAGGGTAGGGCACCTGGAGCTAGCGTTAGGGCTCCAATGGGTAAGGCTTCCCACACTAGGATTAGGGTTCCTATGGGTAGGGCACTATGAGCTAGGGTTAGGGTTCCTATGCGTAGGGCACTTGGAGCTAGGTTTAGGGTTCCTATGAGTAGGGCACTTGGAGCTAGGGTTAGGGTTAATATGGGTAGGGCTTCCCACCCTAGGGTTAGGGTTCCTATGGGTAGGGTTTCCCGCCCTAGGGAAAGGGTTCCTATGAGTAGGGCACTTGGAACTAGGGTTAGGGTTCCTATGAGTAGGGCACTTGGAACTAGGGTTAGGGTTCCTATGGGTAGGGTTTCCCGCCCTAAGGTTAGGGTTCCTATGTGTAGGGCACTTGGAGCTGCGGTTAGGGTTCCTATTGGTAAGGTTCTTGGAGCTAGGGTTAGGGATCCTATGGGTAGGGCTTCCCGCGCTAGGGTTAGGGTTCCTATCGGTAGGGGTCTTGGAGCTAGTGTTCCTATGGGTAGGGTACTTGGAGCTAGGGTTAGGGTTCCTATGGGTAGGGTACTTGGAGCTAGGGTTAGGGTTCCTATGGGTAGGGCACTTGGAGCTAGGGTTAGGGTTCCTATGGTTAGGGCACTTGGAGCTAGGGTTAGGGTTCCTATGGGTAGGGACCGTGGAGCAAGGGATAGGGTTCCTATGGGTAGGGAACTTGGAGCTAGGGTTAGAGTTCCTATGGGTAGGGGACTTGGAGCTAGGGTTTGGGTTCCTATGGGTAGGGAACGTGGAGCTAGGGTTAGGGTTCCTATGCATAGGGCTTCCCTCCCTCGGGTTAGGATTGGGATTCCGGCCCTAGGGTTAGGGTTCCTATGGGTAGGGCACTTGGAGCTAGGGTTAGGGTTCCTATGGGTAGGGTACTTGGAGCTAGGGTTAGGGTTCCTATGGGTAGGGCTTCCCGCCCTAGGGTTAGGGTTCCTATGGGTAGGGCACTTGGAGCTAGGGTTAGGGTTCCTATGGGTAGGGGACTTGGAGCTAGGGTTAGGGTTCCTATCGGTAGCGCACTTGGGGCTAGGGTTAGGGTTCCTATGGGTCCCTAGGTTTAGGATTCCTATGGGTAGGGCACTTGGAGCTAGAGTTAGGGTTACTATGGGTAGGGCACAAAGACAAGGGTTAGGGATCCTATGGGTAGGGCTTCCAGCCCTAGGGCTAGGGTTCCTATGGGTAGGGCATTTGGAGCTAGGGTTAGGGATCATATGGGTAGGGCTTCCAGCCCTAGAATTAGGGTTCCTATGGGTAGGGCACTTGGAGCTAGGGTTAGGGTTCCTATGCGTAGGGCACTTGGAGCTAGGGTTAGGGTTCCATTGGATAGGGCTTCCCTCCCTTGCGTTAGGGTTCCTATGGGTAGGGCTTCCCGCACTAGGGATAGGGTTCCTATGGGTAGAGCACTTGGAGCTAGAGTTAGGGTTCCTATGGGTAGGGCACATTGACTAGGGTTAGGGTTCCTATGAGTAGGGCTTCCCGCCCTAGGGTTTGGGTTCCTATGGTTTAGGGCACTATGAGCTAGGTTTAGGGTTCCTATGGTTAGGGTACTTGGAGCTAGGGTTAGGGTTTCTATGCGTAGGGCACTTGGAGCTAGGGTTAGGGTTCCTACGGGTAGGGTACTTGGAGCTAGAGTTAGGGTTCCTATGGGTGGGCTTGACCTAGGTTAGGGTTCCTATGGGTAGGGAGATGGAGCTAGGGTTAGGGTTCCTATGGGTAGGGCTCTTGGAGCTAGGGTTAGGGATCCTGTGGGTAGGGCTTCCCGCCCTAGGGTTAGGGTTTCTATGGGTAGGGCATTTGGAGCTAGGGTTAGGGTTCCTATGGGTAGGGCATTTGGAGCTAGGGTTAGGGTTCCTATGGGTAGGGCATTTGGAGCTAGGGTTAGGGTTCCTATGCATAGGGCTTCCTCCCTAGGGTTAGTATTGGGCTTCGGCACTAGGGTTAGGGTTCCTATGGGTAGGGCACTTGGAGCTAGGGTTAGGGTTCCTATGGGTAGGGCATTTGGAGCTAGGGTTAGGGTTCCTATGGGTAGGGCTTCCCTCCCTAGGGTTAGGGTTCCTATGGGTAGGGCACTTGGAGCTAGGGTTAGGGTTCCTATGGGTAGGGCACTTGGAGCTAGGGTTAGGGTTCCTATGGGTAGGGCATTTGGAGCTAGGGTTAGGGTTCCTATGGGTAGGGCTTTCCGTCCTAGGGTTAGGGTTCCAAAGGGTAGGGCACTTGGAGCTAAGGTTAGGGTTCCTAAGCGTAGAACACTTGGGCCTAGGGTTAGGGTTCCTATGGGTAGGGTTTCTGGCCCTAGGGTTAGGAATCCTAAGGGTAGGGCAATTGGAGATAGGGTTAGCATTCCCATGGTTAGGGCTTCCAGCCCTAGGGTTAGGGTTCCTAAATGTAGGGCAATTGCAGCTAGGATTACAGTTCCTAAGAGTAGGGCACTTGGAGCTAGGTTGAGGGTTCCTATGGGTAGGGATTCCCTCATGGGTTAGGGTTCCTATCGGTAGGGCTTCCATCCCTAGGTTTAGGGTTCCTATGGGTAGAGCACTTGGAGCTAGGGATAGGGTTCCTATGGGTAGGGCACTTTGATCTAGGGTTAGGGTTCCTAAGTGTAGGTCTTCCCACCATAGTGTTAGGGTTCCTATGGGTAGGTCTTCCCGCCCTAGGGTTAGGGTTCCTATGGGTAGGGCACTTGGAGCTAGGGTTAGGGTTCCTATGGGTAGGGCACTTGGAGCTAGGGTTAGGGTTCCTATGGGTAGGGCTTCCCACCCTAGGGTTAGGGTTCCTATGGGTAGGGCACTTGGAGCTAGGGTTAGGGTTCCTATGGGTAGGTCACTTGGAGCTAGGGTTTGGGTTCCTATGGGAAGGTCTTCCCACCCTAGGATTAGGGTTCCTATGGGTAGGCCTTCCCTCCCTAGGGTTAGGGTTCCTATGGGTAGGCCACTTGGAGCTAGGGTTAGGGTTACTATGGATAGACCACTTGGAACTAGGGTTAGGCACTTGGAGCTTGGGTTACGGGTCCTATGGGTAGGGCACTTGGAGCTAGGGTTAGGGATCCTATGGGTAGGGCTTCCCGCCCTAGGGTTAGGGTTCCTATGGGTAGGGCTTCACGCCCTAGGGTTAGGGTTCCTATGGGTAGGGCACTTGGAGCTAGGGTTAGGGTTCCTATGGGTAGGGCACTTGGAGCTAGGGTTAGGGTTCCTATGTGTAGTGCTTCCCTCCCTAGGGTTAGGATTGGGATTCGCCCTAAGGTTAGGGTTTCTATGTGTAGGGCACTTGGAGCTAGGGTTAGGGTTCCTAAGGGTAGGGTACTTGGAGCTAGGGTTAGGGTTCCTATGGGTAGGGCTTCCCTCCCTAGGGTTAGGGTTCCTATGGCTAGGGCACTTGGAGCTAGGGTTAGGGTTCCTATGGGTAGGGCACTTGGAGCTAGGTTTAGGGTTCCTATGGGTAGGGCACTTGGAGCTGGGGTTAGGGTTCCTAGAGGTAGGGCTTACCTCCCTAGGGTTAGAGTTCCTATGGGTAGCGCAACTGCAGCTAGGGTTAGGGTTCCTATGGGTAGGGCAATTGGAGCTAGAGTTAGGGTTACTATGGCTAGGGGACTTGGAGCTAGGGTTTGGGTTCCTATGGGTAGGGCACGTGGAGCTAGGGTTAGGGTTCCTATGGGTAGGGCTTCCAGTCCCAGGGTTAGGGTTCCTATGGTTAGGGCACTTGGAACTAGGATTAGGGTTACTATGGGTAGAACACTCGGAGCTAGGGTTAGGGTTCCTATGGGTAGGGCATTGACTAGGGTTAGGGTTCCTATGAGTAGGGCTTCCCGCCCTAGGGTTAGGGTTCCTATGGTTTAGGGCACTATGAGCTAGGGTTAGGGTTCCTATGGTTAGGGAACTTGGAGCTAGGGTTAGGGTTTCTATGCGTAGGGCACTTGGAGCTAGGGTTAGGGTTCCTACGGGTAGGGTACTTGGAGCTAGGGTTAGGGTTCCTATGGGTAGTGCACTTGGAGATAGGTCTATGGTTCCTATGAGTAGGGCACTTGGAGCTAGGGTAAGGGTTGTTATGGGTAGGGCTTCCCTCCCTAGTGTTAGGGTTCCTATTGGTAGGGCACTTGAAGCTATGTTTAGGATTCCTATGGGTAGGGCACTTGGAGCTACTGTTAGGGTTTCTATGGGTAGGGCTTCCCGCCCTAGGGTTAGGGTTCCTATTGGTAGGGCACTTGGAGCCAGGGTTAGGGTGCCTGCGTAAGGCACTTGGAGCTAGGGTTAGGGTTCCATTGGGTAGGGCTTCCTTCCCTTGCGTTAGGGTTCCTATGGGTAGGGCTTCCCGCACTAGGGATAGGGTTCCTATGGGTAGAGCACTTGGAGCTAGGGTTAGGGTTCCTATGGGTAGGGCACATTGACTAGGGTTAGGGTTCCTATGAGTAGGGCTTCCCGCCCTAGGGTTAGGGTTCCTATGGTTTAGGGCACTATGAGCTAGGGTTAGGGTTCCTATGGTTAGGGAACTTGGAGCTAGGGTTAGGGTTTCTATGCGTAGGGCACTTGGAGCTAGGGTTAGGGTTCCTACGGGTAGGGTACTTGGAGCTAGAGTTAGGGTTCCTATGGGTCGGGCTTCCCACCCTAGGGTTACGGTTCCTATGGGTAGGGGAGATGGAGCTAGGGTTAGGGTTCCTATGGGTAGGGGACTTGGAGCTAGGGTTAGGGTTCCTATGGATAGGGCACCTGGAGCTAGGGTTAGGGTTTCTATCGGTAGGGCACTTGGAGCTAGGGTTAGGGTTCCTATGGTAGAGCACTTCAAGCTAGGGTTAGGGTTCCTATGGGTAGGGCTTCCCGCCCTAGGGTTAGTTTTCCTTTCGGTTCGGGACTTCGGGCTAGGTTTCGGGTTCCCAAGGGTAGGGTACTTGGAGCTAGGGTTAGAGTTCCTATGGGTAGGGTACTTGGAGCTACGGTTAGGGTTCCTATGGGTAGAGCTTCCCTCCCTAGGGTTAGGGTTCCTATGGGTAGAGCTTCCCTCCCTAGGGTTAAGGTTCCCATGGGTAGGGCACTTGGAGCTAGGGTTAGGGTTTCTATGGGTAGGGCACTATGAGCTAGTGTTAGGGTTTCTATGGTTAGGGCTTCATGCCCAAGGCTTAGTTTTCTTTTCGGTTCGGCACTTCGGGCTAGGGTTAGGGTTTCCATGGGTAGGGTACTTGGAGATAGGGTTAGGGTTCCTACGGGTAGGGCACTTGGAGCTAGGTTTACTGTTGCTATGGTAGAGCACTTGAAGCTAGGATTAGGGTTACTATGGGTAGAGCTTCCCGCCCTAGGTTTAGGGTTTCTTTTGCTAGGGCACTTGGAGCTAGCGTTAGGGTTCCTATGGGTAGGGCACTTTGACTAGGGTTAGGGTTCCTGTGAGTAGGGCTTCCCACCCTAGGTTTAGGGTTCCTATCGGTAGTGCTTTCTGCCCTAGGGTAAGGGAAACTAAGGGTAGGGCACCTGGAGCTACGGTTATGGTTCCAATGGGTAGGGCTTCCCACACTAGTGTTAGGGTTCCTATGTGTAGGGCACTTGTAGGTAGGGTTAGGGTTTCTATGGGTAGGGCACTTGCAGCTAGGTTTAGGGTTGCTATGTGTAGGGCACTTGGAGCTAGGGTTAGGGTTCCTATGGGTAGGGCTTCCCGACCTAGGGTTAGGGTTCCTATGGGTAGGGTTTCCCGACCTAGGGTTAGGGTTCCTATGGATAGAGCACTTGGAGCTAAGGTTAGGGTTCCTATGGGTAGGGCACATTGACTAGGTTTAGGGTTTCTATGAGTAGGACTTCGCGCCCTAGGGTTAGGGTTCCTATCGGTAGGTCTTCCCGCACTAGGGTTAGGGTTCCTATGGGTAGGGCACTTGGAGGTAGGCTTAGGGATTCTATGGGTAGGGCACTATGAGCTATGGTTATGGTTTCTATGCGTAGGGCACTTGGAGCTAGGGTTAGGGTTCCTACGGGTAGGGTACTTGGAGCTAGGGTTAGGGTTCCTATCGGTAGAGCTTCCCTCCCTAGGGTTAGGGTTCCTATGGGTATGGCACTTGGAACTAGGGTTAGGGTTCCTATGGATAGGGAACCTTGAGCTAGGGTTAGGGTTTCTATGCGTAGGGCACTTGGAGCTAGGGTTAGGGTTCCTACGGGTAGGGTACTTGGAGCTAGGGTTAGGGTTCCTATCGGTAGAGCTTCCCTCCCTAGGGTTAGGGTTCCTATGGCTATGGCACTTGGAACTAGGGTTAGAGTTCCTATGGATAGGGAACCTTGAGCTAGGGTTAGGGTTTCTATCTGTAGGGCACTTGGAGCTAGGGTTAGGGTTGCTATGGTAGAGCACTTGAAGCTGGGGTTAGGGTTACTATGGGTAGATCTTCCCCAGCCTAGGTTTAGGGTTTCTATTGCTAGGGCACTTGGAGCTAGCGTTAGAGTTCCTATGGGTAGGGCACCTGGAGCTAGCTTTAGGGTTCCAATGGGTAGGGCTTCCCACACTAGGGTTAGGGTTCCTATGGGTAGGGCACTATGAGCTAGGGTTAGGGTTCCTATGGTTAGGGCACTTGGAGCTACGGTTAGGGTTCCTTTCCATAGGGCACTTGGAGCTAGGGTTAGGATTCCTATGGGTAGGGCTTCCCTCCCTTGCGTTAGGGTTCCTATGGGTAGGGCTTCCCGCACTAGGGTTAGGGTTCCTATGGGTAGGGCACTTGGAGGTAGGCTTAGGGATTCTATGGGTAGGGCACTATGAGCTATGGTTAGGGTTCCTATGGTTAGGGCACTTGGAGCTAGGATTAGGGTTTCTTTGTGTAAGGCACTTGGAGCTAGGGTTAGGTTTCCTATGGGTAGGGCTTCCTCCTCATGCTAGGGTTCCTATGGGTAGGGCTTCCCGCACTAGGGTTAGGGTTCCTATGGGTAGAGCACTTGGAGCTAGGGTTAGGGTTCCTATGGGTAGGGCACATTGACTAGGGTTAGGGTTCCTATGAGTAGGACTTCCCGCCCTAGGGTTAGGGTTTCTATGGTTTAGGGCACTATGAGCTAGGTTTAGGGTTCCTATGGTTAGGGAACTTGGAGCTAGGGTTAGGGTTCCTATGCGTAGGGCACTTGGAGCTAGGGTTAGGGTTCCTACGGGTAGGGTACTTGGAGCTAGAGTTAGGGTTCCTATGGGTAGGGCTTCCCGCCCTAGGGTTACGGTTCCTATGGGTAGGGGACATGGAGCTAGGGTTAGGGTTCCTATGGGTAGGGGACTTGGAGCTAGGGTTAGGGTT
The DNA here is from genome assembly GCF_016161935.1 of Mauremys reevesii. Lineage (NCBI taxonomy): Eukaryota > Metazoa > Chordata > Testudines > Geoemydidae > Mauremys > Mauremys reevesii. The sequence goes on along the minus strand of NC_052628.1, from coordinate 18,941,714 downwards.
CCTATGGATAGGGCACCTGGAGCTAGGGTTAGGGTTTCTATCGGTAGGGCACTTGGAGCTAGGGTTAGGGTTCCTATGGTAGAGCACTTGAAGCTAGGGTTAGGGTTCCTATGGTAGAGCACTTGAAGCTAGGGTTAGGGTTCCTATGGGTAGAGCATCCCGCCCTAGGGTTAGGGTTCCTATGGCTATGGCATTTGCAACTATTGTTAGGTTTCCTATGGGTAGGGCTTCACGCCCTAGGGTTAGGGTTCCTATGGTTAGGGCTTCCAGACCTAGTGTTAGGGTTTCTATGGGTAGGGCACTTGGAGCTACGGTTAGGGTTCCTATGGGTAGGGGTTCCCGTCTTACGATTAGGGTTCGTATGGGTAGGGGACTTGGAGCTAGGGTTGGGGTTCCTATGGGTAGGGCTTCCCGCTCTAGGGTTAGGGTTCCTATGGGTAGGGCATTTGGAGCTAGGTTTAAATTTCCTATGAGTAGGGCACTTGGAGCTAGGGTTAGGGTTCCTATATGTAGGGCTTCCCACCATAGGGTTACGGTTCAATGGGTAGGGTACTTGGAAATAGGGTTCGTTTTCCTATGGGTAAGGCACTTGGAGTTTGGGTTAGGGTTCCTATGGATAGGGCACTTGAAGCTAGTGTTAGGGTTCCTTTGGGTAGGGCTTCCCGCCCTAGGGTTAGAGTTCCTATGGGTAGGGCACTTGGAGCTAGGGTTAGGGTTCCTATGGGTAGAGCATTTGGAGCTAGGGTTAGGGTTCCTATAGGTAGGGCACCTGGAGCTAGGGTTAGGGTTCCTATGGGTAGGGCACTTGGAGCTAGGATTAGGGTTCCTATGGATAGGGGTTCCCATGCTAGGGTTAGGGTTCGTATGGGTAGGACACTTAGAGTGAGGGTTAGGGTTTCTATGGGTAGGGCTTCCCGCGCTAGGTTTAGGGTTCCTATGGGTACGGCATTTGGAGCTAGCGTTAGAGTTCCTATAGGTAGGGCACTTTGACTAGGGTTAGGGTTCCTGTGAGAAGGGCTTCCCACCCTAGGGTTAGGGTTCCTATCGGTAGGGTTTCCTGCCCTAGGGTTATCGTAACTAAGGGTAGGGCACCTGGAGCTAGCGTTAGGGTTCCAATGGGTAAGGCTTCCCACACTAGGATTAGGGTTCCTATGGGTAGGGCACTATGAGCTAGGGTTACGGTTCCTATGGTTAGGGCACTTGGAGCTACGGTTAGGGTTCCTATGCGTAGGGCACTTGGAGCTAGGTTTAGGGTTGCTATGCGTAGGGCACTTGGAGCTAGGGTTAGGGTTCCTATGGGTAGGGCACTTGGAGGTAGGCTTAGGGATTCTATGGGTAGGGCACTATGAGCTATGGTTAGGGTTCCTATGGTTAGGGCACTTGGAGCTAGGATTAGGGTTTCTATGCGTAAGGCACTTGGAGCTAGGGTTAGGGTTCCAATGGGTAGGGTACTTGGAGCTAGGGTTAGGGTTCCTATCGGTAGAGCTTCCCTCCCTAGGATTAGGGTTTCTATGTGTAAGGCACTTGGAACTAGGTTTAGGGTTCCTATGGATAGGGAACCTTGAGCTAGGGTTAGGGTTTCTATCGGTAGGGCACTTGGAGCTAGGGTTAGGGTTGCTATGGTAGAGCACTTGAAGCTAGGGTTAGGGTTACTATGGGTAGACCTTCCCCACCCTAGGTTTAGGGTTTCTATTGCTAGGGCACTTGGAGCTACGGTTAGGGTTCCTATGCGTAGGGCACTTGGAGCTAGGGTTAGGGTTCCATTGGGTAGGGCTTCCCTCCCTTGCGTTAGGGTTCCTATGGGTAGGGCTTCCCGCACTAGGGATAGGGTTCCTATGGGTAGGGCACTTGGAGGTAGGCTTAGGGATTCTATGGGTAGGGCACTATGAGCTACGGTTAGGGTTCCTATGGTTAGGGCACTTGGAGCTAGGATTAGAGTTTCTATGCGTAAGGCACTCAGAGCTAGGGTTAGGGTTCCTATGGGTAGTGCTTCCCTCCCTTGCGTTAGGGTTACTATGGGTAGGGCTTCCCGCACTAGGGTTAGGGTTCCTATGGGTAGAGCACTTGGAGCTAGGGTTAGGGTTTCTATGCGTAGGGTACTTGGAGCTAGAGTTAGGGTTCCTATGGGTAGGGCTTCCCACCCTAGGGTTACGGTTCCTATGGTTTAGGGCACTATGAGCTAGGGTTAGGGTTCCTATGGTTAGGGAACTTGGAGCTAGGGTTAGGGTTCCTATGGGTAGAGCATTTGGAGCTAGGGTTAGGGTTCCTATAGGTAGGGCACCTGGAGCTAGGGTTAGGGTTCCTATGGGTAGGGCACTTGGAGCTAGGATTAGGGTTCCTATGGATAGGGGTTCCCATGCTAGGGTTAGGGTTCGTATGGGTAGGACACTTAGAGTGAGGGTTAGGGTTTCTATGGGTAGGGCTTCCCGCGCTAGGTTTAGGGTTCCTATGGGTAGGGCATTTGGAGCTAGCGTTAGAGTTCCTATAGGTAGGGCACTTTGACTAGGGTTAGGGTTCCTGTGAGAAGGGCTTCCCACCCTAGGGTTAGGGTTCCTATCGGTAGGGCACTATGAGCTAGGGTTAGGGTTCCTATGGTTAGGGCACTTGGAGCTACGGTTAGGGTTCCTATGCGTAGGGCACTTGGAGCTAGGTTTAGGGTTGCTATGCGTAGGGCACTTGGAGCTAGGGTTAGGGTTCCTATGGGTAGGGCACTTGGAGGTAGGCTTAGGGATTCTATGGGTAGGGCACTATGAGCTATGGTTAGGGTTCCTATGTTTAGGGCACTTGGAGCTAGTATTAGGGTTTCTATGCGTAAGGCACTTGGAGCTAGGGTTAGGGTTCCAATGGGTAGGGTACTTGGAGCTAGGGTTAGGGTTCCTATCGGTAGAGCTTCCCTCCCTAGGATTAGGGTTTCTATGTGTAAGGCACTTGGAACTAGGTTTAGGTTCCTATGGATAGGAACCTTGAGCTAGGTTAGGTTTCTATCGGTAGGGCACTTGGAGCTAGGGTTAGGTTGCTATGGTAGAGCACTTGAAGCTAGGGTTAGGTTACTATGGGTAGACCTTCCCACACTAGGATTAGGGTTCCTATGGGTAGGGCACTATGAGCTACGGTTAGGGTTCCTATGCGTAGGGCACTTGGAGCTAGGGTTAGGGTTCCATTGGATAGGGCTTCCCTCCCTTGCGTTAGGGTTCCTATGGGTAGGGCTTCCCGCACTAGGGATAGGGTTCCTATGGGTAGAGCACTTGGAGCTAGGGTTAGGGATTCTATGGGTAGGGCACTATGAGCTACGGTTAGGGTTCCTATGGTTAGGGCACTTGGAGCTAGGATTAGAGTTTCTATGCGTAAGGCACTCAGAGCTAGGGTTAGGGTTCCTATGGGTAGTGCTTCCCTCCCTTGCGTTAGGGTTACTATGGGTAGGGCTTCCCGCACTAGGGTTAGGGTTCCTATGGGTAGAGCACTTGGAGCTAGGGTTAGGGTTTCTATGCGTAGGGTACTTGTAGCTAGAGTTAGGGTTCCTATGGGTAGGGCTTCCCACCCTAGGGTTACGGTTCCTATGGTTTAGGGCCCTATGAGCTAGGGTTAGGGTTCCTATGGTTAGGGAACTTGGAGCTAGGGTTAGGGTTCCTATGGGTAGGGTACTTGGAGCTAGAGTTAGGGTTCCTATGGGTAGGGCTTCCCACCCTAGGGTTACGGTTCCTATGGGTAGGGGACATGGAGCTAGGGTTAGGGTTCCTATGGGTACGGGACTTGGAGCTAGGGTTAGGGTTCTTATGGATAGGGCACCTGGAGCTAGGGTTAGGGTTTCTATCGGTAGGGCACTTGGAGCTAGGGTTAGGGTTCCTATGGTAGAGCACTTCAAGCTAGGGTTAGGGTTCCTATGGTAGAGCACTTGAAGCTAGGGTTAGGGTTCCTATGGGTAGAGCATCCCGCCCTAGGGTTAGCGTTCCTATGGCTAGGGCATTTGCAACTATTGTTAGGTTTCCTATGGGTAGGGCTTCACGCCCTAGGGTTAGGGTTCCTATGGTTAGGGCTTCCAGACCTAGTGTTAGGGTTTCTATGTGTAGGGCACTTGGAGCTATGGTTAGGGTTCCTATGGGTAGGGGTTCCCGTCTTACGATTAGGGTTCGTATGGGTAGGGGACTTGGAGCTAGGGTTGGGGTTCCTATGGGTAGGGCTTCCCGCTCTAGGGTTAGGGTTCCTATGGATAGGGCACTTGGAGCTAGGCTTAGGGTTCCTATGGGTAGAGCATTTGGAGCTAGGGTTAGGGTTCCTATGGGTAGGGCACTTGGAGCTAGGGTTAGGGTTCCTTTGCTTAGGGCACCCTGAGCTAGAGTTAGGGTTCCTATTGGTAGGGCACTTGGAGCTCGGGTTAGGGTTCCTATGGGTAGGCACTTGGAACTAGGTCTAGGGTTTCTATGGCTAGGGCACCTGGAGCTAGGGTTAGGGTTCCTATGGGTAGGGCACTTGGAGCTAGGATTAGGGTTCCTATGGGTATGGATTCCCGCCCTATGGGTAGAGCACTTGTATTCAGCGTAAGGGTACCTATGGGTACGGCTTTCCACCCTACGGTTAGGGTAACTATTTGTAAGGCACTTGGAGCTATGGTTAGGGTTCCTATGGATAGGGGTTCCCATGCTAGGGTTAGGGTTCATATGGGTAGGGCACTTGGAGCGAGGGTTAGGGTTTCTATGGGTAGGGCTTCCCGCGCTAGGTTTAGGGTTCCTATGGGTAGGGCACTTGGAGCTAGTGTTAGGGTTCCTAAGGGTAGGGCACCTGGAGCTAGGATTAGTGTTTCTATGGGCATGGCTTCCCTCCCTAGTGTTAGGGATCCTAACGGTAGGGAACTTGGAGCTAGGGTTAGGGTTCCTATGAGTAAGGCTTCCCGCCCTAGGGTGAGGGTTCCTATGGGTAGGGCTTCCATCCCTAGGGTTAGGGTTCCTATCGGTAGGGTACTTGGAGCTAGGGTTAGGGTTCATATGGTTTCGGATTCCTGCCCTAGGTTTAGGGTTCCTATGGGTAGGACTTCCCACCCTAGGGTTAGGGTTCCTATGGGTAGGGTTTCCCGCCATAGGGTTAGGATTCCTATGGATAGTGTATTAGGAGCTAGAATTAGGGTTACTATGGGTAGGGTACTTGGAGCTAGGGTTAGGGTTCATATGGTTTAGGGGTTCCCACCCTAGGTTTAGGGATCCTATGGGTATGGCTTCCCGCCCTAGGGTTAGGGTTCCTATGGCTAGGGCCTCCCGCAATAGGGTTACGGTTCCTATGGATAGGACACCTGTAGCTAGGGTTAGGCACTTGGAGCTAGGGTTAGGGTTTCTATGGGTAGGGCTATCGGCCATAGGGTTACGGTTCCTATGGGTAGGGCACTAACACCTATGGTTAGGGTTCCTATGGGTTGAGGTTCCCGCCCTAAGGTTAGGGTTAGTATGGGAAGGGCTTCCTGCCCTAGGGTTATGGTTCCTATGGGTAGGGCTTCCGGCCATAGGGTTAGTGTTTCTATGGATAGGGCACCTGGAGATAGGGTTAGGATTTCTATCGGTAGGGTACTAGGAGCTAGGGTTAGAGTTCCTATGGGTAGGGCACTTGGAGCTAGGGTTAGGGTTCCTATGGTTAGGGCACTTGGAGCTAGGGTTAGGGATCCTATCGGTAGGGCTTCCATCTCTAGGGTTAGGGTACCTATGGGTAGGGCTTCCCGCCCTAGGGTTAGCGTTCGTATGGGTAGGGTACTTGGAGCTAGGGTTAGGGTTCCTTTGGGGAGGGCACTTGGACTAGGGTTAGGGTTCCTATGCATAGGGCTTCCCTCCCTCGGGTTAGGATTGGGATTCCGGCCCTAAGGTTAGGGTAACTATGGGTAGGGCCCTTGGAGCTAGGGTTAGGGTTCCTATGGGTTGGGTAATAGGAGCTAGGGTTAGGGTTCCTATGGGTAGGGCTTCCCTCCCTAGAGTTAGGGTTACTATGGCTAGGGGACTTGGAGCTAGGGTTTGGGTTCCTATGGGTAGGGCACGTGGAGCTAGGGTTAGGGTTCCTATGGGTAGCTTACTTGGAGCTACGGTTAGGGATACCTATGGGTAGCTTTCCTCCTAAGTTTAGGGATCCTATGGGTAGGGCACTTGGAGCGAGGGTTAGGGTTCGTATGGGTAGGGCACTTGAAGCTAGGGTTAGGGTTAGTATGAATAGGGCTTCCCGTCTTATGGTTAGGGTTCATATGGGTAGGGGACTTGGAGCTAGGGTTAGGGTTCCTATGGTTAGTGCTTCCAGTCCCAGGGTTAGGGTTCCTATGGTTAGGGCACTTGGAGCTAGGATTAGGGTTTCTATGCGTAAGGCACTTGGAGCTAGGGTTAGGGTTCCTATGGGTAGGGATTCCCTCCCTTGCGTTAGGGTTCCTATGGGTAGGGCTTCCCGCACTAGGGTTAGGGTTCCTATGGGTAGAGCACTTGAAGCTAGGGTTAGGGTTCCTATGGGTAGGGCACATTGACTAGGGTTAGGGTTCCTATGGGTAGGGCTTCCATCCCTAGGGTTAGGGTTCCTATCGGTAGGGTACTTGGAGCTAGGGTTAGGGTTCATATGGTTTCGGATTCCCGCCCTAGGTTTAGGGTTCCTATGGGTAGGGCACTTGGAGCTAGGGTTAGGGTTCCTACGGGTAGGGTACTTGGAGCTAGAGTTAGGGTTCCTATGGGTCGGGCTTCCCGCCCTAGGGTTACGGTTCCTATGGGTAGGGGAGATGGAGCTAGGGTTAGGGTTCCTATGGGTAGGGGACTTGGAGCTAGGGTTAGGGATCCTATCGGTAGGGCTTCCATCTCTAGGGTTAGGGTACCTATGGGTAGGGCTTCCCGCCCTAGGGTTAGCGTTCGTATGGGTAGGGTACTTGGAGCTAGGGTTAGGGTTCCTTTGGGGAGGGCACTTGGACTAGGGTTAGGGTTCCTATGCATAGGGCTTCCCTCCCTCGGGTTAGTATTGGGATTCCGGCCCTAAGGTTAGGGTAACTATGGGTAGGGCCCTTGGAGCTAGGGTTAGGGTTCCTATGGGTTGGGTAATAGGAGCTAGGGTTAGGGTTCCTATGGGTAGGGCTTCCCTCCCTAGAGTTAGGGTTACTATGGCTAGGGGACTTGGAGCTAGGGTTTGGGTTCCTATGGGTAGGGCACGTGGAGCTAGGGTTAGGGTTCCTATGGGTAGCTTACTTGGAGCTACGGTTAGGATACCTATGGGTAAGCTTTCCCTCCCTAAGTTTAGGGATCCTATGGGTAGGGCACTTGGAGCGAGGGTTAGGGTTCGTATGGCTCTTACGTAAATTAAGCTGTCATGGGATAAAAGGAAAGGTCCTTTCATGGATTGAGAACTGGTTAAAGGACAGGGAACAAAGGGTAGGAATTAATGGTAAATTCTCAGAATGGAGAGGGGTAACTAGTGGTGTTCCCCAAGGGTCAGTCCTAGGACCAATCCTATTCAATTTATTCATAAATGATCTGGAGAAAGGGGTAAACAGTGAGGTGGCAAAGTTTGCAGATGATACTAAACTGCTCAAGATAGTTAAGACCAAAGCAGATTGTGAAGAACTTCAAAAAGATCTCACAAAACTAAGTGATTGGGCAACAAAATGGCAAATGAAATTTAATGTGGATAAATGTAAAGTAATGCACATTGGAAAAAATAACCCCAACTATACATACAACATGATGGGGGCTAATTTAGCTACAACGAGTCAGGACTTCCCACCCTAGGGTTAGGGTTCCTATGGGTAGGGTTTCCCGCCATAGGGTTAGGATTCCTATGGATAGTGTATTAGGAGCTAGGGATAGGGTTCCTATGGGTAGGGCACTTGTAGCTGGGGTTAGGGTTCCTAAGGGTAGTGATTCCCACCCTATGGTTAGGATTCCTATTGGTAGGGCACTTGGAGCTAAGGTTAGGGTTCCTATGGGTAGGGTACTTGGAGCTAGGGTTAGGGTTCATATGGTTTAGGGGTTCCCACCCTAGGTTTAGGGATCCTATGGGTATGGCTTCCCGCCCTAGGGTTAGGGTTCCTATGGCTAGGGCCTCCCGCAATAGGGTTACGGTTCCTATGGATAGGACACCTGTAGCTAGGGTTAGGCACTTGGAGCTAGGGTTAGGGTTCCTATGGTTAGGGCACTTGGAGCTAGGGTTAGGGATCCTATCGGTAGGGCTTCCATCTCTAGGGTTAGGGTACCTATGGGTAGGGCTTCCCGCCCTAGGGTTAGCGTTCGTATGGGTAGGGTACTTGGAGCTAGGGTTAGGGTTCCTTTGGGGAGGGCACTTGGACTAGGGTTAGGGTTCCTATGCATAGGGCTTCCCTCCCTCGGGTTAGGATTGGGATTCCGGCCCTAAGGTTAGGGTAACTATGGGTAGGGCCCTTGGAGCTAGGGTTAGGGTTCCTATGGGTTGGGTAATAGGAGCTAGGGTTAGGGTTCCTATGGGTAGGGCTTCCCTCCCTAGAGTTAGGGTTACTATGGCTAGGGGACTTGGAGCTAGGGTTTGGGTTCCTATGGGTAGGGCACGTGGAGCTAGGGTTAGGGTTCCTATGGGTAGCTTACTTGGAGCTACGGTTAGGATACCTATGGGTAAGCTTTCCCTCCCTAAGTTTAGGGATCCTATGGGTAGGGCACTTGGAGCGAGGGTTAGGGTTCGTATGGGTAGGGCACTTGAAGCTAGGGTTAGGGTTAGTATGAATAGGGCTTCCCGTCTTATGGTTAGGGTTCATATGGGTAGGGGACTTGGAGCTAGGGTTAGGGTTCCTATGGTTAGGGCTTCCAGTCCCAGGGTTAGGGTTCCTATGGTTAGGGCACTTGGAGCTAGGATTAGGGTTTCTATGCGTAAGGCACTTGGAGCTAGGGTTAGGGTTCCTATGGGTAGGGATTCCCTCCCTTGCGTTAGGGTTCCTATGGGTAGGGCTTCCCGCACTAGGGTTAGGGTTCCTATGGGTAGAGCACTTGAAGCTAGGGTTAGGGTTCCTATGGGTAGGGCACATTGACTAGGGTTAGGGTTCCTATGAGTAGGGCTTCCCGCCCTAGGGTTAGGGTTCCTATGGTTTAGGGCACTATGAGCTAGGGTTAGGGTTCCTATGGTTAGGGAACTTGGAGCTAGGGTTAGGGTTTCTATGCGTAGGGCACTTGGAGCTAGGGTTAGGGTTCCTACGGGTAGGGTACTTGGAGCTAGAGTTAGGGTTCCTATGGGTCGGGCTTCCCGCCCTAGGGTTACGGTTCCTATGGGTAGGGGAGATGGAGCTAGGGTTAGGGTTCCTATGGGTAGGGGACTTGGAGCTAGGGTTAGGGATCCTATCGGTAGAGCACTTCCAGCTAGGGTTAGGGTTCCTATGGGTAGGGCTTCCCGCCCTAGGGTTAGCCTTTCGGGTATGGGTAGGGTACTTGGAGCTAGGGTTAGGGTTCCTTTGGATAGGGCACTTGGACTAGGGTTAGGGTTCCTATGCATAGGGCTTCCCTCCCTAGGGTTAGGTCCTATTGGGATTCCCGCCCTAGGGTAAGGGTTCCTATGGGTAGGATACTTGGAGCTAGGGTTAGAGTTCCTATGGGTAGGGTACTTGGAGCTAAGTTAGGGTTCCAATGGGGAGCTAGGGTTAGGGTTCCTATGGGTAGAGCTTCCCACCCTAGGGTTAGGGTTCCTATGGCTAGGGCACTTGGAGCTAGGGTTAGGGTTCCTATGGGACTTTGAGCTAGTGTTAGGGTTTCTATCTGTAGGGCACTTGGAGCTAGGGTTAGGGTTCCTTGGGGTAGGGGACTTGGAGCTGGGGTTAGGGTTACTATGGGTAGATCTTCCCACCCTAGGTTTAGGGTTTCTATTGCTAGGGCACTTGGAGCTAGCGTTAGAGTTCCTATGGGTAGGGCACCTGGAGCTAGCTTTAGGGTTCCAATGGGTAGGGCTTCCCACACTAGGGTTAGGGTTCCTATGGGTAGGGCACTATGAGCTAGGGTTAGGGTTCCTATGGTTAGGGCACTTGGAGCTACGGTTAGGGTTCCTATCCGTAGGGCACTTGGAGCTAGGGTTAGGGTTCCTATGGGTAGGGCTTCCAGCTATGGTTAGGGTTCCTATGGTTAGGGCACTTGGAGCTAGGATTAGGGTTTCTATGCGTAAGGCACTTGGAGCTAGGGTTAGGGTTCCTATGGGTAGGGATTCCCTCCCTTGCGTTAGGGTTCCTATGGGTAGGGCTTCCCGCACTAGGGTTAGGGTTCCTATGGGTAGAGCACTTGAAGCTAGGGTTAGGGTTCCTATGGGTAGGGCACATTGACTAGGGTTAGGGTTCCTATGAGTAGGGCTTCCCGCCCTAGGGTTAGGGTTCCTATGGTTTAGGGCACTATGAGCTAGGTTTAGGGTTCCTATGGTTAGGGAACTTGGAGCTAAGGTTAGGGTTCCTATCCGTAGGGCACTTGGAGCTAGGGTTAGGGTTCCTATGGGTAGGGCTTACTTGGAGCTAGAGTTAGGGTTCCTATGGGTAGGGCTTCCCACTAGGGTTAGGGTTCCTATGGGTAGGGCAGATGGAGCTAGGGTTAGGGTTTCTATGCGTAGGGGACTTGGAGCTAGGGTTAGGGTTCCTATGGATAGGGCACCTGGAGCTAGGGTTAGCGTTCCTACAGGTAGGGCACTTGGAGCTAGAGTTAGGGTTCCTATGGGTAGGGCTTCAAGCTAGGGTTAGGGTTCCTATGGGTAGGGGTTAAGGAGCTAGGGTTAGGGTTCCTATGGGTAGGGGACTTGGAGCTAGGGTTAGGGTTCCTATGGATAGGGCACATGGAGCTAGGGTTAGGGTTTCTATCGGTAGGGCACTTGGAGCTAGGGTTAGGGTTCCTATGGTAGAGCACTTGAAGCTTGGGTTCGGGTTCCTATGGTAGAGCACTTGAAGCTAGGGTTAGGGTTCATATGGGTAGAGCATCCCGCCCTAGGGTTAGAGTTCCTATGGGTAGGGCATTTGCAGCTATTGTTAGGTTTCCTATGGGTAGGGCTTCATGCCCTAGTGTTAGGGTTTCTATGCGTAGGGCTTCATGCCCTAGGGTTAGAGTTCCTATGGGTAGGGCACTTGCAGCTAGGGTTAAATTTCCATGGGTAAGGCATTTGGAGATAGGGTTAGGGTTCCTATAGGTAGGGCACTTGGAGCTAGGATTAAGGTTCCTATGGATAGGTAGGACACTTGGAGCTAGGGTTAGGGTTACTATGGGTAGAGCTTCCCGCTAGGTTTAGGGTTTCTTTTGCTAGGGCACTTGGAGCTAGCGTTAGGGTTCCTATGGGTAGGGCACTTTGACTAGGGTTAGGGTTCCTGTGAGTAGGGATTCCCACCCTCGGGTTAGGGTTCCTATCGGTAGTGCTTTCTGCCCTAGGGTAAGGGAAACTAAGGGTAGGGCACCTGGAGCTACGGTTATGGTTCCAATGGGTAGGGCTTCCCACACTAGTGTTAGGGTTCCTATGGGTAGGGCACTGGTAGGTAGGGTTAGGGTTCCTATGGGTAGAGCACTTGGAGCTAGGTTTAGGGTTGCTATGCGTAGGGCACTTGGAGCTAGGGTTAGGGTTCCTATGGGTAGGGCTTCCCGACGTAGGGTTAGGGTTCCTATGGGTAGGGTTTCCCGCCCTAGGGTTAGGGTTCCTATGGGTAGAGCACTTGGAGCTAGGGTTAGGGGTCCTATGGGTAGGGCACATTGACTAGGGTTAGGGTTTCTATGAGTAGGACTTCGCGCCCTAGGGTTAGGGTTCCTATCGGTAGGTCTTCCCGCCCTAGGGTTAGGGTTTCTATGGTTTAGGGCACTATGAGCTAGGTTTAGGGTTCCTATGGTTAGGGTACTTGGAGCTAGGGTTAGGGTTTCTATGCGTAGGGCACTTGGAGCTAGGGTTAGGGTTCCTACGGGTAGGGTACTTGGAGCTAGAGTTAGGGTTCCTATGCGTAGGGCACTTGGAGCTAGGGTTAGGGTTCCTATGGGTAGGGCACATTGACTAGGGTTAGGGTTTCTATGAGTAGGGCTTCCCGCCCTAGGGTTAGGGTTTCTATGGTTTAGGGCACTATGAGCTAGGTTTAGGGTTCCTATGGTTAGGGTACTTGGAGCTAGGGTTAGGGTTTCTATGCGTAGGGCACTTGGAGCTAGGGTTAGGGTTCCTACGTGTAGGGTACTTGGAGCTAGAGTTAGGGTTCCTATGCGTAGGGCACTTGGAGCTAGGGTTAGGGTTCCATTGGGTAGGGCTTCCTTCCCTTGCGTTAGGGTTCCTATGGGTAGGGCTTCCCGCACTAGGGATAGGGTTCCTATGGGTAGAGCACTTGGAGCTAGGGTTAGGGTTCCTATGGGTAGGGCACATTGACTAGGGTTAGGGTTCCTATGAGTAGGGCTTCCCGCCCTAGGGTTAGGGTTTCTATGGTTTAGGGCACTATGAGCTAGGTTTAGGGTTCCTATGGTTAGGGTACTTGGAGCTAGGGTTAGGGTTTCTATGCGTAGGGCACTTGGAGCTAGGGTTAGGGTTCCTACGGGTAGGGTACTTGGAGCTAGGGTTAGGGTTCCTATGGGTAGGGCACATTGACTAGGGTTAGGGTTCCTATGAGTAGGGCTTCCCGCCCTAGGGTTAGGGTTTCTATGGTTTAGGGCACTATGAGCTAGGTTTAGGGTTCCTATGGTTAGGGTACTTGGAGCTAGGGTTAGGGTTTCTATGCGTAGGGCACTTGGAGCTAGGGTTAGGGTTCCTACGTGTAGGGTACTTGGAGCTAGAGTTAGGGTTCCTATGCGTAGGGCACTTGGAGCTAGGGTTAGGGTTCCTATGGGTAGGGCACATTGACTAGGGTTAGGGTTCCTATGAGTAGGGCTTCCCGCCCTAGGGTTTGGGTTCCTATGGTTTAGGGCACTTGGAGCTAGAGTTAGGGTTCCTATGGGTAGGGCTTCCCACCCTAGGGTTACGGTTCCTATGGGTAGGGGACATGGAGCTAGGGTTAGGGTTCCTATGGGTACGGGACTTGGAGCTAGGGTTAGGGTTCTTATGGATAGGGCACCTGGAGCTAGGGTTAGGGTTTCTATCGGTAGGGCACTTGGAGCTAGGGTTAGGGTTCCTATAGTAGAGCACTTGAAGCTAGGGTTAGGGTTCCTATGGGTAGAGCATCCCGCCCTAGGGTTAGCGTTCCTATGGCTAGGGCATTTGCAACTATTGTTAGGTTTCCTATGGGTAGGGCTTCACGCCCTAGGGTTAGGGTTCCTATGGTTAGGGCTTCCAGACCTAGTGTTAGGGTTTCTATGTGTAGGGCACTTGGAGCTATGGTTAGGGTTCCTATGGGTAGGGGTTCCCGTCTTACGATTAGGGTTCGTATGGGTAGGGTACTTGGAGCTAGGGTTAGGGTTCCTATGGGTATAGCTTCCCTCCCTAGGGTTAGGGTTCCTATGGGTAGGGCTTCCCTCCCTAGGGTTAGCGTTCCTATGGGTATGGTACTTGGAGCTAGTGTTAGGGTTCCTATGGATAGGGCACCTGGAGCTAGGGTTAGGTTTTCTATCGGTAGGGCACTTGGAGCTAGGTTTAGCGTTGCTATGGTAGAGCACTTGAAGCTAGGGTTAGGGTTACTATGGGTAGAGCTTCCCGCCCTAGGTTTAGGGTTTCTTTTGCTAGGGCACTTGGAGCTAGCGTTAGGGTTCCTATGGGTAGGGCACTTTGACTAGGGTTAGGGTTCCTGTGAGTAGGGATTCCCACCCTCGGGTTAGGGTTCCTATCGGTAGGGCACCTGGAGCTACGGTTATGGTTCCAATGGGTAGGGCTTCCCACACTAGTGTTAGGGTTCCTATGGGTAGGGCACTTGTAGGTAGGGTTAGGGTTTCTATGGGTAGGGCACTTGGAGCTAGGTTTAGGGTTGCTATGTGTAGGTCACTTGGAGCTAGGGTTAGGGTTCCTATGGGTAGGGCTTCCCGACCTAGGGTTAGGGTTCCTATGGGTAGGGTTTCCCGACCTAGGGTTAGGGTTCCTATGGATAGAGCACTTGGAGCTAAGGTTAGGGTTCCTATGGGTAGGGCACATTGACTAGGGTTAGGGTTCCTATCAGTAGGTCTTCCTGCACTAGGGTTAGGGTTCCTATGGGTAGGGCACTTGGAGGTAGGCTTAGGGATTCTATGGGTAGGGCACTATGAGCTAGGGTTAGGGTTATGTTTCCTATGCATAAGGCACTTGGAGCTAGAGCTAGGGTTCCTATCGGTAGGGCACTTGGAGCTAGGGTTAGGGTTCCTATCGGTAGGGCACTTGGAGCTAGGGTTAGGGTTCCTATGGTAGAGCACTTGAAGCTAGGGTTAGGGTTCCTATGGTAGAGCACTTGAAGCTAGGTTTAGGGTTCCTATGGGTAGAGTATCCCGCCCTAGGGTTAGGGTTCCTATGGCTATGGCATTTGCAACTATTGTTAGGTTTCCTATGGGTAGGGCTTCACGCCCTAGGGTTAGGGTTCCTATGCGTAGGGCTTCCCGCTCTAGGGTTAGGGTTCCTATGGGTAGGGCATTTGGCGCTAGGTTTAAATTTCCTATGGGTAAGGCACTTGGAGTTTGGGTTAGGGTTCCTATGGATAGGGCACTTGAAGCTAGTGTTAGGGTTCCTTTGGGTAGGGCTTCCCGCCCTAGGGTTAGAGTTCCTATGGGTAGGGCACTTGGAGCTAGGGTTAGGGTTCCTATGGGTAGAGCATTTGGAGCTAGGGTTAGGGTTCCTATAGGTAGGGCACCTGGAGCTAGGGTTAGGGTTCCTATGGGTAGGGCACTTGGAGCTAGGATTAGGGTTCCTATGGATAGGGGTTCCCATGCTAGGGTTAGGGTTCATATGAGTAGGACACTTGGAGCGAGGGTTAGGGTTTCTATGGGTAGGGCTTCCCGCGCTAGGTTTAGGGTTCCTATGGGTAGGGCATTTGGAGCTAGCGTTAGAGTTCCTATGGGTAGGTCACTTTGACTAGGGTTAGGGTTCCTGTGAGTAGGGCTTCCCACCCTAGGGTTAGGGTTCCTATCGGTAGGGTTTCCTGCCCTAGGGTTATCGTAACTAAGGGTAGGGCACCTGGAGCTAGCGTTAGGGCTCCAATGGGTAAGGCTTCCCACACTAGGATTAGGGTTCCTATGGGTAGGGCACTATGAGCTAGGGTTAGGGTTCCTATGGTTAGGGCACTTGGAGCTACGGTTAGGGTTCCTATGCGTAGGGCACTTGGAGCTAGGTTTAGGGTTGCTATGCGTAGGGCACTTGGAGCTAGGGTTAGGGTTCCTATGGGTAGGGTTTCCCGGCTAGGGTTAGGGTTCCTATGGGTAGAGCACTTGGAGCTAGGGTTAGGGGTCCTATGGGTAGGGCACATTGACTAGGGTTAGGGTTTCTATGAGTAGGACTTCGCGCCCTAGGGTTAGGGTTCCTATGGGTAGGGCACTTGGAGGTAGGCTTAGGGATTCTATGGGTAGGGCACTATGAGCTATGGTTAGGGTTCCTATGTTTAGGGCACTTGGAGCTAGGATTAGGGTTCCAATGGGTAGGGTACTTGGAGCTAGGGTTAGGGTTCCTATCGGTAGAGCTTCCCTCCCTAGGATTAGGGTTTCTATGTGTAAGGCACTTGGAACTAGGTTTAGGGTTCCTATGGATAGGGAACCTTGAGCTAGGGTTAGGGTTTCTATCGGTAGGGCACTTGGAGCTAGGGTTAGGGTTACTATGGGTAGACCTTCCCCACCCTAGGTTTAGAGTTTCTGTTGCTAGGGCACTTGGAGCTAGCGTTAGAGTTCCTATGGGTAGGGCACTTTGACTAGGGTTAGGGTTCCTGTGAGTAGGGCTTCCCACCCTAGGGTTAGGGTTCCTATCGGTAGGGTTTCCTGCCCTAGGGTTATCGTTACTAAGGGTAGGGCACCTGGAGCTAGCGTTAGGGTTCCAATGGGTAAGGCTTCCCACACTAGGATTAGGGTTCCTATGGGTAGGGTACTTGGAGCTAGGGTTAGGGTTCCTATGGGTAGAGCATCCCGCCCCAGGGTTAGCGTTCCTATGGCTAGGGCATTTGCAACTATTGTTAGGTTTCCTATGGGTAGGGCTTCACGCCCTAGGGTTAGGGTTCCTATGATTAGGACTTCCAGACCTAGTGTTAGGGTTTCTATGTGTAGGGCACTTGGAGCTATGGTTAGGGTTCCTATGGGTAGAGCATTTGGAGCTATGTTTAGAGTTCCTATGGATAGGGCACTTGGAGCTAGGCTTAGGGTTGCTATGGGTAGAGCATTTGGAGCTAGGGTTAGGGTTCCTATGGGTAGGGCACTTGGAGCTAGGGTTAGGGTTCTTTTTCTTAGGGCACCTGGAGCTAGAGTTAGGGTTCCTATAGGTAGGGCACTTGGAGCTAGGGTTAGGGTTCCTATGGGTAGGGCACTTGGAGCTAGGATTAGGCTTCCTATGGGTATGGATTCCCGCCCTATGGGTAGAGCACTTGTATCCAGCGTACGGGTACCTATGGGTACGGCTTTCCACCCTACGGTTAGGGTAACAATTTGTAGGGCACTTGGAGCTATGGTTAGGGTTCCTATGGATAGGGGTTCCCATGCTAGGGTTAGGGTTCATATGGGTAGGGCACTTGGAGCGAGGGTTAGGGTTTCTATGGGTAGGGCTTCCCGCGCTAGGTTTAGGGTTCCTATGGGTAGGGCACTTGGAGCTAGTGTTAGGGTTCCTAAGGGTAGGGCACCTGGAGCTAGGATTAGTGTTTCTATGGGCATGGCTTCCCTCCCTAGTGTTAGGGATCCTAACGGTAGGGCACTTGGAGCTAGGGTTAGGGTTCCTACGGGTAGGGCTTCCCGCGCTAGTTTTAGTGTTCCTATGGGTAGGGCACTTGGAGCTAGTGTTAGGATTCCTAAGGATAGGGCACCTGGAGCTTGGGTTAGGGTTTCTATAGGCATGGCTTCCCTCCCTAGGGTCAGGGTTCCTATGGGTAGGGCACTTGGAGCTAGGGTTAGGGTTCCTATGGGTAAGGCACTTGGAGCTAGGGTTAGGGTTCCTACGGGTAAGGCACTTGGAGTTAGCGTTAGGGTTCCTATGGGTAGGGCTTCTGGCCCTAGAGTTAGGGTTCCTATAGGTAGTGCACTTGGAGCTAGGGTTAGGGTCCCTATCGGTAGGTTACTTGGAGCTAGGGTTAGGGTTCCTATTGGTAGGGATTCCCGCCTTGGGTTAGGGTTCCTATGGGTGGGCACTTGGAGCTATGTTTAAGGTTCCTATGGGTAGGACACTTGGCGATAGGGTTAGGGTTCCTATGGGTAGGGCTTCCCGTCCTAGGGTTATGGTTCTTCTTGGTAGGGCACTTGGAGCTAGAGTCAGGGTTCCTATGGGTAGGGCACTTAGAGATAGGGTTAGGGTTCCAATGGGTAGGGCTTCCCATCCTAGGGTTAGGGTTCTTATCGGTAGGGCACTTGGAGCTAGCGTTAGGGTTCCTATGGGTAGGGCACTTGGAGCTAGGGTTAGGGTGCCTATGGGTAGGGCACTTGGAGCTAGGGTTGGGGTTCCTATGCGTAGGGCACTTGGAGCTAGGTTTAGGGTTGCTATGCGTAGGGCACTTGGAGCTAGGGTTAGGGTTCCTATGGGTAGGGCTTCCCAACGTACGGTTAGGGTTCCTATGGGTAGGGTTTCCCGGCTAGGGTTAGGGTTCCTATGGGTAGAGCACTTGGAGCTAGGGTTAGGGGTCCTATGGGTAGGGCACATTGACTAGGGTTAGGGTTCCTATGGGTAGGGCTTCCCACCCTAGGGTTACGGTTCCTATGGGTAGGGGACATGGAGCTAGGGTTAGGGTTCCTATGGGTACGGGACTTTGAGCTAGGGTTAGGGTTCTTAGGGATAGGGCACCTGGAGCTAGGGTTAGGGTTTCTATCGGTAGGGCACTTGGAGCTAGGGTTAGGGTTCCTATAGTAGAGCACTTCAAGCTAGGGTTAGGGTTCCTATGATAGAGCACTTGAAGCTAGGGTTAGGGTTCCTATGGGTAGAGCATCCCGCCCTAGGGTTAGCGTTCCTATGGCTAGGGCATTTGCAACTATTGTTAGGTTTCCTATGGGTAGGGCTTCACGCCCTAGGGTTAGGGTTCCTATGGTTAGGGCTTCCAGACCTAGTGTTAGGGTTTCTATGTGTAGGGCACTTGGAGCTATGGTTAGGGTTCCTATGGGTAGGGGTTCCCGTCTTACGATTAGGGTTCGTATGGGTAGGGGACTTGGAGCTAGGGTTGGGGTTCCTATGGGTAGGGCTTCCCGCTCTAGGGTTAGGGTTCCTATGGATAGGGCACTTGGAGCTAGGCTTAGGGTTCCTATGGGTAGAGCATTTGGAGCTAGGGTTAGGGTTCCTATGGGTAGGGCACTTGGAGCTAGGGTTAGGGTTCTTTTTCTTAGGGCACCTGGAGCTAGAGTTAGGGTTCCTATAGGTAGGGCACTTGGAGCTAGGGTTAGGGTTCCTATGGGTAGGCACTTGGAACTAGGTCTAGGGTTTCTATGGCTAGGGCACCTGGAGCTAGGGTTAGGGTTCCTATGGGTAGGGCACTTGGAGCTAGGATTAGGGTTCCTATGGGTATGGATTCCCGCCCTATGGGTAGAGCACTTGTATTCAGCGTAAGGGTACCTATGGGTACGGCTTTCCACCCTACGGTTAGGGTATCTATTTGTAGGGCACTTGGAGCTATGGTTAGGGTTCCTATGGATAGGGGTTCCCATGCTAGGGTTAGGGTTCATATGGGTAGGGCACTTGGAGCGAGGGTTAGGGTTTCTATGGGTAGGGCTTCCCGCGCTAGGTTTAGGGTTCCTATGGGTAGGGCACTTGGAGCTAGTGTTAGGGTTCCTAAGGGTAGGGCACCTGGAGCTAGGATTAGTGTTTCTATGGGCATGGCTTCCCTCCCTAGTGTTAGGGATCCTAACGGTAGGGAACTTGGAGCTAGGGTTAGGGTTCCTACGGGTAGGGCTTCCCGCACTAGTTTTAGGGTTCCTATGGGTAGGGCACTTGGAGCTTGGGTTAGGGTTTCTATAGGCATGGCTTCCCTCCCTAGGGTTACGGTTCCTATGGGTAGGGCACTTGGAGCTAGGGTTAGGGTTCCTATGGGTAAGGCACTTGGAGCTAGGGTTAGGGTCCTTATCGGTAGGTTACTTGGAGCTAGGGTTAGGGTTCCTATTGGTAGGGATTCCCGCCTTGGGTTAGGGTTCCTATGGGTGGGCACTTGGAGCTATGTTTAAGGTTCCTATGGGTAGGACACTTGGCGATAGGGTTAGGGTTCCTATGGGTAGGGCTTCCCGTCCTAGGGTTAGGGTTCTTATCGGTAGGGCACTTGGAGCTAGCGTTAGGGTTCCTATGGGTAGGGCACTTGGAGCTAGGGTTAGGGTGCCTATGGGTAGGGCACTTGGAGCTAGGGTTGGGGTTCCTATGAGTAAGGCACTTATAGCTAGGTTTATGGTTCCTATGGGTAGGACACTATGAGCTAGTGTTAGGGTTCCTATGGGTAGGGCACTTATAGCTAGGTTTAGGGTTCCTATTGATAGGGCACTTGGAGCTAGGGTTAGGGTTCCTATAGTTAGGGCTTCCTGCCCTAGGGTTAGAGTTTCTATGGGTAGAGCACTTGGACCTATGTTTAGGGTTCCTATGGGTAGGGCACTTGGAGCTAGGTTTAGGGTTCCTTTGGGTAGGGCTTCCCGCCCTGGGGTTAGGGTTCCTAAGGTTAGAGCACTTTGAGCTAAGGTCAGGGTTCCTATGGGTAGGGCACTTGGAGCTAGTGTTAGGGTTCCTATGGGTAGGGCACTTGGAGCTAGGGTTAGGGTTCCTATGGGTAGGGCACTTGGAGCTAGTTTTAGGGTTCCTATGGGTAGGGCACTTGGAATTAGTGTTAGGGTTCCTATGGGTAGGGCATTTGGAGCTAGGGTTAGGTTTCCTATATGTAGGGCACTTGGAGCTCGGGTTAGGGTTCGTATGTGTAGGTACTTGGAGCTAGGGCTAGTGTTTCTATGGGTAGGGCTTCCCGCCCTAAGGTAAGGGTTCCTATGGGTAGTGCACTTGGAGCTAGGGTTAGAGTTCCTATGGGTAGGGGTTCCCATGCTAGGTTTAGGGTTCCTACGGGTAGGCCACTTGGAGCTAGGGTTAGGGTGCCTATGGGTAGGGCACTTGAATCTATTATTAGGGTGCCTATGGGTAAGGCACTTGTAGCTAGGGTTAGGGTTCCTAGGGGTAGGCCACTACGAGCTAGTGTTAGGGTTCCTATGGGTAGGGCACTATGAGCTACGGTTAGGGTTCCTATGGTTAGGGCACTTGGAGCTAGGATTAGAGTTTCTATGCGTAAGGCACTCAGAGCTAGGGTTAGGGTTCCTATGGGTAGTGCTTCCCTCCCTTGCGTTAGGGTTACTATGGGTAGGGCTTCCCGCACTAGGGTTAGGGTTCCTATGGGTAGAGCACTTGGAGCTAGGGTTAGGGTTTCTATGCGTAGGGTACTTGGAACTAGAGTTAGGGTTCCTATGGGTAGGGCTTCCCACCCTAGGGTTACGGTTCCTATGGTTTAGGGCACTATGAGCTAGGGTTAGGGTTCCTATGGTTAGGGAACTTGGAGCTAGGGTTAGGGTTCCTATGGGTAGGGTACTTGGAGCTAGAGTTAGTGTTCCTATGGGTAGGGCTTCCCACCCTAGGGTTACGGTTCCTATGGGTAGGGGACATGGAGCTAGGGTTAGGGTTCCTATGGGTACGGGACTTGGAGCTAGGGTTAGGGTTCTTATGGATAGGGCACCTGGAGCTAGGGTTAGGGTTTCTATCGGTAGGGCACTTGGAGCTAGGGTTAGGGTTCCTATGGTAGAGCACTTCAAGCTAGGGTTAGGGTTCCTATGGTAGAGCACTTGAAGCTAGGGTTAGGGTTCCTATGGGTAGATCATCCCGCCCTAGGGTTAGCGTTCCTATGGCTAGGGCATTTGCAACTATTTTTAGGTTTCCTATGGGTAGGGCTTCACGCCCTAGGGTTAGGGTTCCTATGGTTAGGGCTTCCAGACCTAGTGTTAGGGTTTCTATGTGTAGGGCACTTGGAGCTATGGTTAAGGTTCCTATGGGTAGGGGTTCCCGTCTTACGATTAGGGTTCGTATGGGTAGGGGACTTGGAGCTAGGGTTGGGGTTCCTATGGGTAGGGCTTCCCGCTCTAGGGTTAGGGTTCCTATGGATAGGGCACTTGGAGCTAGGCTTAGGGTTCCTATGGGTAGAGCATTTGGAGCTAGGGTTAGGGTTCCTATGGGTAGGGCACTTGGAGCTAGGGTTAGGGTTCTTTTTCTTAGGGCACCTGGAGCTAGAGTTAGGGTTCCTATAGGTAGGGCACTTGGAGCTAGGGTTAGGGTTCCTATGGGTAGGCACTTGGAACTAGGTCTAGGGTTTCTATGGCTAGGGCACCTGGAGCTAGGGTTAGGGTTCCTATGGGTAGGGCACTTGGAGCTAGGATTAGGGTTCCTATGGGTATGGATTCCCGCCCTATGGGTAGAGCACTTGTATTCAGCGTAAGGGTACCTATGGGTACGGCTTTCCACCCTACGGTTAGGGTAACTATTTGTAAGGCACTTGGAGCTATGGTTAGGGTTCCTATGGATAGGGGTTCCCATGCTAGGGTTAGGGTTCATATGGGTAGGGCACTTGGAGCGAGGGTTAGGGTTTCTATGGGTAGGGCTTCCCGCGCTAGGTTTAGGGTTCCTATGGGTAGGGCACTTGGAGCTAGTGTTAGGGTTCCTAAGGGTAGGGCACCTGGAGCTAGGATTAGTGTTTCTATGGGCATGGCTTCCCTCCCTAGTGTTAGGGATCCTAACGGTAGGGCACTTGGAGCTAGGGTTAGGGTTCCTACGGGTAGGGCTTCCCGCGCTAGTTTTAGGGTTCCTATGGGTAGGGCACTTGGAGCTAGTGTTAGGATTCCTAAGGATAGGGCACCTGGAGCTTGGGTTAGGGTTTCTATAGGCATGGCTTCCCTCCCTAGGGTTACGGTTCCTATGGGTAGGGCACTTGGAGCTAGGGTTAGGGTTCCTATGGGTAAGGCACTTGGAGCTAGGGTTAGGGTCCTTATCGGTAGGTTACTTGGAGCTAGGGTTAGGGTTCCTATTGGTAGGGATTCCCGCCTTGGGTTAGGGTTCCTATGGGTGGGCACTTGGAGCTATGTTTAAGGTTCCTATGGGTAGGACACTTGGCGATAGGGTTAGGGTTCCAATGGGTAGGGCTTCCCGTCCTAGGGTTAGGGTTCTTATCGGTAGGGCACTTGGAGCTAGCGTTAGGGTTCCTATGGGTAGGGCACTTGGAGCTAGGGTTAGGGTGCCTATGGGTAGGGCACTTGGAACTAGGGCTGGGGTTCCTATAAGTAAGGCACTTATAGCTAGGTTTATGGTTCCTATGGGTAGGGCACTATGAGCTAGTGTTAGGGTTCCTATGGGTAGGGCACTTGTAGCTAGGTTTAGGGTTCCTATTGATAGGGCACTTGGAGCTAGGGTTAGGGTTCCTATAGTTAGGGCTTCCTGCCCTAGGGTTAGAGTTTCTATGGGTAGAGCACTTGGACCTATGTTTAGGGTTCCTATGGGTAGGGCACTTGGAGCTAGGGTTAGGGTTCCTTTGGGTAGGGCTTCCCGCCCTGGGGTTAGGGTTCCTAAGGTTAGAGCACTTTGAGCTAAGGTCAGGGTTCCTATGGGTAGGGCACTTGGAGCTAGTGTTAGGGTTCCTATGGGTAGGGCACTTGGAGCTAGGGTTAGGGTTCCTATGGGTAGGGCACTTGGAGCTAGTTTTAGGGTTCCTATGGGTAAGGCACTTGGAGTTAGTGTTAGGGTTCCTATGGGTAGGGCATTTGGAGCTAGGGTTAGAGTTCCTATGGGTAGGGGTTCCCATGCTAGGTTAGGGTTCCTATTGGTAGGGCACTTGGAGCCAGGGTTAGGGTGCCTATGGGTAGGGCACTTGAAGCTATTATTAGGGTGCCTATGGTTAAGGCACTTGTAGCTAGGGTTAGGGTTCCTATGGGTAGGCCACTATGAGCTAGTGTTAGGGTTCCTATGGGTAGGGCACTTGGAGCTATGGTTAGGGTTCTTTTTAGTAGGGCGTCCCGCCTTAGGGTTAGGATTCCTATGGGTAGGGCACTTGGAGCTAGGGTTAGGGTTCCTATGGGTAGGGCACTTGGAGTTAGGGTTAGGGTTCCTATGGGTAGGGCAGTTGGAGCTAGGGTTAGAGTTCCTATGGGTAGGGGTTCCCATGCTAGGTTTAGGGTTCCTACGGGTAGGCCACTTGGAGCTAGGTTTAGGGTTCCTATGGGTAGGGAACATGGAGCTAGGGTTAGGGTTCCTATGGGTAGGGTTTCCCGTGCTATGTTTAGGGTTCCTATGGTTAGGGCACTTGGAGCTAGGGTTAGGATTCCTATGCGTAGGGCAGTTGGAGCAAGGTTTAGGGTTCCTATGTGTATGAATTCCTGCCCTAGGGTTAGGGTTCCTAGGGGTAGGGCAGTTGGAGCTAGGGTTAGGGTTCGTATGTGTAGGGATTCCTTCCCTAGGGATAGGGTTCCTAGGGGTAGGGCACTTGGAGCTATGGTTATGGTTCCTATGGGTAGGGCTTCCCACCCTAGGGTTAGGGTACCTATAGGTAGGTTACTTGGATCTAGGTTTAGGGTTCCTATGGGTAGGGCACTTGGAGCTAGGGTTAGGGTTCCTATGCGTAGGGCAGTTGGAGCAAGGGTTAGGGTTTGTATGTGTAGGGATTCCTTCCCTAGGGTTAGTTTTCCTAGGGGTAGAGCACTTGGAGCTAGGGTTAGGGTTCCTATGGGTAGGGCTTCCCTCCCTAGGGTGATGGTTCCTATGGGTAGGGCACTTGGAGCCAGGGTTAGGGTTCCTACGGGTATGGCTTCCCGTGCTAGGTTTAGGGTTCCTATGGGTAGGGCACTTGGAGCTAGGGTTAGGGTTTCTATGCGTAGGGCAGTTGTAGCTATGGTTAGGGTTCCTTTGGGTAGGTCTTCCCGGCCTAGGGTTAGGGGTTCTATGGGTATGTCACTTGGAGCTAGGGCTATGGTTCCTATGGGTAGGGCTTCCCGCCCTAAGGTAAGGGTTGCTATGGATAGGGATCTTGGAGCTAGCATTAGGGTTCCTATGGGTAGGGCATTTGGAGCTAGGTTTAGGGTTCCTATGGTTAGGGCTTCCCGCCCTAGGGTTAGGGTTCCTATGGGTAGGGCACTTGGAGCTAGGGTCAGGGTTCCTATGGGTAGGGCACTTGTAACTAGGGTTTGGGTTCCTATGGGTAGGGCACTTGGAGTTATGTTTAGGGTTCCTATGGGTAGGGCACTTGGAACTACGGTTATGGTTCCTATGGGTAGGGCACTTGGCGTTAGGGTTAGGGTTCCTATGGGTAGGGCATTTGGAGCTAGGGTTAGGGTTCCTATATGTAGGGCATTTGGAGCTAGGGTTAGGGTTCCTATTATTAGGGCACCTGAATCTAGGGTTAGGATTTCTATCGGTAGGTCACTTGGAGCTATGGTTAGGGTTCCTATGGGTAGGGCACTTGGAGCCCTGGTTAGGGTTCCTACGGGTAGGGCTTCCCGTGCTAGGTTTAGGGTTCCTATGGGTAGGGCACTTGGAGCTAGGGTTAGGGTTTCTATGCGTAGGGCAGTTGGAGCTATGGTTAGGGTTCCAATTGGGAGGGGTTCCTGCCCTAGGGTTAAGGTTCATAAATGTAGGGCAGTTGGAGCTAGGGTTAGAGTTCCTTTGGGTAGGTCTTCCCGGCCTAGGGTTAGGGTTTCTATGGGTAGGTCACTTGGAGCTATGGTTATGGTTCCTATGGGTAGGGCTTCCCGCTCTAGGGTTAGGGTACCTATAGGTAGGTTACTTGGAGCTAGGTTTAGGAATCCTATGGAAGGGCACGCTGCCCTAGTGTTAGGCTTACTATGTGTAGCGCTTCCCACCCTAGGGTTCGGGTTAGTATAGGTTGGGGACTTGGATCTAGTGTTAGGGTTCATATGTTTAGAGCACTAAGAGCTAGGGTTAGGGTTCCTATGGGTAGGGCTCTTGGAGCTAGGGTTAGGAAATCTTTTGGGTAGGGCACTTGGTCCTAGGGTTAGGGTTCCTATGGGTAGGGCACCAGGATCTAGGGATATTGTTCCTACGGGTAGGGCTTCCCACCCTAGGGTTAGGGTACCTATAGGTAGGTTACTTGGATCTAGGTTTAGGGTTCCTATGGGTAGGGCACTTGGAGCTAGGGTTAGGGTTCCTATGCGTAGGGCAGTTGGAGCAAGGGTTAGGGTTTGTATGTGTAGGGATTCCTTCCCTAGGGATTGTTTTCCTAGGGGTAGAGCACTTGGAGCTAGGGTTAGGGTTCCTATGGGTAGGGCTTCCCTCCCTAGGGTGAGGGTTCCTATGGGTAGGGCACTTGGAGCCAGGGTTAGGGTTCCTACGGGTATGGCTTCCCGTGCTAGGGTTAGGGTTTCTATGCGTAGGGCAGTTGGAGCAATGGTTAGGGTTCCTTTGGGTAGGTCTTCCCGGCCTAGGGTTAGGGGTTCTATGGGTATGTCACTTGGAGCTAGGGCTATGGTTCCTATAGGTAGGGCTTCCCGCCCTAAGGTAAGGGTTGCTATGGATAGGGATCTTGGAGCTAGCATTAGGGTTCCTATGGGTAGGGCATTTGGAGCTAGGTTTAGGGTTCCTATGGTTAGGGCTTCCCGCCCTAGGGTTAGGGTTCCTATGGGTAGGGCACTTGGAGCTAGGGTCAGGGTTCCTATGGGTAGGGCACTTGTAACTAGGGTTTGGGTTCCTATGGGTAGGGCACTTGGAGCTAGGGTTAGGGTTCCTATAGGTAGGGCTTCCCACCCTTGTTTTAGGGTTCCTATGGGTAGGGCACTTGGAGTTATGTTTAGGGTTCCTATGGGTAGGGCACTTGGAACTACGGTTATGGTTCCTATGGGTAGGGCACTTGGCGTTAGGGTTAGGGTTCCTATGGGTAGGGCATTTGGAGCTAGGGTTAGGGTTCCTATATGTAGGGCATTTGGAGCTAGGGTTAGGGTTCCTATTATTAGGGCACCTGAATCTAGGGTTAGGATTTCTATCGATAGGTCACTTGGAGCTATGGTTAGGGTTCCTATGGGTAGGGCACTTGGAGCCCTGTTTAGGGTTCCTACGGGTAGGGCTTCCCGTGCTAGGTTTAGGGTTCCTATGGGTAGGGCACTTTGAGCTAGGGTTAGGGTTTCTATGCGTAGGGCAGTAGGAGCTATGGTTAGGGTTCCAATTGGGAGGGGTTCCTGCCCTAGGGTTAAGGTTCATAAATGTAGGGCAGTTGGAGCTAGGGTTAGAGTTCCTTTGGGTAGGTCTTCCCGGCCTAGGGTTAGGGTTTCTATGGGTAGGTCATTTGGAGCTATGGTTATGGTTCCTATGGATAGGGCTTCCCGCTCTAGGGTTAGGGTACCTATAGGTAGGTTACTTGGAGCTAGGTTTAGGAATCCTATGGAAGGGCACGCTGCCCTAGTGTTAGGCTTACTATGTGTAGCGCTTCCCACCCTAGGGTTAGGGTTAGTATAGGTTGGGGACTTGGATCTAGTGTTAGGGTTCATATGTTTAGAGCACTAAGAGCTAGGGTTAGGGTTCCTATGGGTAGGGCTCTTGGAGCTAGGGTTAGGAAATCTTTTGGGTAGGGCACTTGGTCCTAGGGTTAGGGTTCCTATGGGTAGGGCACCGGGATCTAGGGATATTGTTCCTATGGGTAGGGCTTCCCACCCTAGGGTTATGTTTCTAAGGGTAGGGCACTTGGAGCTAGGGTTAGGAATCTTAAGGGTAGGGCACCCTGCCCTAGTGTTAGGGTTTTATGTGTAGGGCACTTGGAGGTAGGGCTAGGGTTCCTATTGGTAGGGCACTTGGAGCTAGGGTTAGGGTTCCTATGGGTAGGGCTTCCCACCCTTGGGTTGGGGTTCCTAAGGGTAGGTGACCCTGCCCTAGGGATAGGGTTCCTATGGGTAGGGCACTTGCATCCAGGGTTAGGGTTCCTATTGGTAGGGCACCCCTCCCCAGGTTTAGGGTTCCTATGGGTCGGGCACTTAGAGCTAGGGTTGGGGTTTCTATGGGAAGGGCTTCCCTCCCTAGGGTTAGGGATCCTATGGTTAGGGCACTTGGAGGTAGGGCTAGGTTTCCTATTGGTAGGACACTTGGAGCTAGGGTTAGGGTTCCTATGGGTAGGGCTTCCCACCCTTGGGTTGGGGTTCCTTAGGTTAGAGCACTTGGAGCTAGGGTTAGGGTTCCTATAGGTAGAGTTTCCCGCTCTAGGATTAGGCTTCCTACGGGTAGGGCACTTGTAGCTAGGGTTAGGGTTCCTAGGAGTAGGGCGCCACGCCTTAGGGTTAGGGTTCATATGGGTAGGGCACTTGGAGCTAGGGTTAGTGTTTCTAACAGTAGGGCACTAAGAACTAGTGTTAGGGTTCCTAAGGGTAAGGCACTTGGAGCTAGGATTAGGGTTCCTATGGGTAGGGCACTTGGAGCTGGGGTTAGGGTTCCTATGAGTAAGGCACTTGAAGATAGGTTTAGGGTCAGGGCATGCTTTAGGCTTATTCCACCATTTCCCCCGAATCAGTCTCTGCGCCTCAGAGGTCCCCGAGCCCAGGGTCAGGGCCGCCAGGGGGGCAAGTGGGCGAGAATCCCTTCACTGACTAGAGGCTCCTTTTTAAATTTTACTCATCCAGCGGCGCTCCCTGTCTTCAGCAGCACTTCAGCGGCAGGTCCTTCAGTACCGTCGACGACCCGTATCGAGTGAAGGGCCCATCTCCAAAGACTAGGAGTGCTGCCCGGTGAGTAGAAGCCCCATGTGTTTTTTTATGTGTATTTTTTTTTCAGTCATCCCTGCTGGGGCCCCGTTGAAACTGTTCAAATCGGGCCCCGCACTTGCTAAATCTGGCCCTGGATGAGGAAGCAGTTCCCCATACAGTGAGCCTCCCCCTGCGGCTCAGGAGCAATGGGGGCAAGAAGTAGCAGGGGGCGTTCTGTGGTGGGTCTGACTCATCCCCAGCCTTACCCCACCTGCTCCATGCAGGGGAAGTGCACTTCTCCCCCACCCCTAGTCCAGCCAGGACTATGAGCTGAGTTCAGTGTAGGGTAGGAGCCACTGGCCAGGGTGAGGCTGGGGAGGGCTCCAGATGTAGGGGGTGAGGGCAGGCTCAATGGGTGCAGATTAAGGTGCAGGGATGCTGGGTGCAGGTGGGTGAGCCTCAGTAGGGGGTCCAGATACAAAGAGGTTGGGCGGATGGGGGGTGGATCTGACATCTCTCCACGGGGTGCTCTGGGCACCCAAAACAACACCACCCTGCTGGAGAAGGTCACGTTAGCATTGTTGCAGCTTCCCTTTACTTCCCCATCAGAAAGTGGTTTTTCTGTGGGGAACAAATAAATCTGCACAGGACATGAATTCTGTGTGCACACAGTGGCGCAGAATGCCCCCTGGAGTAAAAGGTTATAATAATGCATAGAGTGTGAATACAGGAGTGCTTTGGGTCACAGGTATATATTTAGCAAATACATAAAGAAAACCTCAGTACCGCAGAGCACCAGATTTTCTGGAAACGCATTCAGAGATTTGCACAGAGGTGCTGGTATCAACAGCAATGAAAGTGGTGGGAACCTACTCAGGAACCTACTCTGCCTGCTCAGACCAGATTCATACATGTTAATAAGTAGGCCACACACAAAAATAAGTATTTGAAAAACAAACCCTCACATGCTGCTTCCTTAATTCAGCACCATGTGTCTCCCATGTTTATATTTACATGTAATATGACAGAAATAACAGTGCTGAACTCTTATCATTGCACTGAAACAGCCACAATTTTATTTATTTACTGTAAATGCAAAAAGTTGAGGAATCAAATTTGATTCAAATAAATATCAGTATAAAAGCTTGCCCTCAATATAGCCATGTGTTCTACTGTTTAAATGCTACCAATTTAAAATACATGTAAGGAATTAACATTAGGATAACACAGTCTCCCATGCTACTTCCTTATTGCAGCTGCATCATTAATTGTATTGCAGTAAAACCCACAATGGTTCAGGCACCATACCGATGTATAAGGAGAAAAATGGTCCTGATCTAAAGAACTCACAATCTGAAAAAGACAGAAGTGAATACATGAAAAGTGGAAGAATTCAGCATACACACAAGGTGGACAGGGGGATGATAGATCAACCCAACGTGCTCATATTCAAGCACTGGTGCCTAGAAAACGCAATATGTTCTTGTATCTTCTTTTCATCATCTTTTTCCCCCCCTTTTCTCATGGTGGAATCTCTCTGAAGTTTATCAAAAGAGATTACAATTGACTAAATTCTTAGCAGTTGTTTGTTGTTATTGTGCCTAAAAGTGCACTAGATGCTTCAATAAAATATAAACATATGGACCATCCCCCAAAGAGCTTTACAATCTAATTTTAGACATGAAGTAATATATAGGAGTAACCAGATAATCTGGGAAGGAGAAGGTGAGGAACTATAAGGGTTATAGCAATAAGATAATCAGTTGGTGTATTTGTACTCAAGCATACATATATGTACCTTTTTTTTCAATTCACTTCATATTTTTTCTAACAGAAAATCCTCAAAACTACAGAAAATGGTCAACACAATAAAACAATTCATATGGTGAATGATAATTTCCTCTACCATCCCACCCCACCCACATTTTGATACATCAAATGTTTGTAATGCGTTGGTTTGCCTATTAAAACCAGCCATTATCTCTCAACATCTGTAGTAAATGGCCATCCTTATGTTAATAACCTTTTCCACCACCACGACTGCAATTTCCACATTTTCAGCCATATAGATCAGGCTTTTGCCTGGCACAACTTGTACTTTTAAAAGTAGCTGTAGAATTCTAAAGTGAACTGACTCCCACAAATCACTGGCACTCTACAGAAATGGGCCTCAGGGTCCCCTTTGCTGCAGGAATCCTGTGTCAGCCACACACACATGGCCCACCTTCTCACTCTTCACATTCACTGCTATAGGCCATGCAAGCTGCTAAGCTTTTGTTGTTGTTGTTTTCTTTAAATATTATTTTGTGTTTCTGGCAGAGTGATAAAACTGCAGTAACCAGCTGGCACCGCATCTTCCTTTTGATTGCAGCATTGATTGTGCACCACATGCCCTTTTCCTCCTCCTCCTCCTCAGTTTGCTACATCACTGGAGCTGATTGCTGTGGCCACTCATAGAGAAGGTTTGGCAGCTGCAAGACCCAGATGCCAATTTCTTTCGGCCGTGGCCTCTGGGTGTCAGCTTGTCTCCCTGTCTGGCATCTCCTCTGGCAACAAAACCTGTTTTGTGTCAGTGTGTAGGCTGCAAAATGAAACAGTGATCAGTAAAATAAATCAGAGGGAGACATGTAAACAGTGGAAGGAAAACTCATTTGAAGTTTACATGAGAGAACAAAGATACCTAGGAACCCTCTGACAGCAACTAATATGTTACTGGTCAATAACAACATGAGTGGTTTAAAAAACATGCTTGTGTAATCTTTAGGTGGGCAGAGTTTACTTCATTGCCCTTCTCCAGTGCCTAAAAACCCTCCAACTCGCATAGAAAAGCAGCTTGAGACCCAGCATTTACTCACTGATGATTTTCAGCAAGGATTGCACAGGGCCAACTTCCCCACAATCAGGTCCAAAAGAAAAAAAAAGGAATGAATTTAATTCTTAAGCATAAGCTATAGACATCATCTTCACAGTTATACATCAACATAAATAAAGAAAACAAATTTAATCCAAATAGGTCAGTCCCTACAGAAACACAGTGAGAAGAAACTCTGAGTTCGCAAAACTTAGATTGAGTTCACCTGAGTCTCAGAGTCTTTGATCACCAAATCTGCACAGTGTGCTGAGTCAAAAGCCACATCTCACCTTCACTTGCTTTTAGAAATGTTCAGCTGGAATCCATGGAGACTCTTCCTCCTCCTCTGCTGAAATCACTCAGACACCAATAAGCCACCACTCAGTTAAGTATATAGTTAAAAAACCAACCCTGTTCCAAGAAAAACACTAAACTGAGATTAGCAAAATAAGTGACTTTCCCCATTATCACATTTAAAGAAAAGAAAAGATGGCAAATCATACTGGTCGAGACAATTTAACTAAAACAGTTTAACTAAAAATCAAACATTCAAAATATACATTTAAAATAAAAGAAATGAATTTTCCCTCCAATTTCCCCGGTCTATAATGAACACTGTCAGTAGGATGACCAGTAAGTATGAAAAATCGGGACAGGGGTGGGGAGTAATAGGCACCTATATAAGACAAAGCCCCGAATATTGGGACTGTCCCTATAAAATTGGGACATTTGGTCTCCCTAACTGTCAGGACTTCCAAGTTGGAGAGTTAATAATATTACTGACCTGTTGCAAAATGCTTCAGAGTTAGGGAAAACAGCCTGCTTTCCACTCCTAGGCTCAGCTTCTCCCAACTGACACGGGGCACATGGTCTTTTGTAAAGCAGCTGCCCTGATTATTTGCCCTCATGTCGTTTTGAGTCCAGCTACAAGGAACCTACTGAGCATACCCAGAACTACCACACTGAATTCCAGAAACTTCTGAGTGTGGAAAGCTAATTGTGCATCTGCCTAGCAACAATGACCCAGACACAACTCATTCCTACTCACCCCCCAATAGATTCAGCGGTGCTGCTAAAACTAGCGGTGCTGAGGGTGCTGCTACACCCTGGCTTAAAGTAGTAATAACAAACACCAAATACATGGTTTCTATGGTTTCCATCATCGGACCCCCCCATAAAAATTGTTCCAGCACCCCAAAATGATCTCTTAAAGAGATATCCCCCCTATTAGGCACATGGGTTACGTGCCATGATTGTGATGACACTGCAGGAGCAGCATATATTCAGCACTTGGAGGACTTGTTAATAGGAAGGTCTTTTTTAATTATATGATGTCAGATGGTGTCACTGACACTGGCCCATGTTGGGGAGATACACATTCATAATACCCCAGGAAGAACAACAGGGCCTATTGGACCTCTCTGAGTACATTTCCACCGCAATAAAAGGCCCGTGGGACCATGTCTCAGAGCCCGGGTCAATTGACTCAGGATCAGTGGGGCTCAGGCCGTAGGGATAAAAATAGCAGCATAAACATTTGGGCTGGGGCTGGAGTCAGGACTCTGAGATACTCCCCCCAGATTGTGTCTCAGTGCCCAGGATCCAACCTGAACCCAAACATTTACACTGTTATTTCTAGCCCCCCAGCTTGAGCCCCAAGACCCTGAGCTGATTGACTCAGGCTCTGAGACTCAGTGCTGCAGCGTAGTCATCTCCTTTGAAATATAATGCTTCCCAAACCGGAGCAACAGAAGCTCCCTAAATGCGGGAGGGCCACCAGCACCTGAACCGTGGTCCCACCCACCCCTTCTCCTCAAGCCCCCGCTCCCACACCGCCTCTTCCCCAAAGACGCCGCCTCCTACTCGTTCCTCTTCGCCCCTCCCCCCCGTCGCTCACCCTTATGGCCAGTATAAAATGATGGGGACACAGTCCCCTGGCCTCGGGCCCCTGTTCCCAAGCTCCCTCGTACACATGAGAGCACCTCCCTTCTCTGTGTCCAGCCAGCTCTGCCATGGCCCCACGTCATTACTGCATCTGGGGATAACACGAGGACGCAGCCCTTGTTCAAAAGGGAATGCAGAGTGTCTCTCTGTACCTGATTCCTGTAGGAGGAAATCCTGATAGTGCGGCCTGAAACAGTAATACTTAAAACATGAGTTGAAAGGGATGGAGCGAAGCCAAGGTATACCAGCTGAGAATCTGGCCGTAGAGGACCCACAACTGGAAGCCAGGCTCCACTTACGTCAATGAGAGCTTTATCACATCTAAGACTCAGCCAGATTCTTTGTGGTTAATTGTTAACGTTAAAAAAGAAGAGTGGGGAGGCAGAAAAAGAAAAAATGAGGAGAATCTGAAATTTTGAAATTCTGATTTCAAAAAGTGAACTGAATTGAAGAATTTGAATTTTATTTTAAAATTTCCCATTAAAAAGAAACATAATAAAAAATGACATTTTCTTGCCAAAAAAAAATTCCAATGAAATCTTGTATTTTGGCAGAATTTTTTTTTGGTAAAATATATATATATATTTCTATTAATTAGGCAGTGCCTTTGCATGTCTACATTTTACTATATCTATTATGAAAAGAATTCAAAAGCAAAACCAGATCAATAGATCAAACGGTAAAATATTAAGGCCTCCAGTGTTACTACCTCTTGTGATTTTACTGCAAGTCTTGGAATATTTGATGTGTTTCTTGGAGCCACAGTTCCTGGACTCATGTAAGAATCGCAGATGTCGTTTTTAAAAAGAAGTCAGCTTCTAGCCCTTTTGGTTGTGGAGAAAACCTTTAAAATGTCACTCAAATGTAACCTAAAGGCTTAGAAAACAGAAGACACGTGAAATGAGACCAAATTATTATATTTTTAAACAACTCATTATTTTTAAGCCAATCTCATGATTTTTTTTAAGGGCTGACTCATGATTTTTGAATGCTCAGAGTTGGTAATACTGGATCTCAGAGACAAGGAATCATAATCTTGGGCCTGACCCTGTGCCCAATGAAACAGAGTGGAACTTTGTTGCTGACTTCAAAGGGAATAGGATTGGTCCCTCGGTTAGCTATGGAGAGAATTTTCTAAAAGGACTACTTATGGACTGTACATCGGTTAAACAAGACAACCAGTAACCTGATTTCAATCTGTACCACTTAAAAGTTATGTGTTTTTCAAACCAAGCCTTAAGATTTTATTCCACCTACTTATAAATGGCCACTTCATATTTCATTTGCATCAATGCATCTCAAAGGCCTTTACAAACATTCTTACAACACCAGTGTGAAGTAGATGTGCGCAATATTTTTGCACTCCTTCTTACAGACTCTACTGCCTCACACCTTTTAAAGTAATTTAAATTGTGCATAGTGCACCAAATTTACTGGGCCAGAGGGGGCAAAGAAGAATTAAAATTAATTTAGTAGAGATCTCCTGCTGCCTTGGGAAATTCTTCACTAGTGTAGTGATAACTTAGTAGCTCCTATGCTTTATCTCTGCCACAAATCCTACACCTCTGCAATGGAAGAAAACACAAAATCATTATTGATGATGATATTTGCTGATGACAGAAAGATTGGAGTATTGGTGAATAATGAAGAGGAAAGGTCACCGCCACAGAACAATCTGGATTGCTTGGTAAACTAGGCACAAGTGAACAATATGCAATTAAGTACAGCAAAATGTAAAATTGTATATCTAGGAACAAAGAATGCAGGCCACACCTACAGAATGGAGGAAGTAGTGATTCTAAAAAAAAACCTTAGAGGTCATGGTGGATAATCAGTTGAACATGACCTCCCAATACAATGCTGTGGGCAAAAGGGCTCAGGTGATCCATAGATTATAAATGGGGGAGTATCGAGTAGGGGTAGAGAAGTGATATTACCTCTGTATCTGGCACTGTTTCTACAGCTACTGGAATACTGTGTCTAGTTCCAGTGTCCACAATTCAAGAAGGATGTTGAAAAATTGGAGAGAGTTTAGAGAAGAGTCCTGAGAATGATTAAAGGATTGGAAAATGTGCCGTATAGTAGCTCAATCTATCTAGTTTATTGAAGAGAAGGTTAAGGGGTGACTTGATCATTGTCTATAAGTACCTACAGGATACAAAGGTATTACAAGATCCAATGGCTAGAAATTGAAGCAAGACAAATTTAAACTAGAAATAAGGTGCACATTTTTAACAGTGAGGGCAATTAACTATTGGAACAATATGCTAAGGAATTCTCCATCACTGGCAATTTTTTTCAATCAGGATTGGATGTTCTTCTAAATGATATTCTCTAGTTCAAACAGGAATTAATTATGGGAAGTCCTCTGGCCTGTGCTGTGCAGGAGGTGGCTTTATAATCTCTGAATCTATAAATCTAGAACCCTTTAACTGCTGGAATGGCCCATTGGACTGCTCTGTAACAGACTGACAATATCCTGGACAAATCTTATGGAGTTAAGATAAAGATTATTGAATTAAGTTAAACCTTATTGAATTAGGTCGAATATCTTTGGGATCGATTGTATTAAAATTGCAAATGTGTATGCATTGTGGTGGAATTGTATGTACCTTCTCTAGTAGGGAGGGGGATACTAATGTAATTCCTCTGTTATCAGTCATTCGAACCCACGCCCCAGAGAGGAATAAATATCTTTGTACAAGCTTGATGCTCTAGGGACCAACAGACAAAGAAAGGATTTTTGGATAAATAGCCTTCTTTTACTCGGGGCCTTCTTCCTGATGCAGCCAACTAACATGGCCTCTGGTCCATGGAGGGTCATAATTCTCAGAGAAGGATTGGAAGGAGTAGGCTTACAGAGGCCCATAAGAGCATAGGCACAGGAACTAGTGCTGCCGGGGGTGCTGCAGCACCCCCGGGCTCCCGGATGCCAGCTCCATGGCTGGGGTCCCGACTGCTGCCCCACACACCCAGGGCTCCAGCTGTCATCCCACGTGCCTGGGTCTCGGCTACCCCCCTGCACACCCAGGGTCCCGGCCGCCCCGCACCCAGGGCTCTGCTCCCAACCTCAGCTTGGGGAGTGGGGGGGTGGGGTGGACAGGGGTAAAGAGGCTGACTTTCAGCACCCCCACTATTAAAAATGTTCCAGCACCACTGCATAAGAGTGTGCTGAAGCTGTGATGAACTTCTAACCACAAGGAAACCCTAGCATGGAGTGCTGAAGGACTGCTCCTGACAGACCCTATGTTAGAGTTGGAGTGAGCTTATTAGGAGACATGTAGGTTCTATTATTGTTTTTAATATGTCACCTTTGACGTGCTTTTACCTTAAGAATTAAATAAACTTCATAAAAGGATCGGTGTGATAGCTTCTAACTGTTGACAATCACTTTGTTATCAGTCTACAAAGAGAAAACAAGCAGGTGTGCTTGGGCAGCCTGTCTGTGCTGGGAATAACACAGTGAAGGCAGGGAACTGTGCAGCCTGGAAATACCCCAGTCAGAAAGGAGTGAGATGCAGGGTCTCCACCCAGAAAGGAAACAGCTGGGGAGCTGGAAGCCCTGAACTATGAGATACTCTCCCTTATAACAGGGAATGGACAGCTCCAAGATTGATGGGCCCCTTAGTGTGTTTAAATAACACCTTTCCCTCTCCGTTGTGATGCTAAGCTGTGCAAAGTGTTTTTCAGTGCCTGTATTCTGATACAGTAGCATTTCACAAACATTTTGCACTCACTTTTGCATAGGTCTAAATGATTACACAAAGGGGCAGGACAATAGACAATCACAACTGCTCTACATAAATTGATGCACAGATAGGATAACTGACTTGTACTTTTTTCAGAGTACTTGTACTTGCAATTCAGTAATGGCTGGGAGAAAAATACAGCAGAATTTTTAAATTTTGGTTCTCTGGTCAAACCACTAGATAATGTTCCCTCAATTTACATAACTTGGTCTCCTTCCTATGTTGGTTTAAATCAGTATTGAAGCCAATGGAACTATGTCAATTTACACCAGCACAGGAGCTGTCCCATTCTTGTTCTTGCACAGATGATGAAAAGCTCTTATGGGTTTTACTTTGCTCTGATGTCTTAGCTACACCTTTTACCATTTCAAGAGGCACACAGCACAGAACCTAAACATCACTCTCAACATTTATTTTGAATTCAAATGTATCAGAAAGGTTTATATCGGACCTCAAATATTTTGTGCTGTGCCATTCGTAAGCAATGGTCATAGCAGGACACTTATAATGTCTCACTGTTATTTTGTGTTCCTTTGTCTGTTGTGTCTACATGTTGCCTCTCATTTTTTACTTGCAATTTAAGCTCTTTGGGGTAGGGCTTAGCACAACGGGGCTGGTGACTCTAGGTGTTAAAATAGGAATAAGAAGAACCCACTGTAAAACCAGCAGAAAGAGCACAAATTAACCAACACATCTTATTTGCAGACCAGTAGGGCTGTCATCGAAGGACCTTCCTTGGACATCAACTGGCAAGTAAATCTAGTACAACCATATTGACTAGTGATCCAGAAGAAATATGGATTAGAAGGGAAATTAATATGTGCAAAATGCAGAAAGACAAAACTATGTTGTTCTGTTTTATGTAAATCAGGAAGGGAAATAAATGTATTCAAGCTACTATGAGGGAACTGCAAACAACAGAAAGTAAAAAAGGCATAAATTAAAGACTATAAAAAAGTTGTACTCCACAATGCACACTAAATATATACTACCACAACAAATGCAACTGCTTCTTCTGCACTACTGAACTGGTGCATTGGCAAATGCCGACTCCCAGCTTCCAGTATAAAGTTAATGATTTGAGGTCCATATTGTGGCCCTGATTCAGACATGCAACTCCTGTTTACATCAAATGTGCATCACTTGCATGTGTGGTTTGAAGGAAATGTTGGCATATGCTCCTCAATGTCCAAAAGATAGGTAAAATCCAGAAGAGAAAGTGCAAAGAAAGAGAGTAAAAAAAGAGTGAAGTGAAATGGGAAATAGGGTTTACTAGGCGACTGATGGATTGGGAGTGGCGTGTAATAATTTACGAATGCTGTATCTTCACCAGGATGTTTACTGTATGCAGATAAACACTCAAGGGATAGTGCGAGCGCCATTTTGCGTTGATGTTATGGTGCAAACCTCTGCTGGGCTTGCCCAACAGGTTTCCCCAGGAATGAATCTGTCCCTGTAAGCTGCAAAGGCCAAAAGGGTTTAAAGAAAAACACTCCTTCACAAAGAGAGATGGAGAACCCAGACCTGTCAAGTGGGGGAGGCTGGGAGAAGTTAGACCTACCGTGGTCCCTATCAGGAGGATGGTCAGACTCTAGGTAAGAAAAGACCTGCATGTAGATGTGATAAAGCAGAGAAACCTCACACCAGCAGAAAAAGGATTACAGAGAACCTATGGACCCAGATAGCCCCACCAACTCTACCTGCAGCCATTGCCAGGCCTGAAGGGGGGAAGAAGTAGGTGAAGAAGTAGGAGGTAGCTCTGCTTCTCTATCTGAGGGGAGCTTTACTACAAGCCTGGCTGATGGGTCAGCCACCTGGGGAGAAGCCCTGCATCCCTGGCTGAGAGAGGGATTGTTGAGGAGACTGAGGAGCACCCAGCAGCGATTCAACTTACTATTTGACTGTAAGGACTGTGGTCCTAGGTCCCCTACAACCATACATCTGCCCTCGCCCAGAGGGACCTGAGGCCTTGGCAGGATGCTGAAAAGGGGGGCACTACCACAGGTGAGACACTGCTGTTTGGACTATAGAGGCCAGGCACCAAACTGAAGGGCCATAGGTAGGAAGTAGCCCATGGTAGTGGACTTAGACTATCTGCCAGGAAGACCCTGCTGGTGTTGCTTCACACAGGACCCTGGGCCGGGTCCCAGTGGAGAGGGAGGCCTCAGGTCCCCTTACCACACCACCTTAAGGGCAGAGGCCCAGATGTGAGTGGAGACCAAAAGATTCCTGGCCTAAGGTCAGAAACCAGGTACCTTTGCTGCCCAATCAGGGAAACAAGAGGTCAGACGTCATGTACACTAACCACTAGCTTACCTGTTCCTCCAAGCACCCTATCACAGTGGACCTTTTCTTGTTTTCAAATCCTTTTTCTCATGTTATGCTTTGTCCTACGGTTAGAACAACATATTTTTTAATTTTAAGAAGGGAGTTTTGGGCCACTGAGGCTCTCGAAGGAATGAAGTGCAGGTGCCTAAACTCAGTTGGACCTGCAGGGTGACTCACGGTCAATATGCAGGGTACCCAGTCCCAGGTCAGAGAATGAGAGAACTGTGTGATTCCACCCCAGGAGAGGTGAAGGCATGAGACCTGAGGGAGTGCAACTCAGGATGTATTCTATCTTTTCCAAAATGATATTAAACAAGTTTAAACAGTCTTCTTTTTAGAAGACTGCTGAGACCACGGCATAATTTTACAGAACAGATTATAATGCCCTGCTCATCCCCTGTCTACACTGTTACTCCTCTTCTGGCAATAATAATATTTAAACATAGGCCTAAATAACAGCTTCAGCACAAGGCCTCAACGAGGAGATGTCATGATGACCATTGTGGAGGCAGACAGAACTTTTCAAAGAGCTCTGAAAATAGACTGGAAAATGTTTCACATGTTGCGTGGGTCTTTGTCTTGTCACTCCAACCCACTAGTCTGAAATCAAACTCAGGATCCAACACAATGACAGACACTTGGGGAACTATCCAGTAAAAGAACGCCTCCTGAAGAACAGCCTGGTGTCATTGTTGAATGCCAGCCTGCAAAAAGCTGGGAAATTACTGAACATTTTCAGTGTCCCACTGTTTCTTCCTCTTCCTCCTACTTTTCCACTGAATGAACTGCTAAAGGACCAAGAACTGGGGGAAGAGATGCAAGAACTCAGGAGCCTGTATCTGGTCATTCAAAACATATTAGAGAGACAAGGTGAGTGAGGTAATATCTTTTATCACACCAACTGCTAGTGAAAGAGACAAGCTTATGAGCTTACATAGAACTTTTCTTCAGGTCAAAACATACATTATTCCGGGTTTAATCGAACTTTTCTGTAACACTCATCAGTATAGAACACACTTTATGATGCAAGAATAAAGGTAAAGATTCTTTACCTTTATTCTCTGTAATGAAAGGCAGTGTGGGCTAGTGGATAGGGCACTGGACTGGAAGTCAGGAGACCTGCATTCCAATTTTGCCACTGGTTTCATGTGTGATAAAGTCATTTGCACTTCTGTTTTCTGTCTTGTCTATTTAGATTGTAAGCTCTTCAGGGAAAGGACTGCCATTTATTACTTACAGCAGATCCTTGCTAGAACGCGCGTCTTTATAGCGTAAATTCAGTTATAATGCAGGACCGCACATGGATCCCAAATTTAATTACCTTCATTGGAATCCATGGTAACGCGGTCCCCACTATAACATGGTACCTGCGTTAACGCGGGACCACACATGGATCCAAAACCCTGCATTCCAGCGGAGGTCCGGTATATATGCAAATCCACTTGCACAATGAATCCCTGATCTCACTGGGGGCCCCTAGAGGTTACCATAATATAAATAGTGGGTTATTATTATTTAATAAGGGTTAAACAGTCTCCATTTTGTGAGCTGACAGTAGTGAACCAGGTACCAGAGGGGTAGCCATGTTAGTCTGTAGCCACAAAAACAACGAGGAGTCCGGTGGCACGTTAAAGACTAACAGACTTATTTGGACATTAGCTTTCATGGGTAAAAAGCCCACTTCTTCAGATGCATGGAGTGAAAATTACAGATACAGGCATAAATATATACTGGCATATGAAGAGAAGGGAGTTACCTTACACGTGGAGAACCAGTGTTGATAAGGCCAATTCAGTCAGAGTGGATGTGGTCCACTCCCAATAACTGATGAGGTGTCAATACCAAGAGAAGGAAAATTTCTTTTGAAGTGAGCCAGCCACTCCCAGTCCTTATTCAAGCCCAAATTATGGTGTTAAGTTTGCAAATGAATTGTAGCTCTGCAGTTTCTCTTTGAAGTCTGTTTTTGAAGGTTTTTGTTGAAGGATGGCTACTTTTAAATCTGTTACTGAATATCCAGGGAGACCGAAGTGTTCTCCTACTGGCTTTTATATGTTACCATTCCTGATGTCTGATTTGTGTCCATTTATTCTTTTGTGTACAGACTGTCCGGTTTGGCCAATGTACATGGCAGAAGGGCATTGCTGGCACATGATCGCATATATCACATTAGTAGATGTGCAAGTGAATGAGCCCCTGATGGCATGGCTGATGTGGTTGGGGCCTATGATGGTGTCACTAGAGTAGATATGGGGACAGAGTAGGCAATGGGGTTTGTTATAGGGATTGGTTCCTGGGTTAGTGTTTCTGTGGTGTGGTGTGTAGTTGCTGGTGAGTATTTGCTTTAGGTTGGCGGGCTGTCTGTAAGTGAGGACTGGCCTGCCTCCCCTGGTCTGTGAGAGTGAGGGATCATTTTCCAGGATAGGTTGTATATCGTTGATGCTGTGCTGGAGAGGGTTTAGCTGGGGGCTGTACGTGATGGCCAGTGGTGTTCTGTTATTTTCTTTGTTGGGTCTGTCCTGTAGCAAGTGACTTCTGGGTACCTGTCTTGCTCTGTCAATCTGTTTCCTCACTTCTCCAGTTTTAAGAATGCTTGATAAAGATCTTGTAGGTGTTTGTCTCTGTCTGAGGGATTGGAGCAAATGTGGTTGTATTTTAGGGCTTGGCTGTAGACCAGGTACTGTTTGCCTTATGAAACTTTCAGTTATCACTTAGAGTATATATACAAAAGGGTAGAAGAACCATATAACAGTACCAATTGACTGGGTTGGTAGGGGCCCTCAGATGTGTTTGAGTCAGTCCTGACATAAACCATAGGACTTGGGATTAGGAGGAAACTTCCCCATATATGATGTTATAGCATAATTGTCAACAATGGAGTGGAGGAGGCGGGTTGCATCTTTTCCTGAAACTTCTGGCACTGGCCACCATAAGAGGAAAGGACATTGAAAAATGGACCACTGATCTGACCCACAGGGGTGCTGGAATGGGGGAGGGGGCAGAGGGCCATTGCCCTGTCTCTTTTAAAAGTGGGGGGGTTATGCTCTCCATAAGGGCAAGCAATGGGAGAGAGGGGGCAGAGGGAGCAAGAGGGAGGTGAGGTCTTGGGGGGAGGAGGTAGTGTGAGGGTGGGGCCTCGGGGGAAGGAGCAGTGCAGGGGATGGGATCATGGTTCAGGCACCGGTGGCCCTCCCGCCTCTTTTAGGGAGCTTCCGTCACCCCATGCCCCATATATTTATAGAAGTGTGGTATCTACACCCTCTTTTGTACCACTAAATATGGCTTAGCAGAATAGCCAGTGGTGACATGGCTCTTGTCTTGCCATGGTGAGTCTTACCTGGTTGGAAAATATTGTTCGGCACTGATAAGTGAGTGCATTGGGAAGGTAATTGGCCTATACATTGATTGATAGGTTGTCATTTTCAGAACTGGAAAAGAATAGTGGTAGAAGTGTGTGGGTTCTTATCTCCTGAAGCAAGCACTCCTGACTCAAGATATAATTTGTACCTGCAAGTGATGCTTAACTGTCTGCTTGGTGGTGAACACACCCATGAAATGATCCACATCTGACATCAGATATGGCCTCATCTAAGGATGAGGCCAATCTATATTATTATATTACTCCTAAAGAGGAGCATTTCTTTGGGTCTAAGAGTCATGGTGCCCCAAGGGGTTAAACTATTCAACCAGTTCTTCAGGCCTAAATTGATAATGGACACTTAGAGTTGAATCTCAATGTCTCAAAAGGCTTTTGGGAATTTCTAGGAATTAGACTTAATCAGTGATATGCAGTGACTCGATGTATTTCCATTACTCTCCTCTTTAATACTTAATGACTGATGATTAGGTTTATGTATCAGATCTGAAATCTGGAAGTTACATGGCAATTAATGTTTGAAGTACTCTGTAATGTCAAATAAAATGATTATATTTGCAAAGTAATTACAGAATATATGTGCCTAATAAATAACACTTGGCACTTATATAGCACCATTCACCTGAGGATTTCTAAATGAAAAGATAACTACAAATAATAGGAGCATCTCAAATGCAAAAGGCGTTTTCACTAATATTCCTCTTTAGAAATGATGTAATAATATTTAGTACGGATGTAGTCAAAGCACTCTATACACATTAGCTAATTAATTCTTAGATGCCTAGGAGGTAGGTGAGTAAGCATTATTTCCCCCATCACTAAAATGGGGATACTGAAGTGGGAGGATAAATGATTTGGCCAGGTCTATCCAGTGCCCAAGCTCTGATTAGAAGTCAGGACGACCTGATTCCTAACCCATCATTCATTCCTGCAGACCACACTGACTCTCACAAGAAGAGCACAGAACTGATAATGTCACAGCATTACCAATCAGCTACAAAGTGGCTGCCTTAGTTTATGCAGGTTCTGCTTAGTCCCATGCCATGACACTCACAAAGAGTCAGGACAGAGAAACAAGCAATGTGATATGTTCAGAATATGTGGCAGAGTCATCTCCCTCCTTTGAGTTCATGTGGTCATTGAAGTTGTCCCTAGGGTAGGGTGCTGAAGATTTTATAACAAGGATAAAGGATAAAAAGTCATTAAAAACTGAAACTCAACTACATAGAACAAAAGCAGGCAGGAAAAATCCCAAACCGCAGAGAGAACTAGGATACCCTCTTAGAATAAAGTTTTAGTATATCCTATTTAAGTGCCTGGTCCCACTTTTGAACTAGTCAAGGGATAATCAAGGCCAAATACAAAGACAGGTGCACATTTAATTAACTGTACTGTATTCAAAAAAGCAACTCTACACACAAATTTATCAAAGATCATTCAATGTAAATAACCTCTGTTATAAATCAGTCTGTGTTTCATATTTCTGTGTCTGCAGACAATAAGCCACCTGTTGTATCCCTATACTGTCTCCTTTATCTACATTGTGTGATGGGGAATCTATGCCATTCAAGAGCAAGCTCACATTAAGCCTTTCCTACTCTGGTCTTCTCAATGTGGCTGGCTCCTCTTTCCCTCCCTCTCTTTTCCTTAGCGCCAGATGATTTAGAAAGAAGGAGTGATGTAACACTGCATGGTCCAGTCTGACTTGTTTCCATTACATGGACTTCATCTGAGCTTAATTCCTGGATGACCTTGCAGTTTAATTACAGACTAAAAAGAACAGTTACGTAATGGAGGCAGCAAAGCTAAATAAAACAAAAACAGAAGGGCCATATGCCACATAGCCCAGAAAAATCTAGAATCAAATTACACCCTTTGAATTATTTACAATATTTCTTCTTGCCAAATCTAAGCAAACATTCCACTTGCATCAACTGCATCAACTCTTCTTTAATAACTTTAACTGTTTATTGTAAACCCAAGCATACAATAGCTCTTTCATAAAAGTTAACTATATATTTTACATTAATAAATATTACAAGAATATTATGAATGCTTCCTTATTATAAAACTAGATGTACATTTCATGAGACTTCTAGCTCCTGTACTCAAAATTATTGTAAACAAGATGTTTCCTCTCAGGCCAAGTATTCTGGTAGTGTTGGAGCTATTGAATAAATATAATGAAGCCAATATTTTTAATAGCATTTTCCCACCACATACTGTAATGGAAAAATTAACAAGGAATCATTTCATTATTCTGTACTGTATAAACCCAGATTTACTAATTCTTAATACTCAGCATAAAGCACTATGTTATATACAGTACAAATGTTCAGTCAATCAGATTATTCAATTGACTGAACATGCCTACCCTTATTTTGAACCGGGAGCAATGACTGCCTTGTGCAAGGAGACAGTTTCTATAACCATTGGTCATTCCATTTCTTGTCATCTAAATTAAAGCTTTAGAGGCCAAAATATAGATTTAGTTGCCTAACTTGGAAA
Organism: Mauremys reevesii; assembly: GCF_016161935.1. NCBI lineage: Eukaryota > Metazoa > Chordata > Testudines > Geoemydidae > Mauremys > Mauremys reevesii. The sequence continues at coordinate 18,897,296 of NC_052628.1, read as the reverse complement.
ATGTTGGCCTATGTTGTAGGGCTTATCTACACAAACATTTAGTTAGTCACAAACTGCGGCGCAAATCTGCTGTGCACTAGCCTGCCGTGGACTAACTATCCACCTGCAACCAGCTGACATGAGTTAACAGTCATTAGAGTGGTTTGAGGTAGGCCCATTTCAAAGAGGACTAGATCAAACCACTCTAATGAGCTGTCAACATGCATTAGCAGAGTAAACATGGACAGCTAATCTGAGGCAGGCTAGTGCCGAGCAGATTCAATCCAAAACTTGTTGCGAACTAAAGGTTTGTGTAGACAAGTCATTAGTTTTCTGGGAAATGGGGGTGATACTTGCTTACCTTCCTCACAGGGATCTTTTGAGTGTTATGAACCATTGCAGTTTGAACATGTAAATACTGCTATATTACATTATGTGACCATCCATTGTTTGTACAACACTAACTGAGTGTTAGGTGCTTAACAGACAGGTAGGATGACAAGGTCCTCGCCCTAATAGCCTCCCACTCTAGAAAGACAACGTACAAATAAAGAGTGGGGTCTGCGATGTAACAAAAGCATTGGATAGACTTTCCAAACGTGCCTATGTGACTTAGGACCTCAACTGCCACTGAAAGTCTGTGGGACTTGTGTCCCTAAGTCACTTAGATGCTTTTGAAAATCCCACCCAGTGTGATTGCTGGTGTTATTTTACACTCATTGTATTCCTCTGATTTTTGTTTGTGCTATTTAATGCTTCTCTGCAGAGGACACTACTTCATGGGAGGCAGAACTTTGGGGAAAAGTGAATTTTAAGGAGGTATTTAAAGGAGAGGCAAGACAAGGCTTGATGGTCTGAGCCTGGAAGAGACATAGGCTATGTCTACACTACCGTGGTAAGTCGACCTACGCTACGCAACTCCAGCTACGTGAGGAGTCGACATCCCTTAGGTTGAGTTACCACAGGGTCTACACCCTTACACTTCTTGTCAGGGGTAGAGTACAGGGGGTGACTAGAGAGCGATCTGCAGTCAATTTGGCAGGTCTTTACTAGACCCGCTAAATCGACTGCTGGTGGATCAATCTCAGAGCGTTGATCCTGGCTGTAGTGTAGACCTGCCCAGAGAAGAAAGGCAGTAGGGAAGGGATCTAATGAAGAGGGCAAGAAGGAAGGGAGGAGGCAAGAGTGTTGGGAGGGGTCATGAAGAGGGATGCAAGTTCTGAGAATTTTTTTACACATTATTATTTAGCAAAGGGAGAAAACAAACATTTTAAATCATTTATGTAAACACTTTATGCTTTAAAACTGATTTTTGCTACCTGTCCTCTCTCATCAACTCTCTCATAGAGCAGCTACTAGTCTAACTCTGCATCCTGGTGTAATATGGTATTTCCAGCCCTAAATACCCACAGATCAGTGTGTGTTACACATCACCCTTCGAGCTTGATCCGCAGAGAACGTGAGTCTATTACAGTGCATTGCTACAAAGCCTGACTCTGTAGAGCAAGCTGTTGACACTCAGTCTTTCAGTTCTAGAAGTCCTTGATGTATTAGCCAAGATGATGGCTATGCACATTAGCACATTTCATCAGGGACTTGAACTCTGAAAAAAAGTGCAAAATAACTGTCACTGTGAGGTTAAAGCAGGATAAGTCCAATTAGCTCAAATCTAGGTTTGTTAGAGGGAATTAGGGGCAGGGATATTCACAGAGAAACTTTAGGAATAGCCAAGTTGGGAGGCAGATGTTATTCTTACTGAGTTACTATTAAAACCAGCTCCCAGCAAGCAGGTATGTTTGGATTCTAAGTAATGTGTATATATACTCTGTTAAGAACAGGGTGAGAAACCCAGGTAAGCAGATGCCAATTGATGGGGACTTCTAGTGTTGAGGATCAGACTTCTTGCCATTCCTGTGGCTAACCGAAATTAGTGCATCTCAAACTCCCTATGAGCTATGTATTTAGTGCTTCCAAAATAAATTGACTCGAGTTAGACCAGAGTTATTCGGATACCAACATCATCTCAGTAACAGGAGATATTCCTGGAACATGAGTATCAACATACCCCTATGGAAATGATAAACAATAACAAGCAGCCTAGGTACAAAGACTGCTGAGCTGAAATCCTGGCCCCAGTGAAGTCAATTGAAGTTTTACCTTTGGCTTCAATAGTGTCAAGATTTCACCTAGGATCTGCATTATTTTATTATTATTATTATTTCCTATTACTGTGGTACCTAGGAGCTCTAGTCATGGACCAGGACCCCATTGTGCTAGACACCGTGTGGTCTCACTGACACCTATTACAACTGAAACGATAGTCCATTATACTGCATTCAACTATGTTTTGATAGTTTATAGATTCAGCCCAAAATTGCATAGCTTACTTTTATCTTTTTTTCACCTTCCCCCAAATATCTGCCAGTTGTTTCAAGATGTCATCAGTGGCAGGTATTATAAATGAACATTTAGTTGCTTGTCTGCCAATTCCTAAGAGTTTCTTAACTCAAGGCAAGTTTAGCAGTGCATCTGACAGTCTTTCCAGGAGTTATGTGAAGAAATCAACCTGTTAGAGAGACCCAAGGGTTCTGTCTCTTTTTAGACCTTTTTTAGCTTGTCATGAATCATAGAATCAAGCCCGGTATCATACCATCTCCTCCATAAACTTATCTAGCTTAGTCTTAAAGTCATTCTGATATATTTAAAGTGTAATCATATCTCCTCTTATCCTTCTTTTGGTTAAGGAAAACAAACCGAGCTCCTCAAGTCTCCTTTCATATGACAGGCCTTCCATTCCTCGGACCATTCTAGTGGCCCTTCTTTGTACCTGTTCAGTTTGAATTCATCAATTTCATCCTGTTACTAATACTCCAGCTTACAAGGTCATCAAATCTCCCTGGAGGATATCCATAAGTACATAAAGTACTACTGAACTGATGTAGCTGTAGATAAAGCCATGAGTTCATTTTATCTACTGTGGCTGATGTAGACTTTGTAGTGCCTCACAGTACAGAACAAATGATTTCCTCATGTGCTTGCCTATGGTGCTTTCATTGTAGTATCTTAGTGCTTTGCACACATTAATGAATTTATCTTCACAACACCACAATGATGTGAGGTGATATTATTATTATCACCATTTTACATATGAGGAAGTGAGTACAGGGACTGAGGCCAAAATTGTCAAAAATGACAAATAATTTTGGGTGAGAAGCCTAGGACCTGATTTTTCAGAGTACTTATGTTATAGCACTTTATATGTTCAAAGCATCAGTCCTATTAACCTCAGTTGCAGCTGAGAATGCTCAACACTTCTGCAAATCAGACCCCAAGTGTCTCAATTTGAGTATGCAGAAAACAAGAAAGAGACAGTAGCCACTTGTGAAAGTTTGGGCTTCTATGACTTGCCCAGCATCACGTCGGAAGTCTGTGGCAGAGGCAGGGATAGAATCTAAGGTTGTGTCTACACTACAGACCTAACAGCGACACAGTTGTACTGCAAAGCCGCTGTAAGGTCTCCCATGTAGCCATTCTGTAGCCCCCACTGAAAACAGCAGTGTAGCCGGGTTAGCACAGGTAGTGGTTCAGGCTAGTCATGCAGTACATAACCAGGGGGTCCAGGCAGGTTTGTACTCAGGTGGCTAGCCCAAGCTACCCTGGCTACACTGTTTTAGCATGCTAGCTCGAGCAGAGCTTAGTGTGTGTATGTGTGGGAGGGATAGCTCAGTGGTTGAAGCATTGGCCTAATAACCCCAGAGTTGTGAGCTCAGTCCTTGAGGGGGCCACTTAGGGATCTAGGGCAAAATCAGTACTTGGTCCTGTTAGTGAAGGCAAGGGGCTGGACTTGATGACCTTTTGAGGTCCCTTCCAGTTCTGAGATATATATCTCTCTCTCCAATTACACCTCCCAGCTCAAATGCAAACATGGCATTACTCAATGGATACCATCTCAACCTACACTTTCACTTAACTATCATTAAAGCATTAGAATTAGAAAATTGTCCAGTTCTTGCTCTATGAAGCATCTGGCATTGGGCACTGTCAGAAGACAGGATGTTGGGCTAGATAGACCATTGGTTTGACCCAATATGGCCATACTTATGTTCTTACATCACTGCCATTGAATTTATTATTAATAGGAAGCATTTATACATCATCAGAAATGTACATGTAGCCCACACACCTCCTGGGTGTGGTGTTGAGTCCCATCTAGTGACACTGAGACCACTTAGAGAAAGAGAAATAAAATGAGTCTGCTCTACAGCCTTAGCTAATAAGCAGCTGTTTTTTAGTTCATGCAGTAGAGGCTCATACACTAAGCTCCAGAGGCCCCAGGTTTGATCCTGCCTGCCGATGACCTAGGTCTGTTGGTGTTCCATACACAGCAAAGAATCCTCTCATATTCCACTCATTGCTGACAATATCCTTTGTAACAAAAGCACTATGCTCTGCTATTGACATTACCTATACAATTCCGCATAAAAATGATACATTCTGAAGCCCGAAGGTATACACACAGCTTTTCCTTTTCCTTACATATGTGAGAGGATGCAGTACCTAGAACTCCTTGTATCACAATCTCAGCTGTGTCACACACCTCAAAGGAGACCGCAGATCTCACAAACACACCTCTACGGAGCACAGCTAACTACTGCCTCTGCCGTTCAGTACAGCTGCATCTGACACCAACCACACTCATTCTACCTAGAGTGCATGCAAATAATAAATGCTTGGACTGCTTTCATAGCCCAGCTCACTAATGACAATGACTTTTGTAATAAAATCTCTGTCCCCTGCTAATTATATAGCATATACAATTTTGCCTTGAAATTATGCATACTGGATCCTGAAGGCACACATGCAGCTCTTCCCTTTGCTCCTGCCTCAGGCTGCTCTCCCAGCCGGCATTACCGCGCAGTCGCACCTACCCCAGCCTGCCCCTAGCTCCCATGGCTCATGAAGCCTGGACAGTAGTAAGGAGCAGTTCAACTTGTGGAATGACAAATCCAGAACGAAGGATTGCATTCTATGGGCCACGTTAAGATTATTTCAGAGTCCTAGATAGCATTTAGTCCCTATAAAAGGCTTCATGAAAATTTTTCCCCACCCCTAACCAGAGCAGCTGAAAGGATAAGGAACCCAGGACTATAACTTAGAGAGAGCTTCCATATTATTTAACTCATAATTGATATAATTCAAAGTCAAATTTCACAGCACGGTCTGTTCTAAGACTAAAAATGCAGGAGGGGAGTCAGAAAAAGCTACCTAATGCAATGTCTATATCTAAGGCCTTCCTGCTCACACAGCGGTCATGCCCCCGCCCAAGGCTAACACAGCAACCTGGCTCAGGCAGGATCGCTAGCGAGGCATGATACTTTTGCCGTTAAGCAAACACAGCAATTCTTTCCTGGCCTCTTCCACTGAATGCCTCCATGCATTACGCTGTGCCCTAGCAGTGCGGGAGGACTGCATGAGCTTGGAAAGCATGTCATCGTGAGTGTGTTTTTTTCTATTTCTAATCTGCGATAACCTCAGGGATGAAGATGATAGGGGGAACGTAGAAACATTCTCGGGAGACTGCATGGTCACCTGTGTTGCTGAGTGCTGCTGAGTTTGCCACGCTGGCCAAACAGGAAATTAAAATCAAAAGTTCCTGGGGCTTTTCCTGTGTACCTGGCTAGTGCATCTGAGTTCAAAGTGCTGTCCAGAGCAGTCACAATGAAGCACTCTGGGATAGCTCCTGGAGGCCAATATCATCGAATTGCGTCCACATTACCCCAAATTCGACCTGGCGATGTCGATTTCAGTGCTAATCCCTTCGTTGGGGGAGGAGTACAGAAATCGATTTTAAGAGCCCTTTAAGTCATTAAAAATGGCTTCGTCGTGTGGACAGATGCAGGGTTAAATTGATGTAACGCTGCTAAATTCGACCTAAACTCGTAGTGTAGACCAGGCCTTTGTTTTAGAGATGTTGAGGCCTTGCGGCCTACCCTGACAAAGGAGACCCATTCTTTCAAGGAGTTCCTTCAGGAGACTACTTAAAAGCTGGGGCATAGCACAGACCCTGTGGATCCATGACCATCTGAGTAAAGTGGATTCAAATAAAAAGTCTCTTTTGTCTAATCTCAGTAACAGGAAAACCAAATACCTTTGTTTTTTGCAACATCTCATCAATCTGATGTTGCTTTTGTAAAACCAAACCTAAAATCAGAAGTGTTTTGAATGCAAGTTCCAAAAGTCTGGAGGAGGAATAGATAAGATTTGAATTTAGGCCAACCTCTAGTTACAGGGATAGAAGGATTCTTCAGTATTTATCTTTTTGGTGCTGTTTCTTTATTATCACTGTATCCACAGCTAATATTTCAGTTACTTCACAACTGACTGAGCTTGTTCTAGACATCTCCTGATGAACCCTGTCTTCCAGGCCAAAGTATATTCTTTAAAAGAGTCTTTCCGATTGGAGCAGATTTTCCATATGTTGCACTGTAACATAAATCATTTTCAGAGAGGGGATTTTCTTAGATACTTTTGTTAATTCTCAGAGATATGCAGATGATAATTTTAATATGCTACGTGTTTATGAGGAAATAACCATAAATGGGGCTAATAAAATCAGAGGCTAAGTCGCAGAGAGACAGGAGCCTGTTGGTCTCATTATATGGATGGCTTGAGAAATAATGAATAGTTTGTAATAAACATCCAGGCTTTTAGCATTGTGTTGTGTTTTTTCCTCTGTACACACACAAAAAAAAAGAAGAAGCCACGCAGGCACAGCTGTGTCCCAAATAATCATATTTACTAAATATACATAAAAAACACCAATATAGGCCAAGACTATAACAGGGTTAAAAAAAAAAACTAAAGTTCATGGAGGATAGGTCCATCAATGGATATTAGCCAGGATGGGCAGGGATGGTGTCCCTAGCCTATGTTTGCCAGAAGCTGGGGATGGGCGACAAGGGATGGATCACTTGATGATTGCCTGTTCTGTTCATTCGTTCTGAAGCACCTGGCATTGGCCACTGTCAGAAGACAGGATATTGGGCTACATGGACCATTGGTCTGACCCAGTATGGCCATTCTTATGTTCTTATGGGATGGATCACAAGGCCCAGCTACATACATACTGCTACTCTGACTGGTTGTATGGTGATGAGTCATCCCTGAACTGGAGCCCGATAAAGCCACATGCATTGGAGAGTCATTCCAGGAACTGGTTTGGTGACTCTCAGGGCATGTATATAAGCCTCACAGGAAGAACAGCAGCTCAGTCTATTCAATGTCATGTCAGGATTTGGAACTCACTTGTGCCTGATAGTGGCAACAAACTCCACAAGCCTTAGTCTGCTCTGGCCTTGTTCCAGCCCCATTTTGGCTCTGATCACTAGGCCTGACCATCCCCTTCATGGTTTCTGACAGTGATTTCTGTTTGCTTCTAAAATATAGAACATGGTAAGTGCCACTGGAGGGCGCACAGGGATACTACCCTATTCCCTATACACTACAGGTGGCATTTTCAGAAGCTCTCAGCACTGGCTTAACTCTGCTCCCATTGAAGTGAATGGGAGCAACTTTCGGCTAATACTGCATGCTTTTGAAAATACCATCCCCAATTGCTAGTCGAAATCCTTTTAGATCTTCCCATCATTAGTTTAATTCAAGCATAGTTTACTGATCATTTCATTCCATTTGCAACTGTTCCAAAGTCAGTTGCTTTGTTTGCAAATGCTTTTTTTGCTAAGTTTTCTTCAGTATACAAGTTGCTCTATGAACATCATTTTGCGTGACTTAAGCCCCGTTTAGCAAACTTGCAGCCAAGACAACAGTTGTGAAGTTGTCTTCATAAAGAAATAGGCAACATCATTATCAACTCTGAAACCTCCAATTATTTCCTTCCTTCCTTTTCCCGTCCCCACATGCAACCCCATCCATTGATGGTGGTAGTGGTGTGGAGAGGAGGGGCAATTTCAGATTCATCCTCCGTTATGCTCCATTATGATAATTAAACTGCAAAGACTGAGCCAAAAAGATTTAAACACTGAGGTCTGACAATCTGCCTCTACCTATTTTTCCCTTTCACTTCATGTGAATACTTCCCAGCCATTTGATATTCCGTACTCCCTTTGTGATTGATAAATGTGCATTTGTGCATAGGTGATTTTTCCACCTCTCTAGTCACACCAGCTAGTATACCTCCCATTGAGGTAATGGAAAGCAGCCCCTGCTTATCTCTGAGCAACACATTAAACAAAGCAACATAATGAGCTGCATTTTGTTGAGGGCTCTCCAGATCCCCCAAATCCTTCTCAAATGTGATTGTTTATTAAATGTTTGATAAAAAATAAATGATGCTTTCAATTTAAACAAAATCTCACACTGTTACCAGTTTTAATAACAGTTTTGACAGATGAGATTTTCATCATCTGTTTTTTCTTTGTAAAGCCTTCTTCAATAAACTCAAAATGCTTTAAACTAACAGATGTGACTATAAAGTAAGGGTGAGTGTGAGACATCAGGAACTGAGGTTTGTCAAACGCCACATATATAAATTAATTCCTAGTTTAAGCTTCCTCTAAGCATCAGGACAGCTACTGTACCCTACTAATGGTTACTGACCCTGCAAATACTTCATGTGAGGAGTTCAACTTAGGAGACCATTCAAGTGAATAAAGTTACTCATATGCTTTAGTGCTTGCAAAATTAGGCCCTGCATGATGCAACTGTTATTTAGCAATGGTAAGTCAGTTATCTGAAACCAGGGCCAAACTTGGATGCCTAGAGTTAGGTTTCAAAGCCCATAACTGGACACCCAAATAAGTGACCTGTTTTCCATAAATATTGAGCACTCTCCAGCTTTCATGGACACTTCAGCACTTTTAAACTCAAGCAACTTATTTTAATGCCTAAATATGGACCTGTGGGCCTAATTTTAGAGAACCATTTTTTAAAATATTGGGCTAGGCTTCTCTATATTCACAGCATATGTCTGCTTATCGTCCAGCTCTAATCTATTTAGTTTCTCTTACTATTACGAATGTATCTAGCAGCCCTCCTGGAATCAATCTGAAGTGATTTTGATGTTTGAATAACCGATGAGCCACGATTTTTTTCATCTGTGAAAGGTTCAAAAATTAGAATTTTCAATGATATTCTGTTTGCTGTAAACAACTTATATTTACCAATTTGGAGAGGAGTTTTGCTTTGTTTAATGGGCTTTAAGCAATGCAATTTTGAAAGCTTGATTGCTTGTAAAGCCTAATACTGTTTGTTTTTAAGTTTCCAATGTTATTTCTAAGCTCTGCATATTTTTACCATTCCTCCTTCTCTACAGCTATAAACTAATATATTGTGTTTGACTACGTTCCCCCACCACAGTGTGGGCTCTGGGAACCATATGGCTGATACAATCTGGCCATAGTCCTGGTATAAGAGGCCCTAGGAGGATGTCCCCAGTACAAGGGGGATCCCCTGGTAGCATAGAGTCTCTTCCCTCTGCTGTAGGAACATTGCCAAGGGTGAAAGTGTGAACCTCCACAGCTAAAGAGCAACGCTCCCCAGCAAAGAGTTATAACAGAACCATATCCTTTGCAAATTGGGCACAAAAGGGGAACACAATACATGCTGACTCATGGATTATATACTACTTCTGGACAGAGGAAGCTTGTCCCACAGCCATTCCAACTGCAGAGAAGACCCGCTTATGTCACAGCCACCATCTTGGCCAACACTAGGGATAAAACCAGGCTCTCCAGTGCTAAAGGCATGAGTTGCTACAGCTTGAGCTAAGGAAATAGGTTCTATATCTGGGGCTATAACAGACTCACATCCTCTGTGAATCAGGCATTGAGGGCGACAATTACACACTGACTAGTGGCTTACCCTAGCACCGCTCCTTGATTTGCACTGTGTGCTTTTCAGATGTAGCTAAGGATGTGGCCCTTAGTAGCAAATCAGTATAATATTTTAACAAGAACAAAAGAAACAATGGTGTAAACTGGGAGTAACTCCACTGAAGTCAATGGAGTGGCACTAGCGTAAAACTAAAACTAGTGCAAGTGAGAGAGGAGAATCAGGCCCTTGGATATGTCATACCACGACCAAAAGTTCACTACAAACATCTATCTTCCTAAAGTCCAGCCATCCTGAATCTCATATAATTCCTTCCAAATGACAAATCTTGCTCATGAAAGCAGTATTTTATATAGAGAGGAAAATACTGTATTGTCATCTGAGCCTGCAAGCTGAGGAGCACTCCAAACTCCATAGAAATCAAATCATGTTGAATGTGCTCAATGCCTTGCAGAATTAATCAAGCGTTTAATGAATAATGGCCAAAATAATATTTTAGATGACCCACAGTGTGTTTTCCTCAGGACAGGGCTCTTGGAAAGCTTGTTTCTTTATGTAATTCTTCTAAACATCTATTGCAATCAGGGCTAAAATAGAGGAGAGAAGGTGAAGCTAGAATTCCATCCTCTTTTTTAAACACTGACATGCAGTAAATAAAGGGTCTTATCCTGGCCCCGATTCAGCAACACACTTGAAGTATGTAATTAACTTGAAGATTATATGTAGACCCATTAAGCAGACAGAATCACTCATGTGCGTAAAGTTAAGCATGTGCTTAAATAGGTTGCAGAATCAGAATCACTGCAAGGTGTTGAATCCTTCAAGCAAGAGCAATGGGGATGCTGCTGAAACCAATGGGTGATGAGGGCTTTTAGCATCTTGGAAGATCAGGTCTAAATATGTGAGTTAAATTGGTATAGTGAGAGGACAGAAAAGAAGAGAAGCTCCCTGTGTCCAGTGCTTACCATATCACTGCTCATGCTGTTATAGTTTCACTGAAATCCATTATAAACAGCCTCCTCACAGCAAATCCTTCAGACTGTTACAAGGAGTCAGAGAAGGTCATGCTATCTGGAAAAAGATGGAGCATGGTAGGAGATCCTGATGTCAAGCTGATGTGATTATATACATTGTTCATATGTATTTATAGTTTCTCAAAATGTGCATATCACCTTTGCTTCTTGGGCTTATTGAACATAAAGGGTGAGATTTCCAAAAATGTCCAAGTGTCTTAGGAGCACCAGGCCAACCGAAAGTCAGTGAGACTTGTGCTTATATGTTACTTAGGAGTTTTTGAAAATCTCACCCCAAATCTTTAAAAAATGTGAAATTAGCTGACCGGCATCTACCTAAATGACGGCTGAGATATGCTGCACACATAAGCATTCTGCCTAATCATCCCCTCACTCAAAAGCCAGAGCAAACAGGTGCACTTTGCATCATGTCCTATAGATAGAGGCCTCTCTAGCTATAGGCAAGCTAGGCAGCTGCTTAGGGTGGGAGATTTGGCCTGGCTGCCCCTCTGTCATGACAGATAACACCAATAGGGCTACAGTCTGTGGCAACCTTCACCAGCTGTAACTGCTGAGTATATCTTTGAAGAAGCCCGTGTAGCACACAATACAGTAATCCAGTCTAACATGGAAGAGACAAAGAATGGGCTTGTGGTTAAGGAACTAACTTGGAATTCAAGATCTGGGTTCAGTTCTTACCTCTGTCATAGACGCCCCATATGACTTTGGGTGACTAATCTAATCCTTCTCCGCCTTAGTTTCCCATCTGTAAAAGAGGGAAACTATCTGTCTGACTGTCTCTGAGTGTATGTGTATATACAGCACCTGCTGCAATAGTGTGTTCATCTTAGCTCGGGCCGCCTGCTGCTATTGTAATACAAATTAGAATAAATGAATAAAGCATTCCATCCTCATGTATGTAGGTGCTACTGCAATACAAATACGTAATGAGAATAATAATGTCCATTAGGGTGTTAGCATGCAAATACAATAGCTCAGTATAGAAAAAAAGGGTGAGTGAAAGAAAAGTAGTCCCTTTCTGAACATTTCAATTCAAACACTAAGTTATTTGGGACTGTTGAGTTGGTAGGCAAAAACAGAAATAATACTTTGGAAAATAAATTTTCCAAGAGACATAACTCTACTGAGATCCTCCCTGTCTGGTGCAGGCAAGGTTCACCAAGGACAAATTCTCAGTCTGAGGAGCCTCGGATATATATGTAAATTCTTGAAAAGGTACATTATACTTATTTGTATTTGATGTTTTGTTATAGAATCCCAGAGATTCAACTGAAATAATTTCCATTGTTATATTTGATATCTTGAGATAGCTATATCTCCGATTCTTTACTTTCGTTAAATTATTTCTTCTATGGAGCCATAAATGTAGTAATCTAGATCCTGATAAAAGCTTTAAAGCTATCCCATAGGATACTTGTGGTTGGAACTGATGGAACATTAGTGTCAAGGAAGCATATTATTTGAGTCTCAATATAATTAATAAACCCTTTCTTTCCCCTTACAGGAATGTACTAAATCTCCTACTCTTGTTTGTGTTGCGGCAAAAGATTTAGTTACCTCTAACAGAAAAAGATAGAGGGGGAAAAAAGATGAGAAAAGGGCTTTAAATATTTAACAGTTTAAACCCTACATAAATTGGAGATTTGAATAAAAAAATCAGCCGAAGTAAATCTCTATGAAACTGGTGAACAGAAGGAATATACATGCTCAGAGGAATAGATTTTATGCCAAACATCAATCAATCGCAGCTCAAAGCCTATTTATAATACTGTGGGGGTTCTGGACGGTTGCACTTCACACTGTGAAGACCAATCCATGACATTATCTATTGAACAACTGAAGTATTTACAAATAATTAAAACTCTATTGGAAAATGGAGATGTTTTCCATAGCTTTTGTGTCCATATACCGGATCATCAATATCTGAGTGTGTAAATAATGACTAGTTAGTGTTGAGAGCCTGATGAAAAATTTCCCTTGAAATAAAGCTGTACCTTGTCTAACTGTCTATCCATCTGTACAGATATATACCTACATCCACCATGGGCTTGACTTTTCTCTCACTTACATCAAGAGTTACTCCAACAAAGTCAATAGAGTTACATCAGGGTAAATCTAGTGTGAGAGGAGGATAAGACATGTATAAGCTGCATTCCTCTCTTATAAAAGCTAGGTTGAGGATGTCACCAGTTGAAAGGCTCTTGGTCTGATGTCATAAAATTGATGCAAAAGTTATTTCCTGGATCTACACTTTAGATTCCTGGGAAATTGTCCTGATTTGCTGAAATTAATCAAGACAGAGACCCGATTAGAGTGAAGGCACTGAATGTATTTCCACATGATAGTTGCATAAATAAATACTCACCACAGAAATGTGATTCACAAGAATAATAGATGTAAAAGAAATGCAAAGAATTACTGCCTGGGTTGTGTTAACAAGTGAGCTATTTGAGGAAAGATGTACCAAGTGAGATGAACTGATTAAAAACAAATCGTTGCTATAACTTTCACAATAACAGTATGTATTATAATAACAATCCATAACCTGTACTGCCTCAACTCTGCTGTATTCTCTTGCCTTGTATAGCTGTCACCCTTTATTTTACAACATCTATTATAAAAGAACTTGTATTGTAAACAATTTGGTTTACCGTGCACAAAAAAGACATGGATTAACTGATACTCCTAAAAGGGCAAAACTGTCCCAACCCACCTTCCTCCCAGCAAATACAGAGGGCCCCAGATGCAGCAGAACTGGTGATACTTATCTTTGTAGGAGTGGGAGGCTTGGGGAGCCAGTCCAGGGTAACTGCATCACATATGTACTGCAGAACACAACTTATCGTGGGCTTGCTGCATGGAAATGAACCTGGGATATTGGGGACCAGTAGATCCCCGACCATGCAAAATCACCAGTCACTATCCACATGCACAAACCCCTCCGTTCAGGAAAGTACGTAAGCACATGCCTAGTTTAAGCATGTGAGTAGTTCCGTTGAAGTCAAAGGGACTGATTATTCATTGCTTAAAGTTAGACACATGCTTAAGTATCTTTTCTAAATCGGGGACTAAACAAGCAGTAGAAGAGAAGAAAACTGCATTTCAGGTTAAGCTTATACAGGTTTCTCATGACCAGAGCTGGCATTAGACCTTTCAATAGCCCATAATAGGAGTAACATTTCAAAGGAAACTTTCCATTACATATTCAAATATTAAAAGAGTTTAATTTTAATATTTTGTTTCTTTTTATTATTGTTGTTGATGATGATGATGATGATGATGATGATGTTGTTGTTATTTTAATTGTATAGGAAACGCCTATCCCCAGATATCCGACTCCAGATATTTTATTTGAAATTAAACAATGCAAGAGAACAAAAATAAAATCCTTGAAGTCATGCAGATGGCCCAACCAAAAAGTCATGAAAACTAATGTAAACTTGCCAATACTACTACATGCAATAATAATAATAATTAATAAACCCTCGAGGCCTAGAAATACTGGTTTGGCACCAGGTGGGGAATAGACTGCCAAACAACCCAATAAGGAGAATACAGGAAAATCAATAATTAATATGAACAGCATCTAGGGGGCCTCAGAAGAGCTTAGTTGGATTGCAGACTCCTCGCCCAGCTGGGTGTGTTGTGCGGAGGCAGGTTGACATCATGCAACTGTCCAAACAACCCCCCAAAAAGGAGATCATTAATTACGTTCTAAACAAACTTGACTGACAGAACTGTTCCCTGAACTGCAGAACATGTTTCAAAAAGGAGACGGTGGAGCATGTGTTGAGCTTCTGAAGGAGCCTGACTGAGAGAGAAAATATGAACAGGCACAATGAGGTTGCCAATTGTCTGCACTGGCGCCTCTATGGCAAGTACAGATTTAAACGAACTATGAAGTATCATGACCACTGAACTGAAAGCACTCTAGAGAATGAAAAAGCTAAGATTTTATGGGATTTGGCAATTGTCACAGACTGAACAGTGCAGGCAAACAGGCCGGACATTGTTGTAGAAAAGAAGACAAACAAGACCATGTTGATTGATATTGCCATACCATCAGACAGAAACATAAAAAAAAAAACAAGAAGAGAAGAGTTCTGCCACAGGGTGGAACAATTATGGAAAAGTAGAACAAAGACGATTCCAGTGATTTTTGGACCACTCGGAGCGATCTCTAAGGGTATGAATGAGCAGCTCAAGAACACATTCGGTGTGCAAGACATCACAATCGGTGATCTCCAGAAGACAGTGCTCTTAGGCACTGTGAGTCATCCTTTAAGGAAAGGCAAAGAAGAATGAGTGCATTTGAGCACCTAAAATGCAGGAATTCTGGGAAGGCTTTTACAAAACTCCTGACTGCCTGTAGTGCTCGCTCCCTCTCAGGTCCAGAGGGAGGCCAGTCTGCCACTACTGCAGACCACAATAGTTGGAGCTCTAGCCATCTGGGCAAGCAGAGCAACCAACACAGTCTATAGCTCTCAGTCTTCAAGCTGGAGTACCAGCAACAGTCTGGTGCAGACTTTCTGGCCTAGGGTGAGTAAGCAGCCAGCCCCAGCTGTGGGGTAGCAGCAGGGGATAGAGGGACCTGGGCCCACCCTACTCCATAGTGTCCCAGCCCAGGGCCCTGGTCATGGCTGTCTCACCACTTCTCAGTCGGGTGGCATTGCCTCTGGAAATTCCTTGGAGCCTTCTGCCTCCTGGGCAGGGACAGCTCCAGGCACCAGCGCAGCAAGCGCATGCCTGGGGGCGTGCCTGGGGGGGCGGGCTGCCAGTCGCTGTGAGGGCGGCAGTCAGTCAGCTTTTGGTGGCGTTTCTGCGGGAGGTCTGCCAGTTCTGTGGTTTTGGAGGCAATTTGGAGGCGGGTACGATGAAGGCGCAGGCAGATCACCCGCAGAACCGCCGCCAAATCCGCATGACCGGCAGACCTCCCGCAGAAACGCCACCAAAGCCTGCCTGACTGCCATGCTTGGGGTGGCAAAAAACATAGAGCCGCCCCTGCTCCTGGGGTCTTTACTTGATTCACAACTTAGCAAGTGGGCATTCAGAATCTACACTAAGTTCAGTTTCCAGAGGATATCAAGGTGTGGCTCCTCATGCAGAATGCTTTACACTCTAGTCTAAAGGGGCTTAATTCTGTGCCCATGGATGTCAGTGACAAAGCTCCTACTGATTTCAATGGGGAAGAGCCAAGGCCAAGATGACAGAGACATAGATGCAAGTACCACGGTCTGCATAGAAAAGAAAATGCTGTAATCCTCTCAACACCAACAGCTGAAAAAGAGACCTTAGTCACAGTTGCCACATAAACATGCAACCACAGCCACCGCAGGATCACCAAAATGCAAACCTGAGTAACTAAATGCAAACAATCATGCAAATATAATCATCATTAACTCTTCTGGTTGCCTCTGCTGATTTACCAACATTACCCCTCAATCTTTTATAATTCAGGTTAGCTAAGTTTCAGCCAGCTAGCCCTTATTCATGTATCAATCACAAACAGACAATGGGTCATCCACTGCATCATCCAGTTCATATGAGAGGGAGACAAGAGGTCCTGACTCTCCTTACATTGGTGTAGCTCCATGATGTAGCTCCCTCCTCATTTCCACTGGAGACTCAAGCCCATGGATCATAATGTCATCAGCATACTTTCTAACACCGTTATATACACATTAAACTGAAGGGTGTGATTCCAAGGCCAGAAGGGAACATTGTGATCATCTAGTCTGATCTCATGTATAACACAGGCCACAGAACTTTCCCAAAATAATTTCTAGAGCTATCTTTTGTAACATCCAATTTTTCCCCTGTCAAAAATAAAATAAAATGAAAGGTAATTTTGAAACAAAAAGTAATTTTGAATAAAAAATGTTGATGTCAATGATGCTAACAATGTTTCAGCGACTTATAGGACAAGGGAGAGTGAGCTTCTTTTGGCTTCTTCTACCTTTTTTTTTTTAAAGTGAAATAAAATTCTAAATCTTTTACTTTGATAATGACTATCCCTATTAAAAACACTTTAGAAATGTGGCACTAATATAACTAGTTTCACTCAAGGTTCCTGAATTCTAATGCCCTGTGATAGGCTGACTTTCTTTCACTAGCGTTTCTTCATTTTTACAGAAGAAACAGGCGGCTTTAAAGCTCTTTAAGGAAACTTAAGTGATTCTTCACAAGGTGAATTGCAAAGCAGCAAACAAAAAAAAACCAAAAAAGACTTTTTCCCTCATGAATTTTCAAATATATGCAGCACAAAAACAATAGAGTAAAGCTGCAAGGGGAAAGATTAGAGAGGAGTTGAAGGCAGACACCCCCAAACTTTTGGTAACTTCATATCTGGGTCTGGACCTCAACTGGTCCCCTGCTCTGTAGCAACCTGAACCATGAACCCAGACTTCAAAACCCCCAAAACTTTGAGACAGTTTGGATTTAGATCTGAACCAGGGGGGGCATTATGTTTCCATAAACAATTTATGGGGTCTCTCCTTGAAGATCATTCAGAAACATCACCTATTGCAAAATGAGGTTTTCCACTTGCTTAGAGGTGTTTCCTGCATCGAGCATATTATATCCAGAGGCATCCCCAGAAATGTTTCACACTATACGCACAACTGAACCACTCTCACTTTAACTTACATGGCATCTATATATATTCTTTTTTATCCTACATAGGCAAAACCCTAGGCAAAATTCTCTCATGTCAACTTCCCCTGCTAGGGCTCCCTGACACCCCACTCCCAGCAAGCTCTCCCATGCAAGCACCAACTGCAAGTCCCCATACTTGTAGCAGGTCTTGAGACTGCCGCTGCATGAGACCTGTGGCCAGGAAGGGGCACAGGCTACTGGAAGCAAGGTAAGGATGGGGAGGTCCTGGTGAGGATCCATAGTGCAAGAGCCGGCTCCACAGCAGCAGTGAGGAGGAGCAGTACTGACCACCTCACTGCCTACTCAGGTTTGGCCCAGCAGCCCCTCCATCTTGACTGTACCTGAGGGCCAGACCTGAGTGGTACTGTGACCCCCAGGTGCCACATCAATTTGGAGGACAGGTCCATCAGTGGCTATTAGCCAGGATGGGCAGGGATGCAAAATTGTGCTCTGAAGTGTCCCTAGCCTCAGTTTGCCAGAACTGGGAATGGGCGACAGAGAATGGATCACTTGATGATTACCTGTTCTGTTCATTCCCTCTGGGGCACCTGGCATTGGCCACTTTCGGAAGACAGGATACTGGGCTAGATGGATCATTGGTCTGACACAGTATGGCTGTTCTTATGTTCACCGTGCCACTCAGTCAAACCCAAATGAGCAGTGAGGTGGCCAGCGCTACTTCTCACTGCTGACGTTGGGCTGACTCCTGCACCAATACCTGAACCCGACCAGCTGGAGTGCAGATTGACTTCCCCCCCCCACACAAACTGGGCCCCATCCACATGCCTCATTTGCCTATACCTTAATCCAGCCTTGACAATATTATGCACTGTGAGTAACGTGCAACGCCACTGTTACATCAATGTTTTATGAGCTACGCTGGCTACCAGTCTGCTCCTAGATGCAATTCAAGGTGTTGGTTTTGATCTGTAAAGTTCTATGTGGTTTAGGTCCTGATTATCTAACAGACATGCCTCTCTCTCCTTATTTTCCATCCTGACAGTTGAGGTCAGCTGCATGTTCCTAGATTTGTATGTGTGCGGGGGTTGGGGGGAGGGAGGCTGGAGGAAGGAAGAATTTAGTGGGGAGCACTTGACTCTGGAACACACTCTCTCAGAGTTTCTAGAGATGTAGTTAAACAGATTTTTGGAGAAGGGTCTAGCTTCAGGAGCAGATTGTGTGTTTAACGCAGGAGTTGGCTGCGTTTTCTTTAGCTGACTTTGTGCCACTTTTGTTATAGTTTAATTTCTGTGGTTTCACTAATGTGGTGGGAAGAGAGAAACTGGCTCCTTCCTTGGAAGAAATGTTGATGCTCCTTTTTAATTTCTGTAATGACATCTAGATATTATGGTGATGAGAGCCTTAGAAGTACATATGATAATCATTATAATCAAGTACATGTATCTGGGGAACGTAATAGGTACCATTTTTAAATTAGAAAATAAATGTGCTAAAGTCTTCTAATATTAATTTCCACTCTTTGAGATTAAAGCACTGAATTTGAGCAGGGCCTCAATCCAGCATTCTATATTTAGGCACGCTTTTGCCCCCACAATTAAATGCAAATATATTAATTGTGCCCACAGTTGTTTTTCCCACAATTGCACCCATTTAGGGCCTGATCCAAAGTCCAACAAATTCAGTAAAAAGACTCCCATTGGTTTTGGATCGTCCTGATTCACCTTATTACCTGATTACATCTACAGACCGGTAGAAAGGCATCTCAATGTGTGCAGTAGCAGGCACAATTAATTTCAGACGTAACCTTGCACAACATTATTGTAGGCCATTTGGGGGGAAAAGCTATTAAAATAAAAGCAATGGGCCAGACTTGCTACTGCGCTACTTCAGTTTTACGGTGGTGTAACTCCACTGAAATTAGTGGTGTTATAGCAGACAAAAAGTGGGATAATACAGTGGGGGATAAAGCCCACTAATTCGTCATTATGTCTTTCGAATAACAGTATACACTGGCATTACAATTCTAAGAAACCATTTTCATATAGCAAAGCCCAGAACAACTAGATTTAGGATTATATAGTCTGTTGAATTGGGGAATTTAACTTTGTTAAATAAATAAATAAATACATAAATGAAAATTGCCTGCCTGGCTGGAATGTTGGTAAAACGAACAACTATATGTTTCTGCCTCACTACACAGCGTATTGATTTTATAAGTCATCAATGTATATTGTCTGTCTATATTATTAACAGGACAAGCGGGAGGTGCACATAGTTATCTGACAGAATAAGCCAGTTGTCCCATGCTGTGCCCTATGGGAAGCCACTGATTCTTACACTTGGAGCAAGGACAATGCAACTTAATCAGACTGACAGGAAACAGGCAGCAATTACAGTGTGCAGCTACATCTGCTGGGTTCCACTTCACTGAAGGAAGAGTTATCTCAATTTTAATGTACATCCCTTTTTCATGTTTCATTTAACCTCTGCTGTATTATTAAACACATCAAAATATAATGACAGTCGTTAAAAAAGAAAAAGAGGACATTTTGGATATTTTGGACTCTACCCCCTACATCTGTAATTTAATGGCATCAGTTTTACTTTGCTGTAATGTTTTACAGCAGTTAATGATTAATTTAGTATATAGCCTTTTTTTTTAAATAGCAAGTATAGACCCAATCCTGCTTCTACCAAAGTCAATGGCAAAATAGCGATCGAGTCAAAGAAAGCAAGAGCCAGACTCATGTTATTAACTTTGACATTAGGGGAAAGCTATCTCAATAGTTGGTTGGTTTTCCCAAATTCTTCTGGTGTTGTCTAAAGGCTCTTGTTGCTCAAGCATCTAATTTATAAAGCAGTAATTCTGAACTCATGATGCAATTGTGTAAAAACTTGGGGAATATTCTGCCTCAGAAAATAATGGAAGTTTCACG
This sequence comes from Mauremys reevesii, assembly GCF_016161935.1. Classification (NCBI taxonomy): domain Eukaryota; kingdom Metazoa; phylum Chordata; order Testudines; family Geoemydidae; genus Mauremys; species Mauremys reevesii. The sequence goes on along the minus strand of NC_052628.1, from coordinate 18,876,883 downwards.
ACTGGGTCTAGGAGATTACCCTTTAAGCATCAATGTGTAATATAGCTACCAAATTCTGAGTGAGCCTGGCTGCTCAGTCAATATAGCATCAGACTTCATTTGAGGGTCCAGAGTTTAAGTCCCTTGTCAAGCAATGAGACTCACCCCCTACGCCCCGCCTTGTATGCCCAAGGACCTTCAAAAGGTGTGTCATTAAAGTGCTCTTTGACTTCTGAGTCACAGAAAAGTGGCATGAGACAGACAGACTGGGCCGGCTTTAGGCCGATTCCCCCGATTCCCTTGAATTGGGCCCCGCGCCCGCGCGTAAGAGGGCCCCAAGCCTTAGGCGCATCATTAATTTTTAAACTTTTTTTACATACCCGGCGGCAGTCTGGGTCTTCGGCAGCACTTCGGTGGCGGGGGGTCCTTCACTCGCTCCGGGTCTTCGGCGGCATTTTGGCGGTGGGAGGTCCGGAGCGAATGAAGGACCCCTCGCCGCCGAAGTGCCACCAAAGACCTGGACTGCCGCCGGATATTTGAATCAGGCCCCGCAGTTCCTAAAGCTGGCCCTGCAGACAGATCAGTAGTAGAGCTGGCAATGGAATGCAGAAGTCCTGACTCCCCATTCTGTGCATAAGCCATAATTGTACCTCCTGTTTTATTCCTTCCTTTTCTTCTTTCTGTCCTTACTTCCGTCACATCTTTTTTCTTCACCAATTTCGCACTCTGTCTAGCCCTTTCTAAAGGCTCTTACACATTTTTTCACTGTCCCTCTTCCTACATTGATCCAAATCTTTTCCATTGTCTCCTGAATTTCTTGTTAACCCCTCTACTTCAGTCTCCCTCATACCATGACTGCCTTCTGGGAGAGCACGGTCTCTTACTCCTGTGCTCTGGAAAGAATTGCAGGGGATGTTTTAGAAGTGTAGCACATTCTACTGCTTAGCATGCTTAGCAGCCAGGAGAAGGGGCAGCTGGAAAACAAGAATTTAATTTCACAAAATAGTTGAGTTTTTGAAAGTTGCTTTCATTTTTCACTGTAACGAAAAAGAAACATAACTGAAGTCAACTTAGTTAGATCCACTTACCGTGGTGACTACGCTGCACAGTGTTGACGGGAGAACATCTCCTGTCGACTTCTCTTACGCTTCTCGGGGAGGTGGAGTACACAAATCAATGGGAGAGTGCTCTCCCATCGATTTAGCGTGTCTTCACCAGACCCACTAAATCGACACTCGCTGCTTCAATTGCAGCAGTGCCAATCTAATGGTAAGTGTAGACATGCCCTTAGTCTCCTTCTCTGGCCCAATCTATATTTAATTATTTATACAAAGTGGAACCATTCCAACAAGACTCATAGATTCATAGATTCTAGGACTGAAAGGGACCTCGAGAGGTCATCGAGTCCAGTCCCCTGCCCTCATGGCAGGACCAAATACTGTCTAGACCATTGCTGATAGACATTTATCTAACCTACTGTTAAATATCTCCAGAGATGGAGATTCCACAACCTCCCTAGGCAATTTATTCCAGTAAATTGACTCATAGCTTGGTCACTAGAGTCCTTAGCTAGAAAGTAGGAAGCATTGGTTGATGTCACTGCCCTGAATCAACCAGAGCAGGGATTTGAATATAGGTGTCTCTGATCTTAGGTAACTGCCTTAACCACCAGACTATCGGATCTTCTAGAGGGTTGTTCTCTGATGAGAAATTCCATCCTGGATCTGCAGTGAAATTAGTTGAAACATACATTTCCATTAAACTTTTTGGTTTTGACAAAAACAGCATTTTTCAACAGGCAAGCTTTGTTGAAATGTTTTTGACCAGCTGTAACTAAGAGGCAATATTCTTTACACGGTCATAATGTTTGCTTTAATATAATTGATTTTCTAGCTGTTTACTCAGAGGGACCAATTCTGAGCTCACTCAGAACACTTTTACACAGGGGTTGTGACAGATTTATGTTACCAATCTGCCTGGGGCTTCCGGTGATTAGGCTGAGGCCACAGGATCTTTAGGGGAAGAGATGAAGGAGCACACCAAGTGCTTTATTAACCAAATAACAGCGGTGAGTGCTGGGTGCATCCCACGTCACTCAGAGGGAGGAAGAAAGCATTAGCCCTAACACACTTTTATACTTACACATGCACAACACAAGGCTGGCCAAGCCTGGGTATAACGTAAGAAGAAGAGGTGGAGGGGAAAGGGTAGACGAGAGTTCTGCCCTGTGCACAAGTCATCTAGGGTTTGCTGTAAATTTTTGACTTGCTTTAGCTCTCAGGAGGGTTTTAAGCCCTGGGTTCTTTCAGGGGCATTTTCGTTCAGGGACCGTTGTTCCCAGTGCTCTTGGTACCAGTCTGAATTGGCCTTCCGCGGCTCCCTTAATTTTCCCAAAACACACCGGTTTCAGGGTCGCGAGACTGTTGTTTTTTCACTTACTGACCTTCGCAATCTTACTAGTTTTGCAATCCCTTTAGTTCTGTCTGGCTTAGGGGTTTTTTTTCACGGCTGGCCTGGCTACAGGCTTCTGGCTGTTTGACAGCAAAGAGCTTGTTTGTGTGCACTGGCCTTGGGCTGCAGTTTTGTTTTTTATCTTTGGGCCTAGCTGGATCATTGAGTTAACCCATTACTTTCTTTCTTTCTCCCCTTTCAGCCTCTTCTAACTTGCAAAGAAATCTTTCACTCCACACTCACATCTTCAGCCCTTCCCAAGATACTTTCCAATGCATATAAAGGTGTTAGCAATATACAACGCTGGTGCTAACCCAGAGGACCCCATGTGGGGGGGCATTTTATTGTGACAGTGTTACTCTGTTGACTTCTCTGGACTCATCACTTGTTTACTCTGGTGTAAGTGAGATGAGATTCAAGCCCTGAATATCTTTCATGTATGATGTATTTCCAGACTTTCTCAATCCATGTCAACAATTACTTTCACCAGGTCTTGAATGCATTTTAATTAAAACAATTTCTTTAATTGCAGGTGTCAAAGGTCTCACCCCCACTTGGAACTGTTGGCCTCTAAACTAAAATCTTAGTTTAGATCAAATGTGGATTGAGACACAGTCCTTCCGAGCCCCAAATCCATGGAGTTATTACACCCAGGAGACACACACCATTCCCCCTCCCTCCCCCCTTCTTTTCCTAGGAGAGACACGGGATCTAACTACAGAGTTCTCTTTCCTGAGATCCACCCAAGGAAAGACCAACAAGTCCTTAATAGAAAAGAAAAGAATTTATTAAAGACTAAAAGAAAATACAGAATCTCTATGAGCCCAAGCTGGACACTCATAGGGAATAACCTTATCAATCTCTTTCTCAGTAAAAAGCAATATCAGCAAACAGGAATAAAGCATTTCCTTTAGCAAACACACAATTGCAAATATAGAAATCAAATCATAAGACTAATCGCCTTTCTAATTTATACTCACTATTAATTAGTAGAAACTACTCAGGAGAGCTTGGAGACATGACTGTCTCTCTTAGATTCAAAAGAGTTCTAACAAAGAACACAGACAAAGCTTCCCTCCACAGAGATTTGAAATTATCTTGTCTCTGATTGGTCCTTTGGTCAGGTGGTCACCAGGTACTGCATGTTAACCCTTTACAGGTAAAACACACTTTAACCCTTAACTATCTGTTAACTACTGGTGGTGATTTCCTCCTAGAACTGTAAAATAAACAGATAAACAAAACACATGCACTATTACATATACTACTAAGTATGTAAACAACAAGATATTTGACATTGAAGAACACTTTGTATGCATTTCCCAGTGGAAGGAATGTTTTAACCTGTTTTGCTTTGTTGACCCCAGAATGCCCACTGGGATGTCAGGGCCCAAGCTTAAGAGCTTTTCCAGTACTTAGTTGGAACTACCAACTGTCTTTGAGGATGCTGGCCTTCCTGTATCCACCAGAAAGAATGTTCTTATATAAAAGTCCTTGTTTTACAACAACCTGGAATTGGGTAGACTTCCTGCTCAGTCTGGAACTGTTCGGTGATGAGGTTGTTTCACAGTGCTGGCGCTGGTTCTGCCGCTGGTTGCTTTTCCAGTTCCGGTCCTGGGACTGGATGTACTATGGCTGCTGTAGTTGTTGGCATGAGATCCGGTTCCACCACCTCTGTCTGGGTCTGCATGGGGATGGAATAATTGTCATAGACAGCAAAGTCACTTCCCTGACCAGTCCTTGTACTGGGTCTTCAGGGATGGAAGAAGGCCTCAGTGTCCTCACCTGCCATGTAGGTGGGATTCTTGGGATGGGGGAGTGCCCCTTCTGGGTGCTGGCACAGCCCTCTGCAGTCAGTGAATTTTATGTGTGGCTTGCTGGTGTTGCTTTACACTCCTCTGCAGTCAGTGAACTGGTTTTAACCCTTTCTATTCACGAGAGACTGAATAGAAAAGAAACAAAACCTTTTCATTTGCAAATGTGTAGTTGCTGTTTGCTGATATACTGAGAAGACCAAAAAAAACCCAAACTGGTTTGTCCTGTTTCTAGCACTTGCTAAGTACCTCACAGTCCTTTCTAACAAGCCTCCTAGAAAACTTGCACCTCTTTCCTAGCTGTTTTTAAGCGGACAGAAAGAAAAAGAAAAGAAGAAGAAGAAAAATCCTTTTCTAACACAGCCAGCTAAACCCAGCTGAAAATCTGTTTCCAAAAAAACAATCTTCCTCTCCTTCTGAGCTGTGGTACTAATAAGCCCAGCTGACCGGCTGTAAATCCTCTCAGGGATTTTGTATTCCTGCAGAGGATTTTTAAAAGAGACAGGGAAAAAATCTGGCTGCAGGAATCATGATCACACGAACAAAGCCTGCTGAAAACTTAATTCCCTCTTCTCTCAGGTTGCTTTCCTGCTCTAGAAGAAGAGAATAGCTTCCTTCAGTGTAGAGTGTAGCCCAGCTGAAAAAACTCCTTGTAACAATGGTGCCACCATGTCAAAGGTCTCACCCCACTTGGAACTGTTGGGTCTAAACTAAAATCTTAGTTTAGATCTCACCACTCAATCAGGAAATGTGGATTGAGACACAGTCCTTCCCCAAAATCCTAGGGCCCCAAATCCATGGAGTTCTTACACCCAGGAGAAACAAACCATTCCCCCTGCTTCCTCCCCCTTCCTATTCCTAGGAGAGACACGGGATCAAACTACAGAGTTCTCTTTCCTGAGAATCCACCCAGGAAAGACCAACAAGTCCTTAATAGAAAAGAAAAGAATTTATTAAAGACTAAAAAAAAAAAACAGAATCTCTAGAGCCCCAGCTGGACACTCATAGGGAATAACCTTATCAATCTCTGGAGAGAATCCCCCCTCTCCCTTTCTCAGTAAAAAGCAATATCAGCAAACAGGAATAAAGCATTTCCTTTAGCAAACACACAATTGCAAATATAGAAATCAAATCATAAGACTAATTCGCCTTTCTAATTAATACTCACTATTAATTAGTAGAAACTACTCCAGGAGAGCTTGGAGACATGACTGTCTCTCTTAGATTCAAAAAGAGTTCTAACAAAGAACACAGACAAAGGCTTCCCTCCACAGAGATTTGAAATTATCTCGTCTCTGATTGGTCCTTTGGTCAGGTGGTCACCAGGTACTGCATGTTAACCCTTTACAGGTAAAACACACTTTAACCCTTAACTATCTGTTTATGACAGCAGGTGAGGCTGTGTTGCAGATGGAATTTATACTTATACACAACTGAGCTGAAAGTTACATAGATTTCTGCCTGCACTAGTTTTGGCTTTTGGGAGCCAGGGGAACACCTTCAGCACCCACCCTGTCATGCATACTACTTAAGGGTGAAGTGGAGTTTATGTGTCACAAATGTAGTTCATAGGTCTTGTGTTGGCCCTCCACAAAGGGGTGGATTTCACCCTAAAGGTTTCTCCTCTGAGGACCATGTAGTGAGCGCTAGGAATAACAAATTTCTTTTCAAATATGTCTCTCTCTCTCTCCCAATAAGAAATAATAATGTTCAGCTGTATAGCTACTAAATAATTTCAATACAGTACATGTGCCTTGTCTTGCAAGGGTCTGAAAAGGTCCTGGAGAGTGTGAGAGACCCTCCTCTATCCTTCTGAATTTCACATCTACTTGACAGCAAAGGCCTTGAGTTCTCTGAGTCCAAGGTTTATTCAAGAATAGTGACAGTGGCAGTGCTAGCCTCCCCAAAGAGGCAGGATGGGAAGATGCAGCAGAGGTTCATAGATTCAAATATTGCAAAGCCAGAAGGGACCACTCTGATCATCTAGTCTGGCCTCCTGTATATCACTTCCCCAAAATAATTCCAGAGCGATCTTTTAGAAAAACATCCAATCTGAATTTTAAAATTGTCGATGATGGAGAATCCACCATGACCCTTGGTAAATTGTTCCAAAGGTTAATTATTCTCGCTGTTAAAAACATATGCCTTATTATCAGTCTGACTTTATCTAGCTTCAACTTCCCCAGCCGTTGGATCATGTGATATCTCTCTCTGTTAAAATGAACAACACGTTATTAAATATTTGTTTCCCGTGTGTGTGCTTATAAAATTTAATCTAGTCACATGGAATCATAAGACTGGAAGGGACCTCGAGAGGTCATCTAGTCCAATTCCCTGCACTCATGGCAAGTATTATCTAGACCATCCCTGACATGTTTTTGTCTAACCTACCCTTAAAAGTCTCCCATGATGGAGATTCCACAACCTCCCTAGGCAATTTATTCCAGAGCTACTAACCTTTTTGGTGAAAACTGAAACAAAACAGTAATTTAGCACTTCTGCCATTTCCACATTTCCTGTTATTGTTTTTCCCCTTATGTAGTAATGGGTTTCCCCTGTCCTTGGTCTTCCTCTTGCTTTTAATGTATTTATAGAATGTTTTCTTGTTACCCTTTATGTCTCTAGCTAGTTTAATCTCGTTTTGTTCATTGGGCTTTCTAATGTTGTGTCTATATACTTGTGCTATTTGTTTATATTCATTCTTTATAATTTGACCTAGTTTCCACTTTTTGTAGGACTCTTTTTTGAGTTTGAGATCATTGAAGATCTCCTGGCTAAGACAGGGTGGTCTCTTCTTACGCAGTGGGATAGTTAGCTCTTGTGCCATATTAAAATGCATATTCTTTACTTGCCAAGCAATCCAGATTGCTCTGTATCAATTACCTGTCCTCTTCATTTTTTCCTACTCCTCCAATTTTTGTGTCATCTGCAAATTTTATCAGTGATGATTTTATGTTTTCTTCCAGGCCATTAATAAAAATGTTAAGTAGTATAGGGTCAAGAACAAATCCCTGCAGGACCCCACTAGAAACATACCCATTTGATGATGAGTCCATGTTTACAATTACATTTTGAAACCTATAAATTAGCCAGATTTCAATCCATTTAATGTGTGCCATGTAAATTTTATATCATTCTAATTTTTTTAATCAAAATGTCTTGTGGTACCAAGTCAAAAGTCTTTTACAGCAACACTACTACCTTTATCAGCCGAACCTGCAATCTCATGAAAAAAAATCAAGTTAGTTTGATAGGCTCTATTTGCCATCAATCCATGTTATTTGACATTAATTATATTTCCCTCAAGGTCCCTCAACAAAGGCTCTTAAGCAAAGTAAGCTGTCCTGGGATAAGAGGGAAAGTCCTCTCATGGATTGGTAACTGGTTAAAAGATAGGAAACAAAGGGTAGGAATAAATGGTCAGTTTTCAGAATGAAGAGAGGTAAATAGTGGTGTTTCCCAGGGGTCTGTACTGGGAGCAGTCCTATTCAACATATTCATAAATGATCTGGAAAAAGGGGTAAACAGTGAGGCAGAAAAATTTGCAGATGATACAAAACTACTCAAGATAATTGAGTCCCAAGCATACTGGAAAAAGCTATAAAAGGATCTCACAAAACTGGGTGGCTGGGCAAGAAAATGGCAGATGAAACTCAATGTTGACAAATGCAAAATAATGCACATAATCCCAACTACACATATAAAACAATGGGGTCTTAATTAGCTGTTACCACTCAAGAAAGATCTTAGAGTCACTGTGAATAGTTCTCTGAAAACATCCGCTCAATGTGCAGCAGGAGTAAAAAAAAGTGAACAGAATGTTGGGAATCATTAAGAAAGGGATATATAATAAAACAGAAAATATCATATTGCCTCTATATAAATCCATGGTACGCCCACATCATGAATACTGTGTGCAGATGTGTTTGCCCCATCTCAAAAAAAGATATATTGGAATTGGAAAAGGTACAGAAAAGGGCAACAAAAATTATTAGGGGTATGGAATGGTTTCCATCTGAGGAGACATTAATAAGACTGGGACTTTTTAGCTTGAAAAAGAGACGACTAAGGGGAGATATGATTGAGATCTATAAAATCATGACTGGTGTGGAGAAAGTAAATAAGGAAGTGTTATTTACTCTTCTTCATAATACACAAACTAGGGGTCACCAAATGAAATTAATAGGCAGCAGTTTTAAAACAAACAAAAAGAAATATTTTTTCACACATTGCAAAGTCAACTTCTGGAACTCCCTGTCAGAGGATGTTGTGAAGGCCAAGACTATAACAGGGTTCAAAAAAGAACTAGATAAGTTCATGGAGGATAGGTCCATCAATGGTGATTAGCCAGAATCGGCAAGGATGGTGTCCCTAGCCTCTGCTTGCCAGAAGCTGGGAATGGGCGACAGGGGATGGATCATTTGATGATGCCTGTTCTGTTCATTCCTTCTGAGACACCTGCCATTGGCCGCTCTCAGAAGATAGGATACTGGGCTAGATGGACCTTTGGTCTGACCCAGTATGGCTGTTCTTATGTTCTTATGTACCCGACTTTAATTCTTTATTAATCAAGTCCCATATCAGTCACTCCATTATCTTGCCCAGGATTGATACCAGACTAACAAGCCTATATTTAGCCAGGCCACTGATTTATCCCTTTGCACAACAGTAGCTTTCTTCCCATTTTCTGGAACTTTCATGGTGTTCCAAGACTGATTGAAAATCAAAATTAATGGTCCAGTGAGATCTTTAGACAACTCTTTTAAAACCCTTGGAGGCAACTTATCTGGACCTGCTGATTTAAAAAGGTCTAACTTTAGTAGATTTGGTTTAACATCGTCCTTAGATACTAGTGGGAATGAAAGAGTGTTATCATTTGATGTGAGTATATCATCCAATTTTTTTCCCAAATATGGAACAGAACTATTTATACAACACTTCTCCCTGTTCTGCACTACTCTTGACACTTCAACCATTTCCATGTAGTAATTTACTAATACATCCTGCACCATCCAGCAGAACTTCGCCAGCATGGGGGAAAGGAGTACAGGCTACATATTGTAACAGGGTGTGCCACACTCTATCAGCAAGCCTAGAGGGATTGTGCAGGTGTGAGGCACAATCCCTACAGGAACTTCCATTGAGGCAGAGCATACACCTCCTACCACGGCCAATATGGCCTAAAATATCTAGTGAACCACATCATACCCCTAGGTGGGTTACATCTTGCGTGGGGGCAGGGAAACGCTCATTCAGTTTCCCTAGATTTCTTCTAGCAAATTACAGTTTGTCCTCTGTGAAACTGCCTCGGATCAGCCTCCTAAAAGAACAGATCTCAAGAGAGCCCATGTGGCATTGTGATCTGCACAGAAGAGCTGTGCTCCATACTGAGGCTATATCTATACTATGAGCTAGGGGGCATGATTCCCCTGTTTGTGAATACATACTTGCGCTAGCTCTCATCAAGTTAGTACGAGTATAGATAGCAGTATAGCCACAGTAGCACAGGTAGTGGCAATGGCTTAGCTGTGCCAAGTATGTACCCACCAGTTTCATTCGGGTTTGTACTTGGCATGGCTAAGCCGCACTTCCACTGCTGCTACTCACGCTACTGTGACTTCACTGCTATTCATACGCGAACTAGCTTGATAAGCGCTCGGGTGAGGGACATCACAACCCTAGCTCAGAGTATAGAAGAAGCCTTTGTCCTGTCTGATTTAGTGACAACATGGATCCTGCAAGAGCCACGCTGCCAATAAAAATACTCTCTCTTATATAGTGCTTTTCATCTGGAGATCTCAAAGCACTTTACAAAAGAGAAGCTTTCTTTCTGCTCACCCCAGAACTCCACTAAAAAGGTGATTCCACCATGCAGAGGACAAACCTGGGTAGGCAGGTAACTTGGCATCTAACTCACTCTCCAAAGACCTGGGTCTGGAAGAGATGCTGCTGCAGAGGGTGGCCATCCTCTTCCAACCTTGCTTCCCTCATTCCCTACCTCACCCTATCCCAGGAAGGTAGCTCACCCATATTTCCTGTGGAGCCCCTGGATAAGGAAGATGACAGGTGACGAGGAGGGAGAATGATGCCACACTCTTCATGCCCCATAATCCACTGAATCCCCATACTCTGTTCACAGAAGCAGAGGGTATATTATGGCTCTAAGTGATTGCAGATAATTTGTACCATTATGATACTGAATTTGGTGCATATTACTAGATGCTACACATGAGTGATATCTAAGGTTGTAAACTAAAGTGCATCACATTATCTTGCATTATTTGAGAAACAGCATGGGCTGTGCCAGAGCTTCTGTCACACAAGCCACTGTGCCACCCCATCAGAGGGCACGGGATGTGCTTCCATCAGCAGTACACCCCATCAGCTAGTGTAGAAAGGGATTGGACCATGGCCTTGCTTCCTTGAGTTTCTAGCACTGCTAGCAGTCCTAGCCTCATACACAGTCCTTGTGCTCAGAAGAGCGCAGGAGCTTTGACTTTTCTTTATAGGGGCACAAAGATGGGAGTTGGCTCTTTCAACCCTTCTTCTACTTGTGCATGCATAGAGGATTCAGGCACAATCTGGTCCTAAGTAACTAATATGTTAAATATTTTTTTTTATAAAGTGCCTAAAAGCATTCAGGCATCTGCTAAGAAATTACTTACTATTCATTATTTACAATTTGGTTCTGGGGCTTGTTATGTCCTAAACCAGCCTCACAATTTGAGAAATTTTCCTTCTGGCATAATGAGTCTTTGTAGATGTATATATACTGTTCCTATTAGACATTCTATTCTTATATTGACATATACTGTCTGCTGTCCTGGCACTCAGGCTCACTACCTTCGAGCCAGTTTTGATTCCTTCTCCTTTTCCTCAGACATCCAGACTGTTACCAACTCTTTGTGCCTCTTCATCCACAATTGAACAAAAACTCTCCCTGTCATAACTCTTCCTTTCTATCTAGGTGATTAATGTACTTGCCCATGTCTCTGCTTTGACCAAATTTGCCTGCTCCCCTCGGGCTCTCCCATATCATTTCCCTCCAGTGTATTGAAACTACAGCAACTAAAGTAATCTTGGTACCATTTCAAATCCCTCCACTGGCTCCCCGTGGCTCGGTGAATCAAGTTCTCACATCCCCTTTACTCCATCACTGATGTCCACCCCACAACCCTTTCATTTCCATCTCTGACTTCTGCCTTCATGCGTTCTTCTCTGTTGCCCCTTCAGCAATGACCTCCTAAACCTAGTGCACCAGGCCCCTCATTTATTCTATAAATCCATCAAACACCCCATCAAACACCACCTTCTCTTGCCCATCAATTTATAAGAGGGAAGAGACAGGAAAGAGAAAAAAGAAAGGAAAGAAAATGCCACATCAACACCATCTCTCTAGTTTCCCTGTAGGCCTTGTCTTATCTATATTATGCAAACACTAAGCATGTGCTGAAGTTTAAGCTCATGAACAGTCCAACTGAAGTCAACTCAAAAATCCCCAAACTCAATGGAACTAGTTATGTGTTTACACTTGAGTACATGCTTAAGTGTCTGAAGGATTAGGGCCTTAGATTGTAAACTCTCCCGGGCAGCAGCATCTTGTATTTGTGTCTTGTACAATACTGAGTATAAAATAACAAATAAACATAATAATAATCCTTCTCCTCATCAGCATCCTAGATATGGAGTGAATAATCATAATTTACATATTTGACATTTTGCTCACTGGGAGAGCCACACTTTAGGTCAGATTCTCAGCTGGTTTAAATCAGCAAAGCTTTACTGAGTTCAGTCGTGCTACTCTGATTTATACCAGTTGAGGGTCTGGCCCCTTGATGAATGTTCTAGGGAAATATCAGTCATACAATCTTACTCCACTGTACTTCCGAGAATGCACATAGACCATACTACAGAACACCCAGTCTAACATAGCAGACAAAAACAACAAGCAGTCACAATTTCAGTTCATTTTATACTGATAAGGCATCTTAAGATAAAGGGTGGAAAGATTTTGACTGATATCAGTGTAAAAAGTCAGCATGCTTGCAGGTAAAGCTCTAACAAAAGCTGCAGCCAATAATGCAATGGTATAAGTAATTCTATGGCTCCAGCCTTCAGCAAGATGCAGCAAGTGACAAAGCAGACTCTTGAGTTTCATTTGCTGTTTAAAAAAAAATCTAAAGATTCTGAATGTCTTAATAATGATACTTGGCACTTCTCTGGTGCATTTTATGTAATTGGAGGTGCCTTTTGTATAATCAAAATGCCTTATAAGCACTATTAAAATAAATTACACAACCTCCCTAATGAAGTAGGTATTATAACCATTTTACAGATGGGCAAGTTTAGGCACAGAAAGGTTAAGGGCTTGATTTACAGAAATCTGTGCATGTAAGACTGTGTCCATTTTACCCATGCTATTACTGTTCATCTATCAAGAAAGGGGAAGGGTATGCTCAGATACAGACTGGCTAACTTAGGGAGGCAGGTTTAAACTATGTTTGACAGGGGCAGGAGACAAAAGCTCATAGGTAAGTCCATAACATGGAAACCTGGGTGAAGGATTGGAATCTGGGGGGAATAAACTCTATCAAGCATTCTTAAAACTACAATAGCCACCTGCTGAAGTGAAAAAACAGATTGACAGAGCCAGAAGAGTACCCAGAAGTCACCTACTGCAGGACAGGCCCAACAAAGAAAATAACAGAAGCCACTAGCCATCACCATCAGCCCCCAACTAAAACCTCTCCAGCGCATCATCAAAGATCTACAACCTATCCTGAAAGATGATCCCTCACTCTCACAGATCTTCAGAGACAGACCAGTCTTCGCTTACAGACAGCCTCCCAACCTGAAGCAAATACTCACCAGCAACCACACAACAAAAACACTAACCCAGGAACCTATCCTTGCAACAAAGCCCGATGCCAACTCTGTCCAAATATTTATTCAAATGACACCATCATAGGACCTAATCACATTAGCCATGCCATCAGAGGCTCGTTCACCTGCACATCTATCAATGTGATATATGCCATCATGTGCCAGCAATGCCCCTCTGCCATGTACATTGGCCAAACCGAACAGTCTCTACGCAAAAGAATAAATGGACACAAATCTGACTTCAGGAATCATAACATTAAAAAACCAGTAGGAGAACACTTCAACCTCTCTGGTCACTCAGTAACAGACTTAAAGGTGGCAATTTTGCAACAGAAAAGCTTCAAAAACAGACTCCAATGAGAAACTGCTGAGCTTGAATTAATATGCAAACTAGATACCATTAACTTGGGTTTGAATAGAGACTGGGAGTGGCTGGGTCATTACACATATTGAATCTATTTCCCCATGCTAAAAGTATCCTCACACCTTCTTGTCAACTGACTAAAATGGGCCATCTTGATTATCATTACAAAAGTTTTTTTTCTCCTGCTGATAATAGCTCGTCTTAATTAATTAGCCTCTTACAGTTGGTATGGCTATTTCTACTTTTTCATGTTCTCTGTATGTATATATCATCTTCAGGATTAAGTCTGTGAAAAATGTTGGGAGACTTCTTTTAGAAAGAGATAGGGAGATAAGATCACCCTGCATCTGCATCTTCACTCAACCGCCTTGTGCCCCACCCTCCAGCCAGCCTCCCCTTTCCCCAGCCCCACCACACCCCACACACCCCCACTCCCCCCCACACCCCCCACCCCCCCTACCCACCCTACTACCACCACCACCCACCACTCTGCAACATCACCCCCCATGCAGTGCATGCATGCAAAAGTGCATCATTAAACAACAACAACAACCCAGCATATGCATATGCAACACTGACTGTCTCCACCACCAACCTCCACCCCACCCTCTTGTTCTTGTGTATGTCTGTGTTGTGTGTCTGTCTTTTTTTTTTTTTTTTTTTTTTTTTCTTGGCTTTGAAAACAAAACAATCTTATTATAGCAGATAATGAAGAAAGCCTAGTAGAGTAAAAAGAAAGAGGCTGCATATATTATTATATTATAATAAATAATATGCAGTGCATGTAAGCAGTGCAATTGCTATGCAATGCAAGGCATTACTGTTTGCTTTGGCCTTCCTTTTCAAATTCCTCCCCCCATCCCCTCCAAGCCCTGTGCTGGGCCTCTCTATTCCTCCTGCTCTCTCTCTGCTGTGCATATCAGCCCAGAGGACTTGAACCTGGTGGGATGCCCTCACTGAATGTTTCACCCCTTCCTTCACAAATATTATGGAGCAGCCTGCTCGTCATCCCAGACTTCCATGACGATGTGATCCCACCACTCAGTGCTTGTTTCCCACTCCTGTCACTGTCACTTTGGAGAAGGAATAGCTCGACTGCCACTGCGTGTTGTGTGCTGTGACACTCATCAGCAGTCTCAGCAGATCGGGCTCCATGCCCACAGAAATCGCGATTCACAGAGAGTAAAGAGAAAGACACTCACAATGGCGCCAAACGCTGCCATGTTCTGCTGCACAATGCACCTCCAATCTCAGCTGCGCTGTGCTGCAAGTGGCTGCACACACTGCGCTGGTAGCTGCTCAGTGTGCCCACACTCCAGCGCTGGCCCATCTTCTTACTATATGTTCCATTCTATGCATCTGATGAAGTGGGCTGTAGCCCACAAAAGCTTATGCTCAAATAAATTTGTTAGTTTCTAATGTGCCACAAGTACTCCTGTTCTTTTTGCGGATACAGACTACACAGCTGCTACTCTGAAACTAGAAATACTAGTGAATAATCAAAATTACAATACAATTGGCAACACAAAAACTTGGTAAGATAATTCACATGACTGGAATATTGCTATAGAAGGGTACAGCTTGTATGGGAACTATAAGCAGGGAAAAAAGGAGGAGGTGTTGTCTTTTATATCAAAGGTGTATGCATTTGCACTGAGGTTGAGATAGAAATGGGAGGCAGACTTGTTGAAAGTCTCTAATTAAGGATAAAAAGAATAAAAACAAGAGTAATCTCATGATAGGTGTCTACAATAGGCCACCTGACCAGGAAGAAAAGGTGGATGAGGCTTTTTTTAAACAACTAACAAAATCATCCAAAATACAGGACTTGATGATGATGAGTGACTTCAACTACCCAGACATCTGTTGGGAAAATAATACAACAGGGCACAGATTATCCAATAAATTCTTGGAATGCATTGGAGACAACTTTTTATTGCGGAAAGTGAAGAAAGTGACTAGGGGAGAGGCTATTCTAGATTTGATTCTGACAAATAGGAGGAACTAGTTGAGAATTTGAAAGTGGAAGGCAACTTGGGTGAAAGTGATCATGAAATGATGAATTCATGATTCTAACAAATGATAGGAAGGAAAACATCAAAATAAAGACAATGGACTTCAAGAAAGCAGACTTTAGCAAACTCAGAGAATTGGTAGGTAAGAGCCTCTGGGAAGTAAGTTTAAGAGAAAAAAAGAGTTCAGGAGAGTTGGTAGTTTCTTAAAGAGACATTATTAAGGGCACAATAGCAAACTCTCTCTATGCTTAGGAAATATAGGAAGTATGGTAAGAGACCACCCTGGTTTAACCAGGAGATCTTCAGTGACCTAAAACTCAAAGAAGAGTCATACAAAAAGTGGAAACTAGGTCAAATTACGAAGCATGAATATAACAAAAACAACACAAGCATATAGGTACAAAATTAGAAAGGCAGAGGCACACAATGAGATTAAACTAGCTAGGAATATAAAGGGTAACAAGAAAACATTTTCAAAATGCATGAGAAGCAGGAGGAAGACCAAAGACAGGGAAGGCCCATTACTTAATGAGGAGGCAAAGACAGACAATAACAGATAACACAGCAATGGCTGAAGTGTTAAATGCCTTTGTTATTTCAGTTTTCACAAAAAAAAGTTAGCAGTGATTGGACAACTAACATAAACATTAGTGAAAACAGGGTAGGATCTGAGGCTCAAATAAGAAAAGAACCAGTTAAGAATTACTTAGAAAAGTTACATATCTTCAAGTTGGCAGGGCCTGATGAAATACACCCTAGTAGAATATTTAAAGAACTGTCTGAAGAGATTTCCGAGTCATTAGCAATTATCTCTGAGAATAGTAGAGATACCCTAGGACTGAAAAAGGGCAAATATAGTACCTATCTTTAAAAAGGGGAATAAGGACAACCCATCCCTTGGGTATGGAGAATTGGGGCAACCACCCCAGGCCCTGCGCTTTGGGGGACCCTGTGCTTCGATAAAATCATGAAGACATGGGCGGGAAGGTGAGACTGGAGGCAGGCAGGCAGGCGAGAGGGGTGAGGAGGTGAACGGGGAGGTGAGCAGCCGGCAGGCAGGCAGTGGGGGTGGGGGACGAGGAGGAGCTCCCCTACCAGAACCTCCCCCCAAGTGCCTCCTGCCTGCCAGCAGGCCCTGCCGATCAGCACCTCCCTCTTCCTCTCAGCACCTACCTTCTGCTATGGATCAGAGGTTTCATGGCATCAGGAGGTGCTGGGGGAGAGGGT
This sequence comes from Mauremys reevesii, assembly GCF_016161935.1. NCBI lineage: Eukaryota > Metazoa > Chordata > Testudines > Geoemydidae > Mauremys > Mauremys reevesii. The sequence goes on along the minus strand of NC_052628.1, from coordinate 18,860,150 downwards.
AGAGGAGCAAGGGCGCCGTGCACTTGAGGGAGGGTGCGGAACTGGGTGGGGAAGAGGTAGGAAAGAGGCAGGGTGCGGGCAGGGTGGGGCAGGAAGAGGCAGGGCGGGGGTAGATCCTTGGGGGAAAGGGTGGAGTGGGGGCATGGCCTGGGTGGAGATGGGGAGAGCACCCCCGGCAGATTAGAAACTCGGCGCCTGTGTCCCAGGCCCCGCACCCCCCTAGGGACAGTGCTGCCCAGGGAATTATAGCCCAATCATCTTAGTTTCAGTATCCAGAAAGCTTAATCAATTTGTAAGCACCTAGAATAAAATAAGGTGATAAATAACAGTCAACATGGATTTCTCAAGAACAAATCATTGACAGGGTAACAAGCCTTATGGATGGGGGAAGCAGCAGATGTGATATATCTCAACTTTAGTAAGATTTTTGATATTGTCTCTCATGAACAAACTAGAGAAATATAGCCTAGATAGCTCAACTATAAGGTGGGTGCACAATTGGTTGTAAAACCATACTCAGAAAGTAGTTCTCAACGGTTCATAGTTGAGTTGGAAGGGCATATCAAGTGGGATCCTGAAGGGATCTATCCTGGGTCCAGTTCTATTCAATATCTAATTATTTGGATAACGGCATAGAAAACGCACCTGAAAACTTTATAGATGATACCAAGCCGGGAAGGGTTGCAAGCACTTTTGAGGACAGGATTGGAATTCAAAAAGATCTTGACAAACTGGAGAAATGGTCTGAAATAAACAGGATGAAATTCAATAAGGACAAATGCAAAGTACTACACTTAGAAAAGAATAATCAGTTGACACATACAAAAATGGGAAATGACTGCCTAGGAAAGAATACTGTAGAAAAGGATTTGGGGGTAATAGATTGCAAACTAAATATGAGTCAACAATATGAAAAACCATGAATATCATTCTGGGATGTATTAGTAGGAGTGTTGTAAACAAGATATGAGATGTAATTCTTCTACTCAGCAATGATAAGGCCTCTACTGGAGTATTGTGTACAGTTGTGGGCACTCCATTCAGGAAAGATGTGGACAAATTGGAGAAAATCCATAGGAGAGCAACAAAAATCATTAAAGGTCTAGAAAACATGACCCTTGAAGAAAGATTTTTAAAAATGGGGTTTTAGTCTGGAGAAGAGAAGACTGATGGGGGACAGGATAACAGTCTGCAAGTATATAAAACGGGGTTCTCAGACTTCATTGCACTGCAACCCCCTTCTGACAACAAAAATTACTACAGGACCCCAGGAGAGGGGACTGAAACCTGAGCCTGCCCAAGACCCACCACCCCAGGTCGGGGGCAAAGTGCAAGCCCCACGCCTGGGGGCTAAAGCCAGGGGGCCTGTAGCCGTAGCCCTGCCCCCCCAGGGCTGAAGTTCTTGGGCTTGGGCTTTGGTCCCGGTCCCCAGCAAGTCTACACCAGCCCTGGAGACCCCCATTAAAATGGGGTCACGACTCACCTTGGGGTCACGACCCACAATTTGAGAACCACTGCTTTGAATCTCAGTGTCTGTTATTAAATAATTGTCTGGCTGCCTATTTCCTGACCTCCACATAATTTTGCGCAATTGTGAAAGTTTAAATAGATAAAAGTAAAAAAAAAAAAAAAGAAGGGGGGGCATAAAAATAAACATTGAACATTTTCTTTTGAAATTATAAACAAATTAAAATCTAATTCTGTTACACCTACTCCTAAGGGAGTAGATTACTTGTGCCCTGTCCCCTTAAGGATTGAAGTTCTGAAGGGGGTCAGAGGGGATAGTTCTGGTTGCAGCAGCAAAGTTGAGTGTGCTCTAAAAGGACTGAGCAGCAATGGGGCTTGTGTATTTATTGTGGGGAGGGGCATTATACTAAGTTTAATGAAACTCCAGTTTTAAAACTACCCCTGGTCTGGGAGTGTAATTTTTTTTCTTTTCTTTTTTTTTTTTTAAACACACACACAGCCTAGAACAGTGAGGTCTCAGTGCTGACTGGGCCCTGTGGACACTAGTGTAATGCAAATATTAAGTAAATACCTAATTGCTTAAATAGGTGTAAAGAAATCTAAGATGCTTTAACTTACAAACCAAGAGACAGGAAGAAGGTAAAAAAATGTGAATTAATTGGTGGGAGCTAATTTAACATACCCATCTTACAGTCTCCTTGCCAGTGGCTGGTTGTGCTTAGTCGTTGGAGCAGGAGTTAGGCCCAGTAGCTGGAGTGGGAGTTGATAGCCAGAAATTGGAACCCAGGGTTAGAACCACAGTCAGAGGCCAGATGCCAGAGCCAGAAGTCCGGAACTGGAGCCAAGGGTCAGAACTTGGCATGAGGCAAGGCAGGCCCAAGGTAGAAGGTCTGGAACGAGGCAGGAGCAGGAGCTATTGCAGCCATGGGCAAATGATTTGAGCTGCTGCTGGACTGCTGCTGCTGCTGCTTGGATTGAGAGCCAGTTTGCTGACTCTTATAGCCAGTCAGGCAGCCCTACTATAGGTCAGCTGCACTGGTTAGGTTGCCTGGAGACTGGCTGTGCTGCAGGCCTTGATTCCTGACAGCACTTCTCCATTGAGGGCGCCTCCCATGGGCTTTGGGGCACTTCCAATGGAACTCTCACAATAGAGCGAGGGTGTGAATGTTCTTTACTGTTTCCCAAGACTGGTCGTCTGGACTGAAACCTTCTCCTAGCTCGCCGAGATCTGAGGATTTGGTGGACCAAGTAATCCTCCTGTCTGTGAACTGTTATGGGTGGTGTGGTGTGTTGGAGTGGTCTGGACATGGGTTCTCAGTGTAGGGCTTTTAAAAAGTGAGATGTAGAAGGGTGGAACTTCAAGGGCTAGGGCAGCTATAACTTGAAGGCCACTGGGTTCATCTGTTCTATAATCTTGAAGAGGCCCAGGTATGGATAGTCTAGCTTGGCAGATGGATGATTTGATTTAAGGTTCTAGACAGAGAGCCAAACCTCCCCTATGATCTGAGTGTGGGCAGCCTGATGATCTTGGTCCACATGGTGGTTATAGGCTTCTTTGGTAGACTGCAAGTATTCTTCGAACTCCTGGTGCACCCAGCATAGGTAGGTAGTCAGGACTGGGGAATACATGGGCAAGTCTGGGTGGAAGTGAGCATGAAAGCCATAATTTGCAAAGAATGGGCTATACTGGGTCCAGGCATGGATAGCATTGTTAATGTGACTTCATTGTAGCACACCAGGGGAAGTCAGTTGTTCTGGTGGTAACTCCAAAAGCAGTGAAGATACTGTTCCAAGATTTGATTGGCCTTCTCTGTTTGTCCATTAGTCAATGACAAGGAGTCTGGGAAATTTCTGTCAGTATTGGGACATGAACTGTGGACCCTGATCTGATACAATGCCTGTTGGTAACCTGTGGTAGTGGAAGACATTTTTCACGAAGAGTTGAGCCATCTCTTGTGAGGTAGAAACAGCACAGCACGGGATGAAGGGCACCATGTTGGTTAGGAGGTCAACAACAACCAAGATTACAGGGTATCTTTGGGACTGTGGCAGTTCTACAACAAAGTCTATTGATATAGTAGACCAAGGCTCCAGCAGCCTGGGCAGATGCTGGAAGAGACCTCGGGGGTCTGATTGTGGGTTCTTGGTATGGGCTCAGAGATCATCTGACCTTATATAATGACCTTATATAATCCTTGGGGTAAACTCAAAGGCCTGGCCACCAGAAGCTTCTCATCATAAAATTCCGCAAGTGGCAAATTGTGGCATAGTTTCAATACTTGAAACCTAGGTTGTCCCTCTAGAACATAAATACAACTCTGGCAATAGAGAAGGCCATTCTCCAGTTGGAACTCTGAGTTGAGTCAGATATCTGCATTTTTCAGGATCTAGTGGATCTGTGTTGAGAACAGGTCAGCAGGGAGTGGATAGAGGATATCAGACCATTGACAAAATTGGATTCCTGGAACATGGTGGCAGAAGGCTCCTCACCAGGGTAGTAGAAAGAGAAAGCCTGAGACATGAGGCCTGGTATAAGAGGCCTGGTAGGAGGCCTGAAGCCTGAACTAAAGTAGTAGTTATCAGGGCCTGCTAATATAAAGCAAAATTAGCAAAAGTCAGGCTGTGAGCAGAATTCAGGCTCTGCCTGCATGCAAGTTCACAGAACCTGGCAAGAACAGGGCTGGTACTGCAAAAACACATTCCTGAGAAGTACTAGGCACAGGCCAGTCACACAAACACATTCTAGAGGGGTGGTACCAGATACCAAGTATGGTACAAACGCACGCTCCGGAGATGATACAAGGACACACTGACCCCCTGTTAAAGATAAGGTCAGATGACAGCGTGATGGCTAGAGATGTTTTGATTGAACCAACATGTACAAGGTAAAGGGTGGTAACTAACCATGTCACAGGGGCAATGCATAACTTGTTTTTATCAGTGTATAAAAAGGAGTTTCAGGGGGAGTGTCAGGCCTTAGAGCTGCTCCCAAAAAACATGTGTTATACACTTTGAGCTTAATTCTCCTTTCACTTACTATTTTTTTATACCAATGTAATTCAATTGACCTCAATGGAGTTACTGCTGATTTAAATCAGGGGAAATGAGGGTCAAATCATGATCTCTTAGCCTTCTATTTACAGGGACAAATTGTGGCCAGTCACAGCATGTGTGCACAAGGAGAGGGAGAGCACAAGAAACCAGTCAGCCACAACTGCTCTCTCTACAGTCTCCTGAAGGAATGTGTCTTTCACCTCCACAATAGTTAATGAAGAGAGTGACTATTTCAATTTGGTTTGTTGGGTCATCCAAAAATGAATCCTTATTGAATATTAAGAAAAGCAGAATTACAACCATAATACCTAAAATATGCACAGCTACATTATAAGCATGGAAGAGATCTATGAAATATCACTGTGATCCATCAGAATATGAAAACCACTCCATTAGGTAGAAATTATCTAAAAATGTGATCCAACGAGATATTCAGTGGGATTGTCTTGCTCCTTCAAATTATTTGTCAAAATCCAACCATTCTCTCAAGCCTTCCAAACACTCATCTCTTCTTCAGCTCTGTGTAAAATCTTGTCTTCTTCTACCAATGGAAGTTGGTCCATTAAAAGATATTACCTCTCCCACCTTGAATTTCTAATATCCTGGGACCAACACAGCTACAACAATACTGCAAACATTAATGATCATGTCTTTATTCCAGGGGTTCTCAGACTTCATTGCACTGCGACCTCCTTCTGACAACAAAAATTACTACACGACCCTCAGAAGGGGGGATCAAAGCCTGAGCCTGCCCAAGTCCCGCCCCTAGGTGCAGTGGCCAAACCCTGAGTCCCATCACCCCAGGTAGGGGTTTCAAAGCCGAAGTTCAAGGGCTTCAGCCGCAGGCACGGGGCCTGTAACCTGAACCCTGCTACTCAGGGCTGAAGCCATCAGGCTTCAGCTTCATCCCCGGGCGGTGGGGCTCGGGCTTCAGCTTTGGCCCTGGGGCTTGGGCTTCAGCCCTGGCAATGGGGTCGTGACCCACTTTGGGGTCCCAACCCACAGTTTGGGAACCACTGACGTAGAAGGTTGGTATAAAGAGGAGGGTGATTAATTGTTCTCCCTAACCACGGAGGACAAGGCAAGGCAAGAAGCAATGGTCCTAAATAGCAACAAGGGAAATTTAGTTTAGACATTAGGAAAAACTTCCTAATTATCAGGGTGGTTAAGCACTGTAACAAGTTACCTAGGGAGATTGTGGAATATCCATAATTGGAGATTATTAAGAACAGGTTAGACAAACACCTGTCAAGGATGGTCTGTAATACTTACTCCTGACGCAGAGCAGAGGACTGGACTAGATGACCTATTGAGGTCCCTTCCAGTCCTACATTTCTATGATTCTATGCAAAGGTCAGATATTTACACATGAAAACTACCAGTTATAAGTTTGTGCAAATACCCGATTTTCACATGCCATTGTAATAACTGCACAAACATTTAAAAAAATCTGTGTGTATTTCTCATCTCAGAGCATGGTGATTTCTGCAGGATCAGACAGCATGTTGCTGATGGAGTCTGGAATAGAACCTAGGTATGATGATTCTCATGGTTTATCTTCATTGCAAAGCAAAGCTGTGATTAGAGCATGGGTAGGCACATCTCTGCTAGTGTTAATCTAGCTAGCAAAGGTAACAATAGTAGTGAAGAACAATAGTAATAATATAAGCCATCCAGGGCCCCTGAGTACATACTCAGATTGTCACCCTGCACTGAAGTTTGTCTTGCCGCATCTCTACTACTATTGTTACCTGTGCTACCTAGATTAAAGCTAGCATAGGTATACCTACCCTCCTTCGATTTCCAGTGAAGACATACCCTTTGTCTGCTGTTCTATTAGGCAATGTTTTCTAAAGTGAATGTAGGAAATAGCTCAGCAGCAGGTGAAATGCTACTGAAAGCTGCAGCTGCATTGATATAAAAAGCACTTGTTTGTTGCATAACCCAAATGTGCCAAGATTCATCATAGATTGTGACAATTTATATCTAATTAAAAAGCAGGGTTTTTAAAGCCATTTCATATGTGAGCTTCTAGTCTTTTCTCCAGCCATATGTTTTTTATCATTCCAGTTAGCAGGGGACTAAGAAAGAGCCTTTTACTGAGGAATCAAGGAAAGGAAGCACCAGAGGAGGACTGACGGTGTAGAGAGCATGCCCAGTTTTTATTTTTGGACACTTCTTGGCAGCTGGGATCACTTGCATAGACTGGAAAGTTTAAATGATGTATATGCCAATCTCCAAGTTTTCTACAACTTGTTTTGATGTGGTTACTTCCACAAAAGTCCTACCTGGCTCCCTAATAAAGCCTGACCACTCTAAATCAGATCTGCTCCAGCACTCTAAATTGAGCGCACAGGATTTGAGGAGAAGCAAATATTTTCCATTTGGATTCCTTTTCTCTGTCAATATAACGTCCTTTCTGCCGCCAAACTTACATTCCCTTGAAGGCACAAGACAGCATCCACCATCACATAAGCCCGCACTACTGAATGACCATCTAAAAATCTTGCCTGCAGCCCTGATCCAAATTTAATTAAAAATCACTCATGTACATGTGGCGATCTAAGACTAGCTTGTCTAATATAAGTTGAAAGTGTTATAGAAGGATGATAATTCAAGTCTGCATCTGAAAGAAAATATGTGAAACCAACTATTCCACCTGGAAAATCAAAAAAGCCTGACAGGAGGGGACCAATCAACATGTGGTTAGTCTTTAATCTAACAAGGATATCTTAAGTATAGTTGTATGCAAAAAGGTTATGTGTATCTGCCAAACACCTATCCCAAGTTGAAAGGATTTCTCTGAAGTACTGCATGTTAATTGGAAGGAAGTTGGAATACTTTCTATCAAGCTTCTATAATAAGCTTCATTACCCAATACTTAAAATGGTAAATTGTATATAAAAAGGAGACAGAACAAGATAACTGGAAAGTGTTGTAACTGAAAAGTATGATTATCTATACACCAAGGCACCTTCTGTTTGAAATGGCTATCTGTCATGTTCACATGAATATCAAATAGACAGAAACAACATAAATGAGAGAGCATAAGCCAAGAAATGGAAGCAAAAGCTGGAGATGCAAGTAAAGGCCAAAGTCCTGCAAAGATTTATGCGCGCATTAAGTTTAAGCACATGAGCAGTCCCACTAATTTCACTGGGACTGCTCATGTACTCAGAATTAAGCACATGTATAGGTGTTTGCAAGAGCAGGGCATAAAGGAGGTTGTCAGTTTGGAAGCTGGACAAATGAACTCTCAGATGTAAATCAAACAGCTACTCAATTCAAATGGCTGTATCTAGAAGAATTAGTCTATTGAGCAAGACCTTAAATTAGATATGAATTATTCTACTAGCATTTCATTTAGTTTGATTTTCTCTCTATTTTCTATTTTCTAAATTAAATAAACCTTGCTTGATTTAAGATAATTTGCCTTTACTGACTATTACTTTGGGATAAGCATTGCAAAGCCATTCTTGGAGAGAAGGAAAACAAAACACAAGATTCAGAGGAACCTGAGTGAAAACAGATACTCAACTGGGACAGTTAGTCAAAGTTATGGGCATGGATGGCTCAACCCCAAGAAATCCTCCCAGGATGCTAGCTACAGTCAGATGAGACACAAGCTAAGAACTAAGAGGGGTGACCAGGCCCTTAGGTCCAAAAGTGATCATATACAACTACTGCATAATATATTATGCTCATATTTTTCCTTCCTTCCCCAATATCCAACATTGCTGCCACCACAAAGACTCCATGTATAGCAATGACAGTTTTTATCAAATACATAGCAAAGTTATTCCATATTTCATTCCTGTGCAACTTAGAAAGAACTTCCTAACTGCAACATTACACAGCAGTGAGAATTACTTATTAAGTGCCATTAGTCTGCACAACACAGAGGAAGATGTGATTCCTGCCCCGAGGAGTTTACATTCCAAATTATGCTCAGACACATAATGCACTGGAAGAGCATTTTCTGAATTAATGAGGGTACGAAGAGGCAGCACTGTGGGGGGAGGTACCTGTAGGGAGAGGGTATCTACAAAGGCACATATGTGGAGGCATGTTTATGGGGTGGGGAGCACAGAAGAAGGGTAACGGGGCATCAACAGCTCTATGTGAAAGTACCTTGGGTATTAGAGATTTTGCCAAGCTTCATGTGCTTCTTCTACTATTTAATAATATTAAATACATTTTCTGAGCCGTTCTTGTGCTTACACATAATACAGCAACAGGGCCCATAACTAGTACACCAAATTGGCTGATATACCTCTTTTTTGTAGGGATAATATGAGGAGATTCTAATTTAGTGTGTATGATTTTATTTCTACTTTATATTGTTCTTGTATCTGGGAACATAGGTGCCAACTTCCTCAGTTTCTGGGGGGTGCTGGACCCCCCTTCTGCCCCAGTCCCAGCCTCTTCCTGCCCCTCCCCCACCTCTTCCTGCCCCCACTGCTCTCCCTTCCTCCTGCACACCACTGAACAGCTGATTGTGGCAGGCAGGAGGCACTGGCGGAGGGAGAGAGAGGCTCTGATCCACGGGGCTGGCAATAGATGGGGAGCACCCACTATTTTTTTTTCTGTGGGTGCTCCAGCACCAGACCACCGACAGAGTCAGTGCCCATGTCTGGAAATCAGCAAATTAAGTTTTAAAAATAAGAAAGGGACATAGAGGGAAGAGGAGAAGACAGGAGCAAATCAAGGAAGAGAAGAACAAATAGAAACAAATTAAATTGAACGTGCTCACTTCTTATTGTGCTTGTGTAACACCAACAGTCCCTAGTCATCGGTGGGCAGAATCAAACTTGGAACCTCTGGAGCTAAATGCATGAGCCTCTATCACATGCCTCTTAGCTAAGGCTGTAGAGCAAACTCAATCTCTCTGTCTCTAAGGCCTGGTCTACACTGGGGGGGGGGGTCGAACTAAGGTACGCAACTTCAGCTACGCGAATAGCGTAGCTGAAGTCGAACTACCTTAGTTCGAGTTACTTACCCGTCCTCACGGCGCAGGATCGAAGTCCGCGGCTCCCCCGTCGACTCCACCACCGCCGTTCGCGGTGGTGGAGTTCCGGAGTCGACGGGAGCGTGTTCGGAGTTCGATTGCTATCCGCCGATCCGGCGGGTAGTGAAGACGTACCCTAAGTGGTCTTGGTGCCACTAAATGGGACAGAACACCACATCCAAGAGGTGTGTGGGTTACATTTGTTCTAATCACTGGCATTTTTCTGAACACCATTATCATGTGAAAGCTGAGTGCTGTTTTCCTCCCATTTTCTCATGTTACATTTTACTGTTTTCTGAGAAACAGGCAGTAAAATCCATCTCTGTGACATTGTTCCCTCAACCCCACAACATCTTTAGCAGATTAATGTCTGTGGTTTCACATCTCTGTAGTAGCCTCTAATCTATGCAAAGTGAAGTGTTTTGGATTTACCTGTAACATCATTGCCCACCCTGTAATTTGTAACTGTTGAATGAAATGACAGACACTCTTAATCACACTTTAGGCTGAAGATATGCCATAAACTGGTTTGCAAAATAAGCAGTGAGCAGCCCAACTGGGGAGAATGTGTGCTAAATTTCTTCAAGGGGATTCCTCTCTCTAGACCATTGGGTGGCAGCAGATCTTCTCCATAGCCATGGCTAAAGCCTCAGAGCTGCAGTAGTTTCTCCTGCCAGTGTGCTCCTCCTCTGTCAGGGAAATGGCTTGTGGGTGCTCCTGGTTGTAGACTTAGCTGCACCAGCTCCACTCTTTTTCTTCTTGTCTGCTCCTCCAATCTCTCCTTGTGAAGCAGACTTCATGGTACACGGTAGGAGGGGGAGTAGGCCACTTCTATGGTGTCCCAACTTTGCATGTTTAAAGTCAGCCTGCCCCCGTTTCTGAAACAGGACTCAGTGATTCCCCTGGGTCTCCATGGAGAAGGGAGCAGAGTTCTGTTCTGTTCAGGTCCTTATACTTTCTCCATTGCCTTGGTATCTGAACATCTCATTTACAAAAATAAGAATGTTCCACCTAGTGCATAGACATTTTCATTTAGATCAAACTGTATGTGAACATTTTTTCATTAAGATGTTCTTTGGTTCCTATCTATGCATAAAGCCATTTTACATACTGCATGCACTTTCCAAACTCTTGCTTTACCAGCAAAAAAACAAAAAAGTCCCACTCACCAAATGAAACCAAATAGAGTAAAAATCAAAGCAAACAAAGAATGCTGAAGCAATCACTACTCTTCATACATTTGTTATACTGTTTGACATACACAATAAATTATAACAGTTGCCAAATTACCATTCAAGTTCAAATGATATACACACATCTATAATCTTAGTTAGCTGCTTGCTGGCATACTTCAGGAATGCCACTGCGTCCTCCAGTGTAATTCTATATCAATGACTTTTCCAAATAAATCTAGTTGCTGGTTTATATTAATGAACTGTCACAGTTCCCATTGTTTTCCCATGGCCTTGCAGCTGCATTCTTTCACAGGTGCTTGGCAAATTAAAATGATGCTGGTTTGGGGTTTCAGCCTGATATAAAACCACTCCTTCAGCAGATTGTTAGGAAGTTATTCATGCAAGAAACACATCTTTACTTTAGACATTCTGCCTTCTTCCTTAGCCTATAACCAGTTCTTGACTGAACCCTTGTATGTCTGATTTTCTTGCTGATGAGGTAAAAAAAAAAGAGAGAGATTGCATCTTGTTTTTACTTTTGGAGGGGGGAAGCCTGTTAAACAATAATAAGCACTGGAAGAATGTAAGGCCTGAGTCTGCTGTCAATTACATCAGTGAGAATCAAGAGAAGCTCCACTGAAGTCAACCCAGATCCTCAGCTGGTGTAAACTGGCATAGTTCTATTGATTTCTGTGGAGCTGTGTTAGTTTATACCAGCTAAGGATATGGCACAACTTAATAAAAAACAAGAACACAATCAGACCTGTAACATTTTAATATCTGCTAAAATAAAATCTAATATGAATAATAGTTGTGTTTCTATAGCATCATTCTATAGCCAAAGATTCCAAAATGTTTAAAAATATTACTTAATTAACCCTTATGGTACCCTTTGTTCCTGATTCTGAGAGGCACTGAGCACTTACAACTCTCACTAAAGTCACTGCGCGTTATTGATGCTCAACAACCCTCAATTAGGTACACGTTTTAAAGATGACTAAAAAGAGGGGCAGAGATTAAAGCCTAAATTGTCAGACTTGGACAGTGCTTAAATTGCCTCCATTTTTGGGTGCACCACTTGGGATCCAGTACACCATTGTCTTGCACCTTGTGTAGTCACTTGCAAATGGGATAACTATTCTGAGTTCAGAGCTTTTTATGCCCTCTTTATGCTCACTTTGAATTAGTGTGCCTGGCTACACAAGGTGCAGGGAATGGTGAATTTGGCCCTGGTAAATTTGGCCTTATTTTAAGATGCTCACAGGTGCACTCCCCACCCCCAATGACTTCAATCGGCCAACAAGGCCATGATGCTGAGCACCCCAAACTCTAACTGAAGCATTGGGCACCCAAAATTTGGGCACCCAAACTGAGTCACCCAAAATCACTGGACACTTTTTAAAAAAAAAATCAGCCCTCAGTGATTTGCTCAAGGTTCTGAGTAAATAGCAGAGTTTTGGCACCTGGTCTTCTGTTCTAGTCCTGCCATTTTCAATCAGTTACTGACTACTCAATGCCCCTATCCCAGTACAAAATGTATGGAAAGGAAAACTTAGATAACAAGCTTTGGACAGATTATCAGATGGTGTAAATGGATTTACACCAGCTGAGGATATGGCTGTGATGGGTTTAGTCACAGATCATAAAGGACCTCAAGTCATCTAGTCCAACCCCCTTCTCAAAGCAGAATCAATCCCCAGACAGATCAGATTTTTGCCCCAGATCTCTAAATGGCCCCCTCAAGGATTGAGCTCACAACCCTGCGTTTAGCAGACCCCTTTAGGGCTGTCACTTGATGTGCTGAGATTACCTCTGAGCCCATTTTCCCTGCCAAAGCTTGGGACTCCAGAACCCTGCCTTGTTGAGCCAGACACACTAGCTTGCTGCAACACAGACCCAGGTCTGGTCCATGCCCCCAAAGCTGCAGACTTTAACCAAAAACTGCTCAGAAGGTCACCTATCTCCAGCACCCAGACACCCAGTTCACAGTGGGATCCAACCCCCAAATAAATCCATTTTACTCTGTATAAAGCTTATACAAGGTAAACTCATAAATTTTCCGCCCTCTATAACACTGATAGAGAGATATGCACAGCTGTTTTCTCCCCCAGGTATTAATCACTAACTCTGGGTTCATTAATAAACAAAAGTAATTTTATTAAGTATAAAAAGTAGGATTTAAGTAGTTTCAAGTAATGACAGAACAAAGTAAGTCACCAAGCAAAATAAAGCAAAAACACGTAAGTGTAAGCCTAATACATTAAGAAACTGTTTACAGGTAAAATCTCACCCTCAGAGATGTTCCAATAAGCTTCTTTCACAGACTAGACTCCTTCCTAGTCTGGGCCCAATCCTTTCCCTTGGTACAGTCCTTGTTAGTTCCAGCAGACATCTTAGGTGGAAAGCAGGGGTGTTCTCATGACTGGCAGTCCCCTTTGTTCTGTTTCACCTCCTTTTATAGCTTTGGCACAAGGCGGAAATCTTTTGTCTCTCTGGGTCCCCACCCCTACTTCTAACTGGAAAAGTACCAGATCGGGGTGGTTTTATGGGTTTTGCAGCCCCAAGCACAGCAGTCAGGCAGCCTTCAGCGGCATTTCTGTGGGAGGTCCACCGGTCACGCAGATTTGGTGGCGGTTCTGCAGGTGATCTGCCAGTCCCACACCTTTGGAGTATTCGCTGCCGAATTACCGCCGAAACCCTGGGCCAGCGGACCTCCCACAGAAACGCTGCCAAAGGCTGCCTGACTGCCACCCTCAGAGTGACCTGCAGCCCACTCCCCGCGGCTTGCCGCCCCAGGCACGTGCTTGCTGCGTTGGTGCCTGGAGCCACCCCGTACCAGGTTTAAGATGGATTTCAGTATCAGGTGCCATGATCACATGTCCTGTGAGACCCTGGCCTCCATTCTTCCTGGGATGGCCCACACGTACACAGGAAGGTTTGTAAGTAAACAAAGCCATTTACAACCAATTGTCCTAGTCAATGGGAGCCATCAAGATTCTAAACCACCATTAATGGCCCACACTTTGCATAATTACAATAGCACCTCAGAGTTATACTTCATATTTCTGGCTTTAGATAAAAGAATGATACATACATACAAATAGGAGGAATATATTTAGTAGGTTATAACCTTTGTTATAATACCTTACAAGAGACCTTTTGCATAAAGCATATTCCAGTTACATCATATTCACATGCATAAGCATATTTCCATAAAACATATGGAGTGCAACACTGGCTTATGTGTTTTATACTTCTGAAGATGCCCTCATTCTCCCCTGGGTGAGGAAGGTCTTGTAAAGGTGTACAAGAGGCAGTGGGCAAGGTCTGTTGAATTTCAGGAAAAGAGCATCAACCTCCTTGAAACCAGACCAAGCAGATGTATCAGATGTCCATCCATAGTTTACCCTATTACCCAAAGAATTGAGGTGAAGACTTTGTATTAAATATTCACAGTGAGGTTAAACAGTTGTTGAAGTCATCCAATACAACATCTCAGCTTTTATTTAAAATATTTTACTTGTGGCTAAGTATTAACAATAACAGTAAGAGAATTTAATATGCAAGAACCTATTCATTTAAGTTAGCCAGATGCACTTCTGGTTTGTGTTTCCTCCCTCCAGTGACTTTTTGTAATATTCCATTTCCTTCCATCACCTTAAGCACTGTCTCTAGCTTTACAGAGGACACAATCAGAGTATTTTTGCCCTGACCAACAAGGCACTATAGTTCATCCACTGGGGAATTGGGAAGGAATATATTAGCAATGATTTAATGCATTATTCCTGTTACTCCATCTACACCTATTGTAAATTATATTTACTTACCTTTAATGTATACTAGGCCGCAAGAAAACTATGCACTAAAAATGACCTACACATTTTAATCAATATGTTCTGAGTTTTCATTTTTCAGATCCACTAATACAATGCAAATGGAGCTCTTGCATCAGATTCTCTCTTCCTCCTTTCATGCATTATGTACAATAAAGATGGTTGGGCATGGAAGGGGCATGAAATCAGCTTTGCATCTCCCCAATTTTATTTCCAGCCAACAGCACAACTGACTGCTACTCTAATGTTGCTATATTGTCTGTTAAACTAGAAGAGAACAGCCAGAGAGCAGTGCACTTGGTCCACACTCTGATCCAACCTCACCTGGTCCTAGCCTGCCCCAGTAAACCCATGCTGAGTGCCAGTGTGGAATCTTATATTTCACTCTATGCCCTTTATGTCAGGAGAATTTTGCTGGGACCATTTCTGCTCCCTTTGTGGCCCTGATGTATAGGGCTCCATCAGGAGATAGAATTGGAGCCACTGTTGGGAGAGGAACATATCAAATTCAAGGTAGAATTAGCTCCTTCCCCTTCATCCCAAAACCTCTTAGAATTTTATTTTACACATATAAATGCTAGGAAAGCTTAACAAACATGATTCTGCCTTTTCTTTATCAACCTCGCTCAAGACTTAAACTGAGATGGGTAGCCAAAAAAACTAAAGAACTGTTGTTGGCAGTGAAATGGCTGAGTCTAAAGTAACCCTCCCCAAATGGCAAAAAAGGAGCACAGTACTCACAAGCCCCACCGCTGAATGATTTCCCATTAAGCTTCCTGCTCTGTTCAGATTGCAATGGTATGAGTGATACAGGCTATTTTTGTAAGTCACAAAGGTTCAACTGTTTTAGACATTCAGTTGGGCCTAGGCTCAGGGCACTTGATTCACCTTTCCCCATCCCCCAGCTGTTGAGTTTGGTTCCACAAAGGCTTGAGTGGGTGAGGGAGCTTAAGTCAATCAGTAGTGTGTCAACCAGCTTAATGAACCTGCAGGGGGTTGGAAGGGGGGAAGTGAATGAAAATTTATTTTGTGGAATGGGATCCTAGCCTCTGCCAATTGCCTCCTGATTCACCAGGGGGTTCTGATGATCACCCAAGAGCTTTCAGCCAGCATAAGGGACCTCGCACTCCACAGCAGACAGAACTGGAGCATGAGCAATAAGCAATGCCTTAGCAATTTTCACCCAATGCCTGGTGGGGGAGGTTCTCGTGATTGGAGGACAAACCTACAGCTGCAGATGGCAACATTGTCATTACAAGAATTGGATATGGTAGGTCAACATTCAGAAAAGGCTGACTTGTAGGGTGCAGAATGAAAGAAAGCCCTGTACATAAAGGTCTCAGAGGGGAACAACAGGTGCTGAAGAAGTGAATTTCAGAATATACATGCAGTAGCACTGGGTGTGGAGAAGGGGGAGACTGGCACTTCTTGAGACATGAACCACCGACAAGAAACCCATATAATTAGTATGGGGATTGTTTTCTCTGCTAGATCCAAAGGACAGCAGTAAGGTAATCAGCTATGTGTGCATTAGCCGAAGGAAAAAGGGTGCCCATATGGAGACACCTGCTCTAAAAGCTCACTTGAAAAAGAACCATTCAATAGAATGAGAGAAACAGCTGTGTAGTGTGAGTCAGACACAGACCATCAGCAACAGCATCATAGCAGAGATGCAGAGGCAAGTGAAAAACAGAATGGGCTAGAAGTTTTTCCAGGGACAACATCCAAATCAGTGCCCATCATGCTGAGTTGCAATACCTCTGTCATCCTTCACATGCTGCAATATTTCCAGCTGAGGAATTCAGATGTAGATGTCTCTGCAGACTTGCACCCTGCATATTAAAAATCTAGTAACAAAAGTTAAGTAAGGTGCATGGCCATTAATTAGTTATGCGGTGTTGTTGTAGCTGTGTTGGTCCCAAGATATTAGAGTGACAATATGGGTGAGGTAATATCTTTTCATTGGACCAACTTCTGTTGGTGAGCAAGACAAGCTTTCTAACCACAGACAACTCTTCTTTAGGTCTAGAAAACATGCTCAGAGTGTCACAGCTAATACAGGTTTCAGAGTAGCAGCCATGTTAGTCTGTATCCGCAAAAAGAACAGGAATAATTATGGGATCTTAGAGACTAACACATTTATTTGAGCATAAGCTTTCGTGGGCTACAGCCCACTTCTTCAGAGGCATAGGATGGAACATATACTAAGGAGATATATATACATACAGAACATGAAAAGGTGGAAGTAGCCATATCAACTCTAAGAGGGTAATTAATTAAGATGAGCTATTATCATCAGGAGAATTAGCCTCTTAGAGTTGATATGGCTACTTCCACCTTTTCATGTTCTGTATGTATATATATCTCCTTAGTATATGTTCCATCCTATGCCTCTGAAGAAGTGGGCTGTAGCCTACGAAAGCTTATGCTCAAATAAATGTGTTAGCCTCTAAGGTGCCGCAAGTACTCCTGTTCTTTTTACAGCTAATACAAGGTGCAACAGATTGTTTAGCATAAGTAGTTAACGCATATTTCAAGGGACCATTCAAAGTGAAGTTGCCTGTTAACACCCCTCCAGTCATAGACACATAGACACGGCCACTATGATCAATGCCGCTCACAACACACCATTCAAGATCCGTGGGTCCTACATATGTGGTGTAGCACATCCACTGCACTAAATGTGCTAACAACTATGTGGGTCAAACCTGACAATCACTACATTCTCAAATGAGCTTACACAGAAAAATGATAAAAGACAAAAACATCGAATCACCAGTGGGTGAACACTTTTCAGAAAACGATCACTCACTATATCTGACTTCTCAGTCCTCACCCTCACAGGAAACCTGCACAACACCTTCAAACGACGAGCCTGGAAGCTTAAATTCATAACTTTGCTAGACACTAAAAATCATGGACTGAATAGAGCCACTGGATTTGTGACTTATTACAACAATCTATAAAATACAAACAACCCTCCCCCAACCAGCTGCCTTTCCCTCCCCCGCATTTCTTTGACTGGAGAGGTGTTAATGGGCCACTTCACCTTGAATAGTGTCCCTTGAAATATGTGTTAACTACCTATGCTAAACAATCTGTTCCATCTTGTATTTAGCCATAACACCCTGAGTAAATATCCCAGACCTGAAGAGGTCTGTGTAAGCTTGGAAGCTTCTCTCTCACCAACAGACACTGATCCCATAAAAGATATTACCTCATCCACCTTGTGTCTCTAGTAGTTGATTATAATGTTTTTGTGAACCAAATGTCTTTCAATGTGTCATCAGCAGTGGTGCGCCTTGAGGATTACACCCATCACTAGTCTAGGTTTTAGAGTTATTCAAGTTATATTAATTTTTTTTCAAGGAACAAGTCCCTTCCCCCTTGCGCCCCAAGCTTGCGCAGCTCAACTTATTTTGTTAATATTTCCCCCCAAAAAATTACCTTTGGGTTAAGAGTGAGACTGAACATGAGAAACTTAAGCACAGTATAATCATAAACAACAGCTATATAAAATTTCCCTTTCTTGAGCTATTTCAAACCATCTTCAGCAAATTAGTCACTGCTCTCCTTTAAGATTCCATAGAATCATATTAGCCATCCCTATCCATGTCAGTGCAGGACTTTTCCTGACAGTGTAGTCCCTGTCTTGTTCAGTCTACCTTTTAAAAAAATGAGGCTTCTATATTTATCAT
This sequence comes from Mauremys reevesii, assembly GCF_016161935.1. Classification (NCBI taxonomy): domain Eukaryota; kingdom Metazoa; phylum Chordata; order Testudines; family Geoemydidae; genus Mauremys; species Mauremys reevesii. Next base: position 18,841,915 of record NC_052628.1, on the reverse strand, counting down.
AAAAACATAGCATTTCTCTAGTTGCCTAATGTTAAAAGGACAATGTCAGATAGTTTAGGTCCAAAATTTAGGATTTTTTTTTAAAAAAACAAAAAATTATAAATTCTAATGAGCCAAATCTTGATTGAGTCCCTATGATTTTTTCCCGCTTTATCTAATTTCAATGAGATATTTGCCCAATTGAGGACCGAGTAAGGATTTTGGGATTTGACCCACTATTAATACAAAAGCTTTCAAGATTTTTTGAAAATGTCAGTTAAAATAATGCTGTGATTCGTTTTAAACATTATTTGCAGCACTGTATAGGGCAATGGTTCCCCAATTGTGTTCCACAGAACTCTGCTGGTTCATGCAGCACCTGCTGGCAGCCCACATAGCAGTGGCTGATCACATGTTGCCAGATCTCTCCGTTCTTCCCAGCTTCTAAATCACATTACAAGGTCTAAAGGTGTGTGTATGAATGTATAAAAAAAAAATCTAGAAATTTTCTTTACATAAATGTGAAGGTATTGCTTCCCTTCTACTCTCTAAGCCCAGAGGCTTATCTTGAGAGGTGCTGTGCATCTGAAACTCCCCTGGGATTTCCTATAAGCAGGTTTGTCTGTTTTTCTTGGGGACTTATATGGAGCCCATTACCACAGTATTTAAGCACCTCCAAATCTTTAATATTTTTTCCTCATATACCCCTGTGAAGAAGGGAAGTAATATCATACACATTTTACAGCTAGGGTGACCAGATATCCCAATTTTATATGGACAGTCCTGATATTTGGGGCTTTTTCTTATATAGGCTCCTATTACCCCCCACCCCCATCCCAATTTTTCACACTTGCTATCTGGTCACCCTGTTTACAGCTGGGGAGCTCAGACATTGAAAAGTTAAGTGACTTCCCCCAGGCAACACAGGAAGTGAGCAGGGACTTAAATCCAGGTCTCACAAGTCCTAGCCTAGCACCCTACCAACCAGGCCACGCTTCGTCTCTTTTTAACAATTCAATTCAATGAGACTCAATTGGCAGGACAAGTTCTGTAGGTGTTGTCAGAGTTTAAAAAGAGAGACAGTCCTCTCAAGTATCTGTCACAAGCAGGTAAGTTCCCACCACAATAAGGCTACATGCTGTGTTGGGTTTGATCCTGTGTCCATTTGTCAGCAATGTTTATTTCTGATCTGATGGCTAACAGTTTGTCGCTCAGTGCCATCTCTTTCCTTTCTCCCCATGTCAGACAGTTTTTTATCACCATTTTTTGATTAAATGTTTTTTTATGATTCCTGATAGTCTCTTTCTCACACTTCCTCATCTATCAGACATTGGAGTAGAAAGTTCACTTTTTAGAGTTTGGTCAGGAGTGAAAAGTGCACCAAAGTAAAAAGATGGCATGAGTGATGTAAACTAAATTGGATAATGAGATTTTAAAATTATTTCCTTTTTACATTTACATCTAAGAAGTTTTTAGGAAAAGAGGTAAGGAAATGTATTTCCTATTAATATCTGATATTAAATCTGACAATATTTGCAACAGAACATTGTACAATTCTGCAGCACCAACTGAACCTCTGGATCTACTTTATATAAATATGCGATGCCATCATCAAGCCACATGACTGAGGAATCTTCCACACAAAATAGCATTATCTGCTCATATTCAGAGTCCTTGCTTGTGCCAGCTCCACTGATACATCATGTAACAGCAACAATACAGCGGGATCCAAGGTCACATTGTGGTGATCTGAGACCCCACTGGTTGTGTTGCTTTGCTTCTTCAAAATTGTGAAGATGTACGTTGAACTGTCCCTTGTACAGTGGAACATAAAACAGCTGCTTTCCAGAGTTGTAAACTGTGAAGAAAAACAAGCATGTTTCTGGGAGATTTGGGTCTTAAAGCTCTCCATAGTTCCATCTGATAATCCTATGAAGGTTCCACTCTTCCAAAAGAAATCAAAAGGTTTATGACTTGATCTACATACTGAACCATTCTTATTCATCTTCCTTCATATTCTTGGTAAAAGATGAATGAAATACTTTCCAAACATATTGCATTGTTGCCCTGCCTGTCTTGGGAAAGCCTACATTTTCATAATGTCTATATATTCAGATTTTCAGTCTTAGGTGCCAAGACCCCTAAATTTGGGACTGGGATTAAGAATGGCCCTGGGAAAAAAACAAATATTGCAAATATGAAACATAAGATATCAAATTAACTCTGCCTGGCTCAGGAGGTGCATCTTGCACATCTTTACACAAGCAAGGACCTGGGCACGGGTGGAAGGATTCACCCCGAGAGAGAGCAGTTTATGTTTCCAGTGGGGTATGCAAGCTTTAGGCTCCACCTTGGACTCCATCAGAGGGCATAAAGGGGATGCACTAAATCCACACATCCCTGGCCATGCCTATTTCCGAATTTGGACATCGTTTCTCTTCTTGGTGCAAGGGAAGTTGCAAATGCTTTCTGTTGTCACAACTTCCCTCACCCTCTGTGATGAACTTTCTGCATGGGGGCCCTGTACCTGGCTTTCTGCCCAAATAATCTTTTTGATCTCACCAAAGTTGAATGCAGCTGTCAGATCTGAATGATTTGGATTGAGATTAGATTTTCATAATCCTAGATCAGACCGAACATATTTTAGAAACTATCATTCTGATTCAAGAAGATATCACACATACGTTTCCTTTACAATACCTTCCAGCGACATATAGTGCAATTTGAGATCAACTGTTCCCTTTTCTTTTGTTATTAGGGTTTCCCCATGCATCCAATCAAGCCCACCCACCATACTGTCTCCTCTTACCCCTACCATAAATATCCTTGCTCCTTCCATAGACCCACACACCATAGGGGGAATTGGAGGAATACGTGTGTCCTCCCTCCTATGCTCCCCCCAAGCTCTTCTACACTAGCCATATTAAAAATCCAGGAAATCCCATAAACAAAACTTCACTTAAAAGGGGTTAAGGTTTTCCCCAAACCTTAAAAAGCAAAGAAATGCCAACAGGACACCTGCTAGCTATACTGTAATGCCCACACAGAGTGATTCCACAGATACTGATGGATTCCACATAGAATCATAGGACTGGAAGAGACCTTGAGAGGTGTTCTGATCCAGACTCCTGCACTCAAGGCAGGACTAAGTATTATTTAGACAATCCCTGACAGGTGACTGCCTAACCTGCTCTTAAAAACCTCCAATGGGGGATTCCACAACCTCCCTAGACAATTTATTCCAGTGCTTATCTACCCTGACGATTAGGAAGTTTTTCCTAATGTCCAAAAGCTCCCTTGATGCAATTTAAGCCCACTGCTTCTTCGCTTATCCTCAGAGTTAACAAGAACCATTTTTCACCTTCCTCCTTGTAACAACCTTTTATATACTTGAAAACTGTTATCATGTCCCCTCAGTCTTCTCTTCTCCAGACTAAACAAACCCAGTTTCTTCAATCTTTCCTCATAGTTCATGCTTTCTACACCCTTAATCATTTTTGTTGCTTTCCTCTGGATTTTCTCCAATTTGACCACATCTTTCCTGAAATGGGGCACCCAGAACTGGCTGTATCAGTGTGGAGTAGAGCGGAAGAATTACTTCTCGAGTCTTGCTTACAACATTCTTGATAATACATCCCATATTGATGTTTGCTTTTTTTGGAACAGTGTTACAATGTTGATTCATATATTGAGCTTGCTATTCACTATGACCCCCAGATCCCTTTCTGCAAAACTCCTTCTTAGACAGTCATTTCCCATTTTGTATGTGTGTAATTGATTGTTCCTTCCTAAGTGGAATACTTTGCATTTGTCCTTATTGAATTTCATCCTGTTTACTTCAGACCAGTTATCCAGTTTGTTCAGGTCATTTTGAATTTTAATCCTATCCTCCAAAGAACTTGCAACCCCTCCCAGTTTGGTATCATCTGTAAACTATATAAGTGTACTCTCTATGCCATTATGTAAATCATCATAAGGATCTTCCTTCTGCCTCCAGGGGTTAAGGGAACACAATGCACACAACACATTGCACACTATAATGCAAAACCTTAATTATGACCTCATACTTCCCCCCAAAACAGTCTACACCAGGGGTGGCCAACCAGTGGCTCCGGAGCCACATGCGCCTCTTCAGAAGTTAATATGCGGCTTCTTGTATAGGCACCGACTCCGGTGTTGGAGCTACAGTTGCCAGCTTTCCAATGTGCCGGGGGGTGCTCACAGCTCAGTCCCCTGCCACTCCACCCCTTCCCATCCACTCCGGCCCCGAGCCTGCTGTGCCCTCACTCCTCCTTCCTCCCGCCCAGAGCCTCCTGCACACCACAAAACAGCTGATTGGGAGGTTCAAGGATGGAGGGGGAGGCGCTGATTGGCGGGGCTGCTGGTGGGTGGGAGACGCTGGGAGTGGGGTGGGGGAGCTGATGGAGGGCTGTTGACATATTACTGTGGCTCTTTGGCAATGTACATTGGTAAATTCTGGCTCCTTTTCAGGCTCAGGTTGGCCACCCCGGTCTACACGCTTAACCTATTTGACTATGATGGATCTACTGTGCAGTGAATGGTCAGCAGAGGGCAGTGTGGTGAATCTTCTAGGCTGGGCGTGGGGGAAGGAGATGCTAGCAGCAGAAGATTCTGTGGCAGTCACAGCAGAGGAAAGGGAGAAGAGTGTGGTATTGAAGGCAATTAGTACAGTGCATATTGGGACCTACCCACTGTAGCTGATGTGCCTGCAGTGTGCTACTAGGACAAAGGCTCCAGGACCTCATGAGGGGCTGATGATGACATTGCTGAGGCTGGAGAACATGAAGTTTGGCTCCCCTCTCCCTGAGACCTTCTAGAAAAACCAAGTCCTTCATTTAGGCCATAAAATTGTGTGTCTGTGTGTGCATATAGTACTGTGTCCTTCTAGCTTTCTGTCTCCCCCCCCCAGCACTGTGTCCCTCTGGTGTCCCCCTCAGTGCTGTCCCTGTGACCTCCCGCTAGCTTTCTGTTCCCCCAGTGTTTTATCTCTGTATGTCCCCACCCCCCCAGCATTCTCTTTCCCTGGTGCTCAGTGCCTCCCCATGTACATCCTATGCAGTGCCCCCAGCATTGTGCCCTTCCCCCCTCCCTTGTATTGTGCCCTCCCCACAACTCCTGGTGTCCCCACAGTCTCTGTATTCTCCCACTGAACCCTCTCAGCAGCTGTCTCCCTCCCAAACCTTCCCTTCCCCCATCTTCGGGCCAAGTCTCCACAAAAGCGGGTAACTGACCATGTGGCCCAGCAGTAACTTCATCCCCAGGGTAGTGGGTAAGGGAACTGGTGGGTGTCCTCTGCCTCCTCCCACGTGCTCCTCGGCTGTGGGGAGGGGACTCTTCCTCCCCTTTCTTGTGAGGTCAGGCAACAGGAATCTGAGGACAGAAGCTGGACTCTTCCCTCTGGCTCCCACTGTTGCCTGATTCTGGCACTGTTTCTATGAGTATGTCTACACTGCAAGCACTACAGCAGCACAGCTGTAGTGCTATAGAACTGTAGTGTAGGCACTTGTTTCAGTGATGGAAAGGGTTCCTCTGTCGCTCTAGTAAATCCATCTCCTTGAGAGGCAGTAGCTAGGCAGACAGAAGAATTCTTCCAGTGACCTAGGAGTGTCTATACCAGGACTTAGGCCAACTTAGCTGCATCTCTCAGGTTTGTAAATTTTCACAGCTCCGAGTGACATAGCAATGTCGACTGTGATAGACCCAGGCCAGTTGGGTACAGCAGAACAGCAGAAGGCAGATATACTGGCCACTGGATTAACAATTTTCTGTTCCCTGACTGCCCAGAGCAGGGGCTGCTCCAGGCTAATGAGAACACCTGACTCTAATTAACCTGCAAAGCGTCAGGTGAGGCCATTAAGCTAATGTGACCACCTCACTCTAGTTAAGGCCCCGCTGATACTATAAAAAGGGCTCACTCCAGTTAGGCAGAGGAGAGCCAGGGAGCCAGAGGCGAGAAAGTGCAGCTGAAGGGCTGCTTAATGAAGACACCCTCAAACCATCAGTAAGGGAACCCTAAGGTAAGGGTGAAGAAGAGAGAAGCAGGAGAGCTGTGGGGAAGTGGCCCAGGGAAATGTAGCAACTCTGGCAGTGAAAGGTTGGCTGCCAACAGCTGCTACCAGTAGGTCCCTGGGCCGGAACCCGCAGTAGAGGGCAGGCCCGCGTTCCCCCCAACCCACCACTACAGGAACAGCTCCTGGGAGGGGAAGTCAGGCCCCTGTCAGGACAGAAGGCTAAACTGTTCTGAAATAAGCCCCCAGGGACCACAGCCTGTGGGAGTTCTCTCACCAACCTCCTTGCAGACCTATGATGAAAAGGGCTCAGTTAGACTGTAACCCTGGCCCTAGGGAGAGAAGGGCTACGTGGAGGGTCACAGTGAGCCACTGAGGCTAGCATAAACCACCTAGAAGCACAGGACCCACGGGGGGCAAGGTCAGAGCTCTGCCACACAACCTAAATTTTAAGTATGGACCAGACAGACCCTACAAATGGCAAGTGCAGCTTTTATCTCGATTTATCAGCTGTTGTCTCCACAGAAGGAGTCAATATTGAACTTCCTGCTGTTATATTGCAGCACTTTTGTGACTCAAAACTGGCATCCTCTCCCCTTTACCACAGGGTCAAAGTCTGGAGTGGGGGGGACATATTGTTGTTCCCTACATCAGAAACTCATGAAGGAATACCTCCACCCCCCTATTTTTCCAGTTGTTGCACCTATGCTCCTCATATATTCAGTCCCCTAAACCTACATATGTATAAAGATCCAGCAGTGTTTGAGCCATCCCTATAGAGGCATGGTACCTCCACACCTCCATGGCAACATGACTATTTTGGGTGTCTAGTCTCCTCTCCCTTTACCAGTATCAATAGGAGTTACACACAGGACAAGAGAGAGGAAGGAGCCAGGTTGCAAATGCCTTTCCACCAGTTGCTGCCCCAGCCTTATGCACAAGTTGTGTCTTCACTGCAGAATTAGCCTAGGTTCTTACTTGGAGGTTGCCCTTAACCCCCCTCCTGTCAACACAAAAAATCTCTCCGCCAAGTTTTGTGGTGCTTTCAACTTGGGCTAGCTGGCCCAGCTCGGGGGAATGGGTTACAGCTTGGGTTGCTGTTTCAGTCAGTCTGTGATAACCCACCTACTTTGCAGTGAGGTCACAGGCTAAATCACTCAAGTAATGATAGTCCTTCAATGACTTCCCACAATTCCCCTCGTGCCCAGAAGGACAGACAAGTTCTCTCACAATTCACTAGGAAAGAGTCAGAGCAACTCAGCTTTCTGCAGCACAAAATAACCATGCAATATACCTCCCAGAACCCCTAACAACACATACAGAGGAATGCAGCACAAATGACAGTATAGTAACACAGGTAGAATTTTGCATTGTGCCTTACGCGGGCTAGCCTCAGCTGATGACCCAAGCTTATTCTGCAGTGAAGGCATACCCTCAGTATGATGGTTGTGGTGAAGTTACATTGTGTTTTGGCATACAATATGTAAGATAACAATGACTCAGTCAGGAGTTGGGGAGATTCTCCACAGTGGCTTGTGCAATGCTGCAGGCAGCAGCCATGTTTAGGACTAGGTTTGCTAGGACCACCTCTCAGTTTAGGCCCTTCTTCTCCTGACCAGAGACCCTGATCTTGTTAGGGAGGATTCCACGCAGTCAGGAAGGCGATGCAAAGAGAGCAATCTTCATTTCTAAGCTCATCTAGATTTGGGTACTCTCCATTAATGGAAGCAGCAGGGACAATCTAGCCAAAAGTTTGGAACATATTGGTATTATGTTAGACACTGCAAAAATACTGAGGCGATATTAAATGCCATGTAGGACAAAAATGTTACTGTATTGCCAACACTAAGCATTCAAAAAATCATGACAATTTTTTAAAATAATACATTTTGGATTCTTTAGTTTTTGCCTTCCAGTGTTAAAACATTTAGGGTTCGTGTTTTCAAGCTTTCCTCCACAGTCATAAGGTCCAGAAACTTTATTTTTAATGACAACTGAGATGTTTCAGATAATAACTTGATTCCAACAGATGGGGCTTTAAGGAAAACACCAACTATACAAGACTTATGATAAAAATCAAAAGAGTTGGCAACAGTGCCTAAATATTTCCAGTATTCCCTAAAATATACTGCAGATATTATTTCTTTATCAGAGGACTCTACATATGGCATTTTTCCAGATTAGCAATTCCATTTTAAATTAATACCCGACTTTATTCTGGAATAACTTTCATGTTTAGACAAGCCCTTATATAACTGATAAATTGATAAGCCTGACCACAATCTTGGAAGCAGAGTTTTCTTTTCACCCTATGGGTAATATACGGTCTTGCAGCCAGCCAAGATTTGTTGTTGCATACGGCCAAATTCTGCCCTTGGACACATGCCTGTGGTTTCCATTGAAACCAGAATCAATAATATGTGTGTGTGAAGTGTTAAGTGTTTTGGGGCACTACATAAATGCAAGCCATTATCATTATTAAAGGTTTTAGTCACTATTCATAATTTCCTAATGAAAGATCAACAGGAGAAGGAACTCGACTATCTATTCTGTTTCTCTGTTTATCTGGAATTCATTAACTCTAAATGAAAGTATTACCTGGACAGTTATTTAAGTTTGTTTCCTTTTAAAACAAACATACAATGTATAAAATGTACATTTGTGTGGTCCAATATGTCAGATCTGACGGTATTGCTACTGTTTTCAATTACTCTTGTGCTAAAGAGTATATTTTACAGCTGAAATAGAGATACTGATATGTAAAAGACAAAAAATAGCATGCTCCATTTACGTAAATGTATTGACTATTAGAATAAGGGTCACATAGAGAATGCCGTACATTTGCAATAACATTCTATTCATGCCTTCAGCTTTTCTTTTTCATTCTGATGGTTTAAAATACCACAGAATATTGTGTGAATAGATGAAGCACAGGAATATTTTTTTTAATAAGCAGACATTTAATTATTCTGTTGCATAGAATGCAGGATGTTCGAAGCACTTTGAAACAAAGTTTCAGAAACTGCTGTTCAAAATTTTTTTTTTTACCTAGCATCTTTGATCTTTGTGACCTTGAGTCAAGCCTGCTTGACCAGAAATTTAGCCCAGGATCTCAGTTCATAACACTCCGTAAGCCTGTCAGGTAACTTGGTAAAGTTTCAGGTTTGTAACAATTCCCAAAACTGAATTTCACTTGTTTCAGTTTAGTTACCAAAGTTTTACACGCCTCTACTTTTTTCACTCCAGATCAGAGCTCTCAATCGTCAAGGCCCAAATATGGAATGGTACTTTCAGCCAAGCCCCAAATAAGGGCCATAAAATAAAGATGCTGTGGGATTCATTATTTTAGCATAAATTACATATTCTATAACCTATTTCATGATTCTTTGGGCAGGTCTACACTAAGGGCGGGGGTCGAACTAGGGTACGCAAGTTCAGCTACGTGAATAGCGTAGCTGAATTCGAAGTACCCTAGTTCGAACTACTCACCCGTCCAGACGCCGCGGAATCGAAGTCCGCGGCTCCAAGGTTGACTCCGCCACCGCCTTTTGCAGTGGTGGAGTACCGGAGTCGACCGCGGCGCTTCCGGAGTTCGAACTATCGCGTCCAGATTAGACGCGATAGTTCGAACTCCGAGAAGTCAAACTCACCGCGTCGACCCGGCTGGTAAGTGTAGACTAGCCCTTTATTTATGATGTAGGGGTGACATTTACAAAAGAGCCTAAATGATTTAAGAACAGAAGTCCAAATTCGAGTCAGTAGAACTTGGGCTCTTTAACACACGTAGCACTTTTGGAAAGTCCACCCTAAATAATATTCAACAACAAAAGTGAGGGGACAACAAATTTGTGTGGAATGTTGGTAATCAGATGAGAGATGTCCTTTGTGAACAATGAGAGAAATAGCTGCATTATTTTTTTATAAACGTGTGCACCTCCATTTACCTCACTGATGTTATCTTGCCTGACTGCAAAGAGCTAAATCAAAGAGACTATTAGGGAGAGAACAACTGGAAATAAAACAATGGCAAAGATAAGGTCATTGGTCAAGGATCTTTGAGGAAACAATGAGGAAGCTAATAATTGGGGGCAACTCACCTGTCTGTCTCCAACTAAACTAGCCAGACTTATTCCTTCCAGCCCAAACCTAGGATCAAAGTCGGGGATACTAAAACCTGAATGATTATGGCCTAGGGTTGAGTGCACAGCAGCAACTGTGAGAAGAGTCTCTGAGAGAGAGCAAGAGAGAGAGATGGAGAGCATGCTGCAGCAGTTCAGTCTGCTTCTCTCAGCTCAGAAATGGAGTTAGTTGGGCTAAGTGGGGTTTATCAAAACGTATAAGTAACAGCCAGGCATATAGGCTTTTTGTTGTTCTATTCCTTTGCTGAATAAATAACACTTTGTTTTGAAGGAGCTGGTTTTGAGACATTTTCAAGAGCTTGCTGGTCACAGATCCCTGGAAGAAAGGGGCTTAACAGGTGCCAAACATAGCTTGGCTTGTTAACATTGTTGGGAACGAAGGGGGCTGCCCCCCAGAGATCCTGCCCAACAAATGATGGACTGCAGGATTTCACTCTTTAAGAGAGGTGAAGGAAAGTAGGATTCACTCAAGAGGGATAAATAGAGGTCTAAGGCAGTGGGCTCAGGGCCCATTTGTAAATGTTTATGGCCTGTCGCAACCCAGTAATAGTGTGAGGGTGAAGGCCAGGGAGTGGTTTTGGTCAGATACTGTCCCCGGGGGGTTGGGTCTGGCCCAGCACTCACCCCATAGTGGCAGCTCCTGTGCTGTGGGGCTGGCTGGGCTTGGCTCTCCAATTCGGGCATTTCAAAATCCGGAATTGCAGCACCATTCATCTTTGTCCCTGCCCACCTGATGTCCAAATTTCTGTGAGTGGAGTTGCAACCTGGCTAATGGGGTTGTATGCCACTCACTCAAATTTGGCCTACCCAGATTCCCATCATCATGACAGCTGGGCCAAACCTGAGTGGTGCTGGGACTCCAGTGGTTGCAGTGCCTGGAGCAGGCCGGTGAGCCCAGCCAGCCCCATGGGACAGGAACCACAGGAGCTGCCACACGACATTTGAAAAATTATCCGGCACGGGTTGAGAAACCCTGGTCTAAAACACAGCTTGCTCCTATTTGAGACCAATTTTTTCTCACTGTAGACACTAGCAGGACACAGGCTAGCAAGACCTAATTAACAGAACATCAAGCCAAACTCATATCTGGTCTTTGTTGAAGTCAGTGGGGTTACACTGGAGATTAAGTCATTCCCTGGGTTATTTTCTGTTTGTATAAGTGATCTGGCACCTAGAACCAACTGGGAACATTCAGACAAAATATTGGGGTCTTGTTGTTGTTGTTGTTCTCAGAAAATGTTGACTCATCAAAAATGAAACTTTCTGCAGGAATGTACCAGTTTTGATGAAGAAAAAGGGTCTCAGGACGATGATGTAAGGTCAAAAGCGCAAAAAGCAAAAGAGGTCCCATAATACCTAAGTGGTTAAGGCACTCGCCTGTGATATAGGAGCTTCAGATTAAAGTTCTTTCTGTGTCTGCTTCAGAATAGTAACTTGAGCCCGGATCTCCCACCTCCTACCTAAATGTCCTAGCCAGCTCGCTATTCTGGAGTGGCTCTCTCAATAGCTTTGGTTGGAACGCTGCTCCACTTTGTATAAATAATTACATATGCCTTAGAGCAGGGACAAAAACCTGCTTTTTCGACTTTTTTTTCATGGAATGGCCTAACTGTTTCCTGCCCAGCTCTACTGATACCCACATTTGCGTGGTATTGTATGTATTCCCCTGTCTACATATTTTCTGTTGGTGAGCAAATTATACAATAGCTGAACTCAGAGTTCTGTTTGTGCTGTATCTTTTTTTTCAGAAGAGCTCATTCTAAAAACTAGTTCTGACTGGATTTTTAATCCTTAAAACATTTGCAGGAATAAAGATTTCATCCCACACAAAGGATTATCCAAAAGAAAGAGAAATATTGGCACATATATCACACTGGCTGGGGTATGGTCTAATGAAAAGTAAATAATCTGAAAGTATAAAAGTCTGCTGGTTGGATTCTCAGGCACATGTAAAATTAGCATGAAATTTACAATTGTAACATCTAACTAAAACTTTAACCATTCACATATACCAAACAGTTTTCTATTACATCATGGATAAATCAGTATTTCCCAAACGTTGGTATGCTGAGGATCCCCTCAGGAAAATGAAAGCAATTGTATCCCTGTTCACCCTCCTCCCCAGGTGCTGTTAAAGACCTGCCCATCTTATTGTATACATTAGACTCACAGACTCAGACATTAAGGCCAAAAGGGACCAGCATGATCATTTAGTCTGATCTCTTGCACATGGCAGGCCACAGAACCTCACTCACCCACTGCAATAGGCCCATAACCTCTGGCTGAGTTACTGAAGTCCTCAAATCTTGATGTCAAGACTTGAAGTTTTAGAAAATCTAGCAAGTGACCTATGCCTCACCTTGTAGAGAAAGGAGATCTGCCTCCCCACACCCCAGGATCTCTGCCAATCCAGCCTGGGGGGGAAATTCCTTCCCAGCCCCAAATATGGCAATCAGTTAGACCTTGAGCATGTAGGTGAGGCTCACCAGCCACACACACTTCTCCAGGATGCTGTGTCCCATAACTTCAGAAACACTCAGCTGAACAGATATGCCAATATGCAGCATTTATCCCTGCAGATATTAGTTTACCATGATCAAGAGATTGTGAAGGAAAACTTCACAGAACTGTGACACACATGCACAGCTCCCATTGACTTCAATGGGAGCTGTGGGTAATTAGCATCTCCGAAAATCAGACCTGCGGTGTCTCAAGATGAGCACTCAAATACTGAGACACCCAAAATTTGTGGATACTTTAGAAAATATCGGCCTTAATCTTTTTGTATCTCCTGATTTGTAAAATGATGAAATGACTTCCCTTTCTCAATGGAGTGCTGGGAGGCTTCATTCATTAATGTTTGTAATGTACTGAGATCTTCAGGTGGAAGGTGCTGTATTTTTATGGTGAATATTGCTAAGGGCTGCCATCAGGTGAATCTTTGAGCCAAAGATAATCACAGATCTTAAATTCAATGTGTACGCCAACCACTCTTTCAGACTCAATGGAAGGAGCAATTAAGCCTCTTTTTTGTAGTAGAGACAACTACAAACAATGGAGGGGCTGTCCAAGGCCACATGGTTAAGCCATGTGGACTGAGATTTCTCTGATTGCAAACATGGGTCTACTCTAGAATACTGATTTGGCAGCCTGTGTGTTTTAGGATGCAGAAAGCCTGGAGAATAATTTCTGAGTATGATCCTGGGAGGAAGCAGAAATAAGCTTCTTGGATGCAGAGCTCACTGGAGTGGCAGACTTGAAGTTTTCTGAGCAAGGAAACTGCCTGCTGTTTCTCTCTACTATGTACATTTTTGTAAGCAAACAAGATTACACAAAAGAATATACCTGACTCATATAATCCATGTGTCATCACGTGGAAGCAACCCTGCAAATGCCAAATATTGTCTAACAGCTCTGGTCATAGGAGCAACAGTATTGTTACCATGCCCTTTGCTGACATGATGCTGTTTTGTCCACATGCTTCATTAACCACACCCATACCCGTTACCCATACACATTCATTCCCATATATATCCTTAATGAATAAAGTCAAATAATTAAGTGTTTTTTTGTGACTCAAAAATATTCAGGGCCTTGTGTATTTTGTGATTTACATTTCATTTCCAGGAAATTTTGCTCTCCATACATACAGAACTACTATGACCTTCAGATCTGCTTTTGTTTGAAGCCTTTGTGATCTTCCATTCTTACATGAGGAGTAACTCCACGGAACTCAGTGAAGCTATACCAGTATAAAATTGATGTAAGGGAGAGGAGAATGACGTCTTTTATGTAATAGTTTTTCAATTAAATTTTCTTTCTCTATACCAGTGTTTCGTTTATAGTCATAGTTTGGAGGTAGTAACAGACTTAATAGTTTCTATAACTGGTGTAACTACTAAATGGGGACAAAGAGCCACCATGTTTTTCACAATACTTTTCACTGTTTCTCAAAGAGAGAATTCAAATAATGCCTCACTTTTGCATATTGTTCTTTAACAAGCCAAATAGATATGAAGACAGCAGCAGCACTTTTTCCATCTATAGTACAAACCAGGAAACTGTGAACTCTCTTAATGAGCACTTTGTCACAGTTATCCATACCTTTGTCACCTCCAAGCTGGATTACCATGATACACTCAATTTAGGGTGGCTCTTGCGAAGCCTCCGGTAGCTCCAATTTTGTGAGGTTGGAGAATTAATGGATAACCTTGTAAATAGCAGGGTTGTTTGTGGCATTAATAACCACAGTTTGAAGAAGTAATTGTTAAAGATTCAGACTTCACATTAACTAATGGAGATATCGACAGTGCTGCAGAAGTTACTAAATCACAAATAAAAAACCTGATAAACCAGGAAGAAAATAAAAATGCAGCTGGTGTGGATGTCATTAAAACCTAGCTCCTAGAAATAGTGCATTTCATTCAAAATTACCAGACCCAAGTAGCAGTAAACAAAGGCAGAAGCTGGGTTAGGAGGAGATGTACTGAAAATTCTGAAGTTTCTTATTCTGATTTATACAGTGCACCTATCAACATATTTTTATTTCTCTGCCTCAGTAATTATGGTCTCCATAGTTGTAATATTTTAGCACCTCTCAAGCATGAATGGATTTATCTTCACAATATCCCTGCGGGGTAGAAAAGTATTTTCCATATTTTACAGATGGGAAAATTGAGACACAAAGAGATATGACTTGCTCAGGGCCATATAAGCAATGTCAGGAGTTGAACTCAAGTCTGCTAAGTGACACTCTTTAGTATCTTGACCACCAGACCATCCTTTCTCTTTAGTTACAAAATCAATAAATACATTTGAAAACATGTATAATAATCATCTAAATTAAAGTAATGCTGAAAAATGACACTAAAAGTATCCGACCAATCCAACGCCTCTCAGAAAAAGTCTGAGCGAATAGATAGAACTTTCAGCATTCCAAGGGTGGTGAGACAAAATTCCAGATCAAGGGCCCTCAGCTGAGAATTCTCTAAATGTATGAGCCTAGAGATTGTTAGTTCAAAGGTCCCAGCTGATCTCCACTGTTGATTGAGAGGACAAAGGAAAGGAGATCTCTAAGAGACCCAGGACCCAAACCATATAAGACAATAGAGTTAACCCCTTGAACTGCATTTGGAAATTAACTGGAAGCCAGTGACTGAGGCTTCTGAGGGAATGTCTACACTGCAAGAAAAAAACCCATGACACCAAGTCTCAGGGCCCAGGTCAGCTGACTCAGGTTCGCAGGCATGGGGCAGCTGACTTGGGGCAGCCATGGATGTGGTCTTTTATTGCAGTGTAGATGTATCCAAGGTCACAGGTGTAATATGCTCTGTGTGAAACTCTGCTGAGTTCCTCAGTGGTCTTCAAATGTAGCCTTATGTAGATTTACAATGAAGAAGTTGGAGAAACCAAACATAATCAAGGCCTTGTATTGTCCAAATGGAAAATTCATTCAATGATGTATGTGATGAAATTGGTTACATGAAGGACACACTGCATGCTTGTTTGGATGACCCTAAAATGACCCCAGTCACTACTTCATCTAGGAAAGGGACTGGATTCTGAGGGACTGGATTCTTCAAAAATTAACAAACGTGGAGAATGTAAAAGTATCTGACTGGGTGTAATTTTCATCCAATGAGTGAAAAGAAATCTTAACTTAAAAAAGTATAAATCATTAAATAAAATTAAAGAAGATGCTTCTTTAACAAACTTAAGATGGGCCAGGATTGATGCCCATGAATATCCAATGATTATCTTATGTATGTATATATCTTTTTTATGTAAGTTTTTCATGTGTACAAAAACACTGAGATATTGCCATCATTTCAAATATTACATATCATTAGCCCATCTTTACTAGACAATGCTGTGTTGTTATTCAATAAGTCCAATTCTCAGTGCAAGGCTTCTGAAAAAGACAAGAGTTAAGACATAATCAAACATGGGCAAAATACTCATGGTCTTCTCAGCATCCTCCACCAGGGGGCTATATGTTGCCCGGGCAGGTGCAGGGGTTCAAAGATCTAACTACTAAGATCCTACCTTATGGTCCTTCCGGCAAACCAAATGTTTCACCAAACCAGCTCAGATTACCAGTCACATAAGCCATTTTTTTCATCAAACACATTCATACTAAATGGTCATAATCCTAGGTCAGGAAAGGGCATGTGCTTTATTCACAAATACAGTCCATTCAGACAGGATGCCAAACCTTTAGCTGCAGCAGGTGCTGGGCCAGAGAGCCACACACCAAAGCAGTGGGATGTTTATCTACCAGTGGGTGTGAGCAGCTGCATACAGACTGGTTGGTGATAATGGCTTGAATCCTTTTGGGATTCAGGATGCCTCTCCTTTATCTTAGCTTGAATTTGGTGTTGCCATTTAAAATACAAAGATACAGATCTCTGGTTAATGAGGAGCTAAAGAAAAAGAATGATTTGACAATAAAGGCTGCTGTGGATATGGTGAGGTCATAGAAAATGGAGAGGGTACAGCTCCTTAGGCAGATGGCAGTTTAGGCCCTGCTTCTACAAAGCACTTTAACACCTTTAATTTTAGTCACATGTGTAATCCCATTCCTATTCAACAAAGTATATGCTTAGATAGGATGCATACCAACAGGAAGAGTCTAATCAATTGAGATGAGCTATACATCAGTTTGGAGGACAGTCCCTTTTTTAAGCTCTGTCATGGTGGTCCTGATTTTTTGGCAAAACTGGGCATTTATCCCATTTGCTAGTTGCAGAGGACAAACTGGACAAATACACAGTTTTGACCCCAAAAAAAGGGAGGGGGTGTGCGATCCTTAGCGGGGCACAGAGGAACGGGCGGGCGGTGGGGGGACGAATGGCAACACCAGCCCTGCGTAGGAGGGAGGGCTCAGGCCAGCCCTGCATGCAGGTGGGCAGCAGGGAGCCTCCGGCCAGCCCCGCTGGTGGGTAGGTGGGGCTCATGCCAGCCTCACACATGGGGGAGAAAGAGGGGCCTTGGGCCAGCCCAGAAGGCAGGAGGCAGAGAGGGCTGAGGAAGGGGCTCTCACCAGTGGTGGGGTGGGGGACACTCAGGCTGGCCCCTTGTGGTGTCCCATTTTCCCTTTGGGAAAATATGGTCGCCCTAACTTAAAGCTGCTTAGGTGCTTTGCAAAATCGGAATGGGATTACTTATGTGCTTAAAGCTAAGCATGTGCTTAGGTGCTTTCCCGAATCGGGGTCTTAAAGCAGATAATGCTTTGTTTACAGAAAAGGCTGTTCTGAAGTTGCCCTGTGCTGAAAAGGGCTCTAATGGTCCAAAGCAGTGGTTCTCAACCTATTTACCGTAGTGGGCTGCATATGCAGCTCTATGTATTATGTTGGCTGTATCCACACAATATATATACTACCTGTATGGCCCTGAGGATGTCACATGGACCACAGCTGTGTCCAATCACTGGTCCAAAGACATCAGGTTAGTGGGCTTGTTTCATTGGCTTCCTCTAATGTAAGGACTGGGGCATGGATAATGTATGTTCAAGAAACAGGAGCAATAATCTGTTCTCATATTTGATTGATAGTCCTAAAAGTCAGACATTTTGTCAACTTTATATCCTGAAAAGAGGACCTATGAAAGAAAGGAATTAATCACAGAAGCCAACAGTGTCAGTGAGTGGGGTGAAAGTCTGCAAAAGAGGGGCTGTGTAGAAGACTGGAACAAGGCATGGCACCTACACAGAAGAGTCAGCTGTAGAAGCAATGTCCAGTTTCTAATGTTTTTTAGGGACTTTGGTTTATTTTGCACAGCAGACACTGTGCAAAATCTCTGATGGGAAGCTATGTGAAACCATTCAAAGTAGCTGTTTCATTGGAACGAATGATGATATTAGTAATCTAGCATAGGTAAATTGAATTTGACAAAGATAAGATGCTGTTCTGAATTGGAATTAAAACATGACCTGTGGGATGAGAATACATCTCCTCCTGTTCTAAATATTCCTCCAGATGACACAATTGTGGGAGGGTTTCCAAAGTACTTATTAGCCAAAAGTGTGAGTGTTGGCCAGATGGTTTCCTTGGATTTTGAATAGTCAAGAGGCTCAGACCTGTGATTTCTTGTAGGTTCAATAAGGTCTGCAGTTACAATAGAGGCTGCTGTTGTTGTTTGGTCAGCAATGGTTGCATGTTCATGCTGCTCTTGTTTTACTAAATCCAGATGCATCCATAAATCTCCAGATGAAATGGTGAACGAACCAGAAGCAGAAACAGCAGTGGCCAAAGAGGGCTGAACAGATTGTCTTGCAGTTCTTTGAACTGCCTCATTGGTCATTTCAACATTTCCTGACAAATTTGATATCGCATTTTCCATTATGTCATTAGCAAGAACAGATCGTTTGAATCAAGGATCCAGAAAGTAGCCAAAATGTATTTCCTGAAAGATGGGATCAGTTCTTCTCTAAACACCTTGGCACCATAGGAACTATTTTTTTATGGATGCTTTCTCTTTAATTGAAGCATTCCATTAACTGCACCAAAATACACACTATAGTGTTTACAATATATGCCTTGGCTCACATATGCTGCTTTAGATCTTAGATGGCTGATCAAACGGAGTGAACATATTCACAAAGCTGCCCAAAACAGTCCATTCTTGATGTGAGATCAGTTCATCTATTTAACTCCTAATACTTGCTTTTGCTCAGCCAGTCCTTTCAAAATGTAGAGATCCATTAAGTTACTAGTATACTGAACAATGGTGTGCTGGGAAACACAAAATTGTTTGTGGAGGTATGTGAAGTCCTCCTACTTTTACAAAATGCTGGAAATCTAAAGAGAGATATTTTCTCTTGCATTTGTTGGACATACGTTATTCATTGACTTGCCTTTGGTATTATTCACTCATGTGCAAAACGAAGAATGTATTTACATAGCCCCTTTTAGCAGGTAGCATGTTAATTCCATGCATCTACTGATGTTTTCAAGAATGTTAATTGCTATCACCCTGATTCTTCACTATTTTGCACCCTGTGTAGTCATTTACACCTGTGAAAAATGAATGCACCGTGAGTTTTAAATGGCAATGTTCTGATTTGGCTATATTTTATATCCACTGTGCACTCACTGTTTGCAGGTGTAGGTGACCACACAGAGTGCAAAGCTATGGGGAAAATAATAAACTCTCATTTGCTATGACACCTACAAAAAACTTGACAACTCTTAAGCTGCTGGTGTGCTGAGACCATTGCCTATCATGCCGACCAATATTGTCTCATTGTTTCCTTGTACTCCCCCATTGGTCTGTCTGTATCCATCCATTGTCTCTTGTCTTATACTTAGATTGCAAGCTTCTTGGGGCAGCAATCACCTTTTTGTTCTGTGCTTGTACAACACCTAGCACAATGGGGCCTGGTCTATGACTACAGCTTGTAGGCACAATGGTATAACAGTAATCGTCATTAATAATAATAACTCAGTATAATAATCAACTGCAATTGCAAACAGGCGGCAAGAGCCCTGCCTGAAATGAGAGGCTATTTTTCCATCTAACATAGACAATCCTTTATCTAATTTTTTTAAACATTGTTGTAGCATCCATATCCAACCGCTCAATACCTTTCACTGTGTCAATAGCTGTTTTATTATGACATTATTTTTCAGCAATAAAATAAATGTCTCCTTCTTAGACTTTCTCTTAAGAGAAATGCACACAAGAAGTTATTTAACTTGTTTCTACAGGCATTTTTAATATGCACTGGTGTTTTCATAATGAATTACTTGTTCATCGTTGTAGTCATTTACTAAGAAACTTCATTTCACATTCACCTACAATTCTGGAAATTTTAGGACAATACCATCCATTTCAAATGAGCAATAGAGTTCTCCAAACAAATGCCTTCATCATATTTGACTATAGTATCATGCAATATAATGCTTGGACAAATCCTCATCAACCTACCCGTGACGTGATAATCCCATTGAATAAGAGGAATATGACTGATTATCTGCCACATTTGTCTCTCCCTCTTTATTTTTTGAAAGTGTTTCCATATATTTATTTAATCAAAATGGCAGTATTCTTCCAAACAATTTTGACACACTGTTTGCAAGTTGCTTTTGAAAAAGAAACACTGATGAATTATTAAATTGATTGATTGATTATTGATAATGTTATTAGTAACACGGACAAAGACTTGTAATCCTACCCAATATTCAGAACTACCAACAGTTTTTTATATTGAAACAGCACTCTTTGCCTAAACCCTACATCTCATACCCTAACCCCCAATGGTTGAACAATTCACATTCCCATTGAAAAGGAATCTTTTATCCTAATGACCCTACTAAACACTATAAAGGAATACCTAGTCATAAAATCCACTTGGAATGCTTTAACAGCTCTGAACCAATTGTCCATAAAATAATCTCAATCAAAATCTGCTTCCATATGGCATAATACTGTACCTTGCTTAAAAATTATTAAAAATATTTTCTCCTAGATAAAGTGGTATGACAAAGGTATTAACATTTTCACATGGAACATAGGAAATAGCAGCATCTTAAAATTTGATGAAAATACACTTCAGATGCAAGTTAATGATTTTTCTGTGGCCTTTAACACTTAAAGTTAGTGAAAACTGAAAAACATTTAAAATTGATTAATTCAAAGAAATAGCTGACATTATCAATATTTATCCTATCAAGAAATAGGTAAAAATAAACATATTACATTAGTAGCATTCCAAAAATCAAAACTAAGTAGTCAGACTTTCTGTACTACTACTGAAAGCACTTGAGAAAATGACTCAAAACATCATATAAGAACCACTGGAAAGCTATAAAAATTTGGACCAGACCAGAGCAGGTACCTCAGATATTCCTCATCATTACAGCTGAGAGAATAATTCACAATGAATAATTTTTCTGACAATTTTAACATTTTTGTGATCAGCAAATTGTGATTTCCTCAAATATATATTGCAAACAAACATAGAGGTTATCATTTACTAAGTAATTTAATAAAATGAGCATAATATATACAAAACATCTAGCAACAAATAATGGTATCACAATCCATTTTCCTCAGACTTGAAAATCTTTATATCTGAATCATAATAAACGTATAGTAGCAGTTTCACTAAAAACTAATTGCCCTTGTTAGAGACAGCCCCTCTTGCTCATTCTTCTATATCTCTTGTTAAGTATTATTGCACATGTTTATTTCAAGTAGCTAACAGTGCATATAACCCATCCAGCCAGCTATTCCTATCATTGTTATCATCATCCTGCCTTCAACCTTACCTCCATTTGTTTGTTACATCATCTTTTTTTAAATGGATTGAAAGCTCTTCAGCGCAGGGAATATATCCTACTCTATGTTTGCATGGCACCCAATCCAACACTAAGGAGCTGTGATCCCATTTTGGGCCTGTGAGCACTCCATAATACAAGTAATAAATAATAATAATAATACCAAAATCTTTCTCTGTCCAGATAGAGCCCTCAGGTAACATTCAACTAGGTTAAATAATAATGTTAGGGTGAATACACCATTAAATCTTACAAATGCTCTAAAAGAGTCCTTGCAAATGATGCATGAGCCAAGTACATGCCATCTATCTAGGTAATTTCTGAGCAAGCTTTATAAAACGCTGTGAACTTGCCCCTTGGCCTTAGGCATTTTTAAACCATTTGTCTTAGAAAATCTGTGAGGTTAGAGATTATGACAACTGGAAGTGTGTCTTCTGTCTCATATTTCTCTTTTATGTAGTCTATGACTTCAGAAAGGTAAAGCAATACATAAGGGTCTGACTGCATTTGGTGGCCTGGCTCACGTGGTTAAAAAGGGGCACTAAATATTTATAAATAAATATTTATTTTTATACTTAGCCTTGAGTCTAACCATGTCACCTCTAATGAAAACACCATCAGATTTTGATCACTCGGTTGTACAGCAGCTGTAGGCTTATACTCATGAACAGTGTCACACAGGCTACCTATTTGTGTCACTTTTGTAAGAGAAAATAAAAAGCAATGACTTCACCAATTCTGAATAACTTGTTTTCCTTATTCCATGCCCTGCCCCTTCCTCCCTATCCCCCCCACCCCACAATAAAAATCTTCAATTTGTGTTTAATTTCTTTACAATTCTTTCAGTATCGATTTGGCCTACTTGGCTTATGGTACTTTGCACATCTCTTCGAACAGGTCAGGTTTAGTTCATCATTACCAACCAGGCATTGCAATGTGATAGTTCTGTGATAATAATTAATAAATATATTGTCATATTCTTCAGTGGTCAGGTATATGATAAAAGCAGAAAATTATTGTCAGATTTTTTTTTAGTCTTGAAAATTGTAGCTGTGCATGAAAAGGTAGATAGAAAGATGGACAGAAAATTAGTAATAAAGTTTATGATTTTACTGGCTTATGTAAAATCAAATGTGATACAGCTCCAAGCAATATTATTCTCTTGCAAAGTCTAATTTTAAAAAAAAATCTTTTTCTTTTAAGTGAAAAAATGTTTCATTTTCCAGATGCTGGTACTTCAGGAAATATTAAAGATCTCTTGTTGAAACTTTTAGAAGCAATTTCTTTATTGTATGTTTTGCACTCCTAGTCAAGCTGTCATTCGCACCTACATATTTGCATAACTAGCTACAAAAGTCCATTCACTTAAGAGGAAGACACCGAAGGACATTAGCTTGACTGCAGTTTTGCTCACATCTAGGTTTTTATCTGACAAACTGCAGCAACCGAAACCCAGAACACATGGAAATGCTCCTTTGAAACAGAAATTCTATATAAAATTATACTTTTAATGGAATGGACTATTAAAAAAATTAGAGAGACAAAGTGGGTGAGTTAATATCTTTTATTAGACCAACTTCTGTTGGTGAGAAAGACAAGCTATCGAGCACCACAGAGCAATTCTGTCTTTCACAGACCTGAAGATGGGGGGGACCAGATGTCCCGATTTTATAGGGATAGTCCCGATATTGGGGCTTTGTCTTATATAGGCGCCTATTACTCCCCACCCCCGGTCCCGATTTTTCACACTTGCTGTCTGAAGAGCTCTGTGTCGCTCAAAAGCTTATCTCCAAGAAAGATAGTACCTCACCCACCTTGTCTCTCTAATATCTGGGATCGACCTGGCTACAACACCACCGCATATTTAAAAAATTGTTTGTATTGCAAAGTTTACTCTCCTAGACTTCCCGTCAGCCCAGTTCTTAGGACCCAGTCTTGTGAAATACTGAGCGTCTCCTGCTAAGTGCTAAGCACACTCAGCTGCAAATCAATCTTATAGAAGTTGAGGGCACTCAGCACCACCCAGAATGGGATCCTAATTGCTCAGAGCCATTTAGCTGGTAATGAGGTTGTAACTTAATAAGTCCATCTTGAACAAGATCTAATAAAAGGGCCCTAAATAAACTGAAATTAATGGGGAGAATTCTTGCCATAGAGTCTTCACCTAAATGGCATGCTTGACAGAATAAATTCAGGCTTGTATTTCCAATGGAAATGTGAAACAGAATTCGACTCTTTCCTCTCTGTTGGGCTTTTTTCCAAACATGCTGCTTTTTCCCTAATGCACTAGAGTAGTGCGCATCCATTAAAGCTACACAGTATGTCCTAAAATGCTGACATTTCATTTTTAATTGAAATCAAACATGCTGTTCCATTAGGGAGTAAGAGAGTAAACCAGATTGTCAGAAATTAGTGGAGGTAGAGGAGAGAAATTTTCCTCCCTCAGAAAGTACTTTTCTGTGGAAATCTGACAAAGAACACTTTTGAGCCATCAGGCCAAATGTATCCCTGGTGCAACACCGCTGAAGTCGATGGAGTTATGCTAGGATGAATTTGACTTCTACTGTATCTGTGAGAAAGACTGCATTAGAAATATATTTATTTTTCAGTTTATTGAAAGTGCACTCATCATTACCCCTGGCAGCATGTACAATAATCACCTTTAAAAACAATACATGCCTGCCCTTAGAAACTGTATAATAAGATTCCAAAAATATCACTCTGAAGCCTAAAATGTCTGATGAGTAGGTCTACGTGTCTGTTGTGGAAGTCACGGATTCTGTGACTTTCTGTGACCCCCGTGACTTCTGCAGTGGCCAGTGTGACTGACTTTAGTGCTGCTCAAGCTGCTCTGGTGGCTCCCGGCAGCGGTCCCAGGGCGGCCGACCAGAGCAGCCGTGGTCCGTGGCCCCATGCAACCGTCCCTAGGCAGCCGGCCAGCTGGAGCAGCCACAGTCCATGGCACCCAGCAGCTGGTGCCGCTGGCCCCGGGAACCCTCCGCCAGCAGCACCTAAACCAGATGTCCCCCCCAGCAGTGGTCTCCACCTCCTCCAGTGCCCCTCCAAGATTTAATCACAGGTATTTTTAGTATAAGTCATGGACAGCTCTTGGGCCATGAATTTTTCTTTATTGCCTGTGACCGGTCCATGACTTTTACTGAAAATACCCATGACTAAATCGTAGTCTTACTGATGAGTCACTTTGAAGTGATAAAAGCAACTACAAGTATGGCTGAGAGCTCTTTTTGTTCAGAATATCACAAGGTTCAGTCATCACTAAGGCATAGGTGGTCTGACCTAGTGCTTGGAGCAGAAGTTAGGCTGCGTCAGATGCCAGGAGATCAGAGTCTGAGATATGCCAGAGGGCAAACTGGGAGTGAAGTGTCAGGAAGCAGGCAAGTCAGGTTACCAGGAGGAGATCAGAGAGCACAAGAGAAGTAGTCCTAAGCAGGGGAAACCCATTTGCCTGGACAACTTCCTGTTCCTGGGATTGGTTTAAATATAAGCAGGGAACCAATCAGGACCCCCAGAGTTCCACCAACAGAGGAGTCCTTTGTCAGAGAGCAGCATCTAGTTCTGGCAACTGTTGGCAGATTTAAACTTTAGCTCAAGCTATAGATGCACATGCTTTGGGGCCGTTTAGGGATCTGGGGCAAAAATCTGTCAGGTACTGCTTTGAGCAGGGGGTTGGACTAGATGACCTCCTGAGGTGCCTTCCAACCCTGATATTCTGTGATTCTATGAAACTCTCTTAAGAGGCCCATAGATCAAGGTTTGAGACCCCTCGTCCCTGACTGTCTGTTACTGTCCAATTTTTAAGTTCTCAGTCACTTTGACTTTACAAATTACACCCATGGAACAGCAAGGCATATATTTATGCCATGCCAAGAGTCCTAGACCAATGTGATAGCAGAGGTAACACAACTGTCACCATCCTCACTTTTCAGCTAATTTGTATGAAACAATTTAATTGGCTGTCTGAGGGAGACTGCACAGATCGTGGATTACTTGGCCCAGTTGCCATCGTTCTTCTTCGAGGAATGTCCCTTCTGGGTGCTCCACTTCAGGTGAATGTGCGTCCCTGTGCCTTTGATCAGAGAATCTCAGTAGCAGTGCTCATCTGGACTGCACATGCATTGTCCCCATCTGGCACTATTGTCAGCCCCTGTCTAGCACGTGTGACCAGACCCCCCTCAGTTCCTTCCCAACCACCCTCGACCTGAGATGGAGCTCCCATCAGCATGCAAACCAGTAGCTTTATTTAGTGTGTAGAATAGGTTTTCAGAGTAGTTTTAGTATAGTAGTTAGAGTTGTTTACTCTTTGCTTCCCTGTTTATTTTTCTCATTAAAAAAATTCATATCTTTTCTTAACCCTTAGAATAGTTTGTGTTCACCCTCAGGGCTGAACCACCATAGTTCAAGCCATGCCCAGTTCACCGGGCTTCAAGCGCTGCCTTTGCAACACCCCAAAACTACAAATGCCCGCAATTCTGTTCGAGAGCAGGGTTGGGGCCCCAATCCCTGTTGGATGCCTTCCTCCTCAAATGGGCTACACCTCTGCTATATGTGTTCCCCCCAATTCTCCTGTTATCGTGGGTTATACACAAAATACAAACTGACAAGGCCAAAGTCATCTTGGTAGCCCCAACATGGTCCAGACAGACTTGGTACTCATACCTATTGAAGATGGTGGCAGGCACTCTGTGCACTCTTCCATTTTTGCCAAACCATCTATCACAGGATGCCAGACAGGTATATCACCCAAACCTGAAGTGGCTTCACCTAAGAGCATGGCTCCTACATGGGGCCATCATGATGAACTAGCTTAGTGGTTTGAGCACTGGCCTACTAAACCCAGGGTTGTGAGTTCAATCCTTGAGGGGGCCACTTAGGGATCTGGGGCAAAAATGGGCCCTGCTAGTGAAGGCAGGGGGCTGGACTCAATGACCTTTCAAGGTCCCTTCCAGTTCTAGGAGATTGGTATATCTCCAATTACCACCTTTTTATTACCTAACCTGCTCAGAACAGGTGAAAGACATATTATTAAATAGTAGAAGGACAACCACGCATAATACTTACCTGCACAAATGGAAGAGATTCAACATATGGTGTCAAAATAAACAAACTAGGGATGTTTCTACCTGCTATTCTTGGTATTGGAATATATATTGAGGCCAAAGACATCTGGACTATCCATTATTAGCTCAGTCAAAGTAGATCTTGCAGCTATTACCACTTTTCACCATAAGATCAACAGGACATCAATATTTGCCTATCTGATCACTAAACGTTTCCTTAAGGATATCAGAAACATTTATTCTGAAGTACTCATACCTACCCCACCTTGGGATTTGAACTTAGTACTATGCTGCATCATTAGCAACATTGTCTCTATCACATCTATCAGTGAAGGTGGCATTCTCAGTAACTATCACATCAGACTGCCAAGTGGGCAAGTTAGGGGCCCTCATGGCACACCAACATTACACCGTCTTTTTCAAAGGTCACTCTAAAACCTCACCCAACATTTCTACCTAAAATATCTTCCTCCTTCCTCATAAACTAACCAATCCATCTTCCCTCATCCTTCCCTAAACCTCATAGGAGTATACAACAGGACTCAGTACTACACACTCTAGACATCAGACGTATCTTAGTGTTCTACCTTGATAGAACTAAGCCTTTCAGAAAATCACTGAGGCTTTTCATTTCCATTGCAGAGTGCTCTAAAGTGACAATCCCACTATTTCCAAACAGAAACTATCTAAATAGATTTCTGGTTGCATCCACCTCTGCTACCAACAGAAGGACCTGCAACCCCCATTGGTAAGGCTGCGATTCTGACACGGAGGTTGCGGAAGTCATGGATTCCGTGACTTTCCATGACCTTCGTGATTTTCACACCTGTAACAGCCAATCCAACTGATCCCAGGGCCGCTCCCAGTGGTGCGACTCACCCCGGCAGCTGGCCCTGGGGAGCACCTGAACAGCAGACCCAGGGGAAGCCTCGGGGACTACCCAAGCAGCAGCAGTCCCGGGGATGGCTGGAGCAGCAGCCCCAGAGGCGATTGGGAGAATGGTCCCTGGGGGCCTCGGAACAGCAGGCCTCCAGTGCAGTCAGCCCCCACCACTGGAGCAGCTGGACCCCAGGAGTAGAGATTTAGTCATGGGTATTTATAGTAAATGTCATGGACAGGTCAAAGGCTGTGAATTTTTCTTTATTGCCCATGACCTCTCCATGACTTTTACTAAAAATACCCATGACTAAATCTTAGCCTTACCCATTGGGGATCTGAAATCTATCAATTTCAATAGCCTTTCTAAACAACATACTGATCATGGACATATGTAGAACAGCCCCTTGGGCCTCCACACAGATGTTCACAAAACATTATGCAGTTGACCAGAATTCAAGATCAGATGTATTTCTAGGTCTGACAGTGTAATCATCCCTTATTCATGCAAATCCAAAGCCCTTTCCATCCAATGTGGGGCACTGTTCGACAGTCACCTGAAGTGGACCACCCACAGGGACACTCCTCAAAGAAGAAGAGAAGGTTACTCACCACCCTGTGCAGTAACTGAAGTTCTTCAAGATGTGTGTCCCTGTAGGTGCTCCACTATCCACCCTACTCCCTTCTACTATACAAAATTCAATTTCTGGACTCTATGGTAGAGAAAGAACTGAGGGGGATCTGGTCGCATGTGCTAGACAGGTGCCGAAAATGGTGCGAGGCAGGGACTGCGCACATGCAACACAGGCAAAATTCTCTGATCAAAGGCACAGGGATTCACATTTACCTGAAGTGGAGCACCCACAGCAACACCCATATTGAAGAACCTTAGTTATTGCACAGGGTGAGTAACCTTCCCTTCTTCAAAACCACCCACACAACAACACAGCCAGCACACACAATAACCCCAAACACACATAGATCCTCCTGGCAGCACACATTTGCCCCCCTCACAAACCAACACAAATCTCCCAGGATTGTCACTTTGTCTGTGTTTCACTCTGAAGCTTAGAATGTCTGTTGGGTCAGTGTGAAGTGACAAAAACAGCTACCAGTCTGGATGAGAGCTCTTTGGGTTCAGAATATCACCAGGTTCAGCCATCACTGTGAGAACCAGACGGAATGTTGGAATCCAAAGGTTCTATGACAGTTGGAATATGACAGTTGATCCGAAAAGGTGACATGTTGACAGTTGATCAGCTATGTCACATAACAGAGAGGTGGTTGTGCCTCCAGCCAGGGCATAGCTCTTTGTACAGGCTTTGGACAACATGTACAAACAGCCACATTGCTCACTATAACATAATGCAAGGAAACAAGAACCCCTTTTTTTTACACTTACAAATTACACTCCTGCAACAGCACAGGCTTTCAGCTACTAGTATGAAATAAGGTTTTGTCTACACATGCAGATATTCCATAGTATCTATTCAGGAATAACTATTCCAGAATAACTCCATGTGTGGACACTCTTATTCTGGAAGAAGAGTGTCCACACATTAAATTATTCCAGAATAACTGTTCGGCTTTAAATTCACACTCTTTCTTATTCAAGTATAACTTTTGTGTTAGACAAGCCCTAATAAAGTATCTCTGATACTATAATGCAGTCACCTCAAAGTCTCCCTCTAAGCACGCAAACCACCAATTTCAAGCTAAAATGTGTGGGCCAGATTGTGTTTGGCCTCTGGGACTGCAAGGAAATGAGAACACACAGGTCACTTTCTCCTCACACTCTCTATGGAGGGGCTGGGCACAATAGGAGTCAGGAAGTACAGGGTCTCCAAAGAGCTAGTACTGTTGCCAGGGGCATGGCTATAGTTCCACATCAGCCAGTTCAATTGGTTAGGATAGAGAGGAGTGAATACTACACCCCCTACAACTGTGGAACAGCAGCCATGCTCTCCCTGTAGTTCATCTTTTGCAGCTTATAGAATAAGCCTGGACATTTGACCTTTGTTCATTACTAGGAATAGATCATCCATGAGACCAACAGAGTTTCCATACCATACACAGGCCCAAAGCCCAGAAAGAAAGAGACTGGAGAACTCACAAGCCTCCAGATGTGAATTGATTCACCAACACCATCTCAATAACACTTGTAGATAGCTGTCAAGATTGGCAGCATCAAGGGATGGTATCTTCAACATGGTCCTAATTATTGCTTGACTGAACAACCCTTGGGATATGGTCTCCTGAAGGAAGATGTTGGTCATCCCTTAGGGTCAATCAATGAGGGACCCAATAACCACTAGCTAGATTTTTGTTTTTGCCAGGAAAACTTATGCAAATCACAGTTATATTTCTAAATATTGTGTGTGTCATGCCACACCCTCTCAAGAAAACAGACAAGCCCATTGGAATCCTATGAATTTGATCAGATCATGATTTCCAGCATTCACACAATAGCCCTGTCCACTCACATTTCCCTGTCACAGGGAAATGATTTCTATACCAATGTGAGGGCTGAGGATAGAATAACAGAAGATGGCATTCAGCAGCTACTCTATAGTTGACAACAGCTTATAGTTTTAATGTTCTATGAGTCTATTGACAGAATGATACACTGACTGTACAACATTCTGTTTAGTTACAGTATTCTGGAATTTCAGCTGGTCCATTAATTTTGAAGGGAAGAGGGAGAAAATTAAACCTGAGACTGGAAGAGATAAGTGTCTGACCTTGAAAATCAAAACCTTGATTTTCCTACATCTCTGCCCAATCTCCAATCCCAAACCCAAAACTAAGGTCCAGGTTTTGTGAAAAGAACACATCATCTAGAAGCACAGAGAAGACTATCCAGATCAGGGCTGACAAGAGGGGGGCAAAAAGGGGGACAATTTAACAGGGTCCTGAGCTCAGTTTCCCTCCCCCCATGACCTCCCATAAAAGTCTGTAATGTCTGTGTAAACAAAGTAAAATGGGAGATGGTGGGGCCTCAGTAAACACGATGCACTGGGGCCCAAAATTTCTCTTGACAGGCCTGATCAGATGGATGTTGTAGAAAATAAATAGAAAACAATTCTTGCCTTTGTTATTAAAGAAATGTGCAACCAAACATATGAGGAAAATCGAGTAATTTTACTGCCAGAAAGAGCATGCCAAGGTTAGGTTCGGGGAATGTTCGAGAAAAAATGACAAATCTACAAGGCTGGGATACCCTAGGACGTAGAGGAGTGTGCCAGAGGTAGAAGGTGATGAAACCATGAACAACCCACTCTCTCAGGGCATGTCTACACTTACAGGGCATGTCTACACTCTCAGGGCATGTCTACACTGCAGCAATTGATCCACTAGGGGTTGATTTAGCGAGTCTAGTGAAGACCCGCTAAAGTGACCGTTGATTGTCCTCCTGTCTACTCCGGTACTCCATTGGAACGAGAACCATAAGGTAAATTGACGGGAGAGTTTCTCCCGTCAACCCAGCGCGATGTAGACACTGCAATAAGTCAACCTAAGCTACGTCAACTCCAGCTACGTTATTCACATAGCTGGAGTTGCGTAACGTAGGTCAACTTAACCCCATAGTGTAGACCTGCCCTCAGAGACAGCATGATCTCTCTAGGATCCAACAGATGGGTATAAACTGGTCAGGAACAAAGTTAGGCTGAACATTAGAAGAAGGTTTCTAACCAACAGAGAACTGAGGTTCTGGAACAGCCTTGCCATAGGATCAGTGGAGCAAGAAATCTAACTAGGATGGGTCTCAATAAGTTTATAAACAGGATAATATGGTGCATTGTCTCAAGGACCCAGGAGGTCCAATCTCATTATATGTCCCACATTCCTCTGTAAATTTCTGAGCAGAAATCCACCTGAGACTTGATGGCTGCAATTTTCAAAAGTGTTTAATGTTGGCCTAACTCACTTCCATTAAAGTCAACAGTAAAATTCCCAATTACTTTAATGGGAGCATAGTTAGGCCAATAAAGAGCACTTTTTAAAAATCCATCCAATGTTGCTAAAAACATCATTAATATTCACAGAGTCCCCTTTGTGACTTCTGTTGCACAACTGTAGGGTAGCTGGGTCTTATTCAGTCTCACCTCCTGAGACAGCCTTGCTTCTAGAGAATGTGTTTGTGTGTTGGGGGCACAGGCTCTCGTATTTGTGGGGTTGGGAACAGATGAATGAGTGTTATCTGCAAGTTTAGAGGGCCAAGTTCCTGCATCCTTCGTGGTCCCCCAAAACCCTGCCCTTGAAGGGTACAATACAGAAAACTCAGTGAGGTGAGCCTCAAAGTATTTCCTGGACCTTCTGTCCCACTCTGTGAGTTTTACCGTGGGAAAGTACTCAATTATTACTCATTCAAACCTCCCATTCACTTGAAAGGGAATTTTGACTCAATGACTAATCTACTCATTAGCACTTACATGGTCCATTACATCTTCAAAGTGATGTACCAACATTAATTAATCCACACAACTTCCCTGTGAAGGTACAAGAGACTTCTCAAGACAATATTAATATAGCTACTATATAAATAAACTGCATTAAGAAAGTTATGTGGCACAGTCAAGTGCTTGAATGTGAGGAGATGCCAGGTTTACAGTTGCCAATGCAACCTTCATTCTGTTCCCTTGTGTTTCCCTCCTGTGCAATGAAGGGGGCGGGGAGGCTACAGTGGGAAAAACAGTTTGATTATATAATTAGATTGTATCAAAATGCAAATGCATAAGACTGATACTTCTTGAATTAAAATACTAGATAGCAGTAAGAGAAGACTATTATTTCTAATGGGGACCTGGACTGCTTAATTCGGAGAGGCGGTCAGGATAGCTTGGCCAAGTCTAGTTCTTTCTCTTCCCCTCAGCTGGAGGGGTCCTCACCCATGTATTGCCTTCAGATTGGGGTGGATGGACTGCTGGAGGGACTTATAGTGTAGAGTCTAGTGTTGCTCTGTTTCCCACCTCTTCCCTTGTTGGGAATTGGGGGAACTCCTGCCCCATGTGATGCCCCTC
The DNA here is from genome assembly GCF_016161935.1 of Mauremys reevesii. NCBI lineage: Eukaryota > Metazoa > Chordata > Testudines > Geoemydidae > Mauremys > Mauremys reevesii. The sequence goes on along the minus strand of NC_052628.1, from coordinate 18,809,514 downwards.
GAGGAGGGGGTGGAATGTTAAGGCCATGTACAGAGTCTGGGGTGTATGGCTGGGGCAGTGAGCCCAGCCCAGCACTCTCTTCTCCTCCCCAACCCCCACCCCTCACTAACACTGCTCCAGCAGCTCCACATGTTCCCATGACAGTGTGTACTGCTGATGTTACTGCTTTGGCAGCAGTAGGGGCTTGGCTATTTAGAATATTCATGGTTGGTTATTATCTGGCAGACTGCCAATATTTTCCTAAGCAATGCAAGGAAAAGAAGTGAAATAGTTATTTTTAACAGTTTATAACTCAGATAAACCTGAATCCCTGCCATATTTCAAAGTGATGCAAACAGTGGAGCTGTTAGAATTTCTCAATAAAAAGGTTGCAAGTATCTTTTACAATGGGAAGTGTGTGTTGCCTTCCTGCTTATTGTTTCCTTCTCCCTGTTTCTGTTTGTTTCCCGCTCCCTGAACTCAGCATTCAAGTTCCTCTCTGTGTGTGTACATAGTATTGGGTATGTGCAGTTACTCAGGGCATGCTGCTACATACATTTGGACTCGTTATATTTTGTCCAGACAGAGTTGGCTTAACTGGTTCATGGTTATATCATTTTTTGCTTTGATATCCTGGTGTTTTGGGATTGGTGTTCTGGGGGTGCAGCAGAGTGTAACTGTAAATGCTTCTATTCTGCAATCTATGCTGCCTACACATCCTTTGGCTGTTGACTGGCAATATTTTATTGAGACTTTTTTGGAACCAAAGGCAGATTTTGCAACTCTCCAATGTTGCTAGTTTATCGTGGCTGCAGAAGTGCTTAGGCCAGTGATGGCATTGACATTTATGATAGACTCCTGGGGCCCAAGTGCTCCTTTGGTGGACAAATGAGCATAAAGGTCTGTGGACTAAAACTCGGGTCTGCAGAGTCTGGGATGACTGACGTTCCCACAGTGCTACCAGGAGACCATGCAGAGCTACAGCCAGGGAACACTGTGGAGAGTAGGTGTTGCAGGAAGTACCACAAGGTAGCCAGAGTGATAGTACCATTCATCCCCCTGATTGGTCAAGTGCCCTATTTAACCCTGGGGGATGCCCCAGGAAGTTGTCTGGGCAACCACACAGAATTTCACCACTTCACCTTGTCGAATGATCTCTGACCTCTGACAGTGGCCTGACTCTGACCCCAACTCTTGCTTATTGAACCTGGCGCTTGTGATTCCTCTGACTCCTGCTCAGCGACTACCATCCCTGACGTGCAGACTCCAGCCCAGCTGTGACAGCTAGGCCAGACCGCCTACACCCAGGTCTCTTACAATGAGTATTTTGGGACGGAGATTCTGTTCTCTTAAAGAGAAAAGAAGTTTTTTGAAGCTTGCTAGGAACCCAATGAAACCATATGTGAATTTTCATATCATTTGCAGCAGTTGGCCCAGCACTGTGAATTTGGGGACATTACGATGATCATGCTCAGTGATATTTTTGTGACTGGCATAGGCAATGACTGACTGGATGAACAGCTATAGGCTGAAGATGCTAGAACTGAAGATGCTAAAAGTTGATTGATACCAACTTTTCATGCCACGATTGTTAAGACTGAAGCATTTAAGAGGGCTCAGTCTGAAATGGGTTCTATGTCTCAGAAAGCTGCTCCCTTTGTGTCTACTCTTAAACCATCAGCTGCTCCTCCTGCTTCCATTGCCTAGTCATACGATGCTACCTACTCCCGCTCCAGAGCCTCAGTAGCAAAAATTCCCAATTACTGATTCTGCTGTGGTAGTACAAGTCATTTGGGTAATTTTACTTCCTGCCCGGCTAGAACTGCTATGTGCCAAGCATGTGGGAAGAAAAGACACTTTAAGCTAGTGTGCCATATACTGGTTCAAAATACCTACTGTATATGTATAAGACCACCTTTGCCAGGACCAATGAGCTGAAGCTGGTATCTCATATCACAGGAAATTAATGGTGCATCACTGAAGTGCATAGTGGTTCCGGGTGCTGAAGTTAATGTTCTTCCCTTTGGGATAGTTCATAATCTGGACATTTGCCTGAATTCAATGGTTATAAAAACTTGGAATTTGTATGCTTTGCAGACTGTGGGTGGAGCTGTATGCTCTATGCTCTAGAAAGGCATATTCTTGATTGCAAAGTTTTACATTGTTAAAGGCACTGCTGCAAATGCTGTTCCGTTTTTGTCCTACAATCTGTGTTTACAGCTTAGTATTATGCAAGAACTTGCACTTGGATGTAGAACAGAAGGGGGTAGCCAACATATCATTCAGAGACACTGTGATTTATTTAACCGTGATGGTGTTCTGTCCACAGGAGATGTGTACTCTCTGCAGTTGGGTTCAACACCAAGCCCTTTGCACTGCTTGCATGTTGTGTACCTCCTGCACTTGTGGACTAGATCTGAGCAGAACTGCAGCGCATAAAAGATAATGGTATCATTTGGGAGGGCAAAGGGCCATCAGATTGAAACTCACCCATGGTGATCATATACGGGGAAAATGGCAACATTCGACTGTGCACAGATTTTAGGATACTTAATAAATATGTGAACTATGAGCCGTTTCAATTGCCAAACTTCGAAGAGGTGAGACGCCAGGTAAATGGATCCTGGATTTTCTCTCTGTTGGATTATTTATCTGGTTATTGGCCAATACCTGTGGCTGAAAGTTTGCAGTTATTATTGACTCTCAGCGTGCCATTTGGGAGATATTGTAATCAAAGACTCCCTTTTAGTTTGGTTTCTGCTCCTGAGGTATTTCAGAGAGTAGTCTCTTAGCGCCTTGTTAATATCCGTGGTCCATGTTGCTATTTGGATGACATTCTCATCTTTCCTAACACCTTTCCTGGGCATAATTGCATTCTGGACCAGGTGCTAACCCAACTCCAACAAGCTGACACAAAGTTAAATGCAGACACATGCAGTTTTGCAAAAGATGCTGTAACATTTCTAGGGCATTCTCTATCAATTGATGGTGTGAAACCAACACCTGAATGGCTGCAAGCTGTTGCTTTGCTACCATTAGCCACCGATCGAAGCAGTTTATGTTCTTTCCTTCACCTAGCTCAGTACATAGGTGGCTGTACTCTGCCCCATTTTAGTACCCTTGACAAACTGATGTGGGATTTAATCCAGGGCCAAGAACAATTGGCTTGGACTAAAGAGGCAAAGCAGGGTTTAAAAATTGCATCAAGCCCTCTGTCAATGCAATCCTGTGCTTATTTTAATCAAAGGAAGGTCGTAGTGTTTCCAACCAATGCATGCAATCAGTGCCTGGGCACAGCTCTGCTCCAGGAGGGACAGATGGTTATATTTGCATCCCGTACTCTCACCCCAACAGAAGCAAAGTATTCCCAGACAGAGCTAGAATTCTTGGTGATGGTGTTTGCCAGTGTATGCTTCAGAGTCTACTTAGTGGGAAGACATTTTACTTTAGAAACTGATCATTTGCCTATTTTGGACCTCTATCGTAAAGCCACTGAGCTGCTGAAAGTAAGACTGCAGCAGTGGATTATTCAGTGACAGCAGTATGGCTTTAATTTGTCAAAGGAAGACATAATTTACTTGCTGATGCTCTTTCCAGAAATTCTGCTGGGTTGGCGCCCTCGTATCCAGAAATGGCAGTGTACACAATATACTTTTTACTGAAAGATATGTCAATTGACTTAGGCCAGACCAATGACCCTACCCCTTGAGATGCTGAACTGTGCAAGATTGTACATGCTGTACAAGTGGATTGGACGCACCAAGTTATTTAGAGAACTTTGTTTACATTGTACAAAATTCATTCTGAGCTCACGGTGAAGACATGTGCTACTCCACATATTTTATGCAGAGGAGCCCAAGTGATCATTCCAGCAGTGTTGCGACAATCCTGGAGGTGGCTCATAAAGGACATTTGGGAGTTATGAAGATGAAGGAACTTCCACGTAGTTATGCTTGATGTCCAAGGCTGCACTCAGACATTAAGTGTCGTGTGAAGGCATGCTTAGCCTGCACAATGCATAGAATTACTGCTCCTCCGGCCTCTTTGAAACCAGTAGTCGTAGACAGACCATGGCAGAGAATTGCAGCGGATATTACTGACCCGTCGACTTCACTGCATGGCTACACACTGTTGACTGTTATAGACTATTACTTATGTTACCCCTTTGAATTCATAATTTCACAAAGCACCTCAAAGGAGCTCATTTCTTGTCTAACTACTTTATTTGCAATGTTTGGCCTACCACAGACCCTCATTTCAAATAATGGGACACCTTTTTTATTAAGAGATTTTGAAGGCTTTCTGACAAAGTACATTATAAAAGTACAGTACATTATAAATCTGATGTGTACCATCCACAAAGAAATAGGATAACGGAACAATTGCATAGCACTCTGAAAAAATTATATAGCTTGTATACTGGAGGAATGTCACAATGTACCCTTCCATATTACATTGAGTCATGGTTTATGTGGTATTCAGAATACACCTCCTGAAAGTACTGGAGAAACCTTTTTCTACCACTTCTTCAGCTGACGTATGTGGAACAAGTTGTCTATGCTGATGGAAAAGGTTCATCCCACCCCTTTGCCATCCTCAAAGTAGACTGATGTGACTAGGAAATATGCAACTTTTACCCATGCAAGACTCCATGTGTTCTACCCTGGACAAGCAGTATATGTTAGGCAAGGGTCTGGAAGTGTTTTCAATACTTGTGGTGTGGTCCTGCAGGCTGCAGGGTATGAAGCATGTTGAGTGTGTTTACTACATGGAGAATGTGTTGTTAACCAGCAAGATATACTGCCTACTGAAAGGGGAACAGATAGAGAAGATGACACCCTTTCTGTGTATGATGATGTCATATGGCCAGTTGGGGAATTTGCACTATAGCAATCCACCCACAAGCTGAATCAGAGGTATAACTTATGATCCTGGGATCACCTGTGCCTTAAACATGGTACTGCTGAACTTTTGGGGAAAAGAGAAGGAAACTGTGATGACTGGTGTGTGTGTGTGTGTGTGTGTGTGGCCTTCCTGCTGATTGCTTCCCATTCCTGTTTGTTTCCTGGTTCCTGTTCCCTGAAGTCATACTGCCCCAGTTCTTGTGTCTCTGTGCACACAGCATTGGGTATGTGCAGTTACTCAGGGCCTGCTGCTACATAACTGCCATTTGGTCTGTTATTATGTTTTGTCCAGACTGTCACTGAGTTAACTGGTTCACGGTTATTACATGTTTTGATTTGACCACCTACATGCGTTTTGCTTTAATTTCCTTGTGTTTTGCCACTGATGTTCTGGAGTACATCACAGCATAACAAAGTATTAGGCAACCTAAATATAGGTGTTACTACCAGCTCCCTCTAGAATACTTTCAGAAATTGTTGTTAGTGTTTTGCAATATCTGGCCTTTACTCTAGTTTATTTTAGGTATAATATGTCCATGTTTGTCTTCCTATTTCTGTGATAATTTCCCATCTAATATTCTTATATCTCTTTTCTCTAGATTTCTTTGTTGATCACTAGGTATCTAAATCATGTTTACAAATTCACTAGGGGTTAAATATTTATAAAAGATGAGTGTGACACACGAGCCTCTGGTACATTTCCAGCTCTAAAGCAGTAAATAAGCACTAAAAATCCAATGCAAAATGGCATCAGTTGTTAGAAAACAGACCCCATATTCAGTGACCAAAATATCCAGCTTGTCCATAAATGAGAGGAACTCAGTAATTAAACTATATCGACGCAGCGAAAGCCATCATCCAGGTAAATGACTATTAACATTCATTTGGTGGTTTCAGGCTAGTTCCTTCATAAATGAATCACAAGATTCATTCAGAGAAGACCAATGCCCCAAGCATCACCCCCGGCTCAGGTAATGGACCTGTTTCTCTGCACATCCACAGGTGTTGTGTGATGAATCTGATGATTAGCAGATTCCATACTTCTCTGCCTCCACCCCCCAGAGGGTTTCAGCTCAGCAGGAGGGGAAAGAGCATAACAGTGCCCTCTTCTGGCCAACCAGGTCAGGTAAGGGAGGTGAAGATCCTGTCTATCTCAGCAAGGGACATGGCTCTCTGGGGATCTAGCAGCAGGAGAAGGCATTTCTGAGAACAACTGCAGGAGCTGTAGGATACAGGCCTGCTCAGAGCCTGTTGGGGCCTTGTAGTCAGAGAACTAGGTCAAGAAGTTTCCTGGAGGGGTGACAGTCCAGATTCAAGCAGGGGGAATCTGAAAGGAAGATAGAGTTCGGAGGCAGGTGGGCTGTGTGGTACATGAGGAGCTGACTCAGCTGCTCTTTCCTGACGCAAATGACTGATACAGGATATGACCACTTGTGTGGCACGCCCTGTACTATTGCTTATGCTCACTTATGAAGAGTTTTTCCCCCTTTTCTTCCTTTACCTGACCAGGTTAAATTGGGGGAGTGTGGCCTTTTCTGGGACTCCAGGGCAACTGCTCAGTGAGGAGGGGGCCTGACCTAAATCATGACACCAGATCTGGGAGTAAGGACACATGTGAACTGGATATCTGTGACTCTGGTAATGTTTTGTGAGTATATGGTTAAATGTGTAATATTTATATGGTTTAGAATGATGAGATTGAGTTTCTTCCCTTTGTTCCAACCAGTCCTTGGCTAATTAAATTAATTTCCATTGCCTAGATCATATTTATAGTCAAACAGCCGTGGTATCTCACCTCTCCAAACTGCTTTCAGAACAGCCAAGCATGTTGTGACCTTGGAGCACTAAGAGTATAGTTACTTCAAGCTTTGGTGACTGGCTCATTTTCCTTATGTTAGGGCCTGATCTAAACCCCATTGGATATGATCACAGACAGGGCCGGAAAATGCCAGGAAAAAAGCACTAAAAGGTGCAGCCACCCAACCAACAAGCAACACAGTGCCGATGTGACAAGCATGAAAAGCTGCATCCAGTCAACGGACAGTCCCAAAAAGCAAACCAATGGACTTAATGCAAGATATATATATCTATACACAAAAAGCTATTGTAACTTTAGCGCCCTCATGGCCAAGATGGAGTCTGCTCTGCAGGCAGCTCTGGTCAAGAGAAGGCATGCGCAGGAATGCAGCAGGAGAAATCCCTTCCACCCCATTGGCACCTGCTCCAAACCCCCCAGAGTGAACACACCCACCCACAGGAAAAGTACAATAGATATAAGTAAGGGAAATATTTATTTACAGAGGGATGAGAGGAAAAATACAGCAAGGGGAAATATAGGGGGAGCAGTAAAACAGGGTTGCATCCAAACCAAGGCCCCACAGGCCCAGTGGTAGCACAGTTTGAAAGGGCAGACACCGAGCAATGTGTCTGCACACGGAGTTCAGGAGTTCTGAGCAAAGTTCCAGTTCAGTGGTGAGTCTTGGGTGCTCCTGGTTGTCTTTGGCACCAGTGAACTTTCCCCAACAAACCCCTCTTCTGCAGTTCTCGGCAAAGCCACACAGAGCGACCACCTCCCCACTTAATTATACAGCAGCCTCCCTCCTTGTTCCCAGTGCAGAGTCACAAGCCCCAGTACTCACAGCCCCATGCAGCTCTGGGCAGCCGTGATACTGGGTCCAGATCTGGCCTGTCCTTCTCGCGCGATTCCTCCCTGGCACAGTGCCCCTCCTGGCTCCTGTCCTGGGGCGTCCCCGATCAGCTGCCCTGTCTTTCCCAGGCTTCAGGCAGGTTCTCTGCTGCTTCCTTTGCTAGGGCCTGCGGGCTGCTGCCTCTCTCTCCCTCCAGAGCCACCCCCTGGAGTTTCTCTCCTTTCTCTCACTTTCCCCCCCGGAAAAAGATTTAAAGGAGCCATGCTCTCTAAACCCCAAGTTAAAAGACCATTGCAAGGTCAAGCACTGAAATATTAGGAAATTCCCCCTTGTGCATGCGCATTATGACATACTATTTAAATAGATGACCACTTGCTATTTTGTTCTCCGGGACTTCTGCTTTATTCAGTGCACAGGATGGCTGGTGCTGACTGAATGAGCAGCTATTAAACATTTCTTTTAACTTGGACTGTCAATTAATCACAGTTAACTCACACGATTAACTCAAAAAAAATAATAGCGATTTCAAAAATTAATCACAATTAATCGCACTTATAACAATAGAATACCAACTGAAATTCATGAAATATTTTTGGATGTTTTTCTACATGTTTCAGTATTGATTTCAATTACAACACAGAATATAAAGTGCACAGTGCTCACTTTATATTATTATTTTTATTACAAATATTTGCACTGTAAAAATGATAAACAATAGAAATACATCTCTACCCTGATATAACACGAATTCTTATATAACGCAGTAAAGCAGCGCTGCAGGGAGGGGGGGGCTGCGCGCTCTGGTGGATCAAAGCAAGTTCAACATAACGTGGTTTCACCTATAACGCGGTAAGATTTTTTGGCTCCCGAGGACAGTGTTATATCGGGGTAGAGGTGTAGTATTTTTCAATTCACCTCATACAAGTACTGAAGTACAATCTCTTTATCGTGCCTTAGAAATGCAGATTATTTTTGGTTACATAACTGCACTAAAAAACGAAACAGTGTAAAACTTTAGAGTCTACAAGTCCACTCAGTCCTACTTCTTATTCTGCCAATCACTAAGACAAACAAGTTTGTTTAGATTGACAGGAGATACTACTGTCTGCTTCTTATTTACAGTGTTACCTGAAACTGAGAACAGGTGTTCTCATGGCACTTTTATAGCTGGCGTTGCAAGGTATTTACATGCCAGATACACTAAACATTCGTATGCCCCTTCCATTCTTCAGCCACCATTCCAGAGGACATGCTTCCATGCTGATGATGATGTTAAAAAAAAAAAAAGCATCAACTAAATTTGTGACTGTACTCCTTTGTGGGGAGAATTGTATATCTCCTGCTCTGTTTTACCCGCATTCTGCCATATATTCATGTTCTAGCAGTCTCGGATGATGACCCAGCACATGTTCATTTTAAGAACACTTTCACAGCAGATTTGACAAACCGCAAAGAAGGTACCGATGTGAGATTTCTAGAAATAGCTACAGCACTCGACCCAAGGTTTAAGAATCTGAAGTGCCATCCAAAATCTGAGCGGGACAAGGTGTAGGGCATGCTTTTAGAAGTCTTAAAAGAGCAACACTCTGATGTGGAAACTACAGAACCCAAACCACCATAAAATAAAATCAACCTTCTGCTGGTGGCATCTGACTCAAATGATGAAAATGAACATGCATCAGTCCGCACTGCTTTAGATTGTTATCAAGCAGAATCCATCATCAGCATGGAAGCATATCCTCTAGAATGGTGGTTGAAGCATGAAGGGACATATGAATCTTTAGCGCATCTGGTATGTAAATATCTTGCAACATCAGCTACAACAGCGCCATGCGAATGCCTTTCTCACTTTCAGGTGACATTGTAAACAAGAAGCAGGCAGCATTATCTCCTGCAAATTGTAACCAACCTTGTTTGTCTGTGTGACTGGCTGACCAAGAAGTAGGACTGAGTGGACCTGTTTTATTTTTGAATGCAGTTTTTTTTTTACATAATTCTACATTTGTAAGTTAAACTTTCATGATAAAGGGATTGCACTACAGTACTTGTATGAGGTGAACTGAAAAATACAATTATTTTGTTTTTTACAATGCAAATATTTGTAATAAAAATAAAGTGAGCACTGCACACTTCATAGTCTATGTTGTAATTGAAATTAATATATTTGAAAATGTAGAAAACATCCAGAAATATTTAAAATTAAATTGTATTCTATTATTGTTTAACAGCGCGATTAATTGCGATTAATTTTTTAATCGCTTGACAGTCCTAGTTTTAACCTCATTGTTCAGTGCTTGGCCCCAGACCTTATTGGCTGCATGCTATTCAAATCCTGCTCTGAATACAGATTTATTACTTTCCTTATAGGTTGTCTATGGGGCTCATCACTATGGTATCTGACATTAATTGATTTATTTTCACAACACCTGTGATGGAATCTTCAAAGATTTTAGCTGCACAGTTCTAAAAAACCTCTGCTGAGCATGTGTGAACTGAGATTCTTCAAAGGCTTGCAACTTGGTTAAATTTGGATGGATTTTCAAAGGATAGAAAAAGACACATCACTGGCATAAAAGCTACTCCCTTACCAAATTTCAGATCCCTGCAGAATGGGGTGCTAGAGTTTATCAAGAAATTGTAAGAATATTTGTAAGGTGGAAAACAATTTTTTCCCCCTTAACCTTGTTCTCAGAAATGACCAAACCATTCTGGTTGAAATTTTTTAAAAAATGTCAAAAACAAACAGCCTGAGCCAAACACTCAGCATGGAAAGTGTCAATCCAAATAGTAAAGCTTGGTAAAGTTATCACCAACTGAAAATAGGGTCTAATAATGGGAAGTGTCAGGCAACCTTAATAATTGGTGATGCTGTGCTGCCAGTTCCACGTATAATACAGTTTTGGTGGGACTGAATCATTACCCCGGCACTCACACCTTCCCACACATATGACAGCAGAGTACAGAATATTATGACAGCCAGTACATACATGCAATTCCCCCATACAACTCTTGTGTGGGAGTGGAAGATTGTATCTATTTAGACTGTAAACTTTCCAATCTAGATCTAAGGTGGTGTGAAGGGGTAGACTCACTGCTGGCATCTCTTCTGGACCGGGCATGGCATGGCATGGCAGCTCTCTCTCCATTGAGGTCTGCTGCTACTGGTTGCTCCACCTCTGTGGCGGCCTCTTCCTGTGACTTGGCCTTTTTGCAAGGTTACTTCAGTCTCTCCCCTTCCAAAAAGCAAGGGAGATAAACACAAATAAATTGAGTTAGCAAGAGAAAGGAAGGAATGACCTCCTCTCAGGATGTATCAGGATCAGGTCCTCCCTTCCCTCAGGCAGGGAACTTCAGGCAGTTGTAGTAATGGAAGTTCCTGCTTTCTCTTTGCCGTTTCTTTAGGACTGAGGGTTGAAGGTCTGTTCTCTTCCCTGCTCTGCCCACAAATGAGCTTTTCTGTTTCACTTTAAACTCCTCCTTCCACCTATGCATGTCTTGTAGGTGTGGTGAAGTGGGGCTTGCTGAGTCCTTAATCCCTTGTTGTCCAGTGTGGGGTTTGTATACCCCATCAAACACCTGCTCTCTCAAGATGGCACCTGCGGAACCAGGGCCAGCAGATTGTTCCCCAGGGCCAGCTTTAGGAAGTCCAGGGCCCAATTTGAACATTTTCGGCAGGGCCCCGGCAGGGATGACTAAAAAAACCCGAACATGTAAAAAAAAGCCTTTCATTTCTTAGCAACCGGTTCCCTATAAAAAGTTCTGATTTAAAGGATGTGCCACAGTATGTATTTTTTGTACCAATAGGGTTACCATACATCCGTATTTCCCTCCCAGATGGCAATTTAAGAACCAAGAAGCCTGACATGTCCGGGAAAATACAGATGTATGTTAACCCTTCCTAAAGTTATTTTTTAAAGCCCCAGGCCCTTTAAATTGCCCCCTGGGGAAGCCAGGCCACCCCGGTACGGTGCACCAGCTCTTGCCGGTATGCCGTACTGGGGCTTGGGCGAGGGGCCCTCTTAGGGGCGGGGCCCGATTCAGGGGAATTGGTTGAATTGGTCTAAAGCCGGCCCTTCCCCCCCCCACTGGAAAAAAAATCAGCATTTTTTATGCGCTTTTTCCTCTCTCTGCTGAACTTGGAAGTCATACAGCTGGAGGGCAGGTACCAGCACATAAGCTGAGGGGTTGTGTCCTTCATGGCATTTAACCAACTTTAAGAAGGCATGATCAGTGACAAGTTTGAATGGATTTCCCAGGAGGTAATATCGTAGAAAGTCCACCGCTCATTTCATGGCAAGTCCTTCCTTTTCTATCACTGAATATGCCTGCTCCCGAGGAAACAGACTGTGGCTCAAATACAGTACAGGATGTTCCTCTGCATTTGTTTCCTGAGATAATACTGTGCCTAGTCCAGAGGTTCTCACAACAAATTTTTGGTGGCCTCACACTGTGGCCACCACCTCTTGCTGGTGGCTGCTCAGACAAACCCGTCTCTCTGTCCATGCCGCCTGTGGCCTGGGGAAGTCACTGGCCAGCCAGCCCCCTGTGGAGTCCCAGGCTCCTGTGCTCTGGCCAGGTGGGAGCAGGAGAGCTGCCCAGAGGAGCACCACGGCAACCAAGTGCTGCAACCGCCTCTGCTGACATGAGCTGCTTCCTGCACCATGCACACCGGCACCTTGTGTCTCTGGAGGTGCTGCCTGGAGCCCCTGAGGAGGCTGCATGGTGCAAGGCGCTGATCTCTGCTGACATCGCCAGCACAAAGGCCAAGGCGATACATTTCACTGCCCTTGCTAACAGCTATTTAGGAGCAACAGCTGGGCACTGGAGAGAAAAGCTGCTGCTCCCCCACACAATCTCCACCCATGCTGTTGTGGCTGCAAAAAAATCCACTGGTGGCTTCATGCAGCCATGGTGGCCACATTTGAGAAATCCTGGCCTAGTCCTACTTCTGAGGCATTGGTTTGTAAAATGAACTCTGTTGAGAAGCTGGGACTGAACAGGACATGTGGTCTTTCAACTTCTCAAAGGCCTTTTCTCAGGGCTTGGACCAGTGAACCTTCTTGGGGCTGCTGTTCTTAATTAGGTCTGTGAGGGGGCTGCTGTCATCCAAAACCCTGGCAGAAACTGGCAGTAGTAGCCTGTGAGCCCAAAAACCTTCCGACTTGTTTCTTCATGGCTTGGCGTCGGCATGCTTTTCAGGGTCTGGATTTGTCCAGGAGGAGCCGAACTTGACCCTTTCCCAAAGTATACCCCAAGTAGGTGATCTCCTCCTGCACCCCAAACCCCTCATCCCCAGCCCCACCCCAGAGCCTGCACCCCTAGCCGGAATTCTCATCCCCCTCTCACATCCGAACCCCCTGCCCCAGCCTGCTGAAAGTGAGTGTGGGTGAGGGAGAACGCATGATGGAGGGAGAGGGGATGGAGTGAGTGGGGCAGGGCCTTGGAGAACAGGCGGGGCAGGGCCTTGTGGAAGGGACAGGGCTGGGGGCAGGGTGGAGGTGTTTGGTTTTGTGCCATTAGAAAGTTGGCAACCCTATCCAGACCCTGAAATGGGCTCTGCACTGGTCCCATCAGGTAAGATGCCAACAGGGTGGCCACTGGTCAGGTGGCCACTGGGCTGCTATCGCCACTCACTCAGACGGTATCAGGAAGGCCTCCAGATTATCTTCAGGGCCCATCTTTGTGAATTTCACTGGCATGGGCAGGGCTACCGGGCCTAGGCCTATAGCCCCTGATGGGGAAGCCCCGGGGAGACACTGAGGCTGCATCAAGGCCACTTCCTGTTGGACCAGTCTTTGCTGCTGTTCCTGCTGTTGTGCCCCTAAGTCCTGGACCAGGTCTTGCTGCTGGGCAGCCATTTGCTGTAGGAGTTGCTGATGCTGTGGCTGCTGGGCTGCCTGTTGCTGCTGCTGATTCTCACTCACCAATTTGAGAAGACATTCTAGGTCCATATTGTCTGTCCCACCAATTCACATCTCTAGCTTGAGGGTGTTTGACCATCTGGGTCAGCCACTTCTCCCCCTTCTCTGGGGATGGGAAGGATACTCACATTCTCCACCAGTAGTTAAGGGGTTGACTCATTGTTGGCACCTCCTCATGGCTGGGAGTGACGTAGCAGCTCTTTCTCGATGGGGTCCCTGCTTCCAGGGTAGTCCATAAACAAAAAGTAACTCAAGTAACTTCTTGAGTTAGTAAGAAAGAGAAAGGAATGACTCCTTCTCAGGATATATCAGAATCAGGGAGGGACCTTCAGGCAGTTGTTGTTGGGGAAGTTCTTGCCTTCCCTTAGCCTTTTCCTCAGAACTGAGGGCTGTTCTCTTCCCTGATCTGCCCACAAGGGAGCTGTTCTGCTTCTCTTAACTCCTCCCGCTATGCATATCTTGCAGCTGTGGTGGGTGAGAGCAGTATTTGTTAATATATTCCAGCCCTGATGGCTGCAGAGAAAACTTGAACTGAATGCAAACCGACATGCTGAGTCTGCAGACAGCATGAAACAATAGCTTGGAGGTGTGAACTACCCCATATATCTCAGTGGGTTGTTGACTCACGAACCTACAGATGACAAATTATGTCAACACTGCTAACTGTTTCATTTCTTATCATGTTAACAAAAGCATCCAACTAATATTCATATTGCACAATCCCAAACCACCTCCCATATCTGCTGAGGTGTCAATATATCCTGCTTGCACCCTGACAGCCTCTGTGGTTATGAATTGTCCATACAAAATTCTGTGGCAGATTGAAAGCTGAAAAGATGTAGACAATATAAAATAAATTGAATGCAATATCAAAATAAATATCACAGGGGCTACTATGCCGATTGTGTTAGTCATGTTCATATTTAATTTAAAAGAGCCTCATTTTTTTTAACTTGAAGCTGTTATAGAATTCCCAGTCCACCGAATCACTGTACCCCAGAAATGTAAAAGGTTTTTGCTGGAAGAATTAGCTTCAGTTTGTCACAGACTACGTGGGTCCCTTGTGTATATTACAATCATTTTTATATTTTATTATATTTTACTATTGTTAGGTATATAGTTTGTTTTATTTGTTCACATTTTCCCACATTTAGCATATTTATTACATCCTTTTAATACTATTGATATTGTGGTTATTGCAAGATATTTTAAAAATATTTTTAAAATTAATAATCAAAACATCCATATATTAAAAAATAGATTATATCTGTACGATGGGTATTTGTCACATCCCTGATAATTATATTAGCCTCTCTCTTCTGAAACATTGATGTGATGTGGTCAACATAACTACGGGAGTCAGAAGTGGGGGGTATGTGTGTCAGGAAATTTAGTTATCTTACATAACATACATACTGTATTGCAATATCTAAATGCAAAAGGCAGAGATTATGCCACTGAAGCCTTAAGCAAATGCAAAACTAGGGATTGGAGCACCCCTTATTTCATGATGGATTATAATATAGAGGGGATTCCTCAATGCCTTGCGGCCTTTAACAAATGGTGGTGGTGTGGCAGTTTTATGAGCTCCTCCTCGGTATCTGTTGAAAGGGAGCCACATATGATCTGAAGACAGGTCAGCAGAGGCACCTCCCAGCTGGAGATGAGTTGCCATCCTAATGAATATTACAAAACACGCGTTTTCTGTTTCTTTTTCCATACTTATTTTTTATATAGGGAATGAATGCCATCCAAACTAGGGTTCACCAAGCACCATCCTATCCTCAGTCTAATCCCTGCTAACACATAATTAGTTTAACTAATAAATAATAATAGACTGTCCTCTGAGTTCCCCCGTGTGTGTCTTTTATATCTATATATATCTATAGATATAATATATATATCTGCCTTTTAATCTGTAAACTCTTTGGAGCAGGGACTTTCTTATTTTTGTGTCTTGCACAGTGCTGAGAAAATTGTTGGCAACAAACAAATAAAAATAATAATAGAGGTCAAAAGTAAATGTCGCTTCATGTTCATGTTGCATGAAAACTTGGAAAAATGGTAAGACAGCAACATTGCATCTTCACCACACTGCTCCCAAGAGTGCTTCGGGGACATATACACATCTCACAAACTCTCCCCTGTGACAAAGAGTCACAATATTGCTCGGAAAAATTAATCTAAGGTGCCCCATGATATACTAGAGCAGGTGACAGAACCTGCAACCCAGTTCTAAGCCTGGTCAATCATTCCAGCTGCTCCTAAATGATGTTAAGCACCACTAGCTGGTGCCCATCAGCAGGGCTCTTCAGTTCCTATTTGTCTGTCTCCTTCACAGGGACCCAGGACTTCTAGCCCATGTCCTCACTAGCTTCCTGTTTCTGTTGCATTGGGATGGGCGGGGGTGAATGGGAGGGTCCATTTATCCTGAACAGAAACCATCCTCCACTTTCCTCTTCCTCCTCCTCCTCCCACCTAGACTGAGCTGACTCCATCTTGGTCGACTCTCTAGCCTGTCTGTTTATCACTCTCTCCATGCCTTCCCCGCTCCCTCCTCCTCCTCCTCCTCTCGTCATTGTCCGTAATAGACGACGCGGCGGCAGCAAGCAGCAACGTGCAGCAGCGGCGGCGGCGGCAGCAGCAAGCAGCTCGTTCTCTTTATAAACCCCGCTGTATTGCCCGGATGTGAATGGATTACAATGTATCTTTCAGGGAAACATATTATTACCAATGTCTCCATGGAGGAGTCAATGATGATGATGAGGAGCGAGCTGTAAACTTGGAACAAGTTTAAGACTTTAAAAAAAAAAATAACCGAGGAAGGACAGAGGGAACACATCCCACCACCACCAAGATTTGTAATAGTTTGTGAATAACCATGTGTTTATAAACACAAAAGAGGGAAAAGTTACTTGGATTTTTTTGGCTGGCTTTTATTTTTGTTCTGTTTGGGTGGGAAGATTTTGTGACACTTGTTTCGTGGTGGTGAATCCAAAAAACAAAAACAAAGCCAGGTGCAGAGTTCGTTTAAATCGGTGAATAACCCTGGACCAGGACTGAGAACCAGTTAAAGTACTTTTTTTTGTTTTGTTTTGGCGGGGGGGGGGGTCAAACCTATGTGAGCTAATAAAGCACTTTCGCAGAAGATTTCTCTCTTTAAAATAGATATATATTTCCTTGGACTATTGTGACCATATTTGTGGCCATTAAGGTAAAGTTACAATTTGCTGTTGGAGTAACTTGTGTGATTTTTTTTTTAAATTGTTGATCCCGTTGTGTTATTTTAAAAAAAAGTACAACGTATGCAATGTGTAAATGCAAACTGAAAATACACTGTAATAGTGCATATATGCAGGGTAGCTATATGTAGGAACTTATATTGTTCAACGATCAATCTACTGAACTTAGTGCTTTGTTTCCTGCTGGAAAATGAAGTCAGGGTTGAGATTTTGGAGTATATGGGGCCTGTAGCAGCAAAAATTGAAGTAAAAGTATAACATGCTTTAGGGGTGGAGTGGGAGGGGTCCGCTGGCATGGTCCCCGGAAACTTGAGTGTAAAAGAAATCAAATGGTTGAAACCCCCCCCCTCCTCCAAGGTTTGCAGCAATACTCTCTGTAAATTGAAACCCAGCATGTGAAATGTAGCGTTAGGTACAAAAAAATCACAACCGAACCCAAACAATTTAAAAAGATAACCTGGATAATACGGGGCTGGGGGGGGGGGAATATTCTTCTTGGCAAAGTCTTTCAATCACGTGTGTATCTGCAGCCTAGTATAAACTTGCTTTGCCATGTGTATGTGTGCGAGCTGAAGAAATTTAAAGTATAATCAATTTAAAAGTGCTTCGGACGGGGAGGAAATCGGCAACAATTTGACTGGGATTTCAGGCTACATGAGCGGCGGGTATGGAGGAAAATGAGGTGCCCGCTTTGCGTTTTTTCTTTCTGGAGGTGTTACTGTGAAAGCAAATCCCAGAGCCAGGGGAACGTGCTCTTTGCTGCTGCTGCTGCTGCTTTGTCCCCTTCCCTTTGCTGAACTTGCAGTCCGGCTTGTTTTGGTTTGTTTGCGGGGTTTTTTTTTTCTTTCTTCTCCTTCCCTCCCTCTCGATTTCTCCTAAGGCAGAAAGAGTTTGGTTCGGAGTCGGAGCCCTGCCGTGTCTCTCTCGCTCTTTAGTGGCGGTAGCGGTGTGTGTTTGGCGAATGCCGTGATTCTAGCAATGAAACCCAGAGCTCGGTACTGTTCTTGGAAGGGGAGTCCCTCCTCTCCTCTCTCGGGCGGTAGGTACCGGAGCTAGGCTAGGGTCGATCGGTGGCCGGCCGGTGGTCCTGGTGGAGCTAAGCTCGGATCTGTGGGCTCGGACAGGAGCTGCTGGAGGGGGCTCGCTCACCACGCGGCTTTTTATTTTTGAATGTATTTATTGATTTGCCTCCACGGGGGCTGCGAGCTCTTTATGGAGCGAGCCTCCCTATGCCCCCCTCCCCTCGGGCCCGTTGCCCACTTTAAAGGAACTGATGACTTTGCAAAGAGGCCCGGGGTGCTTTGATTATTTTTTTTTAACCATCCTCTCTTTCATAGACGAGGGATTTGGTCTAATTGTCAAAGCCTGAATTCGCCCCCCACCCCATCCCCTTCCACTCCACCCCCAACTCTGGTTTTCCTTTGCAGCCGGCGGCTCTTCACTCTAAAGACTTTGTGTCTTTTTTCTTTTAAATTCCTTACACGCTGCTTTACATGGAAGGAGGAAAAGGAAAAAAGTTGGGAGCGGATGGCTGTAGTTTCTTCTCTGCGATTCTCATTCATTCCTCGCTGAACCTCCTGTTGCATAAATGATGCGCTGAGAGCGTGGCTCTATTTTTTTTTTTTTTTTTTTGGATTTGGGTTTAGAGTGTGGATGTTACCAGGTTTCGATCGTCTCTTTGGAAATACAATATCGCCTTTTTTGTTGTTGTTTTTGCTGCCCCTCCATCTTTTTTCCCTCCCTTCTTCTCAACTCCCCCTCCCCAATCTACCCGCCCCCCCCACCACCAAAAAAAATCCGATTGTGTTTCCTCTAAGGCTCGGGACTGGGTTTCTGATTGCGGTTATTTCCATGTTTCTAGGTTTGTGTGATTTTGCTAAAATGCATCACCAACAGCGAATGGCTGCCTTAGGGACGGACAAAGAACTGAGTGATTTACTGGATTTCAGTGCGGTAAGAAACAACGGTGGAAATTAACAACAGCTGTACAAAATATCTTCTAGCTGATCTGTTAAACTAAAAAAACCAAAAAAACAAAAAAACCAAAACAAAACTGTGATCTAAGTACATTGGGTAATTTGTAATCAGCAGCTAGACCCATGGTAAATATGCTCGCTTAAAAAAACAAAACAAAACAAAAACAAGAGTCTTATTATATTTGTACCTGATGGGAGATGCAATCTTGTTCCTAGCTTACTTTTAATGTCATGGATGTCCAGGAATAATTTTTACAAAAAAATCAACCCTCCTAAAAATGGACATTTCTCATCATTAGTTAATATTAACAATAATATAATACTATTACTCAGCACTTATGTACATGATCAAAGTGTTGATGGTACATGAACTAATTAATTACTAATTAGTTACTTATATTCTACTTTCAGTTCTTCCCTTGTTTCATTTTTTTGGCACATTGGGAGTGCAAAGAAATCCACAACTGCCTCAGTTTAAAGTTTTCACTGAAATCTCAGATGGCGTCTGCTGTCGTTAAACCTGTTTAAATCTTTCCTGAGGAGCCCCGGATAGATGGTGCTTTTTTAAAGTACTTTTTGTCTCTTTGGGTTTCTTGTAAATAGCCTAGTTTTGAGGGCAAACGTTAATCTGGACGTGTGCACTTGTCTAGTTTTATTCCCCCCCCTCCCCAGCCCTATCCTTCCTCTCCCTCCTCATCCCCTCCCCCCTTCCCCACAATATGTCAGTAGCATTTAAGGAAAAAATCAGTTTGGTGTAAGGTGCATGTATGTTCTAAAAAGAATCTCAACACTACCACAAAAATCAAAACCACCTTGTAAATGAGGCTATTTCAGTCTTCTGCTGCTGCTGCTCAAGACTTTCCTTTGGAGAAATGGCTTTGGGAAGTTTGGCCAGGAAATGTAGCCTAAGGCAGCTTTGCAGCCCCCTCTTTGCTTGTTGCACTTTTTCCATTTGTTCCTTCGCTTTTTGCAGGCTCTGACTCAGGGAAGGTGCGTATTATCCACTAGACACGTCGAAGAAGAGGGAAACCAATTAGGGTCGAAATAAATGCTGGAGAGAGAGAGAGAGAGAGAGAGAAGGGGGAGGGGAAGAGAGAGATTGAGAGAGAGAGAGAGAGTCTTGCTTCAAATTGCTCTCATGTTAGAGACGAAATGAGAATTTAGGGCAGGTGGCACTTTGCATTATTATTATTTGGGTTCACATATGACAGGCAAATCCTAAAACGGGATGGAAATGGACATTGCTACATTTATGGCCAAGGTTTCAACAAAAACTTTTTTTCCCTTGCCTTTGTCAGAATACGAGTTTGAGTGGGGATTGTTCCTCACTAAGTTTTGGTAATATTGTTGGGGACTGTGATTTTTCCAAATGTTAGTTATATTGTTTGGGACTCTAATGAGCCTAATTAAAAAAAAAAGGTGGTAGTGGTAAGGGGCAGGAGGTAGGATTGTAAGAAATACTGTACCATTTTCGGGTCTCAGATGGATGATTCATATTAAATAAACTATTAATGTCCTTTTGTAGAGAATGTGGAAGGAACTTTGGGTTAACAATGAACACAAAATCTCCTGTATCCCAGCAGTAATGTTTCTTTGTTTCTTATAGATGTTTTCACCTCCTGTGAGCAGTGGGAAAAATGGACCAACTTCTTTGGCAAGTGGACATTTTACTGGCTCAAGTATGTAAAATCTTTGCTTAGCATGCAATTAAAATATTCGTAGTTATTTATTTACATGCATTATGTCTGTTTTGGTTGTGTTAATCTGTTTTGGAGATCACATTCCTTGAGAGCTATATAAAAGCTGGTATTACTATTATTTCGACAAGTCTGATTGGAACATTTTCAAATATTTCCATATTTTTGTTATTGTAAATAAAAAAAAATCAACAGTATAATTGTTCAAAGTGAGCTCGGTTAAATCTCATTTTTTAAAAAATCAAACGGAGAATGTTTTGTTTAAAAATTGGAGTTTCTGTGTTTATATATGAAGAACGATAACCAAAACAGCTAGGATAAGACTTAGTTTGTAAACAGGAATAAAGCCTCTTTTATTAAATTAAATAAATAAATAAATAGGAATCATAATAGAAAGGTCAGCCATACTAAAGCAAAGAATTCTTAATTTTAGAAGTGAATGTTTACTGATTGAATAATCTTGATCAACTTGAAATCTCAAAATTTTTCTTTTTAATTTAATACACTAATACTTTTTCTTTCCTAATGTTTTTACTCCTTTCAAAGAGTCTCCTGAAATTCACTGAGTATTATCATTATTATTAATATTTATTATTTATTGTAGTTGTAGTATGTGGGCGACTTTTTCATCTAATAAATATAGGATCCTTGTTGGTGACACATTATATATATGTATCTATGTATATGTATATATCAGAGTTTTCGCAATAGAACACCTGTACAATGATTGTCTGGCAATTAGAGAGGAGTTTTATGTCGGAAATTTTTATATGCCTGACTACTTCAAATTAGACACATTTAAATTTCTTTATTCTTTTGCCTATTCCATTCCATTTAAGAGGGTTTCCTACATTGCTGCAGGGAGTGTTTTGGATGTGTCACAAATATATCTACAGTTAAACAGTTGCAGTGTCTTAAAAGTACTGGCAATTGAACATAACTGTACAATATACCTAACAGTATTATATACAGAATACTGCTCTAAATCAGATAGTAAATTTGGACTAGTCTTTACTGCAAACTGTTACTGGATATCTAGATATATATATTACAAGTCATTGCATATAGTTTCATGTCTGGTATTTTCAGTTTGTACTCAAGTAATTAAAGAAACCTCTTCTGTGCATTCAGTTTAACCATTTTTATGAAATGCACTGATACATTAATTAACTTTTAATTTCTAAAGAAGGACTTTATTACCATTAATTTGAAGTTAGTCTGTATTATACAATATTTATGTCATATTAGCTGCCACTTAGAGTTATTAAACTCTATTTTTTTAAGTCTCCTCTGATAATATTTAGATTTTTTTAAAATAATGAAAAAATATTTATGATTTTTCTTCATAAATATAGATTGTTTTTAGTTTAGTGACTTTGGAAATTTTACTGATCTCAATAACTTTATAGTCATAGTTTGCCTAATATCTCTTATGTTAAAGTACTTAATCCTATTTTTATAATTTTATTGACAATAGCTATTTTTATTGAATGTATAATATTCAATACATTTGTTTTCATTGGACAGAAGTGTAAAGCATTTGTGCCAGACAAATCAATTTGTCATGCTTATACATAATCAATGCAGTAGCTAACTCTGGTCTAGCAGCAATTAACTAGATTGTTATATTTAAGAAATTTGTCTTACGCTTCAGCTATGAAGTCAGTGTGATAAAAAATAACAAAGGATAAAAATTCTATACATTTAGTGAAATTGAGTTTTATAGTGTTTGTATTATGTCTGAAACTGAAACTATGGAAATAACTTTGGTGCATCATTTTTGACATGCAAATAATTTAATGAACTGAGGTAAGTCAGTAATATTAAGATGTGGACCATTTAAAGTAACAGCTCTCTTTGAAATTCTTACTTAATCTCACTCTGTGCTAACATGCATATGCTTAAATATACCAGTTTGTGATAGAAGAGGGTAGAATTTCCCTGCCTGATAAATAGAAATATATATTAGTAGATTTTATTCACAGTGGTGTGAAGAACAATGTACACTATTTGTGTAAATAACTTGCAATTTACTATATAAAAATCTCCTGTTTGGTCATTAGACAGGGAATTTAAAATGAATATTCATTGGTTTCCAAAAAAGATGTCAATGACCACATGTTAAAAGTATTGTACCCAATGCGCTAAATCGTATATCTGTGGCCTGAAGATATAGTTGTATAAAGAAAAAGTGTAGTTATTGTTTCATGGTGTTCCTGCTAGTCAGTTAGCTGTGAATAGTACTGCCTTGGAAACTGCTGCAAGAGATGTTTTAGATAAATGAATATTCAGCAGCCTTAAAAACAGTGATATTAGTAATTCGGAAATATAATTGTCCCAATTTTTTTTAGCTATCAAAATTTGTTCAAAACTGAGACTTATATACAGTTTACTTTTTCTATTGGATAGATGAACTTAAAAAGTTTGAGTAGACAAATGACATTCCTCTATAAAACTGATATTTCTTGTGTTGAAGAGGCACAGATGTCGTCATCCCTCTGTGTTGACTTGAAACTTCTCAGTACAAAAAAGACCCCAAAGAAAAGTAGTCCCATGTAGTGAGGTGAAACCAACTGGGTTTTGCGAAGTGTGGTAACGTTTAATCTTGAAATCATCTTATAGCTTTTTACTCATTTAATACACAGTGCTCTGTTGTGATTTGTAGTGTGTGAATGGAAATAAAGTAGAGCCATATTTCCTTTAATCTTTAATTTCACAAACATGGATTCTTACCACCTTAAGAAATGGTGAGGCTGCAAGGGAGAAAGGAATGTAACCTGAGCCACAGCCATGACATTCCCATGGAGCATTTTTCACATGAAAGGTTTTTGTCAACCCAGTAAAGGACCAGCAGCTTTTGTTTGATGTTTGCAGGTGTTCAGCAGAGAGCACTAAAACAATTCAGCCATGCTGGTTAGAGGCTCTATGACCTTAACAGGGGGAATTGGTGAGGATTGGAATTATTTTTAAGAAAACTTACCTAGAGTTATTTCAACTTGTATATTGAATTTGTAAAGTGATTTAGTACCTGCTAGCCAATGGTCTTAAACCAAAATGGGAAAGACACATACCCATTTGAATTAAGCCTTATTAATTTTTAGGAGGCGATGCCAAAATAACAAAATCTACTTTTCCAACATTCTAAAATATGTTTTGAATATCTGTCATGTCCTTCATTTATATCAGCTCTCTACAATAAAAACTGTTAGTTAGCAATGGGAGTGTGAGATAAGAGAGAGACAATAATTGTTTGTACTTGATTTTGAAATAGATTTTGATACAGACATGATATTGTTGGTACTGAACAACTTGTTAGATCTAGGACATTGGTCACATCTGGCACAATTCAGATTTCCAGCTATTATATGGTGGTTACAAAATCCCTCTCCCTCCCAGTTGTGTTAAATTTTGACTGCTTCTTCTTCTGCTAGTATTTAATTTTACCTACATTTTCAAGCATCTATTAAAGATTGCTCACAGTATGTGTATTTGAGTATTGTGTGGATGAGAACAGCAATAGAATGAATTAAAGCTTAGGATTGGCCATTCCTATTGTGCGAAAAATCTTCGTTAGCATAGACATCACTGAATATGTCAATTGATTTAAAAGATTTAAAAGCTTGCTTTTTTAATTTTGTCCCTAGTTTGATTAAGGTTGTCCTGAATTAGAAAAATAGTGATCACCAAATAATATTTCTTTAAGTAGAAAGACACAAATTCAGTTTGATTTTGAATTATTTTTGACTTGGGCTGTGTTTGTGGGTAAATTGTAGCAGAATGTGAAGGGCTTTTAGCACAGTTCATTCTTTGAGCATGCCCCTCTGTGATAAAGCACATTTTTTTTATTATTAGTTGATCAGCAGGAAAACTTATACTAAATAGGTTTTGGTAGCTGTTGGGTCTAGTGCCACCTCAATTTGCATCCACAGCTCCCATTAGTGTCTGTAGGAGGTGTGTGTGGGGGGGGGGCGGGGGGGCGGGGGGAGAGAATAGACGCAATTGGGAGATTTTTGTGAGGAGTGCTATTATTATTATTTGTTTTTTTAAATGCAGAATTACCGTTCAACAGCAGAAAATAAAATATGAGAGATTTTAACCATACAGAGGAGTAGTTTTAATAACTGAGAAGTAGAAATTGGCATTGGTGAATGAGTATATGTTGCAGTTAAATAGGTGCCCTGAAGGACTAGCTGTAGACGTTCAAATTTGTAATGGATTAAGTTAAGGGTCAGACTTAGAAAAATATTATTTAATATGGGCGTGGGCTTTAGTTGCATGTTGTGTCTTGTTTATCAACTTGACACAAAACATTCCATCATTTCGGTGTATTGAGGCAAAAAAAAAAAAAGTAGCTGTAGAAATCGCAGACCCTTTGATCATTTAACCTGCCAGTCTTCACTACTGTCAGATTGTATTGATGGATTGTAATCGTTTTCTTTAATTTTGTCTTTTGCTAATCTTTGAGGATTTAGCTACTCAAATACTCAAGAGCAACTGCTTCCATATTTTTCATCACTAATGTTGTGTAATTATGATTAAGAAGAAAAAGAATGCTGGTTACCTCCCATCCTTCCAGCTATGTTTATGTATAAAGAGCTTGGTCCTGCTCCCATTAGCCTCCATGGCAAATCTCCTGTGGACTACACTGGAAGCAGGATGAGGCCTACATTGTGGTATTTGAATTGGCCCTGAGATCCCATACTACCTACATTTAGGAGTAAATAGGAGAGATTATTACCAAGCATGTACCTTATTTAAAGTGCCAAAGAGAGTTTTATCCTATAAAGAGCATCATAAAGTAATTGCCATCTATAATTATTTGAATATATTTTAATATTTGAAACTAAATTAGTATCTTAATAATATCAGAAAGAAAATGTGACCACCTCTTAACTTCCGACGAAGTGGTCAGTAACAAACTGTAGCCTTGGAAGGTGATAGTTTAGGTAACAATTTACAAAAAAGGTTATGTAGAGTGCAGTATGGTGTTTATTATATTTGAAACTGTAATTTATACGTGAACTTTGTTGTTAGCTAGTGTATCTTTTTTTGTGTTTAGTATGGGTTTGTTGTTTAATCATGATCAGGGTATACCTATCCCATGATGTATGTATGTATGTAACCCCATGTATGTACTCTATAATTCTAAAACATATATTTTCACAGTCTGAGTGATAAAAAATTAATTGGGTCCAAATTCAGCCAGTGCAGCTTGAAAGAATCATGTGCAGCTGCCACGGGAGTCTGTAGGCCAAATTTAGCAGTGACATAAATGATGTTATAAGTTATTGAATGCATGTAAGTTAGTCTGAAAAAGGTGCAAGTGTTAAACCAGTGTAACTTGCCCTGATCTAGAATTAAGTGGGTTTTCAAAACCAGTGTAACTTGCACGCTGAAGGATACAGTAGAAAAAGAGATTATCAGGAGAGTGTGAGAGACAATAGGTTTCTTCTAATTTGATTTGTGCCCACACCACCCGCAGCCTGCTAGGAACCAAATTCACATTCCTTCTTGTCATAAGTCAGTGCAACTCCCGTCAACTGAATTTGATTCCCATAGAACACTACTGAGGCATAGATGATAATTGCGTTGTGCACCTGCTGAACAACAGATCCTGAAAGGTGCATTGCTTTGCCACTTACATACATTTTCTGGCCATCTTACATTCAGTGTGTAATTTATGCTACCGTTTATGCCATGGTTGAATATGAAAGTCCAGCATTTGATAATGACTCTAGTAAATAACAGGTTTTAAACAAACACACTTTGGGATTCAAATACTGTTAAGAATTAAATAACATTTTTGGACATCAGCAAATTATGTTTACCATATTACTGTAATGAGGAAATCACTTAAATAACAGATGAACAACTAAGTCACATAAACATGTATAATAGAACTATGTAATGAAAGTTTATGCTGAATCTCTTTTAAATGCTCAGAATCACAAAGTACTAAAGACTGTCATATAAACAGTTGTGTTTTGAGCTTAAAATTATTCCTTTTTTCTTACATTTGCTATGAAAAACAGTCATTTTTTAAGCTTTTCAGCTCAAACATTTACTTCTAAAGGTAAACTACATTTTGTATCTGGAAATTTTTGACTTAGTAAGGCTTAGAAAGAAGTAGAGTTGTGGTGGCCTCTGGCCTGTGATTTTCAGTGTTTGATATTATGATGCTATTTAGATCTGTTCCCATGAGCCAATATAACAGATCTGCAATTGCTTAATAAGGAACAGTGTGTGTGTTTCAAATAGTCTGTATTTTAAACGTCTTTTACCAACATGTTTTTGGATAAATGTTATCAGGGTGGTGAACATAGCCATTCAACAGGTAGAAATTAAACTTGTCAAAAAAGTGCAAATTCATTTATTTTCAGGAAGTATCTCAAGGGTCATACTACTTTTGTTTAGATGCTTATAGAACCACTGGGGAAAAATCCCATAGTGTTCACTCAGACAAAACTCTTATTGAAGTTAGTTGGGTTGTACGGTCATAAATAAAGTCAGATTTTGGTCTCTAGAGAAAAGAATCAATGTAATTTGGGAATAGTTGACATGTCCTATTTAATAAATGTATATATTTATACTGTAGTAAATATAAGTGTGTATGTTATACTCCTCCATAACCTTTGTTTATATGTTTATCAGTCTTTAAATTCATAGAAATCCTTCGGACAGGAATCCCGAACTTTTTTTCTGTCTGGAAAGCACCCTACTACATGGTTGGAAGCAACGGGGAACAAGATACTCCCAAATAACAATAAGAGCCAAACGAGATCACTTTGGACATTTAGTCTGGCCCACACTCTGTTCTGCAGTGTTAATCCCTACAAGAAACTGCATGTAGGAATCTCGATTTTAAACATAGAACCGGATTTTAAAAAATAACTACCAAAATCGTGCGTCCGCATTTGAGTAGCTATTTATATTTGAATGTCCAAGGGCCGAGAGCAATGAGGTCTTTAGCGTCGTCAACTCCTGTTGTTGTTAGGAAGTACTCCCAAGATCTGGCCCAAGTGCCCAAGTTTTGCTACCATTATCCGTATTTATGAAGTATAAACATTTGGGATGTGTGCCTTCATGCTATATGTCTTTTTTTGAATATTGGGCCTCCATATGTCTTATCTAACCTGCTCTCAATAAGGGCTTATTGCCTAGTAGTTATTGGTAAGGCTGTAGTACAGCAGCAGTAGTGATTGAATTTTTAGACAATTTTCTTAATATTTTATAAGGCTATTAAAGTATTTTTTTTTCTTAACAGACTTGCAGGAATAGCAAAAGTGTTGAGAAAGGTTGGCATGTTTACTTTCATCCCAAAAGTAAATAAAAGTGCAGTTGATCAGCTTATCAAACAACCAAGTGTGTTTAAAAATCAGTTTATCTTGGTGGATTTCAGAGCTGTGAAAAGGTATTTTATTTAAAGGTACAGTAACACTATTGTTCCTGTGAATGCTATTGTGCTTTCTTGTGACAGTTAGTATTCAATGAATGACTTTCTCGGCTATCATTGGTGGTAATGACAAGATGGAGTTTATTAACTGTATTGATCTATTTTGGAAACAGCACTTCACACGTCCTGCTGTATTTGGAGAGTACTTTTGAGGAATTAGTCTTATCCTATAGAGTTGATTTTTAAAAATAATTAGAGATTCCTCTTTCAGTTGATGGAAAAGCCTCTGAGGTTAAGATCATGTATTAAGCACTTACGTAGCGCCTTTCACCCAGTCTAGTCAAAATCTGTCGAAAGTGAAGGATGAGATATTGGTCACTGAAATTAAATGTTTAATAAGGGTCTGATCCTGCTTCCACTGAACTCAAATTCTGATCTCCAGTTGACTTCCAGGGGAGTAGAATTGGGCTTTAATTGTCTTCTTTCAGATTTGCTTTAAGGGTGACGTGTCCTGCAGACCTTACTTGTGTTAGTATTCTTATTGAAGTCAGTGGGAGCAGTTAGGTCCGTGGACTTTCTCATGTGATTAAGAGCAGCAGATTTGACCCCTATGTGGATATGCTATATATATTCGTGCTTATTATATTCATAGGGTGAGAGTCTGTGCTGTGCCATGATAGAACTTGCAATCCAAGGGGAAGTGGGGCTCAGGTGTCTGTCACCTTTGTGCCTTTCTGATTCTGATTAGTTCAGGGGGCCTCAGTGGCCCCTAGCCAGGGCTGTCCACATCATGATAACCTATCACCAGCTGCCTGTAGACAGAAGCACTGTCTAGAATCTCTGCAACACTATGTGCTGCAGGTCCACCTCTTCATACCCTTGACATCCCCTTCCCATCTTCAGCCCCACCCTTTATACTAGGATTTGCAAGAGTCCTTGTAATACAGCATGTGGCTGTTGTCTTCAGTTCTTGTGCTGGGGGAATTCTCCTCTTGGCTGTCTCCTAGGGTTTTAGAACCCCTTAATGTTGCTCCAACCCTTTTACTCAGCGTACTATGACCAGAACAGGGGTGAGAATCTCACCCACAGATTTTAAGTCCAGAGGGAACCATTATGATCATGTAGGGTGTCCATTTGCATAACACAGGTCATAGAATTTCACCCAGTAATTTCTGCATCTAAGCCAATATCTTTGACAAAGACTTTCAGTCTAATCAGATATACCAATATACTATATAAGATGATAGGGTTCCAGTTCATTATATTTTGTGAGTCTGTAACTAGATTGGGCACCCATCTGTCTGAATTCTGATGATGTTGACCATAAACAAAGGATTCCTGAACTGCCTTGTTCCTGAATAATTTATATAAAATTGGGGGTTACCAGATTAACACAGCATAACCTGGTTTCTCCTTGGATCATGCATTTAACTATGGTCAACCCGTTTGATAAATAACCGTTAAAATGATTTTGTTATGTTAAAAATAACAAAGCATGACTCCTGATTGAATATCAGGACTGTAATTTAATCTCAGAGGTTCTGGTACTGTTCATAAACCATTTGAGTTGTTTTGTACTTTGTGACATCAGCCTAAAACTTGATTGAATTATGTCTTTGTACCGTGAGAGCACCTGCTAGTGCCGCTAGACTTAAGGGTCTGTCAGCATTTCCATTACAAACCTTCTTTCTGAGAAGTTTGTGCCTTGGACTGAGCATTTGAATTTTGCTCAGAACTGACATATAAACTTTCAGCCTGGAAGCAAAATACTGCCAAACTGTAACATAGTGCATAATGTGTCAGTGCCACATTTTTTTCACCACTGGTTTTCCCTTTTAAGATGTCTGATCCTGCATTCCTTAGTTGGACAGAGCTCCTATTTCAAGTCAATGGGAGTTTTGCCGGAGTGAGGACAGCAAGTGTTGGCCATCAGTGAGATGCAAATGCATGAAAGGGAGTTATTTTGAAGTCTTAAAAGCAAGGCTATCCTGAGCTGAGGCTGTGACAGGCGGAGCCTCTGTAGTGCAAGGGCCTACAAATTCTTTGTGTGAACCTGCATATATTGCATATGTTTTGAGGGTGACTAGGTGCATGGTAGATCCATACTAGCAGCCTTGCCTACTGCTAGCATGACGGACCTGTGAAGGGATTCCCATCTAGAGAGCAATGCTGGGTTTGCTTTCAGGCTGTCAGTCCCTTTCCTAAACCACTGCCTAGCACCAATCACTTCTCGCCCCCTCCAAATAAGATCAGAAGCAGGAAAGATATTGCAGTCAGCTATGTAGCAGTGGACATTGTGGTTCAAAGCATACTTGGGGGCAAATATTCATTTAAATGTTTTTGTTATATTTTAAACAGAATGTAAAAGTCTCATCCCTCCATAGAAACTTAGAAAGATGCAAATAAGTGCGTGGGAGTATCTTCTACCTTGAATCCGTGGAGCCTGGAGAGTGAATCTTGTAGGGCACATGTGAGGGCAGAGGCTAGGAGGGAGTGCAAGGCAACCTGGTAGCATCTGCAGTGCTGCTCCTTTGGCTGAGACTCTCATGAATGAAGATCTATGTTAGCATCAGGCAGATTTCTTGTGTCTATTTAATATGTATATAGATACATCATGTGGTTTGATACCTATGTAAAATGGGATTAAAAATGGAATTTCTGTGCTCAGATGCACATTCATAATTCCAATGACTTGAATGGCCCAGAGTTCCATCACTTTTACAATTTTAAATTAGAATGATAACAAATCTGTAAATACACTTTTTGTGATTTAATTATACCCTGTATATTAATTCAATAAGTTTGTTTTCTTTGACCATTAAAGTGGCTTTTTAATCACATAAAATAGGGGATATGCCTGAACTATAGTTTAGTCAACCTTATGGTGCACTGACATCAGACTATGAAAACCCAGTGTAATGTGTCAATTTTTGGCAAACCAAATAGTGCTTGAATTCAGTTTTCATGATCTCGCATTAACATTTAAGTACAGACTCTAGCTGGTTGATCAGGGATATTCATTCTGGATAAGATTGGGTTGAAATACTAAGTGAACAGAAATGGAAAAAGGCAAGTATCTTGATCCCACGTAAGTTCAATGGAAGGTTTGCCATTGACTTTAGCTGAGACAGAATTAGGCCCAATAATACTACATTTTGATCAGAAGAAGATTAACATTTTAGTTGTAGAAAATGATAAAGATACCCTTATGAGAGCTATTTTCTTTAAAATAAAACCTAAAAGAAAATATTTATCCTTTTACTCCGTAGAAGACTTGAGTTCAGGAGTCTATGTTTGCTTGGTTACTGTTGATAACATCAGCCTCCTCCATGCTATCATTGTTTAGAGGGAACAGGCAGAATGCTGATCTTTGGATTGGCAGGATGTGAAGGAAGAGGAGGGTTTATCTTGTGGTTAAGGCAGTGGACTGAACATCTAGGTTCATTTCCTAGCTCTGCCACAGATTTCTTTGTGACATTGGGCAAGTCCCATCTCTCTGACTGTGTCTCAGTTCCCATCTGAATGGGGTAGATAGTACTTCCTTTGTGTGTTTGGTCTATTTCTTGGCAGAGACTGTCTCTTTCCTTTTGTTCAGTGCCTCGCACACTGTGGCCTCTGAACACTGCTGTAATACAAATAAAAATAAAAGTGATTTTCAAATACTGGGTTTTATTCTAAATGTGTTTTTAATTTTTAACTCTGTATAAGAGGTCAGTCCTGCAAAGCGCTGAGCATCCACAGGAGGGGTTCAGCATCTTGCTGAATTGGGTCTGTATTCTGTTAGAAGTAAGTCCTTTTTTGCTCCTTCCCTCCACTGCATGACTGTTCCATTCTATGCCTCCAAAGAAGTGAGCCGTAGCCCACGAAAGCTTATGCTGAAATAAATTTGTTAGTCTCTAAGGTGCCACAAGTACGCCTGTTCTTTTTGCGGATACAGACTAACACGGCTGCTACTCTAATACCATCCAATAGGCATTAGAACTACTACGGTTTTGCTTCATGGCCTGTTGGGACTGAACAGAGGTTTAGAGAGAAGGGCAGGGGTGCGTTCTTGGCTGCATGACCGCCACAGATAGATCCAATACCCAAGCCTCCTGCAAGGGGAAGGATGGGGCTCAAGAGCTTCCTTAGCTTCTGCAGCAATAGCAGACCTGGGTTTGCCCTACTGTTACTCCACCAGTTTGGTGCGTCATTTGTCTCCCTTGATCTCAGTGGACCTCCCCAACACTCAGCTCTTTTACCTGCATTGTGGAGGAGAGCATATGGATATTACGAGGATATGGATATTACGATTTAATGGAGGAGAGAATATGGATATTACGATTTAATGATCTGGATATTAAGATTTTTGTGTTGTGATTTTATTGCAAAAGCCTAAAGCTTTGCACTTCACCTTGCAGAAATCATACCTACCCAGATTTAGAAAAAAATGCTGGTTTAGTCCTTCTTAAATACCTTATTTTACAGTACAATGTATATCAAAGCACTTCATGAAAGCTGTATTGATTTTTGGTGCATAATTTTACCTGAGTTTGGATGAACCACTTTTTTTGGTTGTTAGGCTTTTTCGCCAGTAACTGAATGTTTGTGATGAAGATTTGGAGGAGAAATGGACATAAAGATTTAGAAAATAAAGATTTGCTATTCTTGTCTGTGTAGATAAGTTGGGCTATTCTGTTTTTTGATGGACTTCTACAATTATTTATTGCCTTGTATTCTTTCATCTCGTCTATGTATTACCAAAACAATTTGTTTAGTAGGACCTTGTAAACTGAATTCACTCTTCTATGCTGGCTAGGTATCAGATACCACATGCATTATGTTATCAAGGAGTCTTTGTTGATTGGTCTTAAACTAATGCTATTTGAGGGCAGTTCTGTTCTTTGTGATATTCTAGGTCCTCTGAAATCAGGTTTATTTGATTGTATTTTGTCCATAGAAGCCTTTGGAGAAGAATGTAGTTAAGTACATCTAGAAGCTAGATGATGCCGCTTCATTCTACAGGATCTAGTTGCTAACAAATGCACTGCTTAACTTCTGTTTTTCTAATTGTCTAGTTGTCTAATTGCTCTGTAGATTTTGTATTCTTTGGGAATATTTACTTAGGAAATACTGTGTCTTATTGTATAAATAGAAAAAAAAATCATGTTCCTAAATTAGATATTTCATAAATACCACAAATTAGAGAATTTAATTTAAGAGCCAGCTTATTAACTAATGGACATTGTTTTTTTACTCTCCTAATTTCCTCATTTATATTCCACTTTATTTCTTTTAAAACTGGAGTAGCTAATTGGCATTAGTGGCAGCATAGTGGTGACAGTGCTTCAAGTTCATGCTCATGTCAAGATTTGATTAAGCGGTTTGGCCAGTGTGAACTAGCAATGCTTCTTCTCATGTCTCTGACTGTGATTGAAATGTACAAGATCCTGAAAATGCGTTGATATCTAATTAGGAAGTTAACATAGCAAAATTGCCAATTACACAAAAATAAACACACAGTTCAGAACAATTTTGGTACCATAGGAGCTTTTAATGTACATTCTGCTCCACATCTACAAGTACCTTGTTGGTTTTCTGCTTAATACTTAGTGGTGAAAATTAAACCTTATATTATTATTTTAAGCAAGAAACTAGTTTAGTTGAAAGACTGTTGCCAGACTTAAAAAAAAAAAACCATTTTCACTCCTCTCTGGGTTAATATTAAACATTTCTGCTTAGTCCTGGGTAATCAGAGACTGTATCAGGAAGACTGTTCTTCCTTCCTTGAATGTGGAAACTGGAATGTGTGATGTGTTGTACCTTTACGTGTAAGAAGACAGTCTGCCACGGGACAGGGCTGGGATGCATTTTCAAAATGGGAATTTTACAGAGGGAGAGACACAGACACACTTTGCTAAGTCTCATGGAGATTTTATATTTGTTCCTTCTTTGTTGATTTCCTTAATCCAGTCATTTAGACTGAAAATCCAAAAAAAAAAAAAAAGAGGCAGATATATTCTTTCTATACAGTGGTGGAGCAGGATGAGACCCATTTCCTGCAAGAGGGACAATCAACTTGATCAATTAATCAATTTCAAAAAATGGGTTTGCAGGTATGAGATTTACTTTGGAATTCCCCTGCAAATTTTTGTGGTTTTACGACCACATTTTCCTATTTTTTGTTTTTAAATCTCCATCTGTCTCTGTCTGAGAAACCCAGATAAACAGGAAATTAAGTATGTAGGGGAAGCAGTGAAAATGTCTAATATACAAAGTAGTGTGAAATGCACCAGTAAACACACTGAAAATAATAGTGAGAAAGAACTTACTCTTTTTAATCTTTTTCATTTGCACTAAGGTTTTTTTAGTTGATGGGGTCTCTTTAAGTGTTATCAGGGTCTGTTTTATCTCCTTTCCTTTTCCCCAGAATACAGTGACCTTTCTCCACTCTCATGACTGTCAGATCATTAGATGAACAGCAAATCCATTCTCTTGTTCTAGTGTTTTTCCCATTATTGATTTATATTCATGGAAGACTGTCACTGTGTTTGGGGTGGCACAACATTTAGAGTATGGCTTGGTTCCGTCTCACAAATAATTTAATAATCTATTCCATGCCTGAGCTCTCAATATGTACAATATTCAGAGTAAACATTCTTTACCGAAAATACATACTCTAATATCAAGGAAAGACATATCTGAAACGTCTACGAAGCTAGAAGAAATAACAATTTTGTCTGTTGATTTCTTCAACCCATGCTAAAAAACAAAGTGTTACCTCATTACTTTCTAGAATGTGTCTCGATTTAACTTAGCAGCCCAGTGCATCCCACAGCAAAAATTCTTATTGTTTATTGGGAAGGATGAAGCTTAATACATTTTTCCAAGTACATGAATCCATCAAAAGAAATAGCTGAAGGTGAATGGGAGTTACTGAGACCCCACGGTATCTAAATGAATTGTATCCCAAAGGTACTGTATGTTTTAAATATCACACCCTCCCCCGAGAACCCTTGTAGAGAGGGATATTTGTAAACCCCATGGTGCCAGAGGCTAAAAACTTTTCAAATGGCTCAAAAACATTTTGAAGCAGTTATAATGGACCATATGTTCCCTTTGTACTGAAAATGTGCACAAAGAATAAAGATCCACAGAAATGTACTGCAAAAATGAGCTGTGCTATTTATTCAAAGCATACCCTCTAGTCGTGGCTGGAGATGCTTCTTGAAGACAGCCAAAAATATGGTTACCATGTTGGGGAAACTATTATAGAAGACCAGGTTGTGCATAACTATGCAGTGAGCTATTTCCAGCTCCTTTCAGTCAGAGGTGAAGCCAGCCCTCCATCAGTAACAGCATATATTCAGTACTCCATGATAACATCATTATCATGCCAAAGCAAGGTTCTCGTGCCTGTGCATAGCAAGTTATTGTTATTAGCAAGGGAATCCTAAGCTGACCAATTAGTTTATAGCCCTGTATCTGGCCCAGTATCTGTTCTCTCAGAAAGATAATAGAGAGTGTCCTTCTTAAGCTGCCACATTTCCAAAAGTACACCTCTACCTCAGTATAACGCTGTCCTCGGGCGCCAAAAAATCGTATTGCATTATAGGTGAAACTGTGTTATATTTAACTTGCTTTGATCCACCAGAGTGCACAGCCCCGCCTCCCCTCCTGAGCAATGCTTTACCGTGTTATAGCCAAATTCGACATTCTTTGAAACATTTGAGAGCTGTCTCCAGCATCTGTACTGGAAAGGTTTATTTTTCTTATTAATTTCATTAGGGTTTCATGACAGAACTTATTTGTTGCGGAAGAACATCTCATCTACTGATGGGCGAACCTGACAAAAGATTTTGTGTTGACAAGCACCCAAAAGCTTAGATGCTTACCCAGTTACCTTGGATCTGCACAACTGGGTTGAAAATCTAGTGGGAACAGGCTTTCTGGTGGGATTGTGATATTTCTTGCTTATAGCTTAGCTAGAAATACTGCAAGAATGGCATTTCTTATGATATTTCAGCACTAACACTTCTGTTCCTGTTTGGAGGCAGCAGGTTCAGAAGTCTGAGAAAGTTTAAAAAACAAAAAACACTAATGGGGAAATATTATCCACAAATAAAGAGTTGGTAGTCATAGCTTTCTCTTAAGCATTAAAAATATTAAAGAAAGTGATAGTGGATTTATAGTGGATCACATCCTCAGCTGGTGTAAAATGGCATGCATTGCGCCATAGAAGTCAATGGAGCTATGTTGATTTACATCAGCTAAGGATCTGCTCTTATGTTGGGGAGAAGCTAATGGGATAAAGTCCATAACATCTTTGCTTTGGAGAAGACAGCAGGCAGGATCATTGCTTCCTGGGATGAAGAGATGCTGCAGCTCTTTCAAGCATTTGTGAAGCTTCCACTTAGAGGACTTTTTCTATTTTATCTTTAATCGTAAAATTAGAAGTGCACATTTCAGGATTTCTGATTTGGCTGAAGCCTCCTTCAAGCACACATTCAATAATTTGTCTTATTCATCTCCTCATCATGCACATGGTTATGTTACATTCACCTAGGGTGCAGTGATAGAGAGGGGAAGAATGAATATGGATGAATTGAGGAATACAAGTGCTGTAAGTGATTTTTACAGCTCCTCGTATTGAGTTGGATGCTCTCAAATGGGACACTGTTAAGACCTGTTCTATTTTTTGAGTCATCAAGTGCACTTCATGCAGGTTCCCCTCTGGGCTGGGGCCTGCTTTTTATCTTACGGACGTCAGAGGCAGTTTTGGCCCTGATTTCAGCAGGAGCAGGATCGGGCCCTTTCTCTGCCCCATTTGTCTACAGACTTATACATTTCAATATCTTGCAAGCTTATGCGAATGGAAGTGATGGGGACAGTGGGGAAAATGCATAGTTTGCACTTGTGGTCATGTTTATTTTTTTCTTGAGGGTTACCAGAAGATTAATTTTTATCTTACGTGCTGATACAGACCTTGCTGGGGTAAGACCTGGCTGGTGTCAGTGCAGATTTTCAGGGGGTAGAAGAGCATAGTGAAAACATGTTTCTGTATTTTAAAGTGATTAAAAATATTGACTTTTTCTAGCTTCATGATAATTTGTAATGAAAACCTTTTAAAAACATCCCCTGTTATTTTTATAGTTGGTGTATGCTTTGTATTTCTTTGCCCTACTGTTTGGTTAATAAACATATTTAAAAAAATATATATTCATATACACAACATTATCATGATTCGGCTTAAGCATCTGTAGTTATAAGTGCACTTCATTTCACCTAATTAAGTTATTTAGTCATTTACACATTAGCAACGTACTACATATTCCACTTTTACAGGAACTTATTTTAATTATACTCACAGTTCTGTTCTGCTCCATTATAGTCATAGATCAAGCTGAATAATAACCATTTTAAAAGCCATATGCAAAAGGAGATTATAGGTCATTAAGGCAAAACTACAGTAACATTTCTGATGGTCACAAATAGAAGTCTAACCAACATTTTTTTTTTTTCAGTCCTGTAGATACAATCCTCTTTGGGTGTTTAAGATGACAACTTAAGTACAGTTTTTTCAGTTTCTAATTGTTGGCATTGGACTAGGTAACTATAATTTCTGAGAGTAATAAAGATTACTTACATATACAATATTTGTTTCTGTCTTTCTCATACTGGTTCTGGTATTTGCCAAAGAGTCTGTATCCAATCCTATCATTCTAGCTTTTCAGCTTTCGCACACAGTACAGGATCTATCCAACTGGGAGTTCTTCACTGACTCCTTCCTCTCCCCCTCCCTCCAAAATACTTTGTTTGGTTTTAATTTTTCTCTGATGCTACCTATCATTTAATATCAAGGATCAGATTTACTAGTGTCAGACAGGACGTGGGCACAACTGCATTGAAGCCAGTAAAGCAGAGCCTGCTTGCATGAGCATTAAACTTGGTGCTAAGTCCGTGTCTGTGAAAGTTCACATCAGTGCTCTTATTTGTGAACAGTGATGGTGCTCTGAAACTGCAGGAAGGAGCTAAGCTCTGAGCAAACAAGCTATCTCCCTCCATTGAGAGACCACCATACCATTTCTTCGGTGCACTCTGTCCTGGCATACCAAAGTTGTTAACTCTAGACCATTTGTCATCTATAAGCTGCACCTGTTTTGCAATCTCTAGGTGCATTTACAATAAAAACATTAAAACAAAAACTCTCTGTCATCCCCACAAATGTTAGCAAATGCAAATAAAATAACTCACTCGCAAACAAAAGAACCCCAGTTGCACTGAAGTAACTCCTCGGAAAGTGCCTGGATAAACAGCTAGAATTTGCATCATTTCTTGAAGGTCAATATATGTACTAGGCTCATTTGATGAAGGGAGAACTGACTTGCAGGCCAAGGGCCCTCTGCTAAGTATACTCCCCCAGCTCTTGTATGAGGTTCTTTGGCCTGTGCTATGCAGGTCGTCAGATTGGATGATCGCAATGGTCCCTCCTGGCCTTAAAAATCTATGAATGTGTGCAGAAATAGAGACTTCGCTCACATATCCAAAATGTTCTCAGCTACTGAAGTAAAACATGAAAAAAATGTTTGTCTCTAAGATACACGAGTCCTAAACCATAAGGGCCTCCTGCATCGTAACCAGACCTTTTCAGTAACATGAGCTAGAAACTATTGCAGTCTGTGGTGTCAGTAGTAGCTGCCTGTTTCCCTTTTGCCCTCATGGACAATAGAATTTCAATATTCTCATCAGGCGAAAGTGACATATACATATCATTTAAACACAGATATCATCACACTCATTATCATAAATTGTCATATTAGAAATGCTGTTCCACTGAAGTGGTACAAATGGTGCTTGAGTGTGGGTCCTTGCACCTTTGCAAGGTGCAGTGCATTAGTGTCATTAGTGACTGCTGTGTCATTTTGACTTGCACAGGGAATGACACCAGGAATCATAAATTGGACTACTTGTTGAATGTGTCTGTTAAAACAGAAAACAAATACAATTTGTGATCTAGTGAGCACTTGGATTTGTTTGAAAACTGGGAATGCTGTGTGCCAGTGTACTTCCATTGACAACCTATTGTCCATCCATAGCTTATATCATTCTCACTTACTTGTATCTCTTTAGTTGCCTGTAACTGGGCTCCATAATAATAGGGCCTTGATTCTGTACACTGCTTTCTCATTTGAAATTTTCATCCATTATTGGTTAATACTTGGAGATCCAAAGAAAGATGCTGTAAGAGTGCAAAGTATTGTTATGGCCATTATTAAAATGGGGGTATGAATTGGTATAATTAAATGGAATATTTGAAATAGTCTGCTTTAAAGGGAAAATACAGCCACATCATGCCTCACAGTTTCAGGCAAAGAAGGTCCTGCCACCTGCAGATCTGTCCAAATCAGAGGAGGGCAGCCTCCTCAGGGTTCTGATTTCCTTTATCCCTTGACCTGTTCTTAGGAAGGGAGCTGTGTGGGTGGAGATGGAGCCAAGAGGATCCTCTAGTAACATGCAGAGATTCCATAGGACAGTTAATATTGCTGAAGCCTTCCAGTGGAGCCCCTTCTCCACTGGAGAATTTTCTTTTAAAGGGGAGGTTCCAGGGCTGTCATAGGTGGGGGAACATAGCACCATTAGAACTGCTACCAAAGAGCCTACAAGACCTGCAAAATGTCCATGAGTCTATGCAGAGTCCGAGGATTTTCATGGCCCTGTGCTTCCAGCAGATCCCAGAAATCCAAATGGATATTGAAAGACCCTCTGCTTCTTCCATAAGGGAAGAGGAAGGAAACAGCAATCTTCCCCCAGGGAATAAATTGAAAGAAACTGCAAGGGGGAACCCAACAAAATTTTTCTCCTTCCCTGCCCCTCTCCTGGAAGATTCCCCATGGGAAATCATGTTCTGCAGCTTGGATTTTACTCTGGAAAACTTCCATTGAAGTTAGTGGGAATAAGGAGTCAGCAGAATCTAAGTACCAGGATTTAGTCCCAAGATACTTTTACTGACTGAATAATCCTGTGTATTGTCATAGAATATTTTTTCCAGGGCTTAGGAGCTGTGCTCCGGCTCCGCTCCAGCTCCAGACAAAAACCTGCAGCTCCATTGCTCTGGAGCTGCTCCGCGCTCCAGATCCGGGCTCCGCTCCAATGCCCTGAGTTTTTCTGTTCCTTTTTTCCTAAAAAATTTATTTGAAGTGCAGCGAAAGTTTTGCACAGATTTGGTTACATCGGTTACTTGACATTTTAATTGAACACATATTAATATTTAGGCAGGATTTAATTTATTTAATAGAAACCTTTCTACCTGAAGATTTTGCTTTATCCCACCCATTTCAATAATATTCCAAGGTAGAAAATTCCCCTCTTCCCAGTATTTTTTCTTCTCCATCCATTCATCCTTTCTTTGTTAGTAAGGTTACAATGAGTCCTGTGGCACCTTAAAGACTAACAGATGTATTGGAGCATAAGCTTTTGTGGGTATCTGTTAGTCTTTAAGGTGCCACAGGACTCATTGTTGCTTTTTACAGATCCAGACTAACATGGCTACCCCTCTGATACTTTAATAAGGTTGGTATTTAGCAGTTTACTGGGTGGTACGGATGAGTGTATGTGAATAAATAAGTTTTGGGGCTGATATCACTCCCTCACAGAAAGAACAAGTCATCCCTTTCTTTAAAGCCTGCTTTTTCAGTGCTGTGTGTGTGTGTGTGTGAGAGAGAGAGAGAGAGAGAGAGTATAAATGAGACTTCTTTGAGTTATTCTTCTATAGGTGCTCCACTCTAGGTGTGCACAAGTCCAAGCGCCTAGGATCAGAGATTTACATCATCAGTGTCCTCTGCTATCCATGCTCACCTTGCCTGCAGCATTTTTTCTGTGGGTTATGCCCCAAACTCTGCGCTTCAAACCCTGCCACACCTGCCAGAGGTCTTTCCCCCTCAGCAGTGGGCATTCCAGCTGCCTCTGCTCTCTCGGAGAGTCCCATGTCCATTTGAAGTGTAAGGTTTGCTTTGGCTTCAAGAGCAGATCTAGGAAGCTGAGGGAGGAAAGACTGAAACTAATGCTCCTTATGGAGTATTCACTGAGACTTGTGATATCGGATTCTCTCCTTCCTGGCCCTCCAGGACATTGGCTTCAATCACTGAGTGCTCTGGCAATTTCTTTGGCTCTGTCTCCAGTGAGCAAAGACACAGGGGTAGCTTCAGAGGTTCCAAAGCATTCAGTGAAGTAACAACCTCAATCCCCTGACAGAGACTGTAAATGTCGGGAGAAGTCACCCTGAAGACCAAATTCTAAGGATACCTTTCGTCCTGTTATGGGTACCGCTGAGGGTCTTACCTCAACTGGTGCTGAGGGCCTGGTAATGATGGAAAAGGCTTCCAGCAAGTGGACTGAAAAGCTTCATGGCAAACAATCCCACTTGGTTTCCTGGGAAGCAAGCCCTCCGGGCCCAAGGACCTCTCAAAGAAACCACTGGTCCCACCTGGTACACCCTTTCAGGGTCACAGAATTGAGGAGTATGTGGACAGACCTTCTGTATTGTCCTTGGTACTAATTGATTTACCTCAATGTGAGGATTACAGCTATGGATTATTGGGGGCAACCAGGTTCCTCCCTAATTATGACCTTTGAAGAAGAGCCCAAATTCCGTTTACTGAGAGGTACAGGGAGGGCATACCTGATGGTATTGATACACCCACCAGCACCAATTTACCATCTAGTTCTGCCATGCCCTCCCACAAAATATTGAATGCCAGTACTCATTCAGATGCTGGTAACCCCTTATCAATATCAGTACCAATATCCTTAGCTCCTCCATTGAATATGGGAGATGATACACACTTGAAATCAGTAAGATCTGTTGAAGATTCCACCACTTTTCCATAAATCTCCCTTCCTGGCAGTGAATCCTGTGGATGAGATGCCTAATCTGTCAGTCCTCACACGAACACCCTTGGAGTCCCTCTTCTTTTCCATGTACTGTGCCACCTTGAGTTTTCTGGAACCCTTGGATCTCCTATGGTGACCAATTTTATAAAGTGCCCTCATGTAAGAGGAGGAGGAGGAGTAGCCACCAGTAGCCACCTCTTCCCCAGGAAGCCCCTCTGTGCCAGGGAGACCTTTCAGCGAATCAAGAGTCAAGACCAGAGGAGGAGGCACCTCCTTCCAATAAATCTTCTTTCTCTGCAAAATGAGGCTGTTATGCCCCCTTTCCCATCCTACATGGATGATTTCAAAGTTTTTCAATAACTGATAAAGATGGTGGCAGAGAATTTACAAATTCCCGTAGAAGAGACACAGGAGCTTCAGCACTCCCTGGTGGATATCCTGCATACTTCATCTCAAAGCAAGATAGCCCTGCCTATTAATGATACCCTCTTATCATCAGCCTGTACTATTTAGCAGACACCTGGTACCACCCATATGCAAGAGAGCTGACAAAAAGTATTGTGTGGTCGCCAAATTTTTTTTTCCCCATTCCACCCTTAAATCCCTAGTGGTTGATATGACTAACAAAAGAAACTGACAAGTCTGGTCAAAATCTATTCCTCATCATAAGGAACTTAAGCACCTGGCCCTTCTCGGCCGCAAGAGCTATTCTTCAGCTGCGTTACAATTCATGGTCGCCTACCATCATGCATTGTTGGCGAAGGACGACTACACCAAGTACAAGAAGTTCTCCCAATTTATTGACCATTTGCCACAGGACCAGAGGAACTAATTTAAAGTCCTCATTTCAGATGATCACCAAAGCATCTTTACATGCTTCTCTTGATGCGGCTGACACAGTCTCTCACTCTAGCCATGGTTAGGCATTGAGTTTCATGGCTGCAGTCCGCTGGTCTCTCTAGAGAAGTGCAGAATACCATAGAAGATCTTCCCTTCAAGACCCTGTTATGAATGAGGGGTTCTGCTATATCACTTCTGAACTGTGGATGATTTTATAAAATTGTATCATGGAATTACTTGTTATGAAAAGCCTATATATATGTGGATCCCCCATGAGTTAGCAGGGTTGAGTCATGTCTCTGCCAGGTCAGAGACAATGGTGAGTGCTAGCATGCAATGATCACCTATTCAAACTAAAACACCTTGGGAAAATAGGTTTGCTTCCTCCTGAGTCAGAACCCAGAGCCAAGGGTCAAGCCAGAGGTCAGGAGCTGTGTACCAGACCCAAGAGTCAAGCTGGAGGCAGGAACCGGAGACCAGAGCTGAGAATCACATGGAACAAGCAGAGTAACAGGCAAGGTGGAGTCCTAGGACAGGGCAGGTCTGAGGCAAAGTTGGGAGCACGGCAGGGGTAGTGGGAATAAAGCAACACAGGAATAGTCACAGTGCTAGGCATGAGCGTTGATCAACCAGCGAGCTTCTACTGGCTTAGGATTGGTCTGCTGGCCCTTCCAGCCAATCAGGTGGTGTAGCCAATCAGGTAGCATGCTGCAGGCCAGCTGTACTGGGTAGGTCTGCAGGCCCTGATTCCTGACTGGGAGTAATGGAAAATTACCAAAAGACAGATAAAAAAAAAAGCAGGAACCCAGCTGGAGTCTAGAAAGGGACTCACAGTTGGGAACTGGAGAGAGAGCCATTTTGCACCAGATTAAGATGAAGGAGGCTGTTGTAGGAGTAGGGTAGGCCAAGTGGGAGAGGACCCTCCCTGCCTACCTAATGGAACACAGATGATCCCAAAGGATTCCCAAGGGAAGAGTGGCCTAGTGAGGGACAGTGTATTTAGGATATTTTATTATTTTGTCTGATCTGTACTCTTCGGTGCTTTATCTGTTAAATAAATAGCATAAAGGTTTTAGACTGTAGAAACTGTGTGTGTGTATATGTGTGTGTGTGTGTTCTCACTACTTCAGAATTGCTGCATATCCCTGAGAGAGTTAAACTGTAAGCCAGAAGCGTCACTCCTTTTGGATGGAGTTTTGGGTGATGGGTCTGTTTAAGAACCAGAGAGTCTGAAGGTTCAGTGCTGTACTCAGCGAGGCGAAGCTGCCAGACAGAGAGTTCCAACACTTGTGCTGGGAGGAGGAGGTGCCAGTACAAGGTCTGTGACTGAGTGTGTGCCCAGAGATGCCAAATTGAGAGCAGTGGCTGGACTCCATTCAGGATCCAGGAGTTTGAAACACCCTGGTGATCCAGAACACAGGGGCTTGGATTCCTGTCACAGAAGTTCTAGTGGGTGGCCAGGAAAGGGCACTCCTTAGATCTGTGACAGGGACCAAACTCTTCAGTGGTGCAACAGACGAGTCCCAGCACTCTCTCAAG
The DNA here is from genome assembly GCF_016161935.1 of Mauremys reevesii. Classification (NCBI taxonomy): domain Eukaryota; kingdom Metazoa; phylum Chordata; order Testudines; family Geoemydidae; genus Mauremys; species Mauremys reevesii. The sequence goes on along the minus strand of NC_052628.1, from coordinate 18,765,506 downwards.
GACTCTAGGATAACCCTGTGATCCTTGGGCATTTACATTCCTGCAAGAAAAAGAAAATTTAAGAAGTCGCAGACAGCCCGACGGTCTCACCCAGTGCAGTATTTACCTCACAAAGGCCAACTGAACCACCAAAGAAGACATCCAGGTTCCACAAGAAGGGAATGTCTTCTGTCCCCCAGTTAGTGACCTTTTGGTCAAAGGTCACAAATCACCCCATTGTATGGCTCCTATGCTACACCATCCTTTCCTCCACCAACCATACGTAGATTGTCTCTCCCATTTCCTATTTTCCTGAGAACTCATTACATCAAGCAGATATATCTTCTACAAATTTTATTTATGGCACAACTTGCTATCTAAAACATAAACCATGGCATGATTATATCTAATGAAGAGTTTTTTGCAGGAAACCACTGTATTGGTAAAAATGTATTGGAAGGAAGGTTGCCATGGTAAGGAAGAAAAAGCTGTGCTGCAAGTTAAAAAACAAACTATGCAAAAAGTGGTTTATGTCACCGGGCTCTGGAAGCTGAATTAAACAGAAGTATTTATTTTGATCATTGCTTAGAAGCCACAGTGAAGGCTGACACGATTTCTCCCAGTATTTTTTATCATCTATTACAATGATTTTTCTAAACTGCTTTATTCTGTATGACCACGTGCCCCCTTCCTGTGCACACATCTTATTCACTGGTGGCACTGGGTCACAAGTACAGCTTTTTTACCTTTCTAATCATCTGCTCCATACACTTGACTGTAAATATCTGATGATCTTGGCTTAGGGTGACCAGATAGAAAGTGTGAAAAATCGGTACAGCGGATGGGGGATAATAGGCACCTACATAAGAAAAAGACCTGAATATCGGGACTGTCCCTATAAAATTGGGACATCTGGTTACCCTATCTTGGCTGCTTTTCTTATTTCAAGGGCCCTGCAGATCTCTTCAAAATCACTGATTGATTTCATCTCTGGCTTCTGGGTTTGAAAAACCACTAAACTTTTATGTAACTCAGGGTTGTGTTATGTTTACTTAACAATAGCATTCAATAACCTTTCTTATTCTTACTCCAGTAGGGACAGTCTACACCTATAAGGGGCCAACTGTGCTTCCTCTCCTCACAGGAGTTAACCCATGAACCTTCTCGTTCCCCTTCTCAGAGCCATCTGACAGTCTGTTAAATTCAAACCTCTGAAGTTCCAAATAAGCAATCTGGGTGGAGATTCCATCCAGGAGCCCAAGCTTGTGTGGTTAGGTCTACACTGCAGTTAGACACCTGCGACTGGCCCATGCCAGCTGACTCAGGCTAAGGGGTTCAGGCTAAGGAGCTGTTTAATTGCAGTATAGATTTCCGGGCTAGGGCTGAAGCCTGGAAGCCTACACTGCAATTAAACAGCCCTGGGAGCCCAAACCCTAGTCAGCTGGCTTAGGGCAGCCACACGTTTTTAATTTCAGTGTAGACATGCCCTGAGTCTCCCTGCATCCTGTGGCGTATGTTCTTTTGGTCTTCATCCCATAACATACCTCATCATAAATTTTTTCTTAATATATCATATGACAGAATCACATATCAAACAAGTTTCAAATCATAGTTCCTTGTCTACACTGTGTAAAAGAAGAGAGCTGTCAGAGGGCAAGTAAACAAACCAGGGAAACAACAATCCTTCAAATAATCTGCAACAGACCTACAATTTTGATCCCTATGACCTGAAGTCATGTTGACATCAGTGGCATCTACACACACACACACACACACACACACACACTTTTGCATCAGTCTTTGGCGTTTCAGACAAAAACATATGTGTGGAAGCTGAAGGGAGGAGAAAGAAAAGTCTTAGATCTCAGAATGCATCATCTCAGTGTGGGAGGTTAATTACACTTGAAAGACATCTACATCATACCAGAATTGTCCATGCTGGTGTAATAAGAATTAGTAACTCTCAAACTAAATGTGCGATGTTAAAGAGAACCAAGTCTGGCCCAATAAGGAGTAATAATGCCTGTGCTAAACCTGTAAAACGAGAGAGGGAGAATAGTGCTAGAGAGGATGCTAACTTCTAAATTAAAGATGTAACCTCAAATTTTAATTGTTTCCAATTAATACTAAATTGTTAATGCTAAGGAGGCAATAAACCAAACATAAGTTTTCAGTTTCAGTTTTCAGCCTCTAGATTGGTTACAGACAATTTAATTTAGTAGGGGACCCTGGATGACATTTTTAATGGGAGTAGATTCACCAGGCTACACCATCCCTTTCTACAGGGATGCTTCTCATGAGGATCTCTTCAAGGCAGGAGGTCCAATCTCTTCTTCTGGGCTTCCTTCCACTTTGAAAGTCCTCTTGAATATTGACTTTAGCATGGTTTTTATGTCTGCTGAGTATGTGTGAAAGATAACGTAAGCAGCTCCCTTACCATTTAACCTTCTGAATTGTTCAGGAAACAGAATATAAACCCTCAGTATTTTTAATTATTATTATTTCAAACTTTGGACCAAATCTTGAAGTTTGGTGTGAATTTTGCTTGAATAAGGAATTACAGCATTGGCTAACTAATATTAGACCAAATGCTGCTTAGATGTATCACAAATCAGGTGTAATGTCACTGAATTCAATGGAGTTATGCCAGATCTATGATGGTAAACTGAAATTTTTTTGCTTTTTGTCATGGAACATGACAACTGGTGCCAGGGAATCAAAGGTGCGCATAATGTGCAAAGTCAAGCTATACTTAAAGTGCCCTATTCACAGAGGAACTCCCTTAACTGTTCAGTATTTGAATAAGATGTCAAGGTAGTTCTGTAACTCCGCCAGATTTTGATATGATAATGCACTTGCAGTCACTTGGAATATTAATGTGCTTGCAACAGAGAAGTGAGATCATTCAGCCATTTTTATCTAATAGATAAGAGCTTTATGGTGTCACCTTTTTATTTAAGAGAAAAGAGAATCTGTAGATGGCACCAAGGAAGCATCACATTTAGACAATTAAATTTAGTAGAGACTTATATTTTTTTTATTGGGTAATCTCATAATCTTATTCCTGTATCCACAGTTTTCCTGTCCTGAATCCCTCTTCACAGAGTCATGTATGAAATTAGATTGGAAGATCTTGAAGGCAGAGACTGTACATTTTTATTTGTACTTTGAAGTTCCTAGTTATGCTTTCAATATCATTTCCAAAATGGTTCCTTAAAGTTGGCTTCCTCAGTCTATATTTAGACATCTGAATAAATTATCTGGAGTTCATTATCCTATTTCCAGGAGGACTCAACAGTTTTGAAAATAAGTCAATTTATTTAAGTGCCCAAATAAGGATTTAGGAGACAAGCTTTAGGCACCTGTTTTTGAAAATCTGGCCCTTTGGCGATTGGGAAATATTAGAGTAATTAACATTAAGTTGTGTGCATTTTAATTTGGTTAATTAAGGCTTTTTTATGGTACCTGTAGTATGAATGGAATAATTTCCTTCAGTGTCTTTTAATTTCTTGTTTTTAAATTTGGAGAATGGGTGGCTGGACTGCAAACTTAAATGCAATGATATCTCGCCCAGTTGATATAATCTGTTAAAATATAACTGTGAAACCAAAGCAGTCTTCAAACTTCATAAACATCATTGCTACTGTTTAAGGAGAATGTGAAATATTGTGCATTCTGCTGAAAATGCTGTTCCAGAAAAGTCTGTAACTCAATGCTTATTCTGGCAACAAGATTAAAAGATGGGAATCATTTCAGAAATACTGGTGATCTTTTGGGTAACAGTAATTAGTTTTGAAAAACTGTAAGACGAAGGTAGAGAACTGTATAATAATTTCCTTTGTACATGATCAAAATTGATCTGGAGTGGATTTAAAATAATGTTAATAGCGATGGGAGATATGGAGTGCAGTAGTTAATAAGGAATGTTCTTTTCACTTGGGTTATTGTAGCTTCTGTTTTATTAACCTCTGTTTGAAGTACAAATACAAAAAAGACCATCTTTACTAGTTTTCTTGTCACAGGAGTTGGGATCTAAAGAGAATTATCGCTGATGGAAAACCAGAAAGGCTAAATAGATATATTTGGTCTCACAGGCAGTGCATTAATTTGCTCAAATTAAATATTATCTTTAAATATGGAAAGGTTAAATGTACACTGATAATGGATTTAGACAGCCATTAAGTCATAATTGCTCTCTAATGCAGTTAGTAAAAGACATCATTTGATATAACTTACTGAAAAGGGACTAAAAGCACCATGATTTTTGTTTTCCACTTGCCCCTTTTCCATATAAAGACAGGCTCAAATTCCACTTTAATTTAACAATGTGGTACCTTATTGAACTAATTGGATTTACACAGATGTAACTAAGCAGAATCTGCTCCAGATTGGCAAACATTTTGAGTTCAACAGTGGCCAGTCCTGCACGGATGTGCAAGAAAGGAAGGATATGAGGAGTCTTTATGGTTCTGATTCTGCAGGGGCAAGACATAGTCCACTTGTGCAAGAGAGCCAATACTCCCTGCTAGTTCTGTGCTGTGCTACTGCACTTGTAAGCACTAAAGGTGAAATCCTAGGCCCCATTGAAATCAATGGGAGTTTTGCCATTGACTTCCATGAGGCCAGGATTTCACCTTAGGTACCTGAAAATTGTTGAAGACGGCTGGGATGATGTGGGAGATGGCACAGGCCAAGTGCATCCTTAGCAGTGTTAGGAAAGCTGCCACGTTTGCCTGCTCCAGGAGGCACTTCTTTTAGTGTGTTTCCGCCCAGTGTGAGTCATGGATTAAAAACACAGACTGGTTTAGATATAAATTGTGGGAAAGGCAAGCTTTATTGTGGTGAATGTGCAAATATTTGTAAATTTAAACTTGCGGCATATTTATTTGTAAAAAAAAAAAAAAAGGGGGGTAGGGGGTTGTGCTGTTGTTCTGGGTCTCACTAACCCCTTCACATTATTTTGCAAGACAGTGGTGCTGATCTCGCAAACCCTCCACGGGTGGCAGTCTTATTGACATCAGTGTGGGTTAGATCCTTAGCTAGTGTAAATTGGCATAGCCCCATTGAAGTCAATGCAGCCCCATGCAGCTATCTCAGTTTACACCAGCTGAGGAGCAGAAACTTTATCAGTGTGTCATAGAACCCTGACTCTTCAGACATTTTCTTGATTATAATTGTTTTTAAAAAGTTCATATGGGAAATGTTGTTTGCTAGGATATATATTATTTGAAATTACATGATTGATCCCCAAGGTAAAATACACCCTGCTTCAGCATCACGGAAGAGCTGAAATCTCAGCACCTGTGCCTTCCATGTTATGGAAATCAGCTTCCTTCATCCCATCCCGTGAATTTGTCCTTAGTGAAATCTAAAAGGGGAGGAATCTCTGCCTGTTGTCAAGACACACCTCAGAGTCTGTATTGGATATGTTGATATTAATCTGTGGGATTCTTCGAGAAAAGTGGTGGCACTTTGAGCTAGTGGCAGCAATAAGTCTCAAGTGCCAACCCTGTTTTGGGGGATTTGGGGTGCCAATAATAAGAATCTCCATTGAATTATTTGTTTACCTTTTGCTCTATGAACTAAACCACAGACCTGAACTACAGAAAGGTGCCCTGCTTGGACACTTCTGAATACATCTGCTTTGATATATGCAAGTAGCTTACATTGCTTTTTAAGAAAAATAGCGAAACATCTGTCCTTTTAAAACAGAAATTTCCATTTATAATCTATCCCACATTTTACTAATTGTATCATATGTTGTATCCTTTGTCTGGTTTGATTTTGGGAAGTTAAAAACCCATCATGCACTTTATGAAAGGAGACCTGACTTATTTGAATAGATTCAGTCAATCAGTTGACTTTAGAAGAAGACCAAGAAAAGCAGGACAGGAAATGCAATGTAGGAATAAGACTTTTCAAATTGCTTTTTCCATGAATTATTTAAGCAAAATAGTAGGGTGAGTGTGTTTCCATGAAAGAAAAACATAAGCAGTTAAGGCATCAACTCAAAGTGTTTTTGCATTGCATAGCAGGCAAAAAAAAATCTTGCTGAATGTCAGTCATTTAACTTATGTATCAACGGACAGACTCTGGTGTCTGTTGGCTAATACAGAGTGTCACCTTGCATGTACTTAGAGTAAAAGAAACCTTCTGTCATAGTAAGGATGTTAGAGGCAGCTATCTTGCTTTGCCAAGACACGAAGCTGCATCCATTAAGATGTTGGAGATCAACTTTTTCATTTTAAATGAAAATTCTTTTGTTAAAGAAAACCTAAAGAGGTTTGCGAAACAGCTCCCAAAAGTCTTCTGATGCTTCCATCCCTGGTATAAATTAAGTCCTTTCCTTTAGAATGGTTTAGGCTTTGCAAAATATTGTGTTCACAGTATTCTGTATTTGTTTTTCCCAAAAACATTTAATAAATTTTTTTAAAGAGCTGTTTAATTATGGAAAGTATAGACCATTACTCTATATCCATAAAATAAAAGGATTTTGAAAAACTAACAGACCTGTGCCAAATGAGAGATGTTAATATGATACAGAGATGGCTTTTGCGAAATGAGTTTTATACGCTTTCTCCATAAAACTACCACGCATTGTAGTACAATTTTCAGTCTCTGCTCAGGGAGGAGTCCAAAGAAAGGGATATCAGGAGTACTGTACAGTACCGTTCCCCCAAAACAGTAGCACTGAGAACGTTAGCAAGAACGGGCCATTTAGCCTTACACTTGTAGCACACTAGTGGTACAGCTAGCAAAATCACCACCAATTGTTGGCTAGGCACCCAAATCTTTGAGCAGCTATTCTGTGTAATTCTGTTTTATTAAATACCTTTTTCATTGCCTAGAAATCTTCCAGTGGGTTTCAACAGAATGGCTCTGAAAAGAATGAGAAATGCCTCTGTTTGGCATTTTCCTATTCATCGTATGCTCAGCTTGTCTGAAGTAGATCTTCATTGAAAGCGGAATACCTGAAACAAGGACTGATGTCTTTCGGGGTTTTATTCTGCAGGGATTTGTATTGCCATTATGGTGTTGTTACATGCACCATTACAAATATTAGCCATGAACAAGTAGAGATAATAGCTGTGAAGTTTTCTGCTCTGCTTTAGGTGTGCTGTGATTGCTTCTCTTGCTACTGTATGTCATTCATTTCAGATTTAAATATCTAATGGCGCTCATCAAACAACATTTAAACTTTCTATGAAATCCTGCAAATGTTCCTTTAGATCATATTATAAGTAACAATGGATGAAATGAGCTTGAATGGGAAGGCTGTATTTCAGTTTCAGGGGTTCTGCAGCTGTTTGTGATGACAGTGGAAAACTTCAATTGAACTGCTGCCTTGTATTCAGCAGCATTGTGCCCATTGAGCTACATATAAAAACAGTATAAATGGTCCGATACATTTCTTTTTCCTCAATATTTTCAACTTAGTCACTAAAGTGTCTCTGTAGAAAATAATTTATTTACTGGAAGTTAACGAGGAATCTTTTGGTCACTTGGAACACCAGAGGTGGTGTTAAGATTGCAACATGAACAAACTTCATTCAACAAGGACGTCTTTATGCAGGGAAGTATTGGTCACATGACAGTACATCATTTGCGGCAAATCCTGATGCTGAAGCAGAGCTGTGTTCACAAGATAAGTGGAAGTGTGCCCCCTATGTCTCAGATTGCAGAATGGACTCACCATTTTTTGAGATCTGTAGTGGCTACTGGTTATTATTTATTTATTTTGTTTGCATAGTACCATATGTGTGCTAAAAGTTTTACAGGCATACAAGTTAACTGGCATAAGGGTATAAAGTAGTAGAGAAAGTTATTACACTGACTAAAGAAATCAAGCCATTGGTTTGGGGGGTAGTGAGGTGATAAAAGAGGGACAGTTGAAGAAAAGTTGGGAGAAAAAATTAACGTTGTTATTTAGGCCTTTATTATGTAGAAGCTGAATTTTGAATATAGTTGAAAGCCTATTGTGGAATGTATTTGTCAACATCAATCACATATCTGGGTTAGAGATAATTTCTTTTACCTGTCCATGATTAACTGATTTTTGTTTTTTTATCACATCAAAGACCAAACAAATTAAATAACAGGGTTCAAAAAAAGAACTAGATAAATTCATGGAGGACAGGTCTGTCAATGGCTATGAGCCAGGATGGGCAGGGATGCAAAACCAAAACCATGCAAAACCAAATGCACAAACCCATAAACAAAGAAAACAAAGATACATTATAAAAAGGCAGTCTATACAACATCATCAAAATATACTGTGAAGTCATCAAACATCTTTACTCCCTAATCTTGTAATTCTCTGTACTGCCGGCCAACCCATCTCTCTCTCTGGGGGCTTGGCTACACTTACAAGTTGCAGCGCTGGTGGAGGCTTTCCAGCGCTGCAATTACACCCCGTCCACACTTGCAGGGCACAACCAGCGCTGCAACTCCCTGGTTGCAGCGCTGGCTGAAAACCCATCCCGGCAGGGGTATAAGGAGTGCAGCGCTGGTGATCCAGCGCTGCTCAGCAGGTGTGGACACTCACCAGCGCTTTAATTGTCCTCCAGGGAATAAGGAGGTATCCCAGAATTCCTGTTCAGCCACTCTGCTCATCAGTTTGCACTCTACTGCTCTTGCCTCAGGTGACCCGCCCTTTAAATGCCCCGGGAATTTTAAAAATCTCCTTCCTGTTTGCTGCAGCCAGGTGTGGAGTGCAATCAGTTAATCTTTCCAGGTGACCATGCCTCCACGTGGCAAACGAGCCCCAGCATGGAGCAATGGCGAGCTGATGGACCTCATCAGTGTTTGGGGTGAGGAATCTGTGCAGGCACAGCTGCGCTCCGGCCATAGGAATTACGATATCTTTGAGCAGATATCAAGGGCCATGCTGGATAGGGGCCATGATCGGGACGCACTACAATGCAGGGTGAAAGTTAAAGAGCTGCGGAGTGCCTATTACAAAGCCCGAGAGGAGAATCGACGATCCGGAGCTGCCCCCACGACCTACAAAATTTCCAAATTTCCAAAACTCTAACCCTAGCACTCAGTAGCTCCACCAGGATGCTGTGAAGTGCTGAGTTCAATGAGATTTGAGGGTGCTTGGCACCGTATAGGAGATGCTGAGTGAGTCCTCAGTGGACACATAATGGCTGCAGGTGTACTCCTTGCTTTGTAAATCATGTTAGGACACCTCAAATATAAAATCACACTCTCTTCTATAGTACTTATTAAGCACAGTTTCACCACTGAAAGTCGTGCTATTGAGAATTATTAGATCTGTGACCACAGCATAATAATCTGCATTGAAATACTGGAAAAATGTCCTTACTGTAGAGTTTCCTGTTTTAAACAAACAAGGGCATATATAGTTCGATAACGATTTGTGACATCTTTGTCTCATTGTAATGAACTGATGTGTGAAAACCAATATAAATAACATTTAAAGGAGCACCAAAACAAAGTTTAAAAAAATAAAAACAAATGGTAGTTTTAAAAAAATATTCAGTGGTTTTTAGAATTGTTGATAGCTTCATTTTCCCCCTGTCTCCTTTAGGTAACTAAGAGTGAAGATTCTAAGCCATATTAAAAGTAATTGGTCATTTGTAAACTCAACTGTACTGTAGTAAAGTTTGGTATATTTAAATGTGCCAGAGACTAACAGCTGTTTGGAATCTGTCTAGAGTCAATACTGAACTTTGGTAAATGTTTCTCTTCAAGAGTTGGAACACAATCTACCCCTCCCCTGCCCATAAAAGCCAGGATCTTTTCTTTTCTTTTCTTTTCTTTTTACTAACTTTGATTGATGGAAACACTTGCTGGGAGCTGTTGCTGACATTCTTTCAAAAAACAGGAAACATGAAATGTTATGATGGTGTTATGTCTATTTTTGAAAGTAAGGCTGTTAATGGTGCTGATAGGCTGAAATGAATTATAAAAGCAAGATTATTAAGTCTCTGCAAATTGCTAATTTATTTTTCTCACCTAATTTTGATTTATAGTGATTATAGGGACACACATCTTTGAAAACTAGTGAAATGCTGAGATATTATTTGCATATTGCAAAAAAGTTTGATTAGACTTTATATTTAACATATACCATAAAAAGCCCCCTAACCCTCTTGCTCTCTACTTTCGTTTGTAAGCCTCTGAGCTAAGAGAAGATTTAAAAGAGTTTAATTTTCATAGATTTTTCTATACAAGCAAAAGGTGGTCTTATTTTATGCATAGTAAGGATTATTTACCTGATATGGCTGTTAATTTTGTTCCCATGAGACTCATATTTGGGTTCATATTATTGAACGATGTATACAGGGGAATAGCAAGCTTAAGAACACAGAATTCTGACCATATTTTATTTGTGATTTTTACCTTGAATTCCAAAAAATGGATTCAATTTTGCCACACAGTTGTTTCAACAGTTCGGAACAAACTTTGTACCCAATCCAGTAAATCCTTACTACTACGAGTTCTGTTTATTTCAACAAGATTACTCACATAAGTAGAGACCCAAGTGTAAGGGTTTGCAGGATTTGAGCCTTCAAAGGACTGAGCATCTTTTCTCTTTTTCAAAGGGAGAATACAAATAGGATCTTAAGGCCAAATTCTCCCCTTGGCATGCAAGCATAGCTCCCATTACAAACAGTAGGAGTTACCTGCTTGTATCCAAAGGAAGAATGTAGGCAAATTTGGAAACATAGTTGTGGGAGCTGTGTGTTTGGGCACAAATAGAAAACTGTTTATGCCGTGTACAATTATCAGTTTAAGGTGCACATTTACCTTGATTGCACATACCTGCCGATATTTTATGGGTACAGTTAGATATATACACTTGAAAATGTGGCCATTAAGGTATTGAATAGTGATCAGTTACCATCGGGAGAATGGTGTGTAACTTTCTGAAGTATCATGGAATTTTCTTTGCTAACATAACACTGTTGGATGTACTGTATATATTCACAAGGAGATTACAGATACAAAGAGGGGAGAAAGAGCTTCCCACTGTGAGGGCCAGAGGTAGTCCTGTGTGGAGTGCAGACACTGCTTCCTGTTAATGCCTCTGCCATCAAGAAAGGGAGGATTGGGACAGGGTTAGGATGGGGTAATGGCACGGCCCCCTCCATCACACTAGGCTGTGGAGCACAAGGATGAGTTCATACCACAAAATAGAGGCTGATGAAGCTGCTACTGCACTGTGTGCTCCCTAGGAGCCTGGGGGTAGGGGGTTGTGTGTGGTGGTGGTGGTGGTGGTGGTTGTTTGAATCATGCAGCATTCTTCCTGGTGTCAAGTGTCAGGACGTAGCCATGTTAGTCAGTATCCACAAAAACAACAAGGAGTCCGGTGGCATGTTTTTTACCCACAAAAGGTTATGCCCAAATAAATCTGTTAGTCTTTAAGGTGCCACCGAACTCCTTGTTGTTTTCATTCCTTCTGGGTCATCCATCACTGCGTAACCCCTCTGCATGCCCCCCCACCCATTCCAGTGGCTGAATGAGATGTTTATCGTACTTTAATACAATTACCCGTATTCTGTTTTCATTCACATGGGTGTAAACTGAAAGCATTCAAGGATTCATTGGAGTTGCTCCAGGTTTGCACAGGTGTGAATGAGAGCAGAGTTTAGTACATTCATGCTAATACCTACTTAAAAGAGCTCTGCTCCTTGTGAGAAGAGGTAATTTAATCTCAGAATTCACTTAAGGCTTGATCCTGCTCCCATTCAATGAATGGAAAAGCTCCCATTAACGTTAATAGGATAGGATCAAGCCCTAGTGGGCAGAGTTTTAAAGCTATTTATGCACCTAGAGATGCAAATAGGTGCCTCCTGGAATTTTCAGAAGTACGGAGGCACTTAACTCTCATTGAGAATGAGGCACCTATGTGCTTTTGAAAACCTCACTAGGTGCCTATCTGCATCTTTAAGCACCTATATACTTTAAAAAATCTGGCCCTAAGAACCAAATCCTGGCCCAGGTGGAGTCAGTGGCAAAATTCCCCATTGAGTTTAATGGGAGCAGGATTTGACACTTAGCATAAAACAATGAAGTAGAGACTATATGGGAACCAGAAAGCACTTAGATTTTTTTCTTCATATATGAAACAAGTTTAAGATTTGTTAATTTTGCTGAAGTGCCATGGCAACATATATATCTGTTTTGCAGCTTATGAAATGTATTTTTGGAACTGTTGACTCACACACTTGCATATTTTTGCTGTACCAAGAGAATGTATTTCCTTTTGCTTTCAAGCAGCTATTCAGCATGAAAATAAAAGCAGCTAGTTTCTGCATTGTATCATGTATGGTGCAGGTTTGTTTTCTAGAACAGTAACACCTGGGCTGAATGTAGTTAATGGGATTGCTGTATATTGCTTAGGTAATCATTACTTGTGACAGTGGTGATACACAGTTGTGGAGAAAGTGCAATTCTTTCCATAAGTATAAAGCTTTTATTATAAGCCTGACACGGGCTGAAAGGTAGATAACTGATGCTGGAAATCAAAAATGCACTAGTGCTGTGTTTGTCAGTTCACATGCCTTGCAATGGAAAGAATGCAAGTTTCCAGATTTTCAGGGAATCTTTTACTCAGGCTATACCTAAATGCACTTATTCTCAGGGGTAGATTCAGAGTTTGGAGCCCACGTGGCATAAAATCCACAAAGAAGTGGGTGGGGATTGGCTGATTCACTTCAGCCTCTGCCAACTGGATTCTTATTGAAACCCTGGAGGTATTATTTGCCCTTCTCCAGAGGAAACCCTGTGCTGGTAGAGGGAAATGCCATTCTGCATCTCCCAGGTGTATCAGGACTAGATTTGGCCCACTGTTGTTGTAGCCAGTGAATGATGATGATGATGATGATGATGATGCTTTTAATCTGTGTCAACTATGAAAGTACATCTAGATAAGTGAAGACTGTAAGATAATATGTAGCTGAGATTTTATTGCATGCTCTATAGTTCTAATTTATTACATACTACACTAATCTCTTTCCTGATGGTCAGTGGCTAGCCAGGGCAAAGCTTTTCCAGCAACCCCATTATAATTTAAAGTGTGGTACTGACTCCATGAACGTGCCTCTGTCATCTGAGTTCTGTGACAATGAAGGAATAATGTATCACTTAACAAAAGGAAGTGAACAATAGAAACTCCTATTATGAATATTCAATGACATTACATGAATGACCTTTTCACACAAATTAGGTTGGTTAATCTTATACCCGTAATACAATGGTATGACATACTTTTTCCCCCGGAGCAAATCTGACTCTGCCACAGTGTGAGAGTTTGTGTTAGGTACGTCCATAAGTGGAAAGGTGGGTGGTGGGAGGGAAAGCCGTTGCAATTTTCAAAAATTTCTTTCATTTAGTTAAGAGATTTCCATCTGAAACTGCAGGGACTAAGTCACCAAGAGCCTATAAGGCAGTCTTAGCTCTAGCAAGCAGATGATTTCACAAGAGTGGGCTTGCTCTACCATGGATCAGTAAGATAGTTTTGGCCATTTAAAGGCTATGCAACCTTGCATTCCTATTACCATCACCCTTGTCTTCTCCGATCCTCACTCTGCTTTGTTGCACCCACTTGCCATGTTTTTTCACTGTTTAGGCTGGAAGCCCTTTGGGACTGGGACTTTTTTATTTTATCTTTGTACACTGGCAGATACAATGAGGCTCTGATCACATGTGAGGCTTCTGGACATTACTGTAATACAATTTACTATCAGTAATAGACCCTGATTATCCATGAGGTTGAAGAAACTCAATAACTAGTTTGGAACTTTGCAATATCTACTTACCATGTAGGCCTGTTCTGAAGCTTTATTAATTAATATTTGCTAAGAGCTTTGGGATCCTTAGATGAAAGGTATTAATGAAGTGCAAAGTATTGTATGAATTAGTTGTTATTATTTTATTTCTAAATGGTGAGTATACATACACCTGGCCATTAGGGAACATCAGAACAATCTTATTTAAAATATCAGCCTTGCAGTTTTGGTGGTTTAATACAAAAATCAAATAGTAGTAATACAAAAAATTACATAAAAATGAGGCATGGCTTTCTGTATCAATTTTAATATGTTATTAGAATGGGAAACTAGGAGAGACAGCAGTCATAGGAATCAGATTGCAGTGCAGTATAATAGCAAAAAAAGTCAATGCAATTTTGAGCTGCATACCCAGAGGCTTTGCAACACAGAGCTGGAAGGTAATAGTTCCTCTCTACTTGGCTCTGTTGAGAAAGCACCTAGAATATTGCATGCAGTTCTGGGCCCCAGAATGCTAGAAATATATAAACTGGAAGTTATTCAGGGAACAGCAACAAAAGTTATGAAGGGGGAAAAGGGAGTGATTTGTTAGGAAAGGTCAAAAGAAACTAATAGTTATAGTTTGACTGAGCAGGACATAAGGGAGTGGGAGTAGGCTATAACTGTCCTTAAAAATATGAGGAGTGTAAATCCCATGGATGATTAGCCTTTGTATTGGGTGATGGAAGGCAAATGAAGCTAAATGTACAGGAAACACTTCCAAATGGTGACTGTCGGACATGCTAATGGAAGCAGTGGAAGCCCAATATCTGGAGACATTTAAAACTAGACTAGATAAGGCACCAGCAAATGTATTGGCCAGACCCTCTCCCTTCCCTTGCTTTGTGCCACTCAACAGCATAAATCAGCTGGAAGCTCAGTGGCTCCAGCCTCTTGGGGATTCCCCCAGCATTGTGGGAATCCTCGAATGGCATCAAACTATTCTACCACTACTCCACCATCCTCTCTTGCAGTCATTGGTGAAAGGGTGTGTCATCAGAACATTGTTGTGCTTGGGTAATGTCTAGCTGTTGCAATTGGGCATAATTTAGGACAACCTGAGGCTGTCTGAAATTGACTTGAAGTCACCTTTGCCCATTCCTTCCTCAGCTGCACTGAGTGGATCATGGCCCCAGCTGAGGATCTTGTGACTTATCTGGAACAATCCTATACTGGCAAAGGGGAAGGAATCCCTACTTGGCCATCTATAATCTCTGATATCTATGCTTAATTGCAACAAGGGATACATTTGTCAGCGGATCTTGCTGTTTTACTTTGATTTGTCACTGGTCTGTATGCAGTTGTAAAATATTACTTTAATGAAAACGCTTTCAAGACCAGGTGCCTGCAATTTTACAGCATGTTTTCCCTTCCAATTTTCAATGCTGAAACTTGTAGAATGTCTTTAACTGATATTTTTTTTAACTCCCTACCTACTAATTGGAGTGAGACATAACTTTGTAGCTTTATCTCTTTCCCGTTCCTCATTTTATTTCTGTTTCAATTAGTGAGTATGCCTTTAGCAAGAGACTGAGATTGTTTTGCTAGCTGTTCTAAGATTTGCCTGCAAGAGAAATACATTTTATTGCTTGTCTTCTCAGATGTGCAAGTAGCATTCTCCCCTTTACAATCAATGAAAAGAACAAGAAGCTAATTTGCCTCAGGTCTGGCCTCACCATGCAATGCTATTTCCCTATTATTAGAGCCAGGGAGGAGATTTACCTGTGTTGACATTTTTGAGTTTAACAAAAAAAAAAAGTTTTAATTTGTATCTTGTGTCATATTTTAAAATGGAAAAGAATAAGCATGGAAACTTGAATAATCAGTGATGCCAAAAATGTTAGTTAAGGGTAGAGTAATGCAGAACAGTTTGACAGAAGTGCTCACAACATAGTAATATCTCTGGAAGCTTGATCTCGGTAATCCCACTCAGTGATGGCACTCTACTTCCTACCGGTGAGCACTGGCATCTATCACTGTTAGGCAGGTCATGAAGTGAAAATTCACTATTGGTCCAGGAAACTTACTTCTGATTCAAACTGTAATATGAAGCCACTGAGCACTGTATCATGTTGAGAGTCTTGAGCCTGATTCTCCACTGTCATGCCCTTCGTGTGGTCATTTACACCTGTAAAAAGTGGATATTATTATTTTTAGTTATACTTGTATATTATATTTTTTGTATTGTGGTAGTGCCGAGGAGCCAAAATCATGGGCAGGGCCCCATTGTGCTAGGCACTGCACAAACACAGAACAAAACAATGGTTCCTACCGCAGAGACCTTAAATATTTCCAAATCAGAATTCTCCATTCACATACTGCAATGGTGACAGCAAATTGAAGGTGATGGAGAAAAGAAACATCTCATGGATAGCATATCCTGCAATGTCGCCTGTCATCAATGACTCTTTTTAATGATCAAAGCAAAAGTATTGGAGTGATGTAATTCTTGTAGGCAGTGCGTTCGTCTTGACAGTTTCTTTCCACAACAATTCCTAAGTTGCTAGGGAAATATGGAAGTTGATCATCAGGCTCTGTTCATTTAGCTATCACTGATTCCTTTAATTTAATGATCTGGTAAACCAGCCGTCCATTTATTTAATTTAAAAAAAAATCAGTTACCTAAATGAAAGTAAAACTTTGAGGTGTTAGAAACAAAACGCAAAAAACCCTTGGGAAATTACGTAACCCAAAATTTTGTTTAAAAAACTACATAAAATTACTAGGTGGCGACAATGTACTTACCTATAAAATCTTTACAAGTCTTCACAAACACAAGCATTTAAAATTAAGAAAATAAATAGCTAAGGCACCAGAAATCTTTTATTCCCCATTTATAAATATAAACACATATTCCTTACAAATACAAAGATATGTGACTTTGTCAAAACATTTGTTCTGATTTGTTTGAGAGCGTCTCTGTTTGTGATTCTCTTGATTACCACTAGTTTCACAACATTTTTCTTTGTCAAGTTCCTTCTTAGTGTCACTAGAATCCATGAATGTCATTTTTCCAGTGCTAAAGTCCTTTTGTACATCACTTTTCCAGAACTAACATCAGATGTACAAGCAAATTGTTTGGTACATGCTCCCTAGATGTTCTTTTTAAATACAGATAAGTTACATTTTACTCCGTTCAGTCAATTCCAATTTACCTTGCTTAGTAAATATCAATTGTCCATATAGATTTTTCCCAAACCTTTTCTGCACCAACTAGGTTCCAATGGTGCAGTTGACAAAAGCTCACAGGTAGGTACAAAAAAAGTGACCTTATCGGAGGGCTACATGTTGCAGGATGGATGGGGGTGGGAAATTACAATAAGATCATAGGAGCAACAAGAGGGATAACAGTGGGCGAATCTGCTCAATATCTTAGACGTCTGTAGACAAATGCATGGTGTCAGGAGAATAAACAGGAAAAACGAAGTATTACTGCGTAAGCTAAACTATGAGTTAATTGGCATCACAGAGACTTGGAATAAATCTTGTGACTGGAATATTGGTATAGAGGGAAAGATTAAAAAAAACCTGTCATGTTTAGCCTTGAGAAAAGAAGACTGAGGGAGATCTGATAACAACCTTCAAATAAGTTAAGGGTGGTTATAAAAATGATGATGATGAATTGTTCCCCATCCCCTCTGAAGGTAGGACAAGAAGTGATAGGCTTAATCTGCAGCAAGGGAGATTTAGGTTATATATTAGGAGAAACTTTCTAATGATCAGAGTAGTTAAGTGCTGGAATAGGTTTCCAAGAGAGGTTGTGGAATCTCCATCATTGGAGGTTTTTAAGAACAAGCTAGACAAACACGTGTCAGGGATGGCCAGGGAATACTTGGTCCTGCCTCAGCACAGGGGGCTGGACTAGATGGCCCCTTGAGGCCCCACTCTGCTCTACATTTCTGTGATTCGGTGATTATTCAGAACTGTGGGAATGATTCCATCTGATCTATAGGTTGTGTATGAATTCAGAAATTTTAATTTCTTACTCACCTGTTTTGGCTGAGTCCTGGTTTCCTTTGGCATATTTTATGCCTCAAGAAGCTTCCGGTTTTTTCTAGAATGTATCTCCAAGCCTCTTTTGTAAACATAGAGCCAAGTGATTAATTGAATATTGTAGCAAATTCTACCTTTTCTGTCAATAAATTATTGTTGTCTCTTAGAAGCCCAACCTCATTGACCTTTTATTGTTCATTTTTTAACAAGTATCTTAAATTCCTGTTCTTTCTTTCTTTCTTTCTTTCTTTCTTTCTTTCTTTCTTTCTTTCTTTCTTTCTTTCTTTCTTTCTTTCTTTCTTTCAAAATCTTTAGCTGTTCTCTTCACCTGATGTTTTATGCCCACAACTTAAAAAACGTCCCCCAGGCAACTTCCTTTTTTGCCGATTTCTCTTGATTTTATTTTCTTCTCTCTCCCTTCCCCCCAACCTCTTTCTGGCTTCATGGTACATGTTTCACTGCATCATATTATTTCCTTTCAATTCAGCCATCTGCCTGGTTAGGCACATCTTTTTCCTTTATGCTGGTTTCAGTATAGACTTCTATGTCTGCGCCTTCCTTTGGCCGTCAACCCAGACACTCCCTTGCAGCTCAGAAACCTTGCACCAGTACATTGGCGGGACCCTTCTGTTCATACTTAGCTTACCCAAATACTATGGATCTTTCAAAACCTACGTCTTCCAAAAAAACCTAAATGCCCTGGAAATTGAATCCTCCTGTGCTTAAGTTTGTGTTGCTCTCATGACTACTATATTTCATTGTATATCTTCATTTTCACTAGCAACTATCTACCTTTCTTCTCTGCCAAATTTGTTACCTTGATGGTAGAACATTGTTTTTCTAAACCTTCCTTGTGGATAAGGGTTTTGCAAAGTTATGAACGTGTGACATTTTCAGTAGGGATGAATAAATGAGTTCAGACATTATAAGAACTAACCCATAACTGTGCCTAAAATTCAAATGTAACCAAATGTTTTTGCAAGTTGGGAAGTGTTCTTATAACATTTTTTCCAGTATTTTTCACTTGAGCACGCCTCTGCACTTCCTGGTTCTGGCCAGGACCAGAAGTGGAAGTACTGAAATATCATGAGACAGGCTGTTCATGTGAGATTTCCCACTCACTTTTCCAGACCCAAGAGATCTGAGATATTGGATAAACATCTGAACTTTTGGGAGGTTACTTGAACTGAGCCTCTAAATGTCTTGTGGTTCTTTGCTCACTAATTTCCAATGTCTGGTTGGCTGTTTCTCCTGCTTGGCCATATAATTTTTAAAGTCATTTTTGCATCTTTACAGAGCTTCTCTCTGAAACATTTTTCTACACTATGTATGACAGATCTTCCTATTCTTACTATTGGCGCTTCTGAACCAGTCATTCTCTCAAATATCAAGATCATCTTACTCTTAGCCGCTTAACAGTCTATTGCTATTACTTCTCTTTGATGGCTTCTTCCTGGAAGCATCATATTTTGGGAGTGGGAGAGGGGAGGGAGAGAAATGCAAAGTATTCATTTCCCTTTTAAGGCACTTATTTTTCTGTCTCTTATTTGCAGGGGAGAGAAAAAGCCCTTAGGATTTTAATGTTGAGAGCTTTTTTTTAAAAAAACAACAACCCACACCCAAATTGATCAATGTTTTGTACTGGCCCTTTTGTACTTAATAGCTATATTCCAAATCAAAGTTGATATTTTGGGCCAAATTTTCTGCTGGCCACACCCCATACAGTGCCATTGAATTAAATGGGTTTGCACAGGTTGTAAATCAACAGATAATTTGGATCTTACTGTGTTCTTGAACTCTCACCTCATGCAAGTTTCTCTTAGACCGCTCCGCCTTTCCTCCAGAACATTTTAATCTCTGCTCGACTGTGAAATGTACTCCACTCTCACTTGGTCTCAGCAGCGTGTGGACTCATCTGGAAGTAGAACCTGAATCACAATTCTAACATCGCATATATGGTGGTCAGTCTGATCTTGAAATTGAGAAACAGCTCTTAGATGCAAAAATGCTAAAAATGTACCTAATTTTTATATGTAGCACATATTTGGTTTACAGGCATGCAGTGTTTGCAATCTGTTCATGAGCCAAAAGGTCAGAGGGGCAGGCCACTCAGAGGAGCTCATGTGTATTCCTAGACTGGGACACCTCTCTCTCACTGGGACTACATACATGAGCAAGTGTTAGCAGGATCAGGCCCCAAATCTTCTGAATATAGGGCTTGATCCTGCATCCATTAAAGTCAATGGCAAAGCTCCTGTTTACTTCACTGATACAGGAATAGACCTTTGCAGAACTCTTAAAAGTAAAACATAAAAGTTTGAAAAAAAAATGTAAAATGCCCAAAGAGGAAGAATTTTATACTTTAAAAAATGTAATTGGTATTTAAAAAGTTAAGTTAATCTTTCATTTTTCTCAGATATCCAGGGAAATGTAACCAGTGGATTTCCTTTTTCCAGTGCCTGAATGAATGACAACATAACCGTCCTAGAAATCGGGTGGAAGAGCTACTCACTTCAAACCTCCTATTTTCACCCACTCATCACTTTCTCAAAGTTTTCCTTTTGGTTGAAATTTCTATTGCAATTATATTATCATTGGAGAGACACAAATTTAAATACAGAACTCTCTGGAGAGCAGCACTGAGTGTGTATTCTAAAACACTAATGAAATTGAAGTACTAGGCATGACCAGTACATCATTTTCAATCACTTATCATTTTATTTGTGAATCAAATTTATTTAAATATGTTAATGGCACTTGTATCTATTAGGATTAAACCCAGAATGAGTTTCTAACTAATGGTGAGGAACACCAGGAGTTTAAAAATCATATTTCTGTCTGAAAAGTTTTAACCAATTCTTGTTACTAGCAGCACATAATATTACTACAACTGACTGAGATTAGAGAAAAAATGCATTGTTTTCTATCTTTTCCAGTTATTTTACTTTGTACGTTTGGCAGTACATTTTGTGTAGTCAGTTTCACTGTTTCCTCTGAGTAGTTTGTCAGTTTCCCCTTTTCTTTGTATGTGTCTTTCACAATAAAAGCAACAGGGAGAAAAAAATGTTTCAAAAACAGGAAAATGCAATTTTTAAAACAACAAAATTTGGCAGGGAGACTAATGATGAGGTTTATTACCCTGACATTGCTTCTAACCCACTTTTTTAAAATGAACAGTTGCCACTTAGGAGCTGCCCTTCATTTTAGCACACAAATGTATCATAATTTTTGAGACATTTTTTCCATAATCAGATAAATGCCCCCAAAAGCCACAGTCCCATAATTGAGGAAGAAGGCTGTGCTGGTTCCAAAAAAAAAAAAAAAAAAAAAAGGTTTAGAGCGGAAGCAAAGGCAACTGTAAAAAAATGCATATAAATATAGATAGATAGATATAATCAAAAGAAAGAGGAAGTTGATAGTAATGAATATAAATCAGAAGTTAGGAAATGTAGAAAATTGATTAGGGAAGCCAAGGGACACAAGCAGAGATATATGGCCAGCACAGTTAAGGACAATAAGAATTTTTTAATTACATTAGTAACAAAAATAATCCTGACAATAGGGTTGCCAGGTGACCAGTTTTTGACCAGAACATCTGGTCGATAAGGAACCCTGGCGGCTCCGGTCAGCACTGTGGACTGTGCCATTAAAAGTCTAGTTGACAGTGCAATGGGGCAGGCAGGCTCTGCACGGTTCCCGGGGAGCATCCAGCATGTCTGGCTCCTAGGTGGAGGGGCAGCCAGGGAGGCTCTGTGCACTGCTCCCACCTACAGCACCATCCCAAGTGCTGGTTCTGCAGCTCCCATTGGCTGGGAACTGCAGCCAGTGGGAGCTATGAGAGCAGTGCTTGTGGGCGGGTATAGCACGCAGAACTCCCTGGCTGTGTCTCCACCTAGGAGCTGGAGGGACATATCACATCCTGGGAGCCACCTGAGGTCAGTGCCGCTTGGAGCCTGCACCCCTAACCCCCTACCCCAGCCCAGACCCCCCTCCTGCACCCTGAACCCCTCATTTCTGGCCCCACCCTGGAGCATGCATCCCCAGCCCAGAGCCCATACCCCCTCCCACACGCCTGCCTCAGCTCAGAACCTGCTTCCACACTCCAAACCCCTCGGCCCACATCCCTAACCCCCTCCTGCACCTCAACCCCTACCTCAGCCCAGACCCCCTCTCACACCCTGAACCTCTAATTTCTGGCCCCACCCCCGAGCCCCCACCCCCCAGCCGGAGCCCTCACCCCCTCCTGCACCCCAATCCCCTGCTCCAGCCCTGAGCCCCCTCCTGCACTCCAAATCCCTTGGCCCTAGCCCAGAGCCCCCCTCTGCACCCCAAACACCTCATCCCTGGCCCTATCCCAGAGCCCACACCCCCAGCTGGAGCCCTCACCTCTCCTGCACCCAACCGGGGCCCCCTCCTGCACCCTGAAATCCTCATTTCTGGCCCCACCCTGAAGCCCTTACTCCCAGCTCAGAGCCTGTACCCCCTCCCACACCCCAACCCCCTGTTCTAGCTCAGTGATAATGAGCGAGAGAGCAAGGGTTGGGGAGAGCGAGTGCTGGGGGGGGGGTGGAGTGAATGGAGGCGGGGCCTCAGGGAAGGAACAGGGCAGGGCAAGGGTGTTCAGAGTGCAGGAGGGGGCTCAGCGACCCCTGCAATTTCTGCAATTAGAAAGTTGGCAACCCTACCTGACAATGGTGTCCATTACTAGATGGAAATGGTAGAATTATCAATAATAATGCAGAAAAAACTCTGTAGAGTGTTCAATAAATATTTCTGTTCTGTTCCAGAGAATGTTAAACAGAAGCTACTAAAGTTAGATATTTTAAAATCAGCAGGCCCAGATTATGTGCATCCAGAGTTTTAAATGAGTTGGCTGAAGAGCTTGCTGGACCATTAATGTTGATTTTCAATAACTCTTGGAGCACTGCGGAAGTTCCAGAAGACTGGAAGAAAACTAAAGTTGTGCCAATTTTTGACAAGGGTAAACAGAATGACCTGGGTAACTTTAGGCCTGTCAGCCTGACAGAGATTGTGCACAGGATAATGGAGCAGCTGATATGGAACTAGATTAATAAAAAACTAAAGGAGGGTAATGTAATTAATAAAAATCTACATGGTTTATGGAAAATAGATCCTGTCAAACTTGGATGAGATTACAGGTTTGATTGATAAAGGTAATAGTGTTGATGTAATATACTTAGACTTCTGTAAGATGTTTGACTTGGTACCATGCAACATTTTGATTTAAAAACTAAAACAATATAAAAGTAACCTGGCACACATTAAATGGATTAAAAGCTGTCTGACTGATAGGTCTCAGAATGTAACTGAAAACACGGAATATCACTGAGTAAGTCTCTTTCCAGTGAGGTCCCACATGGATTGGTTCTTGGCCTTATGCTATTTAACATTTTTATCACTGACCTGGAAGAAAACATAAAAACATCACTTACAAAGTTTGTAGATGATAGAAAAATTGGGGGAGTGGTAAATAACGAAGCGGTCAGATCATTGATTCAGAGAGATCTGAATCGCTTGGTAAACTGGGCACAAGCAAACAATGTAGTGTTTTAATATAGCTAAATGTACATATATCTATCTAGGAACAAAGAGTGTAGGCCATACTTACAGGATGGGAAGGGTGACCATATTTCCCTGTACTGAATACAGGACACCTGGTAAATGTAATTGTATTCAAGTGAGTTCAGTGGCAATCAATGAGAACTATGCAGTACAAACATTCAAATTAACATCAAGTTGACTGAGCCCCTTTTAAAAAGAAATACTGCGTAGTTGGATTCTTTTTTTTATCTTCTTATCTTTAAGGCTTTCAAGTTCATGTGGGAAGGAGTGACACACACACACCCCTAACTGTCCTCCCCCTGCACACACTCCCGTACACCTCTCTTGCACGGAGGGTGGAAGGGTGGGGTGACCGACCTACCCTACCTCCACTACTTGGTGCACTCCACCCTCCATGTCTGGCTGGGCTCCCGAGACTGACCCGCCTCTCCTGGTACCTAGCACTGCATCTTCCTGAGGCAACATATGGGGGTGCACACAGGATCACATGCGCCCCCAGATTTCTGCCAGGTTCACACCAGAATGTGGCCAGCATCAGCAGCCTTTCGGCATTGTGCAGGAGGGAAGGGACGGGAGCTGCTTCCAGCCGCAGGGGAGGAGGAGGTGGGGAAGGGATGACCTGGCCTGTGTCTTTGCAGCGCTCATGTCTTCTACCCCCTTCACCCCGCCATGTGGCTGGATGCAGCTTGTCCATTCCCACCCGCACAGTGTCAAAAGGCAGCTAAGACCTCCAGGCTGCTGCTGGCCATTAACATAACCCTGGCGCCTCCGGCTACAGCGCGGGCAGGAAGGGGTTAAGCCCTAAGGATGCATTTGCACCAGGACCCAGGGAACCTGACTGCAGGGGCACATGCAGAACTTGGCTCATCCTGGCCAGCACCCGGGCTGGAGGGTCTTGGGCTTTCCTGAGGTGCCGGCGCAGCCAGAAGCAGTGGCGGAAGGAAGGAAACTCTGGCCAGGCTGTGGTGAGCTGAGTGCTTCGACCAGGGGCTGGTTCTCCACACAGCATTAGGGGGGATATGGAGGAGCAGTGGGGCTGGGGGAGCAAAGCAGAGAAGCAGGGAGAGGACAGTGAGACGGGGAGCACATAATGGGCCAATGGGTGGGCAGCAGAGGTGACACATAACTGGCCACCGCCTGGTGCCTGCCCGCACACACCAGCCATGACGGCGCGGAGCCAGCATCGGCAGGAAATGGGATCGGGGGGAGCCAGCATGCAGCAGGGGCTGTGCTGACTGATCAGCAGGGAGAGCGGCCAGCCCCGCATGCTGCATCTTCGCCCTGTCACCAGCCTTGGACACCCACTCCTGTCGGCAACCACTGGACCCTCCCCTCACTCACCACTGGTGGGCGGGTGGCTGACGAGCAGGAATCCAGCCAGCAGCGGGATCCACAGTACTAACGGGGAGGTTATTTTACCTGTTTATTTGGCATTGGTGCTGCTGGAATACCGGGTCCAGTTCTAGTGCCCGCAATTCACGGAGGATATTGATAAATTGGAGAGGGTTCAGAGAAGAGACACAAGAATGGTTAAAGAATTAGAAAAACATATTTTATAGTGATAGACTCAAGGATCTCAATCTATCTTAACGAAGGTTAAGGGGTAACTTGATTACAGTCTGTAAGTACTCACATGGGGAACAAATATTTAATAATGGGCACTTCAATCTAGCATAAAAAGGTATAACAACAATTCAGTGGGTGAAAGTTGAAGCTAGACAAATTCAGACTAGAAATAAGGTGTACATTTTTAACAGTCAGAGTAATTAACCATTGTAACAAATTACCAACGATCGTGGTGGATTCCCTCTCCCTAAGAATTTTAAAATCAAGATCTGGATGTTTGTCTAAAAGATCTTTATTGCTTTTCTCTGGATCCTCTCCAATTTCTCTACATCATTTCTCTACAGCAGTGACCAAAACTGGACACTATACGCCAACTGAGGCTTAACCAGCACTGAATAGAGTGGTACTATCACCTCCTGTGACTTGCATGCTATGCCTTTGTTAATGCAACCCAAAAGTGCGTTTGCTTTTTTTGCAACAGCATCACGTTGTTGTCTCAGGTTGTGGTTCCCCCTTCAAACTTTCAGATTTTGAGGTTGTGAACCTTTCCCTGACTCCCAACTTTGTGTCATCTGTAAATTAGATCAGTTTGGTTTGATTTGTTTTCAGCCAGTTGTGTTAAAGCTTGTTCAAATAGTCATGTTTGTGCTGAACCTCTGTGTAAGAAGTTTCAGCTCAAAAGAGCACGTTTTGAGGAAATGAAAAGGCAGCGAGAAGTGTCATTTTAAGTGAAATAGACTGGCTCTTTCAACACATAGTAATGGCGATGTTGCTCATGCTGGCAAAGGACACTAGAAAGTCTGTAGCTGGGATTTCTTAGCCTCTGTGGGAGTTAACAATTGCCCTAATGTTGATAAAAGTTACTGCTATTACATTTTTATTTTCCTCTTTTGAGATCATACAAAAAGATTTGTAAAAATCCAGCCAAACCTTTACAGCTCACCTTGAAAATAAGAGAAATGAACTATATGTTTAGCACTTACTGTGCCAGGGTGGGATCACTGGTGTAGTTTTTCATAAAAAGCACATTTTAATTGCATGGTGTAATATAGATTGCTTTGGATAACGAGTTTCTTTTAAGTATGTAGTCAAAGGTGATGGGCCAGATCCTTAGCGGCTGCAAATCAATATAGCGCCACTGATTTCAGTGTAGCTTTACAGCATCTGATTTACACAGCTCAGATTTTGGAACAATAGCCCCGATTCACCATTGTTTTACGCCATTCTTTTTCTAGTGTAACTTCCCCATCTCACCCACTTGAAGCCCAGGATGGCAGGAGCACAGTGTAAAAGGCTTACAGTGGAGAATTTGCGGGACAGAAATGTTAGCCACAGAAATGGAAAGATTGCTGGTTGGCCATACCAAGAAGATTAGAGTGAGGGTGCTTCTATTTTCCTGTCTCCCCAAATAGAGAAGAGAATATGGTGAAAAGATTACATCAGAAGGAACTAAAAAACACTGGCGATACTAACATATATTTCAAGCATCCAAAACTCCAGTCAACCTAAATTTTAAATGAGAAAGAGCAGAATGTATTAGAACTGTGAAGAGGAGATTATTAAAGGGTTGATCTAACTGGTCATGTTGCAGCCTATAAACCATATCTAAATCTCTCCAGCAAGCTTAAAAGAGTACATTGGGGTCAATCCTTATAATACCTGGATTTAAAAAAAATTGAAAACAAATTTCTGTGCAGAAGAGTGTAGGTTCAGAAATCTGTGGCTCAGTCTGTCGGGCAGACTCTTGTTACTAACATTATGAGGAATGAGTGCTTCAACCAAAGTGTAATGCTGACATAAGCAGAAGGGGGTGACTCATTACTTCAGCATTGTGGGGTTGGGAAACCGAAGGAGAGAGAAAAGAAGTGTCATGATCCTCTCTGCGCATAGCATTGTGCTTGTGCATCTCTTCTATTTAGATTGTACCCCACCAGTCTGAGTTTCATCTAGCAAAATACAGACCAGGATATTAACAGTTAGGTATTTATCAGCGGTTTTAAAGTGCCCGTCACTGTAGTATCTAAATGCTGTCATGGATTATAGAAAACAAGTGAGAACTGTGCAGTTGGGACAGTCAGTTCTCTAGTCTGAGGGCAGAGCCGTGATCAGCCAGTTCACTGCTGGACTCTAGCCTTTGATATCCAATGCTTCTGTTTCTTTGATCACAGGATCTGAAAACACTTTACAAAAATTAACTGATTAATACTCACATCCTTCCAATGAAGCAGATAAATATAGATTTGGTGACTTGCCTAAAGTCACATTCTAGATCAGTGGCAGACCTCTGAATTTGTTAATCTATTATTATTATGATTTATTAATTTTCTTTTGGTAGTGCAAGAGGCTCCAGCTCCACTGTGCGAGGCCCTTTGCACAGGGATAGTTTCTGCTCCAGAGGGCTTTGGAGTAGAGCTGGAGGGGAATTTTTCAACAAAATGGTTTTTGATCAAAACATGCCAATTTGTCAAAACATGAAACTTTTCTCAGGAGAAAAGTTGGGTTGGATGAATTTCTTGACTGGAAAATGTTTTGGGAAAAAAGTTTGGATCTGACATTTTTTAAATGAAAAATTTATTTTGAAATTTAAGCTAATTATAGTATCTAAAAACATTTGAAAAGGGCTAAAATCAAAATGAAACATTGCAAGATCATCAAAATGAAATGTTTTGATTGATCAAACCAATTTTTTAAAAAATATTTTCAGGGTATGAACATTTTAAAAATTTCCACTTTTTGTCCCGATTTGGGATGGGAGGAATTTCTGAAATCTTGATGTTTTTTGCTGGACAGGAAAACCATTTCCCACCCAGCTCTACTTAGGAGCTTTGGATCTCAGGGCTCCTCTCTAGATACTAGACGACACTTCCTCCGACTGAAGCAAATTTGGACAAAGTCAAACATATTAATTGTCTTTACTTTTATTGTAGATTTTTATGTATTTTTTAATAACATTCCCTTGTCAGAGCTCAGCTTCTCTTTCCATCTTTTCCTGCAGTGAAGTCAGAATCCAGCAAGTGGTATCATCTCCTTGACAGGGAAACTATTGTGATGTTACTAAATCAGGATTCTGATTTCAGTGCAGGATCAGAAGACGGATAGAACTGAGTCCCCTTTTAGAACAGGTAGATTTGTTAATTAGTGAACATTAAGGGAATATGTGGAGCAATCGGAAAGATAAGTGAAATTATGTTTGCACTGTGATCAATTTGCAAAAGAATTCTCCAGTTTAAAAGTGCCTTATTAAACTATCTGGAGAGATCTGTAATGATCTGCCAATATGAGTAGTGTGCCCAGACTTGTTACCCAATTATTATACATGAGCAATTAACAGCTAAGCCGAGCTCCCTTTAAGCAGTTTGTGCATATTAGATGTAAATATGTGTGTGTATGTATTTTTATATATATTTCAGATTGTAGTACTATTGCACAGTTTTCAAGAAAAATACATTCTAGTAATACTGTTTTATTTATCGCATTTGTATGTGTGTGTGTAAATAGTGTAATTTATAGGCGATATTTACAAGGAAAACTATACACTTGAACCGGTTAATTTTACATGGTAACACTTTGTGGAATTTAACAATGAATTACATATAAATATTACTATCGTAAAGCTAAGAACAGTGAAGAGAGCCTGCCAAATTCCATCTTCAGTATATATAAAAATAAAACACAAAAACTGTGTTACAAGAACATTATTAATGTTGCGAAGTTAAGCACTGAGAAATGAGGAAATTCTAGAATTAAGGTTGCAACCTTAATTTTGCCCTCTTGTGTGTATGCATTAGGATATAGTCTTTAATGACATGATCACATACTTGCCCAGTTAGTCCTAGTTTCTCCTTCACCCCCTTTGGAGGCCCAGTATCTTCAAATACCTTTTATGAATTTACTCCTTTCCCTCCACCCTGGTCTGGCTTTTATTCCCTCTGCACTCAAATCAGACTGCTTCCTCCTCCATGCTCCCCTGGAGAGACAGGCATCTGGCTCCCAGTTCCATTACCTGACCCTACCCTGTCCTGAAGCAGCTGGGAGCAGTCACTACTCCAAGGAAAGACCAGAGAAAAGACCAGAGAAAGACCAGCTTTGCCCCAGTTGCCCAAATTGGCCAGATCTGGGTGGATTTTCACAGGACTGGCAAAAGACACATCTCTGACAAACGTTACGTCATTGCTCCAGAGCTTGGAGAGGCTACAGTAGTGAAAAAAAGGTTGCCAGAACTTTTTAATGTGGGCAAAACAATGTGTCTTTGCCAAGCCTTGCTCTTGGAAATGGCTGAACCCTATTTCCAAACACTTTTGGCCTGAAATAGACACCAAGCATGGAAAATTTCAGACTAAATGGTTAAAGTTTGGCAAAGTTTTAAGCAACTGAAAATGGGATCTTATGAGATGTATTGGGCAACTTTAGTAATAGACAATGCTAACAGGCCCACATATAATAATAATTATAATAATGTTACACAATTACGGAATGCAATTGATCTTCCAAGTACTTTGCAAACGTTTATTAATTAAATCTCACATGCAAGTTATTTTCACATTTTAAAGATTAGAGAAACCAAGGCAGCTTCAGAGGCAGTCATTGCTCTGCATATGCATATCAATACAATGAAACATTCTCTTCCTTATATTGGTGGGTTTTTGCAGTAAATGCACCACAGAAGCATATCATTAGTAAAATAGGGAGATCTCATTGCTATTCAAGTGTAGTCTCTAAATCACAGTTGTTTAGACGTTAAATTGATCTGCAGGTTAATCCCAGTAATATCAGTATCTCCAAATAGTGAGACCATATGGCATTTATGCCCCTGAATGGGTAAAATGAAGTTAGCGCATTATGACAGATCTGAGAAGTTTTTAATCTGTCAAGAAATATTGTTTTTACAAGGGAAAGGAGTGCTCCTAGTCAAGAGAAATTTTCTGCTGAAATTTCACTTTATGAGATCTAAATCAGACATTGAGGTATTAATTTTCCTGCATTTTTAGAAGCATTTTTGCTATGTTTTCCCTTCAAATTTCTTATCCCCATTTATCATCACCCGCTCCTCTTTACAACAGGTAAAATTAACTTATCCCGGCTACTTACAGAGTTCTTATTTGTAGCCGCTGGAGAGGCTAATTGCTAATTACATAAAGTGAGATGGATAACACACCTCAATTGTGTTTTATACTATGGCCTTCTCTACACTGATGCCAGCATGGAGAGTATGTGTAGTTACTCTTGGTAGTGAAAAGCAGGCTGCATCTACACTGTGGTGTGTAGCTTCATGTGGAAGAGGAAAGCTCTGGCAGCCTTCTCCCTGCCAGAGCCTTTCCCCATTGCTGGAGCCTCTCACTGCTGCACTCAGAGGTTAGTGTGGGACCAGAATGCAGCAGCCCAGTTGCTGTGGGAAGTGTGTTACACAAGTGGCACTGGATACAACTTTGAAGTCCGACAGTATCTGGTTTAAGGCCTAGCTACCAAAGAAACCACCTCTGTTCCTTTGTATCATTGTGAAACTAGGGATTAAATTATGTCTCTCCTGGTCTTGGGTATGCTACTGGGGGGCTGTGGTCAGAATAGTTTTGATGATGGCCCATCCATCTTGAATTTTGCTTCCTCTGTAAGTCAGAGAGAGCCCAAGATTGTTGAATTTTGGGGCACAATGTAAAGCCCATGTGTTCACTCAGGGTTTTCCCTGAAAAGGTAATGGGAAAGGGGTATATTTATTTTAAGATTACAGGTAGCTCTTGAAGTGTCTGTCTTTTCATCTAGTTATGTAGTGGTAAAACAGACAAACTATTGGTGAAGGCAGGAGGGCGTCAGGGATCAGCACTGAATCCTTTCCTGTTTATCCTCATGCTGGATACCCTCACAAGGAACATGAAGAAGGAGGCATCTTGTTGCCTGTTGTTTGCAGGTGGTATCATTCTATGCCATGAGGAGAAAGATAGTCTAGAAGAGGATCTGGATAAAGGGAGAGAGGTGTTAAAGAGACCTGGGCTCAAAGTAAACAGAGGTATGTGGTTTCAATAATGTGAAGACTGAAGAATTATCCTTGAAACTAGATGGGCAGACAATACCGAAAACACAAAGTTTCAGGTATCCGGGTTCCAGAATCTGGGGAACTAGCAGATGAAATTAGAACTAAAATAAATAAGGCTATGTTTTAGTCTCGTAAAAGTCACGTAAAAGTAATGGACAGGTCACTGGCAGTAAACAAAAATTTATGGCCCGTAACCTGTCCATGACTTCTACTATATACCCCTAACTAAAACTTGAGCGGGGGGCTGCGAGTGCTCGGGGGGGGCATTCTGGGGGCGCCGCAGGTGCTTTGGAGAGGCGAGCAGTGGCGCACAGCCTGGGAAGCCTGCTGGTGCTGGCGGGGCAGGCAGCAGCACATGGCCTGGAACCCCTCCGTGTGCTGGGGTGGGAAGGGTTGGCGGGGCTGTCAGGGGCTCCCAACCCAGCTCTGCATGTCCCTGAAGCTCCTAGGTGGTGGAGGGGCCAGGGGGCTCTGCATGCTGCTCCCGCCACAAGTGCCAGCTGCGCAGTTCCCATTGGCCAGGAACTGCAGCCAATGGGGCAGGGCCTGCAGGCACGAGCAGCCCCTGAGCCAGCACCATCCACTGCAGAAGTCACAGGAAGTTACGGAATCCATGAATTCTGTGACCTCCGTGACAGACATGCAGCTTTAAAAATAATCAATGCCTGGCTCAAATAGAGAGAGATAAGTGGTATAGCATGTGACAGGAAGATACCAGTTGGACACTAAAAGGGAAAGTCTATAAAACTGTGGTCCTTTCAGTTTTCTCTATGGTGCCTAGAGTTGGGCAACAAAGAAGAAGCAAGCAAATGATCTGTTCCACAGAAATGCATATGTTGAGATGGATGAGTGGGGTAAGCAAGAAAGGCCACATGAGGAATGTATATGTTAGAGACATGCTGAAAGTAACACCCATAAACAAAAAAATGAGGGAGTGCAGGCTTAGATGGTATGGTCCTGACAACTATGTGGCTAAGAGACTCCAATAGATCAAGACTGAAGGAAAAAGAGAGGCTGACCAAGAAAGTTGTGAGATGTGATAAAGAAAGACATGTTAGCACGTGTGTGAGAGAGGATATGGCACTGAACAGAGCACTTTGGAAGGAGAGGTCCTGTACAGTGGATCCCAAGTGATGGCAAGAAAGAAAAAGACCTGTTTTTATCTAGTTGACAGGTGTCAGCAAATGTTATATTGTTTATTTTAAAACTTCCTGTAAATGAGACAATCTGTGGGGTGATTTAAAAAAAAATCAATAAATCAGTAAACAGGTATTTCCATATTCAAAAAGGCACTTGAGAAAAAGGGATTTACTGTCATTTTACCTCCTGCTCAGTCACACTTTTGGTTTCTGGTGTATGTGAATGGCAGCAAATGGTATTTATTTGAAAGCAGGCAATATACATATATGTGTTTGTGTGTAGTAATATGTTATGTATATTTATCACAGTATAATTCATTTTTGTAATGCATTTTCCACATATGGAGTCATACATTTAGGATTCAAAAAGTGGTAAAAGATAGTTTTTGAAATATGGTTTGAAGATATTCATAGAATCCAGTAGAGAGCTATGAAGGATGCTGCAGATGGAAGGACAAGGTGCAATGTCTTGATGTTGTGCCATCTTGTTACAACACAATGATTTATCAATGTTAAAGATTTCTGTAGGGCCCATCTCTGTAATATATGTGTTCATGATGGCATGGCAAAAACATTGCAATGCCCCTCCCCCCCTTTATAGGGTCAGTTTGGATATTCTGGGAGCTAGATTGCCAAAGTCACAATCTGTGATAACCATGTGAGAGTAAGATGTATTGCATACTAAAGGGCAGGGCGGGAGGAGCGGAGGGGGGGGGGGGAGTACAAGGTTTTGTATTGGAAGAACATCCTGTGATTTTAAGTGTGACAAATGTGGACATCAAGAAAGGGCCATATTCTTATCTAGACAAGGGGATTTGCGCACAATGTACCATAATTCAGTATCTCTAGCATATCTATGCAGAGGTATCTATTGTTTTTAGGAGTGACTCATGAACACTGAAAAGGGGATACATTTTTATCCACGAATCTATGGATTTACTTTCATAAATAATGGAAGATACAATACCTATCTAAATCTCCTTGTATGAGATGAAACTGCAGTATATTTTCTATATGGTGAAATAAAACTACATGGAATCATAAGGGAAGATACCAAATATAACTCTTGTGACATAGGCAGTGTTTATGCTAAAACGCATAGGCTAGTAATATATGAATAGAAGGACTTTCTACTTACTCCTAGGATGAATGTGGAGATACACATTAGCAGTAAGGCAATTACAAAATGTCACAGAAGAGACAGTGATTATTGGACTATATGACAGGGAAGTCATTGAGAATTTCCTGAAAGTAGTAAAAGAAGTGTGTATTTGCATTCTCTTTGGTGATTTGGGAGTACTTAGATATTTATAGGAAAATTCCAAGGGCTCATGTGTGTTTTCCATTATACAGATTTCCTATAAAAAATAAATAAATGTTGCCACAGCAATCTAATGGTTATAGCTTCTGATTATTGCTGCAAAACCTCTTAGGCCCATGTGAGATTTTATTGTGCATCAAAAATGTTTTGAATGCTCAGATTTTCTATGTGAATATTGTATAATTTATAGCAAAAGAGGTGTTTAATGGGATGTTGTCAATGTAAAATTTGTATTAAAGAAAAAATGCTTGATCTTTGTAACTAATACCACTTTAAATGATTAAAACGAAGTACCTTAAAATATCTAATTTATTTTTCATCATGTATTTATATTTCACATTCCACTCAGCTTGTATGATGACTGGTCAGTTTCACTTATGTTTTGTAGTTGTTTTCTTTAAAAAAACAAAAACAAATACTATTATTTGGAAATTGAGTTGTCAGTATCCCTTTAAAATTAAATCAAATGAAAAGGCATTTTTTTCTATGAATTATCATCCTAGGGGTGAATTCACATCTGCCCAATAGGGACAGGTTGTATGATGTAGTGGCCACTCCAGGCCAATGGGGGCTGTGGAAGCAGTGCAGGCCAAGGGATGTGCTGGCCACTGCTTCCCGCAGCCCCCATTGGCCTGGAGCGGTGAACCGCGGCCAGTGGGAGCCGTGATTGGCCGAACCTGTGGATGCGGCAGGTAAACAAACCGTCCCAGCCCGCCAAGGGGCTTACCTTGGCAGGCCGCGTGCCAAAGGTTGCCGATCCCTGGATTAGTGTATCCTATCCAGACTCCTGGCTTCTTTATCTATCTCGGCCTCTGGTTCATTATGTGATCCTGGGTATCTCCTTGGCTCGGTGCTAATCTCTGGTTACAAATTAGTCGTGCCTGGAATATGAATAATCTACACGGGGAGCTAGGAGGAATATATGCATAAACATGTGGATAATTGTACCCCAGACTCTTTTGTTGCTCCCTGGAATTTAGCTATATGCCTGTCAGTCTGTCTATCCCACCATCATTATAGACAGTACCTATATGCATCCCAAGTATTTAAAAATAGAAAAAAGAATATTCTTTCTTCCTTCCTTGCTTTCAAACTTGTAGGAGAAACAGTTTGATTAAGTTATAGGCTTTCTTGTTTGTGCATATGAGTGATTGGTGATATTGTGTGTCTGGGTGTGAAAGATTACTGAAGGAAAGGAAAGTCAAAGTGAGTTTTGCATTTACTCCATTCTTATCTCTTGCCGGAGGGAGTTCTATGATTTAGGCCCGGTTCTTGGGAAAGTTGTGTCTCCTGCACTCGTGAGCCTCCCGCTTTTGGTCTGGTGGAAAATAACTCTGGTGCCAGCTCTGGGTTTCTAAGGGAGAGGGGATCTCTCAAAAAGCTAATGGTTAGTGCCCTGGGTGAATTTCAGTATCAGGATGGAGCCTATTGCCCCCTGTAGCCATCATGGATGTGAGTGATCTTCTCTGTGAAATATACTGTGTGTGATGCTGTGTTCCGGGGTGCAATTCTGGCAAGTCTGTGTTTATAGATCCCTTCCATGATTTCTGTCCTAGATGTTTGCAGAGCTGCTTCTGTCTAGATTTTGAGGGGAGTTAGTGAGAGCCAGCTTCTGAACCTGTGGCCAGTTTTCATTCCCTGTTCTCTGCAGGTTTGATGTTGTTCGCTGTTTGGCACCATTAGCTGTAGAGGCAGCATGGTGTAGTGGTCAAGTATGGGACTTGGAGCCTAGGAACTCTTGAGTTCTAATTGCAGCTCTGTTAGTCATTGTATGACTTTAGTCAAGACATTTCGGATACAAATGTCAAACCTAGATACTTAGATAAATGTAGGCACCTAGCTCCACATTTAGGCACCTAGATAAGTGACTTGATTTTCAGAGGTGCTGATCACTCACAGCTCACATTGCCTTCAGTGGAGTTGCTCCTGGTTTAACTAGGGTAACTGAGATCAGGATCCCACCCATCACTTCATGAGAAGAAAAGAAAGAGAATGTTCTGGGGGGCATCATCCAGATTTATGGGAAATCTAAATTTCTTCTCTCCCTGCCCCTACTCCTGGTAAACATGTTGTTTTTTTTCTCAGAGCCAAATCCTGCAGTCCTGGCTCAGTTAATACTTCCATCAATTCCCAGGAATGCAGGCTCTGTCTCTACTGTTTTAACAGTTAATCTAAAATATATTCATTCTAGCAAATGTTTCTCTTTCTACAGTGTCTTTTGTTTGGCTTTGGATTATGGTTTGTGTGAACTTCCTTCCAAGCAATAAGAGAACTGAGTTGTAATCTTAAAAACTAGTGAAGACGGAAACATTAACATTGCTTTAAGGGATATTAAGTCCATTTTTCCATCCCAGATGCATTTCTCTGGTAACGATTATCTTGAAATGCTGAGGGTTCCTGACACAGGAAACCAGAAGTTGCTTCTAGGCTTATCTTTGAGATACTTTTGGACAATATTGTTTCTCTTTAAAGAGAAAAAATGGCTTTAATACTGAATGAATTGCTTTGAGAACTTGATACATTTCCCATCATGAAATTGTTACATCAGCATCATTTTGGGCTCCCTTATAGTTAATCACGGTGAGCTTGAGCCTGTC
The DNA here is from genome assembly GCF_016161935.1 of Mauremys reevesii. Lineage (NCBI taxonomy): Eukaryota > Metazoa > Chordata > Testudines > Geoemydidae > Mauremys > Mauremys reevesii. Next base: position 18,729,501 of record NC_052628.1, on the reverse strand, counting down.
AGGTGGTTAGCCGGTTTGCACCATCTGTGTAGCTATGTCTGCATGAGGCTCAGTCATTGTTTTGAACTGGTAAATGTGTACAAAAAGGATTTATATATATATATATATGTAAAAAAAAGTTGGCCAGGCTAGACATCAACAGGATATTATTAGTCCCCAGAACTGACGACAGTTTGACAGCCTGATGCGGAGAGGAAGGAAGTTTACAAACATAGCAGAGAGAGCCATGTTGAGCAGTTGAAGGAAATGAGGCATGTCCTGCTGTTATTGTGCTTATAGCAGTGGGATTCCCAGGGGACTGAACAAGCCCATCTTGAGACCTCAGTCTGGCAAAGAGTTAGTTGACTCATATTTTATTTTTGTTATTTTTGTTGCTAGTCCATTATTGTTCCAATGGTGCTGTTGCGTATAAATAAGCTGCTGCTGTACTCTTTTTCCCCAGCTACCGATTGAGGGATTGGGCACAAACGCATTAAAACAAGCACCTAGAGCTAGCCTTTTTTTTTTATCTGTAATGTTCCAAAGTGGGAGTTTCAGCCTCTCCCTAATCAAAATAGGTAAAATACTTTTGTAACTGTGAGCGTGTCTGATTGTGTCTGACATGGAGAGAGCGCTGAAATAAACTAGAGAGGAGAATTAAGTGCAAAAGGTTCAATACTGTGGGTTGCTTAATGCCTTCTGACTGACATTCAGCACTTTCAGTGAAGTCAGTGGGAGTGAGGGAAGCCCACTTCCATAAAGTCAGGCCTAATTCTACTACCAAGTTTCATTTTCCATTAACTTTAGGGGTTGACTGAAGCTGAAGAGTAAGAATGTGGCACCAAGATTGCTATAAAATAAAGCAATTTTAGTGAAATTAGTGCTTGAGAAAGGCTCAGGATTGGCAGAACCGGAAGCTGAAATCCCTTAGCCACACTGAATAGGGATAGCACAAGCCCCAGGGATACAGCCTCCCCGGGGACTAAGGATAAGAGAGTAAGTTAATCTAGGCTGATACTGCCAAGAAGGGTCACAATTATGGTGATGGCTATTTTTTCCTAAGTGGTTCCTGGTTCTCAAGGTACTGGACTGAGACCTCCGGCTTTTTTCACAAAGGCCACCGTAGTGGTAAAACTTTGAATCACTACAAACCAGATCCAGATTTGAACTGGTGTCTAGTTTTATTTGAGCTGTTTATTGGATTACTACAATGATTTGTCAATTGTCATAAATCCAAATGCATTTCAAAGATGGTGTGCTCCCTTCCTCCCCACCCATCCCAAAATAAAGAAAAACATGGGAAATTGGGGGTAACAGGATCAGAAACTGGGTGCATCCCCATTTTTCTCTAGGTTGCTGGATGCATAGTGTTTCTAAAATTAAAGCAAAAACATTCTTAGACGTTGCAGCGCACATTGCAGAAGACCTGCTGTCCTGCTGCCCCTTGAATATGACTATATCACCTGCAGCAACTCACCGCAACAGAATTAATTTTATTTTTTACTCTGAATTTTTCATGGTTGTCTCAGAGTTTAGCCACACCTTTTGCCTATATTACTGTGTTCAAGAATATTCTGGCTAAATTCCTGCCATAATGACTCTTCGCTTTATGGGTTACATTTGCCTGACTAAGGCCTGCTCTACACTGGTGGGGAGGGATCAATCTAAACTATGCACACGTTATTCACGTAGCTGAAGTCGACGTACTTAGACCTACTCACCGTGTGTCTTGACTGCAGTGAGTCGACTGCTGCCATTCCCCCGTCGACTCTGCCTGCACCTCTCGTGGCGGTGGAGTACAGGAGTCGACGGGAGAGTGCTTGGGGATTGATTTATTGCATCTAGAGTAGATGCGATAAATTGATCCCCACTGGATTGATCGCTGCCCGCCGATCCGGCGGGTAGTGTAGACATACCCTTACTGTACTGACACATACAAGACTTCTCAACCGTCTTCTTAGCAAATTTTCGAGTGCTACAGAAATAAGATAGGTGCTTCAGAGACAGGTAAGAGGACAGGTACAAATCCATTTACAGTCTTAAAGATCCCATTCAAAGCCTTTCAAAATCAACAAAAGGAGTTCAATAGGCTTGGATCAGAGCCTAGGTAAACAATATGAAGACAAAGGACAGAGAAAGGAGTGGGAGGAGAAATACAACAAAATGTATAGACTAAAAATGTTCCTTTTGGATGTGTGTGTGTGTGTGTTGTTTTAGCAGTTGCCTACTTTCATTTTTGTCCTTAGCCTTATCTTATTTTCTTATATCTCCTCCTTTCCCCATTTTATAGCCTTTGGCTGTTTGACTCCTTCCCTTCTTTAGTATAATGTAAATGAAGAACAGGTACTAATCTCTTGTATCATGTGAATCTCTAGGGCAGTGTAAAGTATGTTTGGACCGTGTTGGTTACTTTAAAATTCATTTATTTGCGAAGAGAATGGGAGACAAACTGCAAAGAATTCTTCTCGTGTCATGGCTGCTAGGGAGGGGGGAACATGCGTATCAGAACAGGGAGAAGGAATGGGACCCTAATTCTGCCTAAAAGTGACTGGAATGAACTCTTCAGAGGGAACTAGGAGAGGCTGATCCAGTGGCTAGGGTGTGCTAGTCTGGGACTCAGGAGCCCTGAATTCAACTTCCTGCTTCAGGTTTCTTGGGTGTCACAGAAGGTGTGTCTACACTGGGGGAAAAATGGGGGGGGGGCTCTTAACTTGAGGTATCTAACTCAGGTTAAAATAGCAGTGAGGATGCGGCAGCTTGAGTTCAACCCCAGACTCTCCTATAGACTTTAACTCGAAATGCTAGCCCAAGCTGAAAGCCAAGTTGCCTTGTCTGCACTGCTATTTTAATCTGAATGAGCTAATGCAGATTAGCCAGTCTGAGTTAAGAATGCATCTGTTTTTGCAGTACAGCCATACTCCTTAATCTCTCTCTCTGGGCCTCAGTTCTACATGTATACAATTGGAATAATAGCACTTACCTACCTCACAGGGGTGTTCTGAGGATAATTGCACTAGGGATTGTGAGGTGCTTAGATACTAAGGTATTGGGGTTTGTAGAAGTACCTAAGATGTATAGACACTTCTTAAACTCTCATCTGAGATGGGTCAGGATTAGTAAACTGAAAGAACTCAAATTCAGGAAGGTACAACTAACATCATAACTTTGGTTCTAGCTTTCTTAAATTTCAGCAGCTAAAATAATTATTTACAATAAAAACAAGTATTTAACAAAGGACATTTGCAAGAATGAAAGGAACTAGACAGTTAAGAATGAATACTAAATAACAGAGTTTATGCTGGCATTTTGGTGAATATCTGCAATTTTTTTAAACCAGTAGATTATTGTGTTTAGTTACAAAGAGCAATAAAAAAAAATAATCCAACAACAAAAACTCAGACCAGACCAAACAGAAAAATCCCCTGCAAGGTTAAAATGTACGATAACTCCCTTTTGTTCATGGTTATAGGACAGCTTTATTACTGAAGGTAAGACAGATAACTGGGCATTATTCCAAATTCCTGACAGTTTTCCTTTTGCAAGGCACTAATATTGGGATTAGCGTGTTGTTTTAAAGCCATTACTTTTCTGCACCTTCATCATTGCTAGTTCTTAGGGGAGAATACTGGAAACTCAAAGCTCATAAAGTAGGCTTGTTACACAATATATAGAGAATCATATTTTATTACCTTTTGGATTTATTTTGATCTTTTGTATGTGCTTTTGTATAATTGTATATACAAATGTTTATATTCTTTCGCTATTTGTGTAAATACTGGTACGTGTTGGATGTGCCAGAACTTGGACTAAAGATCCTAATCGCTTTCAATTTTGGAAGAGACCTTAAACCAACCCTCACCTTACTCTAAACAAAATTCACATCTAAATATTGCCAACCTCTCCCATCTCTGCTATACTACATAGCATGACAGTGCTAAAGATTTTGTAGGTATGTGATCGGGATAATTTCTTCTCTGAGTGCTTGCTCATGTCAATTCCATTCTAGGTGTGGACGTTCCCGTGTGTGGTTGTCGCAGTTTTTTCCCTTAGTGATATCCGTAGGGTCGGCAGTGGTGCCCCCTTGAGTTCTGTGCTCATGCGTCGGTATATCAGGCGCCACCGGCCCTACGCCCTCTCAGTTCCTTCTTACTGGCTGTGGTGGTTAGTCGGAGCACCTTTCCATGCATTGCAAGGGCTAGTGGATTTGTTTTTACTGACTTCAAGCCTTAGGACCTTGTAAATAGTTTGTAGAAATTAGTGTTAATTAGTGTTAAGTGTAGTTACTAGTTAGAAGTTGGAGTCCCACTGGGGACTTCGCCCCAAGCGGGACATGCCCCCATCTTCTGGGTTTAAGCCCTGTGCGGACTGTAACGGGCCTTTGCCTGTAAGTGACTCCATAGCAGCTGCCTCAAGTGCCGTGTCTGTAAAAACGTATCTGTAAAAACATGCGGCCCAGGACTCAGAAGGAGTGGAATATTCGTTTGCGGGCTCTCTTGATGTATTCCTTCCCGCCAGTGCCGTTGATCCACAGAGCCCTCCCTCATGAAGATCAAACAGGACAGGGTAAAGGTTATCCTGATAGCCCCCGAGTGACCTCACCAACACTAGTTCGGCGTGCTGCTGTACTTTTCGATAGCTGCCCCACTGCAGCTACCTCTCTGGCCGGACCTGCTGTCCCAGACCTATGACAGTCTTTTGCACCTGAACCTGGTGGTGTTGCACTTGGCAACATGAGTACTGCATGGCTGAATGCGGAAGAGCTCGAATGCTCAGCCTGGGTTCAACAGGTCTTGTTGGGTAGCAGAAAGCCCTCCCTCAGAGCAATTTACCTGGCCAAATGGAAAAGGTTCACATGCTGGGCTTTGGAATGACATATATGGGCCGAGCAGTCCTCACTGCAGGTGACCCTGGATTATTTTCTGCACCTCAAGCTCCAGGGCTTGTCCCTGTCATCAATCAGGGTCCACCTGGCTGCTATTTCAGCATTCCATCCTGCATCCCAAGGCAGGTCGGTCTTCGCTCATGACATGATGGCCCGGTTTTTGAAAGGTCTGGAGCATCTTTACCCTCATGTCCAGGACCCTATCCCTCCCTGGGATTTAAATCTGTCATGGGGCCTCCCTTTGAACCTCTGGCTTCCTGCTCTCTTCTACAAGAAGGATGTGGAAAAATTGGAACGAGTCCAGTGGAGGGCAACAAAAATGATTAGGGGGCTGGAGCACATGCTTATGAGGAGAGGCTTAGGGGACTGGGATTGTTTAGTCTGCCAAAGAGAAGAATGAGGGGGGTTTGATAGCTGCTTTCAACTACCTGAAAGGGGGTTCCAAAGAGGATGGATCTAGACTGTTCTCTGTGGTAGGAGATGACAGAACAAGGAATAATGGTCTCAAGTTGCAGAGGGGGAGGTTTAGGTTGTATATTAGGAAAAACTTTTTCACTAGGAGGGTAGTGAAGCACTGGAACGGGTCACCTAGGGAGGTGGTGGAATCTCCTTCCTTAGAGGTTTTTAAGGTCAGGCTTGACAAAAGCCCTGCCTGGGATGATTTAGTTGAGGATTGGTCCTGCTTTGAGCAGTGGGTTGGACTAGATGACTACCTGAGGTCCCTTCCAACCCTGATAGTCTATGATTCTATGATTCTCCTTCTCTCCTGGAAAGTTTCATTCCTGGTTGCAGTAACATCTACCCGAAGGGCGTTTGAGATTAGAGCTCTTACTTCAGAACCTCCCTATATGGTATTCTCTGAACATATGGTCCAGCTATGGCTGCACCCAACGTTCTTGCCAAAGGTAGTTTCCCAGTTTCATACTGGCCAGGACATATACTTACCTGTCTTCTTCCCGAAGCCTCATAAATCAGAAGAGGAACGCAGGTTGCACGCCCTGAACATTAGGAGGGTGCTGGCCTTTTACATTGATAGGACAAAGCCGTTTCACAAGTCAGCGCAGCTGTTCGTTGCTGTGGAAGACAGGATGAAAGGTCGCCCAGTGGCTGCTCAAAGGATTTCGTCCTGGATCATGGCCCACATCCATTATTGCTATGAGCTGACAAAAGTGCCTCCACCGGAAATAGTCAGGTGCACTCAGTTAGAATGCAAGCATCAACGGCGGCCTTCCTGGCTCAGATGCCAATCCAAGAGATGTGTAAAGCTTCTACCTGGTCATCTGTCCACACATTTACGTCCCATTATGCCCTTACCCAGCAGGCCCAGGACGATGCTGGCTTTGGCAGAGCAGTGCTGCATGCTGTAAGACTCTGAACTCTGAGCCCTCGGCCGTTGACACTGCTTGTGAGTCACTTAGAATGGAATTGACATGAGCAAGCACCCAAAGAAGAAAAAATGGTTACCCACCTTTTCGTAACTGTTGTTCTTCGAGATGTATTGCTCATGTCCATTCCAATACCTGCCCTCCTGCCACTCTGTCAGAGTTGCTGGCAAGAAAAAACAGAGAGGGCATAGGGCCGGCGACGCTTGCTATACCGATGCATGAGCGCAGCACTCAAAGGGGCACCATTGCCAACCCTACGGATACCGCTAAGGCAAAAATCTCCGACAACCGTGCATGTGGGTGCGTGCACACCTAGAATGGAATGGACATGAGCGACACATCTCGAAGAACAAGTTTTTTCCTTATGTACAAATGGTGAAGATAACTTTCCACGAGTGACCTCATGCAATGCTGCCTTCCTGCAGAAAGAGAACTCCATTGGCTTTTCTGTTGTTCATAGTTTCTCCAGAAGCCTCAGAGTGAAATTGACAAGATTCTGGTCAGTTTCAAAGCCCCTGTTCTAACCCATGTGAAAAGACAAAAATTATGTCAAATTCACTCTTCTGCTGCTACTTGGGAAAAACTATGAGTAGCAGTAGTGGTAGGCAATGAATCTATGAATGGTGAAGAAGACATCACAGTTGGAGGACAGGTGGTTAGTAGAGTTACCGAAACCCTTGATCATGACAGCTAGAAAGATCTGGAATATGCTTACAGAGAAGACAGCATATCCTATTAACTAGACCCCACAGTCCTGGAGAGATTTTTGTTCTTCTCTTGGTAATGGGAAATGGCTTGAGTGAAAGATGTGAGGGTATGAAATAAATTTAACATCAGTAATTTATTAATTACATTGATGACAACTTTCAAATTAGATGTCACGAGTGCTTGTATATTTTACGTCTTGTTTTATCTTATAAAACACTAGTGTAAAGTATTGAAACAATATTATAAAAGAAAGTATGAAAAATGGGAAATGAAGAGTATGCTGTGTAAGATTTAGTTGACTTGGGTGAGAGAATTCTGCCTACTCACATAAGATTACAGTAGACTTCAGTTGGAAGGCTTAAAGTTATTTTTCTCTGCCATGCTGTACTTGTTGTCCTGGATGTCTAAGACCTGGCTTCCAAGGATCTAACGGGGATGAAACTTGCATAAGGGCACTGTAAGAATAAGTGGTTTTCAGTGCCTAGAGGCCTTCTTCTTCGTTGAAGCATCATTATAACCAGAAAATGCTAAGAATTAAGAAGCAAATGGCATAACTCCGCAGCAACACAGTTTTTAATCTTGTGGTGGTATGTAGAAACCCAAGGACATTTAGTCTGAATTTTTTGGCACTAAGGTGCACTTGCACACCAGCAAGCTAATCTGAGAGAATTAATACCAGCTCACCTGTTGCCCTCTGAAAAAATAACAAACAATTAAGTAGGTACAATATCTTGATTGTGGAGTAAAATCTTACAAGATACTTTTCTTAGTATGTTGGAAGGGATAACAGATCTGCTGCTATTTTCCCTTTCTATTTAATCAATAAAGTTTGCAGGATATATATATATACACAGAGAGAGAGAGAGAGAGAGAGAGAAATTGTGGATCGTCTTGCTTACAATCCACAAAGCCTTTCTCCCCTCCTCTGTTGAAATGAGATGCAGCTGACATCAGTCTCTTTGCCTTTTTATGATATGGGGATGCGGTGGTATCAAAGCAGGCAGGATGAAAGCTCAAAAGCTTCCTGTTTCCAGCTGTTTTTCTCAGCTAAGATTTTTTTCCCAAAGATGATGCTTCCTTTCAAGGGGTTTTTAATCTGCAAACTGTTTCCTCCGTTTATTTCGCTACAGTAAAATGTGTTCCCTTTAGGTCATATCTGTCTCTTTTAAAAACCAACCTGCCCTTTTCAGTAGTTTTTATTTGCTACTCAAAAGAACAAACATGACTTTATAAAGAACCTTTCATGAAGTACAAAGACCAATAAACCTTTTGCCACTAGAGATGAAAATTTATAGTGATGATTTTTTTTTAATTTGAGAAAACTTTTATAAATGAGGTGGCAATAATATAATTTCTGTATAACACTTAAGAGTAATAAAGTGCTTATGCTGTATATAAAATTTGACATTTTATCTCCAAGAGTTGACATAGTTTTCCCTCTTACATATTGCACAAAGAGTTGGTTTAAGTTTATTTGCCTTCTGAAAATTGCTTCATATAGGGACACAAAAAAACTGCAGACATTTTAGAAATAGTGATTTGGGTACAGATTCTGACTTGTTAGATATTTGAACATTTTTGGGGTGAAATCTTGGCTCCAGTGAAGTCAATGGCAAAAAATCCCATTGATTTCAACGGGTGCAGGATTTCACAACTGGTCTCCTATGGATTGCAAGTGATCTATCTCTTTTTGATTGTATTGATCATTTTTGACCTCCGTTTGCAGTTTCTGATGAACTTGGTGAGTTATGATATATCTTGGGATCCATACATCTTCCATTTATTATCATAAAAAACAAATATGTAATGTCAAGATACATTGCATCTCTGTCCCATACTCCTACCGCCTTCCTTGCTCATATGCACAAATGGAGATTCCCTAAAATGTGGCAGGCACGTTTAAGGAGTTGCACTGGAAATGTTGTGCTTTCTTAATATAAAGTACTTAAATAAACACCGGGGGCTAGACTGTGACTTTAAGCAACCGCCCACATTAGGGATAAGGTTGTAAAGGAGGCCTTGACAACTCACAGCAACAGTTCCTGAAGCGATTGTGCCTAAGTGCATTGTTTTCTGGAGTAGTGGGGACAGGCCTGGTACACCCATGTACAGTATAGAGTGCATTGTGTACTACTCCTAGTGCTGACTTAGCTGTGGGGACAGCTCTGGAGTTTTTAATATCATTATGGGTGCTGGAGTCCCCTGGCATTTGTCTTCTAGGTGCACAATACTGGGATTGTGTGTGCTCTCTTCCTCTCCTGCATGGTTCATCTCTACTGTGATAAAAAATGGGTGGTGGTAGGTTGTAGTTTTGCTCATGCTGAAACACTGCTACAGGTTTTACCTCAGTCTTTTAATACATGTACCTTTCATTGGTCTTTAGGGGAGTTAACAGGAGTTATCTAGTATGGGCACAAACAGTTTTACTGTGACACTGTAGTGTAAGAAGTCTCTGAAATGTAGTGAATCCAATAGCATATGGGCGAGTACCACTTCATTTCATTTGCGCTTTAAAGCTATCTCTAACATATGTTTTAAATGGAAATGGTGTCCCAAATGCCACCACACATCAGGATGTGTTGAAGGATCGCTGGATGTTTTTGGATGATTGTCCCATATTTACTTCTTACCAGTTTTATTGTTGGTAAAAGTCTGCTGATGTCTGTTAACATGTTTCTGTAGCTCTAAAAAAAAATCACAATTAACATATTCGGAAGGACAACAATTGTCACACTTGGATGACTTAGTAAGTAGCACAAGGGCTGTAAACAGGATGTGCTGAAATGAACGAGTGCACAGTTCCGTTGCACTGGTTTTGTCAATGAATGTCTGTTTGTTATCAGCGCATCTGCAAATACTCTTTGGATCCTCTAAAGGACATAATGCTCTTGTTTTTAAATAAGTTTCTGCAAGACAAGCACTAGCTGTCAGTGCTACTGTTAAAGACATCCAGCTTTGGTTTGGAAGTGACATCTTGATTCCTGTTCTCCAGGTTAGCAGAGTGCCATGAAGGGGAGGTATTGGGAGCTTGGGAGGGGGAGGAGGGCTGGATTGCCCCATATTCTGCTGAAACAACCCCTGCTAAAGACAAATTCAATATTTAAAAGAGATGGAGGGATAACTAGGAGAAAATGGCATCCAAAAGCAGTGGGTGAACTGACTCTGAAATCATAGAATATCAGAATTGGAAGGGACCTCAGGAGGTCATCTAGTCCAACCCCCTGCTCAAGGCAGGACCAATCCCCAGACAAATTTTTGCTCCTGATCCCTAAATGGCCCCCTCAAGGATTGAACTCACAATCCTGGGTTTAGAAGGCCAATGCTTAAACCACTGAGCTATCCCTCCCTCTGCTTATTTGTCATCCCATTAGCTTGTTCTTTGTCAAGGACACCTGCACAAATCACAGGAAAATGAAACATTTTATGGGAGTGGAATCATATACCCAAGAGTAGGAGATTGGTTAAATAGGCATTATGCTTTTATGTGATGCAGAGGAGTAAGATATTTGAGGTCCAGTCCTCTACAATAGTGGCTACTGTAACATCATTTACAAATGATACAGGAGGATTTCTTCCTGAAAGACCATACAGAGAGGGCTCACTAAGAAACAAACATCTGCAGTCTCTTTACAGGCTTCATTCTCAACCACCTCCTTCATGGCCATTGAAAGATGACTTAGAAATATAATCCAAAGATGCAAAGGATTTCAGATAATGCTTTGAAAAATTTCCCTTCCATCCTCGTTTATTGTCAAAGCATCCGCTTTCCATAAAGTTCTCAGGAATCTGAGGCACTGCATGCCGTTTCACGTAACTTGGGCAAACAGTGCCTCAAAACCTAAAAGATGGACTGGAGTCCTCAAAAGCTCCTATCCTCCCAGTTTATTGGTGACACGTTTTTGGGGAAGCCAGTTTCATGACAAAAGTGCTGCCTGCTCAGACATAGTGAAGGAGGCACAAGAAAGGGTTCTACCATCCTAGAACTTCCTTATAAGCATATGGTCAGAGACAAAGAATACCTGATGGAGTAGATACCGGACCAGAGGTAGAAAATGAGGAAGGCATCTAGATACCATCATTCAATGATCCTTCAATTCAAAATCTAAAACTGTCATTATCTACACTATCACTAATAAATTTTACCAGGACTGCAGGCAGGCTTTAGCTGTTCCTGGAGGAGTGGAAATCTCGTACCACTGACAACTGGGTTCTGAAGCTTGGCGAGGGGATATTATCTAGAGCTGACTCACATCATCACAAAGGGGTTAATCAAATCACAAAATGTTTAGAACCCAATGAAGAAGGTGGGCGGTGTTACCAGCTGTGGCACATACAGAAAGGGGACATAGAACAGGTTTCAAGGAAGAGGAATTCTTGGAAGTGTCTTTGATATTCTTTGTCACCCTAAAAGAAAAGAATGGAAAGACTTGGAAAAAGATTTGAACTAGTTCATGAAATTATACAAGTTCCACATGAATGGGAAAAGAAAGGAAGCCATGCAATCAGTTACATTTATATTAGGCAAACTAGTGCATATTGGGGTGTGAAGATGGCCATTTCTTAGCTGACTTGCGTTGACCAGGATTAATAAATAATCACTAGTAATCCCCTCTCTCCCCACACACTCAAAAAATCCCCACAGAAGTAACAGACACAGATGGATGAAGGTTCTGTATAAAGGGTAAACTTCTCTCTGTGAGTGATTAAGCTGGCAGTGCCTATGACCATGTACATCATATTGGTGGAGAATAATCATCCTATTATTTTTCGTCAGTAGGTATAACAAGTGGGTAGTGCTTTGTGTGTTCCGCAGTGATGAATTAATTTGGTGTTCATTGTAGTAGCACTGATCATAATGAATTAATTTGGTATTCATGTGGATGACATGCTCCTTCTTTTTTTTTTGCTATTGCATTACAGTGTAGAATTAGTTAATGGACACCTAAAGTGTTACACATCTGATTTAGTTGTCATCATAACGTGTTTATACTGTTCCTTGGTCTGGGTGTTGCAAGCATGTTGTATTCATTTTTTGAATGCCTCAATGAAGACCTGATGCATGGCAGCAAGTTACTTTCAGTGATGATGATGCAGTAACAATGTTCTGTTTAAAAGTTCCCATTCGCCTTTTGTTTTCCTATTTTGTAATGGCTGGAACAAACCCCACTGGTGCAATAGGCACATTGTACATAGCTTGGGATAAGAATAATGCATTTATTTCTGCTCTGTTATGCCCAAGTCAAAATGTGTTGCAAGTAATTTGTAGCCTCATTGAAGACAAATATTGCTTTCCCTTGTGCAAATATTAAACAATGAAAACTGCATGAAACATATAATGCTTTACTCTTCATTATTTCTTTTTTATTCCCTGGTACATGCACAGTTGATAAATGTATGTGCATATATTATTTATCTATTCTTGTAAAGGAGACACGTAATTGCCTATTAAATATGGTAATTATATAAATATATCCTGCTCAAAACCATTTTCTTTTTTATTTATAAAATAAATGTTAAATTGGGAGACATGCTGGTAACTGAAAGTAGTACTGGTGGTTAAAGCTGAATAAACCTAGAGATGATGTTTTGTTGTGGGAATGTACTTAAACAGGGACTTTCATATTATGGAAAACCTTTTAAGAGTCTTAATCTTAAACATACATTTGTTAATTTTGTAAATATTTATTATCTTTAGTGTATTTAGTTTACAGAATGTTTGTTTATAGAGAAAATACGTGATTCCTGCTCCAAACACCTCACAATGAGTAGTTTTACAGACACAAGCAGTTCCACTGAATTCTTGTATGTAAAGTTACTTGTGTGCGTAAGTGTTTTCAGGATCTGGGCCTAAAGAGAGACAAGAGAATGATAGATTTTAAGGTCAGAAAAGAAATTCTGCAGTGTTTCCAACTCTTGCAATTTTATCATGTCTCGCTATATCTTATGTTTTACTTGAAGCCCTAACTCTTGGAGACAAGTGATATGATTAAGTGAGAATCTCATCTTTCAATTTTGAAGAAAAAGAAAGTTTTTAACCCTTATATTTGCAGAGAAAAGCATGAAAACATGATCTGAATACACCCCCCAAAGACTCCCAAGAAGAGAAGGCAAACAAAAAGAATAGTTTTTTAGACTCATGATTTTTAAGCCAATATCATGATATTTAGGGCCTGACTCATGAATTGTGACCATTTGAATTCAGCAAGACTGAATATAACCTGCATAATATGGAATTTTATGCAGTAATTCCTTCATCAAACCCATAACTTCAGGTTGAACCAATGCATATCTTTTAGAAAGAAAGCTTTGCTTAGTGCAGCAGAGGATCTATTCTAGCCCATTGTATTTGAATATGCTAATAAAGCAGGATAGCACGGAGAAGGCAGAGTGCTTTTGTTAGTCAATTTGGTGTAAAGCGTTTGAACCCTGCATAGAAATATGGAGTTGTTATAGCCGTGTGGATATGAGATCTGGACTAAAGAAGAGCTCTCTGGAGCTTGAAAGCTTGTCTCTCTCAACAGTTGGTTCCAATAAAAGATATTACCTCCCCCACCTTGTCTCTCTCTCTAGAAATACAGAGGTATTTTTGCTGAATCTTTCTGATGTTAGATAAGGTGCATTCAACAAGCACTAATCTAGATATATAAAAGGAGTAGAGTATCTCCCCTCAGAGGCAAAAGGAAACAGAAGTCCTGCAGGGAATCTTGAGATTATTCAAGTTTGAGGAGAAAACTTAGATGAAGATTTATGTTTTTGCTAGTCTTATAAAGTTACACATTCTGCCAAACCACAGGGAAGGGGTGAGTTTGGGCACATTGTATTTTGGCACATTTATACAACACTTGAATTTCAATTCTTTATTTGGCAGCTTTAAACACAGCTGGCAGTATCGAATGTCAGAAATTTATTTTCATTTACTTCTGTGTATTTAAAGGCTCATAGCAGTGTGGAGGGGTTCCATTTCCATTCACCACTTCTCCTGTATTTTACTTGTGTTAAAGTACACAGTACAGTGCATTAGGTTTGTAGATGTAAACACAGAAACTGAGTAGAAAAAAGACAGGAAGCAGCTTGGACTGTCCATGCCTGTTACCCCTATAAATACAGGATATTGAGAGCTTGGGATACACCTTTCTAAACCTAATGGATGATTCCTGTTCAGTACTCCAGAGGCAGGCACAGCACTCCTGAGGTAACTGCAGTTATGCCCAAGGGGGAAAATTCCTGTAAGACCCAGATTTGGGGCCCAATTCAACAAAGCAGTTAGGGCTAAACCCACAAATGTTTTTCCTGGCTAACTCTTAGTGGAATCAGCGAACACTGGGCTCCCTGTACAGTACACAGGGAAAGATTGGCACCTGAAAATGGTATCCACAAAAGCCAGCACGCAAGGTGGAAAGCCACGTAAGGTAGCCAGTAGCAGATACTGATGTATCCTAAGCCCCATCCTTGTAACTAGGCACCTATCTCTGCTTGGGATCCACAGCCAGGAAGCCTCTGCTGGAGTCAGGTGCCTAAACTCTTTCTCAATAGAAAGGCAACTGTTCACACCTAACTCCACACAGTGGCCACAGAGAAAGAGTCAGGTTCCCTTATAATCTTTAGCCCAGTGGTTAGGGTACCACCTGCAACATGGGAGAACCCCCTTCAGTTCCCACCTCTGCCCAGGGGAGAGAAAGGATTTGAACTTGGGTTTCCCATTTTTTAGGTGAGTGCTCGCACCAGTGGACTAGGGGTATTCTGACAGTGGGTGCTCTCAACCTCTCCTGTTGAAGCTATTCAATTATGTCTAAACAATTAAATATGCAAATAACTGAGGTGGAAAACCCCTATTTAAATCCTTTCTATTCATTGGGCAGAGGGGGGAATTTAACTGGGGTCTCCCATATCCAACGTGTGTTCCCTAACTGCTGAGCCAAAGGTTAGAGCATCCTTTTCCTTTCTCTTTCTCCCCGCATCTTCATCTGTTTAGAGTGGGGTTTGGGAACTGCTATTGGATCAAGCCACACAGGTGAGATGAGGAGGGGAAATACCTATTTTCCCTGGTTTAAGGAGAGTGCTGGTGCTTAGGTGTGAGATAGGTGCCTTGGTGTCTACACTGAGGTGTTGTACGCATCCCACAGGAAGAAACTAAGGTGCCCAGGGAGCTTTTACAGTGAAAATCTACATGCCAAGGTATTTTAGATGCCTTCAGGGTTAGGTGCCAGCTTTAGCAGGAGTGTTGAGGATCTAATTTATGGATTTAGGTGCCAAAGTCCCTGGATTTTATGGGCCTTAATCTTATGCAGAACTTTAAATATAGTATCAGAGGGTAAAGATCCTCTTGGCCTTATAGACTAACAAGAAGTTTTTGCATGATGAGCTTTAGTGGGAATACCACGATTGGTGGGTATTCACAAATATAGTAATAGTCTCATTGATTTTTGATGAGCAGTTTACCTTTGTGCACAAGAACAAGAATCTCCATGGTGAGGTATCTAACACCATAAATCACGCAAGATCCAATTATGCCCAAGTAATTGTTCTTTTTCTCCATTTGAATTTAGTCAAATTGATTCCAAAAATTCAAAATGCTGATTTGTTGATTACCCTCCAAAGGAGCCGAAGGGAGTCAGGCACTTGTCCCATTGCACCAAGGGGAGTTGGGTGTCTACATCCTTTGATCTCTCTTAAAATTCCAGCTTTTATTTAAGCTTTAGGGTAGAGGAGGGCAAACAGTTATCTATTACTGCTATTTGAATAGATACCCAATTTTTTATGCTCCCTTCTTAGATATTAACTTGTTTAATGTCTCAGCAAAGATATGCCAAATGTTTAAGCACTTTCGTAGCTCCTCCCTGGTCCTCTGATATTTGCATCTCTACCGAGATAGATTGCCCCAAATTGGATGGAGTTACTTTTAGGCGAAACCTCAGTGTGGCCTTGTTTAATAATATAATAAATTCCCTTGCCTTGCTTATCATACCCTTTCATAGCAGCCTAGATTCCTATTGATCTTCTTTGGGGTATCTGAACAATGTATTGCTACCTTAATATTTCTGGAACTTTCCACTTCTTTGGCCAGTAATGTAAAAGTTGTCTTCTGATTCTAGTGTCCTGGTACATTGACTGAGGCCATGGCTACACTTGCAAATTTGCAGCGCTGCAGCAGGGTGTGAAAACAAATTGCGGCGCTGCAAAGCGCCAGTGTGGTCAAAGCCCCAGCGCTGTACGTTATTCCCCACAGGGAGGTGGAGTACGGACAGCGCTGGGAGAGCGCTGAGACAGCGCTGAGAGCTCTCCCAGCGCTGGCGCTTTGACTACACTTAGCGCTTCAAAGCGCTGCCGCGGGAGCGCTTTGAAGTGCAAGTGTAGCCATAGCCTGAGAGTGAGTTCGGTGTTTGCTAAGTGGTATTAGGATACCCTTTAAATGCAAATATTTCAGGGTTAGTTATAATGTAATTTTAGTAAGGCTGAAACCAATCTGAAGTGGACTTAAATCATAGTGCCAATCTCAAAAGACTTTGAGTTTTACAGAAAAGGTCCTTTATTCTCATTAGTTATTTTTCTACTGTTTGTGTTTGACTTCCCTTTCATCACACTTCCACAGTATGCATTCAAGATATCTTTTATTAGCTGCAGTGGTGGTCACAATTTGTGACTCTTGCAACAGTCAGCTGGAGAATGAGCCGGTCTGGTGGTTTGTTTTTTTTCAAAATTTTTTACCTCAACTTTTTCCAGTTACACATTCCTCACTAATCTTTCTGTTTCCAAGAAACATAAATATTGGGAATTAACCAGTCATGTACTGACCAAAGAGGTACACAACCCAGCTGCTAATGTGGTCTGTAAAAAAAAAAATCTGTTTTAGATAAGAGTGTAGTACTGAAGTTTATACAGAAATTTAATTCAAACTTATATTCATACACAATATTGAGGAAAAAATTCAGTTTGAACTACTTTATTGCCAAAGTCATTTTCTGTCTATGGAAGAGAAGCTTTTAAAACTGGGTTTTCAATCATTTATAATATTTCACTAGGTTTGATTTATAAAAAAAACCCACAACAACTTGGGGTGCATAGCAAAGGTAATGACTCATACTGGAAAGGGGAGCCACAGGACTGGGTTAGCAGGAGATCAAAGAAACAGAGGGCAAATCATAGGATCTGCTAATTCGCCCAGAATGTGGTTTCAGTAGGTTTGTGTGTAAAGATGCCATAAAGTTCATCATAGAATTCACTGCATCCTGCTGCAGTTCTGCATTATGTCAGTTGCTAACAGCCTCAAGAGGCTGAAAACACAGCCAGGAATCAGGGTAGCACTGGAATTTCTTGGTGACACCGCCTTTCATCTGACTACATCCCCTAAAGTGTCAGCAGTGAGACATGGCCCAGAAGCCTCCAACTTTTTGGCACTGAAGTATTGTCTTCTAATGGAGCGATGCTCCTAAGGTTTTACAGTGCTGGAGAGTGCTCCTAGCTTTACGACTGACTACTCCACTGATCATACAAATTGGCTTCACTGCACTGGCTTCCACTCGCCAACACTTTCTCACTCTTCACTATTTCCACTCTGCTTCAAGTTGCCTGAGGCTCCCAAACCCATAATTTAACCCTGTGCTATTAGATCACAGTATAGTAGGGTATATGCTAAAGAAGCATATCAGAGGAACATATTTTTGTCTAGCTTTTGGCAAAATATATAGAGCCAAATTCTGCTCTGAGGTTTCCCAGATGTAACTGAGAGAAGAATTCAGCCCATGAGTTGTTTTTCGTAATTTTGAATTGCCGAGTATTTACTTTTCTAGCCTCAAAGTGTCAAAAGTCACTAGTCAATCTGAAAGGGCAGTAGCCTGGAAATGGTGGTTTAGGACGAGACACCACTGGGTTCTGTGAGTGAAAACAAATCTTAAAAACCTTGACTTATTTTTTTCCTTTTGCATCTTTATAACTCAAAAATAGATAATATAAGTCTCAATCCTTCATTTGGATCTCCCCACAGGAGTATCGGGCTGCCTATGCAGTCTGAGTGCAGGATCAGGGGTCTAAGTTCATTTAAGATTTCCATAAAGTATTCTCATGCTGAAATCTTACATGTCACATTTTTCAACCCATCCTTTTAAGACACAAAGAGCTTCATTTCTCAGAAGTGTGCAGCACCCTTTTAAAATCAATAAGAGATGAGGGTTCTCTGCACCTATGAAACTCATGCTCTAGTTTATAAGTTCCTGGAGATCATGAATCATTAACAAACAAGGCTTTTAATGCCATATTTCAGCACCAAAACTTGTGGCTTGATTTTCAAAAAGTGCTGAGCACCCACCACTTCTGAAAATCATTGATTTCAGTGAGAGCTGCTAGGTGCTCAGCACTTTTAAATATCAGGCCACTTATTTAAGAGCCTAAATTAGGATTTAGGAACCTAACTCTAGGCACTCGTTATTTTGAACTCCTGGCATATAGTTTTTACGAGAATATTTATACTGCGTTTAGCATGGCATTGTCAGCATGGTGCTATAAATTATTGTACTGACTTATTCTATGAAATAATCTACATAATGTATGTGAACAAGAGGATTAACCTGGTTGTTCCTTTTCCCTGCCTTATGGGAACCCTAGTGCTCTCCCTGGATCATAGTGATATATTGCAGCACTGCTGCCAATGTTTAATGAGATTACTAATGTGGCGTAACTGTGTAGCAAATTATTAAATGCTATTCCATATGATTATTCAGCTTATTTTAGCAATTTGAGATTTTTTCCCATTGTAAATCAAACTATGTCCTAGATTATTTTTGTTAATTAAGAGGCAAATTAAATCTAATATTTAAACTTTGAGTCAGTCAAAACTAGTCTGGACAAAGCACTTCAGAATACACTGCATTGATCTACAGGGATAAGACAAAATGATTTCACAGATCTCTCCCATCTCTGATTTCTTACACATCTTCAATTTGTGTAGCTCATAAATAATTTTTTTTTAAAATAAAGATGGTATTTGACTCCTGTTAAGATCCATCAAATTTTTGCTATGAGGGGGGCACTCTGTTGGAGAGGTTATGGGGAAAATGGGACATACTTGCACATATGGTGGTTGTGTCCAGGATTAGATGGGGAGGAAAATATTAAATAGTTTAATCTTATGACAAAATGCTGACTTCCTGAGATCCCCTGACCTGCTTACTTGCTGCTCCAGTGAAGGATCTACGTTTTAAACTGAATGGCAAATTCATTTCTTTATTGTTGTTAGCAGCTAGACTTTGTATTGCACATTATTGGAAATGCGTATTTCCTCTTCCTATGGAATTGTGATCTAGTGAAATATGGACCATCCTTGTAATGGAAGAATTTTCACACCATGTAGCTGCACAAGAGAAGCGCCAAAAAGAGGATAGGCATTTAGAAATGTGGTTACCCTTTGTAGCGTTCTTCCCAGCCAGCAAACCAGAATCTTGATCCTGGTTCTTTGAATGTTAACCTGATCCTGAATAAGTAATATACCAGGTAGTATGTTAACATTTTATCCTAACACCGAAAGAATAAAATAGTTTCAAACGAACACTGCACAGATTTTTCTAAAAGTACATGTATAGGTCCAACGATGTGCTTATGTACATCTTTCTATGTCAAAAGGATATTGGGACTATTGTGCCGGTAACTAATTTTAAGAACATGAAAAATACAGACCGTAGGAATTAATTATCTAGCTTTAATTACTTGAGTACAGTTTTTCCTAATATTTCATGGCCTGCTAAACCAAATATCATGGTATAACTGCTGTGTTGGCAAAAATTTGGCACACTTAACTGAAATAATGATCAGACCACCTGCTCTGACTACTCTCTGATTGAATCACATGCTTTGCTTCACTTTGCTGGAACTGGGTTGTTGCAAAAATGTTTCATTTTGTCTACTGTAGGTGACAGTTATTTTGGAATAGGCTTTCATGACTGATTCTAGAGAATACTAGATAATGGTTTCTAGATAATAATTCTAGATAATGCTAGATAATGGTCTAGATAATACTTAGTCCTGCCATGAGTGCAGGGGCCTGGACTAGATGACCTCTCAAGGTCCCTTGATTTTGAATCTTAGAATGGAATAGGGGCCACTGGATGTGTGTACTGGAGGCGTGGCTTTACAATTGGGAATCTTTTCTGTTCATCTGTCCAGGCACCCATATGTCTCACAACGCCTACAGAAATCAAGTGCCTTTTGCTGTAGTTCTGTTTTTCTTTAGAACATTACCATACCTTGAGTATAGCTTATTGTTCATATAGGCCTAAACTTTCGTACTTCGAAACCAGAAATTAGGCACCTAAATAAGTGATCCGATCTTTAGTAGTATATTTGGCCAATGGAACTTGTGGGTGTTCAGCATCTTTAAAAGTTTGGCCATTTTTGTGTAGGTCACTAAATATGAATTTACTTGCCCAAGTTTGAAAACGTTGATCATAATGGTTTTTTTTGCTCAGAAGATGAATGTGTTGTTATTGTTTGTAACCTGATTTAGTGCATGCCTGCATATTACACTAACTTGGCATGTTCTAATAATGCTCATATTTCATTATAAAGCTCTAGTATTTAGATCACACAAGAGAAGGCAGGAAACATTATAGCTTTATTCAGGAGCTTAAAGCAGAATTCCCTCAGAGAAGGAACAGAGCAAACATTAAAATGAGGAAGTAAAATCTGGCTCCTAGTGCCACCAACACTTCTCGAATATCACAAGCAACAGTAGAATCTACCTATTCTATTCGTAGGAAAAATAATTGGTTCTAATAAGTATATTAGGCAGTTTCAGCAGAGTAGAAGGGGGAGGAATGATCCCAGTGACAAATATATGCAGACCCCTTCTCAGTTGCTAAAACCATTCTGTCCCTCCTAGCATCTTCCCCTTGGACTTGGTTGTGGTCCCCTGTGCTATTTCAGAACAGTCATTCAGTCCTTGGGAATGTCAATATTTCTTATTCTCTCCTCGGTGCATCAAAGTGAACTTAAAAAACTTTTATAATATCATGAAACAAAATAAAATTAACCTGCTGGCCCATGATTGAAGGGTGGTTCGGAGGGGTGGGGCGAGGGGAGAGGGGGCGGGAGAGGAGTGAAGTCGCCAGCAGGGTGCTTGAAACAGTGGCATCCTATAGATTGGAAGCTGGTGATCCACAGGAGTTTTGTACATCAGGAGAGAAAGAAAAAAGAATCACCGAGTCAGAGAGGGAAAAGAGAGAGATTATACAGTCTACCCTCTTTGAAAGTCCATGTTTGTTTTCTACAGTATATTCTTATGTACTTGGTCCCCTCAAATTTGAAGCTTCCTCCACTTCCTTTGGATTTAGACGTGAAGTGTACTTTGGATCTGAAGTGTCCCCTTACTTCCTATTGGGACATTCATCACCAAAGACTAAACTGAATTATCTTAAAAAAATAAATCTGCTCACCTTAAAACATTTTTAGCACGTGATTCTGGAATGTATGTACATCATCTGAATTCATCTGGTAAACAATAATGGCTTTGGAGTGCCATTAGTTTATTGGGTTAATCGAAGAATTAAGTATTTTAAAAGAATACGTTATAGATCAAAAACCTTTTTTTAAAGTATTTTAAATATATATTTATGTAAAAAACCCTATAACAAGAAAATAATAGAAAAAATGGCATCTGAATAACAGCATTTGACAGAAAAGTGGATAATAGGAAAATCTGACTCTAGCCAGTAACCTCGCCCCATGCGCCTCCCCCCATCAGATTAAAATGAAGATCAAGAAGAAAAAAAGACATTTTACTCCAAAAACCCGGCCAAACCAACAACAACGCACACTCCCATTAAGCAGATGAGGCAAAAATTGTATCAGTGAATTTTAAAGAATATAAATACATTAATCTCTCTTTTACCATTTTTTTCTAGTGTCAGTATATTTGCAAAAAAACAGATTTATAGCTGGATTTCTGTAAATGTAAATGTAAGGATATGTGAAAGTCAGCTGTCCATAATGTGGGAAGCCTATGTCATATGTGCATTAGAAAATAGCTTATGTAACTAAATTTGAATAATCATGTGAAGTTTTATAACCTCATTTGAAGGCAGGACAATCTAGTTCTTTTTTTATGAATATTAATATTGAGAACAGTTTTGTTTATTTACACTGTTGAAGTTTTACAGCAAATGCTGTTAAGTGAGGACCCAAACTGTCCATGGATATTTGTATAGACTTTGCAAATTCAGGCATAAAATAAATTGCCCATCTGATTCAAATGAAATTTCCAATTATTTGTGGCTTTAACAGACGCTATTGAAGTGTATTGTATATATCTGGCAGCTGGTTCTACTTCTTTGAAAAAAAGGAAAGCTTTGTACCTAATCCCCTGAGCAAACCAGTAATAAATTGTTTATCAAGTAAGTAGTAGAATTTTGCCACTTCAAATCTGTTCTTAATCTATTGCTGCAATGTAAGGGATAATTATATGTGAATTGTTGCATGTTGCATTTGTATATATATTTATGTTCCTTTCCCACCACAAAAACTCTTGTCCAAGTCTGAATTATCTTATTCTCTGACATTCCTGATATCCCAAACTGCCAGTGAATCAAAATGCTTTACTTCACCTGATGCTGCACCCATACTCAATTGTTCTTAAATCTTTCACAGACTCCCTGTTGTTTCTCGAATCATATTCAAGTTCCTTGTTCTTGTTTTCATGGCCCTCCACAATGTTAACTTCTTTCCACTTCTCTGCTCTTGACTCCTTGGACACATGCATTGACTTCCCAAGTGACCACATGACCATGTTGTCTTTATCCTCAACTAGTCCAAGTGATAAATAATTACATTTAAATTCTGGTATTTTTTCCCACCTTTTTCATTTTTTGACATATCCATAACTCCTACAATAAGAAAGAATGATCAGGGACTAGGATGTATTCAAACATTAGTATGTCCTGTATGCAAAAAGAATCTTTTGCTTTCTTGCTGTCATTTTTATGTATCCAAGGTAGTCTCTGTTTCCATTCTTTCATTTAAAGACATTTCCAATTTTAAACCCCTTTTCTTTAATTACGTTCCATGGCTGATGTGCTAATATTTTCCCTCTGAAGGCAAAGATCAAATGTGAATTTGGCCATGAGCAAGAAGTTTTTTAGTTTCCATCTAGTCTTTTGTGGACGTTAGATCATGTCAGACACTTCAACACATTTGACAATCTCTTCTCAGAAGAAACTGAGGGCTAGATTACTAGAGAGTTTAACTGATCAGAATAAAAATATATTGGCAGATTTACATGAGGAAATACCGTATATACTCGTTCATAAGCCGATTTTTTTTAGTAAAAAAGGGAAGCACCAGAGAAGGGGGTCGGCTTATGAACAGGTATAGAGAGGGAGAGGAGGGACACGGCCCCTCCCCTCAACAGAGGGGGCAAGGAGAGGCAGCACAGCCAGCAGAGCCAGAAGGGAAGAGGCGGGGCCAGAGTCTCTCCGCTTCTGGCCACGCTGCTCTCCCCGCAGCCTCCGAAGCAGCTGCAGCCGTGCCGCTCGGCCCCGCCCCCCAGAGCAGGCTGTGGCTGCGCCTCCTGGCCCGCCGGAGCATCCTGCGGCTGTACCACCTGGCCCAGCCCGCTGGAACATGCTGCGGCCGTGCCGCCCGGCCCAGCCCGCTGGAACATGCTGCGGCCGTGCCGCCCGGCCCAGCCCGCTGGAACATGCTGCGGCCGTGCCGCCCGGCCCAGCCCACTGGAACATGCTGTGGCTGCACCGTCCGGTCTGGCCCATCAGAGCAGCTCCAGCCAGGCCAGAGTCATCCTCCCCTGGCTCTCCCCAGATAGGGTGGGAAGGGATTGGATGGGGAGAGTGTGAGAGTCCTGGGCTGGGGTGGGATCATGTGGGGGGTGGTCACAGGGGTTACTCCTCTGACTCCCAGCTTCTCCCCCCCGCAAAGTTCCCCACCAGTTGCTGTCCTGGCCCGTCAGGGTAAGCAGCTGGCGCGCTGGGACACTTTGTTTACTTAGGTTTACCTCCGTGCCTGTGGACGCTCAAGGTAAACAAACCATCTCGGCCCCCTAGCGGCTTATCCTGATGGCCTGGGAGCCAAAGTTTGCCGACCCCTGAATTATAGGGTCAGTTAATGAACGGCTTATAAAAAATTTCCATTTTTACTTATCCATCTTGAGGGGGTTGGCTTATAAATGAACTGGCTTATGATCGAGTATATACGATAAGTACTGTACATTACCTACAGATTCTAAGCACCTAGCAGTACTTATTTATCCCTATTAAATGTAAATTCATACATTTGCCCCAACCTAAAAAAAATCAGTCATATTTTTGATAAACAGACTCTTCTTTCCTATAGTATTCAAAATTTTACTGTGCAGTATTGTATATTAATGTAATAAGGAAAATATATACCCTAGCTGATCTTTGCAGTCCACACGGTTTTCATTAGAACCTTTTTTGTGATTAACTTTTGAGAAAGAGCTCCATGTTCAAAGCCACTCAACAGCTGACTAATATCACTAACTCACCTTCCCAAGAGTGCTTTAAACTCACTGAAGGAACACCTGGTGGTATGTTTCCAAGAGCAGAAAAGCAATAAGCTTTCTGAGCTAATGTACTAGAAAACAGAATCTAGTTTATTTTTTAAACAAATCATTCTTTTTCTCTGCTGCTGCCAGCGTGAGCTGCATGGTTTTGTTCTTCTTCCCTGTTACCCAGGCAGGTACTGTAACACCCAATCCATTGAACATCCTAGGGAATGTGGGCTGCCCTTCCTGTCCTCCTCAGTTGTTCCTTTTGCCTTTAGCTCAATTAATTATACTTCTGGCAGTTCCTGTGCACTCTTTTTGTACTGTCACCTTTTCTTTTCCAGCCCTTCAGATGTGTTCCCCTTCCATCCCCATTAAATCTTTGATCTGAAGCCTTATTTTTATTCTGTGATGGCTCAGGAACATCTGTTCTAGGGACAACAATGACAACAGCTTCACTGTTTAGAGTGGCATCGTCAGGCCTCCATTACAGGCTCCTCCTCCATCATGAGTGCCTTTCCCACAGAGGATTTTACCACCCATTCCAAGTGACCCAGCTGCTGGACCAAGGCAGGTCAACGATCAGGTCATTGTCCAACTGCTCAATTAAGGAGACAGAGAAACTGATCTTGAAGAAGAGGAGGAAAAAGAGGAAAATCTTAGATCCTCGCCATCAGATGATCTAGAAGATTAGAGGCATGAAACCCTGAGGTGGTACTATGGTTTATAAAGGTTCCTTAGCCTTAGCCTACAGGCTAGACAGTAATTCCATTCCCTCATATAACCACCTCCTAAGAAGATTTAAAGAGAAGTCAGGAAAGGGTACTGTCTCTTCACCTCCACAGAAAATCTGAAGGTCAACATACTCTTCACAATTACACAGGTGTAAAATCTTCAGTAAAGCGTAATAAAGTTATTCTGGGTTTATACTGATGTAACTGAAATTGGAGTCTGAATCAGACACTTCTTTCCAACTCCACCCGGTCGGGGCTCCCTTCCGACTTTCCTCTTTAGAAAAGTGTTGTGTCAAATCAAATTTCTTCCAGGATCTATTAAGAAGGGTATGTTTGTGAGTACAGTGAATTTGTTGTTCTTAGGATACTTCCTATTTTCTCTCCCCAGTCACCTGAAAAGAGAAGATTTTCCCAAAACGAACACATTTTCATGGGAAACTAACTCTGCTGTGTCAGTCCTTGATCAAATGGTGTTTCTTTGAAATCCTGTTTGCATGGTGGCAAAAGTGGGTGAGTTGGAATTGAAGCAAAAGAGTAGTTCTGTGTCTAAAATGATTGGGAATGGCGAAAGAATCAGAATAGAAACTCTCCTGAAGGCCAGGAGATTTTCTTGTGTTAAATCTCCTTCAGGATGCATACATAAATAACTTTTACACCCAGACATCATTTCTACTAAGGTGAATTCTAGTGTAGGCCTACTGCATTTCCAGTTCACCGCTCTCGTCTTTGGGCCTGGCATCTGTCCCTAAGGCCTTCACATGATGATGGTAACAGTGGCAGCCCTCTGCAGGGAAAGTGTCTTGGTGGCATTGCACATGGAGGGATGGCTCTTCTGGGACCAAGGGACCAGTACATAGGACTTGCACTCTTTTGATGTCTTTCAGGTGGAATAAAGCTCACGCACTCTCACACCTGAGATTACCCAGCTGGTAATCTTGATGAATGTCCAGTCAGAAAGTGAACATCCATTGGAAAGAATGATTCAAATAATAATAATAAAAATCCCATGGTCCAGTTGATTCAGGTGAAAGAACTCAAACAGTTTGGAAATGCATGCTTTGACAGGCATCTAGTTTCCTGACAGGACCCAATTTCATGGGCAGAATTGTGACTGTAGACCTTACCCCAGCTTTTTCTCCTGATCGTAGATGTCCCATACCAAAAAGACCTAGATCCCTCCTAGCAATCCTTTCATTGCAGAAACCAAGGCTTGAACATCATTAGGTCTTCCATAACTATCTCTGTTTTAAGATTGAGTCCCTGCTAGCAATTACCTTTGTGAGGAGGATCATCTTGTCGCCCTTCTCTGCAATCCACCCTTATGATTATAGCACAGGAACTAGGCAGATATGGGATAGGTGTATGCCAGTGTGCTTTAAGATCCATCAATTCATAGAGTTTAAGGGACCATTAAATCATCCAGTCTGACCTCATGGATAACACAGGCCATTAAACTTCACGCAGTTACCCATGTACTGAGCCCAATAACTTGTTTCTGACAGAAGCATAACGTGTTTTACTAAAGCATTTCTTCCAGAAAGGAATTCAGTCTTGATTTGAAGACATCAAGAGATGGAGAATCCACCACTTCTCTTGATAGTTTGTTCCAGTGGTTTGGAATGCATGTATTTCCAATACAAATACCGTGTATCCTCTTCTCAGGGAATAAACATATATATTAATTTTGACTATGTCATTTTGTGTTTTGTTTGGAAAACTAGCTTGTTTAATCTTTTGACATTAACTGTTGTGCTCAGCAGCTGATCATCCAAAACTTCACCTAAATTTGATCTTCTGGAATGTCACCTATCAATTTCCTTTCCAGGTGAATTTCAAAGCAGAAAACTCAGCAACAAAAATATATATATTATTAATTATTAAGAGTGGATATATAGCCATACATTAGAAGATTGTTGTATTCCAGTACGTATGCCACTCTGTCATAGCATTTTGTTATTTTATTTAGATAATTTCCGGAACCCAAATATTATGAATAACAGTAATAATAAATAATACATATAATAATACATATATATATAGACAGTATATACAAAATAACTCTAGAGGAAGTAAAGTTGTATATATACAACTTTACTTCCTCTAGAGTTATTTTGTCTGGAATTTCAGTTTATTCAGCACCGTATTTAGTATTTTTTTTAAAGTATTGGTTGGCAACTGTTCAGGGGAAAATTAAGAAAACACACAGTTAGGCATTTGTGTCTTTCTGAAATTGATAGAGTGGAGATTTTTCAGAAACAGATTTTTAAACACTGGATGCTTAATTAATCTCTTTATTACTACATACTTTTAGTGGCAACTAGTCTTATAGTGATGATTTTCCAGCATGCTGGTTGTCTCTGCATTTCACATTATTCTTCCCTTTCTTTACACTGAATCTAAAGCAAACATAAAGAACGTTGGGTGAAATCCTGGCCCTACTGAAGTCAATGGTGAAACTTTCACCGACTTTAAAAGAGCTGTGATTTCAACTTCTATCTTGGAGTAGCTGCAAGGTTTATCTTGTGGCAGGAAACTTGAATCTATCTGTTTTTATACAGTACCATCATTTTGGTATCTGAGCCCCACTCAGCATTTTAAAGTGTTCACAATTAGGTGTATTTCTCTGTCTCTCTCTCTCTTTTTCTTCACTCCAGTCAGCAGGGACTGTAAATAATTTATTTGATTTCTGTGAAGGTGGTGGTAGTGGAGCGGGAGAGTTATTGTGGGAAGGCTGGATGAAAGCTGAGGTTTGTAATCATCTTGGCACAGAGTCATGGCACACCTTTCCTAATGCAGAAGGTATGACATAAGGTTAGGTGACTGATGTGTGAGATTTTGAATTTGATCTGTTTTTACACAGAAAGGTTGGGGCGGTGATCCATGCACTCTAATAAATAACAGCAGTACCAATCAAACAAGATCAGTCTAATACAGTTTGTTAGCTTAATGGCTATTTTCCCACAGCATCATTCAAAACGTGACACTCTAGCCCGTGCTTTTGAAAACAATGGTTGCTTTCAGAAAGCCTTTCTTGGTGCAAATCTTAATCTCATAATCTTGTCACTTTCACTGAATGCTTGCTCTGCATGTGGCACATGGTTAGGCAGCATGTATATGTATGGAGGAGCAATATGTCAGTCATCATTCATCATTCCCAAACCTGACAAGATCATCAGCTGTGCCCTTTTTTCTCTATTTACTCATGTCATATTTTGGTCACTATTATGTTCTCAACTATATCGCCAGGTCCATATCACCATGTCATTTCATCTCACCGTTCACATGCTATCTCTTCCTTGAAGCAGTTAATCCACAATTTTGTTTTCCAGCTCTCACATATTCTTGTTACTCTTGGAATTTCCTCCAATTTGTTGACCTTTTTCTGGGAGCAAAGTGCCCAGAATTGTATGCAACAGCCTTGGTGCAGTATCACCAAGGTGTTATATGTAAAGGAAGTGTCACCTCCTGGTTCATGATGTGATGACTCTGGATCCCAAACTTGCCAGTGATATTTTTTTTCAAACCCTATCATGCCGCAAACTCATCTAAGTTACTGTCCCATATCGGCCCTATTTTTTTGGATGTTGATGCTTTCCAAGCATTTTCCTTTCCTTTAAGATCTGTATTTTGGACTATTTTTCCAGCTAGTAGTTTGCATTTTTCCAGGAAAAATGTCCTTTTGTTATTTTCTAACTCCAAGCCCTCTCTATGGGGAACTCCCAGAGAGTTCAGACAATGGAAGATCCACTAAAGAGGGCTTGCAGGATTGGACACTGTGTTCCTTAGCATTACTTCATTGTCCTCACTACACTACAACACCTTGCAGCTTAGTATCATCTATGAATGTAATCATGTAATTTGCATTTGGTTTATTTTTCCAAATCAGTAATGAAGACGTTAAATGAAACTGTGCCTAATACTGATCTCTGTATTACAGCACTGAGGCAGCTCCCCCAGACTTGGTACATTGCCTTTTCCTATTACTCTTTGTTTATAGTACTACGGTTTTGAATCCATGTGTGTGCTCATAACTAGGGCCCTACCAAATTCATGGCCATAAAAAATGTTTCACAGACCGTAAAATCTGGTCTCCCCCTCATGAAATCTTTCAGGCCATGTCTATACTAGAGTTGCTAAAGGGTCATAGCTATGGCGCTGCAGCTGTGTTGCTGTAGCACTGTAGTGTAGACACTTCCTACATTAACA
The DNA here is from genome assembly GCF_016161935.1 of Mauremys reevesii. Taxonomy (NCBI): domain Eukaryota; kingdom Metazoa; phylum Chordata; order Testudines; family Geoemydidae; genus Mauremys; species Mauremys reevesii. Next base: position 18,700,107 of record NC_052628.1, on the reverse strand, counting down.
GGAGGAGTTTTTCCATAGAGTAGTTAATAATCCACCTTGCCGAGAGGCAGTAGAAATCTTCCGTTGACTTAGCAAGCCTATTCTGGGGATTAGGCCAAGCCAACTATGGCACTCAGGATGTGAAATTTTTCACAGCCCTAAGAGAAATAGCTAGGTCAATTTAACTTTCTGAGTAGGCCTCAGACCCTGATCCTGCAAGGACATATTCAACTTTACATGCTCTGGGTGAAATCCTGGACCCACTAGGAGTTCACAGAATTATTTTTTGGAATACCTGTAGTACTAATTTGTGGTGAATTAAGGTAGACTTACCGAATAGTAATTGCTGATAATTTTTTTTCATTTCTAGACATTGAAAAATGCATAATTGTTTTGAGTACCATTTTATGAAGGAATGGTTAGCCGTTGACTGTTGATAGTGTACCACGTCTCACTCAAAAAACCCTGCAAACAAAATAAAAAAGAACAATGGACAAATATGCAAGGGACAGACTTCCATGTGTTCGTGGAGCACTTTGATGTTGTATGCCACATATAACCCCCATCATGGCCACGGGCAAATAGAACTGTTCGGGGATTCATGCTGAGAATAACCCATCAAACAAGCTCTGGACCCGTGCCTGTGACATTCAAGGTTCTACCTTGCATGCAGAGAGAACTGTTGCACATAGGCAAGGGGTTTGTAGCCCTTCCACATTGTCAAAGGTGAGAGTTAGGAATAGGGCACCAGGGTGGCAGCATATTAAGACTGGGAAGCCTTCACTCAGAATCTGCAAGAGTTTTATTCCACTCTGTAGGGGTAAAAAAATATTCTGCAAGGTTACTATTTATTTTAAAACAAATGTATAGATATAATCAAAGTTGTTATTATGAATAATGTTGATACATTCATATGAATATAAAAACCTTTTCACCTTAGTCAGAGTGCATTTTTCAAGACAAAGAACTGGAGTTGTTTAAAGAATACATCCTTTCCCCCCTTACCTAGGGTTCGTTTTTTTAGAGATCTCCATCATGTGTACTTCACATTGATTTACTTTTTTAAAACTGTAACTGAGATAAAGAATTAGTAGTTTTAAACAATAGGAACTACATGTTCCGCTGTGATCAAGGAATTAGATAATCAGGCATGTTTGCTTAAGGGGTCTGTATCTTGAGGCTTTTATAGGGCAGTATTAAAACCCTGAGCCTTCTTATTATGCCAATACCCAGAAGATTGCTTTAATGAGAAGTAAAGGGCCTTTTTCCAATTACAAGGGAATAACTGTATTAAGTTCCTGTGTTATGTCAACCTGCTTTGATTTGATTACTGCGAAAGAAATGGATTTATCTGTCAGTGTTACTTAATTAAGCCTTCTCATTGATGTTTTGCAGAGTAATATAGTGTGGCTTGCACATTTAAGTCTAAATACAAAGAAGATTGGTTGAAAGCTAAGACACAACCCCTGAAGATAATGTCCAAGAGCGATTGCTTGTCACTCTCAGATCACAGGCCAAAACTTTAACATAGGTGGAAAAAATGGAGTATTTTAAAGGCTTAAGTTAAAACAAGGTTGATGGCAAGGAGTTTTCAGTGAAGTCTAGGATAAGTAGAAATGTCAGCTTTTATAATCTGCGTTGTGTGGGGGCTATAGAGAGAAGGGGGACAGAGGAGGGGCATGCTCTGTAACTGTTCTATCAGTACAGTTTTCCTAATCTGGTACTGAATAGCATACATGGGTAAATAGAACAGTGTTTTAGGAACTTCCTTCTGACTTCGTATAAGCTACCAAACCCCACCCACTTACTGACCCTCTTTCTACGCCCCTTCCCCCCCGCGAGGCAGCCCTCCTTCTCCTTATTAGTCCCAGCTATCCTGAATTGTTGTGGGATGTTCAGAATCTGGGAGCACCCTAGTTTTGGTGTATCTGCTGTTCCTGGGATTTTGAGCAGTCCATAGTGCCTTCTGGGAGCTGGCACATGCAGTGCCAAAAGGAGGTGGTGACACACACAGTTGCAGGGTGCTGCCTAGCGGCAGATATTGAAACCTCAATTCAGGAAGCCACAAAACATGGGCTTACTTTTAAGCATGTAAGTAGTTCCATTGATTTCAGTGGGACTGCTTCCAGGAATCACAGAAGAGGTCATCTAATCCAGTCCCCTGCACTCATGGCAGGACTAAGTATTATCTAAACCATTCCTGAAGGTGTTTGTCTAACCTGCTCTTAAAAAACTCCAATGATGAAGATTCCACAACCTCCCTAGGCAATTTATTCCAGTGCTTAACCACCCTGACAGTTAGGAAGCTTTTGCTACTGTCCAACCTAAACCTCCCTTGCTTTAATTTAAGCCCGTTGCTTCTTGTCCTATCCTCAGAGGTTAAGAAGAACAATTTTTCTCCCTCCATCATGTAACAACCTTTTATGTACCTGAAAACTATTATCCTGTCCCTTCTCAGTCTTTTCTTTTCCAAACTAAACGAACGCAATTTTTTCAATCTTCCCTCATAAATCATGTTTTCTAGACCTTTAATCTTTTTTGTTGCTTTTCTTTGGTCTTTCTCCAGTTTGTCCATGTCTTGGCATTCAGAACTAGACACAATACTCCAGTTGAGGCCTAATCAGCATGGAGTAGATCGGAAGAAATACTTCTCATGTCTTGCTTAAAACACTCCTGCTAATACATCCCAGAAGGATGTTTGCTTTTTTTGCAACAGGGTTACACTGTTGATTCATATTTAGTTTACGGTCCACTATGACCCCCAGATCCCTTTCTCTAGTACTCCTTCCTAGGCAGTCATTTTCCATTTTGTATGTGTGCATTGTTCTTTCCTAAATGGAGTTATTTGCATACTGTCCTTACTGAATTTCATCCTGTTTACTTCAGACCATTTCTCTAGTTTGTCCAGATCATTTTGAAATTTAAGCCCATCCTCCAAAGCACTTGCAACCCCTCCCAGCTTGGTATCCACAAACTTTATAAGTGTACTCTCTATGCCATTATCTAAATCATTGACGAAGATATTGATCAGAATTGGACCCAGAACTGATCCCTGAGGGACCCCACTTGTTGTTCCCTTCCATCATGACTGTGAGTCACTGATAACTACTCTCTGGGAACGATTTTCCAACCAGTTTTGCACTCACCTTACAGTAGCTTCACCTAGGTTGCATTTCACTAGATCAGATAAAAAGGCCTGACAATATGGATTTTTTTTAAATTAACTAAATTCAAAGAAAGAAAGAAAGTTTCTGATAGAGCATGCATTAAATAATGTCTTTATTAAAATATTCATATATGTAAACTTTATAAGGATTTTTGTGCTTCCTGGCTGATGGACATAAGAATTATTTTATCAAGGAGCAAACTGACCAGACAGGGGAACCGGTAAAATTGACAACACGAAGTGCTGTCAAAAACACAATGTAATCAAATTGAAAAATAGGGAAATATTGCTATTTGCTGTAAGCTATATAAATCTTTGTGTTACTTGCAACTGTGTTCCTGATCCTGCATTTGGATCCGCACAAGTGGGCCCTTACATCCATGCAGAGTACAGTGGATTTCAGTGATCTCCATGCACGTGCAAGAGTTTGCCTCCACGGATCAGATTGCTGGATCAGGTGGATACAAAGCTTTCAGACACACATGTAATTTTCAGGTTGATGGCATCCTTTTAAAAGCTTGACCAAGATGATGCAGTTTGCACTGCCCCTTGAAGCATGTCAGACTCTTGTTCTGGCAGATCACCAACCACATCACAGAATGGAGCACTGGAGTTATGTGCTCATGAGAGGTCAGTCCACTCATTAGACAAGCCTCTATTCTTCAGTGCTCAAGCTTTCAGGTGCTTTTCAAATGCAGCGTCAAGTTGAACACATTGCAGTAATCTATCATTGAGGTTACACAGGCATGGATTACTATGGTGAGTACTACAGCAGGAAGGAATGTTCACAGTCTCTGAGCTAAGCTGTAGATGGAAAGAAAAGAAAAGCATTACATGCCACTTTTGTCACCTGGGAATTCAAGAGTACCTTAGTTATGGGTACAATATAGCTGAGGACTGTAAACTGAATTGACCAAAGGTGGATATATACATTCAGTAGGAGGCACACTCACAGCCCTGGCCCAGTCCTTTGGATGTTTTCTCCCAATCAGCAATTTCTATCAAAACAGAGCGGAGACTAAATTAATTTGCTCCCAGACTTTTGTCAGACTCTGAGGGAGAAAGGAGACTACGCTGTCTGGGATCAGCAAATGGCTGTGTAGGGTTGAGTGTCAGTCTTGTACGGATGATACTGCAGGCTATAATGTTAATGGGATTACTCATGAGAGTAAAGTTACAAGTTAAGTTTGTAAAATCAGCCTTCATTGTTCCTGAGGTGTTGGGGTTGAAATGTGCTGCTTAAATGTGAAAGCACTGTTATTATTGCCATTATGTAATGGATGGAAACAACACTACCCAACTTTTGTTTCACTTTCAGTTTCACACAGAATTATTTTAGCCTTTTCAAATATGCAAGTCTTCATTATTTTTCAAAGTAAGTTTTAGGAGCTAAAAGACCAGTTTTATAGTATTTTTCTTGGTTTGTTGGTGATGTTTGCAACAGTATCGTTAACACGGTGACAGCATTTACATTATAAACTCCATTTTTGGAGGTTTATAACTCAGCCATAAACATTTACTGCAGGCTGATATTTGGCACACCTGGTAAGTGATTAGTTTATATTCTCATGTAATCATATTTGGTATTTTGGAAAGAGAAGAAAGGAACATTATAAATATAAGAGAGACGGTATAAGAAAGTTAGAGATATTTTCATGGACAAAGATATGCATAACCTGCACTATTGCCAGTTTGCCCAAGGGATTTAATATGGATTTTGGAAGCTATAGTAGAGTCATTGCATAGTGGTCCAATGCCTGATCCAAAGCTCGTTGTGGGAGCATTTCTGCTGACGTCAGTGGGCTTTAAATCAGGACCTGAACACATTAATTATCAGTTACATAACACAAATTATTTGTAAAAAAAAAATCCTGCTTAATTAACCGAAGGGCATGGATGATCTGATCTGTCAGGTAAATAATACACATTTTCTTTCTTTGTCTAGAGCTTAATTAAATATTTACCTGAGAATGTCTTTTTTTATTAACATCTTACACTTTTATTGAGATAATAGGAATTATTATTTGGGAAAAAATAAAATTAAACACAAAAAAACTTTAAGATAAAAATATTTTGTTTACAAAACAGTAATAGTCATACTACCCATATTTTAGATTTCCTAATGGACGGCTTTGCTCCTCAGACGCTTAACCGACCTAAGTTAGAAGTGCAAATGTACCATTAGATACCCAGTTATCTATATCAGAATATATTATATATACTCACACACATATATTTAAATGCAATGCTGTGATTAAAATTCCTCTAGCAATCTAGACCAAATATGTCTTTTTGTGTAATTAGATTAAAAGCTACTGTTTGTGCTTAACAAATAACAAGCAATGATATTATTAAATTAATGAGAAATTGGATGAAGAATACTAATGAAACATAATAGTGCATTATGTGCCAAATGTATGTCCTAATTTGGAATACTGTGTTCATTGATGGCCAAACTAACTCAAAAAAGATATAATGGGAATATTGGGGAATTCAGAGATGAGTAATAGGAATGATTACAGGCATAGAAAGATTTTTATGTGAAAAGTGATTTAAAATTACAGGATTGTTTTGGGTAGGAGGGGAAAAAGAGAGATGGGATAGAGGTATACAAAATGTGAATAGTAAAGAGAGGGTAAATTGGGCACTCCTATTCACTTTTGTTATCATATAAGTACCAGTGGCATTTAAAGAAATGAAAAGGCAACAAATATAAAATTGGTAAAAAGAAATACTTTTCTTTCAACACAGCCTGTGGAATTCATTGCCATTAGATATAATTGAGAGTACATTAGATATAATTGAGAGTACAAAAAGGAGTAGACGTGTATATGGATAATGAAAATATCCACAATTACATTAGATATTTTTTGCCTTGAAACGTAAAGGTGCTTTAAAACAAAAATCCTTAAAATCAAACACTACGCGGTCATGTAATTTTTGAAGTCAAACTTGAAGATTGAATATGTGACCCTGGAATGTCAGAACAGGGGCCCTTAAATATAATATTAATAGCAAAATCAGATTTAATGAAATATAACACATCATGAAAAGAGACTGAATGAAATTTACTTCTCTGGCCCCAGTCGATCAAAGTTCTGAGGCATATGCTTAATTTTAAGTATATGAGTATTCCCACTGACTTGAAGGAATGCCCTAAATTAAAATGACTTAAATGCAACTGCTCACGTGCTTATATTTAAATCTGTCCTTAAGTGCTTTGCTGGATTGGCACCTTATTTAGTCATTAAATGTTTTTTGTTAACTGGGATAGCCTGATGATATTCCCAGCTCAGTGTACTGAGGATTCCATGAGGACAGTGGTCATACAAGCTTACTCCACACCACAAAGAATATAATGCTTTCAGCCTTAAATAGTAGAATTTAGGGACTGTAGCCTCTTCTCCTGGGCCTTGATACAGCCTCAGAACTAACATGACCTGCCCTGAGGCACACAATTCATTGTCTGACTATCCATGAGGGACATTTGTTCGCAATTGGGGTGTCTTTGAAGCAGCTAGTCTGCTTCTCTTTCTGAAACATCCAATCTAAAACAATATAAAAACTCATTATGACAGAGGTGACAATTTTAACAGTAATAAAAGCTCCTCATTATAAAAACAACAACTCTTCTTACCCTAGGAAAGACCAAAACAGAAAGAATAAAAGAAATTATTCTGTTTACAGTAGCATCAAGAGAAACAGTAACAGAAAAATGTTATGAAACAGCATTCCACCCTTGAAATAACATTTTTCTAATACTCCTCCAGTTTTGTCAAGGGAAATTTAGAGTTGCATTCTGTAACACTTAGCAATTATATATCATCTTTTGTCCAAGGATCTTGAAGCACTTTATAAAGAGTAATTTATTAAGCCTTACAGCACCTTTTTGAGGTAGATATTGTGCTATCCATTTTACAAATGGATAAAATGGGCCAGAGAAAATGATTCACTCTATGGCCATGTCTACACTACAGGGGCTATTGTGGTAAGCTGTGGCACTGTAGATAACCCCATAGTGCAGATGCAGCCTATAGGAATGGAAGGGGTGTAGGAACATCACCTCCCCGAGTGATGGTAGCTGGGTTGACAGAAACATTCTTTTGTCAGGCTGGCTGTGTCCACACCAGGGGCTAGATTGGCACAGCTGTGGCACTCAGGCGTGAGGATTTTTCACATACCTGAGTTCCATTGCTATGTCAATCTTTGTTTGAAGTGTAGACCAGATCCCAGTCATACATCTGTTCAGCAGCAGAGTTCAAGAGAGAATGCAGGAGTCCTGATTTCCCGGCCCATGCTCTAAACACTAGACTGGTACTACCTCTTTGCAATTTTGCCATATCTTTCCTATTGTATGTTGCTACTGCCTCAAAGAGAGGAGGCAGAAACATTTAAGTGGTTGAGCACACTGTTGAAAGCATCCAGAGTTAATGGAAAGATTCCCATTGATTTCAATAGGCATTGCATCAGGCATTAAGGAAATTCAGGAAAATGCTTAAGTATGTAATTACATCCATCGCTATTCAGGAAAGCGATTAAGCATGTGCGTAACTCCTCTTGACTTCACTGGGACTTGAGTGCATTCTTTCCTGAATTGGGTCTGAGTGAGGATCTGTGTAGGAATATTTACCTTGAAAATATTTTACATTAGCTTCTGGGTTTTGTCTGTTTCATCACATCTTATTTTTGATGTTTGATTATATGTATTTTGTGGCAAAGATTTTGGTACAACTTTAACTGGTACATCAGAGTCAGGTTTTTAAGTCTCATGAAACACTGAGCCACTGAAGTAATTTTTATGTTCAAACCTCTGGTTCCTGAGGGTCCAGTTCATTTCTGTTGTGAATTTAAATGAGTTAATTTAAGTGGATGGGTCAGAAGCCACTATCATCGTAGTAGCCCTGTGCCTGATTCTTAATTAAAGGCAACAGGAGATTAATTTGAAACATTAATTTAAAAGTGCTTACACAAAAGGAAAGAATTATTGCAATAAAGCCTAAAGAACTTTTTTGTCCCTAGATGTAGAAGACAGAACTAGCTCAGGGTCCTGGGGGAATGGAGGACATCCTAGTCCATCCAGGGTAAGTATATCTAATCTTTTTCCTAAACCAGACTTCCTGCATATGTAAATTTACAATCTTAAATTTGAGTTTTACACCTGATTGCATAGAAAAATGTACATGCAAAGTTGGCTGTAGACCAGCTTCTCTTCAAAATTGCTTCTTTTACATTCTTATCTGATCCTGCGATTGAATTTGACACCTGCTCCACTCCTGCTAACAGCTAGCAAGAATTTTCATTAGCCATTTTGCCTTGCTAGTCAGTATCAGCCATTGATCCAACACTGTATGTTATCTCAGTACTGTAAGAGGCATTTTTTTTGTTATTGTTGACATTTCACTTGCTGTAGTTAGCTTGCTGGGAGATTTTATGTCTCACTGGCACAGATATCTACATGCAAAAAATCCATTGCATAGTATTGGGAAGCACTCGTACACTCAAAATGTGCTACTTCATCACCAGGGGTCAGATACTGCCACTCTTCCTAACATTAGAATCATAGAAGATTAGAATCATAGAACTACAGGGTTAGAAGGGACCGCAAAGGGTCATCTAATCTAACTCCCTGCCAAGATGCAGGATTATTCCTCACTCCTTGGGTAGTCCCACTGAAGTGGAACTCCTGGAAGGGAAGCTACTATTCCTCATGAGTAGACAAGTGTTCTCAAGGGTGGCAAAATCTTTAGCCCGCATTTCTTTGTTCCCACTCAATCTGGCCATTTACAGCGTCTTTCTACTTCAGACCTCTCTTCAGGTGACCATCTCTGCATTGCCCTGCCTCAGCATTCTGCTCAGCCTCTGTCAGTTTCTTCAGTGAAAAGGCTCAGTTCAAGACTTAACAAGAGTACAAGTTTTAAAAACTGATATTCCCTGCTTTGGTGGGGGTGTAGGCTGAATGTCTTTAGAAGAAATCATTAACTCACGACGGGCTATGTATGTGAAGCTTAAGGGATCCGTAACATTTTGGGAACAATTTTCAACAACTAGAGGCCTACAATCTGCCTATAAAATTGTTCATGTGTAGGCAAACATGCATCTGTATCCTTAAACTCGGTGTCTGCGTACATAAGGACTAGTTTTCATTCACATTTACTTATTTTGCTTGTACAAATGCATGTTTGCACAAATTCTTACCTTTTTGCTCGTGAGTGTGCATATTTTGGTGGCACAGTGGAGGTAGCCAGTTTGAAAATGTAGCCCTCAAACGTATTTAGGGCCCACCAATCTTTTTCCCCAAGCTTGAAGGGATAATATCTCCACTTCCAAACTCAGAACATTTCAGAGAGCCGTGGATAGTGACTTCTCTTGCCTTCAGGCAATGTGCTTCTAACTTTAATCTTCAAAGTACAGTAAGATCTTCCTACTTACCAGTAACTTTACCAACCCATTGCTCCAGCTGTCAAGTTTGACATTCTAATGCATTATGTGGATGAGATGAGGAAATCTTTCCTGCTCCTGACATTATAATGCACACACACTGATATAATTAATTCCTATTACAGTAAAGTGTCGTTACTGAACTACTACCTACCATGGGAATTACTGAGACACACTATATTTCTTGTTATTTTCATGATAGCTGGAATACAACATAATTCATTAGTTTTGACTTTGAGAAAGTTGTGTTTAGAATTGTGTGGAGTCTCAGGATTCAATTTACATTTATTTGAGTCGTAAGAAATATCCCTTCCAATAAAACTGTATATATATATATATATATATATATATATATTATATATATATATATATATATATATATATAATATATACACACACACACACACACACACACACACGCACCAACAGCTCCATTCACTTCTGGACCAGACTGTATAACCCTTTCATACATTGGGGGGCTGTTACTCACCTCAGTAGTCCCATTGAATTTACTCACATAAGTAAAAGTTCACCAGTGTAAGTAAGGGTTGCACAATCACCCTCTCTGAAAAAGGCTGAGTCCTGAGCTCTTTAATTGGGCAGACCTCTCACTGGGGTCAGAAGCTTTGAGCCTATGCCCCAGTCCAGTTGCAGGATCAGGGCCTTAATATTGTTCTGAGGATTGGGCTCAAAAATCACAGTATATACTTCAGGATCAATATTATTTCTTCATGTATTCTGTAAATCCATGATATAAAATTATGCAAGGCAAAATGTGGCTTCACCCTTATTTAAAAAGTTTGTTTATGTGTCTGTTTAATTGTCTCGTAATGAATGTAAAGGAACAGGGCTTGCAAACATTGCTAGCTGTGTTCCAGCACCCTAAAGTAGGAGTCCAGTGAGGTGAAGGACAGTGTTATTGTTCATACTCAGTCCATTCTTTTTTTTTTTTTTCTCCTGTGGGCAGATTCTGCCTTTGGCTAACATTATGCCAACTGACACTTCTAAGTAAATTTACTTAGCCTTGCATTACACTGCAGCCAGCTGAGCAGAATGATTTTTTCCCCATTTACTGCATACCAGGATTGAATCTCAACCATTGCCATAGAAGAGGAAAAGCCAATCACCATTTCTTATTATACCTGGTTTAACATCCATTACATCATGACTTCACACATCTGTCAGTTTTATTTTTATCCTTTTCTTCCCCCTTGACACTTGTGGTTGCTTTTAGGGAAAAAAAATGTTTTGAAAATTAACCTGTAAATTTCCGCACACATTTAGGCATACATGTCTGAACGTGAGTGTACCAGTATATCATGAGATCATATAAAGAAATGAGCACAGTCCTGTGGGGGAAATCCTGAATTTTCATCAAGGCTCCATATCAGCTTTCTGGTTGTCTTATGCAAATCGCTTGACTTCTGTGCATCTCAGTTTCCCCACCTGAAAACGAGGATGATATTTCTATGCCAGAGAGAGGTGCTGTGAGAAATTAGTAACAGTGTTTGAAGATACAAATGTAATAGCAGCACTACAGATGGACAAACTCTTGTTCATTTTTGTGATTACATTTGAGGTTTTGCACAAATACAGTAATTGTGAGTTTAGACTGGGAGGCTAGGCTGGGGATGCTTTGAAAATGTGCGCCCTGGTCCTGACAAGATTTACGCATGAGTTTAACTTATACACTTGACTAGTGTCATTGATTTCAGTGGAAGTACTCACAGTGCATAAAGTTAAGCTCATGGGTTAATCCTCCCAGCTTTGGGGTCTTGTTCCTTAATGAGAAAAGTAGTATTAAACACCCACACACTTCAGGCCAAATTTTGCCTTTGTGTGCGTGCAACAACCACTGGGTTAAAATGGCAAATTTCTACTTACAGATAGTAGAATTTTAAAAAAAACCAAATATATTCTTTCTTCTCCTCAACTGATATGAAAGCAGAAAGACTGACATAGTAAATGAAAGACATTCGATGGCTTGCACAGCACCACGCTCCCTGGTATATTATCTCAATTACAAAGCAGGTGTATCCACAAAATAAACACATATTAATTACTAACAAAATAAAAATTTTAAACCAATAAATTTTGGAACGCATTGCCCCCAACAAACCCAGTGGAAGAGGGCAATGGAGGGAATAAACTTTCTTCATTATTCAGAATCGAGGGGGAAAGTATAACTCCTTTCTCTGTTATTTTTACAGAAAATGTTTATGTTAAAATTGTAAAACTCTTTTCCCCTTCCCAATTTATTAACAGAACTATGGAGATGGGACTCACTATGATCACATGGCAAGCAGGGACCTTGGGTCACATGACAATCTCTCTCCTCCTTTTGTCAATTCCAGAATACAAAGTAAGAAGAAATCAAATTTCTTAATGTGGTTTTGTTTTTCAAAGGCTTAATTTTTAAACGTGGAAGTTAGTGAGTGTACCATAATTTAATTTGAGGGCTTCTGTTCCTCTCCCAAGCGTTTTGGGTTTTGTTGTACATAGTCTTTGGGAGGAAATAATGAATTTTGCTTCTTGAGCAACTCATATTTTGAAAAATGTACACCAGTGCTGTTTACTGAATAACCTCTATTTTCTTCATGTAAGAAGTATATGGCATTTAAAGCAGTGACTGCGTTTTTACATAGAGCGGTGAATGTACTTTCCTGAGGCTTAAGTGTTTTCTTTAAAGGTGTGACCACTTGGCAGAGAATTAAACAGAACTTTTAAAGTTCAAAAAATGTTGCTGAAAATATTACAAATAAATATTCTTTAGAGGGAACAGATACATAACGAGAGATTGAGATCATAAACGATTGTTTTCTCTGGATCGTGATGGATCATTGCCCGTTGGGACTTGCAGTCTCTCTGGACTGCAAACTTCTGGATTAAAGATGAGGCTGCCTGCAACGTGCTCCACTTGAGACAAGCCAAATTCAGCTCATGGCATTTGGCAAGTCAGTTAAGGCAAGCTTGGACGTCCCGGCATTCATTTTAATGAAGCTTGCAAGGATTTAGTGTAGCAGCTATAACCGTAGCAGTATAAAGAAAGGCTATAATTATTTGCAAGTGAATGATAACTACTGTCTTTAAATCATGGTTGATAAATGAGTTTGGTTAAAGTAAATATATGATGTAAAAATATTAGTAATCCTTGAGCTTGGCCAAGATCACACCCTCCCTCTACTGCAGTTATCAATGAACTCGCTGAAATGCTGTGATTGAATGTAAGCCAAAGAAAACAGAGAGCTGTAACTGTGATATATCATTTTGTGAATGTAATGTAGTCCCCTAAAATATGCCTTGTCTTTTAATATTAGGAAATACTTGTGAGTTGTTTAACATTCGGGATAATGTTGAAGCTTGTAATTATTTGTATGTATTCCCCCACAAAACTTAGTTACAACAGTTTCAAGGGTCTGCCTTAAGCCAACAAAAGCAAGGAAATTCTGACACTCCCTTCTTAACTCACGCCATTGGGTTTAGGCAGTGCAAATACGTTACAAATAGTCACACACTTCTGTAACCCCACTGGACTGAGTGATGCTTCCATGTTTAACCCTTTCACGTGGATCTTTGCAATTTAAGTCTGTCTCTCTTACAACTCTGCTCCTGCCTTACCCATAAACAAATAAATTAGTCTGCAATTGTTTCCCCCCCCCATTTGGGAAAAAAAGCTGCTTTCCCTTATTTCAAAAAGTATTCATTGCAATAAAATACTTTTTCAAGCACATTTTTAGAAATAAAATAACATATTGATTAGATTTAAACAAACAAACACACAAACAAACACAACATTTTTCTTAAATGTGATTTTTCTGCTGAAGCCTGATTGCCAAAGTCAATGGGAGTTTCACAGCCGCAGCTAAGAGAACAATCAGGCCTCAATTTTTCTGAAAATACCAACACTGTCAAATTCAAGATGTCTCTCAGCAGCACTTGGTTTGTAACGGTCATCATGCTGAAAGGTCTGGATGTGGAATGTTCCTGCAGTGTCCTTAAGTTTCGGTGTATGTGTATTTATTGAAAAAATAAAATCATTTGGAAATAAGAATACTGATGTTCCTCCATGTGCAGATTAGTGTGCGTGTGTGTGAGAGAGAGAGGCTAACAGCTTCTGACAAGTGTGTTATTGTGTAATAATGCACGCCTACTGTTGAAGCCAATCAGCTTGCTCCCTCAATCTAAAGCATTTTGTAACCTTAATTTAAAATCATTCTCTGGTAATTAGAGCAGATTCCTTTTAATTTGTGCCAGTTTAGGCAGCAAATGGCATGTAAACCACACTTTTATTCCCCCACTTCCACTAATCTCCTAAAGCCTAGATTGTACCCAACCTGCTCAGGTGTGCGCGGGGAAGAGGTAGGGATGATGTCGCAAGGAGCCTCCCTGTGTCCCTGTTTAGCCTATGCAGAGGCCAGACAATCTCATTAGGGAGTGGAGGGTGTTTTCCTAGCACCCTCAGATGCTGGCTACTCAAAATGGGAGAGAGGAGTAGTGGCTGGTGGCACTGGTACCCCACCCTCTGGGGCATTGGCCAGCAGAGCTTTGATGAGGACGGATGAGAGCTGTTGCAATGTATACTCCCCAGCAAGATGCCAGGAGTCAGCTCCTCCTGGAACTTCTGCTGCAGTCCCTGTGCACTTCCGCCTTGGTTGCAATAGTTAGAATCAAGTCCTAAATGTGGAAGCCAAGGCCATCTGCTGTACTATGCCAGAGAATGCTACTAAGTCTATGAATCTCCCACTGTTTCTAATGAAAGTACTGTTCTGTCAGATAAGCTGTCTGGTCTGAAACACGGGTCGTTATTGTTTTCGGAGTGTTACATTTTCCACCTCAAGTGGATTTTGAACAGAAGAGGATTCTGTTTTTGGCGAGACGGTTTACCTGACATTAACAAAACTGCCTCAGAGTTGAGGCCAAGGCAATGTTCTGCTGAGCAGAAAGTCAGAGAGCAGTTTACTAACTGTTTCAAAAGTTGGTGATTAGAAAGATCATTTTAAATACAGAGAGAGAATTCTTCGAGGCATGATAAATTCTTTAGTACCCCTGGGCAGCAAGGACCTTATTTTCTTCTGCGTTTTGTACGGTTTTGCACACTTAACTAATCATTAATGATGATGATGATGATGATAATAATTCAATAAAATAATCAGTAATGCTGTTTATTTCCCAAACGTTTCCATAACAGAAACTGCTATTAATTTGTGCTGATTACATTGTATTTGTGATTTTATGATGAATTCTAATTGTTGCAATTACAAACAGTGCACCATATTTTCTTTAATTGAGTCCATCCTGAACTAATATGGGATGTGGCTCCCAGTACATGTTTTATCAGTTTCACTCTTCCTGTCAGATCATCAAATTATCCAAAGAAAAGGTCCCCACAGATATACTGCGGAGCAGTTTGCACCTGCAGAGAGAGACTTGTAATTTTATTCACATGCTCTTCTTTCTGCTGGCAATTGATACAGATATAGAGCCTGATTATCATCCAACTGGAGCCTGTTTTATACTAGTGTAGCTGTATTGACTTCAGTGGAGTTACACCTGATTTATGGTGGCATGAAAACAAAATTAAGCCCTTAGTAGTTTCATAATCCATAGTTTTTATCTGATTAAAAGAACAGCATTTTTTAACTTCTAAGATGTTTCTTTCTATGTCATTACATTGTTATTACTCTTAACAATAAATGTTCATATAAATGTTTTATGGTAGTGCAATAATTCAGTAACTGAGTTGGATGTCAGCAAAGTACATGATGAGCAATATTCATTTTACAGAAAAGAGTTACCAACTTTAATTCCTTTGAATTTTCTTTTATATTTTAAAATATTTGTTTTTTTTTAATGCTGTGAGCTATAAACCTAAACATTTTACCTCATTGTCTTTTAAATTCTGAGGTTTTAGTATTGTTTCTTTTTTGGTGTTCTTGGAGATAAATAGCACTGTGTAGACAGACAGAAGCATACCGAGCATGGGAAAAAAACCAAGATTCAGTGTGTATACTGCCAATGCACCTTGATCCAGACCTGCAACACCCGTTGTATTTCAGATCATCTCTTGAGCACATTTGTTTGAATGATCTGCTGTTTTTATGGTGTTAGCAAATCAAATGGCCACCAAGGATAGGGTACAACCCTGAGTCCAATTCTTTCAACCAGTTTTGGACTTAGATCTACAAAAGTGAAAGGTTAGGGTCTTAACCCACATCACCTTCCTATTCCCTCAACATGAAAATAGATGAGAAATTCATCCAAGGCCTCAATAAGCCCTTGATCTGTGCTATTCACTTAACCTGTAAACTGATGTGTTTTTGCATGTCCCTCTTATACCAGCGAACAGGAAATCGTTGATTTTTATAGCTGCACAGTCAGGGTCAAGTTTATGTATGGTGCTCTGCTGTTGGCAAAAGCACAGGGGGGAAATGAAAGAAACCTTGCTGCCTAGTCGCGGGACCTCCTGGTCAACCTCCTCCTCGCCCTGGCGAAAATGGCCATCTACGTGACCAGGGAGAGGCGGTTGGCCAATGGAGACTCCTGCGACTGTGGGGCTTGTTTCCGATCCTTCGTCCGTTCACGTCTCCGGGCGGAGTTCCTCTGGGCGGCGTCCGCTGGCTCCCTTGACACCTTCGAGGAGCAGTGGGCGCTGTCCGGGGTTCTCTGCTCGGTGTCCCCGTCAGGCTCCCTTCTTATGACCCTTTGACCGCACTCCCATCCCTGTTCTTTTATTAGTTGTCCCCCGCAATTAGTGGGTTTCTGAGGCCCTGTGGAACCTTCCCTTAGGCTGGGGGGGGGATCCGTTAGCATGGGGCGGGCTTCGCCCACCCCGTTTCCCGGAAACCCAATAGATACTTCCCCCTCACAACAGGGGCCAGATGCAATTCTCAGCCATTGTGCACAGAAAACACAAGGACTGCTGGAAGCTAGTGCTGACATCAGTGTTAGTCCAAGCTGAGGTGTTCCCTTCCACCCTTACTCCAGCCAGCAAAGTTGCATTCTATAAAACTTTGGTCTAATAGGCCTTCAAAAGCCTGGTGCCTGTCTCAGGCATAGTGCCTCTGGGAGCTATCCCTGGATCAAACCTCTACATTCCTTCCTTGTCATGGGGATCTACCTTATTGGCTTAATCTAGCTCTTATTGTGTGTGATCTAGCATGGAATCTTAACTTTGAAGAAAGGTAGTTTTCCAGGAAAGATTTTGGGTATAAATGTTATTGACAGCATGCAGATGAGCCATGAATATTTGTAGAAATGTTGTGGTGGCCGTAGGCCTATATTGTAAAGCTTTTGTTTTCAGGTATGTATTTTAACTGAAATGTGTTTTATTTTTTTAAGTGTCCAAATTCTTGCAGGGAGTATTTAAATTAGTCTTTGCTTCAATCCATTTAATAATTGGCTGTAGGGAATGCAGAAAATAACTTTTTTCTCCTAAACTGTTGCTTCCATGTATTGAAATGCAGTTATCTTTCTGTCTCCAGAGTCCTAATAGTCAACTAGGCTGTTTTATTTTAACAATAAATGAGCGTTGCCCAGTATGAATACATACAAGAACCAGTAATACCACAGGGCATGGAATACATTGTTATAGTTGTATATCATTCCATACTGGATGCTTGATTTTCAGGTGCATTGTTTGTGAACTGATCCTACCTATGATACTTTGCTAGTACATTAAATCATTTACCAGTATACAGTAAATTGTTTCTAAAACCCCTGTAGCTTAATGGAACATTTCCCTGCAAGTATTAGATTGAGATTTCAGGTGATGTTGAAGAAAGCTCCTGGCTTATTTGGTGACCTTTGAATAGCATCCGGGTTACTGGTTGATATTTTGATTGGGTTACTGTGGTCATATTGTGACAGCTCCTGGTTCATTATAATTCAGTTCCTCTGCTCAATTTGCCTTGCAGGAATACTTAGCTTTGTGTTGCTTCAAAGTATTTCTAACCATCCTGAGTGTAACCCAGTACACTGTAAAAGGTGAAATGTTGTGAATGCTTTGAGATCCCAGCAGCAGTCCACTAAAAGGACAGTAGCACAGTCCACTTGACAAACAATCACATTTGAGTGTGCAAAGAAGGAAAAAACCTAAATGGAGATGTTACCCATTTCAATGATACCCAGACCTGCAGATTACTAAAAGGCTGGTTTAATTGCCATTGGTAAGATCAGAGGCAAGCTTGCTTTATTTAAAAAATACACAAAAACAGTTTGTGTAGTTCTCCTGGTATTTTTTTCCCTTTCAAATAATTCTAGCATTGGTAATATTGATTTTATGTATATTGTTGAACAAGCTAATCTATTTATTGGCATAAAATTAATGCTGCAAAATTTTGTCTAAAAGAGGTGAGGTGGCTGAGTGGTTAAGCTACTTGCTTATAGTCCTGAAGGTTGTGGGTTTGGTGCTTCCTTGAGTCATATGGACAGATGGCTTCTACTTCACTTAGCTGTAAAATGGGTACATGATATGGAAGGCTGTCAGGTGTAATGCTGGTTCCTTTATGCCCTGCTGATGTGCATCAGGTGATTGGCTCAGGGGAGTTTTGACTTTGCTAATAATTTCGGTATGTGAAGACAAAGTCATTGCAAGATTATGGATCTTTGTGCTCCCTTTCTGTTCCTAACTAGAAAAGAAAACAGATGTGATTTAGTGTTAATATGCACTGTACTGGAGCAGTCTCTTCCCCAGAAGTATCTTCCATCATAACTGCCTAGTCACTATTGATCCTTCCCAGTGCATGGTTGTCCTCTTATAGGAATTTTTTCTCACCATGCCTTTCAGAGGGCTGGCCCTTGAAATTTAGCAGAGACAGGTAGTTGCTTCTCCAAACTGGACATTTTGCATTTGTTTGCTGTCCCCTCTCTTCTGTCTTGTAAATATTCGTTATTATCCTGTCAAGTTTTTGCCTGGTTTTCTCTTATTTCTGAGGAGATGGCATATTCCCCAGGTAAAATGGATGGAAAATTGCAAATGATGCTAAACTATAAATTGGGTGAATCTTGCTATGTGAGATTATATAGTACTGTATGTTGTTAATTAAAACTGGCATATAAAAACAGTGTTTTGTATTGTATAGCACTGAGTGTTAGGTAGGACTCCTGAGTTCTACTTCCACCTCTGCTACTAACTTGCTGTGTAACCTTTGGCAGGTTGCTTACCCTCTTTTTTCCCCTCAAGTTAGCCTAGGTTTATCTATCTGTAAAATGGATTGGAGTTGCGAGGCGTAACAAATTATTATCTGAAAAATATTTGAGTTCCTTGGGTATTAATATATACTGTGCTATGTCAGCACTCATCTCTGTAAGAACTGTCCTTATTTGGACATGATTTAGTTATTCAGTTACTGTGATTATTGGCAGAGTTGGTAGCCTATATTAAGGTTGCTCAACATTTTCAATTTTAAGGCCTTGTTTTCAATTTTTTATAACTTTCCCAATTTATAACTATTTGGTCTAAAATTTTCCATACCGAGTATCTGACATAAGCTTTTTTTTTTTTTTTTTTTTTTTTTTAAATTTCAGAAAAAATGGTCCCCTGATTTCTTAGAGTGAGTTTAGGAAAAATATGCTGTTTTGCCCATATTTAAAAAAAAATCCTTAGAGATGTTTCTCTGAGAAGCTCAAGCATCTCCATGCTTTGTTGCAGGGATGTTAAATTTTGCAGGGAAGTTGGCTGGGTGTCAGGGATGAGCATTTTTCCAACCCTGCGAATATTCACCTATATTGACTAATTTATAAGCCTTTGAAAAATTTCAGTTTTCACGTGCTCAGGAGAAGCTTGTTAGCTTGGCTGCTAAATTCTCCAAAGCTTCCTTCTGCACTGAGCATGCTCCAGCACAGGGCTGTTGGGGCTGAGTAGGCTTTTCATGACATTGCTTCTCCCTGCTGCTTTGGAGCCACTGTTGTGCAAGATCCTGTAACTTAGGAAAGGCAGAGTCTCTCTCCTGTGCTGTCAATCCTCCCACTGCTGGTAATGAGAATGATTTGAATGCAGAGAGGTGAGGCATGGGGTCCACTACAGGGGGAAAATATGAGCACAGAGGAAGAAGGGGTTGCAGGAGCCAGAATGTGGAGGGGAGCGTGGGGGTGGCACAGGAGTGCTGGATAGGCAGGGACAGGTTAGGGGGAAGAGGCCTATAACCACTAAATCACATTCTCTCTCTAAAACCTGGAAACGAACCCAGGAATACTGAGTCTTTCCATTCCTTTGCTGTCAAGAAATAGCTGTGACTCCTTCCCTCCAGCAAAATGTGTCTTTTCCCTTTCTAGTGTTTCATCCACAGGGAGGATATCTCCTAGAAAGCTCACAACCCTGGGTTTAGCAGGCCAATGCTCAAACCACTGAGCTATCCCTCTCCTCTTAACAGTCTACTGCTGCTGTCAGTTATTCCATTGCCTACAGTGATTGAGGTCTTTGCTGTTGCTATAAAGGTCTGAAAACTGCTGATGACCCAACTATGATAGAATTCCTGTTCCAAATGATAGAATTCCTGTTTTTCTGTTTTGTTTTTTAAATTAGGAAATCACTTAAAAAAATAAAGAACATTAAGGTCATTAATAAAGAACATTAAGGTTGTTAAATCAAAGATTCAAAGTTAGGAAACGCCAACTTTGGTTGCCTGTGCAACCTTAATTCAGGCCCTTTGTGCATATGCATTATGATATACTCTTTAATGACATTATCACATCCTATTTTTTCCATGGGCTTTCTGCTGCATAGGATGGATGGTGCTCAGGGAATGAATCAGGATTGTGTAGTGAAGAAGGCTACTGTATGTAGGGCAGCTGCCTCATTTGTTGCAGAAGTTGGAAGGTGTAGAGTGTATAGGCGGGGGACCACAGAAAGAGAATAGATGGTCTTATGGTTAAGGAAGTTGAAGCCATCCTGAGGAAGCAGAGTCTATCCTTGCCTGTGCTCCGTGGAGTTCCTGTGTGACGCTGGGCAAGTCACTTAAGCCAAATTTTTCACAGGTGGCTACTAATTGTGTGTTCCTCATATTCTGGGTGCTCAATGTGAGAGATCTGGGGCCAGATCTGCAGAAACACTAAATACTCAGAATTGTAGCTGAAGTTAGTTGAAACCGTGCTTTCAACATAGTAAGTGCTTAAAAAAAAAAAAAAAGCTAAGTACTCTGAAAAATAAGCTCTAGGATTCTCAAGTTGGGTATCCAAAATCAGTGGACACGTCTGACAGTTTTTCTCGTTAATCTCCGTGTGCCTCAGTTTCCCAACTGTAAATTGGGAATAATAATGTCACCTAATCTTGCAGGGGTGTTTGTGAAGATAAACTCATTAGTGTTTGTGGAGCACTTGTGTACTATGGTGACAGCATCATAGAAGCATTCAAGAGGAAAAGCTAATAACATTTCTGTTCAGTGAATGGTTTGGATGGCCCTCTGCTGTCAACAAGTCCTCCACCCTACACTGAATGAGGAGGCTAAAAAAAATATAATACTGAATAACTACTCATTCACTGAATAAGATATGTTTGACTCCCATTGCAGAAACCCTTTAATTCAGCCTTGGACTGAGCTTGAACTGTGCCCATGAAACAGCAGTGAGTGGTTCCCAAGAAAAAATGTTGGAGCCTGAAGCAATTTTTGATTCTTTTCCCTTGTGTTTCACTATACTCACAAGCTTTTTTCCAGGGCACTCTTTATGGTCCATATCAAAATTGAGAATGCCTTTTTGGGAAAGGCCAAATGTGGTAGTAACATGGTATTTCTCTTTTTGCCTTGATTGCTTGAGACTATTCTATGTGATCAGGTGGTGATTCTACTTTCACCTGTATTTTTTTTAGCGAGAGAAAGAAAAAGAAAGAATGCATTTCTGTCTGTTCTCTGATCCAAGCAAAGAGCACAAGGAAAGAAATCAAACAAAAAATATGTCTCCTTATCCCTAATGACACTTGTGACAGGTTTCCCCTGGGGTGCCACCTGGAACTGGGGTATCATTGAACCCTCTGACCCACCAGCCTGGGCTCCCTCTCACACTGTGCTTCTGTGATAAGCTGCAGACCGGCTTCCGCTCCTACACTTCCTTCAGCATTCACACAGGTAGGGACACACCCAGCTGCATTACATGCAGACTCTCTGACCAGCCACTGCATGAACCAACAATAGAGAGGCTATAGCCAAATTACCACCAGTTGCCCAGCCTAGGACCCCCCCACTGGAGTATAAACCCAAAATTATACCATCTTGCGCTTCCCCCAGTTCAGTCTTTGTTCCTCAGGTGTTTTCAGGAATCCTCTTCTGGGGGGAGTAAAGGAGAACCGATGATGTTACTCCCTGCCTTATATAGCTTTAGCATATAGTGGGAACCCTTTGTTCCAAAACCAGTTCCCAGACCAGTGTGTAGAAAAATATAGACACCCCAAAATGCCCTTGCATACTTTGCTGAGTCATAGCAGCCATTACTTACAGACTGTTTTGGAATGGTCACAGGAAGGTTAAGTTCTTCCAGGGTCCATTGTCTTTGTTGATGGTCCATCAGCACTGTCTGGTTTCTTCATTGTTGTATCAGAGAGGCTAGTCACCCAGAGTCCGCACGATTGAAATACAGATATGTAGTCAATATTCCTTACTTTAGATTAAAAAAATGACACACGCATACTAATAGGATAATCATATTCAGCAAATCATAACTTTTCCAATGACACCTCACATAATCCATTTTGTACAAAATGCATTGTAATTATGCCATAATCATATAATAATATCACTGTGAAGAATATGGGGTGCACTGTCACAACACTGACCTCCTTTGTAAAGTGCTTTGAGATCTATTGTTATAAAGCACTATCAAAGTACTATATAAGAGCTAGGTATTTATGTTGTTATTATTTAGTCTGTCCATCTGATTCTTGTTGGTACTGGCCTAATTACTAGATCTTAGCTCATTTCTTTCTTTCTGCAATTTCTTTGAATATTGTCTTGTTTTTATCCTATATTTGGTGTGATGTATGTATCATTCACTTTTAAAAAGAGACAAGTATTTGTCTTACTGATATCCGAAATATTTTGTGTTTCATTCTGACACCTAAATTGTTATTGTATTATTCCTGTACAGAAGCATACAAGTATACATTCCTTCTGTAATGCCCCCATTTAATGGACCTTTCTTAGTACTGTTATTTGTACTTAGTACTATTAGTTGGCCTGACATATGTATCTCCCAGTTTTACAAGGAGAAACATGTTTAACTGATGTATGATATCTCCTGTTGCATTATGCTGCGGGCGGTAGAGTGGTGTTGTTGGGCAAAGCCTCATGAGTTTACAACAAATTATAGCTGACACACATGATTTTTTGTATTCTAATGACCACAGAATATTTACAAATGTGTAGCCGGTGAAGATGAAGGAGAAGGTTCATAGAATGCCGTGCAAGTCAGAACTGGAAAAATTCATAGAAAACCTCAGCAAGATTAAAACTGAACCTCATCTCTTTTGTTTTATAAGGATGGAGGAGGCCACTTTAGAGGTTTCTATGTAAAATTTGGGACATATAAAGTCTCTTGGCAAGGAAAAAGGTAATGATTGGCCCCCTATTAGGGTATGTCTAGAGCTAAGTTCCCTCTAAGCTGCACGTCGGCATATTAAGCATGGCGGAGGCACTCAGGGCTGCGGCAGGGAGAGATGCCTCTTCCCCCGCCCCGGACCTGCTGTGGTAGGAACAGGTGTCGCTCCCCCCCAGCCCAGGTGCTGCTGCGGGGAGAGAGAGAGCTGAGGGCATCCTCTCTCCCCGCCGTAGCCCTGGGCCAGCCTGTACCCCAAACCCCTCATTCCTGGCCCCACCCCGGAGCCCTCTCCTGCACCCCAAATCCCCAGCGTGACCCCAGAGCCTGCACTCCCAGCTGGAGCCCATACCCCCCTAACCCTCTATCCCAGCCCTGAGCCCTCCCCACACTCCGAACCTCTCGGCCCCACCCCCACCACATTAATTTTGTTAGGGGCACCAATATGGAGGTGATGTGTAACAAAATTCATTCCGCACATGCGTGGGAAAAATTAGAGGGAACACTGGTTCTAGACAGCAATCACTGGCTTTAATGTAGCTTGCTTCAGCCTCCAGTCCTAGTACAACGAATCTGCAGCAGCGCTAGCTGTATAAAACTGCCACAAACCCTGCGTAATTATACATGGGGCAAATCTGTGCTGCAGCTCACATGGTCATGGCTTCACTGTCCCAATACCTGAAATAGCTGTCTTTTATCTACCTTGGGTATGTCAGCTGAACCTGCAGCCATGCACAACCATACCCTTAGATTAGTCATGGCAGAAGGCAGAGAGTTATTGTATGTTTTCCCATTGATGCTAAAGTATAGCCCCCATTGACTCAGATAAGAGTTGTTCCTGTTAGTCATCCTTGTTTTTCTCCACCACCGTTTTGTTCTATACCCACCAGTTTCATTTTGTCCTCACTTGGATGTGATTTCCTTAGGCCAGGGGCTGACTTTTGTTTTACATTTGTACAGCATCCAGCACAATGAGGCCCATTTTGTGATTGAGGCCTCAGGATACAACTGCAATACAATTAAATGTCAATAATGTATCCCTGTTAAATGTTAATTATAATTGTGGCAATTTTAATACTTTTTTTCATTTTGGCATAAAACAACTCGTAACCGGGAGAGTGGGGTGGGGGGGGGGAATTAGAATCTCTGGTTTTGGAACTGAATGAGTATCTACTAAGCAATTTTATTTATTGTATGTATGAAAAATTTAGCAGGTAATCAAATAAAAAAATGACTGAAGTCAAGTGAGGAGACCAAGAGACTCCGGATCTCTTCCCATATCCTAAACCTCACCATAGTTTGTTCCTGTCCCCCTCCTCGTCACATTCCAGTGTATTATTACCATCTTCCAAGTTATGTTGTCTGTGACATGCTAAGAGGCATGGAATACCCTTTGTTATCAGGCTTTGAATAGGACAACAATATGGATACAATGTAAGAGGTTATTATTATTTGTGTTGCACAAGCATACTCTGGCCCTAGTTGGGATCAGGGACCCTTTGTGCATACAGGAGAAGACAATCCCTTCCCCGTCCCATATACTGAGTTTATCTAATTTAAGGATCCATACATAGTAAAAAACAGGATTCATTGTTATGTATGGGTAACTGGTTAAAAGAAACATGAAATATAATGTTTGGATATGGGTGCTGAAATCAGTACTTAAGTAACCAAACACTAGCTTTAGGTGTTTAAGTGCCAATTTCAGAGCCTCCTTCCTTTAGAGGAGAAATATTAAAAGCTAATAATTGAAGGACAGTTTCACTGTTGGAGGACTTTACAAGATGAGTATATACACTATGTGGGTCTCAGTTCAAGTATGGAGTCATAATTTTATTTAGTTTGGATCTCTGCAAATTTTCAATTGCATAGAAGTTCAGAAGAGTTTATGGGAAAGTGTTAGAGAGACAGGCAATTATTTCTGTGCCCAGCAGAGCTGTTTGTCAGGAACTGGAGTCAGGAGGGGTAGGGAAAACAGATGGAGGGACCATTCTCAGGACCACAATGGTTGGTATCGTACAGCAGTCAAGACCTTCTAAAATAACAAGTTGTATGTCTAGAGCTTGAAGACACATTGCCAAAGTTGAGAGGCACAAAATGTTACTTACCTTAAAAATAACGTATTTATTTTTAACTGTCTTTCTGAGTCTCAAAAATCAATAACCATTTCCACCACCCTGAAAGATGGGCCTGGGATGCCAGATTCAGATCCAAATATGGATAATGACTCTCTTTCCACATCAAAGTACATTGGTGTTTGGATGCTGGAGTTTGGCATGGCCCAGAAAAGAGATATTTGATCTGATAAAGAGATAGAGATCCAGATATAAATTTGGAAACCACCCTTGGCCCTGGCCAATACATAAGAGGTATCCATATCTGGGATTTTGGTAGGAGCTCATTACTAGCTACAACACTGGGACAATATATCAAGAACAAACCCAGGATCCTATATTTGTTTACAGCTGCACATATGCTATGCCAAAGCCATGCCCCCGCCTATCATTGGCATTGTTAAAACTAGACTTGATACTGAAACAAATCAAGAACGATGTCAGTGGAGCTTCTTTCTTAGAAGACTGGAGGAGCAGACTGAGTGAGAAGATGATCTGATTGCTGTGGCATTTCAGAATTGAGAGATCACATTTTAGGCCTTTAGGCACAGAGGCCAACCCTATTCCTGTTGAAGCCTAAGAGTTTTGCTGTTAATTTCAAAGGTGTTAAGGTCAAGCCCCTGCACAGTATTCCTATAAAGCAAATTTGTCCTTGAGAGAGATGTTTGATTCTAGGCTTCTCTCTATGTAAATATATTCCTGTTGTGCATTTTATGATGTCACCTGCAGGATTATGTTGTGATTTTGTGGTGCATACCACTATCATCCTGACTACTGTATTTGAAGGCCATAAGCATATACCTGCTAAGTAGATGAAACATTTCTTCAGCTCCCTTTGTGTGTAACAGGAGACTTTTTCATTGAGGTAAACTGGAGGAGTTGAGACATGGTTTACAAATATCATCAAACCCCTACAAGCTTTGTCAGATGTTTTACACAAGCATTTCAACCAAATTCTTTCATTGGACAGTGGCCCCAAAATTGGAAAATGTGGCTAGTCTTAAGAATAAACATGCTAATCTGAAAAAATGGCTCAGAGAGCTGTATGCTTTGAATACTCCAAGGGATGATTCAGATTATGAAAACAGACGTATAGTTGGTCCATTTTGTTCTTGAATGGAAAGATTACTTTAGGGAGCAGTTTTAACCAGATTTGCATCCCAGATTTAGCTATGTAGTAATTTATTATTATTATTATTATTATTATTTTATTTTTTGGTAAGCAAAGTTATGAACTAATGATAGAATTGTCTCCAACCTCAAGAAGTATAGATCAGTTTTAGAATTGCCTCAGATAATTTAATAACTGCCTCAAAATCGCCTAAATAGCAACAAGAATTTCATACTGCTTGTGTCCAGCATGGTTACATGCTGTTCTTTAAGCTGATTCATTAATTAAATATACATATTGTAACACTCAGTTCTTTGGACTTTTTGTTGTTGGTGTTATGGGGGTAGTATTTTCTAGGGTGGATTCCTCTTCCTGGTGTTACACCTATCTCAAAGTTACATGTTATGACTTTTCTTCATCTAAGAAGGGCTGGATGGGTTTGCCTTCATCAGCTTCTCTTCTAGATTAGCCATTGAGGTCTCTGCAGAACACAGTGATGTACTTCTGGATGATTATCAGCATCAGGTTTGGTTTAATCATACAGACTGGGTGCAGATCCCAGAATAATTGATTCAGCCTTTTATGCTTTTGAGGTAGATACATTGAGTATCAACTGGTTTATGGTGTGGAGGTATTTTGGAAGATACCACAAAAATTCACCATGTCTGCTTTTTGGAGATATTAGATCCCAGCATGACTGCATTTCATTTGTACTATATATATATATATATACACACATACATGTATTCTGTGAAACATTTTGGGATGAAAGGCATTATATAGATTTACAGTATTACTGTTCCCATCCAGGAGTTAATGCATTTTGCAGCACAGCCATTCCCCCCACAAGCATCTGCCACTAAAATACTGGTCTTTAGTATCTAACCCAGGCCACTTGTGCAATGGTTAAAAAAAAAGGTATTTGGAAAATTAGTCTCAGATGTATAAAAAGAACCTGTAGACTTTGCCTATGAATGTCTGCATACAAGGCAAAGAATTGCAATATTATTTTGCACTACATAGTTTTCAGTGAAGTTTACATTCCAGCCTATTTTATTTTAAAACAAGTCCAAGTATTTTTAATTAGTTATTTTTGGTGACAGTTGTATTGCTTACAGGATGACATAGAGTAGAGCTATGTGAAAGTTTTTCATTGACCCTCAAACCTGCTTGACCTGAGCCTTGTGTATGAGGCTCAATATGTTGAAAGTTTGGGTATAAAAATTGGCTGAGGTCATCCCTACAGTAGGTGAGTTGATGAAACCCCTACACCCATATGCTAACAGGCACCTCCTCTCTCCCCACAAGACCTTCCTGGAGACATGGGGAAATCACAGGGTTTGCTGTTTGATCTGGAGTGAGAGGAAGTGGAGTAACCCAGATGTGGGAGTTAGGGTATATGTGAGGTTTCTTTTTGGAGTTTAGAGTTATTGAACTCCAAACAAGCTTATGGGCTGATTCTTTTCCAACCCCGCTGAACCAAACAACAAGGTTTAGTTCACAGGCCTCCATAGGGGTTCACACAACCCTAGCATAAACTGCCATAATGCACAATTGTGCAATACTTACTGAGGTTCTATTTTCATGTGCTCTCAGGAGCTGCATTTTTCTACATCTCAAACTCACATTAATACAGCCAGCCAAAGAAATGGCTTTTAAAATAACACTTATAAGATATTTTAATGGTTAATGAGCTTCTGCTCCCTTATCAAGATGAACTTAGTTTAGCTTTCAAATAAGAATTTACCGCTGTTCTCTTGCTGAGCTGATATTAGTTGCAGGGGGAATTTGAGCTCACACCTGTTCTAGCATTAAAAGGAGCTTGTAAGTGACTTCCTTAAAATATTCATGGGGGGGAGGGAGAGGCAAAGAATCCAATTTCTAGAAAATCTCAGCCAACCAGGCAAAGCATTCACAAGCACATCTTTTAAAAATGTTTGGTTTATCAATTGGTTAGAATCTTAATATTTTCCAGAGGTATTTTTTGATCACATAATTAGTAAATATACATTGAAAGGCAGAGGCAGGAGGAGATGACTGGTTTGTATATGCAATAGATCCGTGTTACAGCTGGAAAGTGTACATGTGGAAAAATCTGTGAAACAAAACAAATTTGCTGAATTACTAGGTCATTTACGTAGCTGCTCTAGTCACGGTCTGTTAAACAAGCAAAAACAATGGTTTTGTTATGCTCTTTAGTTAAGGGACAGGATGTGTAAAACAATGTGGAGTTGGCTGGATAATTAATAATCATCTTGAGCCTGTACTTACCTTGAGCCTGAACTTTATAGTATATAAATATTTTGAATCAAGGAATGTAGAAGCTCAGTCAGAGCAGGCTCTTTTATTATAAGATGCTATATTTCTCTTCAAAGAAGAGATAATATCATCAAAGATGACTGGATTTTAATAATAGGCTGCACTGGAGCTTACCCAAGGGCATAGCTATGATGATAACCTGTTTTGGGGTCAGAACTAAGTGCAGTTTGTCTCGCCGCTACAGTTTTCTTCTAAGTATTTTCTCTATAATTAGGAGCTTATTCAAAGAAAGAAATTTAGCATTGGCTTCTGTGGGAAGACACCATAGTCTTACAGCAAGAAATATTTCTACTTTGGCTACTGCTGTATTTTTTATTCTCTGTATTTTAGCCACCTCTTACAGTTTCTGCCAGGATTGAGCTGTTCTTGTCCCCAGTATTTAGGTTCTAGTACTACACTGGTTTTGTATATTGGCTCAGATACA
Source organism: Mauremys reevesii (assembly GCF_016161935.1). NCBI lineage: Eukaryota > Metazoa > Chordata > Testudines > Geoemydidae > Mauremys > Mauremys reevesii. Next base: position 18,671,035 of record NC_052628.1, on the reverse strand, counting down.
CATAATATAAAGTCAAATATAAAACAATATTTTTTGGGCCACAGCAGAGTACAGAATATGTAATTTGCATCATACCACTACATACATCACACATGATCTATTATTATTATTACTATTATTATTGTTATTATTATTTTGTTAATGTATTTGTGTTATAGCAGCATGTCATGGACCATGATCCCACTGTGCTAGGTGCTATACAAACACAAAACCCAGCAACAGTCCCTGCCCCAAAGAACTTACAATCTAAATCAAGCTCTCACACTATACAAGCAAATGAGGGTCTACAAGGTCCATGCTTTGATCCTTGTACCCTGTGGGAAAAAAAGAGCGTACGTTCAACAGACTCCGTAAATTGGATTATATATCATTTTAACTAAAAACAGAGTATCTATACATCTCTTTATTCTGCAAACGTTTACTATATGATTATGGCCATAAATGATTTCTGTAGCTCAAAAGAGAACACAACCAAAATTGCAACTGTTCGATGGAAGAATATTTTTGGGAGAAAACATGCTTGCTCTCTAAAACTCATTGAGAGGAAAGTGAGCTAACCAGCAGGCCTTAAAAGGTGGCCTACTGAAATAACTTGAGGATACCATGCTCTGATTAGGTCTTGGATGCAAAAGGTCTGCCATTTAGTGCCAAGTGTTTTTTAATACTTTAAATTCTTTTTCTTTCTTTTTTTAAAATGTGTGATATATTCAATCTCTCATTCTATCTTCTTTATCATGTACTCTTTGTCTGTTTGGTATCATGTAAAAGAAAAAGAAGGAAATCTGAATGGCCTCATATAAAATTCAGAAATCATGGACACAAAGGTAATAGTTAAAAAGCTTAAGAGGGAATCAAATACCACCCCCCACCCCACCCCAAGATAAAGAACTGAAGCACTAGCCCTCAGTACCAGTTCCGTGTCAGTACTGCTAAGCTAGCCCATTTAGCAGAACAGATATGACAAGTCAGGGAGAAGATACCAGTGTCCATGCAGTTTTCATATGGACATGATAGATTGATAGGAGATACTGACTGATCAATGATGCTAGCATCACGGCTAGAATCCAGTCTGAATCTCGGAAGGATGAACAGAGCACTGTGTTTCAAGTAGTTCTGGGTACTGGAAACATGATACTATGGTAATACTCAATTCCAAAACCAACTTTCTATTACAGATTCTGCAGTGTGGTGGACATAAGCACATAGAAACAGCCATACTGGGTCAGAGAGCGGCCAGTGCCAGATGCGTCAGAATGAATGAACAGAACAGGGTAATTTTGAGTGATCCATCCTCCGTGCCAGCTTCTGGCAGTTTCAGGTTTAAGGACACCTGGAGCATGAGATTATTAGCCAAGATGGTCAGGGACACATAGCTCTACGAAATTCACATCCGTAAAAAATCCGCCACGGACTATGAAATCTGGTCTGTCCTGTGAAAACTGGTCTTCTGTGTAATTTTACTCTAGACTATACAAATTTCATGAGGGAGACCAGAATTTCTCAAACTGGGGGTCCCAACCCAAAAGAGAGCTTCAGGGGCTTGCAAGGTTATTGTAGCGGGGTTGTGGAATTGCCATCCTTCCTTCAGAGCGGGGGAAAGGGGGGAACAGAGAGTGTCAGCTTCTGACCGAGTACCCAGCTCCAGAAGGCAGCGCCCTGCCAGCTGCAGCACAGAAGTAAGGGTGACAATACTATACCATGCCACCCTTCCTTCTGTGCTGCTGCCTTCAAAGCTGGGTGGCGGGAGACTGGTGGCTGCTGACCCAGGCCCAGATTTGAAGGCAGCAGCATAGAAATAAGGGTGGGAATACCATATCATACTATCTTTACTTCTGCGCTGCTGCTGGCGGCGGCTCTGCCTTCAGAGCTGGGCTCCCGGCCAGCAGCCGCCGCTTTCCAGCTGACCAGCTCTGAAGGCAGCGATCTGCCAGTAGCAGTGCAGAAGTAAAGATGGCAATACTGCGACCTCTTACAATAACCTTGCAGTCCGTCCGTCACCCCCCCCCACCCGCCACCCTTTTTGGGTCAGGACCCCTTCAGTTACAGCACCATGAAATATTAGATTTAAGTATTTGATATCATGAAATTTACGATTTTTAATATCCTATGACCGTGAAATTGACCAAAATGGACTGTGAATTTGGTAGGACGTACTAATAGTCATTAATGGATCTATCCTCAATGAACTTATTTCTTTTTTGAACCCAGTTATACTTTTGGCTGTCCCAACATCCCATGGCAAGAAGTTCCGCAGTTTGACTGTGTGTTGAGTAAAAACATACTTCCTTTTGTTATTTTAAATCTATGGCCTATTCATTTCATCAGGTGACCTCCTAGCTCTTGAGCTATGTGAAGGGGTAAATAACACTTTCTTTTTCTCTTTCTCTATAACATTCATGATTTCATAGGCTTCTATTGTATCTCCTCTTAGTCATCTCCTTTCTAAACTACACAGTCCCAGTCTTTTTAATCTCTTCTAGTATGGAAGCTGTTCTATACCCTAAGTCATTTTTGATGCATTTCTCTGTACCTTTTCCAGTTCTAATATATCATTTTGACATGAGGTGACCAGAACTGCATGCAGTATTCAAGGTACCATGGATTTATATAGAGGCAATATGATATTTACTGTCTTATTATCTATCCTTTTCCTAATGGTTCCTAACATTCTGTTAGCATTTTTGACTGCCCCTGAACATTGAGCACAGAGAACTATCCACAGTGACTCCAAGATCTCTTTCTTGAGTGGTAACAGCTAATTTAGATCCCATCATTTTGTATGTATAGTCTGGATTATTTTTGCAATATGTATTACTTTGGACATATCCACATTAAATTTCACCAACCATTTTTATGCCCAGTCACCCAGTTTAGTGAGATCCCTTTCTAACTCTTCATAGTCATCTTTGGACTATATTATCTTGAGTAATTTTGTATTGTCTATACTGTTACCACCTCAGTGTGCACCCCTTTTCCAAATAGCTGAATATGTTGAAACCTTTGGAGACCCTGCTATTTACCTCTCCCTTCTGAAAACTGACCATTTATTCCTACTCTTTTAACCAGCTACTGATCCAGGAGAGGACCTTCCCTCTTATCCCATGACTGCTTACTTTGCTTAAGAGTCTTTAAGTCCAAGTACATTATATTGACTGAGTCAGCTTTGTGCACATGCTTGTTGACACCCTCAAAGAATTCTAATAGATTGGTGAGGCATGATTTCCCTTTACAAAATCCATGTTGATTCTTCCCTGACATTTCAGGTTTATATCTGCATCTGACAATTTTATTCTTTACTATGGTTTCAACCTGTTTACCTGATACTGAAGTTAGGCTTACCAGCCTGTAATTGCCAGGATCATCTCTGGAGCCTGTTTTAAAAATAGGCATTACATCAGCTACCCTCCAGTTATCTGGTACAGAGGATGATTTAAGTCATAGGTTACATATCCCAGTTAATAATTCTGCAATTTCATATGTGAGGGTTGGGTTTTTTTGAGCTCTTGGGTGAAGACTGTCTGGTCCTGGTGATTTATTCCTATTTAATTTTTCAGTTTGTTCCAAAACCTCCTCTGTTGACCCCTCAGTCTGGGCAGTTCCTCAGATTTGTCATCTAAAGAGAATGGCTTGGGCATGGAACTCTCCACCCATATCCTCTTCAGTGAAGACTGATGCAAAGAATTCATTTAGCTTCTCCACAATGGCCATGTCTTCCTTGAGTGCTCTTTTTGCATCTCAACCATCCAGTGGCCCCACTGACTGTTTTGCATACTTCCTGCTTCTGATGTACATATTTGTTTTTCTTGCTGTTACTTTTTGTGTCCTTGGCTAGTCGCTCTTCAAATTTTTTGTTGACCTGCCTTATTATATTTTTTGACTTGCCAGAATTTATGCTCTTATTTTCCTCAGTAGGATTTAACTTCCATTTTTTGCCTTTTTGTCGCTAACTGCCTCTTTTACTGTTTTACCCTGTTGGCATTTTTTTTGTCCTCTTATTGTTGTTTTTGTATTTGTTTTTTATTTGGGGTATACATTTAGTTTGAGCCTGTATCACGGTGTTTTTAAATAGTTTCCATGCAGTTTGCAGGCATTTCACGCTTGCGACCATTCCTTTTAATTTTCATTTAACTAGCTTCCTCGTTTTTGTGCAGTTCCCTGTTTTGAAGTTAGATGCTAGTGTGGGGTGGGTTTTTTGGCATTTGTCCTCCCACAGAGATGTTAAATTTAATTACATTATCTAATGGTTCAGCTATATTCAGCTCTTGGACACTTAGCTCTAAATGAAGAATTGGCTCTTCCCTTGTGGATTCCAGGGCAAGCTGCTCCAAGAAGCAGTCATTTATGTTATCTAGAAATTTTATCTTTTCATCCCTTCCTGAGGTGTCAATATAAGCATAGCTGAAATTCCCCATTATAATTATTGTATTTTTTGCCTTTTCCACTGAGCATTTCACAGTCATCATCGTCATCCTGGTCAGGTGGTCGATAGTATATTCCTATTGCTATACTTTTATTTTTCAAGCATGGGATTGTATCCAGGGAGATTTTTTTCACATACTGTGCAGCCACTTTGCACTGCACCACTAGCAGAATCTGGTCACAAAGTTGGCATATCCGGTCCTAGGGAGATCTCAGCAGTATAAGAGGGATTTGTGGCACAGAGGGAATGCTGCTCCTCCTGTATCTCAGCCAGATCCCTACACCTCATTATCAGAAGGTTGATCTAAGTTATACAGAGATACTGGAAAAGTACACAGTGATCCTTGGATAACGGAGTAGAAAGGCCATGTTCACATCCACCTTCCTGAGATTTGCTGTGTCCTCAGATAGTTGAGGATCTTGGCCTTCAGTTTTATTTTTAGTTGCATGACTGAAATATGGAGGTGGAGTATATTTTAGGGACACTTAGGTCAGTGGGGTTGCACAGGGTGTAAGTCTGTGCAGAATTTGGTCCAGTAACTATGATCTGGTTAAGCTTGCTGGTAGAAATGAAGTAGCCAGATCAAAAAGGGGAAAAGTAAGTTAGGCAAATTTTAGAATAAGGCAGTTGTTGGGGGTGTTAGACTTGATTTTGGTTTATATAGTGCCTTAGATACACAGGATATCCAATGACACTTTACAAGGCACTGGGTTATCTGCTGGCAGTACAGTGAGTGAGATGGACAAATAGAGCACCTGTTATGTTCTTAACAGTAGCTCAGACTCAACCTTGGATATTAGAACCTGTTTTATTGGGGGAGGGAAACAGTTAAAATAGTGAAGAGAATAAAAATAGAGGGGAAATGGAGCCTATGAAAAATAAATACTGAAAATATATGACTATATATGCATACAGTTATGCTGTCTGGGATATACTATACTAAAATGAAAAACAAACTGGCTGGTATAGGTTGAACAAGTAAGGGCAAAAGGTAATCATAGGTAAGAAAGAGACATATGTGAGATATAAAACATCAGGTATTCCAGAATGATTACAGAATAAGGTTGAGTTTAAAAAGAATGAATGAGAAGCAAAAGTGGAGAATGAAAGGAAGATTATATATGAGATTAAGATAAATAAAGAGAGATTATTGAAGTGCATAAAGACTAGCAGAACAGTAAAGTAGGTGGTTGGACCTTTCAGAGATGGAAATTGTAATAACTGACAATGTTGACATGACAAAAAAAATGATTTTTTTTGCCTGTGTTCACAAAGGAGAGTGGGGGACAGAAGCCAGAAACAGACATTAATTTCCCAGAGAGAGAAAAGAAATACTAAAGGAAATCAGAAATATGCCAGAATGACCAAGAAATAAGTCCATCAGAAGATGGGCTAAACTCCAGAGCCATGGGGGGAGCCATCACATAATTCTTAAAAGACAAGGAACATTTCACATTTATGAGAAAAATATTTGTTTTTCAAAGTGGCCCTCTCTGTTTGTCCTGGAACTTTGAGGATAGCTCTCTTCCCTCCCCATGACACACATACATTGTTTCTTGCTGTAATCTCTCCTCAAGGACATATGCTGCCTAATTTGCATTGGACTGAATTTTATAATTAATAATATTTTGGGTTTTTGTAGTGCTCACAGTGTGCTACATGCATTACAAATACAGAAGAAGGAATGGTCCCTGATCCAAAGAGTTCACCATCCCATAAAAAGTTTACAGTGCCAAATCCGGTGTCAGTGGGCCATATCAAAGAAACTAACCTATGTTGCTGCAAGGGTCCGAGGTAAGGGTCAAAGAACAAAGAGAGAACAAGACACACTCAGTAATTGGCTTTAATGAAGGTAACACACACATCTGACATCTGCACAACGGGACTGCTGTCTTGCTGTCACTGGAGCGACCCAGCCTGTGCTGTGGCCTGGGGGGAAAAAAACAAACAACACAGCATTTTATTTTTTTACAAAAAACAGCAGCATATCAGCTAATACAATAAAAAAAAAACTCCTCCACCTCTGGCTGCTGCACACAGCCAGGGGGCTTGCCATGCCAGTCCCAGCCCCGCGGCAGCAGGTTAAGCTAGCATGCTGTGTCTACAATAAAACCGGCTGCTGAAAGCGCGGAACTGCCTAAGCTAAGCCGTAACAGAATCTTCCGTGGTTCCCTAGCCTCCTACATTTGCTCAGTAGCAACTCTTCTCTGAGTGAACCATCACTTTCATATTATCACCAAGCAAAGTTTACACTGAAAGGGTCTGAACAGACCTCCACTGTGTAGCCTACTCTGTCTCCTGGAAGGAGCAGTTGAGTTCTTTTGTACTCCAGCACTACATGCATGGGTGCCAATGAACAAATGACTTCATCTGAGGAGGGAGGGCATATGGATTTACCTGGTGACCTCTTTCAACAAAAGACTGAATTAAAGGTTTTTAAACCAATAGTAATACATATTAGGTCCTAATGATACCATAGTAGCATGTAGGAATGGAAGCATGCACCTCATGCCTCCATTCTTCTGATGCACTCTGTCCTGGGCTCAGTATTGATTCTAGTCAGCACAGTTTGGACTAGTGGCCTCTGTGCACCTGGTTTTGATGTCTGAATTCCTGGAGCTCCTCCCCGAACTACTCACCCCTGAAAGCACAGGTTTCTTACAATCCCGGTTGTTCACATGCTGTTGGTGACTTGAATGAGCTTCACACCTTAGTGATTGGTCTATCTCAGATACAGTTTTTTAGAGACCAGGTAGTGCTACAGACACCCGATATCTTGCTTCCAAATATAGTGATGGCATTACAACTTAGTCATTCTGCCAACCTTGTTCCTATGTCAACATGTCTATCTAGAGATGTTTCTCCTACAGACTTGATATTAAAAGTTCTCACATCTCTTATCTGTACAGACCACCCAGCTTCTTGTTACTTATGACACAAATTCATTTGGTTTGACTGTCTTCAAGAGAACCATGCCTAAATGGCTGTCAGATTGTATCTCTCATTGAGGCTGGAGGCACTAGGAGATGCTTGATTTCCACCGCACCAGCGGTGTTAACTGCTGGAGCTAATAGCTTAGAATATTGAATACAGGCCTTAGTTTTTGCAGGACTGTGGACCCAAGAGTTGTGATCTCCTCCAGTATATAATTTCAGAGAACACCAATTTCATGTTAGCAATTCTGTCTTCCTGGGGGACTGGGGAATGGAAAAACACAAGCTGAAGCTGAACCTGGATCATTTGTCCGTCAATAGAGGATATTACTCCACTAAGTTGATCCAGCAACAAATTCTCTTTATGTTTATTAAATATGTTGCAGTCCTTTACAAGGGTGAATTGGGGTAAACAGAGCCCAGATCATTCAAAACTTCACACCCCTCAAACAGAAACTTCCTTCAAACCCATGGGCTCCCTCCTGCTGCAGACGAGCTTTGTATCTTGGATTGATTCTTACCCTTTCCCCAACTGAAGCAGCCAACGCTGCTTTACCTCTGATTCACTGCTGGCTTCAGGCCCCTCGAACCACAGGGCCCAGATCCCAATGAACAACGAATGCCTTAATCTCCTTTTCGTCCTTTTTCTTCTTCTAATAATGCCCACCATTTTACACCTGTTCAGCCAGCTCATGCCTTCATTTATGCCTCACTTCTAGTATCTCACTGGGCTAAGTACAATATTTCTTCTATACCTTCTAACTGGTTTCGTAGAAGTAAAGCAAAGCCTGGTTTTCATAAAGTTTTGTATGTCTGCTAGTCCTGACATGTACTAGGAAATGCACGTTGACTTCATTAGCCTTAGTTAATAACAAAACCTAGCTAACACTTTTCATTCATGGATCTCAAAGCACTTTACAAAGGAGGAAAGTACCATGTATCCCCATTTTACAGATTGGAAAACTGAGACACAGGGAGAGAAATGACTTGCCCAAGGTCACCCTGTAGCTCAATGGTAAATGCAGGAATGGAGTCCAAGTCTTCTGCATCTGAGTCTACTTCTCAGTCCACTAGGCCACACTTAATTTCTTGATGATCCCCAAGGAAAAAAAACACCTCTCCTTGTGGCCAAAATATACTCTTTTCATTGTTACTGATTTTATCCAAAGCCTATGTATAAAATCTTAGTGGAAAAACTGCAGACGTCACAGACAAGTGAGAGCTTTTAAAGAGCATCTATTGCGAACAGCTATTTAAAGAACCTGCCATAAAAATATATCCATATTTCTACCAAAAAAGCATATGTTACTGTTGTGTACTATAAAGATTGCAATGGCATTAATCTGAAAATGACTTTTTTTTTGCAGAGTGCACTTTGCCATTTCATACTTAATATTGAAGATTAATTTTCCATATATGCACCCTATGCTTACCTCCTGAACTTCTTAAAATGTTTTATGCTTCATCTCTTCCAGGGTAAACATTACAAAGAGGCGTTTCAATAAGAATTGGATGCCTGACTGCATTTTGTGCCTTTTAAAATCTCTCCCATCTTATTTTGAAAATTTACCTCAAGTTCGCTTTTGAAATTGAAGCTTTTTTTCACATATCTTCAAAAGACTCCAAATTAGTTTTGTTTTGTTGGCTGTAAAAATCAGTACCTATTAGGGGATTTTGGGGGGGCGGAGGGGTGGGGCCGCAGGGAATGCGTTTTTGAGTTAGCAAAACAAATTGTGAAGGTATATATGGTAGGCTTATAAACCTTAGCAAAGAATGAGAGACCAGACTAGCCTCTTTCTGTGCCTGAACTGTTTCTTGTTTAACTTGATCATTTAAATAGTCAGCCCTTTTCAGTGTGTTTTGTTTGATTGGATTTCAGCTCTCTGTAAGGCAGAACTGTTCTTTGTCTCACTCTGATTTTTTTTCACATGTGAAATGTTTTTGATCACATTATATAAAGCTGTCATCACACCCTGAACAGTTGCATTTTCTGTGCCTGCTCATGTGGTGTACACCTGTAACATGTTGGGAAAAGACTTGGCTTTGAAACTGGACTCATTCTTTCATAAGAGTTTGCATATTTATTCCATCATGTAATGAGATTTCCTAATGATACAAAACTAAGGAGCGCAAGTTGCACTAAAAAAGGAAGGCAATATAAAATATACTGAAATACAACTATTGGCCACAATCCATGCAGGTGGAACCCTGCCACCACACAGAGCCCTACTGACTTGAACGAGGCTCTGTGAGGGAGTAAGGATCTGCCCATGAAGTCTTATTTGATGTACTGCTTTTCTTAATGCTTTAAGTAGAACAGTTAGAGTTAAATTTGTTGTACAAACACCTGCCAGGGATGGTCCAGATATTACTTAGTCCTGCCTTGAGTGCAGGGGACTGGACTAAATGACCTCTCGAGGTCCTTCCAGTTCTATGATTCCGTGATTCTAAATGCTAACAGAGAGACAGCAAAACTAAAAGGGAAAGAAAAGGAGGGGGGAAAGGTATTTTTTCAGAAGGATTTGAGAAAAACTCAGACTCCAGAGTCAGAAAGATACTGTGAGGCTGGTCCAGATGACAGGCACTGCAGAGGAAAAGGCCCTCTTACACTCTCTGTGATCACATAGTGTGGAGAGACAAAGAGCGGGCCAGGGTGAGAGCAGGGGTTGTTGTAGAGAGACATGATATTTCCGGTGATTCGGGCAAATCAGCTGAGGGTTATAAAAATTAAGAAAGGCCTTTTTGAATTAGGTACTGAGATGAATGGGGGGCCAATTGGGGTAATGTGATTGTGGTTCTTTGCCTGTGTGATACATTAAACAGATGAAGTAGATAAACTAAGCCCCAGGGGAGATAAGGAGCTAGATTCAGCTTGCTTGACTCCAGAGCGTATATCAGAATATGTGAGGGCAGAATCTGGATGTATGTCAGAATATCTGAGGCCAGAATCTGACCCAAGTGTCTTATTCAAGTTGTAAGAAAAGGCAAGGTAGGGAGAGTAATATAAATAAGAGGAGTTATATAGTACTCTTAAGTAAACCTGTGGAGTTATTTAATGAGCATGAGACAGACCCCAGTGTTGATGGGGAAAAGCATGTTTAAACCTTCACCTCAATACTTAACAATAGTTTTTTTAAAAAAAGCTAAATAATCTGAGATGCATGACTAGAGGTTGAATAGAAGTCAAAGGAAGCTATTCTGGCACTTTGTAAGAGGTGAGTGAGGCCACATCCGTAATCCTGTGCACGGTTCTTGTCACCTTATTATTAGAGCTGTGTAAATCTGGCAAGGATTTGTATTTGCCAAATATACCTCTGGCCTAGATTTCGGCTTCTATCTGGAATTCTGGCCAGTTTTAATGCCTGTGCAGTTCGTCATTTTTGCCAGCTTTAAGCAAAATAACAGGAAACAAGGTAATGAAGGACAAGAGGGGTCAGAAAACTAGGAAGGGAATGAACTGGAAAAACTAAAAAAAAAAAGGACCAAGGGATACAGAACCCTTCCTTTTGTATCTTCCTCTTCCACAGTCTTTCATTCTCTTGTGCTCTTTCTTTTTTATTCCGTGCCTCCCCGTTCCTCTCTTTCAGTATAGAAAAATTAAACTAAGCCACTCCCTCTGTTCTGCTCTGTTCATGTATTTTTTTAAAAGTTTGTTCACATCTCCCGTCTCTCCTTTTCTAATTTCTCATCAGTTTTTATTTTCCCCTCCACCGTCTGTTCTTTCCTGTGCTCACCTTATTTGTGCGCATGCTATGAAAATTCTCCTTGTCTTCTTGTCCTGTTCTGGTGACAGATAATAACACTTTGATGCACTTACACACCAGCAGCACCTTTTAATCCAAGGATTGAAAAGTGTTTTACTAACATTCATGAATTAAGTCTCAGAGCACCCCTAATGGGACAGAGAAATATTATTTGCTTATATCATCTTCTCCCACAGTAAAACTCGTGGTAAGGGTAGGGAGAAAGTGCGCTCTCTGACAGAGGAAATATCAGGATTTCTCCCTGCAGATCTTCCCGCATCATCCTGTCATGATGAGGGGGTCGGTTTCATCCTCCCATGGAAAAGGCCACTGGGCTTGATCCCAAATCTGGCAGGTCTCCAGGAATCCATGTGAGGCCAGGGTCATCTGAACAGAAGCTATGTGCTCTGCAGCAGTTCGGTCACTCAGCAGCCCTGTCTGTATCCCGGGCTCCCTGGAAGCACTGCTCATTTTAACCATGCTACCGGGAAGGACTCCTGGCTCAGTGGAGGCTCTGTGGAAAAGATAATGCAGCCCTGCTGAGCATTGTTATCTTTTTCTAGGAAAACGTTCACCAGGTTGGAGAGGGAATGATGTGTTGTCCACTCACTCCTCCTCTGAATCCGCAGCCTTCACACATTTCCCCTTTGTGAAGCCAGACCAAATGAGACAGGAAGGAACAGTGCTGTGGAGATGGGGAATTCCACTTCTGCATGGTGAGGGGATGGAAGAACTCACTCACTCACAGGGCTCACGCCACATAAAAGTTTCAGTGATGATTTGGGCCATTGTACCCGTTTTACTGAACTAAACGTAGGCCCATAGGTATTGTCTAAGGTCACACAGCCAACTCAGTGGCAAAACCAGAATGGAACCCAGGAGCCTCAACTCCTTCTGACTTATACTCATCACTAGGACTTGTACTAATTATCACCTTCAATTTGACTCCCTGGTTCTGTGATCCTGGGACACTATGGCTTTGACACAATACACGCCATCTAACAGATTTTAAGTGTGAGCCTCTTCCTCCCACTCTTAGTCCCTCCCAGCTACCACTACCTGCTTAAAATCACATAATCCACAAAGAATGTCTCATATTGATTACCTACCTTCTCCTGAGCAATTTTATCTTGCATGTTCTGTGGCTCAGCTTCTGTCCCTGTCAGCTTCTGTGCACCTTAGTTCCTAGGCTGCCAGCTTCCTAGTGCTGCCTCACCAGGCGGTGTTGTATGTGCAAACTTATGGGACCTACCTTGACAGCATGAAAGCATTAGAAAAGGAAGACTGCCTTTAAGAATAAAATTGCAGAGTATGGGGTACAGAGCCAGGACTTCACTACTTTATTTCTTATTTGGGGGATAGGGATTCTTTACTGGGTAGTTCCACCGGAAGGAGGAATCTGGTTTATTGCATTACTAGGTTACTCACCCTGACTTTGATTCATCCACTAAGTACGTGCACATCTATATTTAATATACAAGATAGAAATGTACACGAGAACAGCTAACAACGACAGAGACTTTGAGAGCTTAGTTATTTAAAAAGCTGAGGAAAAACTAGATTTGTCTTCTTTGGAGAGGATAAGATTACAAGGGATCACATTCTGAAGGGTATAGAGAGGAGAGATGCTGCAGGGCTATTTGATCTAGTGACAAATACAAAATCAGAGTCAGGAGCTTTGAGCTAAGCAAGGGCCATATGTGAAAGGAATTACATGCAGAATTTCCTCGTACAGAAGGAAAAAGATAGGAATGTGCCCTGCTGGCCAGCATTAGAACCAGATACTGTCAAGATATAAAATTAGACAGATATATAGGGAATAAAAAATAAAAAATGCATGTTAATACTTGTTAATTAGAAAGACAGATAGGCCTATATAGATTTTCATTTGTTCTGAAAATTTCCCCTTTTTGTGTGTGTGATTTTTGGCCTTATGCTCAGTATAACATTCCATACGTTCTTTGCACAAGCACTGTAGACAATTTTGTTTAGAGAAGAACAGTATATTTTTCTTTTAAAATATTGTTTTTGGAAGTCTTTGTGTGCTTTTGAGTATGCACCTCTCTTTTTTTAGAGGCATGCAGAAAATGTGGCTGTAAAAAAAGCACTGTATTTTCATGACTTCGACACAGCACTTGAACTTGCAAGCCCTCCCCCTCTTTAATTTCATCAATATTAAAAGGAACGCATTTTCCATCGCATTCTTCTTTCTTGGTACCAGGATACGATATGTGGCCAAGTGTGCTCTTCTCAAATTTGTTTCTCACTGGCATGATTCTTGTAAGGAAAAGAAATCTCCGGGAATAAAGTATAGTGGAATATCTCCAACAGATATTTCCCATCCCCTGTAGAGTAGTAGTTTAAACAGCAGGGGTACAGAACAGAAGGATGCTACAGCACAGCCTAGCTGTGTAATAGCACCTGATCATTATTCTTCAGGTTCTAAGATTTACCTGTTGTGCTCACTGTAACAAAAGAAATGAAATCTCTGTAATTATACTGCAAGGAGGAGGAGATCGTGTTTTAGTGCCTTTGATCTTGAGCTAGAATAGGCTCTGCTTTTGGAAATTTAATTTGAAAGAATCCAACATACACATCTGCTTTTTGTACTACAGTTTCCTTTCAGCTAGAAAATAGAAAATTATTAATGCAAATGTGTAGATTCTGTTCCTTGAAAGGGGAGGGAGCCCATTCAAAACACAAGTTAATTCTTTCTTCATAACAGTGGAAGATTTTAATAGATATGATAGGTGCTAACGTTAGGGAGTTTATAGACAAGTTTAGTGTGAACAAGCAGATAGCATAAAATGGTAGAACACTTTTGGGAACACAAAGGTTTCTGGGAAATACAGTATGTGAACGTTTCCATGGTACTAATGAAAAGGGGGGGGGGGGGGAAGAGAACAGGACTTTTCATGCAGATGAGAAAAAAAACACCCTCCAAACAAGCATGCCATAAAACTGTTTTGTGAACTTGTTTGAACTGAGAGATGGCAAGAGCCTGTGCTCTCCGCAAGGAGACAAAGGGTTTATTTTAATTGCTCTGGTGATGTCCAGTGTGCTGTAGAAGTGCTTGTGCTTTTTAAAAATTGTATGTGATACAACTTCAAGGTAGATACTTTAAAAACGTTAGTAAGAAGATGTGGCTTGAGTTTTTCAGGGCTTCGCACACAAATCTGAATTAGGAAACACATCTGATTGAATAGCATGCAGGAGCTGTGCCCTGTGGTGTTGCTTTAATAGAAGTTCTGTCACTATTTCCACTATGAACCCTTTATTTTCATTCCTGACCAAAATGTGCCGAACAAGGGCTAAGTCAAGAAATTTTAAAGAATATAAATAACATTTCAGTAAACAAAAACAAACAAAAAAACCAACAAAAAAGTCATTTTATGTTACTGTAAAGATCAGAAAATAAACCTAAAAGTTTTCTGTTTTGTTTTTAGCTTTTTCTGATATCTAATGACTTAGAAATATGTACAGCGTTTAAATGAAATGGAATACAGGATTTCATTGCTGGTATCCTGGAGTGGAGCAGACCTATTTTGGATTGCTTGCATAAACAGAAATCAAGGAAGACATATTAATACCCTTCTGGAACATGAGACTGCTATCCTAGTAACCTTTTTTCCCTAATATCTTTTTAGAAATGTGCAACTCCATCTTCACATTGTTTTGTTTTTTTTTAAACTATCTAACTTTGTATTTGCCTGGTAAAGGACATAAAAGTAGGTCGGTGTTTTATAACATTGGGGAAAATAAGTATTTAGGGCTGTATCTGTAATTTTCACTCCGTGCATCTGAAGAAGTGGGTTTTTGTCCACGAAAGCTTATGCCCAAATTAATCTGTAGTCTTTAAGGTGCTACCAGACTCCTCATTCTTTAGGGGTTGATTCTGTCCCTTTGAAGCCAGTGACACCTCTTCCATTAACTTCAGTGAGAGCAGGATCAGACCATATATAGTACACTTAAATGATTGGCTGTTACTAAGCCCCATAATTTCCATAATTTTTCCACTTTTAAAAAACACTTGTCCTCAGTTTTCAGATTCAAGTAGAGTTTTCTTCTCTCTCTTATATCTCATAAAATTTGGCTGTGAGTGACTGGAGTTTTTTGTCGTTCCTCTTGGGATTTGAGTATATATTGTTAATAGTTGCTTTTACTTTGCTGCTTTTACTATAATGTGCAAGTTCGTTGTGGCTGCATTGCTTTTATAGCTGTCAGAAATGGTAACATTAAAATTTTACACCACTGTGGCAATATTTTTTCTTTCTTTCCTTTTCTTTTTACCTAACTAAAAATGTTTGAAATAATAGATACGTAACAGAAGTTTCTGGACAAGTTTCTACAAATAAATATTTATACATACTAGATCCTTGCCTCTTATGGGTTAAAATGCCACCTCTCACACGTCTCACAATGAACATTGTGGTTTAATTTCCTTTCTTTCTCAAAGCATTTAAAAATGAGTAAAAATTCGGTGAAACGGAATGAGAATCAAACCTTCAAAAGCAAGCAAATTCGGGCTTACAGTGGAAGTGTAGTCCTTAAGTTACTAATAGCTAATTGCTGCTATTTGCAGGAAGTTGTGTTGGACCTTACTTTTCTAATTAGGAACCTCTTCCGATATTCAAAACGCCTCTTGGAATTGTTGGCCCTTCTTATATGAGCATTTTAAGGTGCCTATCACTGCAGTGTCTAAGCCCTGCAGGATTGTACATGTGCACAATGGAATTATTTAAGAACAGGTATGACAGCATGTATGTCTGGACAACCAGACAGGCACTCTTAAAAATGTATGATGCTAATGATGGTTGCAGAGGCAGTTTTTGGGTGGTGGGATTCAGGTGGGTGGGGAAGGCTGAACTATTTACATGTGAAAATGATTTGAGTCCTTGTCCTTATCTCCCCTCCCCACCACCTCCACTTTCCTCTCTCTTCTCTGGAGCTAAAGCAGATAGAGAGACAGGGCGATTATGAAGACGTCAGTTGGAGCTTAGGCAGGCGAAAGGGGAGAAGCGCTCCAGATGAGGTCCTGGGGGAGCTGAGGAGGGTCATTCATGTACGACCATGTGTATGTGTCTGACAGACTGTGAAATGGTGCGTTGTTGCGCGGCTGCGCTGCACCTGGGCCCTTCATCTGTGATTGATTGGTTTGGTCATGTGTAATGGTCCCATCTGCTCTGTGTTGTTTTTCTTTTTTTACTTATAAACACCGTTCCCAGCGGCTGAGAGAGGATGAGCTATGTTTTGTCATCTTCACTTACACTTTAGCTCAAAAAAGTGGTCAAGTAGGTAAGCTCTAAAGTCTATCCAAGTAATGTAGTATGAGAATACTTTTTCTTCACTGTTCCCCCTGCAAATGTAGTTTAATTCCGGCTGATATTTGACTAGTTCATGAACCAATAAAGACCAAAAATCCAAATCTGTGGATAGTGACTCTTACTGTAACGAGGAGTTTTTTTGTAACTGAGCCAATACTTAATTAAAACCGCTGACATCATGGTGCTATAATTAAGCGTGGCATTAATTAAGCTGGAATAACGATTTTTTTTATTAAGAGCTGCTCCAATTGTATAAGAGCGTGATCGGCAAAAACAAAATAATTTTTTAGTAAATAAAAAAAAAAATCTTTCATCCCCACCATAACTTCCTCAAAGCGAGGTGATGGCAGAACCATCGTCATCAGCACAAACTTTGGGGGGGTTTTCATAGGGAGGAGAGAGTGGAAGAGGTTGAAGTGAAATTTGTTTTTTTTTTACCCAAAAATGCTGATCGGCTCCTGGCATTCTGATGGCTAATTATGCATCGGAGAGCTTCGACAGCTGCATTCATCATCATAAAATGTAATAATTAATGACATTCCAACAAAGAAAAATATGCAAATGAGAACTCATTAGCATTTTCATATTCAGCTTTGATAATGCTTTTGCTGACAAGGTTGTAATTAATGAAAATTCATGTCGCAGTCAGGAGATTGGATCGGTTTCATTCCGCTCACAATTCCCAAATGCTTGCATTATGGAAAATCGGCGGCTCTGCCAACTTTTCAGGGAAGAAAAACACACACACACGCACACACACACACTAAAAGCACCAGATGCAAATTAATGGTAGGGAGCCTTTAACTCTTTAAATTCCTCTCCCGCCCCCCTTCCCGTGAAAGCATGAACTATTAAAAAAATGTGATGCAAAAATAATTTGAGGTACAAGGTCAAGGGACCTTTCAAAAATAATTATTTGTTTTCACTTAAGTACGGAAATTGCTATTAAACTTAGAAAATGTTTTTACTCTTATTTTTTCTTTGATGCACTGTGCACATGTACAAAGAAACCCTAAAAAAATTAGGATAGAGAAAGCTCGATGTTTGATTCAGTCCATCTCTTCCTTTGAATGAGCAGATTCACTGTACAGTAGTTTATATCTCCAAGGCTTCATTGTGCATGTTTTACCAGGTAAAACACCCATTGGCTTCAATGGAATATTCCCTGGGTAAAGAGTGCAAGATCTGGCCCCAGCTGTTTCCTAACTCCCTTTGAAGACACATTTGCACAGGTTATTCTATCGCTGCAGTTCTTGTAAGGCCTAAAATAAATATTGCTCTGTTCATGCGGATTCCTTTTTTTTCTCCCCCTCAAAGATATTTTGGCAATATGGTTTCATTTTTGTTTTGCAAAATAGTTGGAATGATGTTCATAACATTTGCACCTGATTTGGCTCCTACATCTGGTTAAACGTTTGCCCTTGAAATCTACATGTGCTATAAAGCACAAATTTTAAATGGGTATCTCCACACCCTAGACTAGAAATGTGAATGAATGAATGTTTAGTGCATAGCTAAAGGCTCTGTGTGCCGTTATCAGACTTGGATCTTTGGATCTGTGAGTAACCATTTGGGATTAGCACTGTAGCATGTTTTGCCATATCAGCCTCAAAGTAGATTAGAAAGTTTTATTTAGACAATACAATTAGAAAAGGAAGAGATTCATAATGATTTGGAGCCCTGATGTTAAGAAGACGAAACATTATTAATACACACATGATTTCAGACGAGATACATAAACAACACTGAAGGGTTTTTCATGGAAAAAGACAAACTTCAAGAACGTTCTCCCAGAATCCAGCAGAAATTTGTAAATGCTCCATGTCTGCTAAATGTCTGGTGATTAATGCAAAACACTTGTGCATTGATGAAATACAATTTCCTGTTTCTTGTGTTTCCCCTTCCCCCCCCAAAAAAATCTTCTGTCCAAGCACAATTGGGAAAAGTATAAATAATCTGTGCTAAGGGTAGGTAGAAAGTTTGACATTACTGATAGCTCTCCATTTCCCTATAAATTTTTTGTGCAATCTGTCACTTCTTCTTGATCCAGAACCATGCTAACTATTTTTTGCATATATTCCACTTATTATCAAACATGTCCATTCTTCATTAGCCCTAAGTTATTATAAGAAAACTGGATTTGCTTCAGTTGCTTAATTTAAAAAAAAAATCTTTTTTGGTAACGTTTCTGAATAGAACATAATTGTCTAAACATATGATTATATATTCTTGTTGTTTTTTGCATACCCTTTTCTTTAAAATGAAGCAGGTTTTACTTTTTTAGCTTGTTTCCTTTTGTATGGGCAAACTGCCCAACCAGATGGTGTAATGTCACCTGTAAGCAATCTGAATAGATAGGTTCATTCTTAAGTTTTAGAGCGCTCTTTATTTCCTTTCCATATAGTACCACTATTGTAGAGTAACTGCTGAAGTTGATGTTTCTTTTTTGTTTCCTTTTAAAGAGTTTCCGGCTGTGATTGGTTCTTTATTCCGAAATCTGTATTTTGGGCTCAGTTAAAATCTGTGGCTTAAGGCACTTTCCTGCTATTATTAAAACCACTTCTGATAATATATCTGACTGCTTCTAATAGGTGTAAATGAGAATGCAATAGCAGAAGTTAAAAACAAGCATTGGTCAGGAGGTATAGTTGTTTACACACATACCTTTTTAATTTACAAGCTTAAAAATGTTTAAATAAGTCTAGATGTTTTTTGTCTTTTATTTCTTTTCAATTATTGTTACTTTTTTAAAATGTAATCTTTTTCTTTCTTTTTTGTTTTGTTTTTGTTTTTTGTTTTGTTTGTTTTTTGTTCTTTTGTGAAGATACCAGATTGGCAAATGTGGTGACTAAAATTCTCTATTTCTAAGTTCTGGCACAGAGAGTATGTGATAAACCATGCATGTTTTCCCAATGTACTTTAACTATGACCCGGAGGGACCAATTCTTGGGTTGACAGGGCATATCAATATCTATGCCTATTCAATGCCTGGACTCTGAGACTGCAACAAAAGTGATAATTGGTGCAAATGTGAACTGTGTTTTGTGAGTGGACGCACTCCTAAGAATTGGACTGAGATGACCCACTCATTGTTCCTAGGTTTTCAGATGGTCCCTGTCTTGTAAAGGACTCTATTTGAACAGAGATTTACAGTATGCAGAGTTCCATTGATTTAAATGAATATTAGGCAAGCACAAAGATCCACCTGTGTAGGTTCTTTCGCAGTAAGCTCTCAAACACAAAGGACAATTTTTTTTAACTTTGTTTGTATATGGGTCCCCGATCCTTACTGGAGCCTCTGTGTGCTAACATAATACAAGTAATAATAATTTGAGTTGCTGGTGGGTTAGATGACTTTAAGATTAGTTAATTTTCTACAACAAAAGAATTAGCAAATACATTACTAAGGGGCAAACAGTGTTCTGGACTTCAGTGGGACTGCTAGCATGAACAAGGTGAGAAGTATTAGGTCCTTAAATACTACAAAAAACAATGAGTATATTATCAAATGTATATCACTGACCTTATATCAGAAGAGCCCAGAGTTTTTATTTTTATGGGTTACTATGAGTTCTAATGAATAGATTAATAGATTTCGTGGCCAGAAAGAACCATTGTGATCATCTAGTCTGATCTCCTATATAACACAGGCCATACAACTTCCCCCAAATAATTGCTATTTGAATTTCTGAGCTCTTCCTGAGGGATTAGTTGAAAGAAAGATCTTTTCTCCCTTTGTCTGGTGAATGGGAGTCATGTAGCTGTCAAGTGGATTGAGGGAGAGATTTTTTTTGGCAGGACGTGGGGAGGAAATGGTCATGATATTTTTTATGTGCTTGTTTAATTAGGTAAGATCCCTAGATCTTTGGATGGGCACTTGGAGGCACATTTTTCAAACGTGACCACTGGTTTTTGTTCCTGGATTTTTGATGTGCTCCACTTGTGACACTTGGGCCTGATATTTCAGAAGCAGGATCACCACCACCTCTCAGAAAATTCAGCTGGAGTCATTTTTCTGAAAATCTGGCCAAAAAGTGCAGCATTGTAAAATTAGTCAGCACTTCTTAACAATTTGACCTAATGAATTGGAATGGATAAATAAATATAAGTTAAAAAACAAAGAAAAAAACCCAAACAAACAACCAAAAATCTTTTAAGCCTTCTCTTCCAAGAATAGTGCATCCTTTGAATATGCCCACTCATTGTGACTACTACTGCTAGAAAGGGTTACAGTACCAGGGCTCTTTGTGTCGCCAGCCACTGGTAATTTAAAATCTCCTGGGCAGGTGAAGCAGCATGAAGAAATATTCCAACCTTTTTTTTTTTTTTTAACTTTCAGTTAGCTATCCTGAGCTGCAAAATTTGGAGCTCTTTTTTAACTAGGGTTGCCAGGCGTCGGGTTTTTGACTGGAATGCCCGGTCGAAAAGGGACCGTGGTGGCTCCAGTCAGCACCGCCAACCAGGCCGTTAAAAGTCTGGTCAGCAGTGCTGCAGGTCTAAGGCAGGCTAGTCCCTAACTGTCCTGTCACCATGCTGTACCCCAGACATGGACAGCAGGTCCGGCTCCTAAGCAGGGGACCACGGGGCTCTGTGCACTGCCCCCACCCTGAGCACTGACTCTGCATTCCCATTGGCCAGGAACTGTGGCCAGTGGGAGCTGGGGGGCTGGTACCTGTGGGCGAGAGCTGTGCGCAGAGCCTCCTGGCCCCCTCGTCTAGGAGCTGGACCCGCTGGCCGCTTCCGGGGCACATTGTGGTGCCAGGACAGGCAGGGAGCCAGCCTTAGCATCGCTGCGCCACTAACTGGGAGCTGCCCGAGGTAAGCCCGTGCCCCAACCCCGAGCCCCTGCCCCAACCTTGAGTCCCCCCCCTGCACCTGGAGCCCCCTCCTGCACCCCAAACCCTTCATCCCCGGCCCCACTCCAGAGCCTTCACCCCCAGTCAGAGCCCTCACCCCACCCTGCACCCCAAACCTAGCCCAGAGCCCCCTCCCTCACCTGAAATCCCTCATCCCCAGCCCCCCCCAGAGCCCACACCTCCAGCCCATAGCTTTACCCCCGCGCACACCCCAACCCCCAGCAGCCCCTTTCCATATTCCATATTCCAAATCCTCAGCCCAACCCCCCAGCCTGAAGCCCCGTCCTGCACCCCAAGCCCCTCATCCCCAGCGCTACCCCAGAGCCCACACCCCCAGCCGGAGCCCTCACCTCCTCCCGCACCCCAACCCCCTGCTCCAGTCCAGTGACAGTGAGTGAGGGTGGGGAAGAGCGAGCCACAGAGGGAGGGGGAATGTAGTGAAGTGTGGGGGGATCCTCGGGGAAAGGGCAGAGTAGGGGGAGGGGCCTTAGGAAAAGGGTTGGGCTACGATGTTCAGTTTTATGCGATTAGAAAGTTGGCAGCCCTATTTTGAACCCTCTAAAGCTTGGGATTTCTGATTAAGGGTTTAGTTTCAGGGCCATTTCTATAATTTAAGCTATTATTAAATGACTTGTCTAAAAATGCAATTGCATGATTAACTGAAACATTTTTTGCTTGTGAACCTAAATCTGAAGAAAAATAGAGTTTTTGCTTATTTAGGAAGTTGATTCACATATTTGGTTTACAGCTTTGGGTTGATTCCTGAAGGCCTGCATGTATAATATTGCTTTTGTTTTCCAGGAATCTAAAATTTCCCATGAAAGATCATTACATTTCTCCATTTAGAAAGTAAAACTCTAAATATATTTGGCCTTTTTATTTTCCCCTGAAAGCCATTGGGAGTAATTTGTTACTCCTCTGGCTCTTGGGAAGCTTAGTCCAAGTTCCATTCCTGGTGCCAAGTGTTGCATTTTCTGAGTTTTATCTTTTCAATGACAATTCCCCTGGGATTGAAAGGCAAAATAGTTGAAAATTCCATTGGCTGGAAGCAGAAACATTTGCTACCCCCATTTCCCAAACTGGGAAATAAAAGGGCCTATGAGGGGTCAGCTCTGCCCTCACCTGGCAGAGTTGCCTTAGGTAATAAGTGTTGCAGCACTGTATTTTAAGGGATATGAGGACAGTGTTAAAATTTTTTGGATCTCCTCCATCTTGCAGCTTGGCAAGTGAGAATAATGGTAGCTTTTCTCCATGTCTAGCTCCCATTCCCTTTTTTGAGAATTTTTCTAAAAGAGTATTTGTCAGTTAGAATCCGGTGGCTTTACTGTTTTGAACTACTACGAACTCACATCTTCCATTGACTTCAATGAGAGTTTCAGGAATTCAGCACCTTTGAAAATCATGCCATGGATTTCTAAAATATGGACTGCAAGGTGCTTAATAAAATACACTCATTAAGATTAAATAATATTCCTGATTTAAAAAAAAAATTGCAGAGAAATTTCACCTGATCCTGCAGCCATAATATCCATTGAGATTAATGGGAACTTTTCCTGTCACCAAGCAGCAGGATCATTATGTATACTGGGTCAAATTCAAAACTCCTGGACTAGCCGAAATAAACATGTTTTGTGCAGGTGAAACAACATAGCAGCTGTGGGAAATAGAATCTACTTCCCAGTAGACTGCTATCTAGCCCCTCTATATGGTTACTACTCCAGCTCCCGTCTGCAGCCTTGTCCTGATCCATAATTGTTGATTGTTACGTTAATGCGAACCCTGACCTACTAACAACCCCTCTTTGCTCTGGCTTGTACAGAGTTGGCAGTTCCCTCAGGTGTGCTATACACAAGGAATTTGGAGTCCATCTACAGCAGTATACCATAGCTTTCTTTCCCCTATACTATGCTAACTCTATGTTAGAGTCCTTCCACAGTGTTCATGTAGCTCAGTGAATTTCAACCACTAAGGGTATGTCTACGGCGGGTAGTGATTGATCTATCGGGGATCAAGGTATCGCGTCTCATCTAGACGCAATATATCGATCCCCGAACGCGCTCCCTGTCGACTCCGGAACTCCACCACGGCGAGAGGCAGAAGCGGAGTCAACGGGTGAGTGGCGGCCGTCGATCCTGCGCCGCGAGGACGCGAAGTAAGTCAATCTAAGTCGATCTAAGATACGTCGACTTCAGCTACGCTATTCTCGTAGCTAAAGTTGCGTATCTTAGATCGATTTCCCCCACCACCACCACCCCCAGTGTAGACCAAGGCCTAAGAGCGTTCTTAGTCGCTTTATATGACGTGACTGTGTAAATTAAGCCTTTTGTTAAATGCACAAAATTGAGTCTACAGTTTCTTAACTTTCTTTTCTATTTTTTTTAAATGGAGGGATAACAACAAAACTTAACAAAAAATCACATAGGACAATAAATACTTTGTTAAAGTTTTAATTGTGTTTCTTTAATGGTTTAGAAAACAATGCATGCAATATTCAATCCAGGCCAAAATTTCAGATTTGTTACCAATGTAAGACTTCAGCATTGACACTTACTGTACTTAAAAGCTCCTTGGATCAGGTGTTGTTCTACCATATGGACATTTTAATTAGTAATAAACACATTGGTCTGGATGCAGTAGTAGAATCTACAAAACACGAAGACCTGCCTCATTTTACTGGCGTAATATTGGTGTGAATTTGTGTAACTGTCTCTGTCTTTGCATCTCCCTCCCTTTCTGTGTGTGTGTGTGTGTGTGTGTGTGTGTGTGTGTGTGTGTGTATACATATACTGATATTGATAGCTATATAATTAAAGTTACATAGGTTATAATATCCATGGAGTAAATAGTTTATTTCTGTATCTATGCAATAATCTTGGAATTGTGAGATAAACTACATTAATTTAGCACCTTTTGTCGTCTCTTCCTGAACTATGCTCATTAATTCATCTATGTCAGGAGTACTTCTAAAGGGATACTCCCAATTAAAAATATATGTATATAAAAGTAGCTTCAAATACTACACTCACTATCTCTGCTCATTTTCCTTTCCCCATTGCTGTGTGAAGTATCTACATAAACAAAAGTGGAAAGTAACTAAGTGATTAGGTCAGGGAAACATTGAAATGGGTTATACACAAAGTGCTGTTAAATGCACAGCATAAATAACAGCTGCAAGACTGTGGTCTTGTGGTAAGGCTTTAGACTGAAACTCAGGAGAAATGGATTCAATTCCTGACTCTGCACCAAGCTTTCTTTGTGACTGAGCAAGTCACTTAATCTTTCTGGCCCAGATCCACAAAAGGATTTAGGGGCCTAAGTGAAAAATTTAGGCCTTGAAACCCCTGCTAAGCTGTTGCTCAACCCTTGGTGCCTAACTTTCCTCTGTTAAAGTTCTCTAGGTTCCTAAATTTCTGCTTTTGGAGATGCCTCAATCTAGGTGCCTATCTCATGCCTGACCCCCAGCAGGATCCTCAAACCAGGTGAAACTAGGCGCTCACCTGTGGGGCCAATCTGGCATGCCTAACTAACATAAGGGCCAGGTGGGGGAAGAGGAGCCCACACTGTAACCTTTAGCCCAGAGATTAGGAAACTCACTCAGGATGATGCCTGATGAGAAGGGATGTGAACATGGGTTTCCCACTTGTCAGGTGTGTGTCCTAACCACTCATTCTCATGCTTTCTCTGGCCTAATACATATTTATTTATACACAGTGGAAGTGCTTCAATCGGAGAGACTGAGACCCACCTCAGAATATCCCATAGTCTTCTCCTGTCCCCCCGACATTTTGTTTGGAGTTAGGCATGAGCTGCTGCCATTCTTGGAAGAAATGCCTTAGGCCTCTGACTCCAAGAGCGTGTTCCCCTTTTTGAATCCCAAGCAAATATAGGTGCCTCCTTCCAGCCCAGACTTAGGCACCTAACGCTTTCTGAGGGGCGAGGCTTAGGATACACCTAAGTATCTGTTCAGTATCTGCTATTGGTTAGATTAGGTGACACCTTGACTCATCTGCATCTTTTGTGGATCCCATTCTTAGCTCCTGTCTCTCCCCAAACATAGCATAGGGAGCATAGGCACCTATCTCAGGGCCTATGGATTCCACTGGGTGGCTAGGCACCTAAAAGTTAGGCACTACAGTGCCTGAGTCCCTTGGTGGCTTTGGGCCTGGGTGCCTCACTGTAAAAGTGAGAATAATAAGACTTCCTGTCTCCCACACTTTGCCTATTTAAATGGTAAGCTCTTTCTAGCAATGACAGTCTGTTTCTATGTTTGTACTGTGCCTAGCACAATGGGGCCCCAATCTTGGTTGCAATTTTCAGTAACTACTGTAATACAAATAATAAATAATGATAGCCAACTAAAAAATTCCTCAGAGAAATATCTTTTTCTCTAATCTCATACAGTTACTGTAGTCTTTGGTGTTATTTGTACCAAAAGTAGGCTTTAAAAAAAACCCAATTTTAGAGAGAAATGTGTTTTTTAAAGTTAATGGTGTCCCTTTTTCATATAAGACACCTGAGAAAGGGATCTTTTTGAAATATAAAGAATGTGCCACAAAATGGGTGTGGAATAGAAGCCCAGATTTGTAATCACACTGGTCCGAGTTCCAATACCAGCAATACTAAGTGCTAGGCCAAAGATAAATTTATGTTTCTATATCCTAAGAAGCACCAGGACTAGAAACACTGGACCTTATTTTTTTCTTTGACATTTGTTTTACACTGGTTTAGCTCCATTGATTTCAATGGAGTCACTCATGATTTATTCTGGTGTAAGTGAAAAAGTGTTTATTTTTCTGGCATGCTGGAAATACTGTCTTTCCACTGAAATACACAGCATCCATTTCTAGCTTGGCTTGTCATGAGGTATCAATTGTGACATCTTGATTTATCAAAAAACTGTTTTTGATTGTTTTTAGAAGCCTTTGTTAGTTCTAATGATTGTCAGTCTGAAGTTTGTACATAGTAACTAAGACAACAGGGCTTTACAGGCAGAAGAATATAAAAATAGCAATAGAAAAATTTTAAACCTATTTTTTAAAGAAAAGAACTCTGAAAAGATTTATGCAAAAGCAAAATACAAATGCATATCATTTTGAGAGGAGAAAGAGGACGGGAGGGGGCTTTCTTTTGTTCCTAAAATGATACAGGCTCAAAAATTCTAAATTAAGACTTCTTACATCAAATAATTCCCAATATTAGTGTGTCTGTTATGCAAGATTTCATAAGGTTATACAATGGGAGTAAATTGGAGCTCATGTATAGCAAACATTCATATTTTAGACATTTGAAGAACAGCACCTAATTTGGGGAAAATATATTTATTCCTTTTATAGGGAGAATATTAGATTTAACTCAAGATGGTCCTGAACCAGAATTCCAGACCATATATATCTCCCTGGACTTTCAGAGTGGTAGCTGTGTTAGTCTGTATCGGCAAAAACAACGAGGAGTCCTTGTGGCACCTTAGAGACTAACAAATTTATTTGGGCATAAGCTTTCGTGTGCTAGAACCCACTTCATCAGATGCATCCAAATAAATTCATTAGTCTCTAAGGTGCCACAAGGACTTCTCGTTGTTTTCATTTTGAACGCGTCTTAACTAAAGTAGGAAGGTGCATACTGTGTTGGGGTTGGTGGGGTTACAGTGCTGCATAACATTTGTTTTGAATAAGCAAACTTCTTTAAGTTCTTCTTTGACCAGAAGAATAATTACAATTTACATATTTACAAACCTGTTGAAAATGCCAATAGTGACCACAGTTTCACTCTCCAGAAATCCTTGAAAAGGCTGAATTCTGCCCTCAGGTACAACAGTATCACTACTGTTGACTTCAGTGAAAGTTTCACCCAGGTAAGAGTCTAGTTCAACTACCATTGAAATCAATGGGAGATTTTCCATTGACTCCAATGAGCAGCAGGTCAGCCCCTCATGGAAGGCAGCATAGGTTCATCCTTTATGTGGCCAAGATTTTTATTTGTTTATTTTTTAAAATGGGATATAAAAAATGGGTGTTTAAAGTTAGATTCCCAACTCCATTCCGTTACTTAAATAAGTGCCCTCGTGCTCAAAATTCTGTGCATCCAGCAGCGTCCACTGAAATCAGTCAGAGTAATGGATTTGCTGTATTTTTGAATATGAGACTATTCATTTAAGTGCCTAAATACAGATTCAGCTTTAGCTACCTATTTTACAAACTCTTGTGTATTGCCCCCAAATGCTCCCACTGTTGTTACCAAAGGTGTCAGTTGAGAACAGACCTGTTTGTTATTCCACCAGATTAATTTGATAGTTCTGTAGAAACCTCTTTCAGTTCTGTTTACCAATTCAGACTTTCCCCAAGGAATTCGGGACAAATAACAGTTCTTCTATTTAAACTGTATTATTTTAAAATTATTTTTAACGGCAGTTCAATGTAGTTAAAACAATTTTCTCTTTCTTCCATTTCATTATTTGCAACTGTAAACACTTTCCTTTGGGCAAAATACTAGCTTTGCTACAACAATATTCCCTGGCTTCTAACTGCATATAACTCCATTATTGTCACTCTGCTTGTAATGACACCTGTTTCTGGAACTGAACAATGTCTGTCTTTAGATAATGGTGATATAAGAAGAGTAGCATAGTTACAAAGAAGGTAACTGTGGGTTGTAGGCTAGGAAACCACCATGTGTATTATGAGTCTTTTACAGCGGGCTAATTCATTGCAATTGAAGTCTTCAGTTAACTCAGTAATTCGATTCTGTTATTGGACAAACCACAGAATAAAAAAAGAAACATGTCAGTTGTGGACCCACAGCTGTTAAATTTTTCTGATTTAAGAAATGAAACTAGTTATGAACATGTGTATGTTGGTACAGATTCCGCTAAGCGTTTGGAGACTGGAGGGATGGCCATTTACTGGCACAGAGAAAATGAAGGGAGTCAAACTTTAAAGATGGAAAATATCTATTAGGTCTTTTAGTCATTACTCTGGCTGTGCAGGCTGACAATATGGACCCAATGCTATAAGTACTTTATAATCACAGATCTCCCAGTGACTTTGTTAGGATGAGTTGCAAAAACGGTCAGCTTTCTTGGTAGTGTCCAGGCTAGTTTTAGGTGAAGCGGGTTTCATCCTTTCCCTTGAAAGACTTTTCCACAGCCTCATAGAATGCATTGTTAGAACATTTTTTCTGAAAGTGTCCTTTTCTTAATTTCTCTCTCTCTCGTTTCTGGGTCTTTAACAACTTACTACTAATAATTTTATTATGTTTATTAGTAATAGAAAGGCTCTATACTTAGAAAATCCATCATCTCAAAGTGACTTATTCAAATCCATCATTTAAACTGTGTATGACCATAAGAATAAAGAACAAATAATTCTGATGAACCTCATATATGCAAATCCCATAGTGGGGCCTTATAAGGGGTATGCTGAAAGGGAAAGACTACATTTAAAATTTAATAAAAGATAGACTAAGTCAAAATAAAGTCTATAGTCAAACTCCTTAATTGTGATGCATTTGCTGAGTTTCCCTCTTCCATCGTCGGCCCTGCTCTGATGCCATATGGTCTACCATGGAACATTTAACTTGTCAGATATAATGGATTGTCCTGGAAGCAGATTTTTGCTTTGAGCGCTCGGCTCCTTTCTTGCATTTCACTCTCAGCTTCAGGCTGCAGGATGAAGGATTGTGGTGGAAATGCAAAGAAGAGACACACAGTTGATTCCCCTTAAGAGAGTGACCTATATGCCACAAAATTTTACCCACGTAAAGAGGCATTATCCCTGTTCCTGACCCTAGCAGGCTGCATGTCAGAACCGTTTAAATTTGTCTGGACTTAACAGATTGTGCAAATGTTTCAGAATCAAGTGCTTAGGAATAACAAAAGCTTGTCATTTCAACTTATGCAGTAACAGTGCAGCTCATATTGGCCAAGAGATGAGTATTATTTATTGTGACCTACATGTAACCTAAGCTGCTTGGTTTGTAGACCCTGTGAATTAAGTTCATCTCCCAAGGCTACTGAAATTAAAAAAAAAACAAAAAAAACCTCTGACATGGAACCCAAACTATTCCCTTTTTTGGGGGTGAGGCTAATGTTAAAGGGATCTTTTCTGTGGATGGGCCAGTAGCAGTTAATTATCTGAATACATTTTGCAACTTGTAACCGGAGTCTAAAAAATTTTCACCTCCATGCTTGCCACACCTATCTGAAATGAAGGATTCTGCCTTCCTTGAAAGATTAGGCTTCATTCTGCAATAGTGAAGAAAATATTTTGATTGGTGGGTTCTTAAACATGTGTAGTAATCTTAAAATGGTCCAACACAAACACAAACTTGAGTTAATATACTGGTTTCTGAAATAATCATGAAAAACAGTTGGTGCATTCTTCCACTGATTAGAATGCAACTTTTCTAAATTAAATAAAATCTGAAAATAATGACATGTCTAATCTTTGTGGGTAATGTGTCTGTCTAGTTCTATAGGTAATTTAAGTATATGGGTGACATCTTGACCTAATTGAAGACAAATGGAGTTCTGCCATTGACTTCAGTGGGGTAAGGATTTAACACAGAGAGAATAATATATGTATAAAACTAACCTGATTTTTTTTTTAGATCTCTACTCAAAATTCCTTACTCAGGCAAAACTTCCACTGATGAATGGGAGTTTTGCTTGAGTAAAGATGCCATAGTTTGCATTTAGTAGTGAATAATTCTAAGTATTTAATAGTCTAGAAAGAGGAAGAGAATGCTTTTCATAGCAATGAACTTCTTTGTGTATCTATAGAAAACATGTTTAGATTTCTTTTGATAGTCATTTTTTGTCATTGTTCATCAGACATTGTGCTGATTAGTTTGTGTGAACTGATGTGATGAGCTTGTCTGTATTCTCAGCCCAAGTTGTTATGACTAAAGTGATATGGAATGTCAGGTCTCAAGTGTAAACATCTTAGGGTGTGGATGCCCTCTGCTGGATATTGCAGAATTGAGTATATTGGATACATGATCATAATATGTTGCAATGTGTATACCAGCTCACTTCTGCTTTTTGCTATATCCTGTAAATTTGTGGTTTGATTCCCCCACCCTTACCCCTTTTTATTTAATCAAAGTTATACAATATATAGCCTTGTCACTAAGGAAATAATAAAAGATCAAAATATAATAACTATTAGAAAAATCTTTTTTATATTTTTCTTTACCAGGCTGTGTTACAAATAACTGATATTTATATTGAATTGAAGCAAATTATTGCATTTCTAAATTTTAAAATGCTACAACATTATATGTATTTCTGCTAAAAGTGCAAAGAGCACTGAGGGCTGGGAAAATGGAATCAAAAAGAAAATAGAACCAATTTTATATTTGATTTTGAAATAAAGTAGAAGGTGACTAAATAATTCTTTATGTAGGACCAGTTTGATGAGAGATTCATGTAAGACCTGAGGTAACCTGCTAAAATGCTGTTTTTTTTTGTGCTTTTATTTTTTTGTTCATAAATTAAGACATAAGCACTGAAAGCACCAGTGACTCCGAAGTTCTCTGTATTTTAACCAGGTAAAATGCTAATGCAGAGGACACACATGTTTATCATTGTACCCCTTTGAATGGAAGGTATTCCTAAATTGGTGTGGTGTCTTGTTGGCTTTATATACTGTTAAAGCTAAAAAAAATGAGATTACAAGACTTGTTTTACTTTTAGGACAAAATACAGCCATCTAGTCAGAATGAGTTTTGTTGATAATGATTAGATGTGGATTTGACCCATCATCCTAAAGATAAGACTTCTAATTGATCTCTTGATCCCTAGCCATGTCCAACATGGTTTGTTTAAGTAACCTTTTAATAAAGGTTTAGATAGGGGAGGGTTTACAGTCTAAAGATTTAAAGCCTGTACACATAGGCTGTATCAAGGTTTATTGTCTTCTTTCAGTTCTGCTCCTTTCATGGCCTTAGATATGTATCTGGCTTGTTTTAAAGTGATTCTGTTTTCATGCTTGAGTGAAAACCCAGGTTTCCAGATACATGATAAAAATCTCCGGAGCCATAGTCCCCTAACAAATGATAAGGAATTACCCTGGAATATACTGCAATTAAAAAACTATGAGGTTTGTTTAGGATAACAAAATATGCAACATTTACAGTCTACTCCTATGTTTTGCTTAAAAATTCAGGCATTATCACAGGTATTTTTCTTTTTTATTGCATACTCGTATAAACTTTTACCCTTTTTGTTACCTTGATACTCACTCCAATAAGATTCTATGATATTTACTATTTTGTAATGATTATTTATTCTTGGGATTATCTTTTGATATTTGCAAGTGCCAGAGCTGGGTGCTGGTAGGATACGGTGCATGCATTTACTAGCGTTGTCTGCCTCCCTTCAAAATAAAATTGAGTGAAATTCTATGGCCTGTGTTATGGAGGTTTTCAGACTTGATGGTCATCCCTCCCAGCCTTAAAATCTGTGACTCTATGAAAAAAGGAAGGGAATTATGAGTTCAGAGGTATTTTAAATTTAGGAAAGATCATTATTTAAAAGAAAAATAGCCTTTCACCTCTACACATTGGAGTTTAGTTGAATAGTTGTTCATTAGTGAAACATATTTGGTGACCTGAGATTAGTTTCTGTAAAATAAACAGTTTTATGAGGTAAACAAATTTAGAGGTCCATCACACTGAGGTACTAAGATTTCTTTAACGCATGAAATGTAATTTCTTCAAAGCCCATTGGATATCATTAACTGTTTTTGTTTAAACACTTTCTTCATGAAAATTCTGTGAGTTTGTTACATTTGTATTCTGCTCCCAGTTAGTGAATGTATTGGATACAAAACACATTTCATTGCTCATTACTTGCATGTTTCTATTACTGTTAAGAAATGATAATACTGTCCTATGCACTGATTAAGGGCCTTATCCTGCAAGGTGTTGAACACCTGTTGCAAAGTGCTGAGCAATTTCAGCTCTCACTGAAGTCAGTGGGAGCTGGAGGGTACTCACCTCTCACAAGATCAGACCCTTAACATATAGTGGTTATATAGTAATATATTATCAAGACAAGTAGTAACTCTCAATGACACGAGTAAATGGTTTTAGTCTTACAAACTCAAAAGATCTGAAAGAATGGGAATTCTCAAGGAATAAGGTACCGTTTTATATAAAAAAGTAGCACAAACTGGCCCATAGTACATTGTCAGCAGTTTCTTATTGTTAACGTTTTAAGTGCCAATTTTTCAAGACTTTTTCATTTAAAAAGCACACTAACAAGAAGCCATGCTGTTACATACTGTAGTAGATGGGTAGATTACGGAGATGGGATGTGTAAACAACTTGCCTCAGTCTTTTGATTTGGGATCAATATTTTATGACCCTGCGGGCACTGCCCCCGCAGCTGCCATTGGCCACGATTCCCGGCCAATGAGAGCTGCTAAGCCAGTGATCTGGGCGGAGGCAGCGCTCAGAGCTGCCTGGCCACGCCTCCGCCTAGCAGCTGCTCAAGGGGGATGTCGCCACTTCCAGGGAGCCCTCCAGGAAAGCGCCACCCAGAGCTCACCTCACCCTATCCCGTGCCCCAACCTCCTGCCCCTCCCACACCCAAACTCTGCTGCTTCTGTGGGAGGGGTCACGGGGTGGGGTCCAGTGGCCTGAGACTGCCCCAGCAGCGGCTGGTGTGATTGGCACCGGGGCTGCCTGTGCTGTCCCTGAGCCAGGAGCACCGGCCACTGCAGAAGTCACGGAGGTCACGGAATCCGTGACTTCTGTGACCTCGCAACAAACTCGCAGCCTTAACCAGGGCCCCATTGTGCTACACACTGCATAAACACAGAACAAATATTAGACTTTAGTGAAACTTGCTTAGGTATGCAATCTTGAGCAGGAGGCATTTGCGGGACCCACATTCTTGCTACATTTTCATTTGGCTTTGACAGCATAAAGAGTTCATGCCTTTGATTCTTTACACACCTCCTCTCTATCCCACATCTTGCAACTCTGTCCCTGCAATGTAAGCAGTAGGCATTAGGGGGTGCATTAGGACTGAACAAGTGTAACCTGGTAATGCATGTGGAGTAGCCCCTTGGCTACTGCCTGGTCCTTGGGATATGCAAGAAATAGACTTACCTATTTAAGAATAAAATCAAGACCAATGAGTTGAATTAGTGATGAAATGTTACTTTAACTATGAATTTCCTTGCTTTAGGTTGTTTGTCAGTATCTTAATGTTATTTTAGTGTAGGTTTTTAGGATTTAATTTCCTTTATATTTTGATGGTACTATTTAAAAAAATATATAATCTCCCCTTGCATTGGCATCGTAAAGTCTCTAGGAACCATTACTGTTTACTGCATGTCAATGTAAGTGCAAAAAGCCTCTTTCATTTAAAACAAAAGAAAACAAAATGTTCTTCAACTAATATTGTGTAAACATCTCTGGCACATTTTAACTGGGTTTGATGCCATTAAAATTATTGGGATTACTACTTCACTTGATTTTATATCTAGTTTGTGGGCCCTTCTTTAGATCTGATTCAGCATCACATACCATTGTTTTGTATTGCACAAATTTAGTTTAAAATCTGCAGGATTTTTCTTATTGTCAGTACTTCACATGTAATACAAAGACTGAAACAGCTCATTGACATGATACTTCCATTACCATTGGATACGATTGTAGTGTAAATCATGCTATGCAAAACCCCATTGAAATAAAGGGGATATTATGCATTATGCTTTCTTGACATAAAAGTATGAGAGAAACATAGATAGCCCCAAATCCTGTGCCCAGCCGGACTAACTGGGTTGGATGTCTGTGTGCAGGCAGAAGGAAGAAGTATTATACCTCTTCTTCAGAACACTGTGGCATGTCTATGCTGCAGCAGGGAGCCTGTCAGCCTGTGTAGACATACTCAGATAGCTAGACTCAGGCAAACATGCTAAAAATAGCCGTGTAGATGCTCAGGCGATGTCTTGGGCTCTCAAGCCCACCTGGTTTCTGGGGGCTGAGCTTGGGTGGGTAGCCCAAGCTATGGCCCAAGCTGCAACATCTGTACTGCTATTTTTAGCCCACTAGCTTGAGCTGAGCTAGCAGTAGTCTGTCTATCCAGGCTGGGAGGCTCACTCACAGCAGCAGTTTAGACGTACTCTACTAGAGCTGAGCTACAGATGTTGTTAAAGCCCAGTAGCCTCTTGGGTCCTTTTGCACTTGCTCCATGGTGGACAATGGCTATTGAATCTGTTTGGCAGCAAGTCCACCTACTCTGCCCTCTCTCCCTGCACAGGACTAGTCTCCAATATACACAATATGCACACCTGTTCTGGCTCCTGGACTCCTGCAATGCACTGCACCCTTTCCACCATTCCAAAATATAATGAGCAGCATGATAAGAAAGCCAAAACAGTATGAAAAGTAGCTGTTGCACAAAAGCAATAGCAACTGTTCAAACGTGAAACATTATATGCCCCCAAGTCCCCGGCATATAATGAAGGGTGGAGTTGTTCTGGTTTTGCTTTCTTACAGGGAAAAGATGTCAAGGCTGAGAACTTGTATTTTAAATTTAGTCTGAAAATTTGAGTAATTTTAATTTATAATCTCTAATAATCAAAATGAAAATCCTGACAGACGGAAACACTGCTATTGTAAACTATTGTGCAGTGTTGCTTGTGCTGTCCAATAGGTGCTGCATTCCAGCCCAGTGGTGGCTACACATTAGTGGTGAGTTAAATGATTCTTGGTGTCTATCTATATAAGCGTCAATCCTGCATTTCCTGTGCACCAAAACTCCAACAGACATCAGGGAAGTATAGAAGTATATGGGGAATATAGAGTCAGGCCAAAAGTCACATGATCCTAATGATGCTGTAAATTAAACCTTATTATTTGTATATTAATAACATAGTGCATTGTATATTGACCAAATATGAAACTATATGTAAAGTTGAGAAAAAAGGTTTCCATTCCAAACCCCTCTTGAGTTGCTCATAACTTTCTCCAAAATATACTTTAGGTTTGACATGTATCATGCTTGGTGATTTTTCCCTCTCCTTAATTTGTCATTCTCCTTGGGTGGACCAATCAGCCCATCCTTGAGATGCTCTTGAGACACCCTTTCTTCTATGGCTGGTGAATGCAGAATACAGGAAGAGGAGACAAACATCAGATTCCAAAAAATGTGAGAAAATACATCATGATGAAATAAGAAGTGGATCTGAACCAAAACCCGAGATCTGAATAGCCCCAAATTCTGAGCTTTTCAAATTCCAACTCAACTCAAATCATATTTTTTTAACTGGCCATCTCTTTTTCATGGACTGAAGCAAAACCAGAATCTAAATATGAAATCTCAGAGTGTTGGACATCAATCTCAATTTTACTGCTTTAGCTCATCTCTAGAAAAATCTGTCAGACATGAAATCAACATAAACATTGAACTTAAATCATCTATAACAATAGCTGTACTTCCTTTTTCCTTAGCAGATGGAAAGAGTTGCCTCATGCCTCCTTATTCTGCATGCTAAAGACAAGGTGCCCTATCTCTCAGGGCAAAGGAAAATATAGTGGAGAATTAGATGACTTGCATTTATGCTTTGGAAGTTGCTTAAATTTTCTACTTAATTTGATTAATTTTTCAAAGTGCACCATGGAGAGGCAAGTGGCTTCTTTATTGATTGATTGTCAATCCTATGCTGCTCTCTCTCTTACAGTAAAACTAAAATGCTAGCAAGTGTAGTTTAAGCAATCATTTAGTTCAGTTTAGATAAGCAATATTTTTGTTTCTTGGGGGTGTTTATAGCGTATAAAACTGCAGATTCAATGTTTTTGTCAGAAAAGAGGAGCTGCATGTTGTTCATTCTTTGTTTATAGTTAGTTTGATTGGCATACATTGTGTCAATTAATTGAAAAGATTTTTTTTTAAATTACTTCTGTTAATAATAAAGATGCTTTCTATACATTATTTTAAGGACACGGCATGCATCAAAGTTATTTAACACTCTACTGTAGGTCAGCTACATTTATGAAGCTTTGATTCAATTGTCAGAACATAAAGCCACATAAGGATATATCTTTTGTTACATGTGCTCGGTGCTAGAAACAGTTGGCACATTTTAACATTTGGTCCTCTAGGTATAAAAATTAATCAAATGTCTGACAAGATTTTTTCTTGGTCTGTATTTCAAGCCCCACACCCCATTTGCTTAACAGCAAATATTACTAACGGGTACTTTTAGTTTTTAAATTATGGACATCAGTACTCCATGCAGTAAAAGACTTGAGCGATTAATGCTACCCTTATGCCTCTTTTGAGTAGTTTTAGCCATGGGGCTTGGCACTGCCACCATTGTCTTTGTGCCAAAAAATATCCGCAGCGGCTGCCGCATTCTAGTACTAGAGGGTTGTCTCGAAAATTCCGCAGTGAATGCGTCGGGTTTCTACATCACTGTAGACTCTCTTTTAAAACATTTTTAAAAAAAATTATCTTTAGCTTTTACAAACCTTAGTTAGAAAACACACACCACACACTGTTGTGTCAGGGTGACTAAAAACGATACGTAGCGTACAGTAAATAGAGAAATTCAGGAGAAGCTTTTGTATTTGTGAGCACAAATAGTTACGTTAAGAGCCTACTCTAGCATATTATCAGCACTCTTGCAAATTTTATTATCTGAAACAAATGTGCCAGTGAATTTTAAGCAGAAAATCAACATCAAGACTGTAGCTAATTTTAAATGGACAGTTTATACAAAAGATATTTTTCCTACAAAATGAAGTGTCATTACAAAAAAAATGTCAATTTCATAATTACAATTGATCGTGACTGTGTGTGTGTGTGTGTATATATATATATTTAAATGGTTTTTTGATTTTCTCAAAAATTGTGGTTTTGTTCTTAATAGAGAAGCAGATTTCTAGCTGTATTTGGGAACAACAAAAAAAAGATGTAATAAAGTTAAGGGCTTACACTATCAGAATGAAATGTTTTCACTCATGATCTCCAAAGCTATCTGTTTGGTGGTAAAAGTGGATGCTACAGATGAAATCTTTACAAGGAGCATAATCCTTAACAAAAAAAAAAAAAAAAAAGTCAATCTCCTGCTGGCTGCTGTGCTGCTTTGGTACCTCACAGACTTCGACAGAGTCCTGGACGAGTGCCCATTGATGTCATGGAAACACTCAAATTACTGAGAATGATTCATGTCTATGCTGTTCTCTTATCCTCCCCCACACAAATAGAAGTAGATTTTTAACCCTGACAACTTGTAATTTGCAGTGGGTTTATTTTTATATCTGGATAAATATTTTTTAACAACTGAAATTAAGATGAGGCAGCTTGTATCTGATATGATAGTAAAGAAGACAACTGATACCCATGCAACAAATGAGAATTGCTTTCAGAGTTTCTTGTGTTGTGGCTTGTACTTAGCTTGTACACACACACACTCACACACACACCATCATTCCTTTTCAATCCTTAGCATTTTTTGTTTGTACTGACTTTCTGACTTTAAAACAAGTAGCCCTATTGGGGCGATGTGAAGTAACACACATAACTCCAGACACATATCGGCAAGATGTTTTCTCGGTACTGGCTCCAGGATTCAAGATTAGAATTTGATTGTCATTTCAATATTGTGTGGGGGGTTTTTTTGTTTTTGTTTTTTGTTTTTTAGGCTTCCTCTGCACTGAATTTGTGGGGGATAACAAAATAGATGTTTCGCCCCTTTTTTATTACTACAAAGAAGTCCTTTTGGAAGTTACTAAATATATGCAAATAAATTCTGCATATTGTTGGTTAATTTTTGTGAAATAATGAATTTATTTAAAAAACAAGCCACAAAAATTCTTAAATTTTTATACAACGTTTTTATGCTTTTGTTTTTCACTCCAGGGACTAAAGAAAGAATAGGGTATGATTACTTTATCCCAAATGTCTCTTACAGGCCAGACCTCATCAATAATATTTCTCAAGAGATATAGTAGCTTTATATATTAAAATAAAAACGGCTGACAAAATGGGATAAAGTATGTATAGGATAATTTTAAGAACCATTAAAACGTACTGCATACATTTTCTGTGTAATAATCTGACACAACATAGGTATTATCTCTATAAAAATCAGATCATACTAGAAAAACTGCTAAATTATGTCTTGTTCAATTGACTGAAAATGAGATTTAGTAATATTTTAGACTGCCATTCAACACTTGTCTTCAAGAAACACAATTTTGTCTTCTTAGTCCACTTGTTCTTTTTTTCCCCAACACAAAATTCTGACAAAACTACAAGCTTTGCTTGATCAATGGGTATGTTTGTTATTACTACAGCATAATGTTTCCAAATAAAGTAACATTTTTGTCAGGAAACTATTTTGTAATGAATGTGTCCTTGGTAGTGATATTGAATAAATGATTCACTTTGAATTGGTAATGTAGTGTGTATAGCCAGTTATTACAATTTATTATGGGTTTGATTGGGAAACAATCCGAACCTTTAGATCTGGGTTCCCAGGTGTTGTTGACATTGATATAAGTTGCATGTGTAACATTGGGCTCTTAGTAGCAAGTATTGTATGTGGCATTTTATATGTTCCTATCTGTAATAAGAGCTTCAGAATTATCAACAATGCCCTTAGTGATCTTTGATTTGTTCTTGTACATTTTGTCTGATAATCATCCTACCATCCCCCCCATCATTATCCTCACCAACTCACGGGCCCTTTATGCTAGTATGTTTTGTACCAACCTTCCTGATTGTTCTTTGTTCCACTTGGACATTGTTTAGTGATATCCAGCTACAACTTAAGTGTTCTGCAGCAACTGTCTCTGTCCTGATCAATTTTGTTCAAGACCAGTCTTTCAGTTTATAAAAGATCTTTATTTTACTTTAAAATATGGCATACCTGTAGCCAGTGCTGTAGCTCGGCTATTGGATCTGTGTTTTAAAGGCCTACTGAAAAAAAATTAGGTACTTAGGGTTGGCATAGAGGCTTGGCAGTCACTGGGCCTCTGTTCAAGTCCCAGGACTGCTGGTGCAGTGGGAACTTTGGTGGAGAATGGCAAATTTCCAACCAAATTTCTGTTTCCCAGGTGTGAATTCCATCATCACGTTGATCATGAGGGAATTTACTCTTGGGAAAGAGAGTAAAAAGCAGAATCCTGAAAAGTTTCTTTGTTAAGTTCGCCATCTGGAGAGCCTATGATTGATTAGGTCTGCCCTCACCAGTGAGTGTCAGTGTAATCAATGGGAATTACTATGTGGGGGTCACAAGACAGGTAGCCTGCCTGCTGTGTAAATAAAAAAAAAAGTTGTTCAGCTTGTGAGTGAGAGATGGGGAACAAAAAAAGGGGGTACCATTGATGCGGGGGTGAGAAGTCTATTTGTTTCTATAAAGAAATGGTAGAATCCCTTTAAATTACAGTTTTACGAAGTGTGTGGAGCAGTATGGCTAAGAATAGGAAGCTTATTTCCACGTAATCATGCCCAGAATAAAGTGTTAATCCCTTTCTGTTGCCTACATACAGTATGTGGTCAGAAGTGCCTGTTTTACTTATGTAAACACTGATATGGATATGTAGGTTAATTTCATATGAAATATCTAGAGAAGATATATACATTTTGTAACATTTACACACCTATTTATTTTTTATTGACAGGTAAAACTGAAAGGGGGTCATATTCATCATATGGAAGAGACTCAAATTTACAGGGTTGCCACCAGGTAAGTGGTAATCTGTGCAGTGGAAAGGTAGTGATAAATAGCCTGATAAATTAGCTTTGTTCTGTAAAGTTGATTATCTGTTTTAGAGCTTGTCTCCATGATACACAAAGCTGTTTGCAAACCGATATTTGTCAAAAATAATCTTTATCTGCAAATGTGTGTAATACAACTTCTGTCTGAGCTGTTTTAGTGGAGATACAGTTACTGGTTTCTATTAGTATTTAAGTCAACCTACTAGTATCTCTTAGGCCATTGTCAACTATTGATTACTGTCCTTTGAAACAATGTTGTACTGTTTCAGCATAACAGTTCCTTCCTAATGGCACAATTTAAGACATTATAAAAGTGGAAACACACCGCAGAGCATGTGTCAAACCCTGGTTTTGGATGGCTATTGCAATAAATTATAGTTTTCACAGAGTCTGTATGATGTTGTGTGAAAACAGGGTTGTACTGAGGGATAAAAATGTCTGTGAAAATATGATTTGTTGTCCCTTTTTGTTTCTGAATTGTTTTTGGCTGGAAGTCAAGGCCAGCAGGCTAACAGCAAAGCCGTCTCAAGGGAAGCATGCGTGAGCTAGAAAAATAAGAGTAGTTTAATTAAATAATAAAATGCCAATGTAATACAAAGGTATAGCATGTGTGTGTTTGTGCCTCTGTGCACTCTGCATTTGCATACTTTTAACTCTCCAGAGAGAGTCTGAGTCTAAAAATACTATCAATAGCCAAAAGTCTAAGCTTTGTTTCAAGACAATTGATTTTTTAAAAAGATGCTTTCTTTTTAATTTCAGTAGCAGTATTAATCACATGTTTAAATTCATTTTGTTTTCTGAACAGTGCTAAGCTTCCTTTCCTTTTTATAAGTGCACTAGTTTCTTACTTTGGAAAAGTATTGAAAGAAGTTAATAACCCTTTTTAAAATTCAAAGCTTTCTACTTTTTTAATTCTGCCACACACACAAAAAGCGTATTATTTCCCTAATGGAAAAGGGAATACTTGCTCCCTTCATATGGCCGTGTTCTTTAACAATTCTTTAATAATACAGGGAAACAAAATATTTTAAATTAAAGAGAAACATGTTTAATTTAGCATAGAAAAAGGTAAGCAGCCCCAGTAATTAAATAGAATTTTGCCTTCAAAGTGCAGACACATATCTTTACTATATCTTGTAAAGCTGACATTCCACTCCCTTCCCTACATCTGTTAGCTATTTCAAGTTCTGACTCTCCAGCATACTCAGATATGCCATCAGCTCCATCCAGTTCTGCAGCTAAAGATTTGTTGAGACGAGACCAACTGTGGCTGGGTCAGGGACTGAGTACTGCACATGTTATAAAGCGCAGTTCATCCCAGTTGATTTGGAAAGAATTCCACAGGAAAGAAATTTGCAGCCATTCCAGTGCAACGGAAATATCTTTGGAATGTGAGTGCAAATGTTCAGTGCAGATAGCTTGGGCAAGGAGCCTCTCAGTGCTATGTCTAGTGTAAAGCTTTCAATTCCTGTAGAAGGTCTGTTCCGAGGTATCTGGTTTCGGAGGGCCAAGGCAGAGGTCATTAGAATTTTGGGGAGAAGGAGGCTGACAGCATGCTTCCCTTTTGCAGATGGTGATTGAACAGGCTATTTTCAGTGGGGGCCCCTTTTGTTGGCCAATGAGACAATAGTCTTGCTTGTCCCTGCTTCTTTTCTTACTTATAGGAATTGGCATGATTCCT
Source organism: Mauremys reevesii (assembly GCF_016161935.1). Lineage (NCBI taxonomy): Eukaryota > Metazoa > Chordata > Testudines > Geoemydidae > Mauremys > Mauremys reevesii. The sequence continues at coordinate 18,629,339 of NC_052628.1, read as the reverse complement.
TACAGCCATCAAGATTTCCTCTGCTGAGTAAGAGGCCTCTTCACTTGTGAAATCATCATTCAAATTGGTTGAGTTTTTCAATGCTTTATGTACAAAATAGTGTATACTAAATTGGAAAGGGATAATTAGGGAATACCTTTTTCCTTGTTTAAAGAAAAACTATAACATTTTAAATACTACATGGAGCAGACAGAAAGGATAGGGATTCCTCCTCATACATGTTTACCAATCCAGCCATGAACATATACGCATATTTATACATTTACCTGCAAATACCTATTTGATTATGGACACTACTATAGACTTTAAAAATCTGAGCCTTAATGTATTTGAAATAAATTACAGAATTATTGAAGTTCTCACAAACGTAGATAAATGCAGAAAATTTTAGGGTAAAACTTGTAATTCCTTCATTATCTCAATTGAAACAACTACGTTAGTTCTATATTCATGTTAGGATCCAGTTCAGTATAGTCCTTCTTTTAAAATCTCTTCAGACTTAGACCTGGTGATCTGATCACGTGCTTTCTCTGTCCATATTGTCTTATCACTCTTGGTGCAAGAGTCTTCTTCACAGCCCTAGCCACCTAGAATTACCTTCCTGTTTCTTTCCTTCTCACTAACTCTCTGTATCATTTCAACTCTCATCTGAAAATATACATTTTTCCTTTGATTATATTTTTTAATTTCTCTTTCACTCTGTTATTATTGAGCTCTATCTCACAGTACTTATAGTAATGTGAGAAATATTTTAGGGATCTAGAAAGACACAATACCAAAAAAAGTTGTGTTATGTCTCAGGCTTCCTTAATACCCTGTATGAAGAGTTGTGCTGCAATCCCTATATTCACTGAATGGGGTTATTAACTGAAGTCCTCATGGATCGTGGGACCAACCGGGCTTACTTGGAGTTAAATTAGCGTGAACATCAGTTCCATCCTTGTTAATTAGTTTAACTGCAACCTTAAGATGATGTTCTGGAAATGTGTAGAGACTGAATACAAAAAGGATTCAGCTAGGTTGTTAGCATGTCTTTTGTAGTACCCACTGTTCCTTAGGCTTCCCAGGTTTCTCACTTGTAAGAATTTGACCTGAGCTCAACAAATATGGGGAAAAAACATTACAAGAATCAGGCCAAGTATGGGTAGAGGTCATGCAAGGTGATAAGGAGAGCAGGTAAAGTAAATCTCCAGTGCTCAAACAGGAAAGAGAAAAATATCTACCCTCTGAACCTGTTAGAATCCTGGCAGGTACAAGAATGACAGTTGGTTAATCTTAAGGATAGACCATTAGATTTAGGCTTCCAGATAACAGAACTGTCAGGGTTCCCTCCCCACACTAAACTCTAGTGTACAGATGTGGGGACCCAGATTTCCCCTCTAGGCAAAACTTTAGAGATACAAAAACAGGGATAAACCTCCCTCTTAGCACAGGGAAAATTCACAAGCTAAAACAAAAGATAATCTAACGCATTTCCTTCCTATTACTTACAATTTGTAAACTTAGAGGCCTATCAGGACTATCAGGAACCATTTAAGTATCAATAGTTGAGGACTAGGAGCAATCTAGAAACCTATTGGAAGCTTTCAGGGATGTGTTTTTGTTCTTATTGGGAAGATGTCATTTACTGTCCCATCACATCTAAGGTAAAACCTGAATACCAGAGACAGTTTGGGAGTAATAGCACACACAGTACAACACATGCTAAAGCTTGGGTTTATCACCAAATCCTGAGTGACTGGTATCATCACATGCCCCTTCTTGCTAAACCTGAGAGGAGTGTGCAGATTTGTGTTGACTTATGATTCATATCTACAGTTCTGTATAGGCGAGTTCCTGGACCAAGTAGGATAGCAACATTAGACTTGCTATCCTATTAATTTTGTCTTAAAGAAAACTTTCTCCACCTTAACAGCCGCAGCAAAGGCCTAGACTCTGTATTCCTTCACCCAATTGACATTAGTGAGATGTAAACTCTACCACACAGTACCCTATTTACCTCAAGGCGATTTTAACTTCAAAGACTGGGACCTACTCCTGCTGCCATTGAAGACAAATCAAAACTTCCATTGACTACAGTGGGAACATTCAGTTCCATTAAAGATGAAAAATCTATGAAACTAGCATGATAGCGACCAAGACACTTTTCTTGGAATCCCAGCTCCACTGAAACACCCATTGTCTTAATGCTGTCCTGCTTGCCATTTCCACCAAATGGGGATTTTTAGTATGTTAGTATAAGAAGAGGTTATAGAATTTATTTGTCTATCAGTAATGCTTCTTGTTTTTCGGCTAACGTTTCACACAAAGTAGAACAATACACCTGGTTCCTGACCCAAAGCGTTTAGTCTAAATCAGCTCTTCGTAATCTTAGTTTAAAGAGCTGCAGGTATAAAAGAGTTATGTGAAATGATTGTGACATAGAATCAAATCTTAAAAATAGTTTGTTTTATCAACAGCTCTAATAAGGGGGCTTCACTTCACTGTGATGACACTGATATGTCTCCAGAGGAAACAGAAGTATGTTCTAGTGGGTCTATGAATCAGGATATCTGGGTTCTGTTTGTGACTGCCACCAATTTACTGTATGACCATAGATGAATCATTTAATCGTTTTGTGCCTCAGCTTCCCATCTGTCAGATGAGGATGGGATGTTTTCTTAATTCAACAAGATTTACAAAACACTGAGATCCTTGGATGGAAGGTGCTGTGGATGAGCAAAATATTATCATTAGACTCATAGTATCATATGCTGTGTACAGTAGTATGGATCCATTAATCAGCTGATAGTTGATGTGACTGACTATTACGTTATGTCAGTGGTGATTTGCGAATAGTCTGGAGCCACTGAGATGTGATAAGCAAAAGTTAATAAAAAATCATGAATGAAGAAAGAGCATTAAAGCACTAATGTAAAAACAGCCTGGTATTTCAGAATTACCTCCTAAATTTCCGAAGTAGCATATGGATTGTAGCAGCATGACTCCTACAGGCATTAATGGAAGTCACAGTGCTTTGAAAATTTAGGGCTGTCTTTTAGCAGATGCACAGTCGCCGATATTCAGTTTTTAACACTTTTAATTAAAAATAAAACAATCCAAAGGTGACTAGTTGTTATTACTAGCACTTTGGGGAAAAAGGGTGGCAAAATTCTGGCCTTGAACGTGCTGCTCCCTTTGATGTTTATGAAACGCTCAGTGAAGCCATTTCGAGACTCACCCACCTCTGAGGACTGAAACTGGTTCTGGTAAAATATTGTATAGTTGGAATACAAGATAAAATGCCAAATTAGCCTATTCTACTTTTTTATTCTCCTCTAACTTAAAAAGTTTCAAAACTAATTATAACTAAATTGAATCCAAAATGAGAACATATCTGCCAAGCTTCAGCCTGTTGCAAGATTTTGTGGCAGAGAAAAAGGTTTGTAAATGGTAAGTCTGACAGGGCATGAAAGATGAACAGAAATGACCTTTCCTTCAGAGTCAGTACAAATGAACATTATTGGAAGCGTTTCACCATAAAAACAGCTTCTTCCTTTTTACTGTTTTTGTGGGTACCGAAGGACAGGCCTACAACACCTAAATTTTCTGCTTTGCTGAGACATTCCAGCTTTCACTGAGATGATTACATTAGTAGCACTTGAAATCAGCACCAGAATCCTGATCAAAAAGTGGCAAATGTAGAAGTCCTGAAAAGTGAGATGCATGCAGCCTTTTTTAGTCCCCTCCCCTGTTCTCAGGCCTTGTCCCTATGCACAGACTCTGTCTTTCTCCGCACATACAATTTTGCTTTGATCCCCGCACTTGGGATTTGCCTGCAGAAATCCACACAGGTCCAGAACCTTCCAGAAATCTCTGACTGTTGGTGGGGCAGTTCTCCTGTGCCTGAAGCCATGGAATGCTCCCTGTGAGGCCTGTGCCCTCCCTCTGCTCCTGCCCCCCAATTTCTTCCAGTTGCCAAAGCAGCAAGTCAGAACTTGTTCTCCACTTTATTGAATAGCTCGTAAATGCTCATGAATAGCTAGAGTGGACTTCCAGGTGGTGCAAGAAGGGAGGAAGGAGAGGAAACTATGTACGCCTGAAAGTCCATTCCTTTGCCGCCTGTTGCGTCTCACTGACAGGAGGTGAAGATGGGGCAGAGAGTGAGTGCAGGCAAGGATAGAAGGGAGAGGTTTGGGTGGTAATGGATGCAGGGTAGAGAACCCGGTGCAGAGCAGAACAGAGTAGAAACTGAAAAGGGACAGAACAGGTGGAGTCTAAAATCAGGCAGACAGATTGTGGGAAGGCTGATGTGGAAGCAGGGGCAGTGCAGGAGGTTCACTCACTTCCCGCCCTCCCCAATCTTTTCCAGGTTCATTTTTCCCCTCAGGCTTTCTCCAACTTCCCAGGTCTGCCTTGTTTTCCCAACTCCTCCCCCTGCTATGCTGATTGCCTCAGCTGGCCCTACTTTCCTTATCCCCCTCCACTCCCTGCACCTTGCTTTTGAGATATGCAAAAGATAAGTGGACAGATGCAAAGGATGAAATAGTGTCTTCTCACATCGATGAGACATACCACATTGGGAACTACATAAAACTTCTGCTACCTGAATCTCCGCTACATGAACACTGTACCCCCAAATCCCTGTGCCAACTTCTCCAGATCTCATTTCCTCGCTACCACAAGGCTGTATCTTCATCCTCTCAGTCCATCTTGGAGGCTGGGTAGCTAGCAAATATATTTCCCTACTGATTGCATAGTGTGGGAGCTGGACAGCAGGAAGCATCTTTTGAATTTCCTCATACTACCTGCATAGGGGATCTGATCCTCACTGACAAGACTTCTGCAACTGGAGCAGACTTGTGTGGAGGTGCACAAAGGCAGTGCTGTCCTCCCTTGTGCAGATGACTGTGTGTGGGAAGGGAAAAACATGTTTTCTCCTTCACAATGGCCTCATAAATACATCCATTGCAGGCTCTCTTTGGCCCCTTAGGTCATTTCCTGTGCAACAAAGTTCTATGACACTGTGTTGCATCCCTCCTAGTGTTTTACAAATAGACCCAACACAGCCTTTTAAATAAAAAAATAAAAATTGTTGCTTCCTCAGCATAACAGTAAATGTATGGAATGTGCTTATAAAACTACCAAAAATATTGCTAGCAACTCTTTAAAGAAAATATTCTAGAAGTGAAGTGCAATATTTGTGGGAAATTTTCAGCCTTAAACACATATAGAGTAATTCAGCCCAGCGGTTTGACCCCCTATGCCTTTGTATCCAATGAGTGTGCAAATTCTTGCATAATAAGCAGTGTTCTCATGCGGACGAGGAAATGGGTAGCAATGCTATTCGCCTAGTTTCTTCAAGTGTAAGTACTGAGACTTCTCTTTTCCACTGTGACTTATGTAATTGTTTCAACATTTCTAATAATTTGTAAAGGAGCCCATTAAACATAGGAGGAGGGAGGCCATAGGGGAATTTTTTATGTGATGCCTACTTTTAAGAGTGTTTTCTTTCGTCTGCCCTCCAGCGGGAGATTTAGACAGATGCATATTGTAAAAGCAGATTTCTGTTTTAAGTCACTAAAGAATTACTCTGTCTATTATTAGAACGTTATCTCTGATACCATTACACAGGGGCTTCATGCATCCAAAAGACCCCACAAATGCATGCCTGAATCTTGTCCATGCATTCAAATGCCTTTTCTTTCCCCTGAATTGGTCAGGAGTGTGTTTGCAGCATCTTGTGAGTTGCTATTGTTTTGTTCTGTTTGTTTTGGTTTGGTTTTGATGGACTGAACTCCTGTTCATACTAAACAATAAAGTAATAGAAATGACAACACTTCATCAGTGAGTAGTGGCAACAAACACTGTGTGTGTCCATATGTGAACAGAGCTATCTGCTTCTAATTTGTATTTTCTTCATGAACATCAGGGCATGGAATCTTTCAGTTTTATTGGTATTGTATACAATAAGTTATTAAATTTCATCTCTGTAATACACCTGCAGTAAAATAACAAAACATTACTGTGCTTAAGGAACATGTGTGTGTGTTACAATGTTCCACCCCTCTACAAACAGCTGCTTACAGATTTCAAGATCCATTGTATAAATTCCCTTGAGCCCACCTCTAATAATCGAGACACATCTGCCATTGCAGTATTATAGGCATATGTAGTTTTATTGAAACTATACCTGTATATAAAAAATTAAATAACTCCTACCTCAATTAAATTGGCAGGCTACCTTTTGTGAAGATCAAATTGCAGACCTCTTGAGACATAGTGAGGTTCATTTCATTCTTCTATTACAAATCACTAAGTATGTTTTTTTATTGGTCAAATAACTAGATTTCTTTACACTTTGATGGCAAGAGTCCTTTATTATAATAATTCTTCTTTGTTTTCTTCCCATATAAAAACATGCAAATGGTATATTAAGATGACAGAAAAGATATCTAACAAAACAAAGGAATTCAAGGTTAAGGCTCACACAATATCTGCTCTTACCCCACATTTTTGTGTCCTGATACAAAAGTGTGAATGCCCTCAAAGAAGGATTTTTTTGTGACTACACAAACCCACCAGTTTGTCGACTAGGCAGTGTGTTTATGCAGGATACACTTGTGTCTGACTCCATATGAAATCATTTTTAAAAATTAAAGTTGTATTGGATTTTAAAGGTGTAATTCTGTTAAACAAACAACTGAATCCAGTCATTGCCATTGTGTCCAATGTTCCTACTCAACTGTCACAACTTCACTTACTACTTATTCATATAGCACCACAAAACATTTGTGACTTCCTCAGCATAACAGGGTAGGTGTATGGAATGTCTTTACTTGAGTGGAGCCAGGATTTCGGTCAGTAAGTTTTGCAAAAAAGTGTATAGTTCAGGTATAGTTGCCACCTGTCACAGTTTTTGCTGAATTGTCTCACTTTGGAAGGCAGAAGTGTTACTTCAGGTCCTGAAATCAGTTCCAGTGCCCATGAAACACCCTGTGACCATGGTTATATTGTGGTTTGACCTATGTAGTAACACTAATAACCTAAGTAAAAGTTTTCTTGTCAGACAAGTTATGACAAACTTAAGTTCAGGTGTCTGTGTGGCTTATTTAGTAGGCGTTCTCCTGAACCTTAGCTAGAAAGGCAAAAGTTCATCGTCTGCTCCATAACTAGAGAAATGCTGAAATGTAACACCAACTTCAGTTATAAAGGGAAATGCTCTACTTTTTGAAGTGCAGTCCTTTGGATCAGATGTTAAACCATAAAAGCTTTAAGTTCCCCAAGCACTGTCCAAAAACTGATGTCCTGGACACCAAATAGTATGGCTGCTTATAATGTCCAGCAGTAGGTGTGTACATGATTGAGTGCCAATGGCTGCTCCATTTGCTGCTGCAGTCATTGTATATTATATTTTATTGTATATTGATTTGATGCTTTGAGATACCTTGAATGTGAAACATGCTACCAAAAAATGAAGCTATATTTGTGCCTACAGTCATCCCACGTTATATTGTGATCTTGTCATAGCTCCTAAGCTCAGCAGGGTCATGAAAAGCCACGGTGCTGTAAGAAATAATTCTGGCAATTATCTGAGTCAGAATTGTATGCCTCAAAATACAAGTATAGCATATGGGGATGCTGTCTTTTGGCTGAAGTGTAAAAATCAATGCTCTAACTACTCTTGCTTATTAAAAATCATCTGGCTTTTAAATTTTCTTTCTTCAAGAGTAGGTGTATAAATCCTGATATACTAACAAAATCCTAACTGGATGTTTGGCCTTTGTGCACATCACCAGCCAGTCTTTGGCACTTCTTCAATGGAAGACTGCAGTCTTCTCCATGCCCACGACTGTGTACTTGGGAGCTAGCTACCAAGTTCTTTCTCTGACTCCTTTAATAAGCCAGAGATCTTTGTTCCCTCTAAATGGACCAACTGGCTACTCCCTAGATACATCAGATACCCAGTTCAGATTAGATGCAACAAAGTTAGATTTAATTGGCACTATTGCTGAAATACTGCTCTTTAGCAATAAGGCAATTTTTAAAATAATGATTACTGCTAAACAATGTAATATTCTCTGGAAGTATCCGTTTTTCTTCAATTTCTACCAACTCCCCGTTGTCATCTTTTTGGTATTTGGCACATACTGGCACATTGCCCATTTCCAGCAGACCATTTCAGATCATTTCTCTCCCACATAGAAGTTACACTGTTCTGCCACCATCTAAGGGTATGTCTTCACTAGAAACGTTAAAGTGCTGCCACGGCATTTAACGTGGCTGTGTAGTCATGGCACCAGCGCTGAGAGAGAGCTCTGCCAGTGCTGTAAAAACCCCACCCCCCACGAGGGGAGTAGCTCCCAGTGCTGGTGCACTGTCTACACTGCCACTTTGCAGCGCTGAAACATGCATCACTCAGGGGGGTGTTTCTTCACACTCCTGAGCAAGAAAGTTTCAGTGCTGTAAAGTGGCAGTGTACGCAAAGACTAAGGCTAACGTGAATTACCTGCTGTTTTGCGGAAAGGATGAATATGTATAGCAGCTTTAGTCATACTTAATTGCCATGTAAAAGAAGGTGTAGGACCTTCACATTCAGCGCAGTTTAAGGTGGGGAAATAAGTTTTTTAAGACACACAGGTAAAGAACACTAACTGTTAAAATAATCAATATTTTTACCACAGATAAAATTAAAGCTGCACACTGGCTGTAACAGCTATTAAATTCTTTCTACAGTACATTGAATGCCTGTTGCTTTAATTGGGAAAGATATTTTACTTCACTTCTCACTCTAAAAGCTGTTGTGAAATGTGGTTTGCACTATTGTAATAGTTACCAGTCTCTCAGTGGTGGTTGCATTTTAGTGGTGAAGTTTAAAACGATCTCTTTACATACATATGGTCAGAGTTTCAAAACCTGGCCTCCCTCTTTTTGCCCATAATTTTCACATACAATAATTGCATCTTCCATTATTTGCAAGCATAATCTAGGTAATTTAGTACCTGATTGCACCCACAAATCAAATGATTGAACATGCAAATGACATAGATTGGGAAAACAAATAATTGTGAGTGCAAAATTGCTTATGGAATTTTCTCGCTTGCAAAACTGCCTGATCCAAATGGATGGACCAGATAAGACTGTGCTGAAAATTAGGCCCCTGATCTGTGAGTTTTTCACAGAACTTTGATGCTTCCAAAATGTTAATTAATAACTAGTTCTTCCAATGAATAATAAACTATTGCTTCATATATAGCAATTAAGGTATCTCAGATAATTTCATCAAACAATGTGCAGTGATTGTGTAGATAAATGAGGAAGCTGTTTGTGAGCTCAAGAGTACTTGGAGTCTGTATTCAAATAGAGGGAAAGTAGGCCATGACCCTGTAGTTATCCTCTTTTATTAAAAAGTGCTTTGGGCTCTTTAACTTCCTCTAGCACAGAGGATGTGGAGAAAGATGGTGGTTTGACATCTTATCTAAAGGACTGCTGTTCTAACAGCGTTTATTTATTTATTTGTACTGTAAGAGTAGTAATTACATTACAGCAAGGAGAGATTTCAGGGAAACTATGAGATTCTCCCATCTGTGTATCTTTGAAACAGTATGTCACCTTCTACCCCAAAACCCCCATAACCAACTGTGACAGAGCGATTCTGGCGGGACCCAACTGAGAGTGCCAAATCAGGACCAATCAAACCAAACCCAGACAAAAAGACTTTTGGTCTCACCCACTGGCTAACCACAAGTCACACAAGCAATTTCCTTAGACACTCCAGTCTCCCAGCATCACCACCAGTGCACTCGTCCTGGGGATGAATGGTTATGAAAACCAACACCTCAGATCTTACACAAAAATCAATCTTGTTCAAAAATCTTAGAATCTAAAAATCTAAAGTTTTATTACAAAAAAAAAAAAAGAGATGAGAGAGGTAATTGGTTTAAATGGAATCAATTACATACAGTAATGGCAAAGTTCTAGCAGGATTGAAGACAAGATGGAGATGATGCATCATCCTTATATAGACTTTTTTTAGGTGTAAGAATCTCTTTGTCCTGTGGAAAAAATTAGCAAAAATGAGTCTGCCAGTCACATGGACAAGTCTCTGCATACTTTGCTGAGTCTGCCTTCTCTCCATGGTAATTGTGTAGCTGATGGTCCTTAATGGGCCATCAAGCCAATATCAATAACGTCACACCAACCGACTAATTTTGTAGTTCCTCCTACCACACCTGAACCAATATTTAACTACAGTTTTTAATTTAAATATAAATAAGCTCTATTTTCTTTTTTTGAAAAAACTTTTTTTTTTTTTTGTTGTATATATTTATTACTAAGTTGGTTTTGTCTGTATTTAGCACTTCTGAAAGATATCACAAAGGCAGCTATAAAGATTTGAAGTTCTTTATCCATACAACAGGTACTCCAGGGGTCATTGGAACTGACTGTATGTAATTGACCAAGAGGTGAAAGGTTCTCTATCCAGCAGATGTTATAATAATAAATCACTCTCAATACCACTTTGTCCCTTGTTAGTTTGGAAACTATATGAAGTAGGATTTTCTTTTTTTGTTCCATTGCTGTGAAGAATGCTGACCTTTTTTTTAGTAAGTAAGTAGATAGTAACCAACACTGTGGTCAGGGTAAGGATATTTTTTTCCATATCCTTGTCTTTCAAAACTATCTTGGGAAAAAATATCCATATAGGGTATTTCTATCTTTTTTACATACTGTCATAACATATGGGGTTAGTTTTACAATGCATGTGTTAGATAAATAGACATTGTGACAAAAACTGGATGCAAAGTGAACCTACTGTAATTGCACTAAGATGAGCAATTCATCCTGCCTAGTGGAAAACTAGAAAGGTTTAAGGTTTTTAATTTTTCTTTTAATGAATGTAACACTAGTGAAAGATGATAGACTGACAGGCTTGGAAATTGTAATCCTTTACCCAGAGTTCTCTACCCACGTGATATAGGCAGTGGCACTGCAAGCTTCTTTACAGTGCTCTACCAGTATGTCTTCCCCGTGACCTGGAAGTGGTGTATATCTTCCCCGTGACCTGGAAGTGGTGGATCTTCACCCTTTATATCCATACAATTTTTAGTGCCTCTGCTGAGAACAACAAGGATACTAAATAATTTGTGCTGGCCAGGCTTGAAAATCCCTCTTGCCACTGATAAGTAAAACTTTCCTTCTGGAACAATTTCCCAGGTCTTGCTGCAGAGGACCTCTGGCACTGCAGATTCCCTCTTTCTGTGAGCTGTTGTCCAAAACATGACCAAGTGGTTGGATCCTGGAGCATTGTTTCACCTTTTCATAGGTCCAGGGGAGTGAAAAGTTCCCTTAAATTGGGCTGCTGCCCTTAGGTTGCCAGTTCAAATTCAGGGTTGAATTATTAGCAGGGTAGGCACAGACTTGGGAGTCAGAGTACCTGGATTCTATTCTTCACTTCCTCTGACTAAAGGCCTTGTCTACATACAAACTTAAACTGGTTTAGTTAAATTTCTACATTCCCATGTAGACACTTCTATTTCATCTAAGTGGCTTATTTTGGTTTAGCTTTAACCGCCTCAAAGTTGGTTTAAAGTAAAGTGAAATAAGCCCGGTTTAATGCAAAATAAGTGTCCACATAGTCTTTTACACTAGATTAACTAAACTGGTTTAAAATCACACTTTAAATTGAACCAGTGGAATTCAGCATGTAGACAAACTCTTACTGTGTGATCCTGGGAAAGTCACTTAACCTCTCTTTGCCTCAATTTCCCCGTTTATATAATAGGAGTAATGCATACTGTCCTACAGATGAAAAGTTCTATGAAAATGCAAAGCGTTATTGTTATTTTTTCATGTATGAGGGTGATTAAGAACATAAGAACAGCCATACTGGGTCAGACCAAAGGTCCATCTAGCGCAGTATCCTGTCTTCCGACAGTGGCCAATGCCAGGTGCCCCAGAGCGAATGAACAGACCAGGTAATCATCAAGTGATCCATGCCCTGTTGCCCATTCCCGGCTTCTGGCAAACAGAGTCTAGGGACACCATCCCTGCCCATCCTGGCTAATAGCCATTGATGGACCTATCCTCCGTGAACTTGTCTAGTTGTTTTTTGAACCCTGTTATAGTCTGGGCCTTCACCCACAGGTTGACTGTGCGTTGTAACTTCCTTTTGTTTGTTTTAATCCTGCTGCCTATTAATTTCAATTCTTCGGGTTTGGTGATTGGGCTCACTATATTTGTAAAAGGCCAACAGTCCCCACAGTTCTAAGTAAAGAGAAATGCTGCAGTATCCCAGTTACTACTGCCTGATCCTTGGCATAAATACTGTCTTTTTATGGCCACCATATATGTAATGCATTTATATATCAAGATAGAGACTTTGGGGCTGGGTAGGAGAGGAAGTTGTCATTTATCATAAAGGTTTGATGGAGTGAAACATGTACACTAATTTGTTCTCAGTTTGTTGAATTCATTCTTTCCTATTTTACATGGGAAGCGTCTGGCACAGATGAAGAAGCCACCTGGTGATCTTGATGCACCCAGGCAATAAAACTTCACCTCTTTCTCTCTCCTTAGGATTGGAATCTACACCTGCTGGTTGTGTGATGCAGTCAGCGTGCAGTATGTACAGCAAAGGGAGAGATGGAAACAAAATCTTTATTCTTAAGCTTTTAATTGAAAGCACATGCACATTTTTAATTCAGAAGTTTTCCCGCAGTGCTAAACTAACTAAAAGACCATTCACAAGAAAGCTAGGTATAACTGTGGTGCGTCATGCTCTAATTTGGCTTCCATGACCATACCACCACTATATTTTTACCCACCTCAGCTTAAAAAAAAAAGGGATGCTGTTTTTTTCACATTAGCTGAATTTGCTGATATATATTGTAGGGATGAGTATAATTTTTTATCTTGTCTGAAAACTCAAGGTGTCATAAACTTTACAGGTGTTGGGGTGTACTTAAAATGAAGATTGCTCTGGATTTTCTTTGACATTAGTTTTATGTTACAATAATATGTACAGTTGTTACAGCTGTATTTCCATGTGAATGACCTTTGGACTGCATTTATTAGATTTTGACTGTATTAAAAATATTGAAATTAGGAGAGAGGAATTTAAATGCAGTTAAATGGATACTTTCCACTTTTTTGAAAAAAATCTCAGAATGAATTAATATGTCACTAAAATACATATTTATATTTTCTTGAGTAATCCTAGTCTGTAAAATACAAAATAAACACAAGTTTATAACAGTGAACACCCATACATTTTTAAGTAGTATTGAAATGCCAATCAGATTAGTTTGATCATTTTTAAGGGTCCTTTGCCAAAAAAACAAAAAACACAAACAAACCATAGCAAAGCATAACAATGTATTTGCAAGAGTTGAATTTTTCATTTGCAGACATGCATTCGAACAGCAGGGAAACACACTGTTTATCCCAACCTGGGTATCTTTAGTTTTTATCTGACTCTAAAGAATAAAATGATCTTTTCCCCACCATACAAATGTCTTTCATGTTAGGCAGTTTTGTAAGGTAGTAAGTATCAGTTGTATCCACAGACATGCATACTGTCTTCCTCCAGGGAAAAAGAAAAGTTACTGAGTTCTGTCCATGCAGACCCTGGTGCAGCAATCCCAACAGATCTCTTCTATGTGGAAGAAGTTAACACCCTCTGAGGAGGAAAAGAATGCAGTCCTTTAACATATTTGCAGGAGAAGGATCAAGTAGGCCATATGTGGCTTGCTGAGTCAACCCACATGGTGCTTGTTTGGAAGGGCTTTCTTGGAGTTGCAGAGAGAGGAGCATGCAACATGTACTCTGCTTCCAACCCCTTACACAATTTAAACTTCCTTTTTGGTTCAAGTACCGCTCCTTATGTCCTCTCCCATTAATACAAATATATGGTTCAAGTTCCACTTCTTTGCTCCTCCCACTTTTTTTTGGTAAATAACTCGATGGTGTCTTTTTGAAAATATGTCTGACAGACAGATCTGTTCACATTTTTCAGATGCCTGAGTATCTGACATGCTAGACTGTGGAAAAATTTTAAATTGCTTTTAGTCTCTGGATAACATTATTTTACACACAGTAGCTTGCTTCTGGATAAGAAAGGCATAAGTATTGCTTATCTTTGGGTATGTCTACACTGCAGTGTAAGCCCAGGGTTTGAATTCAGGCTTAAGCCTGCCCCTCCTTCCCTGTACACTTAAATCGTACTAACCCGAGGCTCAGACCCAGGGTCCCAGGGCTCCACAGGCATGGAGAGTCTGGGCCTGCATCAAGCTGGGACCTAGGGTGCAAGTCCTATTGCTTTTGCAGTTTAGACATAGCCCCACTGAACTTGTGTTCTGGGAGTTCGCCAAAAGTATTCCACAATCCTATGGGCCAACTTTCCTTGTGCTCTGAACAGTCAAGTTTGGTGGACACTCAAGTTTTTTCCACACTGCACCATGAACAAAGGGCTAGAGCGGCCACATGTTGGAAGGGCTCTAGGAAGTCTGGGATAGGGATGATTGGATTTAGGCCTGCATAATGCAGTGTAGATGTGGAAGCCTCAGGTTGAGATCCATGGTTCAACAATTCCTAATCTGGGGTTACAATTAAGGGGAGACACTCAAGCCCTAAATTAACAAACCCAGGGTCTGCTAACTGGAGTTCTACCAACCCTAGGCTTACATTGCAGTGTAGACAGCGTAGTATCTTTGAGACCAACAAACAGTAATGAGTTAACAAAATCATTCTTCTAAGCAATTAAATTATTTATCTGGTTTTGATTCGTTTGTTTGTTGTTTTAAAGACAGGAAGTTTTCTTGGTCTTTTTGATGTTTTTAATGTAACTTTTCTTTGGGTAAAAATATTGCTAACACTTAATTTCAGAAAAAAACACTCTTTTTGAATTTGAACTTGTATAAGCCTTTTCTGTGTTCTCATATTCAAAGGGGAAAATAATTATATAATTAAAAATGGGAAATCAGCCACTAAACACCTTTTAAAGACTGAAGCATGTCAGGATATTTTGCCCCGTCTGAAACAACTTGACCCGCTATTCTTGTAGTAAGCTCTTTATAGTTAAATGTTTACACAGGGAAGAGTGATGTTAATTTTCTTGTTAGGTTAACAGGTCTTTTAAAACTTGCTCTATTTTAGGTTTTGAAATAATTTGCCAACAAGAAACATTTTAAGGCAAGTAGTGATTAGAACATACTTATTGAATTATACACGAAAGGGCTCACTTGAACTGGAAAAGTAGTATAGACTGACTAAGGAATTGTTCCCTGCAATTCTTGTGTATTTTACTCTTGGAAAAAAAAATGCAAAAAAGCTCTTTTCATTGCACAGTATGAATTTCTGCACTTCATTAACCCTCATTCTTCCCCTCCTATCATCCCCAATAAGTGACCACATTGCTGATAAGTACCAGATGGATATAGGATTTGAGAAACTTTGGAAAAAAGTGGATGGAATTGGGTATTGCGAACAATGATGTTACACTGTAATACATTCTTTAAAAGAATGTGAAAAGCGGTAAAACAGGAGGATGCATGAGCCTATTCGTAACCATCGGGCAGTTCTAATTTACATGCCAACACGCATGAGTTTTATTTGACTATTACACCACTATATATGAAGTGGTAGTTACCTTGGTAACACTTACATCATATGCCAGTGCTCTGATATAGTGCATGTTTAAAATACAGAAACACTTAATATAACTGAGCTTTTGTATGTTTTGCTGTACTGTATCGGGGGGAGGCAGAGAAAGTGTCTGTTAGCAGACATATTTTTTTCTACATTTTGTTCTTATCATATGCATTGTGCAGGGACACAGAAAAAGGCAGATTTTCTCTTAATGTTTAATTTTCATTGTTGCATAGAAGAGGTGAGTGAGTGGATGTTTTATTTACACAAGGGAGAAGTTGTAGAGCAATTGAATTGTGTGATGATGTGGCAGTTCTCCATTCTAGCATCACTGAGTTGCTTTGTAAGAAATTCTGCAGACAGTGCTTAATTATATGCAGCTGAGCAGCAATCCACATCAGAGCCAATATTGACTATAGGCCAAATTCTGCCCTAATTTACCCCACTTGTAGCACACCTATACGTCAGTGGATTTACACAGGTGTAAACTGGGGGTAAAAGTTGGCTCTATATTGCCTATCTTGCCCGGGAAAAAGATTCTGCCATTGCCTCTCCAGATAATATTCACATTGATTTGGTTTAGGTTGGTGTATAAACTGCATCACTTTGGTCTAAGTTTGTGACACTTTCTTGACTATAATATCTTATTAGATTGGTTACGCAGCACAACTGTGCAACTAAGATGAATGGGTACTATCAACTTTGGTGGCACAAAACTGCACCTCTCTTGATTGGCAAACTGAATGGAGTTCATCCTGGATGGGATTCCCTGAGTAATGGACTTTGTGTAGAACTCTAAGATCTAGATTCCCCAGCCTCCCTGCAGACCCTTTACAACACTCTTATTTTTTTTAAAAGGTCCTTGTCAGTCTGGATTGTTTACATATAGATGAAAGTTTTTTACAGTAGAAAGATTAGGCTCAAATTCCACTCTGTGAATGAAAACTGTATTCTGAAAAGTTAAAAATGAAGTGGAGAATATTACAGTCCTTGTTAGACCTATGTTAGTAAACAATCAGAAAGGTGTCAAATTTTCTTGAAATCTGGAGAGTGAAAGAGGATGGGTGGAATCATTGGAGAAAGGAATGTTTCTAATAGGTGGAATCAGCTGTCATTAGATGTTGGATAGGGAAGTGGGTGAAGATGTGAATATTATGGATGCTTGATTCACCAGCCTCTACAAAATTCTGGAAGCTGGACGTGGTATCTGATAATATGCAGTGTTAGTTAACATACTTTTTTTAGTCTTCACAGTGTTGAATTCAGTAGGTAGTTGTTTCTCATTCTGACTATAGTAAATTCAGCAATTTAAACCCCAAGCATTTAAAAAATCATGAGTCACTCCTTCCCTCCCCAAAATCACAAGATTGGGTTAAAAATCATGAGATTTTAAAGATAACTTCGGAGGAGGTTTATTTCCTTCTCCTTTCTGAGCCTTTAGGTAACATTTGGGTCACATTTTCCACATTTTCTCCACAACTGTGAAAGCTGAGATTCTCACAATGCTGGGACTTAGGGCTTTAAGAAAAATACCAGATACTGTGAGACTCATAATAAGGGAGTGAGCCACATTGTAAATGAGAAAGCTGTGGATCAATACTACAAACAAATGATTAGCATTTAGTGATCACCAAACAGAAGTGTATGAATTTATCTAACCCTTCATGCCTAAAGTTGAAGGAAGTGGTAGGGAAGAAGTGAATGAAGATACAGAAGAAATGAATCCAGATAATTCTTCTGAAGTAATAGGTAAACTTTGTCAAGAGTTGCTAAGTACAAAAAATTAAAAAGAATTTGTGCATATGCTTACCTAAAAAGTGTAGAAAAAACAGATTTAGGTTAAAAGTGCCAAATGAAAATTCATCTATTGAAGTAGAAGAGAAGAACATTGAATGTGCTGATTCTGCAAGTGAGATGTTTTATTCCATCATCAGCATCTCCATCATAAAAACCTAGAAGCTACGACATAATTTAAAGCCCTATTCCTGACTGTCCATCAGTGGTTCAACATCAGATTAATTGAAGAGAAGTGTTTTGTTTGTCTTTGATGCCCCAAAAATGAAAATGATCAATCTATGGTTATTCCATAAAAACAAATGTGAAGCAGATAATTGATCTCTGAAAGTTGCTAAGTAATACAAGTGAAGAAATAGTGGAGGCAGAGAATAATTATAAAAAAAGAATTCAGAGAATCAACATTAAGGACATTAACACATGGGGGTTGGTTGAACATGAGAAATTACCTTGTATTAGCTACAAGCATTCTTACAAAGATATAGGTCAACATTTGAAAAGAAAGCTGCAAAATGTTGTGTGAAGGTTAGTAAAGATACTGTCTAACCATCGAGAAAAAACTATGGCAAAGAGTTCTTTGCCATTTTCTCTGACAGAGGAAAGAAAAAGAAAAGACGATGTGCTTCTCAGCTGCAGTCACCCAAACTTCTGACTTGGTGTTCAAGAAACAATACAGACCTCTTGGAGAAAAGTTAAAGCACTTGATGGAAGTTCAAAATTCTTCCTCAAACACTGTTAGGGTCATGGTTTGTTGTATGAATGAGAATTGATGGCTCAGCTTCACAAATACATTCGGTGAAACTCAAGAAATTGTCTCTATATTTGCATATTCAGCTACCGTGAATATGCTGAAATTTACACTAAGCATGAGGACATTAGATAAAAACATAGCGTGCATATTTTACACAACAGAGGGCTCTACAAAGAGGTGCTAAACTTCCGAAAAGTCATTGAAGGAGCTTTTGAAGGGACTTGGCAGATTATGGGCAGATGACACTGTTGTCACAGTCTCAGTGGAAATCTGGTTTAATAATATAATTAACAACAAAGAACTGAAACCACAGAAGGAGATAACTGAGAAACAATTCAGAGAATGTATGGAATGTCTTTATTACTTAGCCAACGTGATTTTTACCACATAAAAAGTTCATAAACTTAGCCCAGAACAGGAAGAAGAGGCTGAAGCCTGGATGATAGAATGGAATTCTGGGTTCTTCTCCAGCATTTAAAATGTAAGATTCAGATTTCTATCCCATATCTATGTATGGGAAAGTGATTATGCTGCAGTTTGTTGTCTCAAAATGGTAGAACATTATGGAAATAAAATCACAGGTGACAAGACAGTTAAAGATCAACACTCCTGTTTAACCATCTCAGCATTAATTAGGTGTGGTTTTGGCACATTCAGGTTGACTAGATTGCAAGTTTGTAAATAGACAAAATCCCAGATTCTCAAAGGTATTTAGGCCTCACAGCAATTAGCCAAACTGGTTTAGGAGCCTAAATATCTAAAGAGATTTAGGCACATTAGAGCCAAATCCCATTGACTGAAAATGTGGGGTGGAAGGGTTCTGAAAAATGTAAATTTTTCATGTTAAGGAGAATTGCACACCCCTCTCTCCTTGCTTTTTTTTTTCTGAAAAAAGGTCATAATTACACATAATCTACTGCTCCATGATGTATAAACACTCTACAACAGTTAGATTGTTCTTGCTCCATACATGTGTGCATAGTAGTGTATTTGGGGATGCGTCCACAAGGAGTTGAGCCTTCCTCCTTCATGGATCAAATCACTTGAAAGGAGTAGGGAGGAAGTGTGGCTATGATCTTGTGCTCCTCGTCCTCACTGGCCTGTAAAGTGGGGTTGGTGCAATACTGCAGGTAGCACTTCAAAACTTGCAAATTGAGTCCATAGTGTACAGTAAGAATGTGACAAAGGGCAAAACATGGTGAAAAATACAGACTTTCATTTCCTCATCCTAAAGGCTAGGCAGATCCATCAATCTTCCTAAAAGGTTTCACAAAAAAGAATGTGGAAAGAATCCTGAAAAATAATGTTGCTGTGTTCTTTCTACATGAAGAAGGTGGTTTCCGCTAATTCTTATGTTTATTATCAAATTATCTTGTTATTGGTTTAAGTTGATACGTGATATGCAAGAGTTATAATAAAGGTATAGTCGTGTGTGTGTGTGTGTATAATATAATCATACACATATATATATGATTGTGTGTGTGTGTGTGTGTGTGTGTGTGCGCGCACGCACATACTAATAATAGTTCAGCATTTTATGTCCTCAGCACTTCAGGCTTGTTTATCTGTACAAAGTCAATTTGCCACAGAAAAGGTCTGTGTTCCTCTTCCTGCCTTGCATCATATGGACTGAGACCACAACACTGTTCTACTTAAGGAGTAGCAAGCCAGAAGCTGTTTGGAAGAGGAGGTCACATATTATTGGGTTAGGTTACCTGGAGATCTACAGGAATTGCTAGAGAAAGTCCTATGGACTCAGGGTTCCTTTGCAGCTAAATACTGCTCTGAACTCCTCTTCCCCACCCTTCCCAGTTGCAATAATACTTTTCACAAAGGCTGCCTGGCTGCAGTAATAGTCCTTATGCGCTGTGTGGAAATACCTGTCATGCTGCTCAGAATAGAATTGTAAAATGCACTTGATCTCTAATTTATGCTTCTTCACCTGAAGAGCATAACGTGTTGAGTTCCTATCCCGGTCTCCACCACTGGCTTGGCCACAGGATCCTCGGTGCTACATGGCAGCACTATCACATAAGCGGTGTGGAGATTCTTGCACAACTACATGACAAGAAAGAATACTATAGTGCAGTCACCTTTCCCCTCCCTGCAGTCCCTCCTGACATTTCTTTGAACCTTTAGACCCTTTTGCTTACTGTGCTGGGGAACATATGGCCCCCAGTCACTACACATCATGTAGGTTTGTGATCGTAGAATAGAATTGCAGCTGTGCAAGCACTAGAATACTCCAACATGGATTCAACTCTCAAGCATTTGGCAATAGTTCAGAAAAGGAGCTTAATCTGGTTTCATCTAAAATTGTTTTTCTTTGTTCTAAAACATCCCCCATGATCTCGCCGTGTTTGATATCTGATCACAATGTAATGGGGAATGATGAAAAACAGAATACATGGAAGTCCAGCAAAGTGCCTTTTTGCAGATATTTTCCCCTAACTTGTGGTGGGGTGATGGTGGAGGAACACCCCCACCAGACCCCAACCCCCAGATTACAACATTCAAAGTCATTTTCCTTTCATCTGAATTAATTATATATTAATAAAAGGCTGCACTCACCCTATTCGTATCTGTAATTAAGGGTAAATATAATTGTTTCAGAAATCTACTTCCCACCCATTAGGTTTTTAAAAAATGATTAAAGTGAAACAATTATTCGGTTGCAAAAAATCATTTTGGTTTGAAAAGCAAAGTTTCAGCTGTATGATTGAAGCAGTCCAATTTTTTTTAAACTACCACTCAGGTATTAATCAGTTTTGATCAATACAATTTTTTCTTTTTAAAAAACTCAGTTTGTGATTTCATTTTCTGTATGAAGTGAAGGTTTCCTGGCTAAAATTAAAAGAAGACAGGGCTGAGGGTGTGTTAGAAACACAGACCGAGTTCCAGGTGACAAACAAACAAACAGAAAATCCAAATTGACAAAGAACTGCTGGGTGTCTGAATCTGGTAATGGATCTTGCTGTGTTGAGATTGCTTTTCTTCTGTAATTTTTTTTAACTCAAATTTTGAAATCTGACTGGAAAATTCAGTGTTACATTCTTTGTTTTTGATAATTCAGTGTACACTACAAACTATACAGTTCTGAAGGGCGGCAGGGGTGCGGGGGAGGGATTTGCACAGAGAATGCTAAATTGAAGGAATATGTCTGTAAGATTTATACAGTTTAGCTCAAAGATATGCAGCATCTTGTTTCCTGTGTTTCCTGGGTAGTATGCTGGTGGGACACAAAGATAACATCAGAACATTAGCTTGCACTAAATGGAGAACATGCAACCATTTTAACCCTGTCTAAAGTCAGGAGAGGAGTTTGACAGATGTAACACTTAACTTGCAAGTCCATCATTTCTTAATGGCAAATATGAATTTTGAATGCCTAATAATTCGTACAATTATGGGCAAATATGGACAAAGAGCCTTAAATAGTATGTAATCTGTGGCTTCATGGTTTGTAAATGTTTTCTCATTCTCTTTGTTGCAGGCTATTAATAATGTGACATGTAGGCTGAACAATAATAAATGCCCATTGTTCTATTTACCTGCATCTCAGAATAAATACATATATATTTTTATCTTATTTTTCCACAGTGGAGTGTTTAGGGAGGCCTCCTTAACTGCACAGAAATGCATGTTTTTGTTGCCTTGAAGAATGACTTTGTTGTCCTAGTGAAAAACAAAGGTTTTAAAAAAAAAAGAAGAAATTAGTCTATGTGACGATGATGAAAGTTCATTAGACAGCAATGCTTTTTCAGGAAAGACTGATCTTTATTATAGATAAGAAGCTGCTTATAACATCCTACTTTACATGAAAATTATTAATGGTAAAATATGTAGTAGTAATTGTGACCATGCTGTACATGCAAAGGTAATGCGCATTCATATACCAACAATATACACATCGACTCCTTGAATGAACAAACCCTACAAGCAACCAAGGCGGTATCATAATGTTGGAAGTTCTTTCTTGCAGTCTTTCTTAAACTTTTGCATATTTCTGTTCACACGTGTCCACAGTACCAGAATGCTGCCTTATATATAATCCATATATTATTATCTACCTTTGTAGATTTATGTCCTCAAGCATTTAGTACCAAGGAATTAGTAATCATTATAAAAAGACGACGAGTGGCAAAGAGAAGTCACCAATAGCTAAACAAAAAAAATGGATTGCTTTTAAGATTCTTATCACTTCTTATTTCCAATATAGTTGTCTTAAATTTTCTGTCTATAGAGATCTCACAACCTTTCCAGGTCTTTTAATGAAGAAAACAAAAAATATAATGTGTGCACGTCATTTTAGATTAACCAAGATTCATTTTATTTGTACAAAAATTCAAACTCCATTTTTATGTATATTATTTAAAAAAAATTCAATTACATCAAGTAGGATGTATGTAGAAAGCTCTAAGGCTGGTTGTGAGTTAAATCTTTCAGACCACTAGACACATGGATAATCTTGTACAGATTAGCTGGTCTGTCATTATGTGAACAATGTATGTATGATAAAAAATACATGGTTGAGTAGGATTTTTGTGGCTAGCGGTCTTTCATTCCAGAATAAATTATTCAATAAAAGACATTCAATAAAATTGTTTGTTTCAATAGTGTACTCAGAATGAGTTGATAACTTTTTCAGTCAGTTTTGTATGTATTTCTTTGCCATTATTCGACTCACTTGCAAACATTTTTGTCAGTGCAGGTGTGTATCAAAAAGAGCATAGTCACCACAGGTGTATATTAAATAATTGCTAAATGTAAAGATATTAGCCACAAGAAAGTTGAGAATAACATTCTCACATTTTTAAAACCTTTGTAAATTACATCCTTTTGGAATTTCTATAAAGCCAAATGCTAGACAGCACATTATGTAAAAAGCCCTAAAATAGAATCAATCAAGGATTACTTGTTGATAACCCATTAGTTATTTACACATTGCTCATCTGGAATAAAAGTAAGATAGTTTTATAGAATCAAAAGTTATCTTTGGATGTTTCTAGAAGTATAGTTAGCGAATAAGGATGTTTTAATTTCTTATTTTCCAGTTCATGGGTCATATTTGACCAACTGCTTTCATTAGAAGACATGCCACTTTGTTGAGCTATTTAGGAATCAAAAAGACTGTCTTAATTTAAAACAAGGAGCCTTTGTTTTAGTTGGTGACTGCCTTGTGAAATTTTTCAGTTCTCAGCGGGTTAACCAGGGAACAGGGGCAGAGTCATAATTGGCCTATTTAGAGTATTTTGCATGTGAATAGTGTGTTAGTGAAGCATTACTAAGTCTGTTGTGAGTGACATGGTGATTAGAATTTAGATTAGGGAAAACACATTCTGTACTTTATAAAGTACAGTAATTAGTTCAGTCAGTAAAAGTTGATTACAAGTAACGATAAAGTTAGATTTTTGGTACTTAATTTTAAAATTTCTTTATTAAATGGTAAATTTGTTCTTAATATAAATGGTAGTATCTACACCTGTTTTATTGCATATCAGAATAATTAAAAGAACAATGTGTTCAATGCAGAGTATAATCAGGGGATTTATATATTATGGGTAAGTTTCAACGTAGTTTATAGCAAATAGAATCTTACTCTTAGAAAATTGTTCTTCTTTCATACTCTCTTACAGACTAAAATTTGTCTTTTATTGTGGTCAGATACTGTTTCCTGCTATTTCATAGAAACTAGACTCCTTTCTTGACTGAGTAAATCTTGCATTTGTGGATGTGTATCTTGTTATATATAATACAAACATAAACTAGATAGACTTAAAAGTCCTTCGCTGCTGCTGCTGCTGCTGCTGCTGCTGCTCTCCAATAGCCTTAGATATTTTGGGTTTTTTTTTCCAATAATTTGCTAAATTAGCCAGGTTTTTTTGCAATGTGTAATTTTATTTTTACATCTTAATCAAATATTGTGTACTTGGCGTGTATATTTTGTATGGTATCTGCTTTGTATATTTCATGCACAGACTGAAAGTCTTTGCTATACGCAGATAGTCAATTTAGCTAGTTTAATACACACTGAACCATAATATTAGCAACAGGATAAAGGTTTTTTTGTTACCAAAAATATGTTTACAGACACATTTTGTCTGCTGTGAAGAAAATGAATTGTATTCAAATATATTTCTTCAATGTAGCTTCAAAAGTTTGTGCTAAACAATGATTGTATTTGCATAAAAAGGCGTAAGTCTACTTCAAATGTAAGTAATTCTAGGGCGGGGGGGTTGTTAAATAATTTACTCTATAAAGCATCTTTAGCAAAGGGAAAGACCCTAAACTGGAAATGTTTAGTACTGTGTACTTTAAAATCTTGGACGCTCTTAAATAGTATTTCAGTTTGCTTCATGCAGGTTTCTTTACATTGTTATTTTAAGCAATAAGAAATGGCTGGTGGCTGGGAAAGTTAGATTTCACAATATCTATTTTTAAAATCTTTTAGCAAAGTCTCCTTGGAGGTGACATGGATATTGGCAACCCAGGAGCTCTCTCACCCACCAAACCTGGCTCTCAGTACTATCAGTATTCTAGCAATAACCCCCGAAGGAGGCCTCTTCACAGTACTTCTATGGGTGAGTTACTTCGTCTTGCTTTTTCCCCCCATTAAAAAATAACAATTGAAGTTTCATTTTATTTAACAACATTTTATAGTAAAAGCAATAATCTAACTGAAAACGACAGAGCATGCTTGTACTTCCAGCTGGCAATACAAATGGGGTTTTTTTTAATGTTAGCTGATTCTTTGCTTTCCCTTGGTTGCACACACAAGGGTCCTTTTAAAAACAAAACCATCTAAGGAGGGAACAAATTATTTAACACTCCAAATCTACACATTCACTCTTTCCCGGCAACTTTCCATCAAACTTCCTGATCTCAGTAAGTAGCAATGGTGTCCATTTTATTTTACCAAAATGCTAAAAGTCTAGACTAAAGCTGTAAGAAGCATAATCAGGTAGCTTGTTGTTCGGCAAATTTCAAAGAAAACATGTCTTACAATGGCATTTTATCTTTTTTTCAGAAGTACAAACAAAGAAAGTTCGAAAAGTTCCTCCAGGTTTACCATCATCAGTAAGTACTGCTTGTCTGCCAAGCTTGTTTGTGTTTTCTTTTGCTTTGTTTGATGAAAAGTGGATAAGTGAATCCAATTCCAAGCTCGTAGAGCATTTATCAATAAAGACTGTAGACAAGGTAAGGATAGTCTAAAAATCTTGTCACTTGACCAAACTTTGAAGTGATTAATTACATGATGAGGACAAATATGTCTTGGTCATGTTGATTTTCAGCAGGGGAAACTCCAAAGAGAGCGCTGGAAAGATGCCTGAAGTTTGGGTAGTTACCTGTACGTGGCTCTGGATAGAATGAGCATTAGTTTCACGTGTTGGTTAACTTCTTTGTCAGTATTATGATGATTTATGGATTTGCATTTTAAAAGAGATTTGTGGAAAGGATTTATGAGAAATTTACATGGGTCTCAGCCCAGAATACAGGGAGAACATCTTTATTTTCTACTGATGTACCTGAATTAGAGTTATAAAAGTAACTGCATCAGTAGCTGCCTACATGTGTGATACCAGGTGTCAACCAGTGGAATCCAGCTGTTGCCAAAGGCATTATGGGTTATTTAATAAATAAAGATATAGTCAATAATTACTCAGAGTCCCACTCTTTCCCCGCACCAAATATGATATATACTTGTAATGAATATCCTTGATTAACTTTTTTTTGTGGGAATATGGATACTATCTCAGATAAACAGATACATTTTTTTCAGTGATTACCTTGAAATCTATATCACAGGCAATTAAAAGCTGAAAAGTCTCTTCAGCTGTATATAATCATTTCTTATGTGATCCAAATAACTTTTCATTTGATTTTTCTCATCTGCCAACATTTGATAGATTCTTCTTTTTCTTCTTCTTTTATTTTTGCTGAAAAAAAAAATTAACAAATGTATATTACAGCTTTTAAAGCTATTTATCTCAGTGTAATGTACTGTACATTTATAATAGCCTTAATAGAGACGATAAAGAATTACAATAAGTATAGCTTCTAAGTTTTAGTATGACTAAGAATGATATTTTTCTCTGCACCTTCCCATTAGTTTTGTTTGTGCTGCACTGTTATATATGTGGATACAGCATTACATCTGTGCTAAAAAATATATTGGATAGATTTTCAAATCAATAGCTGTAAACAAAAAAATCGTATTCAGAAAAACGGACAACTTTTTTCACATCATAACCATATTTCCATTATCTATAAATGTGAGTATTAGGAAGTGTTAAGTGATAATCAGTGTAGCCAAATATATGAACAAATTAACTTGTTAATCTGAGATGGATTTTTTGTTTTTATTGTAAACCCAATTAAAATTGAAGTTTACAAACTAACATGTTTTAAAGAGGCTCATTTACACCTGTGAATGTGAGAAACTGTAGTCTCATTACTACTCATTTTAGAAATAATAAAATTGAAATATGAAAGGGAAAGACTATGCATATCACCATTTAAATATGAGGGGCGAGGTGGCTGAGGTAATAATATCTTTCATCGGACCCACTTCTGTTGGTGAGAGAGAGAAGCTTAGAAGAGCTCTGTGTAAATCTGAAAACTTGTCTCTCTCGCCAACAGAAGTGGGTCCAATAAAAGATATTGTCTCACCCACCTTGTCTCTCCAATATCCTGGGACCTACATGGCTACAATTGGAACAATTAATTTAAATGTTCCAATTATTGTGTTGTGTGTCATATTGAACATATATGAATATGTATCATTTTATTGTTGAAATATGGAAAATATGAAAACAAAAGTTTTTTACTAAAAAGTCACTATACCTATTTTTAAAGTTTTCTTAGCTATGTATTTTTACTGGCCCTTTACAGAAATAGTTAATATCCCCCTCAAAGGGGATTTTATGAGTGGTTTTATGCTTGAAGTTAGCTGTGGATTTAATTTAGATGAAACTTTAGCTTTTAATAGCTTATATGACAACCTCAAATGATATATTCCTCACAGCTGTTTACATTTTGAAGGAAGCCAGTACATAATATGGATAATATTAAATACAGTAAAATGTATCTTTGAATGTTCTGGAATGGCAGAATAGCTTTGTGCTGTAAAAGCGACATACTTTTGCCGTAAGGCACACATTCTTAAAGATGCAGTGCTGTATTTTCTACCTTATCTTTAAAATTAACAATTAGCTTTTTCCAGGATTCAGAATTTTGCAGATTTCTTTCTGATACACAATCTATTTGTGTGCTATAATGTCTGTTTTCTACTTGCTTAATCATTGTCATACAAAAATTTTCCATAATTTCTTATGAATTAAAAATATTTCCCTGTAGACAGCAAACCACTTCAGGATAATTACAGATACTGTTGTATTCTTGTCATAAGGAGAGAGTTTTATTATGATGTTGTCTGCAGTCTAGTCTCACTGTGGAGATAAGGTTGATAGGTGTTTCTATTAGAAACCTCTACAGTCAGGGTCTTAAAACTCTGCAGTAAAAGTTTGCTTTGGGCAGATTCTGAACTCACAAGAACCAGAAGCATTTGACTTTTGTGCACAATCATATCAAACCTCTTCCTCCTTTAAACATTTTTTTAAAAATTCTGTTTTACATTATTGAAATACTTAACCTTTTAAACACTCATAGAACCTGGGTTCTTTTTAAAATAATATTTATAGGCCAAATAATTCTTAAGGTGAACTGTACCCCTCAAGTTTGTGAAATTTGAAATTGTGTTTTACTAGGTATACAGTAAACAAAACAAAACCCGCAAACCTCCCCTCTGCCACTAATTTCCCCCCAAAATACTTTAATTGTACAAAGTGTTACCTAATCAGAATATGTGATAAATTAAATGTAAATATTCAGTGACAAGAATATAACAAAGATTCTTAGAGATGCATAACATAAGTGTGTTTGCATAAATATGACTGGCTTTGGTTTTGTGCTATACATTAATATATATCATGAGAAATCATTTGCAAACTTTATAGATTTAATCCGAGCCATTGTCATCCCTAAAAGAAGAATGCATCTTTTAAAAGGATCAGAGTATATGTGTGTGATACACCTTGAAACATTAGCCTAGATGGGACCGTTATGTTGGATAAACAATATGCATTTATAAATTGAGTAAATAGATTACATTGCATTTAGCTGATAGGATGAAAATATTATTGTCTTTCTATTAAAATACTTGTATTAAATTGGTCTCACTATTATTTATACGATGGGTTACAAAGGATTTTGGGAAACAGTTTCAGCTGGTTGAATATATAAATGCTCTTATACAAAATTTCTGCGATCGGTTGTAACAAATACATTGTCTCTTGCTTTTACTGAAAATGATGGTTGATTTTGAAAGCAAAGGCAATTAAACTGTAAAAATATCAGAGTTCAAATAGTATTAGGTTCTGAGTTAAACACAAAGTTCAGAGTTAAGGCTGAAATGTCATCTTTAAAAATTCACCCTATTGTGACAAGGTGCATTCCAAACAGTGCATGATCTGCCTTGTCTTTATTCAGAAACACTGCAGTGGCTGTGGGGGAAAGAAAACATATAAGTCTGGCCTCCACAGCAAGCTCCAGTCTGGCAGAATGAATGAATGAATGAATGAATGACACTTTTCATCTTATGATCTCAAAGCTCTTTATCAGCACTGTGTAGCTGAGCCCTTATTCCCATTGGGGGCTGTACATACGTTTCGTTGCAAGAAGAGGACAAACTTGTAACTTGGGGTGGAATAACATTTTTGAACCCCAATAAACTGGATTTAAATAAGTATACAAGTCCCAGAATGTTGTTTCATACCAACACCCTCTATACTTACCGAATATTATGTTACCTAATCAATCTTCCTAGGTAAATCGATATGCTATTTCACATAGCATGTACAAAATATCTTTCCCTAACACATTCATGTTGCCCTTTGTAAGGAATATCTCAGCTTCTCCTGTTTTCTTGGTTTCAGGAACTCATGCCAATTTCAAGTTTCAAGTCTGGATTTGTTTTCCACATTGTCAATTTGACCTAGCTTTCAGAGCATCGTATTGGTAGTTAGGAGATCTAGATTCTGTTCCTCACTCTGCTTGGCTTGTGGTGTTAATTTGAGCATGTCACAACCCCTTTGTGCCTCAGTTCCCAATATGTAAATAGGGTGACAGTACTTCCTTTGACTATCTAGATTATAATCTTCTGGGGCAAGGAGTGTCTCTTACTATGTGCTTGTACAATGCCTAGCATAAAGGGACCCAGATCCCTGGGTGTGTAGGTCATATCATAATAAAAATAATTATAGTATCTACCTTTGTAAAGTGCTTTGCAAATCTTTGATGAAATCTGCTACAGAAGTTTATTAGCCAGCACATTCCAGACCAAAATATTCCTGATTCTGCTGTATTTGTATCTCCTTATCTTCAGTTTCCTTCCTCTGTAACCTGAAGCTTTTATCCATTTTGGTCACTGGCAGTTTAATCACATCTGACCTTTTACTAATATATGTACCTAGTGCTCATGAGGTATATCTTATATTGCTCCTCTTATCTTGACCACTGGAAAATTGAGAGCAAAACACAATGGGCCATACTGTTCCCTCCATCTCCATGAGTGAAGAGGATGAAATCTGGCATATATAGGATGGACACAAAAGTGAGGAATGGTTTCTTTTCTCACTCTATGCCTCCTACCCTGAGGGTCCAGGAGGGGAAGATGTAGGGCTGGCTACACTAGCCTTTCACCACCTAGAGAGTCCCCTAATCCTCAAATTGCCAGCTCATCCAACTTTGATCTCTTTTTGCGCACACTGAGAGCCACAGCTTTGCCCATGGAGTCTGGGAGTGAAAAGATCAATTGTTAATTCACCTCTTTGAGATGCAGTTTTGCAAGAAGAGCTGTTTGTCTGAAATGAGTATTTTATTATGATTATTAATTTATTTTATAATACATACAGTGTAGAGCACTTCCAGTGTCTTCTATGCTATTGAAACGAAGATACATTCTCAGCCTCAGTGAATTTATGATCTAAACTGGACACAGACAAAATTGTTATGGCACATAATACACCAGATGAAAGCTCAGTCTCTTAGTCCTGTGGGCTTGTTGGGGAAAATCATTCTTGAAAGCCTTTGTGAAACAAATGTGCTTTAAAAGGGGATGTGAATGGAGCATGGTCATATGGAAGAAGGGAAACAATAGCATTCCAAGCTTAGGATGTGGAATGAAAGAAGACGTGAAAATGAGACTAGAAGGAAAGAGAGAGCAGTTAGAAGGGATATTTGGGAGGAGCCTACTGGACGAGTAGTATGCAGAAATAAAGAACAAAGATATATGCAGTGTGGTTAATTGAGTAAGGCCTTAAGGCTCAGGTTAGAATTTAAGGTTTAAGCAGATTTGAGGTTTCATAAGTTTAAGTGACCTCCATCACAATGACTTTGTACCCGAGAATCGAAAGTCTATGCACGTCTTAATTGCCCAAACCTACTAGCTATTGCAACAGCTGCCAGGAACAGAGTAAAATAGTTGATAACTTTAAAAGGACAGAGAAGTCATCTCTTGGTAGGAGGTTTAGGATGCAAGTAGCCTATGCACGTGGCATAGTGTTTAACTTGGTTTGATTGTGAACAGAGTGGGTGAGATATTTTAAATAAGCCTATTGGGATGAATAGTCAGGAATGCAACCTACCTTAATTTTAGTCCTGCAGAAATGTGAGGGGTGATTGGGACTGAAGAGGGAGAAGCTCAGAAAAAGAGAAATCATGGCATTCCCTCCAGTCACTCACATGCTCTAGTGAGGCTCTTTGCTCCTGAGGATGAAACCAGGTCAACATTTCAAACAATGGCTGCTTATAAGTTTTCCAAGTCTTAAGTTATCTTTCTCTGTAATAAAGCTTTCCAGTAGCATGAACAAGCCTACTTGATATCTTTAGTAATCTGATTTTCTCTGTTCTGTGTGGTGTGATTTTAGACTTGTAAATCGTGTTATTAAATGCAGTAATTATTGTGTCATTCAGTAGTTCTCAACTGTCTCCTTTCACCACCAGAACTGTGACGTTCGGGGGATCACCCAGGCCAGTGAGGGCTTCTGTCACCACTTGCCCTGTAACCGAGGGGAGCCTAAATGCTGTGCTGCTGTGGCTCAGATCCCTGACACTAGTACTCAGCCCAGTGTCTTACCCTGGCTTCTGCCAGCCTAGTTATGCCTTGGAAGGCAACATCAACAGCCCTTCCAGTCCCACGTTTCCTGGCTGGAGCCTGGGCTTTAGGATCTTGTAGGGTGAGAGATCTGAGCCCAGATGTCTACACAGAAATGAAAGAGCCCCACAGCTCGAGCCCTGTGAACTGAAGTCGGCTGGCACGGGCCAGCCGCAGGTTTTTCTTTGCTTGTAGACACAGCCTATATTAGATATGATCCGCTTTCTAATACAAGTTACCTGTTGCCTTTGCACATTTCCTCAACATATCCCCCAAGTGAACGGGGGATCCAGTGTTTCACAGGCAGCCTCCTACCTAGAGGTTGGCCCTCAGCTTCTGGTTGCCTTTCACTTCAAACCCCTTCCATTTTAAAAGGGCTCGCAATTTGTGTTTTCTTCATTAGAGATATTCAAAGTGGGGAAATCCCTAATTGTCTCAATGTCATCCCGTTAACTCTAATGGCCCACCAGTTGTCTCTTCCTGGGTTGTACCAAGCTAGGTGCTTGGAGCTAGTCTCATCTATCTGGTTGAGGAGGCAGCCCCTGACTGACCACCACCCTGCTGTAAGATGAAGGTGAAACTGCGCCACCAGTTATGAGCACCGATTATGTATCAGTTTTCTCTCTATATCCAAATACATAAAGTCATAATCACAGTCTATATTAATCTCATAATGGCCATCAAGTTCAGAACATTACAAGTGTTCATAAAAGACCTTACTCAATATACTTTTATAATACAATAATGCAGTATGCAATTGGTTGCTTTGACTACTCATTTTTGCAGTTTAAACGTGCTGAGTTCTCCCCTTGGAGTGTCTGGACCTTGACTGTCACAAGGACCATCCCAGGGTCCTTTGGCCATCTGGCTGGTACTTCCTTCTCACTTAGCAACATAGGAAGAGCAGAGAGGTTGCAACCAGTTGATACCTATTTTTTACCTCCCCAGGAGGAGATGCAATCCCTCAGGTTGAGAAATCTATGTTCTGTGCTGTCCCTGGAGAGAAGCGTTCAGAGTAAGCCAATGCTGATCATTGGAGCATTCAGCAAAGGCAGAACCACTTTCAGCAAGGAAAATACTGGAGTCTTTTCTGAGCTTTAACAAGTTATTTAAAACTTTGCCACATGCAAGCCAACAAATTTCATTATGGAACAGGAGCGGCTGATGTTGAGTGCCCATTTCTTCCAATAAGATAGCAAAGAGGCTTTAACAGAGTTTGCAACTTTAACATTCTCATTAGGTACCTTTTCCAGTTCCATTGGCATTGTCTTTGCCACCAAAGCTTTTTGGTCCAAATGGCTTGGAGTGCAATTCTAGTCACAAAGCCACTGTGTTTTGTTGTCATAGCTTGGGCTCTGTCAATAAAAATACCAGTAAAGCAAAGTAAAGCCAATCCAGATGTGAAAACTGATTTTTAAAAGCTTCAGATTATTTTTTCCTGTCATGTTAACATGGCATTTCCTTTCAGTGGTAGAATCTCTGTGTATGGCCCACTCATCCCAGACAAATATTAAAAATAAGGCAGAAGAAGACACATCTGTGTTGTCATCCAGTTGCATTGAGAAGTATTGGCTTCTTTTAAACAGCTGTTCCTGAACACCTGTAACTGTGTAATGAATTCATCAGCTGACTGCATCTTTGGCGAAGGAATCTGCTTTGACTTCTCTGTAGATCAGTCAAGCAGATCCCAATATCCGAAATGCAGGGTGTGTTTAGTGTTTCCCTAATTATTTGAGGGATACCAGTAGTGTGATGCTTGAAGAGCTTTCATTTATGGAACTGCCACTTAATAAAAGTCTTCTAATTTTGTATACCCATAAACTTTCAGATTAAAAATTCAGTGGGTTTCTCTAGTAAAGATGGATGTTTGGTCTCCAAATGAGTCAATGGGCCTTCCTTTAAATGTCTGTAAGCATGCACCAGAATCCTTTGCTAGCTACTGCAACAACTGCTTTGAAGTACTAGGGTAGCTGTCTTGGTCTGAGTCCATCAGAGAGGGAAGTCAGCCTGCAGTCCATAGAAGAGGGAAGATAAGGAGGTTGGCTGCAGTGGCACTGGTGTCTGGCTCCATGGAACAGTGTAAGGAGCAGGCACTATAATCCAGGTAACTTCCCCTTGAGGGACAAACTGGACACCCAAAAAAGCCAGCTGGTTCCAGCAGAGCTGGGCCAGTATGTTGGGTGCCTGGCTGCAATAAAACTGCAAAATGAAAAAATCCCAAATGCTGTGTTTGCAGGAGCATAGAGTCCACAGGGCCTTCGCTGAGATGAATGGGACCAGTTTGTACCTCTTAAATTTATTCTTGCAGACTCTTGGCAGCTTCAGTCAGGCATCACTGTGTAGTGATTCTTGGTTCATGTTTTCAAGGGTATTTCCATCACCATAAGGACTTTTATTTAAAAAAAGTTTTAAAAGTAGAGAAAAAGAGAGGAAGGTCATGACAACTGGGTCAGCACCCCATTGTGCTAAACACTGCACAACACATGGTAAGAAACACTCCTTGCCCTGAAGGCTTTATGCCAAACAAATATATGGAGTTATACTTATCTCATAGAGCTGGAAGGGACCCTGCCTTCACTAGCAGGACCAAGTACTGATTTTGCCCTAGATCCCTAAGTGGCCCCCTCAAGGATTGAGCTCACAATCCTTGCTTTAGGAGGCCAATGCTCAAGCCACTGAGCTATCCTACCCCCCCAGAATAGGGGGGAACAAATATTAGCTCGCTTCTGTTGATGGAGAAATAAGGCATAGAGAAATTAGGTGACACCCAAAATCTGTGGTAGAGCCAGGAGTTGAAACCAGATTTCTTGCGTTCCCCTTTTAACCGCAAGACCATCCCTCCTCTTTATTTATCATATATAAGGGTGTCCCTATTCATAGTGGAGGCATATTTCTTACCTGATGTTGAGTATGCTTACACGCATAACAGCTTTGACCTCATTATCTGCGCAGACAAGTGAGTGTATGACTCAGTCCCAGAGCCCTGGGAAACCTCTATCTTATTCCAAAACTAAGATAATGAAAATGTTACTGTGATGCCATCTGGAGTTTCCCTAAAGCTTAGGTCTGGTTGTGTGGGTTTCCTATGGGAAGGACACGTTAATGGATGGGAGAGAGAAGTCTGTGATAACTTGGCTGAGGAGAGCTGGGGAGCAGAGAACCATGAGGCATTCAGTTTATGCTTTCGCTGTATATTTTAATGTATGCTAATGTTAAACATTAGAGGAGGACTAAGCTATTTTTTAAAAGTCAGCCTTATGAATTGTCCTAAACCTTAGCTTCAAGTATCCAATTTAACCAAATGGGAGTTTTTCAAATCAATTTGGAGAAGTGTGTTTCCTATCTGTTCAAATGCTTCTGCTGCTGCCAGTGGTCCGCCTACTATGAAATCTAACTCACAAAATTAACAGTATGGTGGGATCTCAGCATCATCACTGCTGGCAGCATCTTCTGGGCTGAATGCCATCTTCAAATGTCATGCATCCTGGGGCTTCCCTGGGGTTAGAAGTGTGCAGTGTGTTCTGGGTTATCACTGACCCAGGGAAGCCCTGAAATACTTTAGTTGAAAATGGCAGCAGGCCGAGCAGTGAATGCCAGGCGTTCTGAAATCCCATTATGGATTTGGTAGAGTATCAGCAAAGGTGGTGGGATCTGTTAGGGGTCTGTCTGAACTGACCTTCAGTTAGATCAGAGATGGAGGACAGATGAAGTGGAGAAAGATAAAATATGCATAAGGAGTGTTGGGTTTCATGACTGGCTCCAGGGTAAGGGGAACAACCAAAGCACTCAGAAAGAAGGAAGCAGAATAGTGGATTGGGTAGGAGGCATTAGGTGATGGGTTGAGAAGAAAAAGGAATTAATTTGGGGATCTTTGCTAGAACATTTTTATATAATTCAGTAAATACTGAGGGCTAAAGTGCTTAGCTAGCTCCACAGCAGTCTGGCTAGAAGACTACTGCAATGTGCTGCTAAGCACTATGTGTAGTGCTCCTTTGCCTAAGAGCAGTGTATATGTTATTACAAGTGCTGACATGTGTGTGCCACTCATAGGAGCTTGTGGACATGTCCTCTGTTCTCAGAATCCCCATCACCAGTAGGCCATGTTATGCACCTCTCTGTATATACTTTATGTACCACGAGAGAACACCCGTCATCCAATGCCCACATAACACACATTGCTGCCTTACATCCTTTCTCAGCCTTCTACTCAGTGTATCCAAGGGCAAAATTGAGCCCTTACTTCATATTTTCATACGAACATTTCTAGTATGTTAACTTAAACCGGCACTTTTTCAATTAGTAGAAATCTTGTTGTGTAGAGTTTTCTTGATTTGCAATATTTCTTTAAACCAGGGATCGGCAACCTGCGGCCCGCCAGGGTAAGCACCCTGGCAGGCCGGGCTGGTTTGTTTACCTGCCATGTCCGCAGGTTCGGCCGATCGTGGCTCCCACTGGCTGTAGTTCGCCACAGCCAGTGGAAGCCGCGATTGGACGAACCTGCGGACGCGGCAGGTAAACAAACCAGCCCAGCCCGCTTGGGTGCTTACCCTGACAGGCCGTGTGCCAAAGGTTGCCGATCCCTGCTTTAAACTTTTTTCAAATACATTATTAAATCTCAATCTACTGTCAAACAATGAGTTGACTGATTAAAAGATGTTCTGCTGAAAATTGTGGCACTGGAAAGTATAAAGCATTTCTTTAGAGTCAATGTGTTATGTGGGTTTTGTCCCCTCCCTCCCCCAACACACTAAAATTCAGTGAAGCTGTTGATAAAACTGTGTGTGTGTTTAAATAAATTATATATAATTCTTTAAACACAAAATAGCATTTGAAAAGCATGCTATGTTTTTTTATGCCTGGGCCTTAAATGTTTTAACTTCTAATAAAATGTAGTGCAAAATTCAAACAGTTCTAAATATTTAACTGTTTGGGCCCAAAACAGCAGTAATGAAAGGACTATTCTTAGCAGCTGGTAACACAGGCATGTGGTTATTGTGGTTTTTATTGTTTTGCTTGAGCATATACTCCCTCTTCAGAGTAATGTAGGTAGTGCAGAGGACAACAAAGTGTTTCTCATGGACCTAGGGCTTTGACAATTGAATACAGAGGATTCTTAAATGCCTGCTATAAGTTCAAACTGAAATACTGTAAGTACCTAGCACATTTTTTTCTTAAGCAGCACTTTTAGAATTGTAGTTTTTGCATAGCAGCATTTACTCTTCCTTCTGGAATTATGGTTGTATTGGAGCCTGCATATTACACCCTATTTGTGGGGAGTTTGTGCATATTCCTTGGGCTGAAACTTGAGATGCAAAATTTCAGTGTAATGTATTTTCTCCTCTTTCATTAAAGCATATATATATATGTATAGTGGAGCTCTCATAGTGAAACAGAATTCCCTGAAATTCCATATATAATAAAGAAGAATGAAAGGAGTGGTGAATCTGGACTTAGTGAAATTGCTTCATGAAACAAAAATTGTCACTATGGGCGTGATCCTACATAGTGTCCATTGAAACCAGTGGAACTACATTTGGAAATGTATGTATGCCCAGTCTTAACCTTTCACAGGATCTGTAAAGGCATTTCACTGTTCTTTTTTCTGTTTGTTGCTCTTGTTTTGTTCAAATGGGACATGAATTGAATGCCTGCTGTAATGAAAAGAAATGACTTATATACAAAGAAAAGAAAATGAGATTTGTAGATTCATCCTTAGGGTCATATTCTGCCTCAAGTTACACCCATTGAATCCCAGTGTTACCAGAGGAAGTCAGGGGGATTGCACAAGTGCAAATGAGGGAAGAATTTGGCATTTAGTCCTCTCTTTGAACTTGTGCTTTGGGGGATAATTTTTAGTACAAGACATTTAGACAGGAAAAATGGCTCCTTTCTATTTCTTTCTCTATGTAGTAAGTAACTTCAGATTGTAACTTTCTTTTAAATATTTCTAGTGGACAGTATTTGGGAATTCAGGTATTTGCTTTGGGAATTCTTTCGTTAGGAAGTATTTTGTTTAAAATTTTTTATTCCATCCAAAAACTAAATGAATATGTAGGTGGGGAAAAGATCACATTAATGAGAAAGTAAATCATGAACTTTCTGGGATCCTATCAATACCCAGTCTGTCTTACTTAAGTTTGCTAGCAAAGTCCATGTAATTCTTTATATCACAGGACCACTTACTTTTGCTGCAAAGTATTTTTACATTTTCACTGATAACGTAAATATGCAGAAATACTTTTTGTCATGATGATTAGATTAGATTAGATTAAAAAAACCTGCACAAATTACACTAATAATTATTAATGTGTTTAAATGTCTAGCAAAGCATCCATGAAATTTTCTTGGCATAAAATGTATTAACCCTACAGTATCTTTTATATTTTTTTATTTTGAAAAGAATACAGAATGTTTGCCACTCCAAACAGATGGTTTTATCAACAGCTGAAAAAAACAAACAAACCCCACCCTAAGCATTTTTATTGAAGCTAGAGATAGGCAGCATCCCTATGCTTGGGCAATATCTCAGTGTTTAGGCCTTATAATGACTTAAAAAAACAGACAAAACAAAAACAAATAAAATTACTTCAACTTTTTTTTGGGGGGTGAGGGCGGAAATTGGTATTTATTTGTTTTTACAAAGCTCAGCACTCAGGAGCAACCCTTCAATAACTAGGGCTGTACGCATAATGGAAATAAATCAATTTCAGTAATGTAAAATCTTTGTTTTGAGATTCCAGGGTCATAATGAGCCACAATAAGATGATTATTAAATTATGAAAAATACATCAACAATGCCCTTTGATTTTTTTTAATAGTAGGGCTTCCGCTGTAACCTTATCAGAATCCCGAGGCTGCTGTACCCCATATTTTTTTCTAATTTTAACCACAATCTCCCCTCCCCTGAACCCTTATGGCCCTGTGTCACTTTCACCAACTCCTTAATTGGCCACAGGGGGTCACTGTTCAGTGACATGAGGCACTCCCCTCCCTGTGGGGCCGAATGAGTTACTCAAGGAGCACTAAAACTCTGTGCTGGTTGAGGGAAAGACAGACCAGGGCTGGGTGTGTTAACATTACACATAGCTGTTTGTGTTTTTGTTTCTGTCAGAAATCGAAAATGGTTTAAAGGTTTCTGGTGTTTGATGAATTTTGAGCAGATAATACAACTGTTTATACAGATGGTTTAGGAGCATTCAAAGACCTACTCAATTCCTAGCCTGCACTCCTGTGTTACATTCTCATTGTAATGCTGCAGCTAAATTCTTAATCAGGGAAGTGTATCTGTCCACAAAAAGATTTGTTTAAAGGGTTTTAGATAACTTTAGTGTCTTAAACCAGATTTGCATATTTCCCTTGATTTGACTATGTTTCCAGATGAAAACATCTTTTCCCTGCCAAATGTAAGCCACAAAGTGAATACGCAAAGTTAAATTGTCTGGTTCAACTCCAGTTTGGCTGAGTTAACCCCCTTTCCCTGAGTGGCCCTACATTTGTATTTTGGTTTGTAGTGATACGATCTTTCTCAGTGAAAGTTTGACAGCGCTAGGGTAGATTGGGTTAGTCAGCCCTCATTTGTTGTCATTGCCACCTTGTGGATTACAAAAGATATTGGTCTTCAACAAACTTCCATTTAATTTTGGCTCTTTTATTGCAGCCACACTTTGGCAGTGGTGTTTTAGAGTTCTTCACCAAAAAGATCCTCTACTTTGCTCTGCGACACCTCATTTTTCCACTCACAGTTCATTTATGATTCTGATGAGAGTGTTTTTTCAGGAAACACACATTTCACTTTTTGACCTAGGAGCATCTGTTAGAATTTTTTTTTAATACTACTTTGGCATTCTGCAAGTGTTAATGTCTTTCATATCTGTTTAATGCTATTTAGGGATATTTATGATCACCTCTTGGTTACTTGGGGTAAAGTGTGTTGCAATTTTTTTCAAACAGACAGGAAAGCATTCATATGAGGAAACAGATTGCTTTAAACATGTGCTTCCTGTGACAGTAAAAAGAACAAATTGGATTTAACACTGTGTAATGAATGCATAAATGTGTATGTTTAAGCTTTTAAAAGCATTACATTTGGTTCTGGTCTAAACAAAAATCAAGAGTCACTTGTTAAAGAGGAGCAAAGTGGATTCAGAAATGTACAACCAAACCTGTTTATATTTCACAAAGCAGTTCTGATGCAATTTCCCCATTCAAATCCAGATTTTTTTTCCTGCCTTGGTCTTAGATTGGAAAGTGTAGTCTTTGAGAGCCTCTTTCCGAAGAACTTCCCCAGTTGTGCGTTACAGAAATGAAACCATGAAAGGAAAATGTAGTTTTAAAGCTCTAGTTATTAAGATTACAGACTAGAGACCCTGGGTCAATCATTTAGAAAAGGAGAACACAAAGAACATACAGATTGCAGATATCTGAAATAACACGAAGTAGGGCATGTAGTGTCATATTCATATATTGTGTTTTAGTGAATTTGTTTCCATGGGTTGTCTCTGTCCCATATTAGCCTCTGAGGTTCATCCCATCCTTGTCCCTCCCATCCCCTCTCCCTCTACCCCCCTAGTGTTAATGCCACACCTTCGAGGCTCTGCCTCATAACCACCATCCTTCATTCCGAAGACAGCCCCCCTACCCCCTTGGAGCATCCATAGTTTGGGGACATCTGATTCTTACATTACACACTGAGGTACTAATATCAAAACAGATTACTTATAGTTGCACAGTAGGACAGTGGGTTTTTTGGCCGACATGCCTGAAACGAAATGGGCATGCTGCAGTCAGCTTGGCATCAAAGTAGGATAAAGGAAGCAGGGGGAACAAAATCAGACTGTGAATACAGTAGCAGCCAATGGCTAACTTCCTCCCCTCCCCCACCCTGCCCTTACACTGGGCTCTAACAAAAGTGATTACTTTCTTTTTTATTTTTGAAACATGAGTGAGAGTTCAGTGGTCCAGGAAACAGCCTGGAAGCACTTATTGTACTTTCTCATGCTGTTGAGCCATACCTCATTTCTTCGGGCTACTTTAGTTGCTCCAACTTACTGCTAGCACAACGTACACAGGGTATATTGTCATTGAGCTCTCACTGGAAAGGTGATCAAATTTAGGCACAGAGATGCATTTTCTAATATATTTTTAATAAACTGGAAAACAGCATACTGTTAAAAGAAATATAATATAGATCCACACACACATTACATTATCATTCTCTACTCACCTATTCCAAATCCAGAGCGTTAAGAATTCACTATACATTATTTTAAATGCCTCCTTTTGTTTTGTTTGTTTTTTTCTTGAAGATACATCTAGAAATGAATGAAAGGCAATTGCTATCCCCTTCCACTCCACGGGTTCCCTCACCCATCTTGTTTTCTATGTTTGCAGAAAGCAGTTTCTAAAATGTGAATTGGCTAAATTATTCAGGTGACTAGAGGGAGTGGGCTTGTGTGTCTGCCTACTGACCACCAAACTGTTTTCTACGTCAGGTCTGAAAATGCTAACATATTCATTTGTATTAAAATAGACATGTATTCAGCATGAAGATGTCTACAAATGGAGCAAAATGCCCAATTTCTGACAATCCTGAAATTCTTTGCAGACTCTAGGAGTTAGGGTTAGAATACAATTTGTTTGATAATTAGTGCACATCTCCTAAGACTTTGAGAGAATCATATTTAACCTTTCTTCTACCCCATTCTCACATGAAATTAACACACCTTTTATCATTTTCCAGTATTTAAGCAAATATTTTTTAAACCATCTCCATGCAACAGGTTTCCAAAAGACTAAAAGTATGCTCCAGGTTTCCAAAAAACTTCATTTTTCTTACATTTTAAATGTTCTGTTTGTGCAAAATTTTGAGAATCACCATAAGGGCTTCTTTGCATTTTTAATTTAGTAACTAACATATGAATAAATTTGCATATTAATTAGTTGCAGATTAAATCATGCATACATAATTGCCTCCTTACTGTGTTTAATGTTTGTCAAAATCTCCAGCCTGGTTTGATGGATGTCGTATGAAAGATTACAATTTGATGTACCCTTGGAAGTATTTACACCAATAATGCAGGATTCTTAATAGCAGAATTCTCTAGTTATATACAGTTACTAATAAATGTGTAAGATAGGTGCATGTCCCTTTTGACTAGATTTTTTTCCTTGCACCAAGTCATTTACTATTCATAATCATTAATGCATCTCCTAATTATACAGCATATGTCTGTTAACCATTTCATTGCCAATTTTCGGGCTGCAATATCTGATTTTTTAGTACAACTTGTATTATTTTGAGACACTATTCTTGAATCATTTTGCCTCAAACATTAGGTGTCCCTCCTGCTTTGTCTGTCTTGTGATATTTTGAGGAGAAGCTTAAAATGCAACATCCACGTTGTATTTTATTTAGGTTCAAGAAATGAACTGCACTTAATTAATGGCTGAAGGGTTCTCTACAGTGGCTACTGCAGTAAACAATCAAGGGCAATCCAAGTGCAAAAATATTAAATACTGAAAACATCACTAAAACGCTGAGTAATTTGAAAAAGCATGAAATGTGTTACAGGAAGAGAATTAGATATGTAACTCCCACACCCTTAGCAGTGAATTTGCATCAGCGTGAGTCCATCAGAGGGGCCGCAGAACTGAAGCAATATTGCTGTCTTCTTAACTCACCCCAGTGTGCCAAGGTATTGCATCTCACATGGCTTTCAGTAGGAGGGACCTCAGGTTGACAGGTTATATACTGAGTGCAGTACCTACGCGGTACCTAATGCAGTCAGGGCTAGATTCACAAGGGAACTTAGGTACCTGAGTGCCATTTTAGATGCCTTCATTCACCATTTAGGTGTCACTGGTATTCACAAAAACCCTGCTCAGTTGCTGCTTTATGCTGGACGCACCATAAGTCCCTAAGTTTCCTAAATTTCCTTGCTGTTAAAGTCCCGAAATGGCCTAAATTTCAGTGGCTGAGCATGCGCACAGTCACCTAAGTCCTGACACCACCCAGCATGCCTAACTCATGCCTAAGCTCACATCAGGCAAAGAGGGAAACTGAACTCCCACATCCTGGGCGAGTGCCGTAACCAGTAGGCTAAAGGTTATGGGAGCAGAGGGCACTATCGCCCTCTTTTCCTCTGGTGGCATTTCTTGCAAAAACTGTGTAGGCACCAAATTCCAGGAGAGGACTCATGGCTGAAAACCAAAAGCAGAGAAAGATGTCTCCTTCTGACCTGGACTAACTCCCTTTGAGTGGCCCCACGCTTCTCAGTAGTTCCAACTGGGTAGTTTAGATGGCTCCCTGCTCATCGTGTTGGCTTTTGTGAATCCCATCCATAGGTGCCTAGCTCTCCCCATGTATTGTAAAGGGAGCCTGGACACTTAGCTCAGGGTCCTGAATTCCATTAGGCAACAGAGCACCTAAAAGGTAGGTGCTGCGACGCTTAGCATTGCAGCGCCTAAAGTCCCTTTGTGAATCTAGCCCTGTGAGCTCCAATTCCTAGGTATCATAATATGGTGAGCTGCATGTGAACAAACACCGCCGCTCTTCTGGTCCCGAAGCTTAATTAAATTGCTATTTAAAAGCCTTCCCTCTTAGCTTTATGGGAGCTGTTTAACATATATGTCATATGTCCATGATGCTTTGATGTCAAATGTACCATCCAAGTAAGTGATAAAAAATCATGAGTCAGGTCCCCCAAAATCATGAGATTGGCTTAAAAAACACAAGATTTTTAAAAATATGTTAAGTAGGAGTCTTCCAATTTGCTTTTGAGTTTTGAGTCTTTAGGGTGCCCTTAAGATTTGTCCACAACCATGAGGGCTAGAATTTTTTTTTCTTTTTAAATTAAATAACGAGAGTTTATATTCCCATGTTGTTACAGCATTCCTGTATCTGAGACTGGGTAGAGGGGGGAAAGAATATTGCACAACTTGTGATAAAATCCCAAGAGTTGGCAGTAGTGAATTTGGCAGCAAGCAAAATTTTCTTTCTTCTTCCTTGTCTGACTGTACATTATCTACTTTTCAAACAAGGACAAGAGGGCAGATTTATAGAATTTCCAAATCTCACATTTTGATATAGAAATTGGCATTTATGTGTGTAAAAGCAAGCATTTAAGTGCAAACTTGAACAATCAAAGGGTATATGGTGTCAGAATACTGGAGCTCTACTCCCTTTGCTCTGTCACTCACCTGCTATGTGGTTTCCAGCAAGTCATTTCACCTCTCTGAGATTGCGTTTCGCCTCCCACGTTTTGTCTGTAAACCCTTCGAGACAGTGACACTGCTTGTACAATGGCTAGCACAATAGGATGGCAATCTTGATTGGGGCTTCTAGGCTCTTCCACAATACGAACAATATATTAAATGTGGCATTTGGATGTCTGCTTCTGAAAACTGGATGCCTTTGAGTTATTTTAATGGGGGAAGGAGAGGGGGATTTTGTTCAGTAATGTGTGTGTGTGTTTGTATTTACAATAGTTCCACTGTATGTATTTTATTATACTAAACACGCACATGTTATTTACATATATATAATGTGTGTATTTAGGATAATAAAATATACAAAGTGAAACTACCGTATAGCCCAAACTACTCACAAAACAATATTCTTCTTTCAGAAGATGCAGCAGCTTGACATCTTTATTCCAACTAGTGTGTTTCTAAGAAAGATTTCAGCACAAAGTCCTAATGAAATAAAGGTATAACCACCCCTTTTTCAGCAAGATTTTACATGGTAGAAATAAAACATAGTGGAACTACTGCCCAAAGACATCACAGATTTCTCTTCTCTAATCACAGAAGAACATAAACTGCTTAATACTTACCACTAATTGTCCTCTTGCACAGTGCAATTCAGTATTAAACCACAAAAGACTGTTCAAATACAAAGGACAAATCTACAAAAGCAAGAAAATTGTAAGGCCAGACTACATTCAGGAAAATCGACCCTGTAGTAAGCAGGTGCAGCTCCTATCAAAATCGCTGGGTTAAATTCAGTTGTGATGTAAATGCCAATATAAGTTAGATATTTGGTGCACAATAAGTTGATCATAAACATGGTGTACTGGGTGTTGTTACAATTGTCTAACTAGCAGAACTAGCACCCATCCATCATTCAGAAAGTGATCAAAATATTTGCCCTGCCTTAATTTAAACCCATGCCTCAAATACCATGCCCCGTTCTCCCAGGGCTTGATTCATTCATGGCACCAATGGGT
The DNA here is from genome assembly GCF_016161935.1 of Mauremys reevesii. NCBI lineage: Eukaryota > Metazoa > Chordata > Testudines > Geoemydidae > Mauremys > Mauremys reevesii. The sequence continues at coordinate 18,584,728 of NC_052628.1, read as the reverse complement.
CTGATTTCCACTGATTTCAGAGCTGAATTTTGCCTCCAAGGAATACCAGGTGGGTGTAAGTTATATTTATTGCAAACACCAGCTGGATGACAAATCAGCATTAGTTTATATCACTGTTTACATGACTGCTGAATGTAGTCCAGCTTTAATACACAATAGGCTGTGTCTAAGAGCTAAATTCTGCACATTCAAGGGCAGAAATGACCCTAATTATTGTTTGGAACAGTCTTTGCAAAAGTAGTTGGATCAGCTACTTCAGCAGTGAAAGAAAAAGTCTTTATCCAACAGTTTTTCTCCTCAAGATTTTATTCCCTGGGTGTTTAAGGTGTATTAGTTATAAACAGAAAAAAGAAACAAAATTATTTAACATAAACAAAGAAAAAAGAAAGCAAGAAACCCAGCAACTCACCCCAATAACAATGGCAGGTGGAGTTCTGCACCGTAAAAAAGGCCTTTCTGATGTTTTTTCAAGTTGAAGTTTACATAGTTTCCTGAAGACCTTCTAAAAGCCTAATTGTTCCTTCACTCCCTAGTTCTTATTTGCTGTTCTGCCCTGTGTGCCTGTGCAAGGTTCACGCAGCAAGTTAACTCCTTGCTTGTTGGAATACTAGCAGGTCTTCTGAATCCTGTTGCACCTTGCTGGCTCAATGCCTTTTTGGGTGTAAATACCAAAAAGGGAGAGAAATGATGTAATTTAGCACAATGAGGTACAGCTAAAGCAATGACATGAAAATAAGAGAAGAAGAATTTGGACTAAGTACCAGGTGAAACTTCCTGATAGCAAGATGCGTTAGATTGTGGAATAAAACTTTTTCACATTAGGTTGTTAAAACTAGAATAGATAAAATACTAGAAAGCATACTACCTCCCTCTCAGATTCATTGTCATCCCCCACAAGTGGGTGTATCTTCATGACCCCTTGGATACCATCCCAAAATTTTTCTTCCTTATTGAATGAGCCTGACCTGATTCTGACATCCCAATGTCCCTGAGCTTGAGTCTTTCTTCCTCCTCAGCATGTCCACCTTGACGATTTTGCCTCCAAAGAATTGGCTTAGTCCTCAAGAGTGCCCCAAATACTCCTAAAGATCAGGTTCCCTTTACTTTATACTCAGTTATGAACTGTGATCAAGGACAACAGAGATCTCGTGAACAGATGCACCTTTGACTCCTGATCCCTAGTGAAAAGTAATTATGGATGACTCAAACTGAATATCCCCTCCCTCTGTGGAGGACATAATTTCCCCCCCTCACATACAGGTCCATTCTCTTTACAGAACTGGTGGCTGTCCTGCTGGGTGAGAGAGTCTGACAGCTTGAAGACTGAGTGGAGCTCCTTCAGAGAGAAAGGCCTGTCTTTTGAAGCTGTTGATTTCCTAATTACCAAGAGAGCGGTTTTTTTAAGTCTAGGAATTACTCACTTCTGTTCAGTGGGGCACTGGTAAGAATATCAGTGCTTGCACATTCTCTAGCCCCTCCCATTCTTTCTCAAATTATGCTTTCTCTTCCCTTGTTCCGGGGCATGCAACGGAGGTAGGGTAGCATGATTTCTCTCATTTTATGCAAAGGAAAATGCAACACAGAGAAGCTAAACAACTTCCTGAGGTCACATGATAAATCAGTGTAAACAACAGGATTAAAACACGGCTCCTGTGTCCAAGGTCTATACTTAATCTGCTAGACCACAGTGCACCTTGTATGAGCCACTTAACCTGTGTCTCCCTGTTTTTGGCAGCCTTACACCACACACCACAACGATCCTTTTGTCATCTAGGGGGGAGAAAGGAATTTGACATCCACTTAGGTGACCGTTTCCAGTTTTCCAAATGACAACAGAGGATGAGCCAGATTTTCAGGTACACTGAGCTTAATCTCAGTATAGCTCAGGGATTGAGGGAGAGGGACAAAAGTGTCTCTAAGGCCTGGTCTACACTGGGGAGGGGGATCGATCTAAGTTACACAACTTCAGCTACATGAATAACGTAGCTGAAGTTGACGTACTTAGATTGATTTACCGTGCTGTCTTCACGGTGAGTCGACTGCTGCTGCTCCCCCGTCGACTCCGATAAATCGACCCCCGCTGGATCGATCGCTGCCCGCCGATGCAGCGGGTAGTGTAGACATACCCATAGTCACCTTTTGTACTCCCCCAACCGCAAGTGAAGAGTAAGCTGTTCTCAAACACAAACTGGAGCAGCCACAGGGTGATGAAAATCTGGTTATCCTAGCTTCAGACCTGATGAGATCCCCGCATGTTGCCAAGTTTACTCTTAAAGCTTAATAGCAAAACTTGGATTTAATTCCAATTTAGCTGGAGAAATGTGCTGAGGATCCTGACCTATAACATGATTTTTTAAAAGTACACATGGACAGTGCTGTACCCTGCCGGATGCTATTGATGCTCCATTCTCCCTTTACAGTTTGCTCTGCCAAAGGTGACCTCATGGGTGCTTTCACATATAGCAGTTACCTGTGTATGGAAAGCAGGGAAACATACTCAGTCTTAACCATAGCATTTACTAATGGTTACAGTTCATGTGTAGATTTCTTAGTATCTAAGGGTCTGTATGCTAAGGAGCATATCTACTTCCTGTGTTTGTACAGCAAATAGCACACTGAGAACTGGGACCTATAAGTGATACTTTAATAGTTTGTGTATATATAGTTTCTGTAAATTCCTACAGTCCAGCAGACTACATATAAAGTCATATGAATGTGAATTATTTGGAATATGGGGGAAAATGCACTTTAGATGGAAACTTTGAAGCCTAGTACTGTTTTATAAAAATAATTATGCACCTGTGTAATACAATGGTTTTCATCCTTTTTTCATTTGCGGACCCCTAAAAATTTTCAAATGGCAGTGCAGACCCCTTTGGAAATCTTAGACATAGTCTGCAGACCTCAGGGGTTCACAGACCACAGGTTAAAACCACTGCACTATGGTAACGACAACCTTTCGTGGACCCCGAGGACAGGGTCCTCAGACCACAGGTTGAAAACCACTGGTGTTATACAAGGAAATTCTGTCTTCAGTTTGGGGGCAAACTAAAGCAGTTCTCTTGTTATTTATGACAACATGAGAACTCCTTGTAAGAACTGTGGACTGATAGAGATAGAGTATTCATATTCTATGCAGGAAATATTTCCTGCCCTTGGACTTGATACACTAATGCCCTTTTACACCCATTGTAAGGCCCCTTTACACAGCTAAAACAATGTAAAGCGGCCTTAGTACACCTCAAGTGTTCAAACATCATGAGTCAGTGCCCTCCCCCAACCCCTCACAAATAAAATCATGGGATTTTAAAAATAATAAATGTAGGATTGCATTAACGTTCAGGGTTTTGTGACGTTAGGGCTCCTGGTTTCAAGCTTTTCTCCATAAATATGAGGGCACGAAACTTACTTTGTTATAAAATGGAATCTGAGATTTGCATCCAATCAGTGAGTAAAGGAGCCCAGGGCTTTAAAATAAATTATGAGACTTATGATAAAATGGCGAAAGTTGGCACTGCTGCCTTGGTGTAACTGAGAGTTCTGGCTCATGTGTTTTAAATCACTCTCTCGGTTTTTGCAAGCAGCATAGTCAGAAATAGAGATGCTGGCAAATGAATATTTTAGATCTAGAGTTGGTTTAAAATAGATCTACTGTAAATTATATTTTAATGTTTTTGTGTGTTAGCTTTCATGGAAGGTGACAGACTGTCAGCAGAGGAGATTGGAGTTCTCTTTTTACTGTAAGAAAGAACAGGTACCGCATGAGCGCCACAAGTTTTCCCTTATTGCCCATCACAAGTACCTCTAGACTAAGAATTTCAGGGCAGCTTATACTCCATACCCATTCAATCCTTGGTCTCTCTGAAGTGACTGCCAATGAAGCTGAGCACTAGAACCAACTGTGGTGATTTTGTTTTCTATTTAGACACATCAACATAATGGAAGTGCACTAAAACAGACCGGTGTGTAAAACATACTCTTTATGCTATTTAAGTTATAAATAACTAGTTTTAAAACACTATTGATATTATATTGTTAACCTCATGTGCCATCTAGTAAATACAAGTACTCATGTATTTGAGAGAGAATAAACGGGGGGTTGATATTTTACAGATTAGTCCTGCTGGACATTTACAATAGCATCGTCTAGCCATTGCGGACTGACCATTTTGCCCAGCTAACATAATACAAAGCTATCTTTGGTCACAATACCCACCTCAGCCAATTAGCTTGTGTTTGGCAGTTCTTATATGGAGACACAATGTAGGTGGCTGTGTCGTCAGGTCACTGTCGCTGCAGGAGTTATTTGCATAAGTGAAAGAATAGCTTCACAATTTATTGTATTTATTTAGACTTATCTGATATGTCTGTTAAGCATTTTAGACATGTAAACACCTCTGATAAAAATGCACGTAGCAGCAATTCAGTAGGATCACATTGACAACTACAAATCACAGTTGGGTGAGCATGCAGGTTTGGAAATCATTTGTAAATTACTTTTTGCTGACGTTATCTTACCAGTTATAGTACTACCTGGATACTACAGTGATGTCTGTGTTAGAAATCCATATAATATGTAGTAGATATGTAATGCACATACAAGTCACAGATAAGCATTGAATAAGCATTAGAATAAGCAAAGCTAATCTACATGGACGTTCATAGTATAGATTTGAAGTCCTTTAGAAACAGTGTCATTTGTCCATTGTCATGTATCCTAATTCTTTGATACAAGTTCCCTGCTGGTATAAACAGGTGCAACTCCATTAAAATCAACAGTTATGCCCGCTTACAACAGCAGGAAATTTGGCTTCCTTATGTCTTATAGAGAATTTGTCCCTTTTATGAATAATAGAAAGTGTTCATTTCCAAAGCAGAGACATCCTTACTTTAACAAACAAAATAATGAGGCTTGAGGCTAGGTCCTATGGTGATTGATGTATTAGAAATGCCAGCAGTACATAGTTTATAACTTTAAAGCAGGTATATCAACATTTTAACTGTTCTCTAAACTAGTTTTTTGCATATTGCTGCTGTTAGGGCCTGGCACGTTCATGCAGCATATACATATCTAGATTTTCATGCTGTGCTCATCATTATGGTACATGACTGCCTGAATATGGTCCTCTCCCTAGAAGAAGAAAAAATAATTACTAACACCCAGAAATAGAGGATAGCAAGGAAACAAATCCTAAGAAAAAGAGACATACACAAGGACCAGATTCTATTATCCGATGTTTAGCAGGTTGTTCACTGACTTCATTTTGAAGTTGTGCTCAACTAAGGCAGAAATTGACTGGTGTATGTACTACTGAAAATATGTCTCATTCTTATGTGTTAGATGAACATGGTACAACTAATTATTTTGTTCATTATTTTCCTCAGTTTTTGTTTTTATATTGTCCATTAAGCAAGACGCTGCTTCATTGTGTGAAAATAGTCAGCTTTGCTTACTATAAGAGAATTACATCTACAGTTTGTGAGAAAACTGGAAAGCAGATCTGGTATCTGTGGAAGAACTATTTTACTGTCCTTAAATGTGACCTTCCCTTCCACCCCCACCCCCAGTCTACTGACCTTTAATCTCTGGTCATTGTAGATGGATAAAATGACTTTGATGGTTCCCTCTAAGATTCCTTTCTCCTTCATACTTCATATTAAAGAACACTATATCTCTTTTCTATGTAGTTAGGATCTATAGTGATACCTAAATTCATGTATATGGCTAAGAAGGATGAGGTTATCCAGCTGATCCAGGCTGGCAGGAAAACCAAGAATCTGGGTATTACAGGCTTCGTGCCAGGTATTATACCATTGCCAACTAATATTTGTTGCTATAAGCTTGTCATCAGACAAATAGATTCCCTTTTTTTATTACTTTCCTTGTGTTTCGACCTCCATATTTTCAAGAAAATGCTGTTCTGTGTCATTTCCATTCAGATTGTCTAGATTTGCCGATAGTTATTTGTTTTTCTCAACAGAGGTAAACATTGATTTCTGTCACTTTCTCAGTTTAAAGGTTTTAGGATTTCTCTTAGACCCAAACATACTGGTTGCCGAGCAGTTTCTGTGTGAAGTTGGAGTGGAGTGCCTTCAACTCTAATGTACTAGAGAGTGTTCAACAGCTCACTGAATGAAGCCATCTAAGAACTAACTTTCATGGCACCATTTGGAGATTATGCTGGGAAAGAGACACAGTTCTGTTTTTTTTTTTTTTCTGGAATCAGTTGGGAGGGTCTCCTGTATGAGGTGAAGACATTGATATTTCCTTTTTTCTTACTCTTGGGCTTCTCTGCTGTTCAGTCACTCTTCTCCTGGGGTTTGGAAATAAGGTCATAAACGAAAACAAAATGGAGAAACTGGAAACAAATGTATTAACACATAGAAATTGTATACGTATCACAGAAACCACAAAACTGTGACCATTTCCAGTCAGCTCAACCTGTCTTCTCTTACTATTTATCAATTCATCTTAAATAAGTCAATAGCAATTCGTATGTGGATTTGTCTGTGGATTCTAGCAAAGTAGTAAAGAAGGAAAATGAAGGCAGAGGCCTGAGGAAGGAATGATTATCTTCTAAAATGCAAGACAGGTTGGCAACTTAGAAAATGCTGAAATAACTGGTTCATGACAAAGTGTTGAAGTAACATGGTATCTAACACTTTCTATGTCATGTTAGATAAGATCTTATATTAACTTGAATTTGTCCACACTTTCGCTGTATGAATATATTTATAAAACAAGAGCGTGGATAAATTGCACCTGATGAGTTTTGTTATGTTATCAGAAAGCACTGAAAGAATGGCGTCATGACATACCAAGTGTTGAAATAATGTATTTCATCACTTTCTGTGTCACAGGCCTATTATTTCTAACATGGTTTTAAGTCTCCAGCCTTTCGGTGGCATTCCCCTCTGAGTGCAATGTCACATTTCTTTCTGAAAGGAATATAAAGAAAGTTTAATCATTAAATACTTTATCTTAGTATTTCAAATAATATTTTTGCACTATAAACAATTCTCTATGTATTCAGGTTTGAGAGTAGATCTGTTTGTACCTATTAAAAGATGATGTCAGGACTCTTAACCAGTGCAGAGAAGCCTTGAACTGACCATATAGTAACATTTGAGTATACAGTGCAGTCAAGAATGTACTTCACAAGCTGTGGGTAGCCAGAACATCTTTCAGTTTATATTGAGAAGTAACAGTTCCCCTGGTGTTGCTTTTGTATGTCATTGTACTTTTGCTGTGAACATGTGTATAAAGTAGTTGCCCTGAAAGAGTCAACTTTCCCTACAAATAAGGAAATAATTACAGTTATTCTGATACTACTCTGTGGTACCCAATGACAAATTTTGACTGAACGGCAACCAAATGTGTGTGTGTGAGGGAGTACGTATAAGTATGCATATATGTGCATATAGATTTCTAGGAGATCTCACACAGTTGAATTTACAGACTCTCTCAGTTACACATACATACAAAATATAGTTTCCTCAGTAAAATCCCTGTAACATGTCAACTGCTTTTGTTGATAGTGACTCCTACTGGGGAAGCTGGAACTGGAGTAAGTTGTACGCTTGGCTTTCTAGCAGCCTGTATTAATACCAGCATTTTGGATCAACAATGTGTGGCTTAGAACAACTGCCTTTGCCTGGCTCAGTGGAAATCCCTAAAGTAGTTATGTTATGTCCAGATGCAAATTTGAGAGCACTGCATTTGGAGATTAAAATACCAACAAAGATTTATTTTTGTAAAAAAGCTGTTTCTTGTCAGATAACGGTGTTTATATTTTTAGCAGTTTGCTCTTTTAATCAATAAGTTCCCATTACCCAGAAGCCCAGTTTAGGCCAGGTGGGTGGAGATACATCTCCTACTATATGAATCCACTATACAAGTCTGTGATAAAATGCTTCTCCTACTCAAACTTAGATGGTGTGGGAAGCAGCGCTGTAAGATAAAAGGAATAACATTTGGAAAGGAGCACTTTAGATATTCTGGATAGTGGGTCTAACTCCAATTTAAGAGGGTTTAGTTCCTGGAAGCCTAGTGGCAGTGCATTGCACTGCTGTGTGGGGGTCCAACCTCCCCAGGCTGTCAATCAGCAGCATGCTCAATCCCTGGAGCACCTCATATCAATCTGTAACTACCCCTCCAGCCGACACTCGGGGTGTTCTTGGCGGGCTCTGAAGGAAGTTATACTTAATCTTCCTAAGGAGGGAAAAGCGTGGGGCTTTAAGGCTGCTGGATGAGAAGAAAAGGGTGTAGGTGGATGACCAAAGACTCTCTAAACTAGTGTTACATTTGATGATTTCAAAGTCCTAAATAGAGTTGGTATCTCTCAGATAACATTGTTGGCTGTCTTTTTAAAGGTGTGTTATATGCAACATATATTACAGTGTCTAAAAAAGAATCCAGAAAAAAAACTGATTTCAGAGCAAGGCAAGAAAAAAAACAGCTCTTGATATAAACATATAGGGCAAATGTCTGTATTATACATTGAAATCGTGATTGTGATATATGGAGAATTATTTCTTGTTGTTATAATTGTATGCTAACTCCCTACATGAGCCACTATTTTATTATTACATGTATTTGCTATATTGAAATTTTCAAATTCCGAAGAGTCACAGAAGCTTAAATTTTCATGAGTAAAAGTACTGATGTGAATTTTATCTAACTTAAGTTGTAATGCCGCCTGCCCCCACCCCTCACGTTACAAAAACCAAACCAAACTCAACCTGCAGTCAGTTTTGTGTCTAATTGGTCAGGATTCAAAGACTGCTTTTCAGAGGCCTGGGTCTCTGTTAATTTGCATGATCTATAGACACCAACACATGAAATTTCAGAATTATGTGGTGTCAGTAATTAAAGCCTATAGAGTTAGACTTTAGAGGGTGATTTCATTGGCTGTGAACTGATTAACTGATATATCTTAAAAATGTATCAGATTTAGTTTTGAGGTAAATTTTTACTAAAATTGAATGTTAATTGCGTACTAAAGTAATTCCTAACTTCGTTTTTTAGAATATGTGAAACTAGCTTTTAGTGCAAGAGAAAATGTCATACTGTAGTTTGAAAACATTACCA